>NW_021163010.1:2499166-3748750 GCF_004324835.1 Dendronephthya gigantea | reverse complement strand
TGAAACTTTTTATATAGCAATGACGCCAACAAGCGCAAAATCATGTTGTCATATTCACTAAGGCCATGGAGCGAGTTATCCCGGCTAGACGAGGTGAAAAGCGCATTGATTAGTCTTTTATTATATGCAGTTTTCACCTCGCCTAGCAGGGGTAACTCGCTCCATATAAACAGGCTCTAACTTTATACGAACTTAATTGCATGCAGACCACTACACTCTCTGTATTCGATTTTAATTGGTCACACGGAATAATGACAAAGGATCGCTCAAACCTCTCTTTTGTCTGATTGGCATTTATATACATATAACAATTCACTTTGTCTAGAAAAGACTTAGTATTTAGAAAAACACAGAATTTCGAATAACACTCCAGATTCCGAGAGCAGCTGTTAGAAAGGAAGTATAAACATATAAATATATATGCACCATGCAGCTTTTGACACGCGCATAGTATCACCCTATGAACAAACCGTGGCCTTCTTTTTCATCTATTATAAAACTGACGCATATGAAAATGCCACCGACATTTAAAACCATGCATCATGCATCATACATGTGATCTGAAAATTAATTGTATACGCAATACGAACGCAGAATGAATGTATTTCCATTTTCCATAGTTGTATTCGCTTTGTCTTGAACCTTGCAGGAGACATATATATATATTGTTTCGTAACAAAGTCTGTATATTGGACAATAGATAAATGTAGATTAGACTGCGGTTGAATAAAAATGTATTACTATAGTCTATATTTATATTATAGTCTGAAAGGTTTGGCCCAAACGAGCATAGGAATACCCTAACCCTAATTATCCTCTTGCCGGTTTTGTTATCTCGATCTCTTCTGGAAAACATATCTATGATGCAATCCATCGCGATACCGAATAATTCAATTTTGTGTCACTTTAAACACAAATTCAGTATAGAACACCATAGTTTAATTTGGCATAAATCCAACTCATAAACGGGAAGTATAGTTTATGGATTGTTTCTTATTATTAGGTAGCGGATGTCGTATAACAAATATGTTTGTTATATTCGTTCATTCAATCGTGCATCATAACTCATCAATTCATTCATCAGTAAAATGTGTTATGCATATATATAGCTAGTAAAGTTCCAGTAAACATAGATAGATAGATAGATAGATAGGATTTACAATCCATATTTAACAATGCATTTCATTTTCAACTACAATGTACATATAGCTAAACTGTATCGTAACAGCCAACAATGATATAACATATGGAAGATTGGCGCCCATGAATTCGCAATATTTTGTATAAAGTAAGAAGGCAGACAAGCTGTATACTTGTGCAATCGTCGTATACGAAAAACAAATACGTTTCGTTAGTATTTGAAAAGACTACAGTTAGAAACCGTAAAATGATGACGCATTATGAATATGAGAGCAGCTGTTTCAAGATTCGGAAATGGAAACTTAGGAATATCATTTTTCAACTCATTACGATCGAACATGGTATTGTCTTCCGAAGATGTGCGTTAAAATTGTCTTCGTACTTCAAACAATGTTATTTACATTCTAATTTTATTCCGCTTTAGTTTCAAATTATATTATGGCTGGAGGAAGAAGATTTAAGCTCAATATCCACTTAGGATTTTGGTGTGCGTTATTTATGCGATAAGATGTTCAGCCATAGCCTGAAAACAGCAAGGTTTCATTATGCCTTTAGGACGTCACTTTTAGCATAACTGATCAGCAAACTATAGGTTTTGTGATCATAAGACAGATAACGGCAAAAGCTCGCAGGTAGATCACCAGTCGAAAGATCAGGTTCTTTATGATTGTTTATGGAAATCATTTTCAAATAATACTTTAGAATCCCAAGCATGCTAGCGAGGCTACGTACAACGCCTGCAAGTCTTTAGGTAGAATTCTCTCTCTTTCTTGATTTTGGGGGAATGCGTTGGAAACCAACTCACAATCACTACACCGAGCGTGACAAAGTCATCTCGTTCATGTGGATCAGGGAAATCTCTTTAGGTGAAACACCAAAAATCAAGCTTCGAATCTCAGTGCGGTAAAAAGCCGTTATAGAAGATGGTCATTTATGAAGTGAACCGTTAGAATACAAACGTTTCGTACAAATTATAGCAACAGATTGAAATGAATCCTAGTCTGCAGTAAACAATTCGTATATCCATGCATGCAATATTGCCTTATTGCATAGTTATTTATACTATATGGATTAACGTCTAGTAATACTAAAGTTATAAGAGTAAACATTGCATGGACGAGGCGCCAAGATTTTAGCACATACATACCTCTTATCAGTTCAGGAGTGATAAGAACCACAATTAACCAAAACGCTCCCATTACTTGATAACTGGAACCATAAAAAGCGGCAAAAAAGTTAGTTTGAAGCTTTCGCCGACATCACAGCATCAAAGCAAACAGCAAGATATTATGCTAATATTGCCTTATTAATGTGAAGATAACTGCATGTGATGGATGTGTAAACCATCACGTGGACGACTAGTTCACAAACCGTGACGAGAAAGTGGATACACTACGATACAACTTACACTTACAGCGAAGACGATGATCACATACTCTATAATTATTAGTGATACGAACTATATACCCAATATTTGCGTGTTTTTAACTCGAATTTCCACCAAAAACAACGAGATTCAACTACATATGCACACTTGATCGCTTCATATAATTTCACATAATTACAAGGTGATTTGAATAATCTTCAACAGTCAATCTTTACAAGTAACTCAATTTATAGAGAAAGATGATCCGTATACGATCAAATTGAGATTAAAAACGATCCGTCTTAGGGAAATCTTGGCAGATCAATATGTTCGCAAACTCATACAGTCTATTTGAAGGATGATCCATGTTGGGGTTTGCCCGTGTTTATACATGGAACACAGAAGATTATGAGAAGGATTATCAGACAAACCATTAGTAACAAAGTATCATAATCGGAATCAAAAGTAAAACACTATTTTGAAATTTCTTGTGCATGCTTTTCCGAACTTTCGCCAGCCCCGAAGAAAAAGATCCATTTCAAAATTCACTTTACTCATATTATGGGGGATGCTCTGGTTAGTTTCTTAATGAGTATGTTTATCTTACGAAAGTATTAATCTCTCCGTGGAATTGGAACCATGCATTTAAAAAACGAGCCTAAAATAATGACGGGAACTGCGCGTCAATGAATTTCATTTCACACACAGTCACAGATGTTATAATCTCCCACACAGTCACACTCGCTGATCCTTAGTTCTCTCGTCTATTAGAGTTTACTGAGTTAGTATTATAAATAATAATCAAATATTGTTCTAACTAGTCATCAAATATGGAATAAGAACCACTTTAATCATGTTGTTATTTCTCGATGTGTTGTCTTTCTGACGTAAAGGCCCTTAGGTCGAAACGTCGAGAAGAGTTTTTTTTTCAAGGCCCATTTACATTGACAATTTTTGGTGCAATTTTTGGTGGGATTTTCTTTGTTTGATAGATGTGAACGAGTGATTGTTACGAATGCTTTGGTGAATTTGGCACACGTAGTACGCGAAAAACCTGGGAACGAGGATGTCGTTCACACGTATATCACAAGAAAAAATTTGCATATAAAATCGTAGCAAACCGCATGCGAATTAAGTTGTTAAAAGTTGCTGCCACGGTGCTCCCTGGCTATTTTGCAACTGAAGTGTCAGGTGTGACTATATTCTTCGCGGACTAATTCAAAGGTTTGAAAACTTTCAAAGACAAGCATGAATTAAGTGAATATGCATATTATACCAAAAATTTTCATTTTCAATTTTTTAATTGATATTATTACAATATAAGTAGCATTTTCAACATTGTTCTATTTAGTTCTAGCTACATTATAGGTTTTCTTAAATTTGTCATTTTAATAAATAGACGGACGGGCAACATCTACATACATTTTGTTCATTTTGATTTTTGCAGAAAATTTAGCTGAGAATTTTTGAATTTAATCATACAAATATTATGATGATAAAAGTGCAAAATACACCTCTGGTTTTTAGCTATCAAGTGCTAGCATATACATCCAGACTTGTTTTAATTACCAATGCCGGTAAAGCCTGTGTCAAACAGTGCAATTTTTCTTGTAACTTGCAATGCAATTCTACTTTTGAGAGATGAAAATATAACAACTAAGAAACTTGTGTTCAATGCACTCCACGGGTGTTTCCACCTACATGTACAAACTTTCGAAAAGTATTTATGTACTGCAGTTATGTAGTGGAATTGCATATTTGTATTGCCAGTCGCAAGAAAAATTGCAACGTGTAGCACAGCCTTAAATCACACTGACAAACGCATTTTGAACGTTGGTCGCCCGAAGTTGACATCCATACAGGTTGAAATGAATCATTAGGTTGATCATTGCTGAATGAATAAAAAAAATTTCCTCCAAAATATCGCCAATGTAGGAAATACCTGGGAAAGACTGAATGACCAAACAAGGCACTCCTACGTTCTTCCTTGCGGCTAGCATGCGTAAAACACGTGCGCTGGTTTTCAAAACACGCAAGTATTTCTGCATGAGGGTTTCGCCCACAATTTGAAAAAAACGACAAAGTTAGACGAAAAGAGGTTTTTAGAGGATCCTATATAGCGTGCATTCATCTTGATAAGTTGTTAAAAACTTTGCTTTGTATTGACTTCCATCAATCACGACTTACCTTCAGCTTTCATTCAGCGATATTTACCTCGCCTTCGCTCATAATTGTGAATTAACAATTAATAATTACCATCAGAAATCATGAAGCTATCAGACCGAGATACCTGCATGACTTCTTCCTGAAGTTGCATTACATTAGTCACACTGTTTTTAAAAACCTGGTCTGGTTTCGTACAGTTTTTTTGGTTTGACCACGAGATGTGCATATCTGACAATGTAATTCCTTAAGGAAAAAATATATTAATCGAGATGTGCATATCTGACAGTGTAATTCCTTAAGGAAAAAATATATTGATTGTTAATAAATGTTAATTTTGAAGAAATGCACTAATATATGGCAATTTTTAAAATATGTAATACACAATCACAAGAATTTAAGACAGTATGCATATTTTCCGGCATTTGTGGGAAAAAAAACATGTATGCATGTAAGGCTGAGGGCAATCATCAAAGCCATTCAGGAAATTTCAAGCTTCTTCAGACACCTATCTGCAAGTATGTTTGATAAAAGAGTTTTGTCAACACTCTTTTGTCAAAGAGTTTTGTCAACGTACAATTTTCAGGAACTTTCGATTCCTGTCGGAGAAACCGAAGGATATATTTAAATTCTTCGTGCGAAAAGCACGTAAGGAAAACGCTTAAGGATAAGCATCCTTATACTCTAATATTTAATCATTATTCACCTGATCTTTTTCAGCCAAACAATCCATATGAAAAACATGTTTGCAGAAGAACGTGACAATTTGACTTGCTTGACGTGTGTCTAAAATCAGTATAAAGTACTGCTCTAAAATTACTGCGATTACCAGCTTATTTTGTAAGAATGTATATTACAATAATCCAGTGCTAATAGCAGAGGTTTTATTCAAGCAGGTTTTTCGTCAATTTTCCCACCCTTAGGACTTGTTTACATGCAGATCGTGGCAGTAAAACGTGGCATTTTTTCACGCTAATTCAGAGGCCGGTTGTAGAAAAACGTAGTTACAGAATTGACCAATCAGAATCATGCATTTCTGAGTTAACTACGATTTAACTACGCAAAATGTAGTTAAGAGTTCTATACAACCGGCACCAGGGCGTTTCTGCAAGCCGTGCGGGACTGGCACGGGGCTCAATTTCCGGCATTCTTAATCGGCTTCACATTTGGACTTGTGTTTCCACGACATTAATCGTAACGAAAATCATACGAAATTATGTGTTAGTACCTAATACCAATACGCTTCCTTGACAACTAGAACATGTCGACAACTCTACACCAAATGGGCAAAAATTTTGGTCAGTTCTATTTGAATAAATGACAACTTGGAACCTCAAATATACAATCGAGGAATAGTTGTGTAACATCGTACCAGTAATGGAAACACCTTTCTGTCTTGTTCTTGTAGCTCGCTGCATTAACGATACACTGAAAAAGAATCGACTGATCAGAAAAGTTACAGTCAATGCTATTAACTCATGACTCAGGTCGACAATGTTGACAACCTATATTTATGACATAGCAGCTATTAAAGATGGTTCTTCTGGAGTTACTCTAAACGCCTATAGTGTATATTATACCAATAATCTATACAGGTTCATAATATAACATTTTTAGTACGCGCGTGCTGATTGGTCGAGAAGCGTGCTTATATAACTGTGTAGAAACATGGGACTTTTCCCGCCGAACTTGACAAGCGAAACGATGTAATGAGAGAAAAATGACAAAATCTTTTTTATTGAGTTATATTACAAAATAATAGAAAATTTTTTTCCTGTGTTTCTATACAGTTATAGAAACACAAGTGGGAGTTTGAGAGAACTCGAAATAACGTGGAAATGATTATTTCTTGTTCTCCCAAACTCCCACGCGTGGTTCTATAATTGTACAACTGTGTTTCTATTTCTTAAATATAGTGCCAGGAAATAATTTCATCGCATTGCTGCATAACTTATACCTATCTTTAACCAGTATCTTTTTGCATCCTTCACGCAATGAAATCTACAATAGAGAGAAAAGCTCTTATTAAATTCAGAGACGGAACTGTAGGAAAAAACGCATTGAAGATATAGGAGATTCACAGTATAGTTGCGAATAAGAAACCTGCAAATTGTAGTCGTGTAAAATTTTGACCAACGAATCACGAAGTCCGGGAATTTCCATAACAGAAGGTATCCTCTAAAATGTTTTTAAATACGACGATAATAAGGAGAGCAATGTTGTCGATAAAAAAAAATACAGGTGCTGTATATAGATCATTAGGTGTGCCTTATGTCTCTATACATTACTTTATAAAACCATGTCTCCATATATATTACTGCATGTAACATTCTAACTGACCTTAATAAGTTTTATGGGATCAACATGTGTCCCTATATTGTGCAACAATCCAGTGATAAACGCTACAAAAAAAGTTGGATTTAAAATTTATAGACCAGCTTTATTTTACAGAGATAAATTTGAATATATGTATATACACCTGGTTTATCTAAAGAATACGTGATGAGGTCTTCCCACAGTTCTTCATCATCTTTCTCTTTTGCGAAAACAATGGCCTTAAGTATAGAAGTAAAGCATAGACATGTCAATTATTTCTATGGGCATAGCAACAAGGAGGAATTTCGTTTTGAACTAATCGCTATATATGTTAACATTTTTTAGGCAAAAGCAACCAGAATACCTCAATTTTAAATACTTCATGTAAAATAATATATATTGTTTTTTTTATCAAAATTTATGCATTCTGATTGGGTTACTGAAAATGTAAACAAACTTGCTGATTGGTCCAAAACGAAATTCCCCCTTGTTAGGCATACCGCAATTACTCCCCTATACACTGTAAATATAAACGATATTCTTAATAAAAGCTGGGACATGCAGCTGATGATCTTATTTCGAATATCATGGTTGACTGGTAAAACGGCATGAAGAAATATCTTCTATTTGTATCTGTTGAAACTACATACCTTCTCAACATCAGCTTCTTTTTCAATAATCAGCTGAAGAGCTTCCTTGTTATTTCCCATACGACCTGAAAGAAAAAGTATGAATTAAGGTTCGACGTCAGAACACATGCACAAGATTTCACTATTAGAATCCTGACGTTTTTGGAAAAATCTCCACTGTGGTAAAAAATTCCCAATATTTATGTAATTCAGGCTGACCTACACACAACACAAATTAGAACCTTCACGAATTTAAAGCCTCGTGACAGGAGTCAAGACTTTTCGTTCAATGGAAACACACATGCAGGTGTATAATTATATTGATGAATACAGGAGAACGAAGGAGTAGAATATTAAGGCCTGTTTCCGACGTTTTTTACTGTGCCGAACCTAATGTTAATGAGCTAAAGTCTCTGTTAAAGTTCAGAAACGGGCCTTAGATTGAAGAACAAACCTCCACACTACTTACCAAGTAAAAACACCATTTCTTCGATCAGTTCTCTTTGCTTGCATTCATTGAGTGCCTGTTACAGTAAATCGATAATGCAAAACAGGAATGTCTTACACCAAGTATTACATTTTGCTTTTTGAACAGGTCTTGTCACCACTAAACTTATTGGCCGCATATGCAATTTAATTTGAAAGACTATGCAAAAATACGACCCTCAGCTAGTACTGACATTCTACTAAGTCACCGGGGTCATTAGAACAATCTTCCACGCTCCCTCAGCCAATGTTGGTATGTACTTCAAGATTAGCCTTACTTTTACAATATATGCATGGAAAATATTTCTGCTTATGAAAAAACGCATGGGATATCTTTTGAAGGCGTTTTTCACAAATGCCGTAAAATTTATAAGGATAAATTTATAATGTACTTACTTTTTGAAGAGGATAATAATTACTTCTTTTTAGAAACGGGAGCAGCTTCGGACGATCAAACTCTGCATAAAGTGGAACCTGTACAAAGTCAAAGGAGGCGAGAATGATGTAAAATTAGTTACGTGAAACGTATTAAGAATACCAGCTACTGTGGTGACGAGATGGAGACGAGGTGATGAAGCAGTGTTTCTCGTTTTGAAGTTCACCTAACCGAGATCTGCTAGAAGATTCTAAGATTTTGCTATGCAGCATATTTTGCTACTATTATATCAAAAGCTGTATAAATGGAAATTATATCTGTAAGAATCCAATTTAGTAGATACCTGAATTTCATGAAAATCCATACTAAGTTCTGGGTCTTTCTGAAACACAGCATCTAAATACTAAAATCAATAGATCCAAACGGATTTAATACATAATATCTCAACCTCAACCTATGCTTAATTTATACAACGTGATCAGGTATATAAATATGGTGTTCCATCGAGCTTGCCTACATGCAGTAGGACATACATGTGTGCGTGTATTATGCATAACACGTAACATTTTATCGAATTCCCCCTCGCTCCATGTCTATAAATAATAAATGGTTCCTACCGTGTACAAGTATTCTGGACGTGGGGTTAATTGTCGAACAACAACTTCAATCTGAAACAATAAAATATACAACATTCGCTGAAACACACTGGAAGCCCTAGGTGAAGGCGTACGTGAAAAAGAGAATACAGATCGCAAGAAAAGAGAAGTGAACATTCTTCCTTGATAGTACATATAGGCAATGTAGTAAAAATGATACATAGGTTAAAGTAACAAGATACTGTGTTTTTTATATGTACAGTATGAACAGAATCATCATACCGAAACTTTCTTAATATTTTCTACCAGCATTGAAACTGCTTTCTAAACATAAAAAAGAACACTCGTTTTGTCTTGTACATGTATCGGTGGAATACTCTACATAGCATAATTATTTAACAGTTACTCTGCGAACTCGAGTCGTATATGAGCTGATAGCCGACGAGGCGCGTATTTATTATATACACAAACTTTGTCGCCCTTTCGGTGCATTTTGGTGTGCTATCATCAACTAAAGCTTGGATTTCTATTTCACTCAACTCCCCAAATCTTTCAGCCATTTTGTTTACTTTCTCTACTAGACAGATATGAGCTAATATCTGCATGTCTAGTAGCCAAGCAATGAAATTGCAGCATACCTCATGCCCGGTGCTTGTGTATATAATAAGATATATTGTCTTGCTTGCCATTTTAGAGTATTCTTCTACAAGCTACGAGAGCTCAATCTTAAGACTGTTAATAAATTGTACTCACGATCGTGAATGAATTTTTTCGACATTGTTTTCGGTAACATTGCTAATTATCTTTATATCAAGGTACATATACTGTAGGTTTATTGAAAAATCTAATTTACCTTCGTATTAAAATCCATTAGCATCACAATTTTATCATGAATAGAATCTAGTAGGTTGTGCTTGTGGATTAATTCGAATACTCCATCATATTTTAATCTTAAAAATAGCAAGATTCATTAAAATAATATTTAGTGGGTATGGCGCGCTATCGATACATGATAGTTTCGAAAGAATGCAAGCTTGCGAAAAAATGCAAAAGTGCATGTTTACAGCTACATATTTAGTGCACGGGCGAGATTCAAGTTCGATAATCCACGTGCAGAACGTGTGAAATGGTTATATAAACTAGTAGTAATCACAGATAGTGATGTGCGTTCGGAATGTGCTGATTTCGGTTACCGATCATTAATAAAAATGTTAACAGTATAACGTCACAGCGTATGTGATTAAAAGGTTAAACGCAAATATGCTTTAATTAACAACAAAATGTCAAAATGGAGCGAGCACATGATCTCCAGCTACTATGAAGACGCATCAGAACGAGGCAAATCTGACATCGCAAATTTCGATATGACACAGCTAGGAAGCGTTCACCTTCGTCGAACGCAATTATGACATTGATTTATCGATGCACTATTGATTCATGCTACACAGACTTCGAACAACCGGCCGTTGCTCTGGACAACAACATAAGAAACTTACTCGAGATAGATTGCCAGGCTTTGATCATAACGACCTTGCGATGTGTACCTTAATATTGGAAATACAATTAAACCGTATTAAACGGGTAACTAACAGTTTGCATGAGAACATTTTGAGCCTTGAGGTAGCTACATATGTAACTTACAGTTCCCCAAGACATTGTAACAGGATTGGATTCTTAGGATCTTTCAACAATTTATCCTGAAAGAGAGTTAGACCTCATTATTAACATATAGGCTATAGACGCTATAAGCCGAGGGTCTTAAAGCACTGAGGCTCCGACTTTGTGCAGATTAGACGTCGACGTTATGATAGCACGTACAGTTTACACCAAAGTAACCAAAAAGGAACAGGTATAAATACCAAAGAATGGTCTGAAAACATTAATCTCTCACACTTTGAAACCAAAATTGCAGCTTAATCAGCAGAGAGTTGTTGATGACTTGAGATGTTGTGACTTACTTTGAGTGCAGCTATGACAGGTTTAACATTGTACAGCTCAAAGGGCCATTCTTTAACGAGTTGTTGGAAACCCTAAAATAAGGAAACAAGAAATAATATTTGTTTGCATGGCTGCATGGGAAAACTGACCTAAAAAGACAGTTGCGACCTAGAGCTTGATAACTTACCTCGACATTGTTTTGTAAAAAATTGCCCAAGACAAATTCATAAATTGTACTGTTTAGTCTGTTTGAATCATTTGGGTCACGCGGAATAAAAGGTGCAATGGCCTATAACAAGTAAAAGGTTTTTATCAAATACAATGTATGCGTTTGCCATATATTAATACACATTTCTCTTTCTTAATCTAGACCCCCTTAGAACTTGCTTGCAGACATTTATAATTAGTTAGTCCCAGTTTTTATTTTATGATACAGCAATATACTTACGTGCACTTGATGGTTCTTGGCAAAATTGTAAACTTCGTCTTCCCAAAGACTTGTTTCATTGCCCAAAACTTTCACACACATTCTAAATAAAACGTCTGTTGCGGTATTCCACGACTAATTACAGTACATTCTAAGATGCATTAAGTCCTAAATATTCCACAAGGTCGACTTTTTCACCATGCATGTATGCAGGTAAAATTGCTCCAGATTTTGCTCAAATTGGATGTTAAGCAGCCTAACTAATATGCATATTGAGATCAGATCATGTTTGAAACGTGAACTGATCTTATGATATATTTACTGGATAGATCACTTTAAATCTAATACGAGTGAGACTGGGAGCAAGTTCGGTCTAAGGTGAAACAAAATTTCAATTGCTTCCACAACATGAATTCGTACCTCGCAGCCTCCGAATATTGACCTTCAGACTTTAAATGTCTCAGGTATTGCCGTCCAATATCCTAAAAGAAAAACTCGAGTTATATACACTGTAGCTGATTTCTCAGTTGGAATCTTAATGCGTTGATGTTCAAAACAAAAATTCAAAATTCGTGTACTTACCAAATAATTATTCCGCTTTAGGATTTTTTGATTCGCCTCCACTGAAATGAGAGCTTCCTAGAAAAGATGACATACGGCTATAGCTAAAATAGCTAAAAATATTCTAGTTCTTATAGAAGCTAGGGAAGGGTTGTGATCGTTTATGTGCATGTATTGTTGTTGTATGTAATTTTTTAACACAAAAACTTACTGAAAATTTTTTATTTTCAACCAGCCAGTCAATATGGTCATCAATTTCTCTTGGCTAAAGAACAAGTTACACAGCAATTCATGCGGTAAAGACTCGGAGAAAAAAAAATATGATATACTGTATAATATACCTTTGCCAAGACAATGTCTTTTGGACTAATGATAAAAAACAGACTTTCTTCTGGCAAAGGTTCTAATCCAAAATTTGAAACAGATTGTTAATGAGAGGCGTTTAAAAGTGCATACGAATGGCGGGAGGCCTTGATTTCGTAAGTAAAGTACCCTTGATTAACGCAGTAATGAACCTCATTAAAGTGTCAATAGTATGTTTAAATATCGTCCGCAAGTTACCTAAATGATAATGATTACACGAATAGTTTTCAAATCCTCTCACTGACAGTGCATCTGCGATAATTTCTGAAAGTTCGTCATATTTTTCTGGGTGCATGATTCGTACTAAAGGTCGAGTCGCTTTGCTCTGGAAGAAATTATGTTGAAATTGACAAGAGTGGCTGTTACCGCGTGAATTAAATGGACCATGCACTCAACAAACCGATTTCAACACACCTTGCCATCGTTTGTATTTTTATCCACCACGTAAGATAAAATGATCTACAATTTATCAGATGGCCAGACGTTACGTTATTAGTTGTGGTAGTTAAAGCTGGTTTTCAAATGTTTTTCAAATCATTTCAATATTTTAATGTCAAGTCAAGCCTCGTTTATCAATCTCAGCTAAGCGAGATCATGTTAACAGGCCCTAATTTTACATTAGTACTTACCAAATCATTGCCATATGGTCCAATTCCACAAATATAATATTCCAGAACTGTCATAGCCACTTGAAAAAAGGGTCACGGTTAGAACATGTTTTTAAGTGTATAAAAGATAACTGCAATAACGCGGTTACGCCAAATACTCTTTACCTATTTCAACATATTTCGAAGGAAGAAACTTATGATCTGGATTTTGCACAACAGCATTTTTTATTCTTTCTTTAACATTGCAAACCTAACAATGACAATGCTGCAATGAGGAAATATAAACACTAAAAATAACAGTTTTAATAATACATATACATAGCATTCTCCCGCCCTCCAATAACCATTCACCCCCGTTTATTACCCTGGAAAAAAGCGAGATACGTTGTGTATTCATTATCGCGTGCATGAACAGACATCTTCATTTCGTATGGTTTTATTACTATTACTAATTTTAGGCAGCTAATGAGGCTAATGAGTCTAATGAGGCTATAATGAGATTCTATTGTTCTGAGATTTTATCTTACTTGAACTATGTTTGCCCAACCCACAATCAAAGTCGTGTTGTCTTTCCAAAACAAGTTGCAGCGATAGAGTTGAGGTCTTGGGCTATAAACGAAGACAATGGTATTTGATACACACACGATGTACTTCTACAGTTTACTTTTTAGAAGTTCAAAGCCATGCAAAGGGTGTTTTCTCAGAAGTTTCGAGAAATTCCACATAAAAAGGCAAAACAATTGCATCAAACAAACGCCGAGTTTCAAAACATTTCAGGCATTTAAAACTTTTCGACTTCGCATTTGTAACTTTTGGAAACTTTGGAAACGAACTTAGGAATACATGCAGGTATGATAAATATTACGAAATCAGCTGTGGGCGAGAAAGGCTGTACTGTACCTGTTTGGTTCTCTTCGTATATTCGTTATCAGCTGGTTCAAGCTGATATCGTACACTTTGACACCCTACAAAAAGACAGCGGTGTCATTTATTTACTTTTCGAATATTTTTGCTAATATGACTTGAATAGTTTGTGGGAGTTCAGTAATGTATGTTGTAAAGCATGCAAGTAATCAAACACAAAGAACACATGTAATACAGCTAGTCTTTATTTAGGTACCATGTCATTTGCCCAGGCAATATAACACGATTTCCATCGTATTGTACTAATTGCCCCTTCACCACCATGCAGCACTGTTGATTTGTAACGAAAGAAACCTTTCTCATGAAGTACCAACTAAGAAAAATGATGGACATTATAGTCATTATATTAAGTCAAAGCGAAAAATCTCTGAAACGAAATTTCAAAGATAATTGATCTTGCTAGGTGTTTACTGTACCTTATCGCCACCAGTAACAAACGGCTTGGTGCTTTTCTTGGAAAATTCTGGGTCTAATGCTACAGCCTTAAAAGTAACAGCAAAATCAGGGACGTCATATTTTGATTTCGAATTGAAATATACAGTAGCGGTGAAACTGCATTTTTTGTGCTAAGCAGATGTAAATAACGATATGCTTGACTACAGAGTTAAAAACTCTAAAAACCAGTAATCTGTCTGTACAGCAAATGCAACAGCTCCGGTCTTGCCGTGTTTACAGCGTATAAAGGAAAACACCCTAAGACTATGTGCACACGGTGACGTTTTCAAGCGTCAGCGCCATAAACTAATTAAAAACGATTTTGAAAACGATCGAAAACGACGCTCGTGTGCACATAGCCTAAGGCGTAGGTTATACGTCATATTTTTGGTCGCGTCGAATGCAATTCAAACAATAGATAATGAGATGATAATGAGGTTTATCATCTCATTATCTATTGTGAAAATGCTATTATGGGTAACTAACCGGGTACGGTAGAAAATTAGCTTGACCACCGTGGTCAAATTTAACACTATGTTTTGATGAAAGTAGCCAGTATTGTAGCCACAGTAAATGTATTTTGTGTATAAATACAGAGGTTCTTGAAGTAAATAAATGAGTCTTACTTTAACAGGAGTATCAAAACTCTGTTGAAAATTATTTTCTGAGCTGTACAAACCATTGATTACCACCTGCAAAATGAACAAGAAAATGAGGTAATTAACATTTATTTAATGCGACAGAGTTGACAAGTGGTATTACAGGTATATAATAATACTGATTGTTTGGGTTACAGTTCTAAACAAGCACAGTTATTAAAATAAAGCTGATGTTGACTTATGATTGCCGTTTCACTCACCCGCCCATCATCTGAACAGCTAGCAATGTAGTCACCATTATTGTCAATGCTTATTTGGTTAACCGTGGTTGTGTGCTGGAAAAAAGCAAAAAAGCCCAACAAATTTTAGGTAATTGATTTGTATAATTTTATCGCATCAGAAAATCACTTACGGAGGGAAATTCCTTGTTTCTTATGTTGTTTCCCTGGTGATCAAGAACATGTACCACACCACCATGAGTACCAAGAGCTAAAAACTAGAGAAAAATCTGTGATTTTTAACACAGTAATCTATGTATCAGCTATTCAATTTACTCATATAGTATAGCTTTTTTGCAAGTGACGTCATAGCCTTCGATCTGGCAATTTTGGAATAAATACTGTTATATACACTGTGTACCTTAGAATGGACAGCCATACAACTTGCAGAATCATCTGCAAATAATTTAGATATAGCATTTCCAATTCTTTCATATTTCAGTTCTGGTTCTCGCTCCTCTTCATCTTCATCTTCATCTTCGTCCTCTTCTTCACTCTCCTGTGCATTTGAACACAAGTTTGTAAACCTTACAGTCAGGCTTATTAAAACCTCATTCAATATAATATATCATGAATGCAGGGGCATTAAATTAACTCCAGTAGGTTGAAGGAAACGTCAAGCGTGAGAGGAATATGAGAGGAATTATATGAATTATGTAAATATTAACTGCTGATTCACAACCATTTCAAGACGCATAAAAATTTATAGAGATCGATGGTCAAGGAAAGTGTAAACACCCCTGCACATTCTATTGACCACCGATCTCTATTAGTGATGGGCGATACTTCGATACCAAGTATCGATACTCACCGATATTTATGATTTGCACTAAATATCGATACTTGACCAAGTGGTCGCAAAATTTCGATACTGAGCCTACAGTATTTTAGGTCAGCGTTTTCTACCAAAAAGTATAAAATTTTTTATTTATTTTTCTTTTGTTCGTCACTTTTTTGTTCTTTAGTTCTTTAATTATATGCTACCAATCAAAATAATTTCTGCCCATTTTTCATTTGCGAAAAACAAAGGGAAAAACCAAAAATGTGAGTGAATAAATGCACATTATGGTATGGTATATGAAATTACAAACGGTAAAAAACGGCTCAAATTTCTGGTATCGGTATCGAAATTTGGTATCGATACCACTACAAATTGTCTGGTATCGAAGCGGTATCGTATCGATTTGAAAAAGCTGGTATCGCCCATCACTAATCTCTATATATAAGCTGAATGCAACCTTTATAACCTTTGTTGTTCAAAAAAGAACCTGGGTATGAGACCACATCATTCTAGTTATTCTAAATGGTTCAAAGAACCTGGGTATGAGACCACATCATTCTAGTTATTCTAAATGGTTCATAGAACCTGGGTATGAGACCACATCATTCTAGTTATTCTAAATGGTTCAAAGAACCTGGGTATGAGACCACATCATTCTAGTTATTCTAAATGGTTCATAGAACCTGGGTATGAGACCACATCATTCCAGTTATTCTAAATGGTTCAAAGAACCTGGGTATGAGACCACATCATTCTAGTTATTCTAAATGGTTCATAGAACCTGGGTATGAAACCACGTCATTCTAGTTATTCTAAATGGTTCAAAGAACCTGGGTATGAAACCGCATCATTCTAGTTATTCTAAATGGTTCAAAGAACCTGGGTATGAGACCACATCATTCTAGTTATTCTAAATGGTTCATATACATTCTGCTGGGTTACCGTATACCTCAGGCGATATTAAAAATGATACAAACCTCTTTCAGCCTATTTTCCTCCTTTTTCTCCTATATTAAATTTTGTCAGAAAAAAAGTAGATATGAAGATATCTGAATTTTAGGGAATTATTGGCATGACCAACAGCTAGGGGATCAACTGCAAGGAATAGTAAAAATAAAACTTCTGATTTAACTTCTAATGTTCTAATTTAAGCCCAAAGCTGTGCAGAATTGTAATTCAGGAAGGAACAACAGAAAGCAGAACTCAGACCAAGTTTATGATTGCATACAGTTGTACAATTAGTTCAGTCAAATGAAAAATGCCATTGTCAATAAATATTAGCAGAAATTATTATAATTGAAATGCTGGAGTGGAGGTTATATCATTAACATGCCAAATTAATAGAAAAATACAGTGTGTTTTCCACTTATTCTATGCTGTCTAATCTCTATATATTCTAGACTGAAAATCTCTCTTTTAGATTTCAAACCTCATGAAGAGAAGTGACAATGTACTCAAAATAAGTAGTTTATATGCAAATAGCCTGCTAGTAACTAGCCTGTGTACAGACCAGGGCAACATGCTAGTCTGAACACAAACTACCATCAATGAGATATGTACAGCACACCAGTAAAAAACACTACATATGATCAATATTCAAGAAAATATCAAGAAAAAACATAAAATAATGAAGTAAATAGACTGTAGGCTAAATTTATTCGTTATTTATTACTGATCGCTGATGCCTATCGATATATGCCAAAACATAATAATTTATCATTGTCTCTTAACACAAACAAAACCACATTAATTGTAGCACGATTTCACACAAAAAATATTAAAATAAGCAACAACAAGCAAAATATCAACAAATTTATATTCTTCGTACCTCTGAAACATCCGCCATGTTGGTCTTCGGAAAAGGGGTATATATAAGGTTGCCTAATAACAGCCATGGATTTGCATGGATACATACAGATACAGTATTTAAAATTCGTAATATCCCTTCGGTTCTTTGTCAATTTCTTAAAAGCCCTTTCGGTAATTATGTCACAGCATTTTAACATCACAACGTTTTAAATTTAGAACCACCTTAATTGAAATGGATTTCAAGTTTTACTCTCAACAGCCACGTGCAAAGATACAAAACATCCTTCTTCAACACATGCATGAAAAATATTTTTCGAATAAATGTGGAAATAAGCCACAACACGAGAACGAGGCGTTATGGCTTATCTTATACTTATTAGTCAAAATGAAAAATTATTTTTCATGCACGAGTTATAGAAGGATGTTTTGCATCTTTGCACATAGCTTGTGAGAGTAAAACTTGAAATACATCTCATCTAAGGTGGTTCTAAATTTAAAACGATAATGTTGTGACGTAATTACCAAAAAGGTAGGTCTATTCGTTTTACTAAAAAAGACTAAAAAGTAGTAAAAAAGCGGTAAGCTTTCATACGACAATTGCGTACTATTTGCAAAGTGACTGCTAAGTGCTAAGTCAGCTAATCCTGATCGATGGTGTTGGACGGCGAATCATTAGGGATGATGGAAGACTTTGTTGATGGGGAGATTTCGTGAAATTATTTCGTGAAAGGTCACTCTTGTATTGCGCATATTACCGATTCTAGGGAATATCAGTTGCGAAACTTAAATATATAAATAATAAAACTGATAATTAAACTGAACCTCGCTCCCAGGGTTTAAAGACCCTTGGAACGAAGTTGAATTGAACTTTGTCAGTTTGTCTGCATGAACGCGTTTTCTCTTTGCTACATGATTTTGCTTTGATCGGAATTCGGGTGTCCACCAGACGATTGTGCTATCCTTGAAGCTCATTGGATGCATTTCTAGCTGTTTCTAGACTAATGCAGGTTTATAAACGAATTGCTATGCAATCCTTCAAATCAAAATTAAAGGCATCTTTCAGGGCCGTAACTAGAACGATAATTGGGGGGGGGGGGTGTTTATTCATATATTCAGTTCTGCCCGACGGATTTCTTTTGTAAGTGCAATAGCTCACAATGGAAATCCGTCGGGCAGAACTGAATATATATTTCCCTCTGGGAAAAGGCAAGAGGGGCAGCTGCCCCCGCCTCTCTATGCAAAATTTCTGAAGGGTTTGCAAAACCCCGGGCGAGGGCTATGCACAAACGAAACCATTTCAGGATGCAGGAAATGTGCAAGCTAGGTTTGTACAGAATCACTTAAAGAGCCATGATTTAGTGTTTTGTCCCATTTCCATTCACTGCTGCCACAACTAGTGATTGTTAGGTATTCTAGACGAGACGATTCCATTCAGATTCCGGCCAAATGAATGATAGCAATCAAGCCATATCTGACGACCTGCTGTCCGGCTTCTAATCGCGGAAACTGACATCTATTTCCGAAAGCTATATAGATATAATCAGATTAATAAATGTTTTTTGCTCACAACCTTAGTGATCTCGATGAGCTACATGCGTTAATAGAAGTCAAACCGGGTGCTGCCTGTGCTACTCAAATCCAATTGTAAGTTTTTTCAATGTCAGAACCTTTTAGAGGTAGCTATATAACTTTTAAGGTACATCATTATTAAATTTTAGACTGTGCTTGCTTTTAGCTATATCATGTATTAACTCTTGTACTTATATGTAATAATTTACATATGAAGTTATGCATATTCTTATTCAAGTTAAAAGGTTTTCGAGTACTACAGTATACCACTTCTATTAAATAACTTTTATCATAGATAGTTAACGTTGAGCCTGGGAGGTATAAGGAAATATAATTTTAATTTTCAACTTCAGCTTCAGTTCATTATACCGTTTATACGACTAAATAATTCATGTGAAACTATGTGAAAATCTAAAATTTGCATTTTAAGTCTACATGCAGCAAATTTAGGGCAAATCTAAGGTTTCATCCTGCAGCGCCATCGCCGATGATTGGGCTGTAAATGAGAACCAAGCTTTATGATCAAAGGCTATATATGTCAATATAAAAGACCAATAAAGATCTATACACATGCACAAATGATTTTATTTATTCAGTGGACACAGACAATAATATAGATCGCCGACTGTTGGCGAGCAATAAAACCGGCAGACGGCAGACCGTGTTTTAACAAAAGTAGTAAGGATGTATGTTGACAGCTGAAAATAACTGATGATTTTTCATGAAAAATTTGAATGAGAAGTTGTGGCATGAGCGAGAATTTTTATGTTTTCGATCTATCATGTATCGTAGTTTATCGATGAAAATTGTCACGTTTTAAATATCTTGTTATTGAATAAAAACACCTCAATATGAAATATAATACGAGTGACAATGGAATATAATATACGCGACAATGGCCAATATAATAATGCATCAGTCAAAGCAATCTCAAATCAAATATATATCACTGAAATATATAGAAGTTCATAAGTATACGGGCGTTACGTGGCTTCTAAGGCTTTCATTTGGTCAACTTGTCTCAATGATGTATATCTTCACTAAATACAATGAAGAAATCGACAAATTTCTATTCTCTTTAGTCTATGCTTCAGTTAGCTCATCTGGGCGCAAATAGAATGACAACACGTTCAAATAGGGATTCATAAGGCCTTTTCAGCGCATCATTCACCTGGCCTACCGCCTATGTTATTGAGCAGCTGTAGTTCCTATCGATACCCTCATATCATTTAATGTACGTCAATTGATATCAGGAATTAATGTATGAAGAAAATGTTGTTTCCTATTCAGTGATTATTTTTTCATTCCCCATCTTCAATAATACTGTTATTTTATGAGTGTTTGCGTTTTTATTTACAGAACATTTATGTAATTCTATTTAGCTAGTGATTCAAAGAAATAAAATGCCTTTATTCAGTAAGCTCTTACATGTCAATTAATTAGTTAACTTCGACATATGGTTATGCTGCACCATACAGAGCTCAGTAAAGATGGAGCAAACAGGGACTGAGCTGAAGTTCACTCTGAGCTGTGAGTTCCCTTTTTACAGTTCTTTAATATTGCAAACCCTGAGTTAATAGCAAGAGATTTGATCCAAAAAAAAGTATATGATTTCATGCATACACATTTGACCTTTTTCATCATCAGTTTCGTAAATGAGCCTTAAAAATCCTTGTCTTAAATATCCGTGATTTCGTCTCTCTGAAAGATGATATGGGAACTGATACGGTGATACCGTATTCATGTACGTATATGGGGCAAAAATTTTCTCATTTGCTAAGATTTTGCATTTTTGTAATCTTGTTGTCCGACCTAACCACATGCATGCTGTCACAGTCGAAAACCTCAAGCGCTTAGAACAGATAACAAAGACTCAGTTCCTTTAATTACCGCATAACCTACGTCACTATACGTCCTGACGATTGGAGCTATTGCTACAATAATGCACATTTCTTTCATTAAAGATTGCAGGGTGTTTAGGAGTTACGCGAACACTAGGCAAGTATAAGATATTTTTCATATCAGGGTCTCAGCACTTGAGCTTAGCTATCCTATCTGTCTCCCAACTCCCAAGTGTAATGTTTCAAAGTAAGTTGGGCAGGAAAAATGAATTGCTATACACAGCTTAATTTTGAATTTAAAATACCACAGAAAAACGTCAAAACGATATTGGTTATGGATTTTCAAAGAATATCTTTAAATACAAATCTGCAAATAAAGGTGGCAAATAACGAAGTAAATTTACTTTATTTTCGAGTAATGGGCATGTAACGAAGTATATTTGTGAGAAAATACTTTTACTTGAAACAAAGTAATTTTTTAATGTAACATTTTGCTTCGCTATTTTCTATTACAGTTGCAAAGTATTTCGTTACTTTACCAGTTTTTTTAAACATTTTTCCAGTGAATCTCACCCGTTTTGACAGGAGATTATTATAGAGTACGCAATCACACAAACTAGTCAACTATACATCGATCCTCAGAAGTTGATATGTAGTCCGCTGACCACACAAACACGCCTTTAAGCGAATAAGTTTTTTATTCAAATATGCCACTAGCCACGTTTCAAAATGCAACGTTATTAACTCTCAGAGGTATTAGATATTTTGTTATTAGGTTTTTTATTCACCCTGTAGCCAACGTACTTTTACTTCGACTTCAGGCATTGTAATTTTTACTGAAGTGTATTTTTTCTCCGGTACTTTTTACTTCTACTCAAGTCGTTTTAAAGCTAATTACTTCTACTTTTACTCAAGTACAAAATAAAAGTAGTTTATAGGCACCACTGTCTGCAAATGCGATTGCGATTTTGAAGTGTAATGATTTATACTTTATTATGTCTTATACCCCGGCTTCGTCTCTGACGGTCATCTAAGTGTATGTCAGTTCGCTTGTGGCCTTGTGTCCTGCATGTGAAGTTCAGAAGTTGCGTGTTTTCTGAAAATATCATCTGAAGCGTGCACATGCGCAAAACGCATTCTTTGGACAGCCGTAAACATGGTTTCCCTAACGAAATTGCATCCCCATCTAAATTTAATGTAATGAAAAACGTTTGCTAATTAGATTTTATACCTAAAAAAATATTGATCAAGCAAACATATTGCCGTAATTAGACTATCTTCCTTGTTTGCTCTTTAACTGAAAACACGTTTCATTAGTAGTAGTCTGCCGATTTCATCTCCTTTCACTGTTGATGCTGTGAGATCCGTTGCAGGGATAACTGATTGTCTCAACTGATAAGAATTTAATATTCATTAACGTTATTACTTGGAACAAATCACAAATGTTATATTTTAATGTTGCATGAAAAGACGAAGGCTGTTTGTTGTTGGCTTACAAAAACAGATGTAATCATTTGCTTTTATTAATTTTTAATTAAGTGTCCTCACGGAAGAGTATTTGTATCATGCCAGCAATAAGTACTACATAATACTCCCGTGAAAAGTGCTACCTGGGATGTAATGAGCACTTTCATATCGTCTTATTATTTTGATTTCAGAAAACTACTACAAAGTAGTCCATTCAATTTTGTAATTGACTGCAATAAAGAGATGGTTGATAACTGATCGAGGCTCTTGTCTGATTCTCGGCCATACTCAATGCTTAAAATCATTAACTTTTTATTCTTTAGATGTTGATATCATTCTTGTCGTGTATCTCATTAATGCCAGCACTGATATATTTTCAATTTATTTGATGCAATTTTAGAAATCCTCGTAAAACTTGCTTTTTTAATTTGTTATCGAGAATTCAGCTGTATTAATATGCGAGACAAACGTACTATCCAAACTTAGTCGGAGAACAATATTAACGAGTCGACATGAAGGAAATCTGGGTTAAAAAGTTTAATCAGCTGATGCGGTAATTATTCGCTATTAATAACTAATATTCTCGTTTCGTATAATATGCATTTAGTCCCAAAAGCTATACTATGCACCAGCTCCTGGTGATGGGAAGCCAAGCGCACATATTGACATGAAAACACAATATACGTCTTTTAAATTTGAAATCACAGCAGTCACTCCCCCCCCAAAATTTTCCAAGGGACCATAAGTGCCCATTTTGTGACGAAAATGCCTTTTTAGAGAATGTAGCTGTAAATACTATTTTAAAATCGAAGCTCCCCTTTTTGTTTACTACGTATGCCCACTTACACGTGCATGTCCAAATCTTTTGGCAGAGCATGAATATAAATAACACTAGTGGTGTCCTTGCAGCTTTGCAATAGAACCGCCCGATACATATTTTTAGCTGTCCTTTATATTAACCAAAAGTGCCCCCGGAAGCTGTGCCCCCCAATCTCTGGATGCTTCCTACGCCACTGACAGTCGGCAAAGGTCATTTATGTTATATAAGTGCAATATTAATATTTTCAGCGGTGTTAAGGCTATATCCATGCTGGAATCAGAAAGAGATCAGAAATGCAGCAATACAATTAAATCTACCTCGAGAAAAAAGAGAACGTCACTGTGGTTAAATCATGTCCACGGATATCATCAGTTATAACAAAATATTTTTAGCCATCCGTATTCTTACACGTGCATGCATGTATACATACAAATGCATGCAATGATATTATCTTGCTTGTGAAATAACTTCCATATATTCAACACCAATATATTTCGATGTGCTAATGGAAGGACTTTATATTCTCGCTAGCATATATCTTTAATCTTTCAAATGTCAATATGCATATAATTTCTTCTAACGTATGTTTGATTGATAGTTACATAAACGTGGGAAACATGCCATGATATATCTATTAAACATTG
The DNA here is from genome assembly GCF_004324835.1 of Dendronephthya gigantea. Taxonomy (NCBI): domain Eukaryota; kingdom Metazoa; phylum Cnidaria; class Anthozoa; order Malacalcyonacea; family Nephtheidae; genus Dendronephthya; species Dendronephthya gigantea. Next base: position 3,724,614 of record NW_021163010.1, on the reverse strand, counting down.
ACTTCGGCCCTTTTTTAATTTACAGTGTATATTATTAACGTTTGCGCCGACCACAAAGGTGTTGTTACCTGGAGAAGGCCGAGTGAAGTAGTGGATAACTCGATCAAAGATCTTTATCCAAAGGAAATTGGATCACACCGTGACCCCAATATAATTTTCACCTACCAGGCCGCAGATAACTTATTTGCATAAAAGAAAGGACTTATCGCTGTCGAGATTCCCGCAGGACGCGACATTGACAGACAAAATCAATCAGTAAAACTATACCATAAAAAGCATACGGTAAGAGTTTGAGTCATATAACTGCCTGGATTGTTTACAAAATACGAACAGGTCAATATAACGACAGGCTTGTGAAGATGTCATCGCTGAATTCCAGTAACGGTACAAATGCCACGGGCCAAAACGATTCATATTTAGACATCATCAGAAGTTGTATATTGTTTTCGTACTTCTTTACCATTGTGGCTGCTGTAACTATGAATTCCATTGTTTTGCTAGCAGTATACTTGGATAAGAGCCTACATAATGCTAACAAGTACTTCGTTGCCTGTCTAGCAATTTCCGATTTCATGGTAGCGGTATTTAGTGTTACCATTCGTCTTCATCTGTACATGAGACCCAATGTTCCACTGAGTATTCACGTGTGTCGTTTTTGGATTTGGGTTGATATCTTTACAGAACTTGCATCCATCACAACGTTGACAATAATCAGCATTGATCGTTACTTCAAAGTTGGAAAACCATTTAAATACAAGATCATGATGTCGACTAAAAGATGTAAAATCATAATCACGTTTCTATGGTTGTATGCGTCTGTGGTCGCATTTCTTGGTCTGGTACCTTACCAAGGCACGAAAGGGGTGCATATAACTGTCATCGGGAACTGTGCCAATGACAACAAGGTGTTCTACATCTTAGCTGCATTTATAGGATTCTTTATCCCAGTCATTATCCTAATTATTATGTGTGCGATGATGTTTCGCATTGTGAAACGATTTCACAGATCAAGATCAACCCACAACCGGGAACAAAGTATGGAATCACCTGCTATACCAAGGATTAATGTTAGCGGAAAGAGCGTCGCTAATTCAAACCACCGAACAGTCGCAATCTTCAGCTTAGTTGTATTTGCTTTCATCGTGTGCTGGGGACCTTTCTTTATTCTTTTTCTTATAAGCCAATACAATAAGGACTTATTGTCTCTAAATGATAAAGGATTTCAAATTTTATCAGTCGTTTGTTTTAATATTTTGCCGTACACAAACAGTTTTTTAAATCCCATAATTTATGCTTATTTCGATAAGTCGTTCAATATGGCAATAAAGAATATACTGTTAAGAATGATGGGAAAACAGCCTCGGTCGAAATCCTTACAAACAATGACAGCAAGTCGCGTGCATCTCCGTGTTTATTCGGAGACCGGAAGAACTTCACGTCTTCGAACAGACGAATCCTGCTAAAGAGCTATATTACAGAAAATAGCGAGGATTCAATACCAAAAATACTTCGTGAAATAACTGCTCATTTTCCATTTGTGGCCAACACCGGGACGCCAGGACAATGCGAAAGCAGGGTGAACGCACTATCATAATCAGGTGCGTTGGGGTTCTCTAACATCTCTCAAATATCTCATCAATAATTTATACATTTATGTACATTTCTTCAAAGGAATTGAATGTGTATAATAGTTAGGTAATTAACAAATTATTTGTTTCTTATTTGTGCCTTAAAAATAATCGCGTTTAAAAATCAACTGTCTTAATACGTTTGTAGCCCAAGGCTTTCTCTTGCTACTGATTCGCCTCATTCTAAGTGGTGCATGCCTATCTAGGATATCCATTGTTTCCATTAACAAAGTTTTCCATGCTTCTCACATTTCATTAATTCATTATAGGGTCTAGGGTCTCTTAAAAGGTTAATGTTTATCCAATGTTGTTGTTCACATGAGTCATTAAGAAAATTGTCTCTATTAAAATATTTCATGGATCTAACTTCAATGTTTTTCCTTCTGTTGAAAATTTTTCTTTCTGTTCTTCTTTCTTTCCAAGCCGCTTTTGCATGATATCACCCACAGCGCCGCCTAATTTCTTGCTATAGTCTGGAAGTAATCTCGACACTCCGTCGTTCTGGAGGCACTTGTAGAGTTACAGTACACTGGTCAAAAATGTACTATACCAAAAATATAGTTCAGCGCAAGTCGAGAGCTTGAAAATGTAATATTTTTTATCATACACTGAACATTTAAAATTTTTAAATTGCGAAGCGAAATCATTTTATTGAAGATGGCCGTAAAATTTGGAGATGATTACAGGGCGGCGGCGGAACATTGTCGTGTTGTCCGCTGACAAAAATGGCTAAAAAATTGTTAACAATGCAAACCAGAAATACAAATGTTGTCCATATAGTCTATACTCCTGGTGTAACGCATATAGTGAACAAACACAAAGTGAAATTCTTATTCAATGTTCTATTCGACGTTTTTTACTTTACCCACATTTACTGGGGGAGGCTATATCCCCGCTGCCACTCTAGCGGATGATAAAGGAAACAGCCAGTATGTAAAATATTTACGGTTTCTCAATGAACACGGCAAACTTTCTCTTAAGGCTGCTTTCCACTGAAGATTTGGGATGTTTTTTCTGCAATACGTATGTACGTGCAAAAAACGCGATAGTGTGCAGGGGCGTAGGAACCGGGGGGGACAAGGCCCCCCCAACTTTCAAAAATAATAGAAAAAGTGCCCTTTTGCTAAGGTAAAGTGCCCTTTTTCTTTGTGGAAACGTCTATGCCAACGCAACAAATTATAATATAATTCAACTTTTTTCAACAATAATACGTGGCAATGTTAAATGCCCTTTTCATCAGGCAAGTGCCCTAGACGTTAATGGCCCCCCCTACTTAAATATGGTTCCTACGCCCCTGATAGTGGGAAGCAGCCCTAATCCCTCTCACGCTGAATGAACCACTTGCAGGAATCAGAGGATGATTTTTGCACCCAAATCCCTGTTGAAGTGGGAGCCGTGGAATGTATTGTTATAATATGGAATATAATATGTATATATGTATTGAAATGCAGCAAAAGGAAAATCATTTTTCTCTTTTTGCGTTCAACGAGATTTGCGATGTCACTGATTTGCCTCGTTCCGATGTGTCGTCATAGTAACTGGAGATCATGTGCTCACTCTATTTTGACATTTTGTTGTTAATTAAAGCATATGAGCCATCACTGTTGTTAAATTACTCATTTTGCGGGTAACCTTTTTAATCACATATAATCTGTGATTACTGCTAGTATACTATATATACATATACTTGAATACAATTTTGATTTCTTAATTAATCACCATAGCCTATAGATTCAATTATTTTTAATAAAGTTAAGTTACATTTAACTCGTGTCTTCAGGCAAAATCATGTGTCGTCTGAAGCAGAAGTGACCTCCTGGTTGCGACTCTCTGGATTCTGGAATATTAACCTAGTGCAGTAACTTATCAACTATAATTATAAAAAGATTGCCTTTTAATATCTACATCACAATTGGTCATCTTTGAATTAAAGATATCTCTCCGTTGCCTTCTCCTAAGAACCTAGGAAGTAGGAACCCACTAAATGAAGCCATGGCAACCACAGGGGTGATCCTGAATCCTGACAAACTGAAAGTCAAGCCAGTGGCGTAACGGACGAATATGGGGCCTTTAGGTACAAATTTGGTATTCTGTGGAACCTGTTTGTTTGCAGTCATTGTTTACTCATATTAATTAAAATTATGTTTCTTTATCTGTCCTTTACTATACCAATGGGGGTGCACTAGTCTTTGGAGCCGGAGACCATTAGTTTTCCTCTTATTCCTACCTACCGTGCGCTACGCCACTGAGTTTGATCCTGGGACTGATTGTAATGATACATGAAACGATTATCAAGACGGACTGTCTGGTGCATTCTTCGCTAGTTCAATCATCAGCCGAGAAGAAGACGAGTTTCGAGTACCGCGGGTACTTTCTCTAATGTACGTTCTGCGAGTGGCAGAGCTTAGACTTGTTTCTGTGTTTTGCCTGGTAAGACGTCTGCACAAGTTGTATCTTTGAAGAAGATGTTTAAAAGCGTTGCTATACTCGCGATCAAAACAGGCATAGATCAATGGATTGCACATACTATTGAAATACGGAAGAATGGTAATGAACAAACTGCCGATTATCTGTTGCTCATGCAAAGTTAACGGGATGAGGTATTCGGGCTTGTAAAAATTTATCAATAATAGAACGAAACTTGGAGCCCAGCAGACGATGAAAGTGCACACGACCAAAGCCAACATACGAATCGTCTTCAACTCTTGCCGGAGCTCTTTATTCTTTTTATCATTCTTCGTACCCGCAAATGACTGTCCTAATTCCCCTCGTCTGTTCATATTCTGCCTTCGGTGTGCAATGTAAAAGATAAGGGCATACATGAGGATTATAATCACCGATGGAACGAAGAAAAAAAGGATGGAAATGATGGTATAGTACATTTTGTTGTCGTTAACACATCCACGACCAGCCACCGACATTATGCCGGCACTTTCACCAAACGAAGACAAACTAAATGTAGCCGATACTGTCGAGATAAACCAAATATTTGCAATCACAATTACAGATTTTGACGTATTCATTCGAATTCTGTATTTGAATGGCTGGCTGATTTTAGAATAGCGATCTGCGCTTATCACCATTAATGTTAAAATGGAAGCCATTTCACAGAAGCAATCAAACCAAGTCCAAACCCGACAAAGCCCGATTGGATGCAGTTTCGCCTGGAAAAGTTGCATGTGCAGGCGAATAGGAGCGCTAAGAACGCCGACAAAGAGGTCAGCAACAGCAAGAGAGGCAATGAAATATTTATTTGGCTGATGGAGACGTTTGTCCAGCCAAGTTGTTGCCAACACAAGTGTATTTCCCAGGACGGTTGCAATCAAAATAATGACCAATAATACTGTTGTGGCAATCCAAATTGGACCTTTCGGAAATACAGTTTGCTGTTGCGAAGATACAGTGCTTGTGGATGTTTTTAACCAAACTTCAGTAAGAACTGTAGACCCGTTCATTGTCCTGGTTGAAAGAAAGGAAACACATTTAGTTTTTTCTTTAACTAAAGAACACGATATACAACAGTCAAAGCACAGTACGTTCAGTTGCACCTATAGATACAACCTTTCCCCTACATATTTATATGTAGAACTGGTAGAAAAAATTTTCCCCACAGAATACCTGGCCGAAAGCACTGACATGCATGAGCGGTTGCATCCAGCTGCACCATAGGATATCAACTGCTATTTAATAACAACAATTTTGAACTGCAATATATAAGTATTATAAAGTGTCTGCATATCTTTATTGGCTGTTTTCGCACTGATTATATACATGCACAAGCGGCTTTTAAAAAAATTTGCTATATAATGGCAATGCGACCGTGACAGACCTGAAAAACAAAGCGCTGAATGAAGGAGGATCGTCTTTTGGCCACGTCGAGCTTTTCATGCTGAATCAAATGCAAATAAACTTAAACAAAAACGTTTTAACATTAGTTTCGGCACTTGAAGAAGTCGACGTCTGAAACGGGCTTAATTAAAATTTGTGTATAACTGTGTATAGCTGCATGGGGTAGCTATTTACTTAAGTAAAATAAAAAAGCTCAGCCCCCACATTTCCATTGGTCAGCCCCCATTCAATTTATGCTTCCCATGCTGTAAATATGTGATATTATGATTTTTATTGTCTTTCGCATATTAATATAGTCACAGTTGTCAGTTGAGATCAGAATACCGTCTGCAAAAACTTGAATGTAATAAAATATTTAAAACCCTACGAGTAAATTGTACCTATATACAAAATTATAACTTTTAGTCACATTAATTTGCCATTCAGCCGAGTCCATGCATGCATGCAACATATACAGTGAAATTGCTGTCTCTGAAAATCGGCCTCTGCATGTAATATAATTTTCACGTGCATGCAATGCCAGGTAAATATATAGAGAGAAAATCCACGAAAATTTTGATAGTGTTCTTCATTACTAAGATATAAAAGACGATTCGTGATTCATGACTAAGAGTAAAATATAAAGGATATTTTAGGAAAGGAAATTTTTTTCTTTTAATTTTAAAAAAATGTTCAACTGTCGGTCTGATTCGATATAATGTGGTCTGTTCATTCACCTGTTTTAAGACTTTTAAAACCACAAAAACAGATTATGACACGAAAATTTCAAGTGAAAACATTTTGAAAGGTTTGAATTGACTTTGGTATATAGTGCGTCTGCACATGCACTTTGAGAGATTTTGACTTACCAAATTCCAGAGCAGTTATACGATTTAAAGGCAGCGCCAGCGTTCACCTACGGCTACGAGCCACACGTAAACACATGCAACAACAACTTCATTTGATTGATAAGTCAAAAGGCGTTACCGCGTTACTAAAAATGTTTCAGAGACAGAGTGGACTATTGACCGGCGATTTCAGATTGTTTAATATCGACGATTGTTTAATATTTCCGACAGTTTGACATGAGATGTGTTTAACTTGCCGACGTGTATAAGACTCAATTCGTTTAACAATAGTCGAATAGATATTAATGAAATCATGCATAATGTTTCAGTATAATATTTTATTCATCAGGCTTTGTTTGTCTAATATCGGAAACGTTATACTGAACGCAAGCAAATGTATTTGAACAATATACTGCAGTCTTTGTCTTGAATATTTGCTTTCAATATGATCATGCAAACGAATTTTTTTTGTAAATGCTTAGCTCATAAAAGTTATCATTTTCCAGAATCTATATATAAATATAATTGTACAAGTCCTTCTAATTACATATATCGTGTGTATATACTATAGTATATACCGTTTTTAGTAACTCTATTTTTCCACAATCGATTAAAATCGAATTGGTTTGGGTACCGCGGCTTTTACTTATATTACATACAAAACGAAGAGAAAAACTAGTTCCAAATTAAAAAAAATATATAACTGCATGAAATGGGCACTGCCCGAACATCATTTTCAAGTCCTCAATGAGCTAGTTTATGTAATACATAACGAGGCATCCCAACTGTTTATCGAATCGATTGTTCTGAATGCATGTATTTTGAAAATAGGAAACACGACTTTTGAGATAGATCTTTAAAATCACGCAAATGAAACCTTCCTTTATATTTACTGCAATGTATATCTATTACTGTATGTAGCTATATATAACTGCATGCGATGAAAAGACCATGGCATGCGTAAATATCAAACATAAATTACGACTTTTATTTGCTGCATCGCCAACGTCAACGAGCATCTGGTTTTTAGTGTTGATAAATCAGTTATTATTTTTAGTAAAGAAAATTAAATATTGTAAACGACGCCGAGATGTGCTGCGACAGTCAAATATTAATAACCTCGTAATAAACATAACACATTATATATATTTTGTCTGCTTAGAAAAAAGCCTATTTATAAGCTTAAATGCATGTGCCTAATGTATGCCTGCATGCAGACATTAATTTTAAGCCTTTGCCCGTAGGTCACTGCTGTGAGTTAATTGTAATAATCATGCATGATAAGACGACGTGTTTTTATACGGTGTTTATATATTATGGTTTACATGAGATCATATAAACGGATAGGCATTTTATATACAAGTGCATAAACAATAAATCATGATTTGATATATGGAATACAAGTATTTCTTAATATCTCTTTAGTTTAGCTCCGACATGCAGACACTTTTGGCCTTTTTTTTTGTCCGTTTTCATTGTGTGCAGCGGATAGCATATAAGCCTATATCATGCAGTCTAAAAGGCTATTCAGCGGTATAGGCCGCGGATGAATTCGTCCGTCCCCTGTCCCTGATAACCTTACCTCAATTCTAGACTAAAGTGCATTTACTCTATATTAAACGTTCGGAGTTCTCTTGCCAAAGGGTATGGAATATAGGCTATATCGTCGTGGTTTTGAGCTAGGGATTTTATGGAGCGAAGCAGCTGCATGCATGTGCATATAAATGGACTGACTGCTTGTATCTATAGGAAACTGAAGAGCTAGCCGAGGATATAATAGCCGTCATGCAGTAGGTTCATCTGTGCATGGATCAGTCATATATATCATACATGCAAAACACATACATCAACTGTATATAAGAAGGGTGTTTTGTATTATGCATATTATATAGCTATATATATAGCATCACTACTTGGAACTTTTTGTTAGTGGCACAAATTGAACCGCTTGCAGCGCATAACGAAATTAATACATTTCAGTTCTACAGTCAAATAAAGCAGCCTAGTGCATTTGCTATCACATACAAACCTGGAAATTTGTTCCTGTACTGCTCTAATTCGTAAGGAAACGTCTGCCACTCAGGAGTCAGGAAATATATTTATCACGGCTCAATAAAAATGCATTGGCCGCGTGATATGATCATATTATAATAACATAATTTGTCAAAACGTGTGACGTCCCGAGGAAATAGGCGTTATTGGCTTGCCACATAACCTTGGACTATTGGCTCGGAAGAGGTGGGTTGGAAAAGAAGGGTGTTTCATCTAAGGCAAATCTGTTGGACGTGGTTTTAATTTTCGAGATGGTCACCGAAAATTGTTCTGCGTACAGATTCATGAACACTGACCGAAGTATTCTACGAACATGTGCATTCTCTCTTTCAACTTAAAACTAGAAAGTAGTAAGGGAAGATGCTAGAGGCTCGGCTTGAGATAAGCTAATATTTACTGTAGGTAAAATACAGGGGCCGATTGTAAAAAACTCTTAACTACATTTTGCATAATAACTTAGCATCAAATGTGGTATAACAACTGCCAAAAATAGACAAAATACTTCTCGACGTTTCGACCTGAGGGCCTTCGTCAGGAGAGTCGAGAGTTAGTATGAAAATAAATAGGGGAGAATACATGTTTTGTATGGGGGCAAAAAACGTGATAAAAATGGGCCAATAGAAAACCAAAAAATCAAAACAAATTGCATGGAATCATTACGTTGCCAAATAGACGCCTGCATGATTGATTGATTGTGGGTTAAGAATAGCCCGCAATAAGGGAAGCCTGATCAGCAACGAGAATATATTACAAACAGTTTTGATGTATACAAAGAAATGGAAGTCATATTACTCTGGGTGAATGAGCTTTAATGAAAGAGAGGGATAAAGAGTGCCATGCAAGACTGTGGATGAGTCGCATTTCTTGTCGTTTACGGCTATTGTTAGTACCGAAAATGGGACGGAGGGTGTCCGGCAACAGGCTTGGTACCAGTTATCGTGGTTGTTGACCGATCTACTGTGTTCACCAAACCTTAAACTTAAAGATCTTCCAGTTTCACAGATATATCGGTCAACAACAAAGATAACACCAAGCCTGTTGCGAGACACTTTACCTCTGGTAGTCATTGTGTCACGCGGACATGAGAATTAGAGCTCTCTGCCCCATTCCCGGTACTAACGATAGCCGTAAACGACAAGAAATGTGACTCATCCACAGACTTGGCACTCTTCATCCCTCCGGCATAAATGAAAGACTCTCTTTCATTTAAGCTGATTCACCCAGAGTAATATGACTTCCAAGTTGTTTGAAGACGCTGCCACACTGCTCCCTGGTTATATTGGAACGTATCTACATTTTGCATAGTTAACTCCTAGTTAACTCAATCTCAGAAATACACAACTCCGATTGACCAATTCTGTCCTTAATCAGTACAGTTAAAAGTCTTTTATACAACTGGCCTCCGTATGTATATGCATGGCAGCTTAATAAGTTAATTAAGAGGTTATATAAAATGTGTTATTTCAACGAGCAACGCCCAATTTCGTTAAATATCTCAAATCACAAACAAGTTTCTTTATAGTATAAAATCTTTTATATGTTTATTCAGTAAAACCTAGTTTTCTCGATTTACCTCGCCAACTCCCTTAAGATCCCGAGTTTGTTATAAGTCTAAAGTCTATGCAGTGAATCCGGGTTCTCAAAGTTCCTCAGGCCGGCCGTTTCTCTTAAAACCATGCAAGCGATATTCGTCCCACCCTGTTTAACACACACGCAGGTCCAACTTAGCTAAGTTTCTCCCACTCGTGCAGGCTCATATTGTCAGCGGACAACTTACACAAAATTGAGAGCAAGGCGTAAAACGAAAAGCTTCTAATTTTTCATGCGAAAGCCGCTGGAAAACTGAGCCCTCTTTACCGGGAGAAAATTTGCCGAATATGACCAACGTGACACGCGTCATGATCACATATGAAATAACCAGCGTTACGCCAACAACCGTTTTATTTACATACAGTTTCGTGATGATGAGCAGATAAAAAACAGCCTTGCGGAAACACCTGCTATTGCTTCGCTGTGTTTTAAGATAGTCTACAAAACATCGAGGGGGGATGTACAGGAAAAACAATGCAAAATGAGTAACGCTTTGCCAGAAACATGGCTAGCTATAAATGACATGTTGTTGAATTTGATTGGAAACATTCTAACTTCCCGAGAGGCAATTGAATGAATTGAATGTTGTTCCGCAACAATGTTTTCGCAGGAGGAAAACATATGATTAATTAAAGAAACATCGCAAAGACGACCACGACTACAAAAGAGAGGGTCAATAGTTTTAGCCTATAATACAATTTTTTTCAAAAGCTCATCATGTCCACCCTTTTTTTTGGCGATACCCACTCAAATAAACTGCGCGCGTGCATGCATGCGTCGAAACATATAGAACATATAAGATTTTAGTATAGCGATTCAAGATTAAGATGATCACGGTTGCTGACCTCTATTGAGACGACAATTGATTATGTCAAAGTTAGCTTTCCCTGTGCTTCACTAATAGACAGAGATTCGTGCACTGTGATGAAACAATATACATGTCATAAATATAAATGGATTTCAAATTTATCATCCTCATTTGTTCAAGCAACTAATTAATGTAAGGTTAGGAGAACGAAGGAAGAACAGAAACAGGGTTCGCGAAGTGTTTCGCTAAGCAAAATAAAGAATTTTCTAAGGACTGAATTTCAAATTTCTAAGCACTTTTCGGTGCATGTTAATGCCACTTAAAATAATCAGCCTGTAGTCTGAAATGAATACTTCTCAAAATTAGCGTGAGTATATTTCTCGTGGTTTCCAAGCCCCTTTTAAGCACTCTTTTAATTTTGATTAGGCCGGCCAAGAACGTCTCAAGTGTCACTATAAAATTGATTGCCCCATGCATTTCACCAATTTTCAAGGGCTTTAGTTTTTAAGTGCTACACCAGCCCTGAGAAGCATGCATGCAATTCAAGACGAAACCGACGCTAGTTCTTTTGGAAAATGCAACTGTACCGGTTTTTCCGCAGGAAATGAAGCTCTGCCTATGTTTCTGCCGACAATTCTGCGGATGAGTTTAGCGTATATGTGTTTACCTGCATACCCTAGACAGCTGGTCTATACAATAGCCGACCGGGCAAGTTATTGTCATTCATTCAGGAAAGCTTTTCCCCAGAGGGTTTGCATGATACAGTTTGAAATAGTAAAAAAAATTATCTCGTTCGGATCGGCTTATAAATGTAACCATCAGTTGAATGTTTATCTGGCGCTGTTGCGTTAACGTGTCCTAATTACTAAATTAGTGACATGTAACTAAAATAACATAAAATTTTGAATGTGCCTGAATTGTACTGATGTGACCCACCGTAGTTTTAGTAGTTTAATTCGTTTATCAAAATCTGTATTGGCATATACTTACTATTCCTTTTAATTAATCGCCTCTCTAATTAATATCTTTCACTTCAGGTAATACAAACTATAACGCGCTCGCTGACCAGATATTTTTGCTTCGAAGAATTGTAGCAATTCAGTTTCACCACATGCAACACATATATTTATACCAGCATAAAAAGCAAGTTGACCCTTGCAACACAGACTGTATGAGTTTATATATGATAAACGTTTTTGCAATTTGAAGTTACCAAATAGCTATATATGAACACGCCTTTCTGCCTGCTGTGCTGTTAAAAGTTTTAAAGGCTCTTTTCTCTGCGGGACGCCATTTCGGTAAATTTTTAATGTTATCGTTTAGAAAAAGTATTGTGTAAGTAATTGCATAATTTTGACCTGCAGTTACGTTACCCTGGTTACCAGCTTCTTTTAACTTGCATAAACATGTTTTACTGGTCAATTATTGTCAGCCCTTATTTGCTAACACAGCGGTAAGTGACCAGCTACTGCATGAATGACTGGAATGAATAGTCTGTAAATCGTTTTTGTCTGGTTATTCTAAGCTTTTAATTTTTGTGTGAGTTTCCTGTGCTGGCTGTCGTTCGTAAATACGAGTAAATAAAGTATTATTTATTTGAATCATATTTGTTACATGCTTACGTTTGACCCAATTGCTGGCTAATATCAGCTGGCGCATATAGCCATAGGCAGCATAGCTATACAGGAGCCACATCTTAGACAATACTCACAATAGTTTAGATTTTTGTTGGTGGAAATTCGGTTTGTAGTTGCATGCATTTGATCGGATCATTAATGTCTCTTTTCCCCCGGCACTTGCTGTTCTGCACCGCAAACGGCAATCAAGTGAATCACTGAACTAATCAAGTCTTTTTTAGTGAACCTTAAACGTCTGCGATATTAGAAAGCTAGAACTCAACTAAACTACGATAAAAATTCATATAGTATACATGCAGGTATTGGCGTACAGGCCGAGTGATTTAAGCAAAAATTATCCGATTCAAGATTACAAATTTTATAACATATCATTAATCTTAGCAAAAACACTTTTCAAGATTCAAATGTTTCTGGGGGGAGCCGCAGACCTTCTCCCCCGCCTGCATTCATACCCTATGCATTCAGATTTAATTTCGATTTATCATTCATATATAACACTGGTTTTCTATGCCTCCTAGTAAATTACAATAATGCCAGTCCTAAATATATGGCATAGTATATTTGCGCCTCGCGTAGTCCATGTAACTTAACGCTCGCCATGTATCCTGACATAAAATAACAGTCAATTCCTATTTGGTATATTCGTTTTGGCATATCACACAGTTTTCATATATTATCCAATCATAAAGAATTCTACATTGTTTTATAGCATATGTCATTTTGCTCGTAAACTCGTCATTTTTTCGGGCCTGCATGTGGCCAGTTCTATGCACAAGCTGTTGGTTGACCAACGATCAATGCGAGTCTTCAAATCAAATTGTTCCACAAAATGTAACAAGTTTTTCCCGGGATGAATTTTCCTCACCAAATTTTGCAGGAAGATGTAAGGTTTATGAAACTGACCAACTGCAGGTGTTTTCCAATTGAACCTACTTGCCCGTCAAAAAATTCTGTGTGGGCGACAATAACACGCACGTCTGCTGACTAAAGTGATCGTGACTTTTTAAGGACCCTGTTTACTGTTCAATGAAAGCTATATTTTCTATATACATACATAAAGAAGAACAGTAATTTAAATCTAACTTGCTGCAACGGTCGGCCCTAATCGAGCATTGAGCAACCAGCTGCTGGTGTAAAAATAATTTGAGTTTCCACATTTGAACGAGTATTAGGGCTCAAACTTTGAGTCGCTGAACTATATCTCTCTCTTCCGGAGGACATTTTACAACTCAACACCATTTTGAACAATCTTTTGAAAGCGCTGCTATATTCTCGATCGAAACAGGCGTATATCACCGGATTGCAAAGGCTGTTGAGCGATGGTAAAATGACAATACAAATGGTGCCTAGAATCTGTTGGAAATATCTGCTGGTAGGCAAATATTCTGGGCTGTAAGTGACAAGAAAAAATAGAACAAAAAAAGGCATCCAGCAAATCGTGAACGCCCCAACAACAAGAAGAAGCATTCGAACGGTTTTCAGTTCTTGATAAAATTCCTTGTTTACGGATTTCCTCCTTCGCGAAGACATCGTTCTGCCCAATTTTCCCTTTCGGTTCCGTTTTTGCTGCGCATGCGCAACAGTGAAGACAAGGCAATACATGACGAGCATGATCAACAAAGGTATGAAGAAGAATATGGCACTGGTGACGGTCAAGTAGATTTTATTATCAATAATACATCCTCTTCCAACCAATGCAACCACGCCATGACTGTCGCCGTATGGAAATAGTCCCAAAGTGGCGTGGACCCCCGATATGAGCCAAATCGTAGAAATGATAAATACGGATCTCGAGGTCGACATTCGCGATCTGTATTCGAACGGATGACTAATTTTAAAGTAACGATCAATGCTAATAATCGTTAAGGTAGCAATCGATGCGACTTCGCAGCTAATATCCATCCATGTCCAGAAACGACAAAGGTAAATTGGGGCAAGAGTTGTTTCGTTAAGGTGGAGATGTAATCTGATAGGAACACTGAAGACACCAACAAGTAGATCAGCAACAGCAAGACAGGCGACAAAATACTTATTTGGTTGATGAAGACGTTTATCAAGCCAGGTTGTTACCAAAACCAGGACATTGCCGACTACGATGGCTATTATCATGGCGATCAATATTACCGATGTAGCTAACCATGTCTTTTCTTTTGAGAACTGCGCTGCTGTTTGATTTGGAGGTGGATGTTGTGACAATGCGGGATTTACGATGATGGCATCAGTGGTGTTATTCTCCATTCTAGAAATGCTTCCACTGAGAAGAAATGGAATAAAATAATATCAGCAGGATAAGGACTACGTCTCGCTGAGTACAAATCGTGACTTTGGACATGGCGATGTCACCTTCTATATAATATTATGTCTGGGCAAGCACAATCAGACTAGATCAATGATAACTATAGATAAGCCATTGGTATTTTTTAGGGCTGGACGTGACACAGCTGCACTAAAAAACACAATGTTTTCACAACATAAAGCACGAAAAGAAATTGTCTCTTCAAAAGAAAAAAATTTGTGGCAGATATAGAAATGCATAACAAATAGTTTCCATGCATCGCCTTATCGTGATATTGGGTATGTTGATAGCCGATAAGAATGTGCACGTGCACGTGCATGTACACCTTTATAAGCTGCTCGAAAACCAGTTACTGGACAACGCGCACACGTTATTCAGTTGCAATGTGGCTAGATATTCGAGAAAACATGTATAGACGGCCACTTTCTATCCACGTGTGTGGGGCAAGCCACCCACGAATGATTGCAAACATTAGTGCTGATATTTACTAATTTATTGTTATTCTTCAGTTACCGCAAGATTGGAGCGATATCACAACATGGATGAAATGCATTTGCCATTACATTATAAGCGTCATGCAATTACGATAAGAAAAACTAAAACGATATCGAGATGCTGCAAAAAATCATTAACTTATCAGGCTACATTCATTTTGAAAGATGATACACTAATTTATAGTTTTTAATTTTCTATTAAAAAACAACCATATATAGGGGCAGAACTGAAATACAGTTTGATACTTCTGTTAAATTTCTTCAAAAGTACGTTCTAAGAATAACTATGCAGTGCACAGCCCCATCTCTTCAAAACTCAGAAATACACGTCGGTAATATATATAGCCATTAACTACTCATGCAGTGCAATGGTAACATGCATTTGCGAATGGATGCTGTACTTGCATAGCAGACCAGCTCCTGATTAGTCCCTTCAATTGTCAATTTATATCCAAACAATATAGTCTATAATACTATTAAACGGTGCATAGAAAAAGACTTGCCGGCCAAATGATATTTTAGAACCTTCCCATTTATCACACGTCACGCCTGTCATACCACATGAATGCATAGACGTATATACATATAATGCCTTACATTTTCCGGATGAGTATCCAATGTTACTATAAGTCACTCATGCAGCTTATGGTTCTGAAATCAAACACACCACGGCTACTGTATATCCACGCATACGTCTATATACATATATACAGGACAATATAGCCATATACGATGATAACATCTACACTAAGGCTAAGCGTTAACATGCATGCAATAAACCCACAACAAATCACAAAACAACTGTGATAAAAGTGTGCTGAGTAAAGATTTCGTTTTGATCTACTTTGGTACTACATGCTTCGCCTCCTCGTACAGTATGTTTCTTCCTTATATGTACATGTATTTATACAAATTTCGTACTCACCTACATTACATATGACTTACGATAAACCTCGAACAGGTGAACATTTCAGCTGAAGTGAAACAGCTGAACTGATACGTTTATATAAAATAGTTTACATCAGCATCAGTCACTACATGTATACATTAACATCAATCATGTTACTGCATGAATTTAAATTTACGCGGAAAGAAATATTTTGGAAGTTTATAACTATGTATATAACTATAAGGTATAAAACAGACAATAATAAAGTGAAATATAATCGTGTATAGCAAAACTCTTTAAAACGTAGACAAGGAGGCTGGGATGAGGGGTTCAAGGACGCTTTTTCACTTTTGACTTGCAGATCACGAATAGAAAACACGATAAAACGAAACTGCATGATTCAACTGCCGATGTTTTGCAGTATATGCGTGATGTGAAGTGTCCACAGACTGCGTATCCTCACTTAGTAGAAATAATTTGATCATTACAGAAAATTTGCAACATAAACGTGTCCTACTAGCCTATTATACGTCATGCTTGGCTTGCACTAACAAAATATTTGCTATATTTAATCGTATACAGGTACGTGCAGCCCTGAATAAAAAAATGTTATATATCCTCTATTAAGAAAGAATTCATGCAAGGAACGAGAATATAAGAAAAGGAGTTAGAATGAAGCAGTCCCTATTCTTACTTATAGGTAATAATTGGTAATATACTGCTAAATTGCATATTATAATGATCATTCATTTTACAACTAAATTTTTTAAAATCAGTTTTGAATAATCCTACCAGGTGAGATTAAACAGCTGCAAATAACATGAATAAGACAAATTGCATCGATGTAGAGCATATATGGCAATGGAAATTCCACCTTTAAAATTGCATGACGGATTTGAATATATAATGAGTGACAGTATTCAGTATGATGTATACAACGACCGGTTGTGATCGATCACAACCAGTTTATACAGCACTAGGCAGTTGTTTTAACCCGTTATCTAAATTGTTCTAAAAAACAAGAAATGTTTGTTTTACATTGTACACGTTTTACAGAATTGTGGGATATTCCGTCCACGAATATAGTATTGCATCAATACTTTCTTCAAGTACTAGATCATGTTGACAAAAGGTTTTTGAAAAAACCTGATAGAATACAACGTTGTAGCTAAATAGATGTTATACAAATCATCTCACCACGTGCATTTAAAAGATGTGTACTGTTCTGTAGTGTATGGCTGTCTCCTCTCGATTCATTTTAACTTTTAACACTGGCATTCGTTTCTATTTCATTTTCACTCTACTGTCGGATTAATTAAAATCTCAGCAACAGGAAACACAGAACACTCAGGACCGGTTATTAAAAAGCCGTTAGGTCTAATCCTGGTTGGTTCTTGGCTCCTTCGTTTACCAAAGCCCATTTAAAAAAAATCCTGCAGTAATAGGATCGTTCAGGATGTAATCCAAGGATAGAGCGATTCGGGCTTTGAAGAACAATAAGACAATTCACAAGGCATCCTATTCCATACGCTCCAGCAATTATTATTTCTGTGAATACCTACTTGCTTTTTTTGTTAATTGAACTACCCGACGTATGTCACATTTCACTGACAATTGTTAAGCGCCGGGCCATGTAGCATTGTGGTCGCTTTTCGTTCTCGTTCCGACATGCAATGCGATCTCAGGCATTCGTATAAAGACTATACGTACATAGGGTCAATGTTCATGCCGATAATGCCTGAAACGCGTATGTTTAAGAATCTATTTATTAAATAGCGTTGTATGGTGAATTTCGTTAAATCAGCTATCACTGTTAATTGACCTTACGGCTCAATTACACTTGTATATAACCTTAATAAGCCTTATTTGAGAAAAATATCCACCCACAACACATCACAAACACAGGTCTACAACGCAACTTGTTGTCAGTGTTATGTCAGGTTCTGTGAAATTGAGACGGTCTCATTTTCAAAATATCATGCTGTATTATTATAATACGTATACATACTAGGTAGTATTTACAACCCCATGGGTAATCTAGTTAAATAAAACTTATTCAGTCCGCCTACCTTTGTTATCAGCAGTGCTTTCATTGGATTAAATGTTCTGTCTTTTCTATAGCTGTTCACGTTTAGATTTCTAGTTCAATTCAACACTTTGATTTCATAAAGAATAATGCGATTAATAACTTCGTCATTTCCTAACTTAAAAAATCCTATACTGAGTAACTGAAGACATATGTCTTAAGACAATCCTGATAAATGGTCCCATAACATCACAAATTCTTCGCTTCAGATATATTCCCTATAGTTATGATTAGTTGGTTTCTAAGCTATTACTGGACATGTTATTTGCCCGTTCCAATACTTCAAAGTCATGTCACACTTCAGAGGTCACACTTTGCTCAATCTCAAGACGGGTGGTCAGTCGTATAAAACATCCCCTAAACCATATCAAATTTGTCGGATTTAATTCACTTGCGATGGATATGGGATATAGATTTATCAATAACAGACTACATTTCATACGTCAGAAGGGTACTGGTTGCATTAATGTGTGCATGTTACGTGCGACGTAGTACAGTGTTATTATCATGGAGTTAAAACTTCCTCTATTAATAAGCAGTAAATTAGGTCAAACATGCAGGGAGGGGGGATGCATGAATGCATTAGATTTTAAGCAGTGTTTTGAAACAACTGTTTAGCTAATGGTCTTCTTACAAATGTGTGCGCATATACTATTTATTGATCATTTGTACAGCATTGTTTACGCAATATAACATCACCTTGGCTTGGCCACTGCATGTTTACTCAAAAAAATGAGACGTGATCATATAGCAAGAATATAACATGCCTGCGTTATAACAATCAAGCAGTAACTATGACGATCTTACCAGTCACTGCATAAAATAACCCAGGTAGAAAAACCATGTTCTTTATCCGTGCTTAATACTTGAATACCAGCGACATTTAGCTTAACACAATTTTGCATTGTAAAGGACTGCAAGTAATAACAACGGTCTACAGTAGTGACTCTTACAAGGTGCATGATAGAATAACTGTACAACTGATGTACATTTATATATTAAGATCTGTGAACGTTGATATTTGCACCGATTCTTTGGCAGTTGAATATGACAGTCATATTTGTCAACATTTACATTCACAATTCACATACAAAAGTCAAAACGTACATGCGAACGTTTGATTAGTTAGAAAATACATTTAACATTAACATGCCCAAATTAAACTGCAGTTTAATGCATGGGGACTAAATTTATGAGAATACTTACATACAATGGTGTTGTCAGTATAGCCATCTAAAATGCATATATAGCTACACGCATTTAGAATCTGAATTTCAGATGATATTCTGTCTTTCGCAAAAAAGCGTACAAGCGAAGCAGGCAGTAAAAACAAGACAGTGTTGCCAACTGTAATTTTGTAAAAATCCCAAGTAACCGCCTGAAATATCCCGAGATTCCCCCTAAAATCCCGAGATTCTAATTTCGACCCCAGTCCTCAGCTTTGGCGCACCCTAGTACCAGGTCCGCTCAGTGTGCGTTTATAAAGCGGTACTTCTCTGCATAACCGATTGTACAAATAGTCTTTATTGAGTGACTTTAAGTAACGTTTTTGCCGCAAGTATTAATTTACGCTATATATTATTTCAATACCTTGGATTTTTAATATGTTTATTTATCAATTTAACGAAAACATTTTTTCCCAAATTCCAAACTTCCCTCTCCCAAAAATCCCTAAAAAAATCCCGAGATTACCATTTGAGAAATAAATCCCAAAAAAATCCCAACTGCTTCAAAAAATCCCGAGATCTCGGGATAAAATCCCGAACTTGGCAACACTGAAACAAGAGCTGAATAGCGTTGAATAATCGGCCTCGTTTTCACGTCAGTTATATAATTATAAGTACGTTGGTAAACCGCGTATATTTATTGCCGGCCCAGCACCTATATCATCGCAATTGCCGGGTAATATTGAAATATACGTGAACTACCTAATAATTATATATCTACATTGTTAATCGCCATGTCGCAAATTAGAGTAAAATCAGAATCCTGTCGCGAAATCTTACGTATTGAATGAATTTTGTACTATTCAAACTTTGAGGGTAGTAGATGTGAGCCGTGCTTTGCATGCTAAGACTTTGTGGTGAAATGTGATTTATATATGCTTCCTGCATGTGAGCCATGATTACCAAGCGAAGAAATGCTTTGATGTCCAGCTTTTCCGCACCCCGGGTTGAGAAAAACATTAAAACTAAGTTACGATTATTCATGCTTTTTCGAAATTGCCCATTTATTCAGTTAGACACGTTTAGCTATACTTAATAGCGGTGTTTCGTCACGTGAAACGTGAACAAGCCCCTGCCTCTACCACCCTCGTCGTTTAAACAAGTCATTTATTAGTCTCCTTTCGCCGCGGCAACAATTCTGAGAATGAAGAGGAAGAGATTGATGATATCCAGATAAAGATTGAGGGCAGCGAAGATGTATTCTTCTGGAGAAAGAGCGTACTGTTTCCCACCGCCCATCATAAGCTGTGTGTCATACACCAGATACTGAAAGAAAATATCAAAATGTTTGTTACGAAAGGTCAACACCATATTTGGCTAGTTTGGCTTGGAACCATTTTCCTTCTGTGAGTTAAGACGAAACGAACTTAATTAAATCAGATTCAGCGACGCTAAAAATCCTTCGCAGTAAAGTGAATACAGCCACGCGAAGGATTTTAGTCTAGAGACTTGTAAGTAATCAATTCTTGTTAAGTGCAAAAACAAGACAATTTATAGAATTTTGATGGTTCTGATTTTCCTTTTTCAATCAATCAATCGATCAATCAATCAATCAATCAATCAATCAATACCCCACTTTAAACATTGCATTTGTCACGTCGCATTTGTCACATTTGTACGTAAGCAACATAAAAAAAATAGTAAATGAGGTGTATTTATGCTTGACCTCGTATACTGGACGGTAGTGCTTATGTTACGATTTTACCGTATTGGTGATGGTAATAATTGTAATAATTGGTTAGTAAATATATGCTCACTAAAGATTTAGACTGCTGCATGTAGCTACTTACAAGTGAGAATATCAATGCTCCAAGACAGGCATAAATGAGGTTAACAATCTGAAAAAAAATTTAAAATAGCTATATACTGTATGTTATCTAAAATTACGCAAAAAATGAGCACATTTATATAGGAATTTTTTTCAAAAAGAGAGGCAAATTCCACAGTACTTAAACAAAATACAGTATATGCGTGAAGAAAATGAAAGTGGAGGAATGAAAGCTAAAAGCCAAATCTCGAAGGGCATGACCCTCGAGTCAAAGCTTGTTTCAATATTTTATTTGTATAGCAAATTGAAAATCCTTTTTCAAGCATGTGTTAAAAAAGAATCATAAAATCGTTCTCTGCCCTTATCCATGTAGCTAATACGTGAGAAAATAACCGGGGAATAAGAAAGGCAAGGTGTTTCATCTCCGGCATACATGCGTACATTTTATAATATTACCTTGTTGTAAAAGAAGATGGACAAAAATCCAAACAAAATAAGAATGATCAGCGCGACAAAAAGCATTCCTCCCATCATTGTGAAATCATACTTTCGTAGTAAAGAAAAACAAAATGGATGGCATTAGTTTGACTGTAAAAGCTACAGTGGGGCGAAAATGAACGATACGATTGTGGTACAATGGACAGGTTTACCTTGGTTTGGAATGAAAATAGCGTAATGGCAAGAACAACAGCCTGAATAAAACAAATGTCTATTATATCTATACGACAGCGTTGAACCATGCACCAAAGTGTGGTATGTGAAGAGATGAGGGTTTTAATAACATAAACTGATTCAACAAAATGCATCTTAGCTAACCAAACATTACGGCCTATTTAGACTACACAATAAGTTGTATATGCAATTATCATTCTGGCGAATGCAAAAGAGGCCCTATGCCACGATCTTCATTCAATTTTGTTTTAAAGTGTCACGTTTATGTGTGTTCATACGTTCGCACACGCCAGGGTACGAGTCGTATACGAGAAATCGCATACTGTAAATCGGCCTTTAGAGGGTTTAGAGCCTGTTTAAATTATCCTGCTCAGCCGGGAGGGTTGCTAAAATCACTCTCGTCTGCCAGGCCGGAATTCCGGCATCTGTTGCTGGGATGCAAAATCCCCATATAAACGTTTCATTTCATGCAGCTTGGTGACCTATTACTGACCTAAATTTCGCGCATGCGTAAACATAATTCCCTAAGCATTTAATTGGCTTTATCCTGGCAATGTTTTTGTCCATTTAAACAAACCAAGTCTTTCCCGGCTAGGCGGAATGAAAACATCACGTCCCGACTAGGTGGGGTCACCCTTACGGGCCTTATTGACGTAAGCAAGGAGCAGTGTGATAGCGTCATCTAACATCTTCGTATCAAATGTGGTATAAGACTTATAACAACTGCCGAAAATAGACAAAAACACTTCTCGACGTTTCGACCTTGGCACCTTCATCGTCTCAAGGTTAGCCTGCATGGCAGGCCGCCCTAAATTCATGCAGGCTATTTCAAGGTCGAAAAATCGAGACGTTTTGGGGGCATTTGTCATTTCATATAAAAGAACCACTGGGTTGATTGTAAATATGATCGTTTGACGTTTGACAATGAAACGATGAAAAAAATCTTTCGCGGCTACATAAACTTGTAGCAGCCTGTCCTAGTGGGGCTAAAAAGTACAGAACTGGAAACAAAATTTGAGATTATGCTAGTATTAAACAGGCTAAATAATTGACAACATAACTTTTTAAAAAGCGTTACTTACGGTTGTGATTCCTGCTGCTATAAGAACGGCATCAGCCTCGTATGTGCTATAGTATTAAAGACAAAAATATATTTAACTCTCCAAACACACCATATGGTTTGCTATATTTAACTGGAATTGTGTAGTTGACACAGTAATAGCTTTCTGCAATAGCTGCATGCTCGTTAAAACAACTAAATCCAGTGCGTAAAAACGCGTAAAATATCCAGGAAATAAAAAGTGTGCACTTTTACAGGCAACTATGTACCTATTCGCAGGCTACCGTACATCATGAAAAAATCAGTTGTGTGAAATTTTGGCCAATAACTACTGTACCTGGCAGCAACACCCAACAGAAATCCCTCACAAAGAGTCTGAAAAAATATATAAAAACACAACATTATAAATCCGTAGGGACTTGTAAAGCCTGTTCTATTTCTACATAACATATTGCACTGGTGTATGCCTATGTTGTAATGACAACAGTTTTACCCGTTTAACAATAGGCTACAGTTAAACAGATGTCAGTAAGCATTTATAAGTTGTTCCAGCCAGGTGACTATAACTACAGAATGTGAAACTGCAGGGATTGAAAACTAATGCCATCATATCACACTTACAAATAGGCTCAGAAGAATGATATTGTGGGGGAACTTTCTCCTGTGAATGAAATTTATTGAACATCAACAAAAAATTTAAGACATGACAATAATATTAAATGAATAACTTTGTAGGACAGGGTAACATACTACAATAGGGGATGGCACTCATCCAGTCCCCAAGACTATATGAAATTAAAAGCACTTTTTACGCATTTTATACAATTGGCTATACATAATTGAATTTATATGATAGAGATACCTCAGACTTTCACAACAAGCAAGAGCAATGATTAGAACAAATGACATCACCCTGAATATTATAAGAATGCTTGTTAAAATACAAACACTTGTGTGTACAGAGTAGCCAAAAATAAAAAGAAATGAAGTGGACAGAAAAACACACATTAAAAATACATGTTTACATCTAATGATTATGAGCTGTATTATTATTAGTTGTATCAATCAAATATCACTCAATATAGTTATACTTATAATAATATATTTATAATATAGTCTTCATCAAATTCAATGCATACTTACACTGCTGCAATGAATAGTCCGACATGCTTTTCCGCATAATTCTGTACCGGTTCACTATAACAGCATCAGAAAAATTAGGCAGGAAGCTCGAATGAGTTAATCCAGTGCATTTGATTGGCATCTTTTTTTTCTCAGAGCAATCAGAAATTATGGTAAAATTTCCGCTAAGTGTTTCAAACTCTACATTAATTGTTTATATTGGTATTACTTACCAATACAGAAAAAATGCAATAAATGCTACCGTCACAACAAGTTGACACATGAGAATTGAATAAACCTGTCAATAAAAAACAGTTAATATCACTGTCAGTGTCACCACAACAAAAGACCATTGTTCCCGGTTTGTTTTGCTCTTATGTACCTTGCGGATGAAGCCTGTCAAGTAGAAGAGAAAAAAATATTAGTGAAAGTATTAAAAATAGCCACTATTTAAGAAAAAAAAAATTATATATATATATATATATATATATATATATATATATATATATATATATATATATATATATAGATATAATTTTATATAATACCCCATTAAATTTAGAGCGTTTAATTGGCTGATGACGATCACGTGATTTTGAATAGAAAAGCCCATTTCCCAAGAGTGCAATGGAAAGCGTTCCATTGCACTCTCCAGAGTGCAATTGTACTATACATTTTATTCCATTGTACTCTTAATACTTTCAGTAAATACCATCCATTAAAATGCTTCTCGCACATATGGTTGTTGATCCATATAGTATGTTTTTTAATAAATTATATTTTTGAAACAAGACAGTCTATTTTGGTATTATATAAAACAAATAATGAATGTTTTCATTCGTGCAATGGTAAAAATATTTTCACTAGGTGAAAGATGGAATGTTCCATTCAACTCGGCTATCGCCTCGTTTTTACCATTGCACTCATAAACATTCATTATTTGTATAATATATAACATATATAACATATATGTGTTATCAAAGGGGTGTTTTTCACATAATATCCAGATACTGTATATTATGTAGATTGCATCTACTGATCTCAAAAGTGTTAATTTGGGTTAAATTATACAGGATATAATATATTGATCCTGTACTATAACAACAAGTGTATACCATGTACAAATATTGTTTTATTACATAGGTCTTTACAATGGGTAATTTCATTTACTATTAGATCACATTTTTATGAGTAGTTCTATAATTTTATTTGGTTCAATATGCATTGTATTGTTTGCTATACCATTTCATATTATGAACATTTATATTCTGACTTTCACTTTTGTTTTTATAATACAAAAGGGATTTACATCATACAATCATTTCAACTGATGACAACAACGTATAAAAATAGAGATAAATCAATGTACAAATGCATTGAAATAGAAATTTAAAACATTAAAGTCCAACAATATTCATGCTAATACAACACAAATTTATATGTACAGACGTGTTTATTTGTGTATACCTGCACGAATAGACCTCTCAGTAAATGCTCCAGCCGTACTGAAATCATTCGATTCTTCTGATCCTCCATAATGATAAGGCTGTGATCCGAACGGCTCTGAAGGAGGTGGTTGTGAAGGTGGTTGACTGGGATAAGGCTGACTTGCATAAGGCTGATTTGGATTAGGTTGAGCAGAATAGCCTTGAGGTGGATAGGGAGAAGAACTGTAAGGCTGTGAATATGGCGGTTGAGGAGGCTGTTGTTGGTAGGATTCGTTCCCAGCATAAGGTGGAGGAGGTGCACTAGGATAACCACTAGCCATACCTTTGGCCTTCAATACGTTTGTAACAACAGAATATATTTTATTCAACAAAAAAAACTCCTAAAGAGCACTGTTTTTATGTCGTAGTTTGAAACTTCCAACCAGCTGAGATAATAAATTATTTATAATTTATGAAATAATTTATGAAAATAATGGCTTCCACTTATTAAATCTCCACTTCACTGGTCATTTCTGACCAGTGAACTGTAATAAATAACATTATATTCATTTCACTGTTTCTGACCAGTGTTTCTGAGATTCTTTTTTCCAATTTTTCCACGGCTCTAAAATTCCTCAGACTCACTAGGGACAGAGGTTTCTAGAATTCACCAATGGAGTTCACTGCCACTGAAGGTTCCCATTTCTGATGTTCTGTTGTGATGTTCAATTCTGATGTGATTCTGAGCCATTGTTCTGAGCCCGCCACAAGCTTGTCATGCTTGTGCCATTATATATATTTTACATCTGTCTCCTCAGTAATACCGTAATCAAAATTTTTTTTTTGAAAACCAGGAGGGAGATGAATTTTTCATGCTTTGGATCGCGGTTGGTCAGTTATAAGTTTATAACTACCATTAGCAATAGAAACCAGTGTGGCTAGACGCTAGTGGCGTCAGCACGCAAAATGCGCTTTTTGCTAACAAACTTTCATAAATCTAAGGCACGATTCACAGACGTGAAACGAAAAAGTATTTATTAATATATATAGACACTATGAATAAACAATAAAAATTACTGGTACTGAAGATTAATAGAGGAAACTGACAATTACCTAAGTTATCGTATGGGCGTAAATACGAAAGCAAAAATTACCATTACAATACTAATCTATGAATCTGTTGGAAGGCTATCTTAGCATGTGAGACTTCCAGCTTTAGAATTATAACCAAAATCTTTCGAAAATCTAATGTATATATATTCAGCACTAAAATGAAGTTACTATACAGTTTATTAACAGTGGATGCACTGATTATAGAAATATTATATCGATCCTCCACTTAACAGTACACGAACATGGCATTTTCAGCACTCTGTCCAAATACTGACTGCTGTAGAGGGTAGTTAGATACTGTGAAGTGTCTTCTTAAAATACTTTAAGGAGAGTAATGCTTTTTGTGATAACTTGGGACGGTTATACAGGTTACAATCCTAAACTACAAGAATGTACACCTATAGCATGCAATACTGGATCAACATTGAACAGACCTTGTATTTTGTATAGGAAAAGTGATTTAGCGAAGCGTTTGAAGTTTTTCAATGTCATAAGATCCAACATCAACGCTAAAAATGATCTTCAAATGCAAGGTCTTAATAAAGATTACTAAATTATTGTTCGCTAATAACGAAAACAAACTTTAAATGCCGGGCACTGGCTTGGCTTAGATTTCTTATTTACTATGCTGTACCACAGTTCTACAAAATAATATACACCTGCATGATAAGCGTGGAACACAGCAACTGTGAGTCATTGAAAGTGTAAAAAAACATTCAAGAGTCCAAAATATTAAACAAAAAGATCGTTGGATTTGGACTTGGCTCTGCTCAGGTTTCCGGTGGAACTTACGGATGGCGCTGCACGTGGCTGCGGAGCGTAGGCAGATCCTGCCGCAGGCACGGATACAACAGAACGAGTAGCAGCACGAACTGTAGCGGTACCAACCACAGTACCATCAGCTTTCTCTAGGATCTGATAATCATTCTTGTGCTGCATCACAAACCATATAGTCAGCACCACCACAGCAACAAGTATCAACATCAGCAGCAGAGCAACAACAATAAGTACAGCCCAGTTAGTATCCTCAGCTTCGTGGATACCAACATCACGAAGGAACTCGGTGGAGGGATAATCAGTCGGCGTTGTAGGTCCAGGAATCTCGCGGGTAGTCATGGGTAATGGCGTATTTATTGTTGGCCCGCACGATTGACGTTCAATCTTCGTATCTGAAAAAGAAATACAAGTGGATTTTAGATTCAATTCAACTTGAATTACATCTTTTCAAACTTCTATTAATTCAGTGATCTTGTAGTTGTAAAACATTACACAATTTACAGAGCTCACAGAGCCTTCTCCATATTTATATAAAGCAATATTTAGGCTTCTATATTTATATCTAAAAAAATGAGCTAGAACACCTACCTGAGCTATTAGATAGTACTCCAACAGCGATCGGTTCCACAGTCTTCATAAATCCATTTTTTGAAAGAAAATCTGAGAAAAGGTGAAATTTCGCCCCAGAAATGCAGCCGATAAACGCATCCCTTTCTTCCTTTGAATTCCCGACATAATAATGGTATGGCTTTTTGAAAACGGGAGCGGCTGTTCGTTGAAACGTTTTTTCCACCAATTTTCGACCATCGATTCTATACTTGATTTTATTTCCGATGATATTCTCCGCGGGGTTTTCAACAGATCGTTCAATATTCACGATGTGCCGCGTAGAATCACAGAAGTCAATGCTATCTACATCAATCACTAGTCTTTCCTCGCGCAGCAATGGCTGTAATTTAAATGTAAACACCAGCGTGTTCCTATCTGCCAACCTCAGCTTGTAGTATTGTTTTTCATCGTTTTTGTCTTCGGGTACATCATTATGGACCTCAAAAAGTGTTCCACTGCAACTGGCAACGTCACTTTCGGTAGAAAACGCCAGGACAATTTTCTCAAATTTGGACGAATCCATGGTGAGGTTAGCGTATATAGCTGAATTCTCGATTCTCGTACCAATCTCTACAACCGAACACAAAATGATTAAAAGGCATGCTCACATTTTAAGATCATTGCAGAGAGTAAAAAGTATTAGTTCGCTCGTTGTTTCTTGATTGTGTAATTTAAAGCCTGTTCACGTATTGATAATCATTTTGATTGGTCCGTTCTACGCCCAGTAATTGGTAGACTAGCAATTGTAGAAGCATAAACTGCAGGAATTTCCTCTTTTGAACTGAAAAACTACGAAAACTTGAAATAGTGTACGTAAGTCGATAGCGGGAATACTGATATTTTCGAGAAAGCAAAAAATTGAAAATGTCAAGTTATTTTGCATGAATCAATGATTATTGTCGCTTGACAATATCTTCTGCAGATATTCGCGATGAGTTTGTACATTTTAATTCATACAACTTAAATTGCTGAAAAGGAGGAATCATGGCGATCTGATCTGGATGCATGAATTACGTACCTTTGCTGCAATATTTCCCGTAGAATGGAGTTTCCGCACAGTCGCATTCGTACGAAGTATATTTCTCAATACACTTGCCGTAAGGGCAAGGTTTATGCTCACAGGCATTACCACAACCCTTCACAACTAGTTCTTCTGGCTCCATTGCGAGATGGTCAACGGCATTAGCAAGATCAAATAAAACACCATTTATCGTCTAAAACATAATGAAAGTTATGACTATACAGTACCTATACACAAAGCCTTACACCTGTATAGCTTCAACATTCATGCATGCTTGATAAAAAGTAATATTGAACAAAAATTATGCATAGGCGCAGCACGCGATGACGACGCGGCTGAATCAAACGCTGCTCTGGAGTCTTGTAAAGAGTTGTCGTATATTACCAATCGTAATTTAATTTAATGAGGTATAATACGTTGAAAACATTGGGTTTATGTTTGCGAGTAGTTCTATGGAGCGGAATTGAATTGAGAGCAGAAATGCAGACGTTGTATACAAGACGTGAAAACCTGAGATTTGAGTGCTGTAACTCTTTACAGCATGTTTTGAGTGCTGTAACTCTTTACGAGATGTTCAATTTTTCTTTTCGACGACTCACTGTATTGCCGTCCTAAATGTTTAAGGCCCCTAATGACCTCGTATAAGAACATAAATGATAATATAAATACTCCTGGTTTACTTACGAAGCCCTTCATGCATCCAACGTATCCAAATTTATAAGTTGGGAACCTCCAGAACGATCCAACAAACATGGGCAGATCAATATCTAGACGACTTCGACCATCTCCAGTGAGTTTAAGTGGCGCCAAAAGTTTTTTATTCGCAGGATTTAAGCCACGTTTATTATCGATCTTTACTGATAACTCCCATAACGTACGAATAACGTGGATCCTGTGCCACTCGTTGTCATTAAGTTTACCAGGACCAGGCATCGCTACTCTATATTTTGTCCGAATACTAGTACCAAAACTGACCACGACCTCTATTGTTGTTTCATCGTGTATGCGAACCTAAAAAATTTTGAGAACGATGAAGAAGCGCACGATTATATTAACCAGGGAACGGATGTGCGAAAGCTAGCTGGATAGTGCTATAGGTATAGTACATGCACCTGATAGTGTTTCTTTTTATCGTTCAGAAATTGCCAGTTGTTCGGTATAACCTTGGTTAAACCTTAGTATTCTTAAATTGGGTATTCTCTTTAATAATTCTCAGCTCGACATCTGTAGTTTGTTTTTTTTGCTTTCAAGGATCTTTAAAACGGTTGAAAAAATCATTATCGGCGGATAGCGCTATCCAGCCTTTGAACACCATGCAGCCTCGATTATTATACCATTACCAGACTTGAAGTAACGAACCAAACCACTGCAGTATAACGACCTGCCAACTAGCTATTCGGAAAATATATGATCAAAAGCGTATATTCATAGACGACGGCGAAATCGCGGAGTTTTTCTCTTTCTTGCTATGATTTTGGCATGCTATAGCTGTACCATTTACTTCCAGTATCTCTTATTTCCACTTTCGAATCTAGCAGGAACAATTTCTGTTTATTGGCCTATGCGGAGATTGTGAATACATGCATATTTTTTCTACATATAGAAAAATATAAATAATTACGATTTTATCATTGACATGCAGGTGGCATAACCGTACATACAGCTTAACGTGCACCGGAATCAGCAACAAGAATATACGCCAGCAGCATCACTTACGTGGAAAAGGTGACTTTCATCGCCATTTCTATGATCAATCAAATCTCCTTTTGGGAAAACCGTTTTTATATAGAATGAAATATCTCCACCATAAGGAGAGTTCCATGCTGGGGCACGAACCCAGCCGTCTGGAGCAAGAAATGTTACAACACCAAGAGTATCTAGCGAAAATAGGAATTATATTAATAAAATGAAAAAAAAATTATGAATGGGTGAGCAGTTTGGGTTGAGAGGACACTGAACTATAATTGGATTGAAAGGATACTGGATGTACCAATACAGCAAGGGATATGAAAAAGGTACTGTGTACCGTATATAGCTAGTGCAAAACATTATGTAATGATGAAACCGATGGACGGTAAAGCAAGTATGTCTGTAAAACTTGCAGAATATAGTTTTAAATATCTCTAGAAGGATTTTTCAACTTACTATCTCCGACGCACTCAATCCTCCGGACAGTATATTTGGCAAATGAAGTCTTACTTAAACCACCGAACTGCACCTCTCGCACAGGAAGATCACGTGTGACGTTTAGCAGGCCTTCGTCGGCATCAGGAAGCGTTTCAGCATATTTACTGTCGCAGTTACAGAACGCTTTATTCCAGCAACCTTTAGCTGTATACGCACACGCACATTTATAACTGTTGTGCTCTGCGCCGCCCCAGTAATACTGAAGATAACCATTAGCGGACAGCCACCGGGACGCAGGATCGCCTCCAGGTGCGTTGAAGAGCTTCGCATCTTTGCAGTCATACTTCACTAGTTGTGTGCAGTATTCACTCCGATCTACGACACCTTTTACAGCGTCGATTGGAATCTGAAAAAAGGATATTTTCTAATCAGTCATTTCATTTGTTTGATTATTATATTGGATGGAATCATTCAAATTTTATTAACTTAAGGCCATGTTACACGGTGCAATTTTTCTTGCAACTTGCAATGCAATTCTACTTTTAAGAGATGTAAAATAGCGAAGAGTCTTCAAAATGGAAGTGTAAGAAACGCCGTGGAGTTCGTGGAGTGTAATAAAGACAAAAGTTTGGTAGTTGACAAATTTACATCTCTCAAAAGAAGAATTGCATTGTAAGTTGCAGGAAAAATTGCACCGTGTAACAGGGCCTTTACACTGTAAACACTATAGGACAAAATGTAAAACTGCACTTCCTTCGCATCATAAGCCTTTGATATTGATTTTGTAATAAAGTACTGCAGGATAATATGTTACCTCGTAATTGATTTCCCTCTTGTATGAGAATCTCTCGTGATAATCAGTCGTGGGTGAGATTGTAATTCCTTTACTCAGTGGATCTTTCGTTTTAATTTCAGTGATGCCTCGATCGTCTCTGGTGTAATCACATGTGACAAAGACGGGGCGGAGTGGGCCCGAGTCATCAGGATCAATATACGCTGGTTGTTTTTGACCAGTAATACTACCAGGTTGGAAAATCAATTTCGTACTGCAGGTCGTAGCAAATTGTGCTATATAGAACATCATATATCAAATCAGCAAGATTATAATTTATAGAAACAGGCTTTAGGACAAGCAAGCAACAAAATTCACAGCTGTACAGCACTGTACTTAAAAAAATAGCACTGCATGTACATAAAAAATATCCTGAAATAGATGAATGGAGCACATTCGCAACAGGAATACTACTATAGGAAACTGCCACATATATAGTTTTACACCAAAACGTGTGATTAAGACAGGAACGTGTACTCACAGAACTGGCATAATGGCGGCTTGTAATTATGTCGACATTCACATTGGATGCCAGGTTCCCTAACAACAGTCAGACATTCTGCTTCGTGAAAACATGGATTTGGTATACAGGGGTCACTAGCTTTGCATCCTTCGGTTAACTTCTTGTAGTCCTCCGCCAACGGACTTTCTCTGTATGGATTCACAATTTCATAAAACTCAATTTTTTGAAACTGTACAGTCATATTGCGAATGCAACCAATAAAGTTAGGTTTGTTTTTGAACAAACCAAAGGTTATCAGGGAACCATACTGCGGATTATTAGCGGGCTTTATTCTCCTTGTAACATCGTTCAATTTTAACTGTAAATTATTATTCTCCGCAACATATTCAACCCGGAACCACCGGCCATCATTTGCCTGGCCTTCGTTAGGAAAATTTATGGAAACTATATCGCCACCGCTGTTCAAACTCAACTGGGATCGCTGGAATGTCATTGAGACACTGGACGCTGTGAAAATCGTACCTTCCAACAACACAGTACGGAATTCGAAACTGCCGTAAAATCTCTGCAAAATTTTTGTCGGATCAATTGGGTCAGTCTCTTGAATGAGGAAGGTCACAAAGGTGTCACGGTCAAAATTCATTGCCCTTGGCGGTATTTTGGGATCATCAGTTATCCTTATATTTTTTTCGCTGAATCCTGCACTATTACTTATTGCTCCATCGATAAAATCAACTTTATCGCTGCCGCGATCAAAAGTGGCTTGAAACATGCATCCAATGAAATTCACACGATGGAATGAGGGGTAGTGAAGAGGTGGGTCTATAAGGCCACCAACGTACATGAAACCATTCAGGTCTATACGATTATCTGTTCCGGGGATAGTTAACTCTCTTTTGTCAGATTGACCGCCATGGGCAGAGACCACAAGTTTATTCTTGTCTCTTTTTACCACCACTGTTGAAACAATATTGTCACCCAGGCCATCACCTACTATTGCGCTTTGTAGTGTGCTGTTTTGGCCTAACTGGTAACGCACTCTAAACAGGACAAAATCAATCAATTGTAAGGGGTTTAAATTTGAAGAACATGCTATAGATAAAAAACAAGAGTTAATTTATTTTTTGAATGATTTCCAGGATTCATTGCTTGCAACAAGACATGAAGGATAATAACATGTGAACAGAAATCTTTTTCTCTTTTGCTAGAAAAAAAATGAATATACCTTAATTTTCCTCTGACAAGTTCCAACAAAAGATGATCACCATTTAAACCTATGGAATGGGCATATAACAGCAGGCCACTGGAATCCGATGAACGAAATTTAAACTTTATTTCCTCTTTGGCGGAATTTATTGGACTTCTTTCTGGTATTGTGTAACGAATGTATGAGAAACCATCAAAACAGATTTGGCTCTCTGTAAAGTGAAAACGCAAATAGATGGTTATGTGTTGTCCTTGGATTATAATAATAAAAGTTTCACGCTTGCATCATGTAACACCTAGCCTTTACTCTTGTTTATTTTAGGAAGTTTTTTCAAGGTGCAGACATTTCCACATGCACGCCAATGGATTGCTTGAAACTAACCACAGCAATATTAAACAGATAGGCCTAGAATCACATAGGCCTAGTGACAACAGCTAGGGATGTGACAATCCTTTATCAATTTCTCCCCCAATAAATTTAGATACTTTCTCAAACATTTGATATATGTGAAAATTGTGGCTATGTGGCTATTTCTTTTGAGATGAGTAAGAACTCCAATTGGCCTTCCTTGCAATGACGAATAGAACCACCATTTTTGTGGTACCTTTTTTAGCATAAGACCATGTATGCAATAGTAGCTATTTATAATTTTCAGTTAAATTTATTCTGTAAATGATTAAAATAATATCAAATTTCTTTGCAGGAAACTGTTTTCAGGTGAAGTATTGACCCCCACTTCTTAGGTACCTCCCAGAATTTCTAAGCTTATATCTTTATGGTCCTTTGGCTGGGTTATATGAAACTCTTAACAACAATTTGGCTAGTTAAATTGTAGTTGACTCTAAAATACATGATTTAACTACATATAGTAAACATACAACATAGCCCCAGACAAATACTTAATATTAGTTAGTTAGTAACTGTTTATTTCGACATATACTGGGTAATTTTCGTTCTTTATAAAATAATTTTTGTTAATTTTATCATGTAAAAATAAACAACAAATACTGGTACTACCAACCCAAAATGTCGTCAAGCCTCCCTTGTGTATAACCGTCAAGAAAACGCTATATACACTCAATACATGTATATTTAGCACTGCTCATTATCTGAACCTAACGTAAGGTAAACGCTACACACAAATTTGGAAAATTTCTATCATTAAAGACGTTCTCCTTCTACAGAATCTGAATGATATAGATTTAAGATATTTCAAACAACTAAAGACTCTTTCAAAATATACATATATTGCCAAATGTTTTGCTGTGAATACACTTAGTGACTAGATTTTTGTACATTATTTCCCCACCTATTACAATTTTAACTAGTCTAGTAATGAAGTACTAGACATTAAACCCAAACGAGATTAAAAACATACCTCTTCTACCGGCTGAAACGGTGGTTATCAACACAAACAAAGCGACAAGAATCAGCTTCATGCCGAAGACTGATATTTCTTTTTTGCGTATTATTTTAAAAATTTATCGCGTCAATCAAAGCCTAAAAGGAAAAGAACATATTTTATAACAACAAGTTTGAAATAAGATATTCAAAGAAGAAATTTCTTACTTTATTCTTTATTTAATGCAAAATACAGTATTCCAGAAACAGACATACGCTAAAGTACTAATCTCAAATATTTTCAGAATGGAATGTAGCAATTATGCCAAGCCTCGTTTTGACACCTGGTGCTTCCATATTAAAAGTTGTAGATTTCATTTGGGCAATCTCTGTCAAAAGGTTACAAGGTTATCACAATTATCGTTATCACGAAATTGACGCATGTATTTTCCATTGGAATTAGCGATTCTGCAATATTGCAATTTAGTTTACCTCAGGTTGTTCCTTACTAATGAATAGCTTTCTGCTTTCCGCATAATGTAACAAGATCCCATTCTTT
This sequence comes from Dendronephthya gigantea, assembly GCF_004324835.1. Lineage (NCBI taxonomy): Eukaryota > Metazoa > Cnidaria > Anthozoa > Malacalcyonacea > Nephtheidae > Dendronephthya > Dendronephthya gigantea. The sequence continues at coordinate 3,689,134 of NW_021163010.1, read as the reverse complement.
TACATCCTTTTTCCACCGCCAACCCAACTCTGAGGAAAATTAATAAACTGAAGTACATAATATATAGGTATATATAGAATTAGTACTAGAAAGCTGAAATGCATATTTATGCACCTTTGTGAATATTTTTCTGCTGTGTGGTGGGGAATGTGGGTGGGAGGTGCCATAGGTGCCATCATCTGTCGTGCCATTCATAAGACGATGACGTCATCAGTTCTAATTATGATGCAAAAACTTCCATAGAAAACAACAACTTTATAACAATTATGGCGGCATTTCGGACGAAGTTGTTGGGAATATTGGCAAAATATGACGCCCAGATACAAGCTCGTCTGCCTCGTATGGGCCAAAAGTTTTGGAATTCCGCAACGGGTATTTCAATCAAGTGTTCAGTTTTAGCGAAAAAGTATTTTGTTAAATTATGTGTGACTATATTACTATATTTTTGTGAAAGAAAAACTAGTTCAGGCTTAAGAATCCACGTTTGTTGTGCCTTGTACGATATTCTACAGCATCGTATCGCGTGACATCGTGTAATAGTATTTGTCTGGCAAGGTTGGTACATTTCGGAATAAATAAGCCAAATAACCATGCATTGTTTTCCTTGTTTAAGACAAAAGAATCAAACGGTCGCTAATTACAATATCTGGCTTATTATTCAGTAACTTACCAAGCCTGTTGTCTAGTCCTTGCTATTGCTCATATCTTCGCCCACATCGCTAGTAGTTCCTACACGTAATATAAATCTTCTGGCTACTTGTAGATTGTAAAAACTAAAAATCAAACTTTGATGCCTTTTGGAGAACATTGTTATATTGTGGTAATTTTCATCAATATGGGGACCTATATGACATGAACAATAGCGAAGACTTTTTTAGACCTTGAACTTGTAAAGCCCTATATTTCTACTGTTTACGGTTTACACTATGTTCACTCTCAGTTTTAGTAACGATAAAATTGACATTGATATAATTTCATACCAAAGTTATCTGTACCGAACCTGAAGTAGTGCATATCGTAATAAGGCTTTAGTCCATTTGGTATTGGTCAGTAAATATGGTACACTTCTTTTTCAAAGGACCAAAGACAATATTTTTTTGGGCACCAACATTTAAGTGGGTTAGTAATGAAAATATTCAAATTATTGAAATGAAATACATTTGCTTGAATATGATACTAGCAAGTGACAGTATCAAAGTAAAATAGTCCAAATAATTATGATTTTATAACCATCTATTCCCAGGGTTTAGTTATAGCTGGTATTGCTGATTTGACAAGACCTGCTGAAAAATTAAGTGCCTCACAGTCATTGTCTTTAGCAGCAACTGGTGAGTTTAATTAATCCTGTAAATTAGGATCAGCTTTCCTCCCAAGAAATGAATTTTTTTTATACTTATACATGCACATGTTTGAATTTGGGTTTGCTTTGAATTAACATATATTGCTTAGCAGGTCTACTACGGCAATTTGGGAAATGTAATGTATTATGATATATGCCATATGACACTAGCTTTGCACATCATTTCAATTAATTTTGTCTTTATAGGATTTATTTGGTCACGATATTCCTTGGTAATTATCCCACGAAGTTGGAACTTATTTGGTGTAAATTTTTTTCTTGGTATGACTGGTTTAAATCAGCTATATCGTGTTTGGGAGTAAGTACATCTCAATAAAAAAAAATTTGGCCTGGCACCACCACTTATTTCACACTTAATATGTGTTACTTATTAAATGTTATTAAATATTAAAACTATCAAATAGATGTGACTAGTTAAATCATTACACCCTCTTGCACCCCTCGGTAAATCCATCTCTGATATTAATACATGTTTACCCCTGGATTTGCTCTACTGGGTCTTATCCTCTGGTGATGTCACAATGTGCCATACATACTCATAACAACCTTCTTCTAATGTTTGTATAGTTACCAAAGAAAGCTAAAATCTTCACCTGAAACAGACATGGACAATACCTCAAGTTCTACCACATAACTATAATTCAAGTGTAAATACACATTTATATTTAATTTGTAAAACTTAAAACAGAACTTCATATTTTTCATTTGAGCATTTATGACAGACATGACTTTAGGTACCCCTAGCTTGAAAAGTGAGTTCACTTTTTGGGAATTCTGTATATATATTCTGACACATATTAATGTCAAATTGAAAGATATACAGTAGCTCTAAACTAAAGGAACATTGCCTTGCATCAGCTAATTATTTATTATAATGCTTTGAATTTCAAAGAATGAATCCTACTAATAATTTTGTTGTATATCATTTCTTAGGTATTAATTTAATTTAGACTGCACATATTTCGTATGATAAATATGAATAAAAATCTATTTAATTAAATGATTTTGCAGACTTTGTAAAAGCACTTAAAGCACGCTTAAGGATTTCCGTCGTCTCATATGCACTAAAACAATAGATAGAAATGATAATGAGGTTAATGAAGCTTATCTATTGTCCTCTGTTTCTTGAGGCCCACATACACTGTCATTTCGCAACAAGCCGATTTTTACGAGTTTCAGTTTTAAGAACAACTGAATAAAATGACGATTGACGACGTATTATAAACCAGAAGGAAATGACTGATATGTAAAATGGCATATACTATGCTCAAATTCTCGACCAATCGAAATGAAATAAATTCTTTTGTCCATATTCCATTCATCCGTTGTCAGGTTCATTTGTTTGGTCAAATGATATTATACCAAGATATATTATGCGGCTATTAGGTTTACCATACATGTATTGGGTCACCTAAGACGTAGAAGTTGGCGAACCCTTGGAGCCAGCCACAAGCCAGTGATCAGAACAAACAATGAAGAAAATGAGGTTGACATGCCTACAAACTGCCAACTGATTTATGCTTCTAATCAACTTTTTTGATATTATCTAGCTAATACAATTTGTTTGACATCTATTCGAACAAATATTTAATACACACCAAACTAAATCTGAAGTGACATATATCACAATATACATATTAAAAACTGAATACATATTTTACACAATAATAGTCAGTTTTAGCAACCAAAGGTCGGTTGAAAGGGTATAAATTACAGGAATTGACCCAGCAAAAAATAAAGAGAAACTTTTACTTTCAGATTGCTATTGATAGATGCTGCTTTTTACGTCGCGCCGAAAACATTTAGAAAAAACATGCAATGAATGAGCTGAAATACCTCAGCGCTCAGGCTCAGTATAGTTTTTAATGCATTCCGGCAAATGAAAAGTTCGACGTTTTAAACGGGTCTTGGATTTTGATTGTCTCTTTTGAGATTTGGCCGAACAATTTATCAAAACGAGTCATGTGGGTCATATTAAAACCCCATGCAGATTACAAGTGTTTAAATAGTTTTTCCTTCTGCGCCAGTATGAAATCACTGAAATGCACCGTTCAGAAAGCGCATCCATGCATGAGCATGCTCCGTGAAACGTTAAACGCCCAAAAGCCCTAAATCAAGGCTGTTCAAATATACGTGTGTTGAGGTAATGTTGCATTAAAAGTGAGCTGTGAAAGTGCTTTGTAAAAGTAATACGTCGTGTCTTAGTCATTTAAAATCCTATATCAAGCATTCTCATCCCAACCTTGCAGTATACTACCTAGCTCCGACTCAACTTCGATTTTAAACTCAATTTAACTGATTTTGAAGTAAATAAGAATCCTAAGCTAAAAAAAACGCAAAACGTTCCTGCAACTTGCACCGAAACGTGCGTTTGTGGAAACCTGTTGTCCTGTTCCTGAAATTACTGATTTGTTAACGTCATGCATACTTACAAGCTGAGCAATTTGTGCTCCAAACCTTAAGGCAGATAATATTGACCTAGGAAATCGAGTTTTTTTATTTTTTTAATGTTCATCTTTGTTTGATCTAAAGGTAGTACTCCTTGCCTTGGTCACCCTCGGCTTCTTGTTCCCCAGGTTTGGTAACTAGTGTTAAATTGTCAGTGTCTCCGTGAATGTCCTCAGCTGAACCTTCGTGTGTTTGGTACACGCCCTTGTTACGTTTCAGATACCAGGTAATGAAGAATACCGCAACAAGGATGATGAGTAAGATCAGGAAAACCACCACAATCGCGATTATAGCTGCATCGTCATTGCCGCCACTGTCGACCTCGCCACCACTACCAGGGGTCTTCGTGGTAGCTGTTTTGGTGGTGTTTTCAACCTTACTGACCGTACTGGTAATTGGAGGATTGGTGGAAGGATTGCCGGTGGTTGATGGATCACAAACTGCTTCTGTGGGTGGTGAACAACCTTCCTTTACGGACGCCTTATTTTTCGACTCGGTAATTTTACTTGTGTAGTCCTGACCATCGACAGTCTAAAAATAAATTTTCAAGTTCGAATATATAATCGTAAGTTTGATTTAACTGTGCAGATACTGAAACTTGCATTTTGAAATAATAAAAAGGAGTAGAGCTCAATAACATATGCACTGGCTCAAAAGTACAATTCATACAAGAAAATGTAGTATGATATAATTCAGAGGTATATTCAACATCAACGATTATCACTCTCAGAGATTATTACTCTCAGATATTCATATTGAACTTCGTTTGGCGTTGTAATGAAATGTAATACGTTACATCTTGTGATGCAATTAAAAAAGGTTTGCTGGTGACAAAACAATCATTAAAAAAAGTTTGGGAATTATTACATAAACAAAACATAAACATGACATAAATAATACATACCAAGCCCTTAACACAACCAATGAAAGCTCTACACTTGCGTTGAGGATGACGATCGCCCAAAATTAGCTTTGCTCCAACAGTACTAACATTTAAAGTTTCAAATACGACTCCCTTTTTACCGTTATCTACAACAGCATAAAAACCTCTGCTATCCTTTGTCAACACAATGCTATGCCATTCCTCGTCCATCTTATGGAAGGGTTTATGACCAACAGAAAGCTCAGAATTGTTGTTCAGTCCAATCTAAAAAAATAATTCCCCAAATAGATTAACTAAAAAAATGAAATGTTGTTGCAAATGTAATTTTTTGTACATGGAAAACTTGATACTGGTTTTGTAAATGCTATGGGTAAAGACAAAATGGTACCCACTTCATTATTTACCGATGAGTATTCCCCCTTTATTATTTTCCCCCTATATTAATATATATCCCCCCTTTATTAACCCTCATTATTTACAGATGAATATTCCCCAGGGTTGACAACCACTATGGTGCCAACAATAAGTCAAAGTGTATCTTCACAAAATTGCTCCAAGTGCCATGAGAACCACATTTAATTTTTTAACGCTATGAGCAAGTGTTATGCGACTCCCACCAATCTCATCATCTACCTTAAGCTCCATATCATTTCGCATTTGAATGCTTGCAATGATCACATCAGCCTTGGGTCTTGAAGATTTAAACTTGAATTTTAGTTCTTGCATTGAAGAAACATCCAGGGAAACAAATGCATCTCTATTTAGAAACGTATGTGAACCTTTTTCATTGTCTACAAATGATATTAATACACAGAATGTAGTTGGAGTAACTGAGTAAGGCATATAGCTGGATCATTTTTAATGTAATTTGGGTCAAATCTGCATTTATTTACAATAGGCTTAAGAAACACTAGCAGAATGGGATCTTGATTGTAACACATTAGTGCAGCAAAGTTTCTGATATATATTACAATACATATATTATAACAACACTCAAACCAACCTCCATAACAAACAATATTCCCAATCTCAACTGAAACATTTGAGCTGGAGGACAAACCACCAATTTGTATGGCCTTCACCGGCAAATCTCTTTTCTTTGTCAAATATCCTGCATCTTCTTCAGGGTTGTTGTTTTCCTGGTCACACCGACAATCTTTGTCAGAAAAACTGCAACCTGCCCAGTATTCATTCGGACTATCACTGATGGAGGTCCAAGAAGAAAGGGCACTCTGTCCTTTACCAAATAATGTAGCATTGCTGCACTTGTAGGATACATACTGCTTACAACTTTCACTTTGTTCAATGAAAGCCCTGATGACATTCACAGACAAACTACCATAGTCAACATTATGTGAGTATGACTGTGAATGGATGGAACCTGTAACTCTTATAATATCACGAACTTTTATGATTGTTAGAACTGGCTGTGATGTCAGATTACAAGAAACTTCAACGGTTTCACCATGGACTTGAATGGTGTAAGTAGCAGAGGTATTCACTTTAGCATCTTTTATTTCAGCACATGATTTATAGTTACCTATAAGATTAGTTAGCAAATTTTGTTATTCTAATAAATTCTATTTAATTCTAGGGGTTTATAGTGCAGTGGTCAAAATCTCTCCATTGCCCAAAAGAAAAGTACATTCGTGATCCTTCACCAAAGTAAAACATGACTCCATGGGCTATGGCTCCTTATGGGCTGGTTAGTGGATCTACAGGCTGCATGGTACAAAAACAAGTACACACATTTAACCAGCTATATGGACCCCTTTCTTAGTAGGTAACGCTTTCGAAAACGGTTAATGGCAGATTATGATAAATCAATCAAAATGTTATTTTCAGTTCGATCACTTCGATGTACAATTTGTACATGTGTTTTAGAAATCATGCCTATGCGTTTAACAACATCTCTTAATTTAAAAGGAAATATATTTGCAATAACCTTGCAATAATATAAGGGTCCTAAGAGCACAACAAATGCAGTAAAACACCCGTTTATTTTGCTATGTTTATATTCAGATTCGGATTGAAAGCTGCAAAAATGACAAACGTAGACGATAAGCCACACCTGTTTGAAGCATAATTTCAACAGATTTTGTACATGAAATGGTATTTTAGATTTCATTGACATCAATGATAGTGATTCACAATTCATCCTACCTTTGACGCTTGTGGTTAATGCCACAAACCACAAAAAACACATAGCAATTACGTTGACAGCCATCTTGATCGAGATAATTTCGACAAATTATTCACAAGTTGAGAACTTGAGACAAACCAGTAGTTGACACACTGAGCTATATATAGCCATAATAGGTTATCTCCGTGTTGTTTTCAGAACAATTAAATTCAATTTTAGAGTTTAGACTGACGACATTTTGACAGCTATCAGCTATGGGCAATGTACTATAGTTACCAAAAATATCACAAGATGATCAAAAACTCCAATAGTTGCTTTTAAAAATTGAAAAATTCGTAAAAATCGCGTCGCGCTGGCGGATCACGTCCGTCCCGCAAACGTTGAGCCTCTTTTCCGCTCCGGCATTGCACACATTTTCTCGCAACCTCGCTTCGAGTGCCTACACTTACACAAAATCAACAAAAAAAGCTCACTGAATCAAAACTCTGGCTTTGAGCAGAGCTTTGAGTTTGCGAGTGAAAATTGCTACGAGAGTGAAAGCACTACGTAGGAAAGATTTGGCATTTATTTTAAAAAGACTATTAGTATGGAAAGAAATGTTGACTGCTTCATACGGATACGTATTTCCATGCATGGAATGATGTGCGGAGGAAAAACAAAATTATATCCTATAATTCATCACGAGCTTCATCTGTATCATTGGCACAGAGATCTAGATGAAATTGATAAAAATCACTCTCAATGTCGTTGTGTTGAAATTTCGCTGTGAAATGTCGTTGGCTGAAAATTAAAAATCATGCGCGAGTAAACAATGGTTAAAAGTTGGGCGACACATTCATTCATTAGGCGTCATAGGCGACACCTTCAAAAGCAATAATTTTTCAAACGATGGCCTCTATTCCTAAAGTGATTCTTGGTTTATGTGTTCTTTTCTCTATAACCCCACCCAAAATTTCTTTGGTTTTCTTACCGGTCTGTCTCTGGCAGAATTCTTCAGCCGTGTCTTCACGTTCTTGTTTAAAGATATCCACAATCGTATCTTCATAATCTTCTATTACACTTTCACACTATAAAAACATACAAACGAACATTGTATATAACGCTTCAATCCCAAGGGCAGGTAACAAGGAGGCAACGTGCCAGCTTCTCTAAATAGCCTATATTATCAAACGTAGTTTAGTAATCTCCTAAACTGATAGAAAACGTCTCAACCTTATCACTTGATAGCTCTTGGTATTAAGTGTGGCCCTAATGCCTATTTCTGACACTTTGATTTGGTTGGATAAGTTGTAAGTGGTAATTGGTAAGTTCTTTTTGGGGCAGAATAAATGAAAAAGAATGAAAATTGAAAAGGGTTCTAAAAAAATGCTCCATCAAATTGGTTTTGAGATCAGTGACCAGGTGAAATGATCCTGCAATGGCGGCTGCAACAGCCCAAGGAGATAGCTTTTGGGACGAAATTGATCATTTAACCACGAAATTACAAAGAGAAAACCGAACAAAACAGACTGTAAATCCAGGAAGCCATATCGGCGGTATAAAGGATGCACCTTACAAGCAAACGACGAGATCTGAAGTCATTAAAAAAATTGAATTTTTCATTGAGGGGTTATTGACAAAACTCGCTCAAAATAATTTGCCTGATATTCAATTCAAGAATAGGCGTTCATGGGCAAATATGTCCTTTATAGATGATGTCGGTGTGGAGATGAACGGAAATGCGACAGAGACGACCATTAAGCTCAACTCAAACTACTCCATACAAAAATATGCAAAAACTCTAAAAATTTTACGCATTGCGCATGGGTTATTGCAAGAGAACGTTTACTCGACAAAAAGAGAAATCTATTACAACGATGTACCATTTTTTGGAAATCAAGCGACAGTTGACCATATAGTTGATGATATATCATGCATGTTTAATCTCCCAAGACACGCGCTGCACATTTTGGCTTGTTCAAAAGGATATGTAAGTGGGAAACTGTCATTTCGTGAGCATGATGGTAACTTGATCGACTGCAATGTGAACCCGAATGGCATACTAATTCCAACGCATATTCATGGTATTTACAACATCTGTTCGGATGCAAAAGCAATTCTCGTAGTTGAGAAAGATGCAACATACCAACGCCTCTTAGATGATGATATCTTGGAAAAACTTTACCCAATTATCATGATAACAGGAAAAGGATTTCCAGATCTTAACACACGGGTACTAGTGAAAAGACTTTGGGAAAGTCTAGAAATTCCTGTACTAGCTTTGGTCGACACAGATCCTCATGGAGTGGAAATCATGTGTGTCTATCGATTTGGATCAATGTCACAATCATATGACACAGACAATTTAGCAGTTCCCTCTATGAGATGGATTGGCGTACTTCCATCAGACTTGGAAAGGTTGTCCATCAATAAAGAAGCCCAGATTCCTCTCACAGAGCAAGACCGGAAGAAAATTTCACAACTTTTGGATAGGCCATATGTGAAGGCACATGCATCAATTCAACAAGAGTTATTGGTGTTGTTGAACACTGGTCACAAAGCTGAGATGCAAGCTTTGTCTACAATATCAACTGGGTTTATCACTGATGTCTTTTTGCCAATAAAGATCAAGCATGGCAAATGGATTTGACTTGAAAAACTCATTTGCCATGAAAAAATGATATCATATAAAATTTTCAATAATTAAATATTGTATATACACAATTTGGGATGAAATTATTTAATTGTTTTGATTAAATAAATGAGTTTTTTGTGCACTTTGTTTTACTTATTCAATTGAATTATTCAAAGATAGTTAGAAGATCAAATGGTTATAATATCACCCCTCTCTGCACCCCTCTGAAAACTACTGAAGCAACCCGGTATATTGTAAATGGGGCAAAAGTTCAGTTAGTGGACTTACCGCAAATTTCAAAGCTTTCGCTATGTCTCCGCTCATTGAGATATTTTCTAATGTAACTGCCTCCCCAGTACGCGAAGACGTCCTAATATACTTTTTACGGCCCGTTTCTTTGTCAGTTGACTCAGCATAATTATTCATCCTTTCACAGACTTTCTCCAAAATTTCAACCAAATGCGTTTCTGATCGAGCATATTGAACCTAAATAATAAATATAGGTTGACCAGAACATTGCATAGCGGATCAATGAACATTGCAATATAGCATATTTATGGCGAGCTAATCTATCATAATACTATAAAGTTACTAACGATGTCATGTTAAAACTAATCTTACACGGAAATCAACAGACTTTTTGACTTGTGGACTGGATTACTTGTGGTTAAGGTTATTATTGTGAAATCACAAAGATACTTCTCCGGCCACCGCAGAACGTCTTCCATTCTTATACAGGTACACATGCATATTAGTTATTTTATAGTATACAGACCTTCTTGCTTCTTTGATTTCCATGGGAATCAATACGAAAACTCTCGACCTACAATCAATACTAAATATGTTTTTGCAACTTCTTGGAACTTTTGAGGAGACTTTGAAAATATCAAGTTCTAACCTCCAAAGTCTTTCTGGGATCCACTTGTGATATATCCCAATTTATTTCTTCGGCAATAATTTTACAAGCTATATAACATGTCATTCAAAACAGGTCTTTTAATTTAAAATGGACGATTTATAGCATGTGTCTATACATTGCCATTATGTATAGTTACCATGTAAAAATGCCTTTTAAAATAAAAGCCTGACCATACCTCCACAATAAAGGTCATTTCTATCAGTACTACATAATATTTTCTTCGAAAAAATGAAAAGGGTTGTTATCAACAAAAAAATTGATGCATTCCCCATTCTTTAGATTTATCTAAAATAGTACAGTACAATAACATTGGATAAATGTTTAGGGACCTATGGATACCTGTACAGTACAATAAAAAGCTCTAAACTCCCTTTTGGAGTAAAACAATGTAAACTTGCATTAATAGCATGGTTCAGATTTGACTACCACTACCTTTTCCTGATTCTTGCACCCATGATAGATTTATTGAACTTGATTGGTGCACTCACATTCCCTCAGTGGTAATGTGGTAGTGGAGGTCAAATCTAAACCAGGGTTGGTAAGTTACTGAATAAATAAGCCAAACATTGTTATTGGCGGCCCTTTGATTCCTTTGTTTTAAACAAAGAAAACAAATGTTATGTTAATATATTTGGCTTATTTATTCATAAAATCTACCAACCCTGATCTAAACTTCACTAATAACTCACACAATATGGTCAATACTACAGAAAACTTATGATCCCATATGCTACCTTGCCATGGAAGATATAGAACACTGGATGAACAGTTTGTGGAGAAATAAATATTATATATCTTGGGCAACTCTATTAGTCTCTTATTAGTCCGGTTTGTATAAATCTATCTATAATTTTAGAAATTGCTATTAGGTGAATAAAATTGTTAGTTTAATTTATTCAATTATATATTTTCAGTTTACGTATATACATTTAATATATAATAATTTGCCACATTACCTACAACACTAAATATATATATATATATTCAGTTGAAATTATCGAAACCTTAACAGCTTTAATGTAGGGTGACGTTACACTACCAGAACATTGAAATTTACGTGTCACCAACACACACTGACTATACAATTGTCTTTCGTCCTATGTTGCCCGAGAAATATTCCATCACTCAAAATGCGACTTCTAATTTATTGGATAAAGAGATTTAGTAATTTATATTTAAAATAATCCAGCATATTTTTGACTTACTATTTAGTCATAGAGAGTAGAGTCTTTCATGTGTGTGGTTACACATTGGGGGGAAAGAAAGTAAAAACTCCCAATTACAGATATGAAATTGTACTGTAATTTCCGGGGTTAGAGTTCAACAAGGGAAAGTGCCTGATGGGAATTACTGGGGGTCTTCTAGATTAAGGTCCTATTCAAGCGACTTCCGAGTTCAATGAAAACTGAAAACTGAACGATTTTTCCAGTGAAGTTGTTTTCGATGACTTCTATTTTTATTGTCTTTCTGGGCTTTAAACCGTAAAATATGGCCCCACCGAAATCAAGAAAAATCGCCATCATGGGCTTTCGTTCTGTGGGTAAGAATTGTAAATGCAATTTGAAGCATATGATAGAGCCGTAATAAATGGTCTGTATTTATATTGGAATGAACTGAAATTGTAATTCCTGTGCGGTATTTTATGCAAACAACATCCTTTTCTATTGCCTCATTTTTTGTAATTTCTTCTAGGAAAGTCCTCTTTGACTATACAGTTTGTTGAGAATCAATTTGTGGATTCTTATGACCCCACAATAGAAAACAGTTAGTATAGTGATATTAATGATATTTTATTTTATTGGCATGTGTTTCATCGTAATATTCTGGCGATTGATGTAACATTCGCATACCATTTAATAGATAGACGATATTGGAATGATTTTAATACATGATATCAAATTGGTTTTTACAGTACATTAAAAATGTATTGTTGTAAAATTTTGAATAATTTATGATTTTGTGGAAATCATGGTATAAATTCATTAGAAAAAAATCATTCAAACGTGTGAATATATCCTTGCTTTTACCAATACTCTCCTGATTTTTTTCATGGAAAGAAATATACCCGTTATTTACTTTAATTGGTTTGGATGAGAAAAAAACCAGACCCTAGTAATGAAATAATTAGTCCAGTTTTCTCTCATCTGGACCTTGCAGCCACCAAATAACATGTATCCTTTATACATATCCCACATAAATATAAATGGATCCTTACCATGATTTTTGAAATATGCCTGAGTCGATGATTATAGTGCATAATTTCACATTTCTAAAAAAAGGCCTTTCTTAAAATAATTTCTGAGGATAACATTTTTGAAGTAACTGACCATCTATGCTTTCTTAAATTTGCAGCATTTACAAAAATAGTAAAGAATCGTGGACAAGAGTATAATCTGGAGTTAGTAGACACTGCTGGACAGGTAATAAATAGTTGTAATTATTTGTCCATAATTAATGGTATGTTTTACTGGAAAAAAAGCTATGTTTGGTACTAATGCAGCTAAAATGAACCTCATTTCTAAATCTTGCAGGATGAATACTCTATTTTTCCTCAAGCATACTCAATGGGAATTCATGGATATATTCTGGTTTTTTCTGTTACATCACAAAAAAGGTAACTGATTTAGTGTGATGTGTAACTGATTCAAATTTGTTAAATGATTAACGTGAAATATATTATTATGTTTATTAGTTTTGATGTAATTCAAGTTATTCATGACAAGTTACTTGATTTTACTGGACACAATAGGTATGATATGTATAAACAATGTTGATCACCAAGGTATATTTTAGGCAGATGACAAAGTGCAATTTAATGTTGGGATTTGCCGGACTCTTATACAAAAGGAAAATGTGAACAAAATCTAAATCAATATTTTTAGGGTCCCAATTATTCTTGTTGGAAATAAAAATGACTTGCATATGGAAAGGTATAAGGTTTTTTCGTGTACTTCTTGTAAAAGATGTACAGTACATGTATTTTAATTGGATTAGATGTAAAATATAAATGGCATTTTTTAGGGTAATCTCAACAGAAGCTGGAAAACAATTGGCAAACAGTTGGAAAGCAGTTTTTCTGGAAACATCAGCAAAGGAACTTAAGGTAGCAAGCCATTCCATGTACTATAATATAATATACATATATATACCTACATCATGAATTGAAATCTCATCATATAGTATTAAATAACACAATATATATTTTTTGTATTTCAGAGTGTTGAGCAAGTTTTTTATAGTCTACTTGCTGAAATTGAAAAACAACAGAACGGACCTGCAGAGAAGAAAGATGACTGTACCATACTATAAAATCCTAAAATAACCAACTCAGCCTTTACTTAGATTAACCCAGCAACAATCTAATCATCTCTAAAACACAACCTATAACACAACTTGAACGCATTCACTTTGAAACACTTTTGATCTCTTAGCATTGGAATGACAAGTGTAATATTTGCACGCTAGAATTACATTAGTAATCTTTACCTTAAATATAAAGGGCGGAAAAAGTAGACACTGTCAAATTCAAATCAAAATGCGTGAACATCTACGATAGTCTGATACAGCTCTATTCATTAAGGATAATTTTGTCGTATGTGTGATTGCTTACCAAATTTTGAAAGTGTCTCCTTTTTTACACCATGTCACTGCCATTTGTATGATGTACATGTCCAGGAACATGAATGTTTCAACCTCAGAGTATTATGGCTGTTTATCAGTTTATGGTAGGCGATCGTCCTGGCTGCGTTCTGTTCCAGTGTTGTTATGAAAGACGATTGTTGGTGTTTTAAGTTGTGACTCTATTAAACAACCTGAGCTGCAGGCATTTTCAGATTACTTCACTTTTACGACGACGGCGAATTTTATGACGGTTGTCTATAAACCTCAATCTTACAACAACAAACACGGTAACACTAACAGTCCCTTTACAAGACTACAATCACCTGGATCATCTAACAACGTTATTGATAAAAGGTACAAGGTTGTGTGCCCAAGAGGTATTTCTGATTCAGACTGCAGGACTGCATTTCTAACTTATTAGCGAAGCATCGAAAAACTTCTCAAGTTTGTTCCACAGTTCTTTATGGCATAAAAAAAACACGATAAAAATACTGGTATTGACTATTGTGATGGCTGTGCATCGTCATCGACCACTTTTACCAACTTTTAAGGTGATGAGAAAAATGAAAAAGTGCCCTTTTAGAAGGAAAGTGCCTTTTTTACTTGTGTTAACATTGCATGGTATTCCCTTTTGAAAGATATGATCCCGCTGCAGTGCCTTTAAAACGAAGAAGGCCAGGCTTGCCGCATCACCGCATGCAATATTCGCGTAATAAGAACGACACCTAACGGCACGATCTTTGCTCCAATGCAAACTTTGTGATCATACCAATCAGTGGAAAAACAATTCGCGCAGGAATCCTGGCAGATTCTCGCAATTTTGCGTCGACAAATATATCTTAAGTATATTTTAAAGAATATTTTAAAGTATAATTATTTTTTCCTGCACTTTCCATACTTTTTACAATCTATCAGATCCATTGGAATATGATAAGTACAACAAGAACACACAAAAAATTATTAGTTCAATATGCGCTCAATATCAATGTACAATAAGAGAAGCCTATGGTTCCTGACTTTGACAATGAATTTCTTTCTGAAATGTATCAAAACAAAGATTCACAAATTGGTCTTCAATTGTGGGTTGAACAAAATCACTGCACACAATTACCCACGCCATTTTACCGTTCACTGTTGTATTAAAATGACAAGAAAATGATGAAAATGCATAAGGAATGCTATAGAAAAGACAACTCTGTAATTTAAATGTGGACATTTCATCATCATCAGAGAAAGTAAATGCCCCAGCACTTGACACGTAATTTAATAGTTCTTTGCTTGAATTATTGGGAGAGAGCACTTCCTCGACCATTTCTCTGGGGGTCCAAATAACATATTCAGCTAAATGTTTGGAAAGATCTTTTCCCCTCTCCTTAATTATGTTTTGAATCCCCTTGGTTGCCTCTTGAGATGTTGCCCAAAAATCATTTTCACTGCTCACATAAGGCATTGGGAGCATTTCTGAAAGGAAAAAATTACCGACGTATTCTTCTGGAGGCTTACTGTTACAGACTCGCAGCCCATTTACTGCAAAGAGTTGCATCAGCTCCTGTGGCTTAGTAACACCTTCACTCTCGATGAGCTTGCACAAAGCAAAATAAGCTGAAGCCATAAGCGCACCCGTCACGGTTGCTCCTTTTGATTTACAGACTTTGCGAATCTGCAAGGTTTCGCTTTCAGAGAATATTTTGCACCTCAAATCACGCCCTTCAGACTTTGGTTGCATCATGAAAAATTGGTGTGGGTTTTCAGGTTTGGAGATCAACGAGATGTGTAACGTTATTCTTTTCAACACTTTGATTATGAAATACAGTCCCAGGGTTTCCTGCAAATACTTCCACAGTGACCAAGGCTGGGTGTTATAGATCATCTCATAAAAACTGGGGCAAAGTTCAAGACTCGGAACGATTTCGTTGTGCACTCGTGGGTCTTCGGAAAAGCTATTTAGGTGGTTTAGAAATTGTTTGCACAATTTCATACCGGACATACCGTCGACAATACAGTGATTCACGCGGATTACAATTGTGTTGAGGTAGTTCTCGCTGTCAGATAGATATTCTTCACTGAACAAAACCAATTTCCATAGTAAGCCAGCGCCAACAGATTTTGTAGCAATATCCACCCATGATTTTTGCCATTGAGAAGCACGTAGATCAGACTTTGTGATATTAATCATATCTCCAACGCTCGCCGGTTCAATTATTTCGAAATAACATTCGCTACTTGATCCAAACCAAGAGCAATTAGAAACAGTCTTGGTAATGGCTCGTAGCATTGGCTGTCGTTTGGCTAGACGTATCAATGTCTTGCGAATAAGCGACTCTTCAAGTTTCTCTTTCGATTGCAACATCATCACATAACAAGAGTTTGTGCAACCCTGACGTTCGTTACTAAATATCTCCATGGTTTCTTCAAATTTCCCCAAACGCCGGCTTGTTGAGGTGCACCGAGATTGACTTGGCCACGTAGGTTTCAAAAGATAACGTCGTATGAGGGTGTTCAGAAAGATCGTGATAAATACAAGCGCCAAAAGTGCACTGAATGACTGACCAATAATCGAAACCGTGTCCATGTTGTGTGGTTGAGCAATAGTATTTTTAACGTATTTTAGTAAGTTGCATGCTTACTATAACTATAAAGTAGAAATATAAACGGGTTACTCGCCCCAGTCCCGCGTTACGGGGGGTACGCCAACCATGACCGTCCGAGTAAATAAACTTATTCAGTATTCATCACTGGTTTATTTATCTGAATGGTTTCCCCGTGCTCCCTGGCCCTGCCCAATAATTGCCTCCAGTCCGCCAACAACTCGCTCTTTATTACAAAAAGCTCCAGCGGAGGAGTCTGTCCCCTAAATTAAGAATTTAATGTCGCAGAAGTATTATCTCATCAGAAAAGTCACTGGAATATAAACCTTCCGCAAAATTATTCTCATGCAGTTCTCTTTGTCTTTTACATTTAATTTGGAAATAGAATTATGGCAAAGTTAAAGATTGTAGCTATAGTAAATACGTCTTCAAGCCTTTAAGAATTTTCTAATGATCTTTATAGCTATTTTGACCGGACCGAGGCCTTCAAATACCAATATTGCAATACAATTATACAAACTGTATACAATACAGACTAAGTACCAATATTGTACATACAGATTTGAGAATGACTATTTCTGAGGTGCTCTTCTAAGTTCTAAACAAGAGTGTCACGCCGACTCACGTAGGTGGAGATGGAGAGGTCAGGCTAAGGCACTTCCCTGAAACCTACTGCATGGTGTCGGTTGAATGATCGGCAAAATGGCGCACTCGAGAGGCTGAATGAGTTGTTTGAAATAAGGAACTTTGGGTAATAAAGTCTGAGGAATTTTGTTCTGCTCAGTTCTGTCAGCGCTCAGGTATAACCACTATGCTAATGCATGTAGTGACTAGTCAGTAGTGTACTGAGAATTTATTAAGAGCAGTTGCCTTCTCAGACCTTTGTCAGACCTTATATCAGAGTCAAACGAGTGACTTTTAAAATAAATAGTCGTCCACCTGAGAACGATCCATTTCGAAATATCGGATTTGGACTTTAGAATAAGCATATCACTTTTAAATGAAAGTATCAAATAACATTGTTCAAACATTTTTGTTTGACTATCATGGCGAAGTAGGTCAACAAATGTTATCAAGAGACAAGAATTATCTAGTTATTATTGTTTGGGTCTGAGCTTCGTAGGACTTTGCTTTATGGAATAGACCATTGGAAATATGGAGCAGCGACTGGTATGCTTTATGCTAATCTTCACATCACTTCGTATTGGGGCCGACAATATACATCGTAATATATTGAATATATCGACAGATGGCTCAGACTTGTTGCGCTGTATTTACCCAAGCAATGATACGTCTGTAGCCTGCAAAACCTTGGATTATGTTTTCAGCCAAATGGAGATCAATAATACAATAGGAAATTCGACTGAAATCTTAATCGATAGTGGGCTGTACTTCGTAAACAGACATTATAGCTTTGAAAACTTTCATAATTTTCGGATTACTGGAGTTGACGGTCTGATTCGGTTATAAAGAATGCGTAGGTTGGTCTCAGTTTTTTGCGCACACAGAATCTAGAATTCGCCAACGTCACATTCCAGAAATGCGGTTCCTGGCAAAACAACACAAGTATTCATAATCCTAAATTCCTGGTTGCCATTTTCATCGCGTATAGCAAGAATATTAAGGTGCTTGATAGTCGGATTTCAAAATCACCTGGCGTCGGTATAAATTTGTATGACGTTGGTGGCGATGTCTTGATCGTGAATTCTACTTTCACGGAAAATTACTCATGTGCCTGAATTTATATACGGAAACGGTACGCCGCGTGTAGGCGGAGGACTTCATATAGAGCTAACATATTGTGGGGCTCTCTATCCATTCGACTGTAACGATTCAGAAACAGACCAGTATAACCATGGAAATGTCTATGTTATTAATGAAATAACAAGGGAATTTACAACATTTGAGCCGAATCCTTGCGCGAAAGACTTTAGTTCCATCGGTCGTGGTGGTGGATTCACGTATATTATTAAAGGTAATGCTACCGGGAATAAATTTTTCGTCGATGGTTGTACGTTTTTAGGAAACACTGCCGACTGGGGTGGTGGATATGCCATGTATTTCCAAGATAACGCAAGTAACAATTCCTTGTTTGTGAGAAACACACACTTTTTACAAAATACGGCTCGGTACGGTGGTGGCGCTGTAAAGTGTGGGACCGTCATATTCGGAACTTTTCAAGATTTAACAGACCGTGAATCCAATTATTATTTTCACGAAAACTGTACCTTTGAAAGAAATAAAGCAACGGAGGGTTGGGGAGGAGCATTTTCTGTCTTTGGTTCAACGGGTTATCTCGATACGCAAGGTTGGAAAGACAAAAAGACTCCAATATTTTCGAACTGCCGTTGGCGGGAAAATTCTGCCACTGCCGGCGCTGCCATTGGTGCGCTCACGAAGCAACCTGAACTTTGGAGAAAGTCAATTGGATTAGAGGGTAGGGGTTTCGGGTATGCGCTCAAACTCATTAATAACACATTTATGAATAACAAAATAATTCCTACGACTTGCAATGTCACGGTTTTTGGTATGGGAACAATATACTCTGTTTTTGTGCCTATTATCATGATGGGGAACGTAGCGTTCGAGGGAAATGCAAACACGGCTTTGGTACTGGACTCGGCATGTGTTGAAATCGATGGGGACGTGTTGTTTCACGAAAATCATGGACTCTATGGTGGAGCAGCCGGTCTTTATGGGGCATCGGCGTTTGTATTTAAACCTGGAGCAAGATTATTGTTCAAAGGCAATTCTGCATCGGCAATCGCCGGAGCTATTTACGTAAAGACAGCCGGTCCTGATATAGCTGCGTTCTATCAAACCATTTTCCAAAGGCATCATTGTTTCTTTAGATACTCTGATATCTCAATCGAGCCTAACGACTGGAATGTGAGTGTAGTTTTTCAAGGAAACAGAGCGTCGAATAATATTGGCAGAACATTGTTCGCAAACACTCTACAATTCTGTAGATTCGGCCGTGCCGGGTTGATAAATGATGCAATCAAAAGTTGGAAGAGCTTTCAGTTCAAGACGCACGATGGTCACCCATCCAATGATGATTTAGAGGTTGCTACATCTCCAGTCCAGATTTTAATTCATCCTCACGAATGGAATAGCATATCACCAAATGAACAATTTTCACCTTCGATACAACTTTTGGACGAGAGAAATCACAGCGTGTACGGATTGATAAAAGTGTCGATCAAGGAAGTGGGGCAAGGAAGTGGCGATGAAACGGTGAAGCTTGAAAATGGAGTATCCCCTTTTTTTTACGTTAAAAATCGGATAAATTCCTTGTGGTTTAGTGGCAAACCTTCGAGCAATTTCGAGGTAAACATCAATTCACTTTATTCCCAGTCTATAAAAATGAAAGTTAGCAATCTTACTATGAAGAAGTGTCCATCTGGTTTTATTAACAGAAATAATACGTGTCTATGTTCGACAGTCCAGGATAGAATTATTGGTATTTCACGTTGTGGACAGAATGGAAGGAGCTTGTACCTTCGAAAAGGATATTGGGGAGGTCCTACTCATGGTGGTGTTATTGGCGTTGAAAAATGTTCGTTTTCTGTCATTCAATGTCCATACGGCTACTGTGAATGTGTTTCCAGCAGAGAGAAGGCTGGTTTGACTAATCAGTGCGAATGCTACTTTGACGCCCATGTAAATCAATGTGTAGAAGGCCGTGAAGGAATTCTTTGCGGACAGTGCAAGAAGGGCTTGAGTGCTGTAATCGGAAGTTACAAATGTGTTAAGTGCAAAAAGAAAGATACGTTCATGTTGATTCCATTTTTCGGTATTTTAACATTCCTAGTAATTCTTGTGCTGTGTTGTAAACTTGACTTCTTTTCTGGTTATCTTAACTGTTGGCTGTACACGTACCAAATAATATTCCTTCTTTTACCTGATGAATTTCTTCTTGCGGACCCTTTCATGAATTTTGTTATAAAACTTGCAAACATAAAATTTGTCTTTGGTCACTGGTGTCTTTGGGATGGAATGAATGATCTTCAGAAAACTTCATTCGGCTACGTGGCTCCAGCTTACCAAATTCTTATTCTCTACATTTTCGCAAAACTCTCTTCAAAGTTTTCATTTTTCCAGGGTAATTATTTCCGGCCATTTTGCACGATACTTGTGTTATCTTATTCCGGCATCATTGGCGTCACATTCAAACAGCTTCGACCTGTTCATATCTGCTCGGAATGGCGCGTATATATGTCGGCTGGAGTGAAATTTTTCACAGGCGAACATATCATCCATGCTTCTATAGCAATAGCTGTGTTTTTATTTGTCATTCTACCTTTTCCGATCATGTTAGCTTATAGTTCATTTTTTACCAACCATTCTCGTCGGTTCTCCCAGATAAGCATTCCTTTGTTGGACGTTTTGAAGTCTTGTTATCACAATAAGCGTTCTTGGTTCGCGGCTTATTACATAGTATGTCGTGTAATTGCAGTTTCACTCCATACTTTTATCTCTGAGATAAATGCTCGTCATAAAATCCTTCAAGTGTTTTGTGTGATAGTATTGCTACTCTTCCTGTATCTGAAGCCGTACAAAAGCGAAACCCTGACAAAAATCGACACATTTTTTTTGACATTCCTGGTGTTGGTCAGCCTTCTGGCTGAAGTCGTGATAACATGTTCGTTTTTCGCATCACTTTTCTTTGACATCTGCTATTATTGCGTTCACGTCTTGTTGTATGTTCCATTGCTTTACTCGCTAATCCTATTGTGTTATCACATACGACGTTTGGTAAAGCAACGCAAGCAAGAAGGAAGGAATACCGCAGTGAACTATCAAAACGCCAGTCAAAGCTCTGAAAATGAAAGTACACGATATGAACCTCTCTGATTGAGATTATGTATTAACAAGTGTGGCGCTGTAAAATATAGCCTTTCTCGCTGTAACGAATATGCCGACAATTTTGCTTGGATTTTTTTTCAAAATACTGAGCGTAAAGCTCGTTTCAGACGTCGAACGCCTCATGCATATGCGGCTGAATCGAACGCAAATAGATTTTCGCTCATATACATTAACATTAAGATCGGCACAGGAAAAATTTGACGTCTGAACAGACCTCGTAATGGCCTCGTAATTTGAGCAAACCTCGTAATTTAATTTTATGCTTAATTTTTTCCGTGTATAATGTGATCTTTTGTTTCTTAAAAACGTAACTGCTTTCGTTATCGCGAGAAAGGCTATAAGTTCTTTCGCCCAATTTAGAGTAACGTCATGGGTTTCCTTATCAGATTCTGACCTCTGCCTAATTCATGCTTCAATTCACTTCAACAATCATTATTCAATGAGCTTTATACCATAACATAAATAATATTAACATTGGTATTTCAACTGTTTCTTTTCAAATTACATATACAGTGGTAATACGTATTGGCGTTTGTTATTGAACAGGGTTAGTATATATTCCTAGTTCTGACATAAGACAGGCATACTTATATAATTACGAAAACTAAAATTATCTCTATATTGAACATCAATCTATCAAAAATTAAATATACTAATTTATTCAGATCATTCAGAAAACTCATGGTAATAATAAGAATCAATGTATTGTAATATTTTATAAAAATGTTTCAATGTTCTCGACTTGCCGGCTTTTTGAATCGTGTATAGCTGCTATAGGTTTTTTTTCTGATTGTAAATGGCTAAGTGACTCGCGTCATGGGGCTGGACATTTGGATCAACCTCGTATCCTGAGAACGAGAATGTCATAGTAAAGATTGTGAATAAATTCTCTGATGACTAGCTTACTCAGAATTCATTTTGAATGAAATACAGCGCAATTACCGTATAGATATAAACACACCGTAAAAGTTTACTAACATTTTTACAAAACTCGTGTGATTCACACCTATAATTCATAATTCATGGCATTCATGTTCTTTACAACTGTTTTTACGGGCATGCGTGGAGTGAACACAAATATATGGTTATGTAAATGTATCAGAGAGTTCAGTGCTACCCTCTTATAGTTAACCCACTAAGCAAACGGCATATACTCTGATTGATTTGACTTCTCTATTATAAGGTCCAGACAGAATGCATTCTCTCTAAACTGATCAGCTATACAATTCAGTTATTAAACTGAACAGTATATAAAACAAAAATTTTACAAAGAAATTAATGAACAGCCACAAGGTATATTTTGAGATCTAAAGACCAATATATACGGTGCAGTAACAGCTGGGAGAAACCTCAATGCAGTATAACAGGGGAAATACATTTGCAGAGGAAATGCGCACATTCGATCATTAATCTCGTGTGAGTTACTTATATATAAGGGCGTTGTTGATTTATAGGATGTACCTATTCAGCCTACACCATGCGTAGCCATGCCTATGAAATTGCTATATTACAAACAAAACAGTCTCCGCAAAACACAATTACATAAACAAGCAAATGAAGCAATGAAGATCCAATGAATATACTGATAAAAGATTTTACAACACAAGTCTTGTTCAAGAGCCATATAAATATATAACGCAATACGGTCAATATATACGATTTCCTATCCAACCAATATTAATCGCATTGCAAGAATTACTGAAATCAGGAAATCCTAAATAATCTGACAAGTGCTTGAAACTGCTTACAGAATTGATGATGAGAATCTACCTTAGTTTCCCCTATTGATCAAATAGTACAAAATGCATTAATAAGAATTTAGAGAGAATTCACAAATAAATACATGCAAACAATTGATTCATGAAAACTCACTGACATACACAACTATGCAATTATAATCCAATGACTATATATAAATATATAAAATGTTTTACAAAACAAGTCTTTTAATTTGTTCAAAAGCTGTATGTATATTGCCCAATACGATTTCCTATTCATGCCACGGTAACAATCACTAAAACAGGAAATCTTGTATCTTGTAACTATGTATAGTCTGAAAAGTGCTTCAAACTGCTAACAGGAATGATGACGAGAATCTCCCTAGTTTCCCCTCATATAATGTCATATCAAAGAATATGCAAACAAAATGTTTATCCGTAAAAAACTCTACAGCCTGTTTTGTCTGTTTACAGAAATCGATTTTTCGATGGTGTAGATAGTCACTTCTGGCTGGTAAGGGCAATACATATTCCCAGATGGTTTTACCCCGCTCTACATTAAAAGAGTGGGATAGTGAGGAACTGCATGTCGATGCTGACGTAAACGTTGCTCTCGTGTTTTCCTGATTGTACTTCTTATACATAAATATATGAGGTTTCCTGATTCTGAGAGTATATAAAGAACAGTCCAATATAGAAAATGAACATAACAGCTAAGAGTTGGTATATAAGGAAGACTTACAGTGCCACGCAGTGAGAATAATCATCGTGCGACAGTGTGACTCTATATTCAGCGTCATTCAGTTAGATATAAAGAAGTCAGGCGGTAAGTAGCTGCAGACTACAGTATTTCTTCAATGCTTCTCATGCCCGCTGTTTTGCAGTTTCATGTTGTTTAGTATAGCAAATTTTTAAAGGCTCTTTGATCTCCCTACACAGGGCTCCGCGCTCGCGGAACATGTCGAACTTCGTATTTTTACACGTAAAAAAACACCGCATTTTAAAATATAGAGTGTATAACTATAGCTATCCGGGAGCTTTCAGGAATTGTATAGCTATAGGGCAACGTTGCGTAGAGACTTTAGCATATATATAGAAGAACGAGGGAATGTTTTTTCCTAAGAAATTATATCATTGTTCCTATTCCATATAGATTACAGTCTATACCTTGATCAGAAAGATGTCAGGTAGCATAAATGGTGCGTTTGCATTACTGGCGTTGCTCTGCCTTGTTCATCACAGTTACCAATGCAGTCCAGGGCCAGACTACAAACCACCCACAATCGCCGAACTGACCCAAAAAGCCCCTATTGTTGTTCGAGGTTTTGTTGTTAAAAAAGGCAAAGACATCAATCGTTTCGAAGCTTGTCTATATATTTCTCACGTCTATAAAGGTGCACGAGTGAAGAACTACATTTGTGTATCAGGTTTTGGGTCGTCAGCTGCCTGCTTGTCAGAGCCTGGCTATGGAACAGAATACTTGTTCTTTTTAAACCGAAAAGTAGACCATAAGTTAGGAACAGGGTACGAGGCTCGTTATGATTCGATACATTCAGCTGTACAAGTGTTCGGGAAGGACTCAGAAGATGGTATCAGGGATGGAAAATGCTGCCCACGTACATTGAAAAGTAAGTTTCTTCACGGACTAGGATATGCCTTGTGATTTTGAGCAATTTTATAGTGCATGGATATGGCAAATTTGATGCTGTATATTTTGACCAATAACATAGCAATTTAACCGAATTTCTATCATTGAAAATAATTATAGTTGGAGGGGGGGAGGGTGTCCCATCCCCCACTAACACGCATGCTCTCCAGCATGCAACTAAAAACACATTAAGTTTGTTTCTATACTAAATTCTTATTCTACATGTAGATTGTAACAGTTTTCGACTGTTTTGTTCGCGAGGATATTGCGGCCATAGTAAATGCCGCTGTACTAGAGGTTTGTAAGAAGTTCAGTATTATTTATGTTAGATATTAAACATTTTATACCGCCCTATTTTATGCAGATACATTTCACTGGTCCTCGTCCTGGACCTTGAGTCTGTAATATACGTAAATATAAAAGGTCTTTTGGCATTGGATTCCATGTAGATATCCAATCGTTAATTTTTTGCCACGCCTTCACTTTTTATTTCCGTTTTCAACTATAGGTTTGAAATACCGAAAAGTATGATATGCTTGGATGTTCAAGGCTCATTCTTCCAATGGAACTCGTCAGTCATAGTTTTAATAATACTCAAATGGATTAGATTTTTAGTACAGATACAATAGGAATAAATACGTTATTTGCAAATGTTTTTATTTTAATGAAAATTAGCGGTGAATATTGACTTGATATTAAGTCATAAGTTATATTATAGTCAATAGTATATAGATGATTTATCATATTAGTGTGTGGATCTGATCTGTGTAGACGAAATAGCTATATAGCAATTTTATAATAGCAATTTTATATTTTAAATGAATGAAATTTTTTTTCATACGTTTTCCCTTGGCTTATACAATGCAGTTGCAACAGCTGAAAGCTAACAATTCTTTTCCAGATTTCATTTTTGATTCAAATTAATCTTGATGCACGAGTCGGTTTTTATTACTAATTTGTCGATATAGACTATTTGACAAATACGACTAGAACAAATATGGCCGAGACTTACAGGAGAATCAATCCTTTTGTCCTTTGAAATTCTGTCTATGACTATGACTTAAGGGATGTACTGCATATATATGACCAAGCATATACCCGGACTTAAGAATTTGGTGAACAGATGACTGTTGTAGAACAATATTGATTTCTAAAAAAATATAGAAATGTCCCATGTTTCGTGCCCATGCAGGCAACGGGTAATACTGAATTATTCAAACCGTCAAAGATATTATTGGCAAGACTACCGGAGAACGGCTGAAATTAACAGGGTCTAATTCAAAAATCCATGTTTGATTGGAAGCCCGCTTACTAGATATTGAATAAAACATGTCGTGTTTGTCGTGACCTGATATTAAATTAATGTCATAATGACACAACTGCTATTATAACCGTTTGTAGAACATCGTTGTTTCAAAAGAATTTATTTAGACAGCACTTTTAGTTGCAGGTGCTCATTGCTTATGATCATGAGAAAAAAATGGAGAATCATCTAAACGCAACTATAACATTTAACGTCACACCAGTCACTTCTTTAAAAAATGAGATATTTAGTGTAGGGGACATCGTTCATTTAACTCTCTACAGTTTGCTGTTCCTGATTGTCATCGTTGGAAACACTTTTGTGATCCTCGCCTTCAAACTGAACTACAGATTGCGTACTGCTACAAATATTGGCCTAGTCAGTTTGGCGTTTAGCGATCTCTTGGTTGGTTTAATTTCAATTCCTCTTTGGATTTTCTTGCATATATCTTTTAATGAAAAGCACATTCGCCCCGCTTACTATCATGGTCTTTTCCTACTGTTTGATGTATTAAATGGATCAGCGTCCATCTTTCAGCTGACAGCTATTTGCATTGAAAGATGTTTCTCTATAGTGGCTCCAATACGACACCGTTCATTGCCACGGACTTTTCACTATCGCGTTGTGTTGGTGGTCTGGATCCTAGCGTCAGTGTGCTCTGTAACGTCTTTTCTTGCTTTTACAGGTCTCATTGATTATCGCTGGTATATGAAATCTATTGTAATAATATGCTTCATAATTCCTTTGGTAGTAATGACAGTATCCTATTCCTGGTTATTCCGCACTGTTAGAAAAAGGAACTCGATTTTCCCGACGAGTAACCTGTCATTGAACTGGACGTCACAACGTAAAACTATAATAACCATATTGATTGTGACAGGACTATTTGTTATAGCTTGGTCACCCACGTTTATCTTTACTCTGTTATTGCAAACTTTGTCTAAAAGTGACCTTCTTGTACTAAATAATAACGTGCATATCAGGCGTATTCCTAAGTGGATGCAGTATATGAACAGCGCTTTGAACCCTTTGGTATATGCCTACAGAAATAACGATTTTAAGACCACCTTTAAGAGGATGACTCTCTCAATCATGAGATGCCAGGCTTTTCAACAGGTTTGCCGAAGAACAACATCGTAACGAGTATTGTTGCTTATTCTTTCGCTGATTATCGTATACAAGCAATTTGTTTCAGCCAAAAAGATCCATATTTAATCCCTCGAACGTATGGAAACAGCCTGGCAGCAGACAGGACATTAAAAAAAGAGATCTTGGACTTGATTGTTCATTTTTTGAAACTACACAATCAAGCCGTTATATTGTAGACTTATAAATCTTTCTTATAACTATTGAACAGTTGAGCAATTTTTAGGGCAGATTTTCGTAAATTTACATCCCCAAAATTTACAACGATCGCTACGACAACACCATTTGGTGGTGGAACATCTCTTGTGACGTCATATGCGTCCTTTACGGAGCTTGGTAGCAATAAGAGAATACTGCTCGCTCCCACAGCTGCCCCTGAAGAAAATGATACAAAATATCAACATATAAAAACAAGATAGATAGTATCATGCAGTTTGTTCAGCAACAGTATACGGAATGCTATACAAATGTCTTCGATTAATAACGTGTATATACTGTATCTTGATAATACTTGTATACATGTGTTTATGGAACATTCAAAAGAGAATTTGATCAATGTGAATGCATCAGAAATAAAGCAAAACATTTACCAGCATGAGCAATTGCTCTGGGCTGATCCCTACAGCAACCATTTTGGTGTTTCTTTGGAAGTATCGCCCATCCTAGGCCATAGCCCCAATCACTATCAATTTTCCCTTCATTGTTTTCAACTATTGTCCATGATAACCTCATACTTTCTGGAGACAATATTCCTAGAGAATATTCTTGTGAGACTTTTGCAAAGAAACTCCTTCAATAGTGATACTGGTCACTGATACTGATAACTGATAAATGAGGACAAACCTGGTAGTAAACTATCCTTGGCTTTCCCCTGATAATCCCCAACTTGACTTGCATAAAGCATTGCATTTCCAAACTTAATTAGATCTTCAGTTGTTGATATAAATCCTCCACCAGCCCATTTATAACAGTTGTCAACATACGGGACATTGATTAATTGACCTTTCCCATTTCTCACGTAAAATCTGTTTAGGATGGAGCAACAAGATGGAAAGTACAGCATGTCAAGTGCCATATAGCATAGCATTGATCATTATACTGTTAGGGATAATATATATTTACAAGGACTACATCATGATATTTCTTACCTAGCTCTTCCATAAACAAGGTTCTGATGAAGCTCAGCTTGAGTATTGGTCATGCCAATATCTTTGAATAGTTTATTCATGTAAGGCAAGAACTTCTCCTTAGCCGCACTTTCAATAACTGCACTAAGCAATGTCCAGCCAAAGGTTGTATACAGAAACTCTGAGCCTGGTTCATGCACTAAAGGGTCATCTTTGAAAAGGGACAATGATTTCTGAACACTATCATAACATTCCTATGAAAAGAAACTCACAAGATATACTAGCTCATACACTAACAAGTAGTTAATGAAGGTTATTTACCTTCATGTAGTACTCAGGTTTCTCAAATTCTAACATCTCTTTGTTTGTTTTCCTTTTCTTTTTATCATCTGAAGTGAAGGAAATTATAATCAGAACATTCTGCAACATAATTAATCTAAATGAAATTAGAAGTTATTTTCAGAAGTTAAATATATATCCACGGTTGATCTACCTTTCGTTTTATAAGTTGGAATGATATTTTCCTCATCTTTGTTGATTTTTTTATGATAATGTCGTATACCACTCCGATGACAAAGTAAATGACAAATTGTAATCACACATGGTTTTGAATTGATTTGTTTTTCAGGAAAGCTAGGTACGTATTTCTGTACTGGATCATCCAAGTTCAATTTTCCTTCCTCTACAAGTTTCACTATCACAATAAAAGAAGTGGGATGAATTATGGACTATAAAGGGCTCAAAAACTGGCTTAAAATGAAAAAGGGGCTGGGGTGGTGTTAACTATTCAATGTAGGGCGGACATGACCTATAAGAATATATAAGTACTATGAGCCCTTACTGGCTGCAGTTGCTGTCAGGGGCTTGCTTATACTTGCTATCCTCATTACAGTGTTAGGTGTACAAGGAACATCATTTTCAACATCTGCATATCCAAATCCTTCACTCCAAACAATCTTTCCATCCACACTAACACCGATTACAAGGCCTGGACTTCCACTTTCTTCCTTTACCTTCTTAATTAATGACCTTGCCTTTCTTATCAAAACTTCATTTGTGTCTGAAATACTATCAGCATTTTGAGCCTAAACAAGAGAACATTAAATCCAGATAACCTTTCCTCCTCAAATATCCCATATCTCTACATACTCTAGTCTTACATAATTAATACTCCAGAGTTTTTTTACCTTGACAAATTGTCCTGATAAATAGATGTCATCATTTTGGCTAATTTGAGGTTCACAAATGCAAGAATCAAATAGACGTTTTTGACCACCATATTTAAACCCATAATGAGTGATTCCAACACCAAGTACAAAAGCACCAGCACCAATGAATGCACCCGACAATTGACGCACTTTGCTTCTCATATTCGAATTTCGTCTCACCTGTTTTGTTGTTTTGACACAAAAATAGAAAACCCACGAACTTGCTAAAATGATAAAAAGTTTACAAACTTTCAACAACAACGTTACTTCTAATTATGCTTCACAAACTTCGGTCGAAATATATGGGAAAACAAATGGTATGGCTTTCCAGACCTCAGCTCTTTTCTTTATACTTTATTAAAATTTTCCGTTCCGGGAATCCGGGGGTCGGATCATCATTTTCAAGATGGCGGACGGCGAAGAAAACGTGGATTCGATGGAAACAGGTTTGTTGAGTTTTTTCCCCCATTAGCTTCATAAGAAATACTTTGATCTATGATAATTTTAGACTTTTAAAAACGTGTGTTCCATATTTATCGAGAAATGCTAAGGAGAAATTAATAATTATGTTATGTTAATATGTTTCATCCTTTGACTCTTGACTGCATGTGTTTCACCTGATATAATTTAATACGAGACTGCAGATGTGGATGAAAGAAGATGAAACTATGTTTTTCAATTCCAATTACTTATTTTGTATGACACTGTGATGGTAGTGCTAGTTAAGCCAAACAGAATTTCCTAAAAGCATGTGAAAAAGTCGGAAATTGATCTTTATATAAATTATATTTACTATACATTCCTCAAGATGTGTTTCTGTTGATATTGTTTTATTCCCCTCCCAGATTCAGCAAGTGAAGGGAAAGGTGAAAGCCCACCAAAAAGGCCGGACAACCTGTGTTGTTACTCACAAAAAGAGTGTGATTTAGAAAAACTGAAAGGGTTTGACTTTTGTCACAAACATATTCTTGAAGACAAAGCGAGTCCATTCAAGCCTTGTGATTTTGTTTCAAAGACAAATGGAAAGAAGTGTGCAAATCCAGCACCAAAACTTGCTGATGGTCAAAAGACGTGAGTACATGAACTTTATCCACCAATGCTGAATTTGTCAAACTGGATTTCACTACAGTGGTATTAGTATTTGTTTTTGCCATTTGATGGCAGCAGATTGTAGTGTTTTACAGTATGCTTACTGGTTTTCAGTTACTGTCTTCTTCACACACGGGATTCAGAGCTTAGAAAAGTTCTGGAAGCAAAAACAAAGAAAAAGAAAAGAAAACTGAGTGGACAGCAGGATGAACAACCTAAAGCACCAACATCAAAACCTGGTCCAGGTCGTCCTGCTGGAGTAAGGAATTATACAAAAAGACCAAAAGTCCTAGACTTAGGTAGTTATACTCATATCATTTTTAATATATACCTTCATAGCAAGTTTTTTAGAACATACCACCTTTTACTGGTTAAATAATATCTTACATGAAATAACTAAATCTTGCAAAAAACATTTGTGATAAATAATTGATTTAAATTGGCTACTAAAATAACTCATTCCCAACTTATCTATATGTGTATTCTAATACTGTATATGATTTAAATTGGCTAGTCAATCCCAACTTATCCCACATGTGTATTCTAATACTGTATATTTTAGCAGGAGAATACAGACGAGATGATGTGTTAAGAGTTGAGAGTTCCTGGCATGGTGATTATGAAAGTGATAGTGAATCGATAGATAATGAAATGGATGATCCGTTAAGGTATCAGATAGTACACACATGGATTCAATGCATGAATTAGGATTGTATAGAAATATAAATATCTACCGAATCTTAAATTTTTTTCCATATATTTCAATTGAAAACCTTTTCTCCTGGCATAACCTCCTCTGTCCGAAAGATTAAACTAGACTATTTGCAAAAGACATTTGAACTTTCTTCCAGACATGCAGGTGTTTGGACTGCTGAAGAAGTAACAAAGGTGTGTCGTGACAAACTGCTGAGATTAAGATCGCTATATATGTCTCAGTTTGAAAGATTAAAACATGTCTATAAGAACAAGAGGAGAAAGTATCTTCTAGCCACTGGGGCTAATGAAGAAGGTGTAACAGGTAATTGATAGCAATTATCATCTTTGGATTTCATGATTTTGGATTTCGCAGGTTTAGTTTGGCATTCGTATGTTTAGTAGACCCTGTTCTGTTCACGAGCGTTATCACTTATTTTGATTATAGTAGGTGGAAGAAACGGAACAAAACCAAACGAGTCTCTTTCAGCTATGCACATTGCTAGCAGATGTTACAACAAGCGGTACAGAAACGATGCACTTCTGCAAAAGCAAAGCAAAGAAAAACGGTTAGGAACGACATCGCGAAATCAGATTTTGCCCCATCAGCGTTGTGGTCACTACACCGATGGGAATCGTTGTACATCAAAAATTGTCCCTTTTGCGAAATATTGTTTGAAACGTATCTTATTATACACTGTATGTAGTTTTTTTCAAAGGCATATAATAATCCTGAGTAATCAAATGTAGTGCATCCGTCGCCTCGTGATAAATAGTTTGCGAGCTGTCGGACGTATAACATTCCCTAATTGAATTGTTTTTTGTCCGAAGATACCAACATATGGTATTTCAGTTAAAACTATGATCATTGCCATCGCCTTGTAATTTCGAAGTTCATTTAGGTCATTTCAAATAAAATATTATTGTTTAAAAAATTACATCCTTAACCAGTATGAAGATATCTGTCACGACACAAACCAACAATTATTTCTGCCATGCTCACAAATGATTGGCGCTGAACAAAGTTGTGGTGCGGCCGTCCCGAATGTTTCAAATCATGAAAGATGTATACTTCATCTTCCACACACAAGTGATTTATCTGTGGTTGATTTGGAACAAGAGCTTCAGCAGGCTCAGGAACGGCAAATGTAAGTGTGAAATACGTTAAACGTCATTTAAGTTTACAGCTGGAAATAGTAAAATGGAACATTGATTTTAACATATTTCTACGTAACTTATACAGACATGTCTTTTTAGAATCAAGGACAAAGAAATCGAAGGGAGACGAAAAGCTGCTTTGGAAATTGCAAAATCTGAAGCACTTGCTGCTGAGCGCGGGAAGAAACCCGAAGATTCAAAAACCCTTGGTACATCTTCCACGCCTACTACACCACAAACCAACGTACCTGAATCACAACAAAAGGAAACGCCACCAACAATGCCTAACTTTCCATGCAAACTCTCTGGATCCCCTGTAACCAATCTTCAGATTAAAATTCAACCAGAAAAACAACCAGAAATCGTGTGCAAAAATTTGGTCTCCTCCATAGCACCAATGACAACCCAACATGATAGCAAAGTTGGTAATTCAGTAACCCCATCCACAACTAGTACTACAAGTACAGCTGGCGTGTCATTGACAACTAGCGGACCATCTGATGTCAACACCTCATCTATCCCTTCTAAAACACACGATAAACCTACCAATAAGGTTGCCCCTCAGCAACCTCTGAAATCGTCTATTTCAATGAAAAGCATGGACACTGGTCCAGTCACTGACCCAAATCCTCCTTTACCTTCAGCAAATAAAGCCAGTGGTTCTTTAAAAAGTAGCCTTATCGCATCTTCAAATACTAAACAAACACCAATGCTTGTCGATTCCTCAGTCAGCAGCAAAGAACCTGCAATATCAGAAGTTTCGAAATCTAGCGTTCACTCTGAGAATATTAACAAGAATATTAACATCTCTGACGGTGGGAGCATTGGAAATCCGTCAAAGCCTTGAGAACGATTAGTTTTCGGGTAAAATCAATAGGCTACGACGATGTATATTAATTCGTGTTATAATACCATTTGTTATAAAAGAAATCAAACTTTTGTTTCTTTGAGTATTCACAACACGTGGAAAATACATCTATCATTTCCCCCATTATTATCACTTTTATACAATTATTTATACATATTTTGTCAGAAATATTTTCACAACCTTTAGCGTTTTCTTGATTGCAACGATTTTGGCTTTGCTTGTGTTCTTGCCCTTGCTTGTGACTTTTCTGCTTTCAACTAAAATTTGAAACAAAATTACATAATATACGTAATACATATAGAAGGGGGGTCAAGACAATTCTAGCTCGATTTCCATTTTTCCAATCTTGTAAGTAGGAGAAAATATTTAATTCTAACTAACTCTAAATTTTTCGTGTGTTCGTACTTCTTAAATTTATATTTTAGGGCGGGTTTCCACCGATTTCCACTAGGTGTAATTTTCCCATCGGCATCGAAATGAATTTCATGCCTAATTTTCGTTTCAATCGGCTGAGTGAACCCGCTTGACCGCTTCGGTTAAGTGGTTACAATAGAAAAAAATCGTTTCGTTTGATCGAAAAACTCCGCCTACTGGAAAACAGCCTATATGGGTAAGGGCGTACCCTCTCTTGATAGCGTTTTTCAAAGTATGCCATATCAGCTTCTTCTTTAGTCATTCCCGGTTTCTGGATGTCTTTCATTTCTTCCAAGGATAACCGAGCCATATCCGAGTGAACTCGTAAAAATGGATGGTCGTCCGGCCCTACACGTTAAGAAATCTTCATACTGTAAGCGAGCGAGTGCTTACTTATATAAGCACCGATATTAAGATATGGTCATATAACCAGCAATCGTAAGGTTGCAAATGAATGCTCACATACCAACTGGTTTTTCAAGAAATTCTTTAGAGGGAGCACCAATGCCACTATCATCTAATCTCATGTAACCTTCTGCCAATGAACTAAATCCTGTGAGACCGCCCATAGCAGCATATGGTACATCATGACCTACTGGGTGACCTCGTGCTTCGCGTTCTGATTTTGTTTCAATTACAGTCTGTGAAAATGGAACATAAGAAATTATTTGTACAGAATACTAATTACTGGGCGCTGGGGTATAGACTAATTTATACAGTCCAATATAACCAGGAAGCAGCGTGGCAGCGTCTTCAAATGACTTTTTCTTACTAATTCTCCTGACGAAGGCCCTCAAGTGGAAATGTCAAGAAGTGTTCTTGTCTATTTTAGGCATTTGTTATACCACATTTGATGCTAATTTATACAGTACTTGTCCCAAAAATGGCCTGAATGTTTTCATAGGAATGAAAAACACGTACTTGAAACGAGACTCCTATGCCATATGTATGTCATAAAAGTATCAAGAAGGCTGGTTGATAGAGCAATGAAAATGTTCATTCTAAGCAATATACTAGCATACTGGAGTGACTTTTCAGCTTTCACATACATCACAAGGAAAATTCCTTCTATAGGTGACAGGTGCATGAACAACATCATACAGTATGGGTTTCTAGATTTAGTCAATACCTTATGTGAATGTGCAGGATTACCACAGCTACAGGTAAAAGCACTCCAAAACTTTTTACATGAACATCCTTTAAGACATTTATACGGCTTTGTTTCAGAATGGTCGTCAGCAAAATGTTTACAGGTGCAGCGTATTGGTTGGGTACCATTGAGTGGTACATAATGATAGCTGGAACATCGACAACCTGATACACGGCATGGAACACGAATTGGACGAGTACTTGGAATTTCATCAAAATCTGTCTTGTGTTGTTTGTACCTACAGTACGCACACAAATGATAGGTTAGTTGGTTGACAATGCAGTGAGCTTGGGCAATGCAAAAGGAAAATTATGATGCAATTAAGCTACATATTCAATCTCTCCTAGCACGGTAGCACCTGCACTCACCAAGAGAGCCCAGTCCAAAACCATTATATATTATTACCTTATATAACTCTAGATATTATCTTATATGTTTAAAATGGTTTTGCCATTCATAATTTTGGACCAAACATCACATATTGATTTTACCTGTGCTTACAAAAACAAAGTGTTTCTGGACCAACTTGTTTACAATCCATTCCACCAGGCTCTGTCCAGCTTACAAACAAACGGTTCTTAATTCTCTTTGGTACAACCGTTTTCTTGTAGTTCTCATATTGCTCTGGAGTGAAGAGAACCCCTCTATCATCATCCCCAACAACTCTTTGAAAGGGATTAAAAATATATATTTAACCTTTGTAGCAAGCTCAATTTATGAAGGCAAATGTACAATTTATTAGGTTGTTGCAACATGTTACTATGGTTATATATACATTTATAGTGTCAATTTATACTGGGTTAATTTAATACTTCGCGGCCTGAACTGAATTGACGTGACCTTAAAACAACCTAAAATAATTTCTATCTGGAATTGCATTGTCAGAAGTGCATCAGCGTATAATATAATATAGACCAAAATAAACTTTTGTATTTAGTGATACTATATAGCCTACTATGCTCGTTAATTTTGAAGGAAAACTTGAATTTCAATCTCACCTTCGATATTCAAGATATTGGTCTATAGATGCACATGCAGAGGCATCTAACTTTAGATGAACCTGATCCTGGGACATTGTTTTGTTGTTTTTTAAGAGGTTTAGAAAATCATTGCGACGAAAAGACAATATTTTTGCGTGGATAGCAACAATGCACGCAAAAAGTTTCAAAACAAAACTGCGCTGCACCGTAATTTATTTGCATATAAATGTAACCGCTGAACTGAATTGAAAAGTGCTTTTTAACTTTTTTCCACTGAGTAGAACCATGGATAATAAAATCACTTTTAACTACCTTTTTACTATCGATGGTAGAACTATATTAGTAATAGTATTATTACTAATGTTTTCATTGTAAGCATCCATTCCTACAATAAATCAGTGAGCAATCCTACTTAGCCACACCGAGTTCCAAACACCGGGTAGCAAACCACGGTTGCGAATTGTGGCGATTCATATTCAGATATTCGCAGATTAAAGTCGCATCATCCTGAACAGGTGTACTGTGAGCAGAGGATCTCCTGAGACTGAGTGCTTTAATCGGTAGCCACATCATCGCCTTGAAGCCAAAATTTTTTTGGAAAGTTTAACCATATTTTCGAGTAAAAGAACGCCAGTTGACGAGTCGTAAGACCACGGCATGTCTCTACTCTAGACGGCTTGCGGGCGAACGCCGAACTTTGCCTCAACAAGCGTAACAGAACAATGGCCATTAACTTGCTAAATTAAATGATCCTTTGTAAGAAGATTTAATGTCTCTTCTGTTAACATTCTAAAAATGGAAGACAAAGCTTCTATACCGACAGTTTGCATGACAAATGGAGATGCTTCAGATTAGACACTTTTGTGCACCGGTTATTTTGGGTTGTTGTACCTACCTAAGGCTAAGGCGTGTTCTAATTCAAATTAATAGCTTGGATTAGAACTTTAGAAATTATATTTATACTGCTTAATCTAATAATCTTTATAATAATTTGATTCATTGAATAGTGGCTAAGATTTAGAATTAGAGGTGGGAATGAAGAAACCTAGGTTTGGTTCAAAGTGTGGCATGGGAACATGCTTCTCACCTTAGTGCATACGTCGGAACATTGCACGCAAACAACAGGAAAAGTTGGTGCGTTTCATTTCTCAGTGCATACGCCTTATAGTCAGCGGCACATTGATAGGTTTCCATGGCATCATGCGTGATATCCATGTCTGCATATTCTGGCAGGTCTTCCGTGGTAAGTGAGCAGGGGAATAGTGATCCGACCACAGACTTATAGAAGGATGTTAAAAGTGATTTTCGACGTGGTCTAGTGAGATCTATTAAAAAGAGTAAGAGTATATTAATAAATACCAGTTTTTCTCTCGGTTACTATAAGTTTTATTGGCGTGTACGAAATCGTGGTTGAATGTGGAGGTAAGCCTTATCCGTTACAACAGAGGACGAAAGAATCACTAGAAGAAGCAATCTTTTAGTACCTTGGTTTGCCTGATTATTGATGGAGTGCACGCCTCCAGGAAAGACACTGCATAAACATTTTCGTTCATCGGTATTAACCAAAATAAAACTATATTGCAGAAAGTAAATGAATATCCTTCAACTCATTTGGTATTCATATTTAGTCAAAGTTTCCATGAAAAACTATTCTGCCCACAATCTGTACCCAAGTGCAAAAGAAATTGAAATTAAAATATATACGCTGATATATCTGGTCAACTATACAACAAACGTTTTATATTCTTTTTTCATATTTTTTTTTCATACTTACCCTAGTATTCCATTATCCAATGACATATTAGGTGTCAGATTTCTGGGATGAGAACGAAGGCATTGCTTAAGCGTATCCATTGCGGGATTCCAATAGTTAAATAAGAGCTTGAAAATATATAGACAATATACTAGTCTTCAAAATATAGGTGCATATACGAACCAGCATGAAATTACGTTCTATCGTAAACAGTTATGCAGAAATTCAGCCCATCTCTATGTATACTTTGTAGGCTCGTGACTAAAAACTTCCACAAAAACGAGACTCGTGTCAGTCACGGGGCAATAAGATTATATACCTGATCTCTATATGGGTGTATTGGATTCAATACCTTATCACTGACTAACTAATGACTGACTAATCACCTTCTGTTCAATTTCTTGCAAACTAGGATTTGGTCCACATATCACACAAACTTCTATGCCTTCAAGAATCTAACAAAAATCACCACAGTTAAGAACACCGCATACTGCTCATATTCAAATGAATCTGAAATTAGAGGGGTGGGGAAGTAGGTGCAGCCGTTCGTTGTGATTTTTTAAAAAAGGTTGCCATCCAGTTTCAAGGAATGAATTGTAATTCAGTAGCCAAGTAATGACTAATCTGCCTTGGACAATGAGCTACAAGGAATTATGGGATAATCATCTAGCAGAAAACCATCAGATACCAAAATCACCTAACAAAGAACACAATAAAACAAGTTTTCCCATGTTTTGCAAACACTCTCTAGTAAGTGTCAATAAAGATGTGCTCCT
Source organism: Dendronephthya gigantea (assembly GCF_004324835.1). Taxonomy (NCBI): domain Eukaryota; kingdom Metazoa; phylum Cnidaria; class Anthozoa; order Malacalcyonacea; family Nephtheidae; genus Dendronephthya; species Dendronephthya gigantea. The sequence goes on along the minus strand of NW_021163010.1, from coordinate 3,650,658 downwards.
TAAACGAAATACTGCCCCCTTGAACGTTATGAAAGAAACGAGGCCACAGATATACCGTAACCTATTTTAAGTATTTGTTTTCAATGTAAAACTTAAGCTAAGGTTTATAACTATAAATATATAAGGCTCACCTGAAAAGTGACAAGTCTATGTGCAACCTAAACAAAGAAATTTTAAAACTAAGTTTGAATAACACCAATGAATTGAATTTTTTCCCTGTAAGTGCTATTCAAATGGCATCAGGAAAAATCTGGCAATATATGCATTTTCATTCCAGTCACAAAGTATATACAAGTTATTTAGAAAATTCTTCCGTACCTTTGGGCTGCCTTGTGGTAGAAATATGGGCATATCTCGAGATGAGCATTCTGGTTGAGAATGTATAGTAAGTGATAGCAAAACCAATTCTGTACTGCTCAATTCCCACCTAGAACACACAAATATAGTGAAAGTTTAACAAAACAATGATGACAATAACTGCACTTTTGCATAGTGTGCATGAGTAAAAAATGAAATAAATTAACCTATGCATAAAGATTCACCAATGCAAAAACAAATAAGTATTACATTTCACTAGAATGGTGGACTGGAATAAATGAAAAGACCAATACAATGCTAGTAGATCCTTAAAATAAAACATGACTATCTTATGTAGTTTTGTAAATGAGGAAAATATAGCATAACATATTCACATACCATCTCCCTGAAGCAACTGCAATTTTTCCCATCACTAGCAAACAACCAAATTCACTATTAACAGCTTCAACAAAAGCATCAAGGTATTCCTAAAAAGAACTCCACATTATAGCATTTAGTCAGTCAGATAATACATGGTCATGCCAATAACAAATAAATATGGCAAATAAAGAGATCTTCCTATGAAATATCTTGATCTTGATCAAAACTTATTTTACTGGTGCAAAACATGGCAATATAAACGACAAACCTGCAACACAGATATATCAAGACAAAGAATCACATCTACAGCCTGAGTAAGATAACCACAGAGATCACTTCCTTCCAAAATATGATCCACAACACTGTAGCACACCTATATACACACATATATATAATACACAGCATCAACAATTTACAAATTTACATTCTAGCAAATGTATCTGGTAATTTATTAAGTTCTTCTGTATGGATATATCAATAAATTCAGAATTAAATAACATGTAGTCAATCAAATTGTACTTAAAATAACTACCCGAAGATCCCGTTTTTGTTTTTCAACATTTTGTGCTGCTATAACACCATTTATACCAACATGGAACACCTACAAAAAAATAAATCAGGGTGTAATTTTATATAGTTATGTCTACAATTTAATCATATTTATAATATCAAAATTAGGAAAGTAGTATAGGAGTCAACCTATACCTCTACAGAAAAGAAACTCACTAGAGCGTTAAAGATGAGATCCAGAAGACTGAGAGCATGGATGTCACTTGAATCATCATTTGATGTAACAAGAATTAGCATAACACTTTAAAAGGAGAAAATGTTTAATTAGCATCTCTATTCTTAATTCTTGAAGAGCACAAACAACCTTGTAATGTATTCATTAAACCAAATTTTTGTTGTACTATCATTACCTATTGTGAAATATCCTCCACACAATTTTTGCATCACCTTGTGTGATAGTGTTGACAAGCTTCACATTTTGGTTTCTTGCAAACATATGAACACCATTTAAGGAGCCAAGCTTTGGAAATGGCAACTAAATTACACATGTACTAAAATAAATCATATGCAATAACAACTATCATATGCATAGTTATTGAATGTATACTGACGTTACAACTTACAAAGGCATTGGAAACAAGGAATGTAACTCATATAAGATCAGCAGACTTAATACGTTGTTCCATTTGGATTAGAAGCATGCTATTATATACTGAGTTTAAAGTTTGAATTTAAAGTTGCGTTGCAATTATTAACAGATTGAACTAATTGATATTATCGAACATATATGCACGATTGCACGTGCAAATGCGAAATGTACAACTTTGACGCAATGGATAACTTGCCCTTTTTCATACACATGCATCTATAAATATTCCATTTAAATCGTTCTGAAGGTATATACTTTACTTAGATGTTACAATTTTGCATGAATTCCCGCTATACCTGCGGCAAGTCTCCTTTGGTTCTTGTAAACAAAGGAATACCACCTTCTGCAGTCAAGGCAACCAAGTAGGACGCCATATTGGATTGACTCCAAAGGGAAAGGTCTGAGGTCAAGCTTTTTGAGGAATTCTGTGAACTATAACAAGTCAAGGTTAAAGGGTAAATCATAGCTTCCTGATAAATTTGTTATACCAAAAGCATCTACTGTTAACAGAAATAGATCTAGGTGGGAGGATACAAGACATAGGATTGGAGAACAGTGGGATCAAAAACAATTCTATAGTAAGAATGTTACAAAAATACAACTTTGGACCATGGGTAAAATAAAATATAACACCAGGGGACAATTGATGCTGGTGAATTTAGGTGCAGTCTTTTTAATAGCCATGGATACAGAGAACAGTCTTCATTAAATACCTCTTTATTGGTACATTACTTAGATAAGAAAATAACATATAATATTGGCACAGCCATTATCGTTATCTACTAACTTTAAAGAGAAACATGAATTATACAGTGTTATTAACAGTATGTTTGCTAGAGCATCCAGGACATACATGTAATGTTTCATGAATAAAAAGATCACATTCGAAACAAAATCTTTCATCACATTCTGGACATTTGTAGATTAAATTTTTACTGAGTAGTGACTCACAACTATGGCAATATTTTTTATTTGACACTTCATCTGAGGTAATTTCAGCGAATTGTGCAAGTGGAAACAAATGTTGAAATGACCGTGCAAGATGTGGAGCAGACACAAGTGTTAGACCACAAGCTTTACATTGGACAGGCAATTCACAATACTTGCTGTTGCATTGTGGACAAAAGTAACCAGAGCTGTTTATTTCTTTGTTCCATTCTCCTTCTGAATGACACAAACATAATGATGGTGTTGAACTTATTAGATGCTGTGGGAAGCCCATACGTATGAGTGCTGCTTCTGCATCAGCCTTTGCACTTGGTGGTATAACATGTTGCATAAGAATATCTCTATAATGTTTCTCATCCAAAATTACATCATAGACACCCTGAGTCATAGTAGCAAGTGTTTTGAGAACTCTGACTTCAGCAGACAGACCAATAACTGAACATCGGATCTTACACTCCTTCAGGGACTCAAAAGTTTCCAAGATATCACTTGGATCACAGGTTGTTAAACTTCCAAAAACAATCAAAATTTCACGACTTGCATGACTTGGAAGATGAGTTAAAGATCTCTTTGCTGTTTCCAGGGCATTTTGTAAGGAAGGTTCACCTTCACATATGTTTGGTTTTTCTTTCTGAGAAAGAGCCGATGTATGAATTCGTGGGTTGCCAGTCAGCTCACTTAATTTTTCAGCTCTTTTGTTGTTTGTTGTGATGATACCTAGCTGAGAAATTGGATTTTGGTCAAAATATTCGACTGTAAAGTTTTGAAGGAGCTTCAAAGAGCACAACAGTCGGGATGGTTTAAGGTCCGCCACTCCCATTGCCTTTGATAAATCAAGGATAATAAACAAATGACGCATCATGCCGAGACGAGTATTCCCGGGTTGTGCCAAAAGTCTCCTTCTCTTAGCACGTTGTATAAAGTCATCGTCAACAAACTGCAAGCCTCCTTGTGCATCTTCCTGAATAACCTCCCAAGTTTTTTCATACTGATTCAACCATCTATATCCGCCGTCATCATCATCGTCTCCAGCCATCTTGTCCACACAATTGCAGTATCAAAGCTGAACAAAACAATCTTGAAATGTAAAGCCAAACTAAGTAACCGAAATTGTTTTTTTCTTTCTATCGAGTCTTCAAAGACAATGCATGCTCAGTTTAAATCTTCATCTCTTCATTCTCTCTTCAAAACGTGCTCAGATCCCCAATACTTCATGTATGTCATAATGAAATCAAGTCTTTCCAGGTTATTCTTTTAATTATTTTAAAACAGAATACTCTTTGTTTAATTTGTTACATGTGTATTACTCTTAACAGAAACATTGGAATGATCGGATCTAGCATTTTTTGGAAAAAATACATAGGGAAAACGTCGTTTGTAGACAAAGCCACGTTTCCAGAAAATATACAGTAGACGAGGGAGCAAAACGTCTGCGAAGGGCGGGGGGGGGAGGATAGAAATCATGGACAGCCAGTGAGCCAGTCCCTTCTGGCAAAAATGTAGCCTTCGTGAGAAAATTCATGCTATCAGAATAAGTGTGCACGCCCCACGCACTTGTCGGCCCTTTTAAATCTTACCTACGCGGGCTACGCCTCCGCAAAAACAATGTTTCGGTCATTCTGTCAATAATTTTAATACCTACCATGTATTTGTAATATATTTCTATAAGAGTAGTTTAGCCTTTAACCTGTAGTGTAGGCGTGTAGCGCGTTATTTATTTCTCTCCATTGCGCATGGAGCCGGCTATGGTATGGATGATAATCATGATATGGTGGCAAAAAATTTTATGATAAAGCCCAAGCGAGCCCAAAGGTCATCTACACTTACTGTTTTCAATTCTGCCTACTGTGAAATACGAAAAATTCCCTCCTTTTCATAACTGAAACTAAATTACTGGCTTAGAGTTTAAATTTGGGAAGAGTTCGACATCTATTTAGGATCTATATCTTATTTTGAAATATAAACACTATAGGAAACTTTAGTCATACATCGATTCATTGTGAATTGCAAATGACTACAGAGGTAAAAAATAGTCATAAATAAATTACACACCCCATCCATCAAGATAATGAGATCACGTCTTTATTACGAGGAACATGATGATTCGGAACTGTAAATGAATCGCTTGTTCACTTTGTTTGTTGTCGAACCACTTATTACGCTGGCTGGTCGGCCAGGAAACACAATGTGCTTATCCTGGTTTCATATTTCAGTCGGAATCAATGACATACACGCAGCATGCGATTTCAGATCTTAAATATATATTTATTTGATACGCGTTTAAACACAATGGTTGCGCAAATTTCACTACTGGATGCGCAAAATAAAATCGGTACGAAAAGCCTTGTGGTGTGACATGAGACAATCGTGACATTGTAATCTAAGTATTAATGTCAATCAGCTGACGTTTACGCATATCATTGACGCATGTTTTCCGGTGTTGAGGTAAAACTAATAGTCCAAAAAAGATTATGCCTTTTGCTGCACGGCATTTTTTTCGGGTATAGTTATCGATACTGGGTAACAAAATCAGATTGAATTCATGAACCCCCGAGAGACTTTTAACTCTCATTGGCTTGTCGGTTTAACTGAAATAGACTCAACTCAAGAGTTTTTTTATTTGGAAAACATACAAATACACCATTAATGTCCCATTTCATGGGCAAAATTGCAAAATTGCAAAATGCACTCCCTTCTGTTACTCACTTAGCATTTGTGTACTTACAATACTTTCTACTCAGAAACACTGACCTGTACCAGATAATACTGGTCAGTCCTCAGAAAGTATCAATTCAAGGCAAACAATGTTGTAAGACCAGGTAGGCTACATATTGAAATTTATCGATGGTTCCTACCGACATCGTCATGGTTCTGTCCGTCCACTACGCGCGGGAAAGCCACTCAAAAATAGGCATAGTCTTCATTTCCACTTGACAATGTGCAAATCACAAACTATACATCAATTCGAACATGAGGGTAATTAGGATCCGGTGATGACGGGACTATCGATGTATGAAGAAGAGTTGGATTATGATTTGTAGTAGAAGATGAGTTCGCCCCTTCGCTATTCGTTCGCCCAACTTGTTTAAAATCAGTAGTAGAGATCTTCCGTCCACTTAACATTATGTCATTTAAAGACTAAAAAAGTTAAAAGCGATTTCAAGAATATATTTAAATAGTTTATCTAATAATAAACACTGTTGTATTGGTACAGGCAGACTCACAATGCTCTTATGTCCAATTTTCTTATTTTTATTCCGCGATAATTGTAATGCTCTGAGACGGCTGTCTCCACTGTGTCGACCATATTTCATTACTCGTTCAGCAGACATGACTGGTCGCCCAGGCACACTTGTGTCAAATACGATGTGACTAGATGATGAATCTTGTGGTAGTGATGTCATAGGAATGAGACAAGGTGCACTGTTGGTACGACAGGGGGGAACTGGAATTTTTGACGATCTTCTTGAATCATCCCTTTCGAATAGAAACAACAGGTTGGTTAATAATTGCAACGGAGAAATGTAGATGAAACTTCATGCCCTGACCTTGAGATTCTCAGGGGAAGGGAGGGCAATAGCCGCGATTCTCAGGGGAGAGGGAGGGAAATAGCAATTAAAAGAAAAAATACCTTTGTCGTAGGCTTAAGCCATTAAGGAAAAAGTCCTGCGGAATGGTTGGCTCGTGACTATTCGACTGAGTTCGTTGTATCTTAGTTAACGTTCCAAGCGATGTCTTTTTACTAGGATGATTTTGTTGTCTAGGATTTTGATTGCTTCTGTTTATCCCCCTGTTTGCTGGGGTGTTTGTGCTCGAAAGCTCCGAGTAAACCGTCTGGCCATCGATGGGACACACGTTGTGGTCTCTGGATAGCCACGAATCAATACAGACACGATGGAACTGGTAAGTGAACAATGACAATGTTAACATAATTTTGCACAGACAACGCAGAGTTGGTAGAGGAAGTGATCAATCCATCTCCCCATAATATATATATAACTGTGATGAAAAATGATGAAAATGAGGCATATTGTTATTATGCATTCAATTGGTGCAAGGCGGTGGAAAAGGAGCAAGGTTTGCATGGTTTTTGTCAAATTCGGTCCAAAAAATTGATTCATGCAGTCCCGCCTTGCATGAAACACGTTTAATTAAACAGACTCTCGTGAAAATCTGTTTACAATGCTACTTTTTAAGATATTGTTCTTACAGACAGGGAAATGAACAGGGGTGAAAACATACCCTCCTGGTGAAGGTAACAAACCTCGTGATCACACGGTAGTCTCCGTACAACTTCTGATGATCTATAGCTACACAAACACACACCGCACTTTTCAGTTGTATTCATAATCAGTCTGTGATTGTCATCTGCCAGTCTTTCAGTCGGAAAGGAATTAATTACATGTCCTGGGACACTGCAGGTATTCACTGAAGAACTATTAAAAATATGAAAAGGCGAGAATTTCGATTGAAGATTTGATTTATACGGTATAATATTTTTAGCCAGGAATGATAAATAAAGTTTCCGATTATTTGTAAGATAAAGTATTCGGTTTGATTAAAAGCCGAACAAATTACCATGCTATTGACAGAACCATCTTTAGGAATTCAGAGATAGAATATATCAAACTCAAATTAACATGACACTGCAGTGTCAGCAGTGCATATTCTAGGAGAAATATGAACAGTTCATTGTTCCATCCTTGGCTTACCCGTCTAACTGTAGTAATAAATTATAGTCTTGTTCAGTAATTTCTCTCCTCTCCAGGTCGTCTACCACGGCAGACGGAATAGCTTGAAACTTTGTTGCTGGACGCCAACGCTGATTCGTTTTCTAAACAAATGAAAATCAAACATTTGAGAGATATAATAACTCGAACGAATTTATTTATATTTCTAGACGTAACTAACAGAAATAATTTGCCTCCGCAATGTTCTGTATGTATAATTACAACACAAACCTGGCGAAAGTGAAACGAATGTTGAGGATGTGGATCCAATGAGAAACAATCTTTACAAAGCTGGTAGTTGATACAAATTGTACACCTATATATAGAAAAACAAAAATATCGTTACTAAAATTTTATTTTAATTTAAAATTTTAGAGTCTAGCATAAAATGAGTAAATATAGAATCCGAAAAAAATATTTTGAAATTTTAAAACATTGAATAGGGAGAAGCTGTTTTGTTTCTATCTATAGTGAATACAATAACATAGTCCTATGAATGAATTTAAGTGCATATAGACTGGGTTAAAGTGGAAAGAGAGGAACAAAAAACTGCTCGGTATGTTGAGGGAAGCTAGGTTTGTGCCTGGAAATACAACACTTTCCAGAATGGAAAATGGAGCATGCATGAAGAATAAATAGAAGCGACATTCCTCGTTATATTTTTTGCTACAAATTTACAATGCTCTGAACAATCTTTAAATTTATACATAAAAATGCAGCACCTGTAACATTTTCCCGTGATTGGTGAAACCCTACAACGGGCACAAACAGCCCCAACGTGGACATCATATCTTTGCTTTTTGTTCTTTATGGAACGTAAATAATCTGTCTTTATCGTCTAAGCAAGTGAAAAAGAGTTTTCGCGGTTAAATCCAGTTCAATGGTGCGCGTATATAATTAATATTCCACCAACTTGCAATAACTTTTCGAAATTTCAAGTTCAATTTGAAAGCCATGCGATTTTCTGTAGACTGAGAATGCTACGATCATTCTGTAAAACTATATGCGGTTCGCAATCCAATGATATTTCATATATTCACCTCAAATGGGCCAAAATCCACTCTACACAGAGGGCACTTAATAATTGTTTCCCCAGACGATTTCTGGTGTTCCGCCCAAATTTTCATACACTTAGTGTGTACACTATTACCACAGCCATACCTGGAAAAATATCAATCAACGATTGTTGAATTTTACCAATGCAAGTTCATTTCATCCAATACATAAAAGCCTACCATACAAATGAATAGAAAATCGTCGCGTCCCCCTGGGCCATAGGCGGCAATCGTAAATGCGATTATAATCAAATAATTTGTTCAAATGAATACAAGCAAACGATATCAAGAATACGGAGGACAAGGCCTTGAACAACATTTTTTGGTGTTTTTCACGTTAATTCATTAACTATCAGAATCAAAATATCAAATGTGTATAAAAACGTCAAAATTAATGGCTGATTTTACAAGCTTGTTGACAGAATCCCGATGTTAAAACGGCTCCTCTATTGATTTAGAGGTTGACAAAGATAATACACGTTAACTCTTACTTGCAATATGTTGTAGCTTGTTTCTCCCCAAAAATATCCTCTTGACAGATGGGACACACGTCATCTTCCATGATCTCCTTTTTAGATAATTTTTCTCTCGAATCGGACGTTCCATCTGTTTTACTTGTTGAAGGTTTGTTTTCTCCCGTGTTTGTGAACATACCACGAACTACTTCCCCAATTTCTCTCTCTACCAGACCTAGTTGATAAACCACTAAAAGAGAAAACAGTTTTGACACTTAATATAATATTTTTACCGCGAATGCTATGAGATCAATACTAAACTGAGATTTAAATAACGATACCTGAATTTTCTTTAGGAACACGGAATTTCTTAATTAAGACCCTAAAATAAAAAGTATTGTAGCTACGTTTTCGTATTTATGTACTGTAATTGACAAAGCACCGTGGAACTGATTGTAAATAGATAGCGTCATTCAAAGGATGGTAATTTTTTCAACCGTACAAATGCTGAAAAGCAGTAAAATTACACCTTCGGTGCTTTTAAAAATTGATGAAAATGACGATATCACGTTCAGCCGGGTTACCACACGTTTTGACTGAACTCACTTTATCACTTCAAATGTATACTTTTCATAAAATAATGTAATTCCACTAGATTCCAAACAATTTCGACGTATTTTGAAAGGAATTTTGAAATTTAAAAAAAATCTTACTTGTGACTGTCCTTAATTACCATTTTGACTGAAATTTTTCATGAAATAATGTAATTTCACTCCAACCATCCTCACATTTTTTGACAGGAAAGTTTTAAATTTTAAAAATGATTATTTCACCCCGTTACCATTTTGATTGCGTATATGTTTACCTGTGTGCATTCTGAAAACTGTAACCTGAAAGCTTACCACAAAATGTGAACACATAAATCTTTTTCCTTGACAAACACAGGACAGGTGCATGTGTGTGGATCACCCAGAAATACCTACAATTATTTTTATATTTTTCAGTTATCCTGTAAACTATCAGAATTTAAAATGTAAATAACAGCGCTACATTAATTTAATTGTAGCATAATATATTAAGTTAAAAACAGTATTTCTACTAATTATTTCATATATGTTTTTGCACAAATAACTTCAGTAAGGCCAATATATATAATGATAGTGCTCAGCAGAATGAGTGATTCTTCATCCTTTCATGATTGCATGCATACAATTTAAGAATATATATATATATATATATATATATATATATATATATATGTTATTTACCAGATTGGAGGTCCGTATAGGAAAATATTTCCTGAGGTCTAAAAACAGCCCGAGGTCTTAAAAACGGCCCGAGGCCGAAGGACGTTTTTGAGACAGAGGGAAATATTTCCCTATACAGACTGACTAAACTGGTAAATAATAGAATTTTTTTTAATTCCCATTTAAATTTGCTTTTAAAAATCTTGCGCCGTCTGCACAGCCTTCACAGCCTCATAAGGACCGCTCGTGTCGCCAATCAGATTGCAGGAAACGCTAAAATATGAATTCGGACCGCAACAAAAAAAAAAAAAAGTGAAATCCTGTGCCTATATAACCGAATATTTTTCTGCTTTCCAGCAAATCCGGCATCCTGCTGGATAGCAAAATTAATATCTGGTTATTAATATCTTATATTTATAATTTATCCTGGACTAGGAAGGAATTTCTATATTGGTTAGTCTCATTCTGGCAGGTTCTCAGTTCTGGGAGCTGGCCTGCATGGGCTCTCCTCCTAGGTAACACCATAGCGAACCCTAGGTTTTAGATCTATGAGCAGGATCCCAGCAAACCTTTAATCTCCTGCAGGGTAAGATAAACAGGCCCTTAGTGGGCCATTGGTTCAATGGAATTTGTACTTCTAGGATGTTGGCAATTAATTGACATACCCTGGTAAAATATTAATGGAAAATATACCCAACAAAGTGCGCATACTATGGCAATTATCTATGTCCCATTGGCTCTATATGGAATATTCTGTTTTCAAAGAACTAACCTTGTATTTCCTATCATCTCCTTCGGCAGTAAGCAAGAACCCAGTTGGTCCTGTAGCTCGTAATAAATAGATTCTCGCTCTTGCCGCTCGATTAATCCTAGATGAAACCTTGTCAGGGCATGTTCTTCTCCAAGGAACTGAACGCGACATATTTTTAAATTATCTCAACCACCCAAACTGGATAAACTCTTTGAAATTTATATCATCAATATTTTTTGTGATTGAAGGTATTTTCAAAATGGCGCATTTTGTTGTTGACATGGCAACAACTGAGCTATCCACTCAGCGTCAATTTTTTTAAAACAACCACCACACCATGGATTAAAATCAGTAAATAACATATAATAAATAATAGATATTATTTAATATCATTTACTGTGTCCACACATTTAAACCATTCTTCGTTAACTGTTAAGTATGGGTAGTGTTGATACTATTGAAACGTATCGGTGGTAAAGTGGTACCCCATCCCGAGAGAGAGGGCACGTGTGCAGAGAAGTGGTAGAAACGGTGTGTTTCTTTGTAACAGTCACATAATTGTACAAAAAACATCACATTTGTGTGAAGGAGACTGCTTTATAGTAATACGGAGCAGAAACACATTTTGACAGAGAAGACGAGTGTTTCATAAGAGTGATAAGACAAGACTTGACCCTTTGTGGTTTATTAACCTTCCCGTTCCGTGTTACAATCACTAATATAGATCTATAAACTCAAAGGCTCGTGATATGATAGTGACCTATAGTTATCTAGTAAATTGGGTTTACTAGAATAACTAGATGACTAAATTTTACTTAGATTAGAACGAATGTGCTATGAAGGGAGTAATCATATAAACAGTATCACAGCACAAAGTAAAAAAATATATTCGTAAGCAACTGAAGATATTCTAAACCAAGATGGCATTAAGCGAGTTTTAACTGTGCGAAACCCAAAAAGCGCAGCTTCGTCTGGAAATATCACGTTCTTGGAAATGTTTTTATTATTACCGAAAGGAAATATAGGATGTTCAATTGTTTCAACTTATAATCGGTGCATGATAGCTTGTGGGGAAAGAAGTCACCCCATTATGCGTAAATTATTAATCATAATAATATAATATACATTGCTAAATAATGCTAGCTATTTGAATCAGTTATTTATAATTTATATACTAAATATTTATTTTATATCAAACTTTGTTTTTAATCATCAGGCACAAGAATAGAATAATCTTTGTGCAAGGTCATCTTTTTTTACTGGTTAATTTGGTTGACAGATTTCATTTGACAACTCTACATTCACGAATCGATCTTCCTCTTTCATGAAGCCTCGTTTTAAGAAGTGCCATCAACGGTTATTGTAACATACGACAGAAAATGTATGCTTCACATTTTTGTTGGGACACTTATCTTCCATTCATTGCTTGGGTTTTTAGGAAGTGATCTATAATGTGAAGAACAAACGTTTCTTTATCCCATGGCAAACAAACGAGGCCTGGGTCACCCTTTTTCATCTCATGTATAAAGTCATTTAACTTACAATACATTTCAAGGTCACTCCGTACGATCTAATTTACTTTTGATGGATCTTAGGATGTCTTAGGATGTCTTAGGATGGGCGGCATATATCAACTAAAGCCAATGTACTACTACTTGATCAATAACAGACTGCATTCCACACGTCAGAAACGAATTGGATCCGACAAAAATGGATCGTGTGAAACCCAATCCTTAACCTCAGTATTACCTTGATAAATGTCCAGAAATGTTTCACATGTAAACTTGAATTGACCCTGAAGGAAACAAGAACATGTAATGTTTATGGTAATAGTGGTAATTTTGGTAGTTATAAAGTTTACATGCAGCTAGAGCAAGATATAGACTGGTCTGCTGGTAATTCAGAAGGTTTCGGTTTGATATTTTGTTGACAATTATTGCAGTGATTAAAATAGATAATAATCTAATCATATCATCTTACGGGTGTCTGAATAAGTGACGGTCTTTGATCACGTAAAGTGTCCAACATCTGTTGAGGATAAACTCCCACACCTGCCTCGATTAAACAACAAGCCGTTTCTACAGCCATAAATACACCAGTTCGACCAACTCCAGCGCTGCGTGGATGAAGAAATTAAAAATCAATTCACTTGAAGGTGAATATTACAGCATAATAATTTGTTATATTCACTTGTGCAAAAATACTAATAACAGTTATTGCCTAATGACCAAATAAGGTGTGCATGCTTGGGTTATATTTAACTGCCCTCGCATTCGTCCCCCCCCCCCCGCGTATTACCCAATGCCCCGTTGTTCTGGTCGTAGTTTCATACCTGCAGTGAATGACAATGGGCGCACCAGATGCTGAACGGTGGCGACGAACTTCGTTAACAAAAGTGAGAAATCCGCGTGAATCTTCTGGTACACCTAATTCAAAGAATAAAAATATTTATAGCTCTCTGGATTACCGCGCTGAGCTTTTTTATTATCGAGTTTTAAAACAGTACAGTGAGCAATAGCTCGACATCTCCTAAATTAGAATCAGAATAGAATTGATTAGAAACAAAAAACAATCTTAGAAACAAAACCTTGCCGCAAATATGGCCACTCGGACTACATACCGTGATCAGGCCATGCAATGTATTGCAGATGTTGAATTGTTCTCTCTTCATCCGTCTTATTAAAGGAAAGAAAAAAATGATGTAAGTTGAAGGTGGACATGCAGTATTATTTCCTTTATCCCAGAAAATGTTTGTAAATAAACGTGAATATTGACAAGACCTCAAGTTCGGTGACTGTAAGCTCGCGATGAATATACGCTGGTGAATAATCACGTGAGGAAACAGGGGACACCTCAAAGTTACCGACTTCGAAATGCTCGCCACATTCAGGCCAATATCGATGGCATTTTGTCTATAATAAAAACATGCATACATTCTGTTTAAAAATGTATACTGAGTTATATATAATTGAGTTATCTTATAGAGTTATATAATGTAACAGAAGTCCAGAATCAAGCTCGGCCAGTTGACCCAAACGTCCACTAAGAGCTGCATGCGTTGGATTTTCACTGCGCAGGTTCTGTGCATGCAACTGAAGTTATTATAACTGAAGCCAAAGCCGATAGCCCAATAGCCTATGGCGATATCGACATCAAAGGGTATAAATGAATATCTTACCTTGCCATTTTCCATGGTTGTTGTTAACATAACGACAAGAGTAACCTCCTGATCCCAAATCATCTAGCAGAAAATAAGGGCATTTTATCACCAAAAAACATAACCGTGCAGAATACTTTCATTTCATCACCAAAAAATTTAGGAAATTAAAGAAGAACAAACTTAAATTGAACTTGAAAATGGAAAAGTGAAACTTGCATAAAAAACAGGTCATCACTCACTTGCCAAAAATCACCGCACGTGTCCGAGAGCGGACCTTGTGCGGCCAAGTATTCGTTGGTCATCCCAGAATAACCTATATCCATCTAAAAATAGTTTTTCAATATAGGAGAAAACTCTGTTAGCTGCACTTGACGGCAAAATTCAATGATTGTGGCCATAATGCAGCCTGGAAGCCCTGGGGTCGGTTGTTCGTTTAGTTTAAACGATGGATGAGTTGGAAAACAAAACTATCTATTTATTGCATTAACATGCAGTTAACTATATGCATAAGATGTAGTTTCAGTCATTCACAAGAAATGTACATATGATGTATTTCCAGATTAAGTATACAAGATTTGTGTTGGTGTTACCTGAATATGACTAGCATTGATATAATCGTTTTCTCCACTAATCACAACTCGGTTAAAATCATCTGTTTAAAAACAAAAAAATTGAATTATTTATAGAAAAAATCCTTGCATGCATTGCTATATTTTGCATAATGTAGAGACAATTGTATAGAGAATGTAGAAAATTGTTTTATAGGCGGCGCTGTATGAAATATGAATGTGTATAAATTCTATTAACTGACTTTTATGAACTGATTTACTTAATTATCAATAATAACTTGACATACGCAATCTACTTACATGGTAAAATATCACGATATCTGTTTTTTGTCTTGTTTTCTGGAAGATGAGCTGTCTCGGTGGATAACTCCAGTTTCTTTTTCGGCATGTCCTTCAAAAAGCAAGCACGATATTAAAATAATATACATGCAAATATATAGCCATAAGTGTTAGCCATAAAAAATGGGGCGTAGACGATGGACTGATTCTAGAAAATATTGCCAAAATCTCGGAAACAAAACAAACTACTTATCGCCATGGCCCGCAGAAGATCGTGAAGTGGGGAGGGGCGGGGGGCGAATATTTATATATTTACGTTAGCAGACCGTAAAAACAATAAATTTGAAAAGAAACTAATAATGCTGAACGTGAATAGATGAATATTTAACCCCCCACACTTAGCTAACGATCTTCCGCGAGGCCCCTGCTTATCGCTAATTCTGCCTGATCTTTATAGGGAAGGCTTCCATCCTTGCTCTGTAATGATTTATGGTAATAACTGAACAACAACAACAATTACAGGGTTGCACTTACAACGTAAAATTCCAGTAAGTCGCCGTTTTCAAGACCCTGTACATAAGAAAATTGAAAGTACCATTGTACCCCATTTTGGATGACATATTCAAATACAGTTAGTTGAGACTTGAGAGGGAACAACAATTCAACTAAGACAGTGCGGTTAATTATATATTCAGCTGTTATCTCAGACGTTTTTTAAAGGTACTCGGATTGTAGCAATTGCAGTTGAACAAAAGATTTATGCCACCCAAGATGGTATAAATCTTTGTAACAACCAGCAATTGTTCGCAAACTATTTTACCTGTTTAATCTGTGCCATTGAAGTAAGCAATTGCGAAGATATACCATGGTTTGAGGAACCATTTGTTCCAGAGTTCTTTATCTCATGGTTCTCTATGCTTCCTGTGGTAAAGCATTAATTCTGATATTAGATTTTAACATTGGATTTATGAATAAACAAGAACACATACTCTTTTAATAAATTTCATTGCAATAATTACCAAATGGTCGAAGTGACAGAGTTAATGTTTTGTTCGTTGCGGACTGACCAATTGATCTAATGAGACAACAGATCTACAAAAAAGGCACTGTTTATGATACCGACTTTACAAAATTCTGAAAGGTCTATCAACGATTTTATGAATAGAGTGCTATACCTGCTCATGAGTAAGTTGTTCTGCCTTTCTCCCATTAATGTACACAATTTCGTCTCCTTCCTGTAGTTGTGGGTCACACATACTTGCCTTTCGAATGAAACAAAAACTACAGCATTAGAAGACATTGGTTTATGCTCTATATGATAATGTTGTGCGTGCGCATGTTCAAAAAAAAGGCCCAAATCAACTTGTTTTTGGTTGATAAACATGCATGTGATTTAGTGGTTCAAGGCAAGAGAAGTGCGCACCCCAATATATCACGCCACTAAATTTTGTTATGTCGGATTGTGGGCTGCAAAAATGCAGAGTGAGGTGATTGGTCAAATGTTTATCATCACAACACAACTGACTCCTACCGGTGAGTCTGGTGCTATTTGAGTTATTATTGGTTTCAATTTCTGCTCAGCACCACCCTGTGACAAAACAACAAAGGGAAATATTGCAGAAATAAAAAATGAAAAAAATTCACTATACGAAAGATATAAAGAAAAATCGGGGGGGGGGGGGGGGGATTCAAATAAGTTTTACACTTTATGATTAAAAATACCTTGAAATTTAAGCCGAACTGCCCGTTTTTATTGGGTTGAACACTAAATAAAAAGTGATTATTAAATACATATACGATCATTCAATTCTACTGTATATGATATATTTCTAAAAAATGATATATCAATTTAACATCAACAGTGCTGACCAATAATCATTATCATATAAAGAGTCAAACGAATAATTATGTTGAAAAATAATGAACTGACATGTGAAAATGTACCTTATGTCAAGAAGGCCCTCGTCATTTAATATGCCATTCATCTGCGAGACAAAAAAAAACATTGTAGAGCAATAACAATCTTTAGCGGTATTTCGGGAGACGGTACGATATCAAACTTCGATAGAGTGTCTAATAGAGTCTTGACTACCCCGCATACGGTATGCGCACGCTTAAAAACGAAATGAGAATTCCGACAATTTTAACAAACGCTATCTTCAACTCAAAAGGCCTTTGAACGTTTTTTTAGAGAACTCTTGTCTATCTAATCTTACAATTCGTATTCAAAAGATACAAACTGCGCTACTGTACTTGACACATGATCGCAGAGATGAGGCTCGCGGATTTTTGCTTTTTCTCTTATACAACAAAACAGCACATGCGCGGGAAGGACACGAACTTACTTCAGTACGAACAGGTGATAAACTCGCGGGTGACCTAGAGTCGCTGTCAGATGGATTAAGAACATCGTAGCTGAAATTATATAAAAGAATTGAAAAAAAAATCACAAACCTTGAAATTTTATAAATTACATTACACGACCGGTAAAGGAGTGTACAGTAGGATATAGACGACAATCTGACAGCGTATTTATACTACAGAGGTACAAAAAGTGAAAACACAATTATTTTTATACCTTCCTTGAGTAGTGGACATTGACGTAACTTCAGAGTCGGTTTCACAGCGAAATTTGCCCGAGCCAGATATTGATGAGCCAGTAAGCTTACCTAGGTTATATCATAGCCATTATTCATATTTACATCCACAATCGTGCTCTCGAACTCAAACGATTAGAGTGGAAATGACAATTAGAGGAATGGAAAAATTTTAAAAAAAATATCTTACCAATTGATTTTTCTGAGTGTCTGCTGGAACTAGTTCTAAAAATGCAAAAACAATTAGTTTCTACTACGTCAAGTCCTCAATCATGTCTGAGGAAATAATATTTGGACCGATAAGTCTTCCAACGGCAAGGTTCTTATCCCAATTCCCAATACAAAAACAGGTTGATGTGTTAAACAGTTCGTACCTTTGAAAAGCAGTCTCTTTCCTGAAGCTCCTTCTAGCTGCTTCAACTGCTTGAAATTCAGTCCTTCCACTTTTATAGAAATGAGATGATTAAACCGTTTTTAATCGCCCAAGCAATTAATAAGAATAACTGCATGGCAGTAATGTCAAAACTGACATGTTAATTGGAATATGTTATAAACCCTCAACTGCGTATTTCTTATAACAATAACGAGTGAAGTTTTCTGCAGTTTAATATATTCAATGTCTGCAGTAATACTAAATATTGAATCAAGAGAGCAATCCCTAAGTAGTAAATATTTGCAGGATCAGAATATGTCATTCTTTATTTACCTTCATCGTTCTCTACGTGACTATTGCATGAAGGGGTTTGTATTAAAAATTCGGCAACTATGACTATATATATATGATTTTATTTATCGAGAATTTCATCAATCTGGTCACGAGAACGTTAGCGACAATCAGATATATAAATGACGTGCCAAAAATACTGTTTTTTTGGAATTACACCCGTGTAACGGAATCGAGTTTGCGAATTGCGAGGAGAGAAAGGTGAGTTCAAACAATGTTTTTTTTATGTCGGATTTCATAGCAAAAGCTCGTTAAATGAAGTTTGCATCTACAAATTATAACCTATCTTGTTCCTACTTGAACCTCTTCGTACCTAGACCTATAATGAATTTTAATTCTCTCGATTTAGGACTGTTGCGTGAGGTGGAACAACTGGAGACGATCATGCACAAAAACAAACTCCTACAGTCTATCACGTATGGTAGTATGGTACAAAACGATACAGTCAGACGTACAGGAAAATAAGAGTTGATATATAAGTATGCTGATATTGCTCGTAAGATATGAAGGAGATAAACCACTAATCTTTGAAAAGACAAAACAAAAAAGCACTGTTGATTTTTGTCGCAGTGTAATGTTACTTACCGGTATTTATAGGTAGATCCAAAACGAATGAGTTTTGGTCGTTCCCTCAATCTGTCTCGATAATCCTTCCTGCAATGGATGATAAACACAACGCATGTGTCAGTTAAACAGATAATGTTCGTGTGTTTCTAATGAATAATTAAATACAAAACAAAATTTGTGGTTTAAGTTGCCTTAGTCAGAATGCATAATTAAGTGTTGTCAATTTTCACTTTGAAGTGTATTGCATGACGGCAAATTTTACTATAGCTGCATGTAACGTGTGTTGACGAACTTGTTTTTCTGGGGCAGGAATAAATTGATGGCTGTTGTTTCATTTTTTTCTGAAATTTTAGAAATTTAGAAACTACAATTATCCGAAATGTATCGGCATAATTTACTGAAGATTGATGAAGTCAAGGTCATGCGAGTAGAGTTGTATCCTTCAATTACAAAATTTTGCCATTTATTTCTAATACTCGGCCTTTCTAGATAAAACTGCCTTTATACAGTCTTGTTATAAAATGCAATTGGAAATCAGCTGTTTAAACACATCTGTGCACAATTGTTTCACTTAAAAATAGATGTAGCCAAGTAAATATAGGTCGGTGAAGTGTGCCAACAAACTCAAGCAAATGGCGTCGCCGGTGACATCTTATAGGGTGTACGTTTAAAAACCAATCAGAACACACTTTGTAATTATACAGGAGAATAGAACTTTTTAGAAAAAATATAATAGTTACTCAAATAAGCCGTTTTTACTGTCAGACTAAATATTCGAAAAGTTTCGAAGATTGACGTAACGATTATTTTGAGGTAAGAAAAAAAAATAAGAGGATCGTTTTTTCCGCTTTAATCCGTATTAACACCTCCCGGTACAACCAACCTATAAAAAGTGTGATGTGCAACAGTACTTTTCCACAGAGCTTTACATCTTGTAACCGACGGTAATATGAATCCGACTACAGTTTTTGATTCAGGATCCTTTAAGAGAAAACTTTAATTAATAAAGTCAAAAACCACATGCACAAGTGCTTCCTTTAGGACACAACAGAATGTCTTGATAGAGTCAAGGTAAATTGGCACATGGCTTTTGGTGTTTTACTTTCACTAGAAGTCGCGGATAACCGTCCACTGCCTCCCACCCCCCCTCTTGATTTAGCAATTCATATATGCTTAGGCTCTGCCTACCTCAATGGCAGGCTTCGTACACCTTCATGAGTTTAAAAATCCGAGGCTGTTGCACGAAAGCGCTATGCTGATGACCATCCCCAGAACTTTTCAGTTATTTACAACTCACCTTATCGATGTCTGGTAATAACTGGACCTCAAAGTTTTTTCGCTGAAACAAAACCTTCTCTATTCTTGACCTACAAAAATATTGTCTTTAAATATATAACGATAGGATTTCGTTGAACACAAGATAATTTAAATTAATTTTAATCTGTTCAAATTAATGATGTGGACACAGAATATCTTACCAAGCAAAGACGTTAAGTCTTTTATTTTCACGAAAAATTTTTATGCCCTCAGAACATACAATGATCTCGATATCATATCCTTCAGAATCCTATTTTAAAAATACATATTTTATAATTTTTTTACGTCACCACAATTCTTCACGATCCAAGAATTCACTCCCCCTCACGTGTATTACGCACTACCCCCCTTAATCTCTTAAATCGCCTCAAAAGTAACTCATTAGTAAGGGCATTATACCTTCGCTCTTTGCACTTCAGAGCCATAAAGCTCGAGTCTTTTAGCGATCTCCAAGAATTTCAATTCAGCTTGAGCTGGGCTAAGCCCTCTGTCAACAGAAAAATAAAACAAAACATTTATTGATTTTATTGCAAATTATGTAGTTCTGCTTGCGCTATTCCTACTCCTAATCCTGTTGCCTCTCGTATAGAGTATTTCTCTTCCTCTCAGTCTTTTTTTCTGGTGCTTCTGATCCTAGTGCTACCAAACACATGTCACGGTCAAGTCATTCCGTGACAAAAGGTTATATTGTTAAAGGAATTCCGATTCCATCTTTCCTAACGCCATGGCAACTTCAAGACAACTTATTGTTGTTGACATTTTTGTGGGCTGTGCAGTTGTCATCATCATTTAGGTTAATAAATAATAATCGATCCCCTTATATTTCAACAAATTTGGTGAAGTGATAGAGTTACTTACACATTCTCTCTGTGATAATGGAACACTCGATCTTCAAACTCGGCGGTCTAAAAAAAATGCAGAAAAATATTAATTAAAAATATTAATCGATGAAGTCGTGACGCTATTTTGTGTCAAATGCAGTTTTTGAAATATTTTTTTTAAAAATTGCAAATCCATTGCAAATCCATTGAATTTTTTTATCCAATTAAAAAACGAAAACAGGACAATTAAGTAAAATGCATTTTTCTAACCTGGTTGGGGATTAATTGATAGTCGCTGATATATTGATCAGGCAAGTAATTCGGTTGATAGTCCCCAGTTTCAGCTACAAAAGATAAAACACAGAATACGTATAGTTAATTAATACAGACATGGTTGTCTTGGATAATGTCTGCGTTGGTTTGATAATTTACCTGAATGTACCTTGATCATTTGTCCGCATTTTTACATATTGTACACCAACATTATTTTGGGGTAGACATGCGGGGTGTGAGTGGAAAATTGTATGAGACGTTTTGCAATTACCTAACTATAATCTCGTAAACTTAATAATTGTACCTTACAAACATCTCATCTTTATCACAACAGCCTATAACAATATAACTGTAAATACTTACACTGGACTATCAAAGAAGACAGTTCAGCAGCGGTATCTTTTGGACAGGACAACCTTTGAATAACAGGCAAAGCAATTATAAATTATAGAAAAATGAATATTTGAAAGAAATGAGAATAAAAATTATTTATCATTATTCGTCGCCGTCGGAAGTGACTGGGAATCTACCCCACATCGCGAATTAAATCACTGAGAATATCATTTTATCCTAATTATTTTTTCATAATCTGCATAATTTTTTTGGTTCCTATATGCGTTCCTATTTTGAACTTTTATACTGTCGTGACGTCAGATATTAGATCTAATTATAAATGAAGATGGCGGTTTGTAAGTGTTTTTGTTCGAAAATATCACAGGAAGAAGCTGAAAAAATATACATAATGCATTCCTTCAAAAAGGAACAACTTTTTATTGCTATTTCCCTATAAAGTAGCGGTTGCCATTTTTTATGCTATGTAAATCAGTACTCGTATGAATAGGGAAAAAGAAGCCCTTATATTATCCAGATAACAAGTTACGAGTTATGATGACACAGGACTAGTTCACCCACGGCCATAGTCATGCTATTAATAGCACTAATGTACGTTTTATGAGTAAGTGAGCGGTATTATATCTCGAATGCACGATGAGGCACTTGACTTGAGGGTATGTATATTGATCAGCTAATGATGATATCGCAAATGATATCTTACCCAAATTAGGGCAAAAACTGTCGTCTATGACTGTCTATATTCTCACTTTGTATGTCAAGTTTATATCGTGCGCTTTTGAAAAGATTTTAAGTCGGTTGTGGGAAGATATGAGTTACATGTTCGGGTGGCGAAAAACAACTTTGTTCATTATATGGTCTTACGGCAAAAAAATTCATGAAATGAGCTAACATTTCAGTGAGATAATAGCACTGAATTACTGCACTACTGTATCCTTATGAAAAAATTATAGTAAACCCGTAATATCGAAATCATGCATCTATTGTTTTCACTTGACTTTTCCTGCCCAAGCCAAGTTTGTAATACTGTGTGCACCTGACTCAGGAACTGTGAAAAAGCTATTTGTAGCTATGTTTATATTACGAAAGCTTCTCGGTTAATATATTTCGTCTAAAGTGTTGTTGTGTTTCGTCTAAACTTTGAATGCAAATTGAAACTCTCGTAGAAATCATATTCCACTACTTCTGGGAGACGATGTATGTATTTATCGTATTCCACCCTTACGATGGGACGAAATGATCTAGGCTGAATGATACAAGAATGTTGATTACCTTCCATTTCTGAGATCTTGCTTTATGCTCAAAAACATATGATACCTAAAAATAATAACAATCATGTAACAACTGTACTTATAACTATTATAGACACTAAGAGCCTATTATCAAAGTTACTTGGCTAGGAAGTAAACCTTGTTAAGTCTTCAGCAACTCTGGATGGTTCAGTTGGGAAAAAACGTACACCAAAACGAAATTTGAATGGTTGCACTTGTCCTAAAAAATGAAAGAAGTTAATGCAATATCCTCACGTTTTTGCGATCAGTGGTCTATGACTATGCACTAGTTACCACATGAAGTGAAGTACAGTAATTAAGTCCAATTATAATCGAACGTTTTTACTCATTGCTGCATAGAAACTAGCAGTAATTATACATTATATATAACTACTGCAAGTTATTAATAGTAGATACTATAGTAATTATATATTATATTAATTTGGTAAGAATCTACTAAAGGTCTAGCAAAAACACCATTAAGGCCTGCAATGCGATTAACTAAGTAAGGCTGAGAAACATGTGGCATGAAATGAACAAAGTCTGGTAAACAACGCTTCTCATTTCCATAGGTCAGAATAACAGTTGCACACGAGTATCGTGTCTTGTTGAGTCTTAAGTGGTCAGTGGTCTCTTACAGATTTACAATACCTCTTAGTTGTCTCTTAATAATCTTGTCGTGTTCTAACCATCCCGTCTTAAAAAAATAAACACATTGAATATTTATTTTTGTTATTTTGCACACAGAAAGCCAATCGAGTCACTTTATGTACAATGCAGTCAGTAGGCATTATTTTAGTATTAGACATGTGATGCCTTTTGCATTGTCGATGGCCTATTGGCTACACCCAGTATCGACAACGTGGAAAGTGAATCTGTGAATGACATTAGAAAAATTTAAAATATACTTACAGGCTTGGAAGAAAAGTTTCGAAAAACTTGTAAACCGAAGTAATCAGGTTCAGCCAGATTCAATTCATTTATTATCTTCTTGAAAAGCACGCCGCCACTTGAACGACTCTGGTAAAAAAAATACAACAAAATTACACGCAACCCGCCGGCTAAAAGCTTCTTCAGATATTAAAAAAAAGAATTATTTCGTACTGTATGTATCATAGGTCTCAAATTCTCTTTGTCACTGGATATGAACAATGCATCGCTCGACTGTCGGTGACATATGCGAACGAGGCTTACGGGTTATAAGTTATTCAAATATTTTGTCCGTCCTAGTTATTCGCCGACAATGGATGGTACAGTAGATCAAGAAGTCGGAAATTATTATTGAAAGTCGTCAAATTAACATGTGAAAAGGCGCTTCCCAATCAATGCTGACCACCGTAGTTGGTCCGTCGTGTATTGATGCACATATTTAATAGAAAATCTCGTTAAAAATGAACTTTATTTTACGTATAAATTAACAATTTTAACAATCCGACTGTATTAATGGGAAGTGTTTATAGACCTGAGCCATACAGTTACATTTATATGCAGCTAAGCAATAAGCTGGCAAAAAGCCTGATTAACATAAGTCACCAACAGTCAGTGTTAGTGTCAGAAGAATGGAGTCATTTGTTATTTCGAATATTTTCCTTCATCATCAGGCACATACACATGAGAACCAGGCTTTATTAATAGCCATAGTATTATCCCTTTTATAGGATAACCCAAAGTAGAGGAGCATTTTTTGGATTGACTTATAGAAAGAGACAAAGATAAAGCATGCTAGGGGCTGTGTACTGTGTGTGGATTATTTACATAGTGTGAATTTACTCACTCCAAAAGAATAAAAAAAAAGAAAAGAAGCCGCATTATATGGTTGGCATCAGGGTTGTCATGACTTAATCAAGTTTTCATTTCTTTGGTCTCAAATGCAAGATTTCAGCACATCATTAGGGTGAGACCTTTGACTTCAGTGAATATATTATCCCTATAATACCTCTTAAGGCATTCCATGTTCCCCACAACCTTAAATGAAAATTTCTAACTGGAAAGTGTACAAAAAATTGCTCAATAGCTTTCAACTTGACTAATCCCAGCTGCTAGGTAAATGTATTCCACCAATTGGATGTGGCAAGAACAGAACCCTTAGAATTGACCCTTAGGCTTAATTAGCTAACTATGCATTCCTATGATTCTAAATCAATCCTGTGAGCAAGAGGTCTTATAACAGTTTATATAACTTTCTATTGATTTATTACATTCTGGCAATTATACATAAATGTTTTCCATAAAGAGTGCACCCAATTTCAACGATTAAATTCAGCATGTATGAGGTAAAAATCACATAAAACAAAGCTTAAAAATGAAGTTTGTTGTGTCTGTGGTAAGTCTGCAATATTTGTTAATGCATATGGTGGAGCAGGATATTCTGTTTATCTTTTCATACAAAAACAAAAATCAAGCTGGTCTTAGTGGAAAAGAGTTTTGTGGCAGCTATCTTTTTAAAAAACATCTAAAACTATTGCCTCTGTTCAAAATTCAAATGCATTTGAAATGTAGCTTTGCTCTCAAAATTTTCCCTGGCCGAAGTAGTTGATAATATCATTGAAACATAATTCAACCAACTGTTGCTAGCAATTGAAGTTGAATGGAAAAATGCTACAGATTGGAGTTGTTACAGGTCATAATCGAATATTTACTATGCTTAATTTGGTTATGTCCTAATCACTATTCATGTTTGAAAAAACTATGTTATTTGAGACAGCTGGAAACTATAAAAATTAATATAAAAGAGGGGAAATACACACAAAGCACAATTATTTATTGGATAACCTGTTTTCACCCAATTCGTTCGGGCATGCTGTGATTACAGTATAATATTTGTAGTAAGTGAAAGAACTACATATAACCGAAATTTAACATAGTAATTTATTAACACAAAAACGTTGCTCTGTTGGTTCATAGTTGGTTTAAAGCACGAGAACGGAGAAGTTGAGCCAACATAACTCATAAGATATATAAATTATTTAAGCAGAAACACCCGTCAATATTTATATGTTTTGTTAATAACAATACACAACAAAACGAAATTGATACAATCGTAAGTTAACGTTGTACCTATTTTTGATATCGCTAAAAGTGAAATCATGGTGTTATTATTGTGATATTGTTATTAATCCTTCAAAAGTACAAAATATATATCTTTTGGACGGAAATGACGCTTCTTACAAACTTTTTACTCTGACTGTGAGAACGAGAAAGACTCTTATACAGATACTTTACCCCAATCAACGATACAGAAAGCACGTGTAGGAGTTTTGTGAACATTATCACTTTACGAATGTTTATGGATAATTTAAAATAAAGTCGCAAATTAACGCAGACGCTGTAATTATGTAGCAATTAACTTTGCGATAAGCCTTTTGACTTGAAGCAAACTAAAGCTGTCAGAAAGCGTTTTCGTGTTCAATTTAAATTTTCGTTCTATTTTTGAATTTACTACGTATAAACTTTCTCTTGTCTTTAATCTTGGGCCAAATTATGATTGTTGAAATTCTAACTTCTAAGTGAGCATCGTCATCGAATTAGCAGCGTTCATTGAAGTGTAAAAATATGCAAAATTCATCATAATGTTGAAGCACTCGATTGAAGAAGTCGATTGACATTTAACAGATGACTATATCAAAATTTGCGTCGAACTTCTTACCATAATCACAAGCGAAAGCGTCTTATAGTACATCTGAATCCAATATCTGGAATGAGGCTGTATAAAAATACATGTACTGAAAAAAGCCACAATTCCACAAACCTCAATATCCACTTCAGTGATAGAATCATCGAGCATTTCAACAACACATCGAATGAACTTTGTCGGTGCAAGTTTATTTAACAAAGAAGGTCCGACGCGTGAATTCGAACCGTACGTCTGGTGTCTTGGAGTTGATACCTTGGCAGCCATTCGACAATTGTTTGTGATATTATTTAAACAGTGTTGTCATTGAGCAATCCCCTTATGATACCTCCACAAACACATTTTTCTATACAGATAATAATATGATCTACCGTTGTTGCTTTAAATACATAAAAGTTGATGTTGTTTTGCGATAATTTCCGGTCATGTGACGTCTACCGTGAAATCAGATCTGTATGGGAGCGCCGCATTTACGCAGCAGGAACTGGTCATTGGTCATCGCACTAATCTCTCATTTGAAACCTTAAGAATTCCCATTTATTAATTTACTTTTATTTATCTATATTTCAAAACTTTATAAAAATCGGAAAGAGAGTTACTCTGTTCATAAATAATGCCTTCTATTCTTGTTGATGAGATACTGGCTGAAACTATAAATATAAAGTACTGTGTATGAAAGGCTGTTTGACAATATCGTAATATCGAGATCGTATGTCTCAAAACCTTCGCATAGGAAGTTACGAAACAGAAGTTAGTGCTAAACAATAAACATTTCAGGCGACAGGGTTGTGTTTAGTATCTACCAACTTTCTTATTCACAGCAGTTGTCCAAAAATGTTGATTGTCAATAAAGGAAATTGTTAGCTCAACTTAGCTGTGGTCTTATTGGTCACTGTTTTGCCCACGGATGATTACAATCGATAAAATAATTAAGGTGCAGTTCAGTACTGGTAACCCAAAAATGGTTAAATCGTATATACTGGCTTCCTTATTACTTTATAGTCCCAATTCCTGGTAAATAGTTTCAACGAGCCAGTCCTCATCCACGTATCCAATATCAGTAATTTGTCATTAATTATAATGATGAATAGTCGAAACTATAAATAAAGATCGAAACAAATTAGGCCGACTTTTTATTTGACGTAATGATATATACATTGATTCGGCAATTAAAACTTTATTTCGGTGTTTCAATAACTCAATAAGCTATTGCTATTGAAAGAAAGAAAAACCTACAAAACTAGATGTTCTGATTGATTTCTGTAATTTGTTTCCACGAGTCAGTTGTTCGAAATGTGAACAAAGTTATCAACTAGATAGTGATTTTTTTAACCGTCATAAAAATCGTTTAATCACTACCAAATTTATTGGAATTTGAGAACAAAATACTAAATTTATTGGAATTTGTAAATGTTTCTAGTTTTGGAAACTGGATCCGCAACTGGCTAAATTTTACCCAAAAAATAATTATCCGTCACGAGTGTACTGAGGTAGTATTAGGGAGTTTACGATATATACTATATACGACACTCGATGACGCACTTGAAAAAAAAAAGAAATACCTCATTCGAGACAGAAACATTCTCAAGGCTGATGGCAACTCGAGAGGGAATTTATAAATGAAGCGGCAATATCAGCTGGACATTGTGAGTTTTGTTAGCACAATTAAAACATTCAGTGTATTTGCTAAAATTAAGAAAAAAAAATCTTACCTAAATTATGCCAAGGGCATCTAAAACTTCTTGAGATAAGTATACCCTCAAACACATTTCTTCTGAATTGATATTGCAACTTGCAAGCACAAAAATAAAAAAAAACAAAAATAAAATTATAAAAAAACCCAGCGTGTGCCATGAATGGAACCGAAAATACAATTGTAATTTTAAAAAAATGTTGTTCGAATTTAAATCGATAATCGTTTACTGTTTTCCATTTTCATTTCATTCAGCCATCAGGAACGAAATATATCAGCATTCAGGATTCAGCAGCGTGGTAGCTTCTACACTGAATACTTCATAACTGAAATGAGCTCCAGCAACTGCTTATAAACATACAAGCATTGACTATTTAGAAAAATAGTACATTGACCACAGCACCCATTCACTCTAGCAATATTGCATTGGTAATTAATGTAGAAAAAACTTTCGAAACTTTTTACGGGATGTAAATTTTCACATTTAGTACAATTTCAGTACTGGAGTCAGACTAAGAGGAATATAATGATTAATGGAACGTTTTCTGACCAAGGTCTCCCTTTGCTGTGTAAATCGCGAGGTTAAGAATGCAGTAAGAGTCTGTAAGACTAATAATACGTATCTGTATCTCTCTAGTACGTGATTTTAAGACCTGGCTTTTTTCAGTGTCGGCGTCGATGACTCGATGACCAAACCTAATACCAAGGTTAGTAAGTTTCTGGGAATCTGGAAAATAGTTGATGTAAGAATTCAGAATGATGCGAAACTGAAGATTTCGTCGCTGCCGTACTAATCTTAATCTGGCGTTTTTATTGCCATTCATTAAATTGATAGGGCATCTTTGTGACTCTTGGCCCCTTGCTCGGCTGAGACAAAGTAATTTTTCTCAGAAAAATCGAAATTAACATCCGTTTGGCAGATGGAAATTTGGCATCGAATCAAACATGGCGACTGCTGTGTCGCAAGTTAGTTCGCGTTTTGCTGGAATAAAGAAGAAATCTATTCAACCAGAACTAGATGTTGATGGAAGAGTTAAGCAGGTTAACATTTGCTCAATTTTATTCTTTTGAATTCTGTATGTATCACCTTATATATTTAAAATAAACAGGTCATATTTTAGGTTTGTACCATATTAGGCATATCTCATATCTGTAGATTCGTGATAAATCAGTCTTGTGATACCTGACGTAAAAAACTGAAAAAAAAATGTTGATAACATCGATTATCATTTATCAATATTATTGGTGTCAATTTGTAACAACCATAGTAGCTATTTAGATTTAACTTTGAGGCCTTTGTAAATAATTTTATATAGAAGGTCCATTGGTGGAGAGAGGACTGGGCAATATATATATTTAAGAATATTTAAGGACCTTTAAAAGACATTGAGATTTTAGGGATTTTAGGATTTTAGGTTTTCTCTTGGACACAGATGAGGCCTTTTTATGTATTATTATATATTTACTTAGGGCCCCGGCATATTTCCCCCTTCCTTCACCATCTAAGAAGGAAACTTCAAATAAGATATATTTTGACAAGATAGGAAACTGTTTAAATTAAGCTTATGAGATTTGAAAAAAATAACTAAAGACGACTTATTTTAAGTGGGAATGTGGAACAATGGGAACTATGTTATATCCAAGGATTTAAATAATTTAAGAGGAAAATATTGCTGATGAAAATATTACAGTAAATACTCTTTGCACTTTTATTGTATTTTTACCTCTTTAAACAATCCCTGTTGTTGACTGATAACCACTGCAATAGCATGACATGGTTAGGAAACTTCTGTTGAAAGTAATAAAATATCAATAAACAAGAAAGGACAGTCACTGTTTTATACCATAGTATTAATAATTAAGTGATGTTAACTTAAAGGTTGAAAGCCGAGAGGACGAAGAACAGAATGTTAAACTACTAGAGACTGTCGATTTGTTGTTAGCTGCAGGATATTTCCGAGCAAGAATTAAAGGCCTCTCCCCCTTTGACAAGGTTTGAAATTATTGATTTGATTTTTAGATTATAAAGTTCGGAAATTGATTGCTTTTTGTGATTTTAGTGTTTTTAATGCTAGTTTCTCAAGCTGCATGACAGATCTAGTGCACCCAACCTGGTGTAAATGATCATGGCAAAAAATTTGATTTTTTAGGTTGTTGGTGGAATGACATGGTGTATCACATCATGTGATATTGACCTAGATGTTGACTTACTGTTTCAGGAAAACTCTACAATTGGTCAAAAAATGTGAGTGTTTTTTGTACCATAGTTATATGGTATTAATTATCTATCTAAATTTTCAACCTAAATGGGAACAGAGCATTTTTTGCAGCCATGTCTTCATTTAACATGGCAGCATGACTCACACTGTGTTTGGGAAATTTTAGAGCATTAACAGAAAAAATTGTTGCTGTTTTGCCGAAAATGAAGTGTCCTCATCGCCTTGAACCACATCAAATTCAAGGATTGGATTTTATTCACATTTTCCCAGTAGTTCAGGTAATTACTTAACATGCATAGTGCATACTTTATACACATAACTAGCAGAAGTGTGTGCTTGATGCAGAACATTGCTAACATCAACTAAGATTAATTAATTCACTAATTCATTTTGCTGCTTTGTGATATTTCCGTACATTTTTTTGTGCCATCATGTACAATACAATGCTTTATTTAGGTATCTTTTTCATCTCATTCACTTTTGCAATTTTTTTTCTTTAACATTGTCAGTGGCTTGTGAAAAAGGCAATTGAGACTCGTGAAGAAATGGGTGACTACATTCGGGAGTTTTCCATGTCGCAATTCAACAAGAATTATTCAACTCCACAGGTTCAGTTAATATAAATCTTAATGACGCCATTTTAGATGGGTATTTAAACCACATTGGAAAAATTTTGCGGTGGAATTTCAATGGGATTAGCTTTTTCTTTACCATCGCGTAACTGAATCGTAAATGAATCCTTTCAGTTCTCCATATAAAAATGTGTTTATAAGACTCCACATTGAATTGACCCCAATCTTTGGCTCGTGATATAATTATTTAGGCTAGTTGCTGTTGTGTTTTCAGGATTCAGAATTTGACAACCGAAAAGACAAATGTGCGACATCAATTTTGGATGTGAAGGTCAGTTACACAATGTGGAGAAAGTTACAAATTCTCATTACCGGTCAGTAAATAGATATTTAACATTAAAAACGAGCAAAGCAAGTCAAGCAACCTGGAGACTAGATTGGTGCATGCAGGTACAACCCCTCCCCCAATTCCTCTAGCTTGGATTCGTTGCGACATTTCATAGCTATATAACAATAGGTAAACATGTAATACATGCACGGCCTACCATAAGTAACATTCATGTCTTGCAATAGATATGTTTCTGTTAATTGTAGTACATAAAACATACCTGACTTCTTGATCTCTAAAGCCCGTTTGAAACCACTAGTAGGAAGCGATTCTACTTTTTCGTGGCGAATTTTTTCGCAAACCAACCACATCACCGGATTTCAGATATCGCTTCGCGCCGCGCGAATAAATTCACCTGGTGGAAAACGGGTCTAAAGCTGACGTATTTCTGTTAGGATACGTACAAGCCCAAAAGAATTTACAAGAAACCAGAATCATTCGAGTTTGCTGATGAAGAAACCAGAGTGAAGACTACATTACTTGAATATGGCTGGTATTACATACTTTTTTTAACGCAAGGTTATGTCGGCCATGTGGAACAGTCTCCAATGAAAGATTCTTCCGACGAACTCTCGGTTGACAAGTCGGAAACGTCATTTTGTCTCTCTGATGTGACAACATTTTCACTGTTTAAATATGGTTACATTAAAAAGATTGGAGACCTTAATTTCTAATAAATTATTTCAGAGGATTAAGTTTTCTGCTGATGAAATACTCGGTCTCTTGCTATTTTTAGGCAATATGGATACAGCAAAGAACAGAAAGAGAAGGTGCGTGT
Organism: Dendronephthya gigantea; assembly: GCF_004324835.1. NCBI lineage: Eukaryota > Metazoa > Cnidaria > Anthozoa > Malacalcyonacea > Nephtheidae > Dendronephthya > Dendronephthya gigantea. The sequence continues at coordinate 3,618,425 of NW_021163010.1, read as the reverse complement.
ATCTTATGGCAAAAATACCTGACGTGAAAAATGATGTAGCACGTTATTCATATGGCTAAACTCGTTCTTTTAGAAAGACGCAAAGAAAAACAACAAAAAATCTTCCCGTGCAGAAGGCGGGCGTCCGAAGAGTGAATCTATAGACAGCAACGAGGATGAATTTATCATCGAGCAGGTATAGTATTTCCATGTTGAATGTTCTTTATATAATATACTAATAATATTTTTATACTGCCTTTCAGAAACACATTAACTCTCTGATGAGCAACATGGCGGCAATGCAAAGTAAAGAGGTAAGTTGCATGTGATCTTATTTTGAGCAGATACACATGGTATACCGTTTGTAACAAGACTGCTTTCCAAATACATAAAAGATAGGCCAACATAAATCGATGAAAACTTTCCCAACAGTAATGACAACAATTTATATAAGGGTACGAGAATATACGACCGTTCTTCAGCCGGTCTTATCATATTTATCGAGCTAATTAGGTCATCTTACTCTAATTCGTGATTGTTTTAACAAAATTTTATGCTTGTAACAGTCTCGCTATATATTTCTTGTGCCTGGTTATCTTATGAGAATGCTGCAGATATTAGACAGTATGTGAATGGTTTCATTCGTGAGGTTTCATTCATGGTTTCATTCATGCTGGAAAGTAACTAAGTCTTATTCAATTTAGGGTTCACTCTCGTCCAGTCTGGTCGGGTCAATCGTTGGTTTACAGTCGGAAGAAATTTCACAAATGGCATCTGAGTATGCCGAGAAGGTATCCGTGGATGCATCTACGTGGAACGCATGGATCGGTACAGTATATGCGTGGTACTTACAGTACATTCCATGTTCCTTTGTAGCAAGCAGAATTACAAGAAGGTAGTGAGAGAAATGAGAGGACAAGCGGTGTACAGACGCACAAACGAATGTTGGCTTCCTTAGAAAAGCAAATTGCAAATCAAGAGAAGAAATTAGCACAAGTGAGATAAAAGTCTTTATCTGAAAGTTCGAGTTTTAGTGCTTCATGCCCGTCGAATATATCTATAGAACCACGTGGGAAAACATCGAATCTTTGAGAAGATTGGCATAATATAAAAACTTTCTGTTCGATTAAGGTCGAAGAAAGACACGCTGAACTACAACAAGCTTGTATTGAAGCGACGGAGGTTTTAGCGAAGGTAAAAATTGCAATAAATTGTAGTATCACTGTCAGTCGTTTATGACAGTTTAATTGATGATAATGTTGTATACAGTTTGCAGAGACCCGTGCGAACAGTAACGGCTGCCCAGCAGTTCCCTGATGCTTTGTCCTGCATGACGATTATATATCCCCCTACTCCTTAGTAGCTGCAGATGCTTCGCTTTGACATGCAGACATATATTGTAATATAATATATATTTATACACATGCACCAATTGTGCAGAAAGAAGAATATGGACAGAGAATCAAAGAGGAGATGCAGACACTGACTGAATTGGAAAAAGGGGAAAACGCAAGGTAAGCTTGTAGGTAACTAGAAGGTAACTAAAGCCCTTAAAGAAAATATACATACGCGTGTCCGAATACCGGAACGACTGAGATAAAAACATGTCTTTAAGGAACAATCTGTAATTTTTACCACTAATTATTTGTTCAATGCTTTAAGTATTTATCAAAAACTTCGATATCTTGTGGCTATGAATGAAAATCTGAAGAAGCAGGAACATCAGTTCAAAGCTCAATGCAAGGTATATTTATTGCTCTTCGATCATATTTTTAACCGTGAAATCTAGTCTCGATTACAGTGCATGTATCTGTCTTGATATAAAGATTTTTCTATAAAGACCTGGTTTATACGCTCTTCCTTCACTTTGCGTCCCCACATTGTTCCTCCTTTTATTTTTGCTTTGCCTTAGTATCGGAGAGTCCCACAGCGCCATAAACGCGTTCTATCATAATTTCAGGAAGAACTTGAAAAATTGAAGAACAATATCAAGAATTTGAAAGAAGGTGGTGGAGAAGAGAATGAGGATGAAGTGAGTTGAATGCGATGATTCAATACAAGTTTTAACCGAAGATACCTTATTGGGAATTTTTCTACTATTATGTTGTGCTTGTAGGAAAGAGCCAAGGTTATTGAACAACAGTATGAGGCAGACAAACAGAAGCTCCAGAAAATAAGACTCGCTTTGGTATGTATATTTTAAGCAAGATGAAATTATTAGTTATTATCGTGGTTGAGACGTTGAATGGAGTATTATTATTAACATCAATTATTAAGATATTAATTAAGGCCCTGTCACATAATGGTTGAATAATGTCCTTGTCTATGATAAACGTGTAATAAATATCTAAAAAACAGGCAAAGAAAAACCGAGAGATCGCAGTTTTGCAAAGAAAGATTGACGAAGTTCCGTCGCGTGCTGAACTTTCGCAGTACCAAAGACGGTTCGTCGAGCTCTATAATCAAGGTACAATTTTACATTTTTAAAGATTTGCAAGTTCGAAGACTTGAAGTTATCAGCGGAAAGCTGAATAACTGTACAGATGCTTTAATTTCAGGTACTTTTGAAGAAGAAATGTTAATTTAGGCTTCAATAGCATAAATTTTTGTTACAGTTGCGGCGACGCACAAGGAGACCAAACAGTTTTACACATTTTACAACACCCTCGATGACACTAAACTATATCTGGAAAAAGAAGTAATTAAACTGTTTTCTGTATTCAGTCTAAAATTGTTAATTTAGAAAAGCGCCTTTTAATTCATTGATTATCCGATACAGGTCACTTTGCTCAACTCTATCCATGACAACTTCAATACGTGAGTATGCCCATCATTTCATATACCTTGTGCTTATAAAGAAATTTATGTTTGAAATACTCTTCAAAACATGTTTTGCTGTCTACATAAAACATTTTGTAACTCTAACAGGGCGATGTCATCTCCTGCTACGAAGACGCAGTTTTTGCAACAATTTGAACAAATTGTAAATGGCGTTCTGAACAACAAAGGCAAGGTTGGTGTTCAAAAGTAAAATAACGAAAACCTTAGCAATCAATTTTTTAGAAGATGGCTTTTGCAGTTTGCACTATGGCAACATCAAAGGTTCAAAGTTGTTTAATTAATTAATAATTTCTTTCTGAAAATTTTTATAGCTTAACTTTCGTTGTTCTTTTGTAGGTTTGACCATAGGTAGCCCAATGCGCTGCATTACGTACGTCACTCGGGTCACGTATATAGTATATAATAATATTTAACAATTAGTCGCCGAAGGCGAGGTGATTACAAGCCTATATTCACTGAGCCGAAGGCGAAGTGAATATAGGCTTGCAATCACCGAGCCTGAGGCGACTAATTGTTTTAGTATAATTTCAGTATTGAAAAAGTTTTATTTATAAATACAACTGATTTATGTTCTCAATTTCTGCTTCCGAAATTTTTCCAAAACGATTTTGAGTATTTTCAGACATGTTTTTTGGGGAAAAGCAATAGTTACTGCTCAGACTGCTCTGAGCAGTAACTATTGCCTCATAGTTACTGCCGAGGGAGCCAATCAGAATGCTCAAAGGTCATTTTTCAATACTGAAATTATACTAAAACTATATATTATTATATACTATAAACGTTACCCGAGTGACGTACGTACTGCAGCGCATTGGGCTACCTATGGTTTGACTTCATTTGCTATAAAAGGTTACCTCGCATTTAATGGTAGATTAAAATTTTTTATATGTTTATTCACTAGGTTGAAGATAGGAAGTCGAATGAGAAAAAGAAGAGAGATGAACTAAATGAACAATACTTAAGTCTGGTTGAAAAGCAAAGACAGTATTTCAAGACAGTTAAAGAATTTCAAGAGGTGAAATATATGTCACTTACACATTGATATCATGCAATTCATGGTGCAAAATGCCACTTGTATTACACCTCCTCAATGTTATAACCATATTTGGTTATAAAGCATTAATTGATCCACAAACAAACGAACAGGTCATCCATCAAACTAAAGCTTATCATACCCATCTCTTTAGTAAAGAAGTCAAGCCATTTACCAATCATCAACTAATCTCCAATATAATTTAGATACATCCATGCATTAATATATTGCTAATATAAACATATTTTTTTCCTTTTTAGGAATGTAGAAAAAATGAAATCCTTTTATCAAAGTTGAAGGGTCATCGAGGCTGAAATATATATTTTTGATACACAGCAGTTTTGAATTGATTATATTTTTATTTTACTAAAAGATTTCATGCAAATAAAAAATGAACAATCATCACATTTATCAGTCATCTTTATTCCTTGGAATCTTTCGGAATTCATCTTCACAAGTATGCATGGGTATTGCCACCTTATTATCCAACTGGGTTGATGTAATTTTTTCTATTTATCTAATTTGCACAACGATTAGTTTGATTCAAAAATTTAATATTTGCATTTCTTATTTTGAAAATATGTGCATTCAATTGTACAGTACTTCTTCATGATTATCTTTATGAGCCAGGTTTGGAAGATGTTGTGTATTTGGTATAAACATGTTTTGCTGTTACTGCATCATAAACTGCCATTCCTATAAAAACAGATCAATTGATAATTTTTATTACATTGATATAAGGCATAAACATTGGCTTAAAAGCCATGTAAAAATTGTAAATAATGGTAAGGATGATGAGAACTCCACAAGAAAAATCCATACCAAGTGATTTGAAAAGAAAAAATTTGTTTGGTTGCAAGGTTGCTTTTCCTGAAATAACTTCACCTATTTCAGCAGATATTTTGGCCTAAAACGAGAATGACAATATTGATCAATGTCGGCCTGGGATTTACTATCATTGTGAACTGTGGACCAATCGCCACTGTGACTGCCAACAGCCCTAAACCCTGATTTTTACTTACCCTTTACAAAGAAATGGTTAATAGCAAATATTTATTAATTAAATTTGGTATATATGTTTATTATTTAGACCTCTCACATTCCAAAATTGTCATAAACAATCACCCAATGGCCAATTGTTGTACAAAACTATAATACCTTTGAGAGAATGATATCACCAGACTCGGTCTGAGCTCCGTCATAACTATCCACAACTACGGTTGACTGATGCATCACAGCGTCATCCAATTCACGGGCAGTTTCCATGGGTGCACCAACAGCTTAATGGTGGAATGACAATTTTGAATTAGGATGTCGGCCAAGTTGCCAGGGTATAATAATAATACATCTTATTTTAAAGAAAAAAATTCATACAACACACAAAAGCCCCAGGTTTCAACCAATCACCACACAAGACTGCCGTTGTTGCACCAGTAGCTGTGACAACTACATCAGCATTTTTTACAGCCTCTTCAGCATTATCATAAGGAATCGCCCCCGTCTCTTTTGCAAATTTCTGAGTATTAGCAGCAGTTCGATTCCAGACCCTTACCTAAGAGAAAAGCAATTACGTATGTTAGCCCAACTTTAAATAGTGGTTTTACCTTGTTCTAACAATCTGCTCTTTATTTACACCCCTCCTCAATACAATTGTTAATACAACTTTTTGTCTGTTTCATCCAGTTCACTGTTTATACCTCTGTAAAATTTCGAACATGTTTGAATGCGTTGAAGTGACTCAATGCCTGCCCACCAGCACCAATTATACATAAAATCTTGCATTTCTCTGGCACAGTCAAATGCTAGTAAGAATAAAGGGATGTATTTAGGCAGATGTCATTAGCATAGTATCTAGGACAGGAATTTGACTGTTCTGTGTTCAATGGTGTGATATTGGTGTATTAATCAATAATCATACCTTCAGAGCAACAGCTGATGCAGCTGCTGTACGCATTAATGTAATTACCCCTCCATCCAATAACTAAAAAGAAAGTTCATATCTACATTAAATATATGATGTAAAGTGAGCATTTTTGATTGTTGCAAAAAATATATTTATTTAGATAGTGTCATGCGAGAAATATTTATCATTTTCACATGAAAATGAGTTCAAATGCACAATTCTGAACTCTTATGGGGGTGATGCAGTGACAATTTACTATTATTTCATTGACCTGTTTCAGGTAATGGCCCAGCATGTTAGCCTCATTACAACTTGGCTACAGTTGGGTATTAATTATATTTGTTAAGTTTGTTTCTTACAGCCTCAATTGCTCCAGTTGTTGAATTTAACAGGATAATAATACTGTGAATGGATGGATTTTGTTTAGGAAACATTGATACTAATTTCACAGTTAGTGCTTCTTCATTCTTGGAAAAACATGGCATTGTGAACAGATATCTAGAGTAGGAATAAAATGCATAGTGAATACTGAATATAAAATTCTACTGATCATGAATATGGGATGGGAGCTAGTATCAATCCCCATGTTCAGGATTTGGAGTCACTATTAGAGAAAATTTTTATTTTCTCAAAAGGTTTTTCTTAAATCACCCTCTTTCAAATTCTGAAATTCCAATTTCAGTGTTTTTCAATGCCTTAAGAAACGCCCAATGACAAGGTTCAATAAAAACTCACTCCAACCCCACCCCCCATTTAGTTCGACTACGCGAAGTGTTAAAAATATGTATCGTGCATAAGATATGTTTTGCGCAGTTTTGCAAGATATGCGCATTTTTGAAGCCCGTAATAACCACTGTAATAGCATTTTCGAAATTTCAGACGCGGCCGCGGCTTTGAAATACGGCATTTAATACGGCAATATAAATGTATAGTTGTGTACCCGCTGCCTTGGTTCACATCAACAGTCGACCGAACAGGCATTACTACTCCACTGTTTTCATGTTCAGAAAAATTACCAAGACAATTTTCTATCATCGGTATTAAGTCTTCGTATTTAAGTAATCTTCGTACATCTTCAGGTGAAATTGAAATGGCCATAATTTTGTATGTTATTCCAGCACATGCGGTTCCAGTAATCCAGTTCCTCTCAAGTGAAGACTGTGAAGTCTCAAAACTAAACTCGCCTCACGTGAGTAATGAGTATTCACGTGGCTCGCCGTCGGACAGTCGGACCATGAGTCGGACTCGGACATGAGCCTGTTGTCAGAAATGCCGGTGGTTTCATGTTATTCGGTTTCTACTTTCTATTTTTTCTTTTTTCAATTTATTTTTCATTTTATTTTCACTTTTTCAATGTTGGTTTGCAATGGTAATGATAATGGTAGGAACTCACAGCTGTGAGCTGTCAGCATTTAACTTTTGAATTTTTTTAAGAAGCCGAGTTTATATAATATCACTTGGTCATTTTCCATTGCGTAATAAAATTTGATAAATTTCAGATAGATCTCTTTGGAGTATAGAAGTGCCTAAGGAGTACAGTATATAGTCTATATACAGTATGCTATATATATGAACTTCGCTGATGGAACACTACAAAAAATTGAACAGCAGACAGTTGTTGAAGATCCAAAGGAACCTTGGGATGTTTATGTAATTATGTTTGCATTTGTTTTTTTGAAAATACATGCATTCAATTGTACAGTACTTCTTCATGATTATCTTTATGAACCAGGTTTGGAAGATGTTGTGTATTTGGTAGAAATATGTTTTGCTGTTACTGCATCATAAACTGCCATTCCTATAAAAACAGATCAATTGATAATTTTTATTACCATGTAAATAATAATGGTAAGGATGATGCGAAATCCACAAGAAAAATCTATACCAAGTGATTTGAAAAGAACAAATTTGTTTGTTTGCAAGGTCACTTTTCCTGAAATAACTTCACCTATTTCAGCAGATATTTTGGCCTAAAAGAAGAGTGACAATATTGGTCAATGTTGGCCTGGGATTTACTATCATCGTGAACTGGGGACCAATTGCCACTGTGACTGCCAAGAACCCTAAACTCCGATTGTCAAGCCCCATGAAGAAACAGTTAGTAGCAAATATTTATTACATTTGGCATATATGTTTATTTAGACCTCTCACATTCAAAAATTGCAAAAAAACCATCACCCAATGGCCAAAACTATAATACCTTTGAGAGAATGATATCACCAGACAAAGTCTGAGCTCCATCATAACCATCCACAACTACAGTTGACTGATGCATCACAGAATCATCCAATTCACGGGCAGTTTCTATAGGTGCACCAACAGCTTAAAGGTGGAATGATGTAAAAATTACAACACTAAAATAACTTCATCTTTTTAAAACTTGTCCAATAATATATATCTTTGATCAAAATGCTGCTTTTGAAGCTGAATTAAGAGAGTATATTTAAAATATATTCTATGTTTATCAAGTACAGTAATTTTGAAATAAGGATGTCAGTCAAGTTGCCAGGGTATAATAATAATACATTTTATTTCAAAGAAAAAAATTCATACAACACACGAAAGCACCAGGTTTCAACCAATCACCACACAAGACTGCCGTTGTTGCACTAGTAGCTGTGACAACTACATCAGCATTTTTTACAGCCTCTTCTGCATTATCATAAGGAATTGCCCCAGTCTCTTTGGCAAATTTCTGAGTATTAGCAGCAGTTCGATTCCAGACCCTTACCTAAGAGAAAAGCAATTAAGTATGTTAGCCCAACTTTAAATAGCAGTTTTACCTTGTTCAAACAGTCTACTCTTTATTTACACCCCTCAATACAATTGTTAATACAACTTCTTGTCTGTTTCGTCCAGTTTCACTGTTTATACCTCAGTAAAATTTCTAACATGTTTGAATGCGTGGAAGTGACTCAATGCCTGCCCACCAGCACCAATTATACATAAAATCTTGCATTTCTCTGGCACAGTCAGATACTAGTAAGAATATAAAGGTATGTATTTAAACAGACGTCATTAGCATAGTATCTGGGGCAAGAATTTGACTGTTCTGTGTTCAATGGTGTGATATTGGTGTATTAATTAATGATACCTTCAGAGCAACAGCTGATGCAGCTGCTGTACGCATTAATGTAATTACTACACCATCCAATAACTGAAAAGAAAGTTTATATTTACATTAAATATATGATGTAAAGTGAGCATTTTTGATATTTGTAAAAAATATATTTATTTAGATAGTGTCGTGTGAAAAATATTTATCATTCTCACATGAAAATGAATTCAGATGCACAATTCGGAACTTTTATGGGGGTGGTGCAGTGACAATTTACTATTATTTCATTGACCTGTTTCAGGCCACGGCCTAGCATGCCAACCTCTTTATAACTTGGCTACAGTTGGGTAATAATTATATTTGTTAAGTTTGTTTCTTACAGCCTCAATTGCTCCAGTTGTTGAATTTAACAGGATAATAATACTGTGCATGGATGGGTTTTGTTTAGGAAACCTTGATACTAATTTCACAGTTAGTGCTTCTTCATTCTTGGAAAAACATGGCATTGTGAACAGATATCTAGTGTAGGAATAAAATGCACAGAATATACTATTCTACTGATCATGAAAATGGGAGCTAGTATCAATCATGTTCCGGAGTCACTATTAGAGCAAATTTTTACTTCCTCAAAAGTGTTTTCTAAAATCACCCTCTTCCAAATTTGGAAATTCCAATTTTCAGTGTTTTTCAATGCCTTCAGAATTGCCCAATGACAAGGTTCGATGAAAACTCACTCCTCCACCACCCAGGGGTGCCACCAAGAATTCCCTGACACTGGGGCTAAGGTCCCTGACAGGGGGTCTGAAGCTGGACTCCTAAGTGCTGACTGCCAAAGGCTTCAATAAAAAAATAACTATCATAATTCAGCTTATGTCTGTCATTCATTCCCCGATGAATTGTAAAAAATTCCCAGACAGGGGACTTCTCCAGAGGGCTCTCCCCCACTCCTGCCGCCACGCCCCCCCCCCCCCATTTAGTTCGACTACGCGAAGTGTTAGTATGTAGTTGTGTACCCGCTGCCTTGGTTCACGTCAACAGTCTTACGAACAGGCATTACTACACCACTGTTTTCATGTTCAGAAAAATTACCAAGACAATTTTCTATCATCGGTATTAAGTCTTCGTATTTAAGTAATCTTCGTACATCTTCGGGTGAAATTGAAATGACCATTTTAAATTTTGTAGTTCCTCTCAAGTGAAGTCTCAAAACTCGCCTCACATGAGTATGAGCACTGACTCCGTGGTATTCACGTGGCTCGCCGTCGGACTCGGACATGAGCCTGTTGTTAGAAATGCCAGTGGTTTCATGTTATTCGATTTCTATTTTTTCTATTTTCAATTATTTTTTCAATTTATTTTCACTTTTTCAAAGTTGGTTTGCAATGGTAATGATAATGGTAGGAACTCACAGCTGTCAGCATTTAACTTTTGAGTATTTTTAAGAGGCCTAGTTATCATTTGGTTATTGTCCATTGTGTACAAAATTTCAGATAGATCTCTTTGGAGTATAAGAGTACTGGAGTACTGTATATACAGTATGCTATATAAACTTCACTGATGGAACACTACAAAAAATTGAACAGCAGACCAGTTGTTGAAGACCCAAAGGAACCGTGGGATGTTTATGTTGGTAGTGGAAGCAAAGTCAAAGCTGTCATCAGCAAAGCATTGAAAATATTAAATGTAACTAGTTGTCATATATGTTAAATAGTAGTGTATGAGATGACGAGTCCAACTGTGTCCTTCCATCAAAGAGTACCAGCCCCCGGAATGCAAGAAAATTATACATGTCTGTAAGCTAGAGAGTGCCTCATTTTGACTAATTATGAATTTACCATAGGAGAATGGAGAAAAGGTAGTATTAATTGGATTTGGCCCCACATTGAACAAAGCTATAACATGTGTGGAGATAATAAAAAGAAAAGAACAGGTTTGTTCTGCCAGAGTAGCAATTATAGAATTCATGGCCAATCCAACACCTAACTATGAATGCTATATAGAACTGTCTTATTTTATGTTACCTAATGCATAAATTGGGCCCTTAGAACAATAAATGCTATTTTCATAAAACAAATAAGACAGTTCTACACACTACAACTGACTCTCAAAAGATACTTTTAAAATAGTACCTAATTTACCTGGTATTCTATAATTGTTCTGATTGTTAGTACAGGTGACTTAGGTTACAACTCATGATTTATGAGTAGAGTATAATGTAATATAATATTAGACTATTTATACTATTTATACACTCTAATAAATACCATATATTATTTCACATTGCAGGACCTTCATCAGAATAACAAGCTATTTTACAAAAAGTAAGATTTCTTATTTCAGTCAATTTTATGAAATATATGTATTTGATAAATACCTTCTATTGGAAATACATTTTATTTCCAGTCACACATATAAGTTAAAGATTTTCTTTTTTTTTATAGAATGGAAGATACATGGGAACCAAACCAAGAGGGCTTAGACAGGTACAGATCTTATCTCCCTAATTCTCCTTTTATAAACATTGTCAAGGAAGCCTTTTTATGAAACAATGACCATAAACCTGAACAATAAACAATGGGACCCTTTTATTTTATATATAAACTGGTAAAATCAGTTGTAATTCCTATCAAGGAATGATAAGCTAGCCAAAATGGAATTTTGATAATCTGTAGAGTTACTGTACTCATCCCCTCTTCAGAATTCCATTTATTTACTAAAACACGCAATGTTTTCGTTTATTTTAAAAGGTTAACTGTATCAAGAAATGTTCCAGCCATCAAAATAGTTTTATCAAGGATCCCTCTTAATGTGAATGAACCAGGGTATGTGACCAATTTATTGTCTGCATTAGAAAATCTACCTTTATCTTAAACCTGCTAGTACCAAATTCTTCTGTTGTTCACTGACAGATATCAAGCTCCTGTGAGTGTTTCAAAAAAGAAGACTTTGGATTATCGCAAACAAAGGGCAGGTTATTCGGCCAAAGGAAACAAAGAAACTACTGAAAAGAAACATGGTGCAGAGACCCGCCAAAGAAACGAACATATGTCAAAAACAAAACGTTTTAAATCTTCACAACATTGAATAAACCATTCATGTGATAGAAATATTGCATAACAAGGTACTATCAGCATGCTTTGGGCTTTGGGAGTAACTTTTATAATATACTCAAAATTCATTGTTTATTAAATTTGATTGAATATGATGGAAGTCATATAACTTTAGTTAGGCTAGCAAATAGTGCGATTTTTATGCATTACTATTATACATAGGGTGTTTTTATAGGAGAGACCCTTTTACGAAATTTACATGCATGCATGTCATGCATTAGCATTGCAGCCACGTACAGACTTCACTAAATGACGAGTTCGTGCGAACAATAATGAAAACAAGTTTGTCTTGACAAGTGTATTTTTAACGAATTTCATTTTTTTCCATTCGTCCACGTCAAGGTCACTCGTCGAGAAAAACTCACCCGTCTCTGTGTGTGCCTATACGCGCCCTTGCTATAAGGGACGCGGCGACCCGGGTGCCACTGGTGGGGAGGGTAATTTTGGCCCGCCCTTAATTTTTCGTTAAAGTGGATATTACTTGGACATAGTCTCAGTCGGGGGTGTAAATTAGGCTACAAAATATAGGATTGTTCAAATTGGCCGAAAAAGCAAAAAATGAGACACTCCTAATATACGCGACAAAGCAACATTTTTCAACAACGTATATCGTAACCATGGCTATTTACACAATTTCCAATTTGTTTTTTATCCCAGTCGGGGTTGTTGCTTTAATGTAGCTATATTATCAGCCATCAGATTAGTTGACTAATCCGTTAAGCGTTATATTCAAATTTCAATCAATGTCATAGTTTTGTACTTCCTACAGGATTCTGATTTTATTATGTACAGAAAAAATGGGTATATGTAAAAAGTAGGAAGTTATAGTACTCATCCATATCATTAAACTAGGGTTTTAGCTGCCTCGGGTCGAGTTATACGGACTGTGGAAGAGCGATAAACGGAATAACTTTTTTGGCCTTTGCATAGTTTAAGCAGCATGGCTTTGATAGCAATATTAAATGTTTTGTCAAAGAAAGCGTAAATGATTGGATTCAGAAAACTGTTACAGTAGGGTAACACTCCAAAACAAATGGTTTGTAAAATCATAAATCCGTATAGGCCCATAGACCCCAGTAGCGCAGGGTTGTGTTGAAAAATAACAAACAGTATGAAGAACGGTCCCCAACACATAATGAAAGTTAGCACGATCAGGGTAAGCGTGAGCAAACTTCTTCGATTCGAATGCGTTTGTTTTCGTTGGTGTATTCTTGCGCTGTCCTCGTTGCATTCCTGGCTTGGCAAACGATTTCGGCTGTGCGCCTGCACAATACGGAATATCAAAGTACATAATATGATCAAAATCCCCACGGGAATGAAGAAACCCAACAGAGCAGCAAGAGTATAGAATGTTCTATTTTCGTTCTGACATACGTTTGTTGTTATATGTACCCCTTTGTTTCCAGGGTACGGCACAAGACCGAGTGCACCAAGAACGGCCGAGTAGATCCAAATAAACGCTATGATACGACACGCACGACTCGTCGTCACATTAGACTTATACCTGAACGGTCTGGACACCTTGTAATAACGATCAATGCAGATAATTGTCAGTGTCGTAATAGAGGCGGCCTCAGTAAAGATATCAACCCAAATCCAGAAACGGCAAAACACCAGCGTCATTTTATTTTCGTTAAGGAATAAATGAAGACGCATAGTCACGCTGAACATTGCCACCAAAAGATCCGATACAGCAAGCGTTGCAACGAAATACTTATTCGCATTGTGGAGGCGTTTATCCAGATAAGTGGCTGTCAAAACCAGTAGATTTCCAGCTAAGGCAGCGAAAATGATAAAGAAAAGAAAAATCACTTGGAAAAACCAAAGGATTTTACCCAGGTTAGCGACGTCTTCAGGTTCCGTTGGAACTGTTGCGTTAGTTTGATTGGTCAAATTTGAATCCATCTGGCGCTCAGATTTCCAACGGCAACAAGTTTCTGTTTGGAATATACAAACGTTGATAAACCGAATGAGATTTCGTAACAAAAACAACGTCTTGGCAGTCGTTCTCACACCAAATATTTTTCAAATGATAAGTTTAATCGTGTCATCGCTTGCTTTTATGTACTTGACGTCCTTGGCACACACACATGCATGTCATTTGCAAACACTTCAGAGGCTTACATGCAAGATTCCTGCTGGAACGCACTTGACTTTTTAGTATCCAACTGCGCGCCCTACTGCTATGCTACTTAAATGGTTTACAAATACAACTGATACCAATAAACTATTTTTAACAAACTTTATAAATTTATTTGCATATCTGTTTATCTGTTGACGTACATAGGTACCCCTGCATTCTCCCAAGAATCGATTTTTGTGACCTTTTCAAATTAAATTTGATGTGAAAAAAAGACAACTTTAGGTTGTCCCAGTCATTATGGCGTTGATGCTATCGTACATTTTTTTCTGCTGGTAAAATTTACGAATTTTGATGGCTATTTCAAAATTTCAACTGAAGTTTCAGATGTTTCTGATTTGCCAACCTTAAAATATTGGAATTTCCGGTTTAGACTTGCCTATTTACTTTCGACTACCCCCAATGGGAATTAAAGAGACTTATTATCTTTGCAAAATTGAATTTGGTGGGTTTGACAATGCTAACAGGATGCACAAATATGATTTGATAAATAATCGAAATGTATGTCAGTGCGCTGTTTTCTCCGCTCAGAAATTGCCTAAATTTGTAGAATTTCTGTCGGATCGATTGTAGAATCGATTGTAGATTAAAAGTTATTACTTACACACGTTTGTCAGGGGAATTTATATTTTGCACAAAAATTACCTTGTAATAACCTGTTTAGTGAATCTAATTATTACAATCTTACCAAAACCATACTTAATTGCCTGGTGTTGGTGGATGACCTGAGCATATATGCATATTACTTGAGCGGGTACATATTTTTAGTGCAAGACAGCCCACTTTGGCAGTCTTAATGAGACCGAGACGAGTATTTTAAAAAGGCAGAGTGTGTTTAACACAACTCAATGGATTCTAAGAACATAAATACTGCACAACGTATATGCATTTGTAAAATTTTGGGTAGAAAAAATTCTCTTTGCAACTCGTATGCCGGGTGAGTTTGCAATCGTGATGACAGGTTGAATTTTCTTCGCCTATCACTTAAGCTATATAGGTAGACTATAAGGTAAAGTCTGCTGCAAAAAGTACTATAAATAAAATGATTAGATTGAAAATGAATAAAGGTCTGTTTACAAAAAGAAAAAGATAAGATTTTTTTGTTGCGTATCATGGCTTATGTTTTTCATTGTGATGTGACCTGCGAGCCCGGCATCTGTTTCATTTCTTTGGTGTTTGCGTGGTTTATTAGGATTTTCCAACCACCTGTTACCAAGCAGTGGAGACCGTTTATCTAAACAAACAAATGCCAGTCAAAACGATGATTAGATCTTGTTAACGAGCGAACACATCTACCATTGCGAATGACCAAAGCTTTTAAGTCCAATAACAATCGTTTTCTGCCTTCATTTAATCATTTCCTCCTCCTTTTCAAATTTTGCATAGAAAAACACAAGACATGCCAAGTTCTTGTCACTACTAATGCGTCACAAACTCATCACCATTGTAAATTTTATATGTGTCGATGAAGCTACAGCGTGTTATCGAATGCGCGATAACGGGATCTGCAGCCTGCTCCGGCATGCATGCTATGTAAGAGTAAGTTCCAGAACCGGCTCTTTCGGTACAAAAAATTCCACTTTTTAGTGCCTGCTTTTATCGCATGATAAAAACTAGTCGCTCACGTAGATGCTCCCGACGTTAAATGCATGTACACGCTATAACCTAATAAAATTGCATTGTCAGAAAAGACGTCAATTAGGGTATTTACAAAACAAAAAACAACACAACAGCATCCTGAGTGTGTGAACAACAACACTTCGATCATGAGAGACTTCCAGCTACTTTGTGCTTAACATCAGCTGCGACCAGCGGGTGAGGACCAGTGAACAATGAACTGAAATAAGACTGGAACGGAAAAATTTGAAGCCAAGATGGCATCCTCGTTCCCAGGTTTTTGGCATACTGCGTGTGGCGAAGATGGAATGCGAATATGGCGGAATAGGCGGAATATATTTGGCGGAATATGAATTAAGCCTTTCTTGTATGATCCAGGCCTCTGGCGCGGAAATTTCGTGGGTAAAATGGCGGCAATTATGATTTTACTTTTGAAGCTTCATGTTCAGTAGGCTTCATGTCCCGCAATCTTGGCTTCACTCATTAATGAGGGAAAGTCTGAGAGCTAGCCGCTAGCGTTCCAGTCATATTTGAGTTCACTGGTGAGGACCAGTGGTGAGGACTGTTTCCTGGCATACGACACGTTATAGTACGTTACGTTACGACACGACCGTTATTAAATAAGTGTAATAATAGTGCGTTTTATTATGCGTACCCAATAAATATGAATAACTTATAGTTAAACGTTAAAGTTCGGCTATAGCGCGGCCGGTATACTTGTATATATAGTATATTCGACCGGGGTAAAAAAAATAAAGGCTGAAAATACCGCAATATGGTGTATCCCAATGCTATAGTATAAAGAGTTGTTGCATGTAAATTATCATTCGTATCAATTTAATCAGGTACAAGGCGTTAAAAATCAGTTGAAAATATTAGGTTTATGTTTGGGAACAATTTAATAGAGCCTAACTCGAGGTAGAGACGTGCTACACTGAAAAGCCCAACAGTAAACGAGGTTTGATTGCGTGACATCAGGCTTTCGCGTTCGACGTTATTTTTGTTATTTTCTCCACTGTCGCATTTTTTGCATGTACGTTCACACGTAAAAGTTTAAATGCTTTTAATTTTTTTATTGTTTAACATCTAGGTCAACAAATGCGTACTATGAAATACGCGGAAAACGGTAAATAGTCGCAATGACGTCAATACCAATACGAAGGCTTTCTATGTTTGATGTCATAAGAAAGGTTTATTGGACTTATTATCACTATTACTATAGTGTTGACCACATAATGAGGTCACATACAAATATTATATTCCCATATCAAGCCAACTTACTGGGTTCAAACCCAAGCGCAAAGTAACGAGCGGTTTGTTTGCAAGTGTGGTCGATAAATATTTTTAAGACCCCGTTTACATGATACCGGACAAAATTTCGAACAGAATTCGTCATTTTCGGCCTTCGGTCACGCGTAACTTGAAACGCCCTGCTGTGCGCTAAAGAAATGCCAATACTAGGAATCGCAACACTGAAATATTTTGCCAATATGTAAGTATGAAGAAACAACGAAGTGAGCTTTTTGCAGAAGCGATAATAGAAGACGAACTTGTAGACTTACTACCCAAACTTTTATATGCTTATAATGTGCGCTTGCTGAATGTCGGAATCAAAGTTCAAAGAGAAAGAAAGGGAAGAATTTGCGATAAGCTTGGACGATTCGGTAAGATTCGTATTTTGTCAACAAGCACGAATAACTCTGATTGCTCAACCTACACTATCGGCACATTTGTGACAGAAAATGCCAAATATGTTTGATATAGTTTTCTATCTCACGTTGACGAATATCCAGGCTATCCAGCCATATATTCGCCATTAAAACAAATTGATCATGACATTGATTTCCGCAGACAGGGAAGTGTGAAATATTTCACTCGAGTTCTCCATCAAATAAGTACATTAAAACATGAATTGTGAAATACTAAAACTATTGCGAATTTGGCCGGGGTATTTATCAATCGTCTACCGAAGAAAATTGCAAATTCTGAAGATCACAAATCCAAAACCATACTATCTGAGCAGGTTCCAGGGACGCAGGAATGTGCGACGGCAAGAGGGAGTGTTACATCTCTAAACATCGACAGAGAACAATTGGTTAGAAAATTTTTGGCTCTGAAAGTGTGGCAAGGTTTCTGTAGTTAGTCGACGTGCTATTCCTGGAACTTATTAACTGTCTTTTACGGTTGTCTAAAGCAACATTATTAACAAATTCGAATACAATCGTTTCCATGGAAACGCATTTTTGCACCCTTTGCACCTGCTGGTAAAGAGCGATAGCGAAAGCGCTGCCCTTGCCAGCATCCCTGGCGGTTTATGGTCGTTTCGTACTCTTGTCATTTCGTACTTCTGCCGTTTCGTACCCAGGCCTGGTCGTTTCGTACCCAGACATGGTCGTTTCGTACCCAGACATGGTCGTTTCGTACCCAGACATGGTCGTTTCGTACCCAGACATGGTCGTTTCGTACCCAGACAAGGTCGTTTCGAACTTTACACATGAGAGACTTAATGAGCTAGCTTTGCAACAGGGCGCTCATAAGCGCCCTGCTTTGCAAAAACAAGAAGACGAATATATTTTATTTAAGCTCATTTCAACTGCCGAAAAATATATCCGTGATCTGTCCGTTTATTTTTTACTTGTGAAATAGCTCAATTAGCCTGTAGAACGGTATTCCACGACGACCAAAATACATTCAACTTTAGCAGCACTTTCTAGCCTCCCAACACGTGTCGCACTTTGGAGCGCGTTTTGGAAATCAAAGACATCGCCAACAGTCCAACACGCGTACAAGACGAACACAGATAATCTTCGGTTAGGTCTTGTAAAATTTTTAAATCTCTCGGAGACAGGTTCTCACAACAAGAATGGTACCACATGCATTCGGCATCCTTCGCAAAAGATCGAATTGTCATTGCATTGCAGACTGCAAGTACCACATGGCCATTTGCGCTTAAGTGTGCGTGTAGACTTTCGGACCATTTTCAAAACGATAAATTTGAACTGCCAAATGAAGAACTCAACAAAGAAAGTGGTTGTTATCAACGCTTTTAATAAAAACTGAACTGATTGCAATAAAAGCAGTCATATAGCGTTTGAGTACGAAACGACTAAAATCGGGGTACGAAACGACCATCAATTAGAGTACGAAACGACCAGGGATATGGGTACGAAATGACAAGAGTACGAATCAGAATCAAAATGCGGTCTTTGGTAAAATAAAGTTTTTAAACTATAATTATGAGTGGTTCCGGAAATTCAAAGGCACTCAGGAAAGGGCACACAAAACGAGAACGTACGCTGTTATCAACACTAGCATTGATTTCTAAAAATAAAAGTATAAATTGAAAAGAAAATTACAGGATTTTAAGTCACGTTTAAAATAAAATTGCCACGTGTTTGTATTGCGCAGCATGCATGACCATGACGACAATGTTCCATGTTAATTAAGTATCAGCAAATTTTTTTCTGTGTTGCTAAGGACTGCTAAATCACTGCTTAAACCTGAATTTAGGCAAATGATGTGTAATAACACACACCTTGACAGGCTTGACTTGAGTACAATAACATACGTTACTTATTTTTGCCAAATTCCCTGATTCAACCAAGTGCCTATGTTTACGTAACCGATGATGTCGACGGGCGGAAATATTTTCTGTTTCTCAACGGCTCTGAATTATGTTTCTGACTAAAAAACAAAATACGAACCTGAAATCGTTTTGGATTTCTTGTGAACTGTCAATTTAATCAACCAGTCTAAGTACTCTTTCAAGGTACACAAAGTGCACTGCTCTCTTTCATATGAATTAAGTGCGATCTCTTATCATTGATCGGTGACATAATAAATAATCTAGGTAAATGATCTTGCTGACTAGGCCCAATCACAAGTACTTGCGTCTGGTTTCAATGGTTCTAACCGATAAATTCCGATAAATAAGTGACCGACAAATAACCGATTTTTCGGTTAATAATTGAGACAATGCGACCCATACCGGAAAAGGCATTGGACCAATCATAAACAATAAGACAAAAATGCAAGATGTCGGCAAGAAATGATTCCTGGTAACATCGAGCTTTCTGTTTCTAACTAATGAGTGCTAAAAACTGAAAAAAGATGAACATAGACCGACATTGGTCGCGGTCTCTAATGCATCGTGTATTGAGTCCTGCTTATTGTTCTGATGGCAAAATCAACCGGCCATCAGCCGATGTGAGTCCGTTGCATATTGCGTGAGATGGATTTGGTTATTTTCATCCGCCTAATTATCCATTTCTTCTTGCAGTATTCAGTCACAAAGTCAAGCCCCGAAGCGTTAAAAAAAATTTTTCTCAAGGTAAACTTCAATGTTGTACTGCATCAGATCGTATTTCAGCAAATCACGGCTTTTTAATAATGTAGTTGTCTCACTCGGAATTATTAATTGCTGTTTTACTTTCAAGGACATGCAATGTTTACAATAATAAACCCCGTCAAGAAAGAACTTCAATTCTCTATATAATTGATACTAAATTATGGCGTAGACTAATCTCGTTCTGTTCAAATGTAAATGCTTTTTAACCAGTTATTTACCATTAACCAATTCACTGTTAATCATTAAAGGAAAAGTGATTACTCAACAAATAAATTACATTAAGTCGTTTTCTGTTCAGTAATCTGGAAATTTTACACTATGTAATCACATGTATTGAATATAATATTGAATATGCCATCTATCACATTATTTAAAGCAACACAAACAGACACTAAGCTTAACCTAACCCTAACCTTAATTAATCACCATGCATCTTAAAACTACCAGGGGCCGGTTGTATAAAACTCTTTAACTACACTGTGCAAAGTTAAATCCTAGTTAACTCAGAAATACACAACTCTGATTGGCCAATTCTGTTCATAACTACAGTTAAAAGTTAACTAGTCTTTTATACAAGGTTTGTGTTTTTGTTTGTATACACTGAAGTGTGAAGTATCCTGGGGGCTGGGGCCAGTTGTTCAAAGCTAGGTTAGCACTAACTCTGGGTTGTTTAAAGCTAGGTTAGCTCTAACCTTATCTGTATCGACACAGTAAATCCATCCTTGTTTGTTTAATCTATCAATAATTATCTAGAATTTAATTCTAGATAATGGCAGCCAATAATGCCAGTAACTTTTCAGAATTTCAGCATTGTAATCTGGGCCGGGTTGTTTAAAGGCGTTTAGCTTAAACAGCAGATAAGATCAAAATGGAAAACAAAGTTATTAATTTATCAAACAACTGAGCTAAAATATTTTGATGTTAATAGTTTAATTTTCAATGAAAGTACATAATATTTAATTCATGAGATATAGTCATTCACAAGATGTATGAGAGCATTTTTAACTTTGGCTTATTGACAGCTAAAAAACCTAGAACAACTTCCCCCCAACTATGTATTAGTTGAGTTTTTTTTATCACAAATTTATACTATGAGCAGTGTCAGAAGTCATGTAAATACCATCACCCATAAAATACATTTTAGCAAGTCTAATTTTAGTAAAATGTCATACATCACTGTCATTTTAACTGTATTCCCCACCACTACATGATACACATATACTTATAAACATGGACTTTAAATAAGTAGAAGTTAGCAATATCCTAAATGTTGTACCTACCAACCAATTGTAGGCTCAATCATAACCAGTGGCATCGCAGGATCGATAAGTGGGGTGGACATATTCATATATTCCTGTTCACAGGCAGTTAAAACTATCAATTTGAATAGAAATGAATAATGTGAAACACATATATATGAATAAGTCCCCCCCCCCCCACTTATCAAGCTGGCGACGCCACTGATAATAACACAGGCCTAAATAAAAACACAAGGTTTTCAACATTTAATTTTAGTATGCATCATTGGAGGAAGATGGAGAGATGTTCATGACTCCAGAGGATTTTATAAGGACATTTTTAGGAATGCAAAAAGAAGATGACTACAACGTAGAAACATTAAACTTATTATCTGGTGTTGTGGATCAAACTAAAGATGGGTAGGCTTTTCAACTGTGTTTTTCATGCTTTTTGAGATTACTTGAAAAAGTTGTGTGTGACTACTACATAAGAAATTGATTAATTGAATCGGCAAGGCCAAGGTTCAAAATGCACAATCAAATTCTGCCAATGCTCGAA
This sequence comes from Dendronephthya gigantea, assembly GCF_004324835.1. NCBI lineage: Eukaryota > Metazoa > Cnidaria > Anthozoa > Malacalcyonacea > Nephtheidae > Dendronephthya > Dendronephthya gigantea. Next base: position 3,596,599 of record NW_021163010.1, on the reverse strand, counting down.
ATTTTTGTCGGAGGGTCTCGAGTGTAGACCTTCTTTTTAGCTGCTATAGCCTGCTATACTAGCCATTGAAGCTCTGCATTGAGCAAAACTGCGCAAAAATGATATTGTTAGTTTGCTAAGTACTGACAAGTTAGCTGGTATTGGAATGGCTTGACCTGAACCTACGACGCGTTGCTCGTTTTGATATCGATTGTCGCCGTCGGTCAAAACCATTTGCTGTACTGACGAAACAACAAAGCGTAGGCAAGAAACGACCAGTTGTATTGAAAACTACCACGGGGGAAGGTGGATTGGAATGAAATCCGCATGGATGCAAAACCACTAGGGTGCGAAAATCCCTGCATGGCAATCGTTAAAAAAGATTTTGAAATACGGGTTTTTGTTTAGGCTTATATCATTCAGTGAAATGCTTGCATTTGAATCCCTCCTCTGCAGTCCTGATGCTCAATTTCGCATAGTGTTTCAACTGTTTGATTTGGATGGAAAAGGCTCTGTTAGTTTTGGTAAGTCGTTTATAAGCTACAGCAAGAGAATAGTACTTCAGGTCCTCTGGCAGAATCAGTATACATTTATTCAGGCATCATTTTCATGCACATTTTTCTTTTTCTTAACTGTTCCTGCATGAATAGGATACCGTATTGGGGCTATCATTATTCTTAGTATTTATATATTCTTACAGATGAGTTCTCTAGAGTTATAAAGAAAACCCAGCAACACCAAAAGTTTCCCTTCAATTTTGATTCTCCATTTATAACGCGGTTTTTTGGAGAAAACAAATCGAAGGGAGTGCCATATAGCGAATTTACGCAATTATTAGAGGTAAGTATACGTGTATAGTAGGAAGGTTGCCATAGTCATGCAGAATAGTATACTCCATAGCATGGAGGATAGCCATGATAATCGTAGTGAATAGTAATGGCGAATAGTAGTCATAGGCCTGGAGGATAGTCATATGGAGGATACAGTAGTGATGGTCATTGTCATGGTCATGGTCATGGTCATGATCGTGGTCATGGTCATGGTCATGGTCATGGTCATGGTCATGTCATGGGGTCATGGTCATGGTCATATAGTTATGGGTCATTGTCATGGCCATAGTCATGGTGGAAAGTCACGGTAATAGTCATCTCAACTGACGTCTTCAGGGTCAGTAAAAGTTGTGTACGTCATTATGATCGATGCATAAAAAGGAGATTGAACGGTACTTTTCTCGTGTTTTCAGGATTATCAGAAAGAACATATAAAGCAAGCATTTTATCAGTGCAAGTTAAACAAAGGGACAATTACTGCAAAAGATTTTAGTACGATAATGAAAACCTGTCGTCCTCATGTTTTATCGCCTTATACTCACGAGCACTTGTTAACGGTACTGTACTTATGTTTTTTGCCATTCAGATTTTACCTGATGGCCCCGATCAATCAGACTACTGTACATTCAACACTGACTGACGTAGCTACTGTATACACGGCTGAGAAATTGAGCACCAAAATATTCGTGAGGCTACATAGCTACACTGCTGAGTACTGTTCATGAAAATTGCCTATTATTTGATATCATGGTATAGGGAGTCAGGGAAAGTAATTAAACGAATGAATCAAACAGTCGGTTTACATGTTTGAAGTTTCTTCATTGACCGCAGTATTCAATGGCCAACACTGCTACCATCTTACCGAATAATCATTTAGCCTCTCCCGCATTACAATGTTGCCACTGATCTATATAATATTTCTATTGAGATAAGTGTAATAATTTTAGGAAATACAGTGTAGCTTAGCACTTGGTTGTTGCCATCCATTCTTCCTACATGACGTTCTTCTATTCAACTTGTTTAGGTGGCAGGTGGTATGACAAGTCATGTAGTAACATACGCGTATTGCCTAGCGTTTAATGATCTTTTGGACAATATTAAAGTGATTCAATATCTTTTCGAAAAAGCAGTAAGGGGTGACCGACAGAAAGATATGACCAAGGGTAATGATGTGACTCTTCTATTCATGTTTATTGAAGAATGTTCAAGACTTAGTGTTATATTTTCGTTTGCTGTCAATTTTCGGCATGCCTAATAACGCTGGTAATTCTATCTTTATTTTAGAGGAATTCACTAAAGTGGCGCGCAAACATTTTTTGGTAAGTTTAGGTATACCTCATACATGCAGACATGGCTCAGTTTGGGTATACCTCATACATGCAGACATGGCTCAGAAGAGTAGCGCATGCAGACATAAAGACGTACTTTTTTCTGTTTATAGATAAACCCTTTGCAAATTGATATATTGTTTCACTTGTGCGGATTAAGGCATGGTACTGGGTAAGTTGGTATTACTTCAATCGTTTTCACTAGCGCGAATGCTCGAATTTAAATCTTGTGTTTAGGTTGGATTAAGGTGGAATTTAGTATTTGGGTTAACCTAAGACGTAAACCTAATCCCAATAATTTAATTCGTGTATTTTGGATGTTCTGAACATGGGATTTTTGCGCAAATTAGAGTGTTTGTGAAATCTTCTTATCCTTGCATTTGTTGTTCACAGCCGTATTTCATTGCTTGATTTGGATCACATAATACCCAAACCTGATGTCTTTAAAGTTTACTCTGCTGAAAATCACCAGGTATGTTTGGTTTGGTCTCACCTGTGGTTTCACTTTACTAGTGACCTAATGCATGTTTTTAACAAAACTCCCGCGACTTTGGTATAGTTGGAACCTCGTACCCAGGGTTTTCTCCCCAAGAGGGAAAACCTAGTACGACTACAAGGTTGGTATAGTTGCTAATAACCTTGACAATCGCGTGTTATTGTGTCCCCCTAGTTCAGTCAGCACTCGTATTTTCCTCAAGAGAATGAGCGAGATTTCCACAGACCTTATTATTTACAAGGTTTAGAACATTTGTATCGCTTTGTTGTGGGTGGCATTGGTGGAGGTAAGACAACCTGGAGCTGTTTCTTCAAAGCTAGTTAACGCTATTTCAAATTTTAGACTTGAGTTAACGTTAGCACAAAAAGGCGATTGATTGTGTCAAACATATCTTTTCTAGCTACCGGAGTTACAGCTGTGTATCCCATTGATCTTGTAAAGACCAGAATGCAGAACCAGCGCGCTGTTAGTGCGGAAGAAAGATTATACAAGAACAGTTTTGATTGCTTTTTTAAAGTGCTTCGAAATGAGGGATTTCGTGGGTTGTATAGAGGTATAAACATAGTCTGGCATGCTTATTTCATAATAGGGCACAACAACCGTTTATAAAATAATGTGGTAGATGTTGGCAATGTTTATAAGTTGGTGTAATGTTGTTGGTTTGTTGCCTGTTAGCCAATTTTATTGCTTGTTGTACATTTGCATTTACATCACCGTCGATGACACATTATTCTATCCTATAGGTATCATACCGCAATTAATTGGTGTGTCGCCTGAAAAAGCAATTAAATTGTCTGTAAGTGGAATCATTATCTTCACTTTGTAGTAATTTTTTCAAGGTTTTAGAGAGAGTTTATTATTTTCTTTATCGTTTATCGTATTTCTAGACTAATGATTTTGTGAGAGACAGATTGAAAGCTGAAGATGGTTTTCTCACGCTCAGCGCCGAGATCGTTGCCGGTGGTTGCGTATGTCTTCAATTTTAATTTCAAAAAGTATATCTCAAAAGGTTCCAAACAAACCTGGTTGCAACTAGTCGTTCCATAAGATAGCTGCCAGAATAATAACCTTTATATAGTGAGGTGTTGACATAGCTTTTTATAACACTTATTTGCTGCGTACCAACTACAGTATGCCTCTCAAACCCATGCATGCACAGGGTAATTTGTTAAGTTAAATTAACGCGTTTTCACCCCGAATTTTTTTTCTCAAACAATCTCTGGGGATATGCTTCATGCTACGAATGCTATATTAAACAATATGTTTGGTTTATGTCTGCTTATTCCTGTTTAGGCTGGAGCATCGCAAGTAATGTTTACGAATCCAATTGAAATTGTAAAAATTCGTTTACAAGTGGCGGGCGAGAGTGGTCAGAAGATCAACGCGGTGCAGACGGTCAGAGAACTTGGTCTTAAAGGTCTTTACAAGGTTTGAATCCAATTTCATCAGAATATTATGTTTTATAAAATGTTTTTTTTATCTATATTATTTCTGAAATTCAGGAGTTTATTATTATTTGTCTGGTCGTCCCTGAACATGCATGCGTCAATTTCAACAGTCGACTCGTTGATTGGTCAGGCATGACCTTCATTTATTTATTTGCATGCATTCCCCCCCTCCCGATTATACCGCAATCGCGTATCTGTGTGTAAGCTACTTTGTTATATTGGCATGAAATTGTATTTTTAGGGAGCAAGAGCATGCTTTCTCCGGGACATTCCGTTTTCCGCCATCTACTTTCCTGTGTACGCTCATTTAAAATCAAGTTTCTCCGACGAAAATGGATTTACCAAATGGTACAATCTTCTCGCTGCGGCTGCTATAGCTGGTAAGTACGTGAAATAATTTATCAAAATTTTGGTAATCTCATTTGAGTAGTTTGACCATAGGTACGCATGGTTTGACCATGCAGCATTCGCCCACTCTTCCCTGTGTTGAGTTTGCCAATTCCATCAGTTTCCCATGCAGACGTGAAATGCAAGATAAATTTATTCTTTAATAGAGGGAAGGGGTGAAAATTCCTCGGTAATAACTAAATTAAATGGGGTTGTCAGTGTACTGGTAGTTTCATCAAAAAAGTTTGACGTGGTTAGATTGCCAATGGGAAGTTTCCAAAGTAAATCTAAACCGTCAAATAAATAAAATTATTGCGTGTAAAAACTTACCTGTGTGTCACGAAGTTAAGATAATAGAAAACGCACAGGATGTCCAGGTTTGGAATTGCCTTCAGTATCATCTCCTCTGAGTAAACCACATCTTAAGTAAATGAGAAAATTTTAACCATCTTATCGTAAATTAAGAGCACGTTGTCCCTCTTCACCCCATTAGTGTGTAATTACTTTGATCGTCTGATAGTAATGTGAACCAGATTTTTTTCTATTTTTTTTATAACCAGCTAGATTTTTTTTTTTTCTTTTTATAACCATATTTTTTTATAACCAGCCAGATTTTTTTATAATCTCTACAGACTTTATATACATTTATATTAGGATGCCCAGCAGCATTCCTTTGTACGCCTTTTGATGTTATCAAGACTCGTCTTCAGGTTAGTGAAGTTACACAGAAGATCTGAAGGTGGTGGCTGAAGATCTGATGTCGTATATTTTGCTGGGAAGTTGTTGAATTCCCTCACATTTTTGTGTTATTTTCAAATCCTGTTTATTCTGGAAATAGTTTGTTGACGAACTGCACTGCATCTGCAATCCTGGTTCAGTTCGAAACTTCGTATTAAATATTTTACCCGACCACTCGATGTTTAACTGAATCAATCCAAAATTTAATCTCGGTGTCTACACTTCAACTTAGCCTTTTCAAACGTGAAACTTTTCATGTGCCGAATCGAATGCAAATGAACAAAGACTTTAGCTCATTAACATTAGGTTCGGCACATGAAAAGTTCGACGTCTGAAACAGGTCTTACTTTTGCGTGAAAACTATATTTCAAAGGTGATGTCAATATCGTAATAATAATAAAAGAGGTTTCATTCGGACGTTTTCAAATCCATTTAAACTTTATCGGCAGGTAAAAGCACGTCAAGGGCAGGAATCATACCGTGGGGTGTTTGATGCAGCGTCGAAAATCTGGAGGCAAGAAGGTGGTCGTGCATTCTGGAAAGGAGGCCCAGGTTCGTATTAAGAGAAAAAGGTTGGGTTTTCATCATCGTAACTTAGTGTATAATTTCCTTTCTCGGTAGACAGTGACGCATTAAATGCTCTGTCTGACGGCAAATATTTTTTCTACATTGAGACATTGGTTCGTAGAGTATTGTACGACGAGTTCCGATGATGAAAACAGTGGCTTGAAATTTCTCGTTCATTGTATGGTCAGCGCGTGCGTTTATTTGTCAACAAAACACTCACAACAGTCTCTAACCCTTAAATATAAAATTATTTCTTTAGCTCGAGTTTTCCGTTCCTCTCCTCAATTTGGGGTTACCTTGCTGACGTACGAAATAATACAACGATACTTCTACTTTGATTTTGGCGGGTAGGTCAATGCGAGATTTACTGTAGGATTAAATATTTAATGGTAGCAAATAACTTTTTATTCAAGCGGACATGTGGAATTATCAAGAATTTCCATTTTGACTTTTTGTTGTTCGTATCATCATATGTGATAAAAGCGACGAAAAATTAGAAATAAAATTCATTTGTAGATTATTTCTATTTGCATGAAAGTGAAGTTTACTGAGCTGTAAGTCTTGCTTCACTGTTGTCTTACGACTCTGCGTGGTCTGTTTTTGTCGAAAACGACCATAATGGACCGTGATTCTTTGTGTCGGTGTTGAAAAGGCTTTAGGTAACGTGTTCGAGACAATATACACGAGACAATAGAGAGAAGTCAGTAATATGACAAACGATGATGGCTATTTAAATGAGTCGGATATAAAAGCTTTTGTTGCCCCGAATTTAGAGAACGTGTAATGTGGCCTAATAACAAAAAAATCGTGGCTGCATGAGATATAATTCACTTACACATAAATGTATATTACCTCCTTTTAGAGCTCCCAAAACAGAAATGAAGCCAGTCAATCCTGATATATCTCTTCATGCTGATCATATCGGTGGATTACGTCTGGCTGTCGCATCTTTCGCTGGAATAGAAACAAAATTTGGACTATGTCTTCCTGTTTTTCAATCTCCCGGTCAAAATGTCAAGAAATAGTGCAATGAAAAACACTCCAGCTTAATGGAATAGGATAGAAAATATATTAATTATTTTGAACTTTCTGTCGATTTACTTTACAATTGGGTATAAATAATAGTGCGTGGGAAAATGTTTACTAAAGCTCGCAATATATAATCAGGTTTTTTTATTTTCACCAGACGTTCCACCTCACAGTCGCTTGCTGCCAGTGGAATGTTTCACGAACGATTTTTTCTTTGGGTTTTTTTTGTTTTAACGAGATGTTTAACAATTTAAAGTGACCTTTGTGTTTGTCCTGTGACTGTAGAGGCTAGAGCCATGCAACCGGGTCCAGCGCCTGATTAGAGTTTAAAAAACCAACGACACGGGCAAAAAGCGAAGTGTTAAGTGGAAAATTTGCCAATCGCTAACGATGACTAATAGTTCTAATATGATCCTACTAAACCTGTAATTTTTGGCTCGAAGATATATAGCAATATAAATTATTTTTGTCCTATTTGAAATTGCTATTAATTTTATTTCTTTACAGTAAAGGTATTTCTGAATCAAATGTGAGTAAAATTTGTTTTTAACTCCAAAACCCTTTTTTAATATATTGCAAGTTCTAAAGCATTTTAACCAGACGCGTTACAAATTAGGTGATTGCAATCTACGTCTTCATAATTTACATATTTAATCGTTCGAAGGAATTATTTCATGCGCAAGGCATGCTGGAGTGAAAAAAGCTTTATGTAGATTATCCACTTGCGAACGTAGGGTCGCCTTACTATTGGCGCGATTTTTACTAGAGGCTGGCCATTCCCCTGAGTGAAATTAGACCAAGAAAAGATTGTCCTAGATTTCTTTTAACCAGAAGGAGTCGTGTCACTGCCGGTACCGGATTCCTATCTTTTTTGGTACACGGATTACACGGTACCGATTCCTATCTTTTTTGGTACCGGTTTCCTAGATATTTTGCCGTTATAGAACAACGGTAAGTGAAGTCCGTCGAGAATAGTTACACACCACCTATAATTCGGTAGATTTGGTATATGCTGGCATTATAAATAAGTTTTTTATGGCCGAAAGAACTTGTTCTCATTAATCACCTGTGCGGTCAAAATAACAATATAAGTGCTCCATTCGTCAGTGAGTCATTAGTTAGCCTTCGCTGACTGTCGGTGATCTCTGAGAAACATGCAGGCTTTAAACCAAGCCCCCATTAATTGTCTGCCAGCAAAAATCCACTCGATGCCAAAAGGAGATGATATTCTATGTATTGTAGTTATACGTCATTCAGGTATACATACTCTATTGTAAATCTATTAATTGTAGGCCGGTATACGTCATTATGAAGTGTCAACAGGTGACAATGAAGTGGCTCATTAATTCGGTCTTCGTTTTGCACGATGCCTCAGTGGACAAAAGCAATAACTTTGACTTGGTTTCCGCAATTTAAATCTTCGATTTTCAGCCACTAAAGCTGTATCAACTTATGCTGTATGATTAGCGCGCAGAAGTCTTGGTTGAGAACTTTTATTACTGAGAAGCAGTTTGGTTTTGCAGAATTTGGTCACTGATCTGATCCCGTTCTCAAAAACTCAAACCTATTCAGGCGGAATCTACTGTTGGCTAAGCATAGCAAAGCAGATAAGACAAGCCAAAGATAAGAAAAGAATTAAAGAGGTAAGCACAGAATTGATAACGTTTAATCCGGAAATTTGAATCCATATTGCGACTATTTACACACGAGGTCCTTTTTTAAGCCGGTTTTTGTCGAGTTTTTCTTAATCTATTTTTGTCGACACCCTGTTGTCCTGTCCACACGATCAAAGGGAGAATATGCCAATCAAGTTAAATTAGCCTTTAAATTCTACTGGAAATTAACGGTGTTCGAAACCGTTTTTGCATGAAAACGAAAATGAAACGCTCGATAATGTTAGTTTGTGCACATAGTCTGAGTTAAAAGTTTATGGGTGCATGTACTCCGTAAGCGGTAACTAATTGGAAATATGGCGTCTAGAACGCAAAATGCTGTCCTGTAAGTCACCTTGGCACGTCTATGATGCTTAGATTTTATAAATCTCACATGAAAGACTGATGTTTAAAAGCAATTGATCAGTCAATCGAAAAGCACCAACAAACTAAAGAAAATCTTCTAGATCTCATAAACGTGTACAACCATTCGGAATGAACTTTGGATTACTTTAATTCGGCAGTATTGGGTATTTCGAATCGTATAAACTGATATCAACAATAACTATATTTATATCATAACTGTATTAGTACTCTGATTGAATCATTGTCAAAATCTTGTCAAAAACTCCAATCCTCACATGTTGACAATGAGACAATTTAGACAATTTTTGCACAGAGAGGCATGGGTTGACCTTTTGATTATATTTTTGATTTCATGATTTGATCTTGCTGTGAGAAGCGGAAGCAATGTCGAAATGGAAATTAGGCCTGATTCACAATAGCTCCTATATTAAAGAATCAGGGATCCATTGTATTATTTTCCGATAGACAAAGCATTTTTCGCACTAGTGAATTCAAACAAACGGAATCCCCGATCCTCAGGACAAGTGTGAAGCCCCGTAGAGACGGTCAAGTTTTTCTTGCCAAGTTTTATTTGCTCGTGTATACGCGAAAAAAATGACAAGTTTTCCTTGACAAGGAACCTTGTTCAAAAGCTAGTCATGCCAGCTTTTCAACTAGCAAAAATGTTCGTGTGCTCGGCCGTCAAGGAAAACTTGACAAGGAATTGTGTGCGTAGCATGGAACAGCGCAACAATATTCGAGGCAATCGAGCAGGTTTTTGAAGTTTTATCATTTCTGTTTGTTTTGAAATTCGGTCGTATACTCATTTTATTTCATCATGGCTCATATTATCGTAAAACTTGTCAAGCCAAAAAATTGTCAAATTTTTCGCGTACACACGTGCAAATAAAACTTGCATGGCAAGGAAAACTTGTCAACGAAAACTTGTTCGTCATACACACGAGCAAGTGAACTTGTCAAGGAAAACTTGCCCGTCTGTACGGGGCTTAAATGCTGATATTCAGAAAGTCAGAAGCATGTTGAAAATCCTGGGTACGAGGTTGGCATGTTTATTGCGCATAATTACCGTGGTAAGTTGTGCAGAGGCTTTAATCAAGATTACCGAAGATAATGATAATACACAATAGACTGCAAGGCAGATGCTGATTTTTCTATTTTTAATATCTATGGTTTTTGTCTTTTTGTCATTTCATATTTCTTGCAAATGATTTTATACCCGAATCGTGCTACTTGTGTTTTGCAAGTTTCAAATAATTAATCCAAACGTTCAGTTGGTCCAACTTTGATTAAATTTACATTGTATTACCGTGTTTTCACTTTTCTCACTCACGCTGCGCTGTGAGTTCAGTGACGTCATAGGTGATCACGAAGCATAAAGCATAAGCTATATAAAAGCTCAGTAGACTCGTGGCGCAATTGGAGTGATAAATGTCGAAGCACGGTAATACAATTTAATTTTAATCAAAGTTAAATGTAACTTTGACAAAGTGTATACAAAATCTGTTACGAAAACCATTACTATTATTGTCTATAGTTGGCATATTTTCATTTTGATATACGTTTGTCAAACTTAGCAGCTGCATGCAAAATAAGTGAATTATTATTTGCAGGGTCAGGGTATTCCAACAATCGCAACTACGGATTTTTTTAAATAAACCAGAATCTTTTCTTTAAGAACGTTATTGGACCATTGGTGTCCTCGGAAACTCTGGGTTACTTTTGTTTTTAGAGAGGTGCATGAGAGACCGTGATAGGCCTAAAAGCTTTCGAAACTGCAAATAAAGTAAAAAGATATTAAGTTAAATATAAAATTGAATCATTGTATTATTAATGACTATTTGTTGGTTATCATTATTCAAAGTCACCTACTGATTTATCATACCTCGCAACTGATGGCAGAAAATATATGTGATCAGTATATGTAAAATAAAGCTGTTCACAGAATTGTTCACAGAGCAACTGCAGCCCGAGTGTCGAGCGGAATAAAACGGATAAATGAGATAAAATTAAGAAAGTTTGTCGTTGATTTGTCTGACCCATCGCGGATTAAAAATTGCTAACCATGCAACCAGAAATATGAATGTAAGTACATAATTGTTTGTGAAGTTCCATATATTGAATGTTCTATTTGGAATTCGTTATTTGCATGCATGCTTATGTAAAAATTCTTTATGCATGCATCTTTTCTGGGGTGGAGAGAGATTACATCCGGGGGCAATAGCTTAATTCCCTTTTTCGCCGCCCTTGGCAAAAAATGCAGCAAAACCCGGAACATTCGACTGAAGAACTAAATTACTGAAAAGTCTAGAGAGAGTCCTTGGCTCACTGCCGATGATTATCGGAAAAGACTGCACGAAAAACGGATTGCATGAGAACCGAGGGAAGAACATATAGAATTACAGGGAATTATTAATTAATTTATAGAATTAATTTATAATTTACATAGCGTATTTGGATATGTTTGCGCAAAAATTTTAAAAAAGCGCTGTTTTTAATTGCAATTTTTTATGTGCTATATACATTGTTCAGTATATATAGCTATATATTAGAATTAAGAGCCCCAGCATGCAGCTAAACAACTGATATTAGGTTCATTATGTTTCGAGTGAATGCTGCCTAAGGCTAAGAACAACTTATTCGGTCAGATGAAGGTTTAGTAAAGAGGTTTTTCTCTGATGAGGTCTTGTGTGAAATTTGCATCGTAAAGAAACAGCTGCTGTTGGATTGTGCAGGTGATACGATAAACGCTGTGATATGGCAAACTCGAAGCCAATGGGAGACGTTAATGTTATTAAATACAAACAATTTACTTTATGTTTTATTTAATTAATTTGTTAACCTCCGTCTGTGAAATAGATGTTAAAACAATGCGTGTTATATATCTAGTATGACCCAACTGCAACGTCCAAGTCCAACACTACGAAAAAATATGTATTAACGCAAGGTTTGATCGCGAGATTCCTGCAGGAGAGCGCATGCATGAAGATATCCAAAGAGTGTCCCACCGCATTAATTGTTTCAACTGAAATTTACAGAAACCTACAGAAATTCATAAAGTAACGAGGTATAAAACAACCCGTTATGGGCCTGCATGTCTATTTTGTTATAGCTATGTTTAACCATTAGAAAAGCGCTCAAGCTAGCCACTTCCTCAATCTAGACCTTACCGAGTCATCTCTTCTTGATGACTCAATGTTGAGCTAAGATATATACCCTTGGATGTTTTTTTTAGTACTAAAGTGTAAAGCAATATCCTTTTTGATATGTTTAGATAATTTTTTTAAAAATATCAGATAAACTATATAAACAGTATCATAAGGAATCTTAATATTCAATTAGCCCAAAATAACCCAATAGCAAGAAATGTAGCAAATCAGTTCTTAGACAATATTTTTCCACCCTCCAGTCCACGCACACTTTAGCGGTTATTAACAAACGAATTTAGAGTATGGACTATTCTGTCTATTCACAGTCCAAACAAATGTTTAGATGACTTTAGAATGTCGCTGTTGTCTTTCGACTTAATTTTCGACTGAACGTCGGCCGATGATTGCGGGATGTTGTAAAACTGTCTCGGTAACTTCTCTTATCAGTATCGGTTTTCATACACCGGCCGTGTTTAAAAAGTAGCGCCAATATTGCTATCATTTCAAACGGCGTACCGAACAGCGTCTGCTGTGCGTGGGGTCTTTTGGACACTTTTCCAATACATCAGCCAATTTATTCATTTCAGTATTTCTTATTCTAAGAAGTCTATAATATAGGCAGAGCGGAATAAAGTAAGTTAGCTGTTCAACATTTTGTAATTATAGTGATGGTCTGATAGAGTATTTCAATATATATTTATATTATCATTTTGTGCGTGAGAGTGTGCATGTTTTGATCCTCAAATGTCATTTATTTATGATTCGGCAAACTCAAGTTAATTTTTATTTTAAGTGGGAATGCCTGATGCATGGCAACATCTTTCTTCTCTCATTCACGGGCGTAGGGGAGTGCTCATGCTTTCAGGGGCATTTTTAAGCATTGATGCAAGGAATATACTGATTATTGAGGCAGTAACTTTTTACCGTTTCAAATTAGTACGCAAATGCTTCATAAGAATGTTATTGTGTGTCAAAGAAGTCACCTCTACAGGTTCATCGTCCCAGCTTTAGGCTTAGACAAGAAAAGGGATATCCTGAAATTTACAATATCAGGACAGGGGCCGGTTGTATCAAGCCCGTTTAGCTTAAACGGTGGACAAGTTCAAAATAAAAAGCACGTTTATCGAATTATTTAACAAGCGAACTAAATGTTTTTAACCTTAATACAAATATACTGTTTACAACTACATATTCAGTGCATAGAATTCAAGTTGACTCATTCAAGGGAGTTGTAAGAGTGTTATTTAATTTTTACTTATCCACCGTTTAAGCTAAACGGGCTTGATACAACCAGCCCCAGGACACTAATGAATGTGCGAGGTTTCTCTGCCTACATTGAGTGGGAGGTAACTAATGCCGTATGTGAACCCGGCCTAGCTCTCCAAAATCGATAGTCGAAAAATGCATATGCAGACAGGGACGCCGGATCGTTTTTCTTGAAAGGACACTCAGTCTGTTGCGGCACAAGAAATTTTGGCGAAAAACATCGTTTGTTGAACTTCGTAGTTCATCGTGTTGTTTGGCAGTTTTTTCACCAGACGATTGTGCACTGCCATTCACGAAGCTCGATTTATCTGTACTTTTACTCTCAGAAAAGAAAAGGGAACAGCTGCCACTGCTACCCCCTCCCTGTTCCGGCGCCCCCTGCCACCTTGTTCCGGCGCCCCGCGTCCCTTCATGTAATCAGGCAAACGGCTCGTTCCTGAAAATCCGATGTACTAAATAGATATTAGATATACTAGCTAAAGCAAATCCTTCACTGCATGGCATGCTTTCTAAGTTCTTGATGGCTGGGATAAAAACGAAATACGTGGTAATGCACTCAAATTTCTGCGTTAGTTGATAAAATGCGAATTTCAAAGCCAAACATGCAATGAATTTTTAATTTTTTAAATTTTAATTGACCGGCATTCTTTCAGTGGCTAAACACGTTTGGACCGAGGAGTTTTCATTATGTCATTGCACAGTTTTCTAAGTACTGAGTTTTTAGGGTTCACGGATTTCGCGTACTTATAGCTAGCGACATGTGTGAGTCTGTGGTCAGCTTGCTCTGCGCGCACTGTTGGCCTGCAAATCAGGCCCTTCAGACCCAGAAATCGGGTTTCGACCCCACCACAGTTCCCCCATAAAGGAAGTGTATATTACGGGAACGCGACGGTGATGCAGCTGAGACACTCCATAAAATGCTGTTAGATCAAAGAGCTGTATTATATTATCAATCGTATGAATTTAATAAGCTATAAAATGTTGAAAACGTTAGGATCATGCATGCATGCTTTGGGACAATTCTATTAATCCCAATTCGGAGTAACGCTTGTTGCATGCGTCTTGAAGTGCAAACGTTGTACACAAGATGTAAAAGTCATATATAACAAAACGTAGACGACGTCTAAAACTCGGATAATAACTTTAATTATTCATTCTTTTAAACGACCAGTTGTATTGATGGCCGCGTTGTCGCGTGTCTGCCCGAAGTTAAGTCCGGTTTGCATTTGATCGTAATTGCCGTGCCCAACATGTCGAGGTCGCTGATGATTTTTTGTGTCAATGTGAGTGCGCAGTCAACAAATAATGAAATGAGAAAGAAATTCTAATGTCGAGCCTGCTCATTGCCGCCCTGCTGATTCATGTTATAAAACAGATCTCACATGCATGTATGTACTTTGCAGGTTATTTCAATAGCGGGATACTGAATGAGCACTATCAAAATTTCTTCTAGAAAGTAGAAAACATTGTATAAACCCTGGGATTTTCGTGTATGCGTTCCTGTCTCTAATACTGTCTTAATTGTTGAATCTCATTTTGAAAAACCGAAATTCATTAATTTCATTTTGACAAACTGTTAGATTAAATTCCCCCTCACAGTATTGTGACAAATGTGGCTCATCTTATTCCGGCATATTCTGGGATGTGGTAAAAAATGCTTATCTTGACGTTATATTGAGACATTATTGCGGTCGTATATAAAGACTGATCTGTATAGTACATCAATACCTTCATTTGCTGACTATTTATTTCGTGCAAACTTCAGCTCCTCGTGACGCTATAACAAGCCTACAAAGCACCTAATTTCAATAAATTTTCATTTTAGAAGTTTTGATCGATGCTGCAGCAGGCTAACGATGCATGTGCATGATGGTATTATATATAAATATTCCTTTTGATTATATACTTGTTTGATTGAGGATAAAACTTAAAAGTAAAGTTGAAGTTAAAAAAGCATCCTTATCGCTAAAAGTCAATGAAATATTAATATATTTCTTGTTTTTGTTTTTGCATTAAATTGTTTCTGCATGCCGCCAACAAAACCTGTCCAAAAGAAAACCGCATGCATGCACTCCACACTATAATATATAGCCTCAGTCTCAGATAAATATCACGCACGCCATATGTATACAGTATACTAATATATAGATAAAAAGTGTGACAAAAAGGTAATTTTAGAAAGAATCTATCTATATACGTATACCTTTATATATTGCTATTGCTGTAAATTGTAAGCCAATGAAGTGCACGCGTGCATGCATGCATGATTTAAACAAACTTCAAACAGGCTGTGACGGCATTCTTCCAATTTTAATCACTCTTTTTTGTTCTTCTTTCATGTTCCTAAGTGCCGCCGTAGAAGTTATAAAAGTGCAAAGTTTTTCCTTAAAACAAGGTATATATATATATATATATATATATATATATATATATATATATATATATATATATATATATATATATATACACGGGAATTGAATGCATATGTTAATTTTGCTAAAAAACTCCAATGTCAAGCCCGATATTGCATGCATGCTGTTCTCTATTACGTTATAAAACAGCTCTCACGTTGCAGCTGCTTTAAGAAGCAGTAAAATTGTGAAAATATCTTGTTTGAAATGTTCATGCATATGAATGTCCATGTTCTCATTGGATTTAATTTATCTATTCTTTGTGTCATGCATGTGGTATTCCTGTTAAAACAGGCGGGTGGTTGAACTGTCCGCACGCGTCGTAAGTTGTGAGCTCTCTATAGCTAAATGTACCCACGGTGCACTTTCTCTATAAGTGCTTTTATGATTATATCAAAGATGAGACATAATGGTTATGATCAATTTATAATATAGGCATAGATAAAGTACACATGTATTTTCAAGACTAAAGCTAAGTGCTTTTATGATAGTATCAAAGGCAAGACTGCATGGTTGTGTTCAATATATGTTGATATTATGCTAAATGGGTATCTTAATTTCATGAGGACTATATGTAATACTGATCAAGCAATGCGGATATTAATCGCAATATACCAATTATAAACAGTTAAGTTAATTAAATGATTTAGAGGCAGAAATTGCTGGTATAGGCTACAAATGCGGCTATATTTTGTTCGTCATAAACGAAGATATACAATTGCAAAAAGCCAAAAACCACAATTACTAAACCGCAGCCAACATCTTAATTGACCTTAGCGTGTATATATATATATACCTATAAATACGTAGGCTATACAAGCTGCATGAAAACTTGGTAAATGCAATCGTGAAATAGCCATAGTTGTCTAAAATATTTTTATCTCAAACGTTGCACCAGCATGAGATATTTCTTCGCCTTCAACATCGTGGTACCCCAACAACGCGTGTGGGAGAAAACGTCCAGCGTGCAGATCTTCAAAAATTAAACTAAGAATAAAGGGTAGGTTTATTCACGTTTGTTCTAACAAAAACCCCAAAAAAATGCGGCTAGTATACGCTGTGAATTTATATAGTATACGTGCAACAATCAAGACATGAGCACAAAATCCACGAATCGTATGTCGACCGTGCATATCGCGTAGTCTGTCGACTAAACATAATATAGCTTTGGCTTTATAACTACGAAGTGAAGTGCATTGATATGGAGCCGTGCATCCATGGAGATGATTCTGTATCGTAATAATAAGAATAAAATCTTTCACAGTGAAAATTAATTGACATTGCGTTTCTGCCGTTTCAACTCGATTCAAGCATTGACATGTCTTCTCTCTATAGATAGTGCTCATGCAAATTTTCACTGGCTTATTTCAATTTAATTGATAGCCTGCATGCATGGGGCGCTCAGAAAGGTTGTATCGGCGAGGCCCTCACTGTAGTGGAAATGGACTGTTGGACATTGGAGAGACATACATTTCTGTCCTACATAATTTTAGCCAGCCAGATTTGTATTGTCCGGCATCGATGTTGTGTTCATGCCTGTCGGAAAAAAAAGTAGGAGACTATATAAAAAAATTGTATGGTATTTCATACAATCTCGAACTTAAATCACAAAGCCATTGAAAGACATTCTTAGGTAATTTTGACGAGAAATTAAAAAATATAAAATTTCGAGTTTGTCTGGCGAGAAGTTGTTGGATACCTTCAATTTTAAAACCTTGGCGGCCTTGCTGTATTCGATTTTACCATAACAAGCCAAAGAAAAACGGCCCATCTTATGACGTTTTGGCAACGTAAGTTTCAACAATGTCTGAGCGAATACAATCCACGTGACGTTTATGTCAATCCGCTTAAATCTGTATAGGAACTGTAAAAAACATTGATTTAAAATTCATTCCTTCTAAATTGTCTCATTAATTATTAGCATTTTAAGATACTGAATTATATAGCGGACGTACACTAACAGGAGACATAAAAATACGAAAATATCCGATCAAAATTTATACTTATTTCGATGAACTTGTTCATTTCCGAGTAGTGAAAAAGCAGCCAATTATATGAAGATCATAAAAATTGTCAAAACAAGGGTTAACCTACATGATCACTAGAAGATCTTTAATTTTAGATGTCTTGATTTTATGATGGGTTCGAAGTGGTTGGCGTGTAAAGTGATTGCACGAATACGGACCATTTTACACATAGACTATAACAATGGAAAACTTGCAACCACCCAGCGAGAATTCCTTTACCCAATCGAAATACTTCTGTGTTGATTTTTATGCAGATACCGACACCCGCAGCGAGAGTTTTTTTTGCCATGCATGCATGGGTGAGAACCGAGTTCAGATTTAAACTAGGCCACCGAAATAATTCCGATGTATTAAGTTAGGTGATTAACCTAGCTATAGTTAGCTAGGGATTTAATGTGTAACCGCGAGACACACAAACCTTAGGGGTAATTTTCGAACAGTTGCAGAACAATTATATTTTGTTTATTGTTGAAGACCTATTACCTAACTTTCCTTATCAAATATCATTGTTCGCTTAATAATTCTTTTTCGGCAATTGGCGTACTTTAATAAGCTTTATATCGCCTCACCGCACTCACTATTGTTCTGATTGGTCTAAGCAAGGCCAAACAGCTGCGGGTATTTGAAAAGTAAAGAAAGTAGTATATGCATTATTATTACAATAACACTAAGATAAGATTCCTTGTTTTTAGATTCCCTGGTTTGGAGCTGGAAACTCGAGCAATCGCCCCAAGACTTTCCACAAATTTACAGCACAGTTTATATCGTAACTGGTCTGAAAAAGTTTTCGACTGGGAAAGGTATAATTATGTTCATTTCAGTTACCGTAAATAATTATTATACATAAAATGTTAAATATGCGTTAGATTATACACTATATACAGAATGGGTGATGCTATCTTTTAACTTATGGACTGTTAGGATACCTTCAATATTTTATCGGCCTATATTGGGATGAAATTGAATTATGAAAGTTAAAAAATCTTAAGTTAAAGTTAAAAACGTATACGCATGGACTATAGGTAGAAAACTGTCTACAATACCACTGGAGCATCATTATGCATGTTCCAAACCCCGCATATAACCATTTTGATTTGTAAAAAATCGAAAAACGGTTAAACGACTGCACAATATTCTTCATGCATTCGTTTCCGAATGACATTTATAATAAGGGAGTAGTCGGGTATATTTAACAACAATCTACGTTAAGTATAATGCAGACAAATATTTTCATCAACGATGCATGTGCGAAGTAGTGATACCACCAGACTCACAACATCAGATTGTTAGAAAATTTAAAATAAACGCAAGCCTCAACAACATAAGTAGTTGATTTTCGACTACGAAGCGTGAATTAAGACTATATTTCAATATAAAAACTTAATAGAATTCAATTTGGATACGTACTACCATCAGGTAATTCAGATTGTGCTTATAGAGAGTGTTTTAATGCAACTGTCGATCCGTGTAGCAAATGTTTCCAAATGCGTCTATAATGAGCTGACTGCTCGATGGAAGAGGGCTTCACCTTCACCGTGCACGGGCTGGTTACGCCACTGCATACAGAGACCAACGCTGTCATGCTGCCTGGAAACGCTCATTTTAATCAATACAAAAATACACCATATGACAAAATGTGTATACTGTTTATGCTGTAATTGTATATACTTGGAGCCCCTAAACGACACGGCTGTCACGGCAATATCTCATATATGTTCTTCCAGAAGTTTGTTTTCTGAACACTTTAATAAAAGATGTTTAATGATGATGTTTAATGATGATGATTAACAATCTATAATGATGTAAACTAAAGTTTCGTTGACGTTACACTCACACAGCATGACTAAAATATCTAAAATGGGTAACCGTGTACCAATTTCAACCGTCCTCGGCCTTTGTATTGGTAGCCTGGACACTAATAAAAATGGAGATTGGCACGAATTCTAGCCGCGCCGTGCCAATAAATTAAAATTATTGAATGTAATGCAAACTGGGCTTCAGTTTGTTTAGGCAAATGAAAATGTCAAATTTTATAAATTGTACTGACGCCGGCTAAATTTGCGATTTCAATTATATGAGCTACAAGGCAACCACTAAGACGCATAGGTTTTTGAGTTGATTTAAAGAACTGGAACATGATTGGGAGTTGAAACGACGAAATAACGAAAATGACGTATGCCAACATGCGAGATATATCATTAATATGATTTGTGGTAATCTTCCCTGCCTCAAAATCATTTGAAACTTGAAAATATCCGCGAAATTTGGTCCCTAAGTAAGCTTTGATTTAATTAACGCATAGCGGGCAACGAAAACAAGTGGACACCGAATTTTAACGAGTAGTCAGTCTCAAATTAGTCATAGCTCGTTAGTCAAGTTAAAAGAAAGTCATAAATCAATATCTTGATCAAATCCTCCCTTTTTAAAATGACACCAGAAATTCAGGTCAACTGCAGTTTGTCCGAATGGAAATGGACGAATGAAACGATTGCTAAAGCGTTACCGAATGGTATAAAAAGATTAAATTATAATAATGATTTAAACCGAACCGCACATTCGGCTTATAATAATTGGACAAATTACAACAATATTAATTCGTGTGTATAGAAAATTTGAAGGCATAAAAAGACATTTTTTTTAATATAAGCGAGTCTATCATGCCTCATTATCTTTTGTAATGAAGGAAATATTAACAGTTTTATAGCATTGTATGCTGTAACAGTTTTATAGCATTGTATGCATGCTGATGAAATATGCAGTGCTTCAGGACCGTAGTCATAGAATTTGCATCCATAACCGTGATATCAATAACTGAATGAGACTACCACTTAGCGGTTAGGTTGATCAAATTGTTAAATAAAATGCAACACGTTTGGGAAAGGTTTCTGATAAAGTTATTTGATCAAGTTGAAAGGATTAAAGTGGTTTTTAAAAGTCAGTATCTTTGTAGAATCTTCCCTCTTTTAAAGTGCATGATTAAAATGGCGTTAGGCTGACGTCAAGTGCAAATGCAGTTGGCCAATAAATGAATATATAAAGTCGGCTACTTAATATCTGAACGCAGATAAAGATTGACAAACTTTTATTGGCCGAAAATAAACAAATAATGGTCGCGACACGCTGCCCGTTTTTGGAAGCCATTTTTAATTTTGCGAATACGCACAAATTGTGCCCTTGGAAGATGCGCCCGCGGGTAGCCGCATGTTTTAGGAATATAACTAGATTAAAATGGAAGTACAATGCGTGCATGTAAGATCAAAGTAGTCTCTGTTTAATCTGACCACACATGCATGTATGCGCATGGATTATTCATAAATACAACAATCATTCTATTGTTTAACTGTAAAATGCTTGATGATATCTGCATGTATCGATAATACAGCAGTAAACAGACATAAAATTGATAAAAAAATTGAACCGCAAAGCAGCGCCAGATTTTAGACCTTCGTCTATTTCATTAAGATTATCTACATTATCTACTGACATTAATTTTACATTATTATCTGCATAAATTTTATATAAAGATGTTAAAATAATAATGGCCATTCAAAAGAATCTGATTACGGTAATTTTTACATTTACCGATGTATTTTGGCCGGTTGGAAATTTCTTTCAATGCATTCAATCAGTTTGCTTTGAACAGCGAAACACTGACAATTTTTTAGTATGCACGGCCGTATATATATATAACACGGCCATACATATAAACAACAGCGCGAACCTTAAAAGCTAGAAACAATTTAAAATCCGAAGATATATAATTTTATAATGATTATATATAACTATAGTAATATGTATTTTTATTTATAATTATTATGTATCTCTTTCTGGGTGATATAAAAAACAGGCAGAGAAACATTGGAAGAGTTGCATATTCTATACCACATATAGGTATATATCGGAAATATTTCAGACTGAATCGTATGATTATGTCGGCGGACGTGTTGTTGGCCCTTGAAAGATTTTGAGATTTTACTTTTTTCTCCAAGAAAACTTAATCTCCTTCCGTTGCAAGGCAATTTCAACGCATAAATCTACTTTTAATCTGTAAGATCGACAGCTCTACTGTTCGTTTTTGCTTCTCATGCTGCAGATCTTCCCGTGCCCCATCCAACCTATACCCTCAGTTGCATTCTTTAAACCGTAAATGGTCAACCTTGGGTGTTTATTTCATTTTAAGAGGCGTTACGATATAGAACGTCAATTAGATATAGTCGTTTTCCGAAAATGCTGCTGATTAGCATTCTTCAATTAAATAATTACATGCTACATTATTGCCGGCACATATATATTCTTTATATCAAAAGAATAAGAAAATCAAGTAAAAAAATGTAAATGTAAAATGGCGTTTGTTTACTATAACCTCCGAACAAGGTCACTGATTTTGACTGATCGTCAGCCTTATTGTTATATACTCGCGAGGATTCCTCATTCCTCTTTTATTCCGCATTTAGACCGCAGTAGAGGTACGTTCGTTCCAGTGGTTCCAATAGCAGCTAAAATGGATGATAATAGTAGTCGGCCGGAGTTGCATATGTATATTCCGTTGAACTTGCATATACATTTTATCATTTATGATTTATCTAGAATGAAGATATATGGGGAGTAAGCTGTATATATTGTATGTGGGTTATTTTTCCGCTTTCGCAAAATCTCTTACTCGAGTTATGTACAAGAAAACAAAATGTTAAAATTATAGCGATGCAGCTAGTATAAGGAGGCGTGCATCATCATTAGGCTGTTAAATACCGTTATCACTCGAAAAGAAAGGTTGTTTTGACTTATTTATTGACGTAACTGTTTTGAACATTATCAGTTATCTAAGGAGCTTAACTACTATTCGACGACGGGGGGCAAGAGAAATTGCCAAAGTGTCTACTAAAGTGACTAAACTCTCTACTAAATTGATATATTGTCATGAATGCCATATAATTTTGAGACAGGAAAGTAATTCAGGACACATGTATTTTCGGTTCCGGATGCACAAACCCGATCCACAGCAAACTGAGTGAAATATTGTGATTTTCAAATGCCAATTATATGCCAGTCGCACAATAAATAAAGGAAGCATTACTGATTTCACGTTTGTATAATGTAAGAATTAAAAGAAATCAGTTGTGTCATTATCTAATCCCACATGAGTCGGTATTAATGAAATTATGATTAAGACAATACTTCGTACGCGTCGGCAAAAATAATTACAGCCGGAATAAATAGATTTGTGTTTTCTTAATATTTTGTTTGGAAATTTTAATTATCATGACGGGCAAATTTTTGTGTGCTGTGCGGTGTCGCTGAAGTTTTTTAAATCTATATATATCTCGCTATTGCAGTATATATGACTATAAGGCGGCTAATCTAATTGTCATCCGTTGTATTTTAGACACTATAGTTATTTTATATACAGCAATTAGATCATTGCATGGTCCTATCTTACTTTAGCTATAATAATAGGTCACACTTTTAAATTCACATTACCGCAGTTACAATGACATGTATTTTTGCTAGCACAGGCAACACACGAACCTCGAGATTGCTCCGACAGAAAGAAGTCACCTAACGTGATAAGTAAACCTCTGTTTTCTAAACAGGCTAACACACATGCAGATGATTTTCCAATCAAAGAACACGGAAAGCTCATATCACGATTGAGTACGTTATCGTTGCTAGACAACGCCCGCTTTGATGTCCGTTTAACCTTACAAGACAACTTAATCCATTCGTTTTGTGAGTAAAGAAAGATCTAAACACAAATTATCAAGCAGTCGAAAACTTTATGCCCTCCTCAAATATCGTAATCTGAACATTTAGAGGATAGTATAGAAGGTAAGTTCTAGATGTGTCTGGGCATTTGGCATTCTTAAGTTGATAAGCATGTGCATTGGGTGACAGCAGGCTACTAACTAAAAGCGATAATTTGATTTTGGGAACGCTCGCGTGCGAGACTGAACGGAAAGCTTCTGTTGTGACTCGGATAAATGTCGCTTCCCTAATTTCCTACGATTGTCAACAGTATATGCATGTATAAATATATATTGTTGGTTTTGTGAATCACAATTGTTATTGGCGTTTGTACTAGGTGAATAAAATCTCTATAATCTCTTCGAAAAAGTCAATATTCATAAGTCGATTTTCAACGCGCTTATCTATAATTACAGTGTATTTAATAATTAATGTTTTTAGTTCGAAAAGTGACGGGAAATTTTTATCCGGGAGTTTATTCGCAATTTCTAGAGTTTACTATGATTCGGGCAGATTCTAGATTATAACGATCTTACACTACATGCGAGCCGTATGGTCTTTTCAAAGCCAAAACTGAATATTCGTCAGTAAAATTCTACAAAAAAGTGCACATGCATACATGCAAGTTATTGCTTGGAGAATCGTAATAAGCCAGGTTGCTTCCTATTAACGGTAACCAAACAAGAGTGAACGAACCAAAAACATGTTGTGTTTGTCCTGAGGGGCAGACGGAACATGTAAATTTGGCCGGCGTCGGCCGCAGGAAGAGGAGTGGTACTGAGGCGGGAGGGTGTATGCGGGTCTATGCGGGTTGCGAATGGGAAGGGGGTCCATAAAAAACGTATTTCTTTTACTTCTACACAGAGATTACAAATCACCTGAAACTAAAGTCCTAAATATGCATGTGCGCTCTTGAAATAGCATCTGTTGATAAAGTGAAGCCAAGAATTTTTTATGCTCCAGGCCAGTTTATCTTCATTCAGAAGCTGAATGCTGATAAGACGTTTTTCGGATAGTTTGACTAAAAACATCTGTTTAAAAATCAGGTAGAGATCTATGCAGCATGTCTAATATTTTAGTCTCTTAATAAGTTTATATTAAATATTTCAGTCTCTGTATTCTTCATTTCTTCTCAAATCGTTAATTAAGGTCGAAACACGGACACAAAAAGGTTTCTAAAATTATCAAACATGAATCAGTTTATAAGACGTGACAAAACAGTATTATTTCATCACAATTCACCACATCAATACTGGTAATTACATTTATCATCCAAAAGATTTTGATCAATAGGTTATAGAATACTGTGGTGCAGCATGACATCAGAGCCGGATGTCTTGGTAAATAAGATGGCTGAACAATATACCGGCCAACTTATCGAAAAAGACCTGGCAATCTTGATAAAATTATCATACCTATAACATGCATGAAACTACAAAATGTGTATAAATTGCCGCGGATATACCAACTGTAGCTATCGGTTGTGCATTGTGGTGATACATGCAAGTATCTACAGTCACAATTGACTTAATTTAATCACTCAACATTTTCTGAAGCACGTTTGCATTGTATATAGAAATTCCAATACACCAAATAATTGAACGAGCTAATCAGACTATACTGAAATCCTTTGTGTAATTATTGATGAAAATTTAATTTAAATTGAAAATAATTTTACCCTGACGGCTGACACTTAACAATTGAAATTGCTACAGTAGAAAATTAGATTCTTCATCTACAGATTTGGATCTTCTATCTACCTGCTCCACGCGTTGCGAGAGAATGATAGCTGAATTTTCAGTTCCAGACCTTTTTAAAAAGTACTTCATTTGGCACAAACTACATGCATACAATCACTATTATTAATATTTTTCTTGCTACCACATAAACCGCGTGCAGGAAGCTGGTAAATATTCTGGGAACGTGGTGCCTCAAATCCTGGTGATCCTGATAAAGTTTACTGAATTAAAACAAAGAAACCAAATTAAAGCCTCGTTGTTTGTTCAAATTTGAGCCTTAAACCAACGTATATGATATAATATATCTTTGTCAACATTGAACTAGCCAGCTTGAATAGGAAGACAATTGAACGCAATTATGCCCATTGAAGAAACCGATGACAACTGAAGTGATGCGGCAAATCTGTGTATTGCATGTATCCAATTATCAAACAATATATTCACAATTTCATCATACTGAACAGTCCCATTTGCGCAGGCGAATATATATATAATAATAATTTAAAAACTACTGAATGTTATACCGGGGACGTGTTGTGGTGTAGACTTGGGAGGGCAGGTAAGAAAGATAACTATAACAAGAACTACTAATTATTACGGATTATAGAAGCTCGTGACTTGGCGGAAATCAAACCGAGTTCTTGGAAGAACCAGTCTGACCATTTTTTAGTACGGACCGAGCGTATTTGTCTTGTAACTGATTTATTATGTGCCATACGATAGATATAGAACTTGTATCAGTATTTTTCTTTAAATTTATCAAACAAACAACACTCGTATATACTTACTGAGTGTGACACTGATACGTTCCTACTGAATGAATGAGTTAGGCCTGTTTTCTACTTCAACCGTATCGTAGCCTTGCTTTGCGTATTTCTTTGTTTCCGAAGTATTCGATCAGAACTAATGACTTTAAACAATGAGATACGCTACGTTTTGCTACGATACGGTTGAAGTGGAAAACCGACGGCCTTTAGAATCTCAGTTCTCTCCGTTGGCGTTGATGATCAACGGCAAGTATTGTAGATAACATTCGATGCATATCATGCATGCATAGAGAATGATTTGAGGAAGAGTTTGTTTGAATCTCTAGGATTGGCTCATGCAATATTCACTTCTTTCTTTTAAAACAAATATTGCCTGAAACTGGGTAAGGTCTAAGGACCAGTAAAGACCAGGAAAGATTGTTTCTCTACGAGGTTGAAGTCAGTAACAGATATAGTTTCATTAAAATTAACAGGGAAATTATTTTCCCAAATAATTTACCACATTCATATCTGTGTTGTGTTAACGCATGTTAATACAATCAAAACGAACGCGGCCGGGTTTATAATCAT
The DNA here is from genome assembly GCF_004324835.1 of Dendronephthya gigantea. Taxonomy (NCBI): domain Eukaryota; kingdom Metazoa; phylum Cnidaria; class Anthozoa; order Malacalcyonacea; family Nephtheidae; genus Dendronephthya; species Dendronephthya gigantea. The sequence continues at coordinate 3,570,111 of NW_021163010.1, read as the reverse complement.
CATTGACTTGCGTTGGAATAGTTATGATGCCTGACAACATGCAGTTATCTTATAAATATATAAAGGACAACTCCAATTTACATGCATATAGCTCTATATATGATATATAAATACTAAACGAAAAAAGCTCAGATATTGATCCTAAGAATAATTTCCACAGATGCATATGTAGCTTATCGCTACAATCGTACATGCATTTGCCATTTGGCTGGCCGACGAAAGATGAATGGACACCGACTAAAATTTTCAATTATAAAATCCGTTACTTAACGTACGCGTACGCACACGAAAACTGTTTAGAGAAGATAAGAGTATTCATGACGGTACAACGAGGCTTCTGTAATATCAGCTATATTCAGTGCCTTTTCATTAGCTATAGATATTATACTACATGGGACCAGATTTTCTAAAGACGGTTAACTAAACCCAGGGTTAGCGCAAATCTTTTAATCTATTTTTTATCGCTTGTTTATAAAAGTGGAATATTTTTCCATGAGTATTTTAAAGGTATATTAAAGTTATAACAGCAGTGTAGAAGCACATAAACCAAAACAACAGAATAAAATTTAACCTAGAGTTATAGCGCTAACTTTAAGCAACTGGCCCGAGGATAAAATGTTTTTAACCTCATATACAGTACATGCAAGACTGCATGATTACCCAACCTACATGTGGCTATTTTATGAGGTCAAGATATAACTCAATAAACACGTATAAAATAGTACATGCTAGTGTGTAGTTTTATTTATTTTCGTCATTTTGCCATTCCATGTAGGCCCTAAGGAAGTTTCAGATATTATTCATAAATAAATTTAACAACTCAATCGGGAGAATTTAACTGAACTATTCATATAATACAATGCAAAATTGTTGATAATTTATGAACTCATATGCATCACGGTGTTAGAAAGAGAATTTATCGTGCACAAATATGAACTGATATTAATAACCATTTGCCATTAATGCCATAGGATCCAGCTGTGGGCTTCACAAGAATCAATCAATACAGTAATGTGAATATTAATTGGATATGATCAAGGAATTATATTGAAAAATCAATCCAGAGTACTTGACATTGTTTGATTTTCACTTTGTTTGTTTTTGAGTAGAGAGGAACAAAAATGAATGAAAAAACATTTTTTAGAATGAAAATTTTGCATCAGTTCATAAGCCGAGATCTCCAACTTCATAAACAAATTATTCTCTGACAATTTCAATCGGGGCGGAGCACGAGTAAACTGCTTCGCAACACATTATAAAGTAAAATGATATTTCTTGTTTTATTATTCAATTTGGAAACAAGCGGAAATGTCCTTCATTCGTTTGCTCTTAAAATATTAGGCATCATGTAATGCACGCCAAAAGTAATCAAGGTTAGCCTGATTAGGTAAAGTCAACGTCTTCCTCGGATGATTTATTAATCTTGGTAGATGCGTTTTGGGGTAACAGGGTAAGCTCGTTCCCACTTCCCAGGATGGGGAGACCGTATTCATGCCACTAATCTTCCTGCGTTTCGTTTAATTAAACTTACGAGTATGCATGATGATTTATATGAATAATGCTGTCTTATCTTAAAATTTAATTTTCCATATAGTTGTACCTCCGATGGGCAATACAACATCAAGATTGATATAATCTGCGTGAATTGTGAATTGGAAATGTTTGTTTTAATCGCAAATATCCTTATACGTCTATGGGAACAAGCAAAAGAATGAGATGAATAATAATAAGCTCGCAGGTGCAGAAATATAAAAGATCGTATAAGACTGTCACACGCAAAGAATGGTCTAATTTTTGAACAACGGATTCTTCACAACAGTTAATTAGCTATCAACTCGACATAGAGAAGAGACGTCAGACCAGACTGAGTAAAAATGGCAAATCTTACAAATGCAAGTGTACGAAATAGCACAAATGATCTTTTAAACCTTACCGACATCCAAATCGTGTTCTTTATGATAACGATCGTAGCTACTGTATTGGGAAACCTCCTTGTCCTGGCGGCTGTGTTCTACGACAGTCGTTTGAGAACAGTCACAAACTACTTTGTAGCTTGCCTCGCGGTCTCGGACATTCTCGTTGCTTGTTTCAGCGTCACCATTCGTCTCCTATCGTTGTTTGCGGTCCGTGGTGATGATCTTCAAGGTGGAGGCATCCTTAATATCCACGTTTGCAGATTTTGGAATTGGATTGACATATTCTGCGAAGCAGCGTCCATCTATACACTAACGGTTATCAGTATTGACCGTTATTTCAAAATCAGCCGCCCTTTCGTCTATCGAGAGAGAATGACAAAAACGGTTGCTGTCATAACAATCGTTGCCATATGGGCCCTGGCGGCGTTGCTAGCATCACTCGGGCTTGTTCCATTCGGAGACGCAAAAGGAATAACACTAGAGGAAACGGTATTTGCTTAAACTTGAACAAGATGTTTTATACGATGGCAGCCGTAGTAGCATTCTTCCTCCCATTGCTAGTGCTTATAATCATGTACACTTTAATATTTCGTATTGCGTTATACCACTTCAAGAAAGAGAATGCCGTTACAATGGTGGACCCAGTCTCCGGTAAACAACTTCACTACTCTGCTTACAAAGATTTGAAAGCCACCCGGACATTATTCATAGTCGTTACCACGTTCGTGGTATGCTGGGGACCATTCTTCGTCTTGTTCCAAATAGATCAGTATCAGCCACAAATTTTAGGAAAACTTGAAACAAATTCAGCCGAAGTGGTAAGAATGGTGTTTTTCGGTCTACTGCCGTTTGCCAACAGTTTTTTTAACCCGATTATTTACGCCTGCTTCGATAAAGTTTACCGTCGGTCTTTTCGCAAAATCCTCCTCAAGATAATTGGTCGCTCCGAGTACCTGGCAAACTCCAAAGATTACGCCAACCAAAGCAAGAATCGTACCAGTGTGTTCGAACTAACGATAACACAACCTCGGGAGAATTTCGTCAGATTGACTGGTGACGATCAAGCAAGAAGTCCGGACGAAGAAAGTTGCTTCTACTACAGCGACTCAAAGAAATGTCTCGAGAATGGGAGTGCCTCTTCTCCATCAGGGGGGTTGACGGAACCCAACGAATCGGACGACATGTTAGTTAATCACGGTATATAAAACTCCTAGTGACAGGGTGCGACATTGAACCCGAAATTAATATTGGGTGAATATAATAGTTATGTATAGTTCTATAAAGAAATCTATTTCGTTGTAAATCCACTGCAAAAATAGTTTGACATTTTAGGTTTCGTACCGGATATAGCTGCTACTATATATGCCGTGAAAGCATGTAAATTATCTGACCGTGAAAAGGGTGTGTGTTAAAAGCTGCATGAGTATTCTGTCAAGTGTGACATAATCTGCCCTCACTCCTTTTAATTATAAGGAGACGGAAGATGGCGGAGAGGGAGATAAATTAATACCGTGTTGCCAAACTGAATCACCTTTCCTTTTATTATGAATAAATTTACAAATATGTTAAATCTGATTTATTCCTGTCTCTGCTTATCGATAAATGAACTCTTCCATAAGTACTCATTAAAAGAGCCTAATAGGTTCAGTCTAAGAAAGGCATATTCTTTTAACACGCGAACATCACTTTATACCACAAATTCGTAGAATATAAATAGACCTTTTTGGTAATGACGTCATAACGTTTTAAATGTAGAACCACCTTAAATGATATAGATTTCAAGTTTTACTCTCACTAGCCACGTGCAAAGATGCAATAAGCCATAGCACGAGAACGAGGCTCAGGGGCCAAGACCGCGAACCTCGTTCTCGCGTTATGGCTTATTTCATACTAATTTGTCAAAATGAAAAATTCTTTTTCATGCATGTGTTGAAGAAGGATGTTTTGCATCTTTGTGACGTATTACCGAAAAGGTGCATTGATTACACTCGTTACAGGCAGGTTTTTGCATTCTCATTTGACTAAACTTGAGCTATCAAGCTAACCCCCCAACCATTTCTATCTTAGCCAAATAGACGTATATTAAGGTTCAGAGATCCATTCTTATTATCTCAGTGTCTTGGATAAAGTTTACCACAAATTTTCCACGAGCCATGTTCATTAGCCAGGTGTCTTTCTAAAACTACGAACTCCAATATTTCTCGAGGCTTGTTCTTGTCTCCCGTTATTATACGTCCGTTTCTGTCTTCAACTGCTGATATCTAATGAATATTGAGCAAATAATTAGGAATAGTCCCAGGGCAAGGTTTCAACATTGCCGTTGCTGCATTGCCGTTGCTGCAAGCATGACGGAATAGATAGGGTCACCAAATGACTTGCATGCAAGAAAACGTCTTCAGACTCTTGACGTACGTTTCAACCTTGTGTTCTTGGTTTTAAAGACGGTACTTTTTTACTCTATATATTATCCAATCCGAGTACAAACTCCGTTATTGAAGCGGCAGTTTAGCAACTTACTTGATCAATATTTAAGCGTACAACTACTTGGGCGAAGAGATTTTCTTTCACTTCTAGAGATGATACTGCCGCATGCACTATACGAGGGCGCTCGACCGATGAGACGAAATGCCAGTGAAATTTTTTCTTCGCATCGAAAAATTCTTTGACAAAACCCTAAACACACAGAGTAGACAACAGTTGGACATTTTTACAGGATTAGTCCGATTAGAGTTTATATGATTTTAATCATAAATTAAAATTTATTACTATTCAAAAAGTGGATTATGATTCATTTAGATACTTACGTGGTGTACCCACAAGCTAATTTATTTAAACTTTTGAGCGTTTGACTTACATAATACGCAGTTAAAGATGTCTTTTCTTGAAGACCAGTTTTATCACCGCTATGATCAGAAAATGAAATACGCATATCAGATTGAAAACCTCTAATGATTCATAATGACACACAGGCTACTCCTACTGCGATAACTGTGGTAATAATCTTTATTGGTTATGCGCCGACAATTTGTAATGTAATGCTGAGCAAATTATTTCCCGTTTTCTTTGAAAAAATGTCACTTATACAAAACTATTATATTTTTTCTGATCATTTGAATTTTATGCATCGTTGTGGCCAAGCTTTTATACTTTTTGGAAGCAATGGATTCAAGTCGAAAAAGAATTGTGAACTTTTCAATTCCACTTAAGATATGGCTATCATCGGTCAAAATTTCTCTGAAATTCAGTTGAAGTTGTAATTTCATATAGAAGTTGATTTCGTATAGAAATGGGGATCTTTAGCAGCAAACGTCACGAAAAAAGATCTATGCATGTTCCTTACTAATTAACTTACTTCGCAAGACAGGTATTAACATCAATAAATGTATTTTCAGCTTCTTTGGCAAACTCCCTAACTTTAAAGGGTTTGACTGATCTTTTTATTATCCCAATACTAATCAATAAAATATAAAATATAATAATATGGGATACAATTAGTATGATGAATAAAGCTTCCAAGTATGGTAAAATAATAATGCAACAAAGGTTATAGTCTTTCATTCAGAGACTCTTAGGTAGTTCGATCATGCTTGCAATGTATTCATTGTAGAATTACAAAAGCATTTATTTTACCTGTAAGTTGAAATAATACCATCCTTAAATGATTTCCACCTCTGTTTCCAACCCTATTATAAATATATATGCCACTATATGTTATGTTATGTTTTTTATGTATGTAAAAGTGTAGTGTAAAGTGTCACATATGGTGGTAAATAAATTTTGTATGTGCTATTTTGTGGATACTTCAGACAAGGAGTTCTAGAAAACACCTGTGTTGAGAGTGAGCTACAACAAAGTTGTATATATCTCTGTTGGTATGGCCTGTTCCATATGCGATATTTATTTTTATTTTTTTAAAAAATTTTGTTGAAGTACCTCAATAGTAAATATTGATGATTTTTTTGTAATTGGGGCATATGTTGAAAGCATTCCTCCTAGAAAATAAGTATAGGTTATTCTAGCTATAAAATAAACAGCTGTACTCAGAAACATAATACTAAAGGCGAAACATGCACATCTTTCTCTGATTAACAATAGACAGATGTCTATCTCAGATGTAAAAGTGTTGATTGTGTGATTTCATGCTCTCTGCCCAGTTATCTATTTCACTAATATGTGGAGACAAATATTCATTTGACAATAAATTTATTATTAAATTTATTTCAAGCAATAGTTAAAAACTAGTTAACTACTAAGTCTAAAATGACAGAAATAACAAGAAAACCTTTATTCCAACAAATGTGATATGCATGCATGTGTACATTTTGGTAAAATTTGAGGACACAAAACAATTAATAGTTATACTTCTGGTATGAAACCTGTTATATTTCCAGCCACTGGCGCTGATCTAATCTCTATTATAACTTATAAGTGACAGGGATGAGGCAGAGCCTTCAGTCATCACTGATCAGATGGGACTGCTGGGCAAAATTGCAATGTATGAAGGTATACACTCAACCGTAAAATACCTCGGAAGGGCTGAATTAATAAGCAGCACACGGATCTATGTACTCACAAATACACCATTACCATTGTACCTGGACTATCCACGACAATCCTGTCCCTATACTCATTATACTTCATTAGTTGCTCGGGTATATCAGGTTTCTGGTACAGGGAGTCTGGAATTGAACGCCTCCTCGGTACCGTGGCACTACCGTCAAAGGATGGCTCATTTAGTTCACTGAGAAATGGCGAATTTTTTCGTGGATACGTAGGAATATTCGACGTATGAAAATGGCAACACTGGACAGCAACGTCAACGTAATTTTGTAATAGGACCAGGAGCTAAATATTATATAAGAAGAGCGAAATGGTTTTTGGGAAAAATGCTAAAAGGAAATTGTGGTAAACTTCATAGTAAAACAGTCTAAAACTTAAACTTTACCTTTCTATTTTGTACAAACCGAAGAGGCGCAATGGCCGCCATATTGGAATTTCGCCTGGTAAGTGGAGATATACGTCATGTTACAAGCACTAAACACGAAGCAGGTGGTTTATATGAAATCTGGTAATGGCTGAATCTGGGCTGAATCTTTCGATCGTCGATCGAACGAGATTTTTCGCTTGATTTTCTATTCAATTGTGATTACGCGAAATTAAGATTTTCGTAAATTTTGCCCCAGCTGAGACCTCTGTTTACAAATGCTAGAACCTGAAAGAGAATATTTTTTAATTTTTATCTGTTCACGCGGTCACATATCTTCTCTAACATCTGTCAGTGTGGACGTGAGTAACGACTGTACGCCGTAATACATCCCGACTATTATCACCGGCGAGCATTTTGGAAACAACAGCGGCCATATTGAACAAGATTAATTGGATAGGTTCCAGTTCAAGAAATCCAAAAATTATAAACTAGAAGAATCTTTTTGAATATTCTATTTTTCTTAAAGCCAGGGGTAGACGTTTCTTGGAATAAAAAGTTAGAATATTAATAGTAATGCCGTAAAACAAATTGGCATGAGAGAATAATGCTTGAAAACAATCAATGCCTAGTGCGGCTGCCCACCAATGATTGACACCGCAATCCCCGTACCGCGTAGCAAGCCGACGTGCATGGCATGGAACTGTATCGATCATGAGTACACGCGTAAAAACATCACATCTTGTAACAAGTCTGCAAATAAGTTGTCAACAAGTTGTGTTCGCACTGCTTGTCCCAAGCTGTCGACAAGTATCGGAGGGCCTGTTAACAAGTTGTGACAAACTTATTGAATCAAAAGACTTGTTACAAGCCTGTTCAAACAAGTCTGGTACAAACGTGATAATAATTATGATAATATTGCTTCAATCTTGAGTTGCTAAGTTTGCAGCAACATTGTTATATCAAATCTGTATCAGACTTGTCAGAACAATCTTGTAACAAGTCTGATAAAGTCAACGGACTTAATGCAAACTTTTTCAACTGAACAAATTGTACAATAAGTGCGAACACAACTAGTTGACAACTTGTTTGCAGAATTGCGGCAACTCGTTTGCAGACTTTTTAAAACTTGTGCGTTTTTGCGTGTTTATGAAATAAAGCCAATATGACAGCCAGGTGAATGCCCCCTAATATATAATTTTGTTGTGAAGAATACTGGCGAGGTTCTATTATAGACGTTTCTATATTGTTTAGTAAGATAAATCGATGGATATTTATTGAAATTATAACAGCTTTGCAGTCCAAAAACTAAATAACGTACACAAGAGCTTATACACAATATTCTTGAAATTGATGCAGAATGAAATATTAAATAATCAATTTGTAGACAGCATATATTTTTATAAACAGCGTATATTTTCTACGTGCAGAGCTTTCTGTCGATTAACCCGGGCTTTCATTAGTGTTATGCAAATGTGCCAGCGAGTAATTAAAAAAAACAGTGGTTTGCGCGAACAACTGGGTTGCGCAAAAAACATTCAGGCGTTTGCTTTACTGTAGGTAAAAAACTATAAAAATGACGTAGCTAGAGTAAAGTGAATCTCATTCAAAAAAGGCAAACTTTATTTTTGAGATATACCTCGTATATCGACGATTTCTAACACTTCACTCGATGTAGGATTATTTTCTAAATGGTTAAGGGTGTTAATTTCGACAATTTGAGACAGTTATAAGAATGATTTCTTTTACACCTGTGTTTTTTTAGCAGAAAATGCGTATTAAAATTGATTTTCTAATATCTCGAATGATACACGAGCATACTCGTGTTATACATCAAAATTTAAGTTAGGCCTTTTCGGGATTCAGCAATGTTTATACGATAACTGAGGTATTTATTGTTTTTTCGCGGCTATAATTAATCAAACAGCGGAACTTTTTTTGGCGCCGGCTGGTACTGGCTATGTTTATTTACAAACTACAAAGATATAGAAATTTTAGCATGCCTTTCCCGAATCTAATACTGGAGAAGAAAAAAATAATTTCTTTTATAATAATTATATAATTTCAGTACTCTCATGCAATACTGACAGCAGAGTGCATGCCTTCCTATAAATGTTTCGAAATCTTCAAGCCTGATCGCAATAGGTATCTTTATGCCGCACTTCAGTAAGTACAGTCAGTAAAACTAGCAGTAAATAAAAGTATGATTACAAGGGTAATAATATTATGATTATGGTACTTATAACATTAAGATTACGGTAATACGATTATGGCCATAGCCATGGGTTTGCATGGTCTTGCGTCCTCGAATTACGTGATAATAACCCAAGCTGTTTTTTAAAGTTGTTTGTAAAATGGCGGAAAGTGAAGCGGAAATCAACGGTCCGAGGAACGGGAACTTAAGGAAGGGAAAATTTTCAGTGTTTTATTAAAGATCATAGAGGTGTGTCGACGAAGACGTCTGTACATTAAAAAATAGATTACAGGATTGTATATATTTGATGTCTTTGCGAACAAAGCGGGCATCTCATGCCATCCACTGTCAAATTCGATGTCGGTTAGTACCAGAACACTCGACAGGACAGCGTACGGAGTCCAAGCAATCATAAACCCACATGTGACAACAACTAGCTGTTTGGTAAACTTTACTTGTGCGGTATAACTTTTTCTTGTGGCTTGAGCATTAGTCCCCCACGTAATTGCAGCGTTGCGGTAAATTTTGCGAACGACTGAGAACATCTTGGCGTAAGAGATCGCGATTGATGTGATCGGTAGAACGTAGAAGAACAGCAGAAGAAATAAGCAGTACCAAACTTGCGCACTCTTCCAAACAATCGAACAGTGTAGGCCAAATCCTTCAAAAGTGAATTCTGAGAACCCAAACATTGGCATCGTACTCGCAACGAAGGCCAGCAACCAGCAACCAGCGATCATTTGAATAATTCGTGTTGTGCAAATACCGTTAGCGTTTATACGACACAATGTGTAGTACCGCTCAAGGGAAATACATGTGAGTTGAAGAATGGAAGACAGGCCTATCCACATGGTGATTAGGCCATAAATAACACATCCTTTTCTACCAGTCGTCCATTTCCTTTCTATGGCAGAGGAAAGAGGTAAGGGAGTCACCAGAGCGGACATGATAAAATCACCAATTGCCAGGCTGAAAGTTAAAATGTCTTTTGAATCCCTTAAAAGCTTTTTGTGATACTTTATGTGTGTTGTAAGCACAAGCAGATTTGTGATTCCGCCAAAAAATACAATGACGGAAAATACAAAAGCCAAAAAGAGAGCAACCGGTTCGGGTACTCGAGAATTATCCATAGTGAAAAAGAGATGGATTGCAGTTCTCCCGACTCCCTGAAGGTTCTACCGACTTGAGAAAAAACTACATTTTCCTTCTTTTATAACCGTGACATTTGTCGGTGCGTATGCTAATGCAATCTTGATCGAACCTATTATGCAAATATTTAAAAAAATAATAAAACCGCCCACTTGAATGATTAATATAATGCTCATTCCATGAAGATGGGAAGAGATACTGCTCGAAATATATGCTTGTGAAATGTTCAAATTTAACAAGGAAAATGCTAGTTCATGGTCACGCGTGCATGCAGCTGTCCAAAAAAAGCAGATTGAGAAATACAGTGATTAATGAACCAGGGAGACATTTCCTATAGTGGGCACACGACACGGTTTCAACGTTGAATTAAGGGCGAACTCTCGTCGCGACGTCGACAACCAAATTTCAACGATTTTTCAACGTTGCTTTCCAGATATTGTTTCAAAGACATAAAAAAGGCGTGGTTTCAACGTGGAATTAAGGTTCATGTCTTGAGGTAAATTTTACAACTATAATTCAACGTTGTTTCATCATTGTATTCCCATAAGACCTTTTTCTGACGGCTGAAAGTTAAAATGTCTTTTGAATTTCTCAAAAATTTCTGTGATATTTTATGTATGTTGTAAGAACAAGCAGATCTTTTATCCCGCCATAAATACAAATACAATGACAGAGAATACAAAAGCCAATTAACAAGAGAGCAACAGGTTCGGTACTCGAAAGTGAAAAAGAGAAGTGGATAGCACAAGAGTAATTAAGCATTTGAAATAAACGACAACATTTTTAATTGCAAACATGTTTCGACTTAACTATAAGCCATCTTTATATATTTCATAATGTAAATAACTAATTCATTCCCACTGAAGATTTAGTTAAGTCGAAACATATTTGCAATTAAAAATTTTGTCGTTTATTTCAAATGCTTAAAAAGAGATGGATTGCAGTTCTCCCGCTCAGTACCAACTTGAGAAAAAAACTCAGTACCAACTTGAGAAAAAAACTGCATTTCAATGGGCTTCTTGAAATCACTGTTATACTTTTTCACACTGCGCATGCATGGATAAACATTACGATTTTCCTTCTTTTATACTGACCATGACATACACTACTGATCTTGATCAAACCTATTATGCATATCTTTAAAAAAATAATATAACTTGAATAATTAATGTAATGCTCATCCCATGCATGAAGATGGGAAGAGATATTGCTCAAGAAATATGTTTGTGAAATCTTCAAATTTAACAAAGAAAGCGCCAGTGCATTGTCACGCACGCGGCACGCGTGTGTGAGAATTCGACCGTAGCGGATTCCCTTTACCGGTCACAATTGAAAAGAAAATCGAGCGAAAAATTTTGTTCGATTGAAAAATTTCGCCTAGTAGAAAACCGCCTTAATTCCTCCCATTGGAGACTGTATGTGTATCGAAATCCATGCCCATTACAATGTACGATGCATGCGTTTTTATAGTCTGTTGTTCTCTTGCCATGATCAACCCAAAAATATTAATTAGTCCCAAAATATAACTTAGTTCGATTTATTTTACTTTATTCGATTTATACGATTTTCCATGAAAGAATGTACCAGAATGATTCAGCCCGTTTATAGTTATTATTCGCAATTAGACTCTTGGGCGGGTTTATAATTATTTCATCGATTTTACTTCTAACAGTACAAGGGACTTACGATCATGCGGGATGATTGTAGGTTTTGCAGAAACTACACTGTACGTGTGTGTGTGTATATTAACGAGAACATGAATTTCTTCGTTGTATTTATTTTATGAACTTTCATGCACACACAAACTGATTAATATACTGACTGGACTGTCCGTTTGCCAAACTTGGCACAAAAATCTGCAACTATATCAAAGGCTTAAACAAACCAGGAAATGTGCTGCGGAATACGCTATTTATGTAATGTGATTTATTTTTGCATAGATATATTGCCAACCATGAATTTTGCATACCTGTTCCGCATCTGAATAATGACACATTAAACTTTACGCCGTTTTGGGATAATTTTGGCTAGGAGTAATGGTTCTTCCCTAGCCGCTTTTATTTCTGTCAAACAAAACGATATTTATGAATACATTCCATCCAAATATTTATGCACAGAAAAGGGTGGAGGCAAATTACCGCTATTTAACTGAATGATGCATGAGATATACGTTTTGATGCATACAAACTGTTATTGCACGTACGACAAGAGGTATATACGTAGGTACTGAGCATATCGATCAACTTAAGACAAATTAGTTGCACTCTAGACAAAACGATATCCACGTCCTTAATGATGTTTTCATTTCTCCTTTCACAAAGCGCCAACTTTTACCGAAAACATGCAGTGAATTCACTAAAGAATAAATATATGTATCGTTTTTGGCCGTATAAATTGAATAAAAAATATCAACTATACATGCATGCGCGAGCTTAATAATATTCATTTGCGAGTCGACAGATTTTTTGAGATAATAATCAAGCTAGGGCAAAAATGAGAGCAGGAGTATAACTCGGCTTGCACAAGTTGACCATTTCGTTGACCCTATATATCTCACTATATTCATAAATATATAGCAGGTGAGAACACATCAGTCTCAGACTCATTCAAAATATGATGACAAAGTTCTTTGTTTGTCAAACTAGAAGTTTTTTTAATTAACAAACGACTTTGTAATAGAATGAAAGTATCTCCAGAAAATATCTCCACACAATCGTTGTCTTAATTGTTTTAAGTTCCTTTCTTGGACTTGAGTTAATAATACGATGTTGTTTGATCGTAGTGTCGGCATGGCAGCCGAGTGTAGCTATATTGTAGTATGGTACAGACTACAGTACTAATGTGAAGGCGGTGTACAGACATATATTGCTCCTGCATAAAGGTTTTAATTGCGTTTTGTTTTTATTTTTTTTTAATTTTATCACCAAATTAATTATACTACATTTAAAACAGTGTCAGTGTATTTTTACATTTTCTTGGAACTTCGTTTCAATGCACGTATGCTCATCTAGTATGTAGCTACCACGCATGATTCAAAGTTTGGCTTAGTTTCAAATGTAGATTTTATATACCAATTAAGCATTTAAATGAAAACTCTCGTCTAATAAATGTATTTGATACTATATATGAGGCTATGGGCAATGTCATGAGCATATAATTTATTTATTTGCTTAAAGCATGGGTATATGTGGCCAAATGAACTGCAAGTTATACTGGGGATGACCATGCATTTTTATTTTATCGGCAATACATCACTCTATATATAGAGCTATATATTTGTGTCAGTGACAAATGTACGGCAATGTATTTCAGCCAGGCAGGGGCATTATATCACGCAGTCATAATATGCGTGAACTTGGATGCATATACACAGTGTGACAAAAAAAATACATAATAGAATAAAAAACACTATCATTTTCCATCTTTCCAATTTTCATCCCACTTCGTGTGAGATGAGTTGATACTAAATTTTAATTAAGAAAAAAGTTTCAGCTGCATGCATGTGAATTGTAATGAATTGCAATTTACCTTATTGAGAAACTACTTATAATTTGTTGGGCCAATTTACTGAAATTCTGCTGGCTAGAGTTAATTAAAAATTAAGATGTTAATAGTTGATACATGTTGCTGCGATGTTGCTACGAATATCCCAAATGTATAACGTGCATTGGTAGGAAACCGGCAAATCATTGTCTGTATAAACACATGCTGATAATTGATTATTATTTATTATTTTTAAAATTACCGATAATTGATATAGGCGTGGTCATACATTATTATATATACATAATACTTTCGTAAAATGCTACGTGATGGATATATGTTCCAGAGCATTGTTTTAACGTCCTGGTTTTCTGTTTCTATTACAGTATTAGCTACGAAATACGTATATATATATAATTTTCCAATCAGTTTTATTTAGTGAAAAGCAATGTTGTCGGATGAATTACTCACAACATTTCTCAACAATTTCAATGCTTCCGTCCTCAATAATGGTCTTTTCCAGAAGTAAAAACAACAGAGTTAAGGCTAGAGTTAGGCTAGCAACGACGTAAAAACACACACCAACCCATCGCTACTCTGAAATTCATGCGATCATCGCTGAAATAGATAAAACAAAATGCAAAAGGCATATAACAGAGATAACTGGTAGCAACCACAAGTGCACAAGATTTCGCAAGCTTTTTCTCACGCAACGATCTTCTTTGTTTTCTTCCAAAAGTCGATACGTTTTCTTCTTCTGACCAAACACCAATAGCATCGTTAGGAAACTGCATATTTCTCACCGCAAAAAAATTTTTATATAGGCAAATGTATTGAATGCAAGAAAAATAATTACTATCACAGCGCTCGTTGTTGACTGAATGTTTTCGGAAGTGGCTCTCAAGATAGGTCCCATGAAAATGGCCATAAATGTTACACAACCAAGAAATTTTAACATCATTTTATTTGTAACGTGTGAGCGATGAGCAACAGGATGTAGAATGCTCATGTATCTTTCCAAAGTCAGTAAAACCAAGTAAAAAAAGGATACTGCCATTGGTATAATTGCTATAGACTCTGCAATGTTTACATTAATGCATTTTGCAGTCTTCAATAGTTCACTTGCTGCAATAAACCCATACAATGGTAGAGATATGATTCCCACGAACAAATCAACTATCGACTGAATAACAACAACGAAGTAGCATGGCTTTGATTTTAAATGAACGTTCCTTAAGATAGTCAGCACTGAAACTCCGTTCAAAAATACTGTAGGAATTATTAGCACACAAATTACGACGCAGTAAAAAAGATGGTTGATGACATGCTTCTTAGATGGGAAATTTAAGATAATGAAAAAAGCACTGTTGCCACCAAC
This sequence comes from Dendronephthya gigantea, assembly GCF_004324835.1. Lineage (NCBI taxonomy): Eukaryota > Metazoa > Cnidaria > Anthozoa > Malacalcyonacea > Nephtheidae > Dendronephthya > Dendronephthya gigantea. The sequence goes on along the minus strand of NW_021163010.1, from coordinate 3,555,067 downwards.
AGTACACACCTTTATAAAATCTTCTAACATGATAGTGCTGTTATTCATTTTCTTTCCAAATCAGAATTTATCTATACGTCGTATTAAAGAGACAGTTGGCTTTGATGTCAATGATCTAAATTTTAATTACACACATGTAGTGAGGTTTTCGTTATTGAAAGTTTTCAGATGTATTTAATTAAGGTCTGGTAATTAAGGTTGACTTAATACTCCAATCGATAGCTTTTTATGATTTATCAGTCGTAATTAAACGTCCCGAATTGAATGTTCCAATCTCACATCAGTTTTTCTACATACGACTTCAACAATAATATAAGCTGCAGGCCAGCTAGACTACAGGAATTCGGAAAATAGTTTAGGTTGGATAAAAGAGTTTCAAGACTTAAGCTTGCATTCGGAAAACCCTTTATGCTCTATAGTGAATTTTAACTTTAATAAATTTGTTTTTATTGGATGACAATATTTATTAAATTAATCCAAATATAAAAAGGCGTGCATGTGATTGGAATTTGAAACTTAATCTTAATCAAATTTCCTAACCTTTCATATCGCAAACCTTAACATATTATTTATTATTATTTTTACATTTAATAAAAGTATTGAACGTGGCGTTGTTAATTTTTCATTTACATATTCAGTATGCATGTCTCTATGTATCTGCATATATGAAAAATTCCATTTACAACAAATATACATTTTTATGTCTATTATTATATGAGTATATTCACGGCAATGCATCAAGTTCATTACCTTTCTATTAAAACACATTTATATACCAATATCCCAGAGTGCATGTATTAAGTTATTTTCCATTCAGTTTGTTTTATTTAGTGTAAATCATGATGATGTTATCAAATGAAATGAACGACATTTCTCAAAAATTTCAATGCTTCTGCCCTCAATAATGGCCTTTTCCAAAAGAAAACAACAGAGTTAAGGCTAGAGTTGAGGCTAGCAACGACAACACACCAACCCATCGCTACTCTGAAATTCATGCGATCATCTCTGAAATAGATATAAGAAAATGCAAAAGGCATATAACAGAGATAGCTGGTAGCAACCACAAGTGCACAAGATTTCGCAAGCTTTTTCTCACGCAACGATCTTCTTTGTTTTCGTCCAACAGTCGATACGTTTTCTTCTTCTGACCAAACACCGATAGCATCGTTACGAAACTGCAAATTTCTCACCGCAAAGAAGATTTTTATATAGGCGAATGTATTGAATGTAAAAAGAAAAGTTACTATGGCAACCATCGTTGTGGACTGAACCTTTTCGGATGTCACTTTCAAAATAGGACCCACAACAATGACCATCGAAATTACGCAACCAAGAAGTTTTAACATATTTCTTTTAGTGACGTGAGAGCGATGAGAAACAGGGTGTATAATGCTCATGTATCTCTCCAAAGTCAGTAAAAAACAATTTGAAAAGGATACAACCATTGGCATGAATGCTATAGTGTCTGCAATAATGATATCAACGCATTTTGCAGTATTCAAAAGCTCTTTTGTTGTAACTAATATACACAATGGTAGAGATATGATTCCGACGAACAAATCAACAGTCGACTGAATAACAACAACGAAGTAGCACGGTTTTGACTTTAAATGAACGTTCCTTAAGATGGTGAGCACGGAAATTCCGTTCAATAGTACTGTAGGAATTATCAGCACATAGAAAATGGCGCAGAAAAAAATGTAGTTGATGAAGTAGTGCTTCTTGGATGGGAATTTAACAACAACGAAATAGGCACTGCTGTCACCAACAGAGCACATCTCTATATCTGAGAAAATAGTGCTGTTATTCATTTTCTTTGCTAAACCGTCTAATAAACATCGATTCTCCCTTCGAACATAATTTTATTTTGGCTTGATATAAATACACACTTAGTGATCTAAATTTATTGATAAACTGGCGGGGTTTTCTTATCTTGAAGCCTTCCAGTTGTAATTAAGGTTAACTCAATATTCCCTGTAATAGCTTTTTATGATTTATTGTAATTAAAAATCCCAAAGATAAACGTGTCTCGAATTCAACATAATTTTTCTGACGACGTCGAAGCCGGAAAATACTCAATAAATTTTAGGTGGTGCGCATATAGTGAAGCGGGATAATCTTGCTAGGACAATAAAAAGCAAGGCTCTTCAATGCCTGCGTAATCGTTCGGGGGCCGTTGCATCGCCATCGAATAGTGTTTTTACTCGCCTTCAAAATTGCCCGTTTTTCGGTATTAACCTAAGAAATGTTTAATTAAAAATTCTATATATTAATTAATAATCGTTAGCTTTAAAGATGTACTGAATTTTATTGCTTTTCCAGAACATTTAAAACAGATTGCAAAATTCAATATCCGGCGGATAGTGCTATCTGACAACCTTCGCACAGCCGAGTCTACTCAGTGCTCATGCATAACTTCTGTTCAAAATTTTCCAGTTCTCGTTAAATTTCATTTCTAGACTGGAGACTTCTGCTCAGAACGTAGAATTCTCTTCTTTATGCCACGTAATCACAACATATTATTTTTAAATACCTGGCGCATATAGCTCTATAGAGCAATGAAATTTCCACGGGCGAGGAGTGACGATGTGATTTTTTGTAAACCAGACTTGCTCATTCAACAATAAGTTTACTCTAGACCGAAAATGCTTCGGAAGTTTGAACCAAACTAAACGCTAATTTAGATGAAACTGAAAGAATAAATGTAATCGGATGAATTAACAACATGCTGTTATTCATTTTCTTTCCAAATCAGAATTTATATAGTAAAGAGACAGTTGACTTTGATGTCAATAATCTAAACTTTATTATTAACACACAGGCAGATTTTTGTTATTGAAATTTTTCAGATGTAATTATAATAAGGTCTGGTAATTAAGGTTAACTTAATACTCCAATCGATAGCTTTTTATGATTTATCAGTCGTAATTAAAAGTTCCGACTCGAAAGTTCCACAATATATCTCGATTCTCACATCAGTTTTTCTATTACGATTATAATATAACATTTATAGTACGCGCGTGCTGATTGGTCGAGAAGCGTGTTTCTATCACTATATAGAAACACTGGACTTTTCCGCGGAACCTGACAAGCGAAGTAATGTAATGAGAATATGAAATTGGTTCGAATTATAATATTTGTACAAAACCTTTTTATTGAGTTATTTATAAAAGAAGTAGAAACATTTTTTCCTGTGTTTCTATACAGTTATAGAAACACTAGTGGGAGTTTGGGAGAACTCGAAATTACGTGGAAGAACTCGCCCTACGGGCTCGTTTTCCCACTGATTATTTCCCGTTCTCCCAAACTCTCACAAGTGTTCCTATAACTGTATAGAAACACTGTTACACGGAAAATGTTTTCTATTTCTTAACTTCAATAATACTGCATAAGCTTTAGGCCAGCTAGACTACAGGAATGCACAAAATAGTTTAGGTTGGATAAAAGAGTTCGGAAAACCCTCTAAAATGCTTATACAACATATATACATTTTTATATCTATTGGTATTACTACGAGTATATTTATTATTTTATATATATTTTCACTGAATGAAAAACGCATGCATGAAGTTCATTATACTTTTCTATTAAAACTCACTTATACCAGTGTGCATGTATGGAGTTATTTTCCATTCAGTTTGTTTTATTTAGTGTAAATCATGATGATGTTTTGAAATGAAATGAGCGACATTTCTCAAAAATTTCAATGCTTCCGCCCTCAATAATGGTCTTTTCCAGAAGAATACAACAGAGTTAAGGCTAGAGTTGAGGCTAGCAACGACAACACACCAACCTATCGCTACTCTGAAATTCGTGCGATCATCTCTGAAATAGATAAAACAAAATGCAAAAGGCATATAACAGAGATAGCTGGTAGCAACCACAAGTGCACAAGATTTCGCAAGCTTTTTCTCACGCAACGATCTTCTTTGTTTTCTTCCAACAGTCGATACGTTTTCTTCTTCTGACCAAACACCGATAGCATCGTTAGGAAACTGCATATTTCTCACCGTAAAGAAGATTTTTATATAGGCAAATGTATTGAATGTAAGAAGAAAAGTTACTATGGCAACCATCGTTGTGGACTGAACCTTTTCGGATGTCACTTTCAAAATAGGACCCACAACAATGACCATCGAAATTACACAACCAAGAAGTTTTAACATATTTCTTTTTGTAATGTGTGAGCGATGAGCAACAGGATGTAGAATGCTCATGTATCTTTCCAAAGTCAGTAAAAATAAATTTGAAAAGGATACAGCCATTGGCATGAATGCTATAGTATCTACAATGATGATATCAACGCATTTCGCAGTATTCAAAAGTTCTTTTGTTGCGATAAACACATACAATGGTAGGGATATGATTCCCACGAGCAAATCAATAGTCGACTGAATAACAACAACGAAGTAGCACGGTTTTGCTTTTAAATGAACGTTCCTTAAGATAGTCAGCACGGAAATTCCGTTCAATAGTACTGTTGGAATTATCAACACACAGAAAATGGCGCAAAAAAAATGTAGTTGATGATGTGGTGCTTCTTGGATGGAAATTTAACAACAACGAAATAGGCACTGTTGGCACCAACAGAACACGTCTCTATATCTTCTGAGAAGATGATACTGTTATTCATTTTCTTTGCTAAACCGGCTGATAAACATCGATCCTCGTCCTCCCTTCGAACATATTTTGACTTGCCTTAATATGAATATACACTTATTGATCTAAATTTATTGATAAACTGGCGGGGTTTTCTTATCTTGAAGTCTTCCAGTTCTAATTAAGGTTAACTCAATATTCCCTGTAATAGCTTTTTATGATTTATTGTAATTAAAAATCCCAAAGATAAACGTGTCTCGAATTTAACATCATTCTTCTGACGACGTCGAAGAAAACACTGAATAAATTTTAGGTGGTGCGCATTCAATGAAGCGGGATAATCTTGCTAGGACAATAAAAAGCAGGTTCTTCAATGCCTGCGTAATCGTTGGGGGCCGTTGCATCGCCATCGAATATTGTTTTTTAATCGCCTTCAAAATTGCCCGTTTTTCGGCTATATATTAATTAATAATCGTTAACTCTAAAGATGTAATTTTATTGCTTTTCCAGCACATTTAAAACAGTTGAAAAACTTCAATATCGTCAAATTTCATTTCTAGACTACAGACTTCTTCTCAGAACGTAGAAGTTCTCTTTTTTTATGTACGTAATCACAACATGCTATTTTTAAATACCTAAACTACCATGGCACATAGCTCTAGCTATAGAGCAGTGAAATTACCACGGCGGGCGAGGCATGACGACTAAATCAGGCTTGTTCATTCGACAATAAGTTTATTCTAGACCGAAAATGCTTCGGAAGTGTGAACCAAACTAATCGCTAAGGTGAAGCTGAAAGAATAAAACATCCAGAGATAGAAAGAATGTAGTTTTCATTAGTATTCTTTAGCTCTAAATCATGCATTTTGTAAAATAGTAAATCTTGAACACAATGTCATTTGTGCTGCCTGCAACCGTGCGTGTATGTTACAGAATAATTACTACAATATTGTACATTGGCAACTTTAATTATCTATTATTTTCAAGGCTTTGCAGCACCAGATCAACTTTGTTTTTTAGGTTCTCTCCAATTTGTTTTACTCTATATGACACATCATCATTGATGTCTAAACCATCGAGCACTTGCCATTGACCATTTTCAAATTTTACTGGAAATGAAAATACAATGCCTTCTGGAACACCATACCATCCCTTAGACACCATCCCTAATGAGGTCATCTGATTTGTCGATCCATTCCACCACTCCTGGAGAAAGTCCAGTATAGCCACACCTGTTGACATGCTTGGAGCAGGCTTGTGCAAAACTTTAAGAGATTCTTCATGTTTATTCACTTCCTGTAGAAACTCTGTGGCAACCCACTTTTGATCAAAAATCATTTCAACAACAGACCTTGAGAATGTTTCAATATGTGGTGCCCAAATTGCTCCATCATAGCCTTTCACCTGTGACATGCTGATGTCAAACAAGCCATCATTACCAGGGCAACCCCAGACAATAAGATCAGTGATTCCGCATGAGTTGACTTTTAATTTCCTAGCTAAGACTGCCTTGGCACGGTTTTCCTGTAGCCTTGACAAAGCACAAATATTACTTCTTGGGATCGATGGTGCAAATGTAGCAATTATAGTGGCAATAAAATTAGCAGTTTTTCCGCACACAAGGATTCTGGTATCCTTCTTTGCATCAGCTTCAATAATTTCAGCGTACTGTTTGTATACAGTAACGTTCTGTACCATAATATCCACGTCTTCGGTGCTGCAATCTGCATCCAGTATCAAGACAAGATCGGCGTTTTTAAATGCCTTCGTGCAGTCCGACGTTTGAGAAATATCTTTGAGCAAATCCCAGGCACAGTCAATGACTTCCATCGCCACTCCTGACAAGACTTCCTCGTTCTCAGGCGTGTCTAGTAATGTCAGAGCTAAGTCTTGACTAAAACCAAAGATTTCGCCGCTAAATAGAGAATTTAGTACCATATAATTCACTGGGGAAGCAGCAGCGGTGATCGTGATTCTTAAAGGATTGATTGCCTTCTGGGCTTCGGCTTTTTCTTCGTCTAGAACACGCTTCATAGCAAGATTTTCTTTCGATATCGCGCCTAATTCTTCGCTCATTTTCGTAGAACGTATTCCATAGTAAGCCTCGGCCATCTCCATAAAGTCATCACAACCACCGAGATACAATCCTTTGCCTCCTCTATCAACTAGTTCACGCCAAATCAGCGGAGAAGTGTTGTGTTGCCATTGATGCTCATTGCACGTTTTTGTTAACCATTCTGTCCAATCTTCCGGGTTGACCGCTATCTTATGTACACGAAAATTAACCAAAACCTTTTGTAATTCATCTGCGAGCATTTCTGTCTTTGCAAAGAACGGGCAATCAGCTTTACCAGCGATAACATACTTGGCCATCTTTACTTCAATTTTTTTGCTTCTTTTGGAAAATTTGTTTACGTTATTATTACCATGGAAACAAAAATGTGACAAACGTTTGCGCCCTCAATCACATCCACTGACCACGTGAAAATCAAAATGGCGGCCGACAACGCAACAACAGCGGCGCTAAATAAGGGAAGTTTAGCTTTAGATACTGATAAACAAAAAGAATTTGAAGAGAAGATTAAGAAAATTAGGAATAAGGTAAGCAGAAGACGTATTAGAGCTGAACATTTTGTAGACATTGATACCCTTTAAATACATTTTCAATATTTCTGTATCACGTGTATCCTGATAATCTTTGGATCAGTGTTAATATACTGAAGTGTTGGTTCATAATAATTATTTCATGCCATGTGGGCCTGAAAAATAACTGCTGGTAATAGACTGAATTTTGATATATGATTTGTGAGTGCATTTTGGCCATTCCAATGATTCCAAAAAGATAATCAGTCAAGGTATTTCTAAACTACTAAAATTTTTACTTTAGGGTGAAGATGAGATGACCCCAGGAGTACTCTATGTTGGACACATTCCACATGGATTTTATGAGCATGAAATGAAAGGGTTTTTTTCACAATTTGGAACTGTTAACAGGCTTCGTTTGTCGAGAAGTAAAAAGGTATGTGTAGATTTGCTTTCTTTAATACTGTCCAATGTTGAATGTATTTAACTTGACATTGGATGAAAACTGCCACCGACTAAATAGGTAGAAAGGTGAAATAGTTCTGTACCTGTGGTACAAACTATACCCAAATATATATCATGTGCAGTACACACATTTAGCAAAAATTTATATTCTTCAATATTTTAGACTGGTGGCTCGAAAGGTTATGCATTTGTGGAATTTGCATGTGATGATGTGGCCAAAATTGTAGCAGAAACAATGAACAATTATATGATGTTTGGAAGACTGTTGAAGTGTATGCAATCACCTTTTTATGCATTTAGATATTTAATTTCAGAAAACATTAATACTATAACAATTAATAACGATAATAATTATAATAATTTAAATAATAGGTGAATATTATTTAAGTTATCAGCATTATGTAAAAGCTAAAGTAAAAACCTCTGATAGGTAATGTTGTTCCTAAAGAAAAAATTCACCCTCGTCTGTGGATCGGATCAAACAGAAGATTTAGAACTAAGCCATATGGTCGGACAAACACAGACAACCACAATAGGGTAAAAATTAGGTTTCTTTATCTTTCTAAAATAGTAATCTTCATAATGGGGGTAAGGTTCCATAATTTGCTAAAACTGTAGTCTGTAGTGTATATATTATGTGAACTATGAAGTATGATTTTGTGTTTATGTTCAATTTTCTAGCCTCGTAATATCAAGCAACACACAAAGCAAGTCAGTAACCTTGTGTCAAGAGAGGGGAAGAAGAGAGCTAAGTTAAAAGAACTCGGAATTGACTACGATTTTCCTGGATATGTATGTTCAGATTTTTGGTATTGCATGTGTTTTTTACCAGGGTAGCTCTTTTTCTTGATTCTTGAACCACATCACAGTAAATCTACATCTACAAGTACTCTGAGGTGTCAATTTCATTCAAGTGACATTGGAGCATCAGCATTTGACTACATACATTATATTGGCTACTCACATGTGAAATCATTTTGAGTCATGAGATCATTTCTTTAATTTCAGATGGCTGAAGCTGGTAAACATAAGCGTGGACCTAAACATACAAAGTTTAAGGAAACGTGAAAATAACAATATAACTGCTGGAATTATTCAACAATGAACACATGCAAAGTGCAACTTAACACTCTTTCTATAATTACATCATTTGACCAGGGAGCGTTGCCATTGTAGATGCTGAGCACAACCTCTGGAATTGAGGCAAACTTCTTTGCCTGAAACATGATGTATTTATAGAAAGAGGATATAGTGTTGTTTTAAATGCATGTTCCAAGAGATAAAAAAACTATGGTTGACTATGATTGATGAATTCAATAAACAACCATTATCTACACATACTGCTCCCATGGGCTGAAAATTGGTAATAAAGGAATTCTCCTGAAACCTTAATTTGCAAATGTTTCTTCAAAAAACTGCATAAACTGCAAGACTACCTTAGGCATTCAAATAAAAGGGGAGGGAGGGGGTTAAACTGTATATTTGGGGTAATATCTTAGGGTTTATTTGGCTTCATATCCTGGTGTCTGTCTATTTGTTATCATTTCTCTATCCCCCCCCCCCCCGTTAAGTTTATCCATTCTGACGAAAAATCCCTAGAGTAATAAGCCTAGGCAAATCCTGCAGGTATCGAAGAATAGGAAGTAAGAAAAAAATATTCAGGGTGGTAGGCTGATTAAGCGTTACGTTTTAGAATTATTGTTAGTGCTGACAAAAAGTTAGGTACTTACGATTATTTCTCCCTAATTCTGAACTAGCCTTTATATAGTCATTTTACATTCTATATCAGTTAACTCTTTCTAACCTAGGTCTTCAGAATGATCACTTTTGGTTTTTTGGTTTATATTTTGTTATGTAAATATATGCCTTATTTTTAGTCCTATTTGATAAATAATTTTGTTATTCACGACACCATCATTGGAAAAACATGGATGTGATACTTTGGGTCTCTCACAACATATTGATATAACAATCATGCTTCTCTTGCTTAACATAAAATGCTTGAATGCATGTAGCTATAAAATGAATATAACCATGCCTTCCTTTCCCTTGCATATATTATTCTTCCAAGAAATCTAACGGATAGAAATCCTGGTATATTTTTATATAAGCCGCAAGGCCCGCAAGTAACTTTATACAGGTTGAATGAAAAAGTTTTTATATCATCTGCATCTGAAATAAACGACAAAATGTTTTATAGCAAACATGTTTCGACTTAGCCGAATAAGCCCGCACTAAAGATGTCGAAACATGTATGCTATAAAACATTTAGTTTATTTCAAATGTTTAAAAAAATTTATTATGACAACAAGCATATCAAAAACCGCCTACAAGTAAAATAAATTACACGGTATTATAAAATTTTCTGTTGGGTTCTTCCGCTATCGTATAAAAAGAGGTTTGAAATTAGCTTTAATATGCATGGCCTGATTAAGATCTTGACAATAAGAGTAGTTTCAACTTGTATAATGAATGTATAGCCTACATTTTGCAGCTCTTGGGCATGGATATATGTTTCATAAGATTTGAAAAAGGATTTACGAGTGTACGAACTTCTCCACTGTCACTGTATAACACCGTGTAACTTACCATACAACTCGTTACAATGTGCGACAGTCCTTTGCAGTTTTGCGTGCATATCTAGGCTGTATTACGATTGTTTTGTTAATAGACGCCCACATGCAGTAAAGATCAATGACATTGGCATTATTGTATAAAGTTGACATGCAGTTATTAAAAATAAATAAATAAATCGTATTGAAAATTTAATATAGGGACTAAAAAAACGCCACGAATAATTTGGATTTGTTGCTTCAGACGTGCATTCATGTAGCTCTCATTTGCATGTAACCGGCAAATTGAGGCCTTTCACGCCTGTGTTTCAAGAAACCTATATTATGGCTATCTGTCAGGTGGCACAATGAATTAATAAGTTATATCTATTCTTTGTAAATCGCGCCGTAGCGGTAACCTGCTCTCCCATGATACATATGATTACAAGCCTAGCCGGCAACATTCTTTCAAAGAATGGGCAGATAACAATCTATGTTGCATCCATCGAACAATTTAAGTTGATTGGGCTGCCTGTTAGTTTCGTATAGTTGCAGTTGCAAATCACTTTCAATATGTATTCTGGATTAAAAAGTGTCATTGGGCGATTATTTGCAGTGTTTCTTGTGTGCTGTATGATTTTTTTAGCGTGTACAACCGCACTTCAGAAGAACACATCAAAGATTTCGACTGAAGAAGATGAAAGGTATAAAAATTCAGTATTCATTTCTTCTTTTTCCACACCGTTAGTGTTTCGCATGTAGTAATCATTGCGCTGCACCTGGTCTTAACGATAGCAACTTAGTGTATAAGTTCTCTCCTGCCCGGCCTTTCATACAACAATGATTTCCGCACTACAGTGATTCTGGAAAACTTGTGACATTTTGAAATGTTTTGTTTCTGTATCGTATCGGTATATCCATCAAGGTGGTTAGCTACAATTTTAGTCATAAACACATCAAAATTATACCACCAAAATTATATCTGTTTTGATATCTGAGAAGCAATAGACCGTTATATTTTTACCGTTCATTCACATTTTACCCAATGGCCTCGTTTTCGTGTCAAAGACCCATGCATGCACAAATTAAGCATGCATTGTGTTTACGGTAAAGTTATAGCACAGTTACTGTGGTTATAGTTGAGCGTATGCATGATTACGAAGCAATACTCAAGTACATTCGTTCAAAAATATATAGTGAATATAATCAAGTGAATATAATCTGCCTCTGACATCCTAAAATAAGTTAAAAAAAAATAAACACAGAAAAAAGGTGATCTATTTGTGTTCGTCCTCCCCATTGGACAAAGTTCAACATTTTGAGCAATATTCTGGGCCGGTAGAAATGTTGAAAAAGGCGTCGTAATTCTCATTATCATGCCGGGTAACAGTGACGGTTCGATGAATGAGGCCGACAAAGCGCGCTTGCCCAACTTTTTAATAGTTGGTGTATGAAGTTAAACAAAATTAAAAACCAGGTTTTTCCTCATAATTAACTTTCGGCTTTACTGCGGTCCGGTATTTTTGTTCGCTATAGCAACGATATTGACCATTATATTGGTGGGTTCCATACTTCCATTAATTAAACTTCAGTGGTTTGAGTGAACCTGAGATATTTCGAAGCTTCAATATACTGCACAAGTGTTTGCAAATAATGCGAAATTGTACTTATGTTACCAAGTACAAAGAGAGGCATTCATGGGAATTCAGTGTTCTACTTCATAATTTTAGCAATTCAAAGTTTGTAACGTAATGTCGATCTCTAGAGCTAAGCTTTAGCTATCGTGCATACACTTAATACAAACACGTAGATACATAAAATAGTATAGCCTATCATATAATATCATACTAGTTGACCCAAATTCTCAATTTGTATTGTATTCATGCATGGTACTATTTTTTTTGTATCAGCTGTTCAACAACGAGAGTCAGTAGTGTTCTGTCAAATCTGACTTCTAATGGATATGATCCAAGAATACGGCCACATTATGGTGGTAAGTGAGTAGAAATTATGTTATACTTTATGATTAATTGTTTCCTTTCTATATCAAGTTGGTTTATTTATTTTACAGGAGATCCCGTGAGAGTTAATGTCTCATACAGTGTATTGGGTTTCAGAGATATTCAGGAGGTTGATATGGTGAGAAAATAGTATATTAACTGATTATTGACCGAGCGTGAGGTGAGGTCCGTGTACTGTGAAATATCAAATCGAGGCTTTTTAGTATGGACCGAGCGACGAAGGAGCGAGATAGAGACTGGATATGGGATTTTCAATCAATCAGAATAGAGGATTTTGAAAAACCATATAATAATCTGCATTATCGTCTAGTTTATCGAGAGTATACGTATATATACTGGGTCTTATCAAGAAAAATAATTTTCATGTATAGATATTTTGAATTGCACTTCAATGAATCTCTTTTCTAACGTTTTTAAGACGTTCGTGACTGATATGTATTTTCGTCAAGAATGGAGAGATAATCGTCTTCAGCATTCTCTAAACTGCTCGTTGACGTTCATAACAGGAGCAAAGAAGCCTGTTGATTTCATTTGGGTGCCTGATGCAACTTTTGAGAACTCTGTAACTTCATACGTGCATGATGTACTGGTTGGTAATAACAGAGTTGATATTTATCCTGATGGTAGAGTCCTCTGGGGTGTAAGGTATGATAAATGATTACTTTCATTATGATTGATTACAGAAGGCAGGTAAAATTCTATTTGCACGCCTTAAGGTGTGTTGTTTTGAGGAAAAAACTGGTAATGTTCGTACAGCACATGCACCTTTTTTAGAGTGTATAAATGAACCCGTCTGCTTCTGTGGCCAATGCATGTATATGCTTGCCAGTGTGTGATGTTGTCGTATATTTCACTCAAAACCTTTAATTGATATTCATTTTACATGCAGGGCTACGGCAAAATCCTTCTGCGCTATGGAACTCTCGTCATACCCGTTCGATGTGCAAGTCTGTCCTTTAACACTAGTCAGTTGTAAGTCGAGACAAGTCAACTTTGCTGTAGACCCTTTTTGTAGTGAATGACCTAACTAACTCGGTTATCCTATTTTTCGAAACAAAATGCCGTTTCGTTTAATAATAATCATTTTCTATTGTAGACAATTATCCAGTCAACCACGTAAAATATTCGTGGAAAGGAAGTTCAGCTGTAACGGTTTTTGATAATGAACTGTCGCAATTTTTGGTAACTAATATGAAATCCGACAGTACCGAGGCGGCATACCCAGTAGGTAATAGCTGTTGGCTTACTATAGTAAATGTAAAACTGTTGCTGCAATAGTAACTGTTGCTGCAATGCCATTGTGTCAGTATAATGACCACCACTCTCACCCACTTGATTATTTGTTTTAGGAAAATACTCCATCCTTCACACATACTTCACATTCGAAAGGAGGCTGGGATATTTCGTGATGCAAGTTTATACACCATGTGCATTTCTAGTCATGTTAGCAGGATTTTCTTTCTGGGTGGATCCTAGAGCCACACCAGCTCGGGTTGCACTCAGCTTAACCACACTACTAACCACGGCAACAATATGGTCGTCGGTTAATTCAAGAATGCCCAAAGTTAGTTATGTGAAAGCTATCGACATTTTCTTCCTGGTGTCTTTTGGTTTTGTTTTTTCGACCCTCATGCAGTATATACTATTGTTAACGTTGAAACATCAGACGCACTTGAGGAAATTGCGAAAGGTTTCGCCAGGAAACGACGTTTTTAGTATCGTAAGTAAAATTTGTACATACCGTCTTTATATACAACCAAGAACTGTTTTTCACTGAAAAAATAATGTTTGTTTGTGATCGTATATAACTCCTTATTTGCTGTTTAGAAAAAGAGTAAGGTAAATAAAGGTGTAAACCCATCTTCCACTGTAAAAGTTGAACAAGATCAAGAGCAAGCTAAACAACGTATGCAACGTTACCATTCTATTTTTATTGTGCCGACGGAAAAAAGTAAAAGTAAGGAGAGTGTAAAAGCAAAAAAGGAAGACACATTGGATCCAGAAACGCTGTACTACTACAAGCAGAAGCAAGAATTTAAGAGCATTCTGTGGCTTGATAAAATTAGCCGAGTTGTGTATGTATTAAGCTACTGTCTGTTTCTAGCACTGTATTGGAAAACATATAAGCATCGTGGCTAGGGAAGAAGTGGACGGCACAATGAGCATTCTTTATCTAGTCTACAATGTTTCCAAGGATCCGATTACGCTCCATTGTATTGAAGATGGAAGATAAAAAGATGTGAAGTGTTCAAATGAGATATCCAAATAGATATATACAAACTCTAGTATGCTAAACCAACAGACATGCTCACTAGTAATGCTTCTTGACAGCAAAGAAGTTGTCGTGAACAGCGAATCTGATAGTACAGTGTAATGACTGTAATCGGGGCTGTAAAACATTGTTTTAAAAACAAAGTCGCGCCAGAGTCAAAGTGAAGAACACTTTAAACCAAATGCTTGTCTGATGTTGACATATTTTGCATTGCACGCTGTCATTGCCACGTGCATTGCATTGTCACGTGCATTGACACCTGCTGTGACCAAATTCATTATGCATGCATGCGCGCAAGCCGCAAATATTCCCTGCACGCCTACATGCACATTATACAAGTCTTCATAATGATAATAAAAATATATACGTTTGTTGAGTTATGGACTTTCAGTCAGGGCGGACATATCTCCTAGCCTTCAATGAAGTTCACGATCTACGTCAAGGTAAACTCGTACTTTCGACGCTATAACTAAAAGGAGCTGCAACGTGAGAGCCATTTAATGAAATGATAACATCGACTAAGCAGAAATGATAACATCGACTAAGCACGTCACTCCGAAAAGGGGAAGCTAGCGACAAGGGAAGTTATTTCGCCGGTTTGTTTTGCAACTGCTTGTTTTCAAACCAATCGAACCGACCACGTCGTATCTTATGAACTCTTCAAGGGAAGTTCCTCCGCTCTCTCCTCGTGGTCAAAGTGCAGCCAGGCCCTGGTGCATGCAGTTTTCCCATAATTGAGTTCAGGCTCGCGCGCAGGAAATTTGCCTGCAAAAAGGGCATGTGGAGCAGGTAGATCAGGCATGCAGAATATAGTCGGTGGAGACCTTACGTTGAACTTTTTCCGTTGGAGTCAGCTGCGCCGCCCCTGCTTTTGGCGCCGATTTTTTAATTAACAGAAGTTATTATTATTCAATATTTTGCCGGTTGTTTAGTTTTACTTTTCTTTTTCCATACGCCGTACGTGTACATGTAAATATTACAACATTAGAAACTACGAATATTTTTACCATTTTTTGAACGAATCGAATTCGAAGTTGACCTTAAAGAATTCAGAGATGGCCCTGTTTTATACATCTTTTTGAGAACGCAAAATCATCTGTTTTCAATTGTTCATTCTTAGCCTGGAGACAACGATGTTTTTTAAACGCCAACGGATAATTGGAAACCTCTAACTAATTCGAAAAGAAAAAATGTTTTAGGGAATACCGCTTTGACTAAATAGAATGGGCAGATGTAGCATGCACGGCTGTATAAATAAATTACTTCTTCACCCTTTACTGCAACAGCTGGAGTTAACAAGCCGTAGAAATTAAACAACTCCCTAATGGATTTCTTCCGAAATTTACCGTAGGCGAATAAAATCTTCGTGCTTCACAATAGATTGAATCACCCGCCGTTTTTCAAAGCTGCTTCTTTGCATTTTGGGTGCATTCAAGCAAACTCAAGAAGTGTTTAATATGCGCACTTGCCTGTTAATCCGGCAATAATCATTTCACCAGAAGTGGCAGTAATTATTAATAAATCATCAACGTTCTGTGATTATGTTAATTCCATTTCCCTGTTTATTGTAAATACGCGTAGTTTTTTTAACATTGGAAAATGAGGACAACATTTGAAGTTCATCTGATCTGTTAACGCCTAAATTATATGCTTGTTACTTTAGATTATATCTTAACTGGACGATTGTTGTAAAACAATGAGCAATATCCCAGCTGTTATTTATTTATCGCATTTTCTCCTAAACGTTTACAAATTACAAGAATTTTTCGTGATCATTTCAGTTGGAATGGGCCAAGTGTCGAGCATAATTATGATGTAGATGTGCGCTAAAAGGGAAGCGTCTAAAAATAAAGCCAAGTGAACGTCAATTTTTGTGACTGCAGTTATTCGGGTGAGTTTTATGATAAGAAATAACGATATAATTAACCTACCTGCCAGGATTCATGAGTCAAGGATAATGGCTGACTCATGACATTTCGAGATTTAATATATTGATCTTTTGTATGTTCAAATAACGAACAATTAATCGTGCAAAGTAACAAAGTAGAAACAAAGCGTCAGACCTCTAACTGCATGTAGGGAAGTTCTCGCTTATTGGTGTTACAGTAAGCATAGTGTACAACGCTGATACGTCCGTTAGTCAATTCAAAATTGCGCGATTCTGTTCGCATGCAGAAAAAAGCGGATTTATCAAGATAACACATAACCAGCAGAAATATCTTATATTTTGTCTATAACACCAAATATCTGCACAGGCAAAATGGACTATGATTGAGCACGTATACGTATCCAAGACCTGTATGTCGACGATTCACAGTCGTCGGTGACCATTCGAGAAAGTTATCTCAGGTCTTGGTGACTTAGTTAGCAGCAGTTATTACATAATTTCGGTTCCCAGGTCACAACATATTTGTTTGCCTGCCATAATGGCTAGAAGCAAATTCTCATTTGTTTAACAGATTTTTTGAAAATATTTGCAATCATTCAATTTTTACAGAACACAAAACGTTTTACTCATGTATGAAGTTTAATCACTTACAATGGAGCTATAGTGTATGTCGATAACTATGCCCGGCTATATTGTAGCTAGTATCGATATATGGATGAACCATACAAGGTATGTTTTTTGGGACGAGTCGTAGAAATGTAAAAAAATTCCGTTTACGGTATACATTTCTACTGATAATAAAACTTTCACCATTAACGCGACTAAAAGACTTAATGTGTCGGTACACCATTGTCCTTCAACTCGATGGCGCTGACGGACGATAATTGAGGGCAGACATATTTATACGAACAATTGTTTTCTTAGATAAATGTGAATAACATGAATATTCATATGTTCCTTCCCCCCCTTCAAATATCGTTCTGGGGCCGGTTGTATCAAGCCCGTTCAGCTTAAACGGCGAATAAGTCAAAATTAAATAACACCCTTACAACTCTCTTGAATGAGTCTACTTGAATATTATGCACTGAATATGTAGTTGTAAACCGTATCTTTGTATTAAAGTCAAAAACATTCAGTTCGTTTCTTGAATAAAACGGCAGACGTGCTTTCTATTTTGAACTTTTCCATCGTTGGAGCTAAACGGGATTGATACAACCCAAACAACCGGCCCCTGGTCGCGCAACTGCATGCATCGACTTTATAACTTTATTTTGTCAAAAGACAAAGGGAGTGCCTGCTATACTGCTTGCATGTATATATGCTTCATCTCTCTGATATGTTTATGATTAGATGTATGCACTAAATTTACCACGTTAACTTTACTTTTTCGTGATGTTCTAAATCAAGAATAATTTGTTTCCTGCAAACAAAACATATTTTACCATCAATGAATGATCATTGACAATGCTATGAATGCATAGTCTGCATAGACGTCCCCAAACAATCACGCCACCGGAAAACAAGGCTCTAAAGTGTTGGTTTAAAAAATTGTTCAAACTTCGAGCTAGCTTTACAAGTATGCGGTTGGTGTTATATTTGGGATATACTGACTAATCAAGCACGCTTCAAAAGCGCGAAAAAAGGTAGGCATGCATATAAATATATCTGTATAACTCAACTAAAATTAAACAAGGGTATATCCGTAAATATATTTTGGCCTCGAAAATAATAGATCCTTCTCAGCCGCATCGTCGTTGTTCAAACACCCCAGGAAGTTCATACTGTTAACGCCTACAAACTGTACAGCTGAACCTTCACGATCAGTGTATGCATGATAGGAGTCAGTGACTTGAGAGGAATACTCTTTTATCAAGAGGCTATAACTGGCTGCGTTGAAGAAAATCAAAAGTGTAGGTATACTTATTGATCGAGGGATGTTGTTTTAGATATTATATTTTATTTAGAACACCTATATATAGAGTGCGTAAATTTTCAAGATCTTCATTCTGCGTATAATTATGATGGCATGCATTTTCAATGCCGGAGCTAGCGATTTTAGGCGCTACGTCTATAGCAAGGGCCGGGCATAATTCATTATTTAATTTTGAACAACTTCATCACTAAATCAGTACATCCTGTTTGTTCAGAGAGGTAAGCCTCATGGGATACTGGCAGCTTTCGTTTAATTTGATCATTCATTATATCAAATATTTCGGGTATTCACAATCTGCATGTAATCATGTCGTGTCAAGCGAATCTGGTTCAGGGAATACATGCATGCATGCAGTCGTAATATTGATATTAATCTTATTATATAACCTTAACATAAAATTATGTCCAGCTATTTTGTACTAGGTTATATTATTATTATTATATTATTATATTAATTTTATAGTATGAATTATATTCTTGAAAATCGTACTATTTTTTACCAATATATATATATATATATATACTGATTAAACTCCTTTTTTATGCGAAGTTTAGTATCACAAAAGGGCTCGAACGACGTAATATCATATAGAAAATCATTGATAATATTATTATATTAATATTGATATAATATTGTAAAGAAATTAAGTTCAAGTATGCCGCACATGAACAGGCGTCGTTTTCGAGCGCTAAAATTGTTTTCTACCATTTATTGTTTTAGTGTCTTTGTTTATACATAGCTACACGGAAAATATATTATACTTACCCTTATATATTCATCGCGTTTCGCTTCAAGAAAATGCTCGAAAACATGCAGTCCCCAGACTATAGTTGTGCACATCACAATCCTTATCATACAAACGTATCATGCATATATCCAGTTCAGTGCGGATAACTGCAGTCTAATATATATTCCTGGTATTTTGTACCAGCTTATATACACATCGAGGTTTTTTCAATGCGTAATGTATGGTCTAAGTGAGGAAATTAGGAATATAGGCAATCAAAATTTCCATGTTGACCGTGTAATATGATATAGTGATTGATGAATCAAATTAGTATTTTTTTTCTTTGAAAAACTTTGCATGGCGTTATAACTGTATAAGGTGCACAATGACAACAATCGTCCGTATGACCTAATACCACACACATTAATCAAAACAAGAAAATCGCATCAAAAACTCCCGATCGTATTAAAAAGTATCCGAATCAAGTGTATAGATATGAACGATGGTGGGTGGAATGTGTAACCTAATTTGCTTAATATATAACCACAGTCACAGATATTATAACAACTTGCATATCCTATTTCAACTCGAGACTTTTGCATTTGTCTCCCCATTGAACCCCGTCAACCGCTGCTATACTTTCCACAAGGGGTGGGTGCGAATCGATTGTAGCGAACGATAACTAATCCAATAATATTATACAGTCTTTAGAGCCTGGGATGAGTTTGGATTGTAAATTAATGTCTATATACCTCCCATGTATACAAGTGTGTAGGTTGTTTTTGTTTTTTCTTTCCCTCACATTGGTTTCACCCCATGCACCGTCCCCACGCGAGCAAACTTTAAACAACTTTCAATTGCGTTCGATACTCTCCACGGTAGAAGTGTGTTTTGCATTAAATTAACTGTCACGCCTGGTGACCAGATTTTCGAGGATTGCTTCGCTTTGCAGTTGACGGTATATAATGGCAGCCTCTTTTCCCGATTGTGGGAGACATAAATATGAATAAAATGATGTTGCAATATGACGTAGCTACATTTACTTATAATACAATTGACGTTAATTTTAGACTCTTAGATCTCTTCAAAGCTTTTTAACTGACTGAATGCACTATTATGAAGAGATAGATACTAAGCTGTTTTAGAAGTGGAATTGTATTGTTTTCCTTGAGGCTTCCTTGAAAAAAGTACAGATTCTTAACTTTGTCTTTTATTTCCTCAAATTAAATTGTTGTATGTCAATTACTCATCATGTCATGCATGCATAACAAGAAATAAGCTTATGCATAATTTCCTTTCGAATTCGGGGAGATGAATCCATGAATTTTGCCTGGATAGCTGATTGGTGAGTTCAATTTCGCCCACCATCATAAGGATGGTTCATTACGTGTTACAGCGTAATAAAGTAAAGGCTAGCTATTACATTGTATATTATCTTAATATACTTTGATTATAATTAAGGTCTTGCATGAAGTTTCTCGAATATATGACTCTCCTAACTCCTTCAAATGTATATAGCAACGTCTATATAATATACCTTTGAATTTACCCAACTTATGAACAATGTTTGCATGTAACCCGTTTATTGAACGTCCATTAAATATACTTTTTTCCCCTTTGATTGTTCAGTTGATTGATTGTTGCAGTCACCTCCATGCATCATCCTATGGAGAAACAATTTTGATATATGCCAAATAAAAACAGTTGGAAATATTGAGGCTTAAGCTAGCAAGGGCGTCTATATGTTCGTGTATCATATCTCATAAATTATGCGCCCTGCATGGTTAAGGATTATAAATACACTGAGGTGCCTAAAACATTTGCATGTGCATAAAATTATTCGACGTTTTTACTATATATGATTTCTCACTCATCTTGCACCTGTGTTTATCAGGAGATATACTTTTTCCCAAAAACAGATTCCTATAATTATACCTAATTATTTTTAGTCCTTTTTTCTAGTAATTTCCATTCCTTTGGAAATTCCCCAACTTTGCCGGACTAAAAGAGGCAAGATCTAGAGGTGTAAAATATATTACTTTGACAGCAATTCATTTTCTTCTGTATCACCCCACTGTGCTGGAAACGGCACAGTTGTCTGGGAGTGCCATATTCTAGACACCGGCCCCTATCATGTGACAATGAGAAAGCATGATTATAGGCAAAGTTCAACTCTCTTTACAAGCATTCTGAAGTGGAAACGGGGTTTCGATTTGATTATTACCCAATTGAAAACTACCAAAACTTGCTGCAAAGTGAGGAAATATGAACTCGATATCAATAACAACAGGATACTAGATTGACTGTCTCACCAAAAGCGTATAGTTCTGGCAGAAGCCTTTCATTCCTCCAGTTTCTAGTAGAGACCCTGCTTACAAAATTCCGTCGTCGATCTTTCCTGTATATAAAAGAGCCGGTGAGCCGTGAGCGAGCGAAATAATTCGAGCGTCGGCTTGAGCAACTGGGGGTGAGAGGAATTAGAAATTATATATATATGCCAACCAAATATGATCAAGACAATGAACCATGATTAAAGGTACTGTTGATGATGTATTCATCACTGATCATTTAGCTACAACTATATGGAAAGATGGTCGTATACATAGATTAATTTAAATGGGAGTTATGGAGTAGACTAGAATAGTGAGTTTTATGTCTGCTTGCATGAGCTCCAACATTTAATAATTTATTTGCAATTATTTTGCGTATACTTTATAATGGATTACTGCATGTCTAGTCTCCCAGTCTACAGTGTCTAATTGTTTTCTTTACCAGTTGCCACAACCAGATCATGAATGATTGAACGTCTCCAATTACAAATCAGGTCAACAATCTCATACCATGCACTGTTCAACACAGCGTACATTCTTAATTTTCCAACTGTTCAATAGTCAAATATAATTCATTATGGAGGTTTATTGTCGTCCTGCAGAGATAATTATTAAGGCACTGAAAATAATCGTGTACACTGTGTGTAGCAACAGACACTTCACGTCTTTAACAAAGCAGAAATATTTTATTTACTCGATTTTTTTCTCAATTTTTGTCGCTACAAGCCTGCAACATACAGTATACGACTATGTGAATATGCAAACTTGTTGTCTTGAATAATTACCAAATTTGACGCAACAAAATCCGTAAAGCTATAGGTTTTATGAGAGAATTTGCACTCCTTTCTCCAGAGAATCGGCTAGGATCGTTAAAACTGTCAGGGAGGAAAGGCAGGAAGTTAGCTTGTACTGTGGCCTTACATCTGGGCTTATTAAGATCATGATATTGTTCCAATGCCAGTCATTTTCATCGCTTTATGGTAATATCTTCCCAAACGGAGGTGGTCGTATATCACTGCTGCATGGGAAGGTCAGTTAAACTATAGATATAAACAACATAGTGTGTAGTTTCGACTTTCATACGAATTGTGAAACATAGCAATATTTTGTGCCTCCTTTGTCTTATATAAAGGCACAGCTTTCGTAGGAAGACCGTGGAGAGGCTTAGTATAAGGACCGCCGGACAACATTTCGGTGCAGGTCTGTTTAATGCATGTGCGTTACCATCATAGAGAGAGCACTCTATATATAGAGAGTGGCACTATAACGAGGCGTCACCATGAATTGTTGAACTGAACGAGGAAATTTGAATCAGATCGCAGCAATACACTATATTGAGCGTATATCCACCTCTCTAGTTTCTGTTATCATGTTAAGTTGCGTTATAACATAGTGAACCCTTGCTCCTGTAGTAAATTACCGAACTTTCGCACCACATTTTTGTCTTTCTCTGCATGAAATGTTCAGACAAATTATCCGTTTATCAAAACTCTTAAATATAATTAACCAACCCCGTTTAGTTTCGTATATAGCAATAAAAAACGCTCCTTATTTATATTTGCGCTGATCTAAACATAGTAAATAAGCCCTAGTTCCCATTAACCCCGGACCTCGGGATTAGTAAATTACCGGACAACATGCCGCAATTTTGTTTTTCCTCTAAATGGTTTGCCAAATTATCCGTTTATTGAAGCATTGTGCTGTTTGTGTATTTAAGATTATCTGTTTCAATGACGCCATAGGATGTTTCTATAAATCATATTTTATTATACGTGTCTGCACGATATTATTGGAAAGCATTATTAAAGACTATAGTGAACTAAAACACTTCCCAGTCTTTAAACAAAGAAGGCGGTTATGACGGAAATTCTTTATGCGGGTATTTGTTTCTCCCGATTGTCATTTCACAGTTTGATCAGGAGACGTATTTGTTTTTGATCTAGCTGAAATGATCTAAAACCTTGGAGTTGACAAGAAACATTAGAAACATAACCAAGAATCTGTTCACTACGGAGTTGATTCTAATCGAGTTGGATATCATTCAAATGTGAGGTAAATATGATTACCCAATTGTGTGTTGTTTTGTAAACCTGTGAGGACTGTAGATCAGTTATCAGCACTTAATTGAGGTCCCCGTGATGGACCATTTTGCCAATTAGTGAAAGAAATTATTGAATGAAGTACTACATAGGCCATTGGCCACACTATTTTACGAATTTGTTGAACAATATATAGACAATGTTATATTAAATGGATCCTGCCACCTAATATTGCCAGCGCAAAAACATAATTAAACCATAATCCAATATTCGTGCTGTATTTAAAACCATGTATATATGTACTTTGTCAGTAATTTAGAATATTTGTAAATATGGTAAAACCTCAACTTTACAAAATAATTTACAGATAAACTATTTACTTTTTGAAATAACCACTTACTGTAGATACTTGAGTAATCAAATGAAGGTTCAATTCCTGCTTATAGGCATGCACACAACAAGTATATCTATATATTTATTATATAAAATAATCTGATATTATAAGCACAGAGTCTTACAGAGGTAACACTCCACACCGAATATAGCTAAGCAATAATTATATGTACTACTTGGTCTCATAGCTATATTTACAGGGATTGTAACAGACTGCTATAAATAAGTTGGGTTTAAACATTAAACTGCTTCATATATGCTACTACGTGATGACCATGCAATGTATTCTAAACTGCAAAAGTTAAGAAATGAAAAATGCATGAATAAAGGAGCATATAGGTAACAAACAATCATACTGTTACAGACATGTTTGCTTGGCCTGTATAGGCAGACGAACAAACAAATATAAACTTTGCATGGCATTGCACAATACAACGTTAAGTCGTGTCTTGCATGTCAGGACAAATTCAGCGCATGCATGTGGGCAAAAAAATTGGTTCATCTGATGCAAGAAAAACGAAAAAGCGCGAGAAAACGGAGCGTTGTTTCTTCAATAGTGCCATAGGAAATTATCTGCTTAAATTATGCGCTTCTTCTATAGACCAAATTGATATTCCCATAAATGCAAGCGCGCGTGCGTAATTCGCGGGGGAAGTCGCGGTGTCCGCTTTATATCATGGGATAACAAGATTTACTGATTATAGAACTGACGCGTGGCATGATTTGACAATCAGATCGAATATGTAAATAAATGTTTACGCCGAAAATATCACAATCTTAATTTGTTTAAAAAATCAATAAGGCAATATAAACCGGGTGTATATGAAAACTGCATGAACACTGCTTTCTCAAAACATCTTTCATGACACGCACGCTTGCATGCTACGTCGCAAAATCATTAAAAAGAATGGAAAACAGATTTGGCAATTAGAGTACAGTCACTGAAAACGATTGCTATCTTTATCATCTTTGATGTTAAATTTTTTTCTTGCAACATCACTTTTAATACTAATGTGAATATGCAAATATAGAAAAAATTCATCTTTATGCTGACACTAATTAATTTGTGTTTTCGTGGTCGATGTTTTCGTTGTGTTAGTTGTCACACAGTTCTGGGACGTTTCTTGGCTCAGACATGCAGTGTATGTTTATAAACTTATACCATTACCGCGCGTATCCCACTTGATTTTCGTATAAAAAGAAATAAATGAAGAGTTGCGATCTTTATTAAATATCCGTGAAATTACTTTTGTGTTTATTAGTAAACTGTGAACATTCAAATTAAGCGCCGGCCTGCCTGCCCGCTGAGATTAATGGAAGTGACACTGTCAGCTGCTCGCTCGCGTAATTTGCACAGCATTTGAAACTGAGTGAAAAGGGAATAGATAAACGAGGTAAACTTCAGGTATGTCCATAAAATCATCCGCAAATGATTTTTTTACTTCTCAGTTATCAGGTCGTAAAAATTATCATTGTTGTTCAAGAATTATTTCTACAATAACGATCGAAATTAAAATTGAATCCATCTATGATGTCGCCATCCTATCCTGCTCATGCACAATGAATATTTTATTTATAGGCGCGAATAGCCATTCCCATGCACCATACCTGTTAGTTTTCGCACATTTTTCACGTATAGCCATTAAAGGGCGATAGCGAACTCTTGAGTAACAGTTAACAAAGAATGGGACGTATTTGTAAAAAAAATCCACTAAAATATTTATCATGTTAAAAAGAATAATATCAAATGACAAATTAGCTATAGTATATAGTCTGGACGGAATAGATGAAGTGTTTCCCCAAACCTAACAATGTTTTTTATCGAACACTTTACACTTAAACTGCCTAAACAATATTTATGGTTTCTTAATTGAAAATCGTCTTTGCTATATACAAGTTTATATTAAATACCGACACAATTTTGTCCCTTCCATAAATTAAAGCTGCATGCGAGTTTAATACTCCGTGAAGTCTGCAGTGTCCCCGCGGTGTGGGATCAGTAAGAGCTAATATAATATATAAAGCTATGTAATAGTATCCAGTTTAAACTCATCTACTAAAGTAAATAATAGTATGAATATAGCTATAAATTTAGCCGGTTTGCATGTTGACGGTGAAACTAATGCATGCATGTTTGTGGCGTCCGCCGAAGACGTTATATATATAGGCCTGGAGACGTTATATAAATTATATAGGCCTCAAGCTAATAAAGCGGCACCAGCCAATAACGGTACATATTGCTATTCTTTGAGACATCAGTCAACAAATAGCTAATCAATGGACAAACTTGTATGTTTACCTTTAAGTTATCACCCTCTTGAATGAGACTTCTTATAATTCGTAGTCAGTAATCGGGCGTCCTGCGCGCAGTTATACACCAGGGGAAATTCATGCCTTTCAGTGCAGATATATAAAATATATCATTATTAATTTTACGAAATTAGCTGCATGCATGTATAGACGTGAATTGAATATTGGATTGCATTTGATGTATTTATATCGTTCATATTTTATGATTGCCTCATAATGCATGGAAAAGATTTTATAATAAAGTCATGCATGCCGCAACACATTTGCAGGATTTATATATTCATGAAATTCAGCAAGACCATTAGGAAGCTGATTTGTTCAATTATAGGTAATGCATTTGTTAGTTTTTGTTTCTTTTACTCATAAATGGATATTTCAAAAAGCTATATAGTTACATTTTTTAATGAACAATGTAACGGCAACTATAGGCAAGGAAGAATCTGAAACTCAGTTATCATGCATAGCCATAGCCATAGCTCAATCTGAAGCTCATTTGCTTTTTACATAAATTTCAATCGACATGTTATGGAGGTACAAAGCCAAAGGCAACGTCAAGGACAAGGACATATACAAAACCGCCCGCCAGAGGCAGAGTTGTCGCGGGTACAAAGGCTAAAAAGCTTTTATACTGTTGTGCTTGAAAAACCTGCATGTACAATTTTGCAGTTATTAATAATCATCATATATTTTAAACAGAAAGGAAATAAATGTTACATTCAAAATATATATAGCCCTATTACTAATATTATAGGAACAATATTGTTTCCATTCAATTTCAATAACTTAACTTTACAATTTGAAATACTGAACAATACGCAAATAATTATATAAATTATGTAGCTATATTCGCATCACATGCATGATTATACTGCATCAATGGCAATGCCATCCTGTCAACATCACTGGTATTTAAAATAAACATTGCATTGGTTTATACGGTCTACACATGCAGGTGCATGTATTAAAAGTAGAAATTTTAGAAAAGCCCTAAAATGTTTTGAAGGAAATTTGTGTTTTATAACTTCGGATTTTCTAATTCACTTAAACTAAAATGTTGATCACATTATAGTACTTAGACATGGTCATCCGGGATGATTAATGTGGGCCGCTTTGGGAGTGGCACTTTAATCAAATTGACAATTGCAGAAAGTGATTATAAAGTTGATTGTTTGCTTCATCAACCGCCAAAGTTTCATAAAATTTGAACATCGTTACTCTCTCAAACAGTAGGACCAAGTTCGCCTATTTGTGGCATAACCTGATTAAATTTAGTGTAATAGTGTAGTTTGCACAATTTGCATTTCACATGCATGCATGCATGTGATTGAATTCGCCCCGTTTTATTAACCGGCGAATAGGCAATGTCAAAAATCATCAAATGAAATGAAATTTTGATACGGCTTGTAAAAAACACATGAAAATTGTTGTTACTGCGAGAAAACGTGCAATTCCCAACCACCCAGTCTTGTGCACAAGCCGCCTTCAAAGCGGTTTACAGTAATCATCCTCCTGGATTACTAGTATCTAATGTGATTAAAATTTTAGTTCAGTTAAGCGAATTAAAAAGCCAAAGACAAAGTAATAAATTATGAACCAAAGTTCTCTTATAACAATACAAATTATTAAACTTTACGGCTATTGAAAAATTGTCTACTTTTTAACTACACATGCACTTGTAGCTATAAATGTGCAATAATATTTCAACTGAACAACGAAACAAAAACCACATAACTTTTTAATTAAACAATATTCTGTTGTTTATTACGTCTTGTTTTGAACATATTCCTACTGTTTGTGGTTATCATGCATATATCAAGTTTAATTAAATTATTTTTACTCCCATTATTGGTAGCTATATATATATTAAAAAAAGTTAAAGCGAATTATTGACAGTTTTTTGGGGCGTATACGCGAAAGAACAACATAGCCACAATAGCTAACATAACATATATAAGCATCAATACAATAAGACCGATAACGTCAAAAAAAAGGTAAGCAATTGTAGTGGTTTGTTTGTATTGCCGTTCATTGGTCAAATATTGAGTTATTCGTATCATTAAACACTGATGGTGATTTTCGTTCAGTTGCGATTAATATAGATGTCTATAGTGAATCAGTATAAATCCGGCATTGGCCGTTTCGTCCGAACTGCCGGCAGTCCAGCGTCCAACAGGTCATGCTGTATAAACTATATTGCTCTGCCACGAGCGGACCGGTGATATTAGTTAATTATAATCACTATAAAACAATCACTGCATGTGATGTTCAGATCCTACTGTATTTTGCTGCAGTTTTTTGCTCGGGCAATATATATAACCTATTTGCTGGGATACGGATGGACGGGATGGTGGTATTTTTATCAAGTACAGTGATTACTATAGGCCATGTTGCACGGTGCAATTTTTCTTGAAACTTGCAATGCAATTCTACTTTAAAGAGATGTAAATTAGTGAAGAGTCTTCAAAATGTAAGTGTAAGAAACGCCATATATGGAGTGTAATAAAGACAAAAGTTTGGTAGTTGCCAAATTTACATCTCTCAAAAAAAGAATTGCATTGCAAGTTGCAGGAAGTAACAGGGCCTTAAGTCAATATTATTCTGTTCTTCTTGCAGTGTATATATATATATATATATATATATATATATATATATATATATATATATTAATTGATAAATGTTTTGAAATCAGGATAATAAAAATTACCTATAGTTCAGTTTGTTCATGTTTGAAAATTGTGTGTGGATGCTAATTTTTGATGCTATAGTGAATCATATATATAAAGATCAAGTAATATTTTGCAAAGTTTAGAGTTTGCGATACTTCGTGTCAAATTAGCTAAGTCGATTTTTTGAACACGAGGTGAGAATTTTCGTTCGATCGAAAAATTCCGCCTTGTGCCTGTGGAAAACTAACTTTAGAAATTATACGCGGCTGGATCAATTAAACCGCGTCGAACTTCTTTTGCGTCGAACGCATAAGAAGCAATAGCTAATGACGAATATTTCAGGTATATTATATACACCTTTGAAGGAATCGGAGTTTACCTAGCACGCGACGTTTGCGGCTACGGCTGTAAATCAGGAAAACAAAATCAAAGATGTAAACGACACCTTTCAGCCTAATATAAAAAAACGTTTCAAGAGCTGCCCTGTATAGACCGCCGTCGATCCACTTGCATGCATGGTCGTGTGGAAACCACACAGCATGATGATAAGCGCTTTGGTATGTCTTTTGAAAATTTATGAAAGCTGCATGCAGATTATAGAAAAATATATTAATTTGATACATGCTAATGTTAATAACATGCAATATACGTCCTCAGGCAGAAGAAAAAAAGAAGGAAAGGAATGCGTTTGTCCATGGCCATGCATGCATGGAGGACAGCCAGATGTATCTCACTTATAATTCAGAAGCAACTGTTATATTTCAAGGGCATAATAAAAAAAAATTATCACACGGTAATACTTCACATGCACACAAACGATAAAACAATGACGGCATATCGTTGCCACCCGCGTTTTGAAAATTTAATAGAAGATCATAAATGTGAGTGGCGCGGCAGCATGCATGTCTGGTTGAAAGCAGGAGGAATCTTATAGCTTTTAGCATCTTAAAATATGTCGTAAGTACTAATGTAAACATATATCTTATAAAAAATCTTTCTCCAGGTTCAATTTTTATATATAACTCTATAAGACACGATATAATTATTAAGAAGCTATGAAGGAAAGATAAAAACTCTCTCCTGCAGATCTGTTATAACGTTAAATAAGCACAACCGGGAGAAAGATGTTGACTTTGCGTGCATCAAAATCACAAAACCCAAGGCCAAGCCAAGCGAATACTTACAGTTTCTGCTGCATGATAGGAAATTAATATTGAATTTTAGGTTTCTTTAGGATTTTGAAATAAGTCATACAATCAAGTAACCTTGTGTAGCCACTAATAGATTGGGTGCAAAACATCTGTTGTGTGGTTAACCGCGGGTTAGATAGAATAATTTAGCAGAATCTTTGCTGTGAATATGCTTTCCAACGACTCCATTAATTATATAGCTAGCTCAAATTTTGAGCTGATGATAATTCATGGTTGGTGCATTCACAGCAAGTTGCACTGAATGTGCAAGTGACAAAATACTGCCAGTTGCTTGAAAAAAGGTCTCAATTATAATTGCTCATGAGATTTTTACTGATTCACTACCTTATAACATATATTTATGTAGTAAGGAAACATATAACACATATAAATACTAGGCCTACTGGTCGCGTACGATTCATAAGGAATCAGTTATGGAATTAGTAATGTGTCCACAAGTGACAGGTGTGGTGTGACTGAGCTAAATACTGTTAAACGCTCAGGAAACGATTAATAACGTTGTTGAATGCATGATTGAAGACTAATTTCGATCAAAACGATTTTCAGCTATAAGCTAGAACATGTAACTGTTAAGGGTATATATAGTTATCGGAACTTTCAATTGATTCACAGAAAGTTCTTATGTTGTATTCTATAACTGATTATTTTAAACTTATTGCTTCGAGCTTGCTTTCCTCTCGAGATTTTGTTTCATATGCAAATAAGTTTATGCGAGGCTGAAAAAAGACTGGGAACGAATAAATAAGAACCGTGCATTGTGATAGACACGTCAAGCTCGTAAACAACCGTTGATTATAAACGTTCACTTTATCTTGTAAATATACTGTGCTGCGTGTGTAACGTTTTCCTATACTGACAATCGCTGAAAAATGGAAACTCAAAAACTTCATGGTCCATGTTCGTATTTCGTGGACAGCTCACACTTGCAATCAACTAACATGTCGCATGGTTTATTTCTTGCTTAAACCTGGAACGTAATCGTTTTCTAAAACATGGTTGTTGAATGGCTATTATCCTGATAATGATATATAAATATCCCAATAGACTTTTAAGTTTTTTTAGATATATTTGACACCGCGATTTCTCATGTTATCAGTGTTTGCGCATATTAAGATCTTGAGATCGGCCCCAAGATGGCAAATGCCTCAATTACTGGCTGACTGACTGATAGGATAAATAATGACAGTCATGCTAAACCGACGCATAGATCATGAATCAAATGATATTATTTATCGCGAGTTAAAAGCACGCGAAAATAAACGGGCCATTGTATACGATTCTGCCCTGCGCCGGGAAGATTCATTACCATCAATTTCCTACTTCAGAACGAAACGATGAAATGGTTTCAAGGAACAGTTTTATTTGTCCTCGCAAATGCTGCTTTGATCTCATCTAAGCCTACCGCTGCAGGGGCTTCGCCTGGCGCGGACGAAAAAAGACAATCAATGGAAACGGACTTTGGGGGTAATCGGACATCGAGGAAAAAGTAAGTATAGTCAAGGTCTTGATATATATTAGTTGATTTAGTTCTGTTTTAAAGCCCAACAATGACTGCGTTTTGGAGACTAGCAGTCTAACAAGGATCGACTGCACAAATTTATGCCATTATTCATTAATCAGTTAAAAATGTACATGAACTGCCCTGTGTGTGTTTATTATATACGGCCTGTTCCCACATCTATATATACTTATTTACTCGGGATAATGTTTCGATAAAATTCTCACATTATTTGCGTTATTGTTTGCTACCATTTATATTGGCAAGTTGCCAGTAATACTTCCACGATCGATCAGCTGACTATTTATGTCTACATGAACGGCGCTGACGTTTTCAGTTCACTTCAACCTCGACTTCAGCAATGGAGCAATTATTGTGTTTATACAATATTGCGTATATCGCTTGCATACTACTCGTGGTTTAAGATGCATATGGATGGACGTTTAATTTGTTGAAATCAGTTGTCTTTATAAAAGTGCACGGGAATGGGTCATTTCACACGACATTTGGTTGACACTCATGTGACGACCGAACCTATAAAGGTTAAAGCACACTTGCAAGTTGATAATCAGACTTTATGACTTCGAAAAGGTGTCCCTATATAGCTCATGCAAAATTCCTTGTAACAAGCAACAGTAATGATATATCATGCCTTGACACTTCTCACAGTCTGGTAGACTGTGCCTTAATTTGGCAGGATCGATCAATTTCCCATGACATGTCCATGAAACAGAAAACGTTTGAACCTATATACCCAGGGCATAGCTATACGGATGTAAATATAAAATTCGTATCGATTCAAGAGGCCGAGCTCAGTATATTTAATCCAGATTTCAATAAAAAAACACCTGCAAGAGACAGAGTTTTTTCAATGCAGTCTGATCAGTCGAGTAAATTATCGAGTAAATTACACATCTGTCATTGGTGCCTGATGATCGCGATAACCTGAGACTTATAGGCATGTGATTCTCCGACGGGTTTTTAGACTATATATACAAATAAAAATATAGTTGCATATATAAGTCTCATTTTCATATAAATTTTCACGCAACGTCTTAAATGATCAATTAGGTAATATGCAGCTGAAAAAGTGTTTTACCGTCTTTAATCTTTAATCAAAGTTTTTATTGCTGGATGAGCCCGTAATTTTTTTCCGTAATCAACACTAAATTGCCGCTAGAATAATAGTAACGCCCTATATATAATATATGCAGTTATATGAAGACGTTTTTGCGCCGAAAACAGGCTTTTTTTTAAGGCAAGTGTTTACAAATTTCACAATCAAAATTCATGAATCCCAGCTCAAGCATGCATATTCATTTAAATCAATTTAAGTTTATCGTGGTCACAGAAAACATTTTATTCATTCTTGTCAATATTCATTATAACGATGCGAAGTTGCGCTTTCAATTAAGATTAAACAAGTCTTATTATATCACCTGTTATTACAGACAAGAAAAATAAGTCAAGTGAGCTTTTTAATTCCGAAGTAGGAATTAAAATGCAATATTATCAAGGTAAATTGTCTATAACGTCGCCATTTCTGCTGAGTCAACCAATTATTAAGGTGGTCGACCACCATGCAGATTGGTTTGGCACATGCCTAAAATGGCCGCGGTTATAAACCTGTTGAGTTATTTTACTTATTTATGGATAGATATATATGCGGGACTGTATACCGGCGTCCAAGGGCACGTTTCCACATGCAGATAATTGTAGATTGTACTTTTTTATACGTTATTATTCTGGCAGCAATTTTTGGTAACTTTTGTTGACATTCTTGCACTAAGTAAACAAAACGTCGCGCTACAGATTTAATATAGGAATTTATGTTTTTTTAAACTTGACCTCACCAACAAGAACAAGTTACCGCGCGTTTATAAGGCTATCATTGTCGGTATTGACGTAAATAGCGGGAGGAAAAAGGCCGTTTTTAAAGAAACTTGGTAATATTGTTTGACCATGAAGAATCATCACGGCACAAATCAAAGACATCAAACCGACTTAAACCGACTAAGATACGCCCACTGCAGACCAGACTCCTGATAAAGCAACAAAATCAAGTCAACATCTACTTACGCAAATCAGACGAGATAAGAACTAAATGTTGTCGCATGCACGACCTTTAACTGTAAATATATGACAACGAGAACGTGACTTGCATAAAAGCAACAGCTTAGGTTACGTCAATGCATGATTTTGTTTATACACAAAAAAAAGAAAGCTAATTTCTCCGTGTCGGCATTGAAATCTTGATACTGCTTGTAACATATATAACTACCGAATTTCGCGGACAGTGGAAGGAAAATCTAAAAATCATGCACCGTTGAATTCCACATGAAAAACGGCATCTTCGGCGACTTAACAATTAGGCTTGGCCTTTGGTTCATTTTCGCGAGCCTGAGTCTGAGAAATCAAAGACAAAGGTGGTGTACAGTTGACAGTTCCATGCAAACAAACATTCTGTTTACATATTGCATGAATTCTATTACAAAAATAACAAAACATTAGCCATGTACTGTGAGTGTTAGCATTGCATACAGTGGAACAGGAAACATGCGAAAGTTGAACAGCTTATCAATAGTATAGACCAGCTTATGTAGAATAAACCTATATAGTTATTGTTAATATTACACAACCGATGCGCAGACGCCACCGGACGCGACCCATATCTTTAATGGAAGCTTTCACTTTTGTGTACTAATACTTCAGTGGCTAGCAATAACATTTTGACTCTGTTGTCGAAAAATAATACATCATGCAATAGTATCTTTATATTATCAAAGAATATATATAGATAGAAGACTTTATAAAAAATCCATTAAAAGTTAAAAAACACCTTTGAAATAAAACACCGTGGAACTTGACAGAAATATCTGCATGCATCTTTCATATACGAAAGCGTTTCGTGATTGCTGACAATAGAATTTTGACGTTTCAGACTGACTACAAAAACCTTTATTTTTTGGCAGACTTTGTGCAGATAAATATAATATCTGCATGAACTGAGGCTGAAAAAATAAAAGTAAAGCGTTGATTCACTTAAATGGGCCTGCCTGAACGTTCGCTCTCTGCTAATTCAGTTGCTGATGAAGTGAACATCTTTACCGAAGTGACTTTTTCATTCTAGGAAATATTGTTCATCATCAAGTGATGCTGCAGTTGTGATGCAAAAAATTATGAACGACTCAAAATACAATGTTCATACTATTCCAAGTTTTGGGGACGGTAATGAAACTTTTGATCTCGCTCTGATTATCTGGGGCCTGAGCAATTGGTTTCACCGAAATGCGTTCTTACTACAAAAATCTGGGTAAAAGCTATAGGTCTATTGGCTCATATTAAAAACACGGCCCGATACTAGTTTACAGTTCGGAACGGCTGATAATATCAAAGGTGAATAAACTGATTCATTCCGGCAAATGATAAACGGAATGAAGAAGAAGGAAGTAAAGGAACAAAGCATACAATTCAGGATACATTATATGAATACGACCGCAAGGACCGCAAGGGAAAGATCATAAACATCTATTCATATCGAAAACATCTAATTTGAGAAATGTCTGTCAGACCGAGTTGGACCGAGGTTAAATCTCCGTCTCACCGCGGTTCAACCTCGGTCTGACCTCTGTTCAACCGCGATCAGACCAAGGTTTGACCCAGGCTAACCGCGGTTTTTGTAGGTTATTCTCTGGACAGTACTGTATTTCAATATATTTAATATTTATGCTTACAGGTGGACCACTAGAAGTTAAATTGGCACTGACTGTGCTTGTATTCAGAGATATGTCAGAAGTAGATATGGTAAGACAAAAATGGTTTGGTCTACAAATTGCAAAAGAGAGTATAGGAACATCTTGTAGATATACTGAATAGAAATTTTTTGAACTGTTCTTTGCCTGCCAGAACTTCTAATTATTATTACAACATTTTATGCAGACATACACCGTTGACTTCTTCCTAAGGACAAACTGGCAAGACAAAAGATTGGCAAACTCCCTAAATTGCACTTTGACTATGACATTGGGCATGAAACACCCTGCTGAAATTATCTGGGTGCCTGACACCATGATCGAAAATGCTGTGACATCGTACTTACATGAAGTGCTCACCAATAATCACAAAATAGATATATCTCCAAACGGAGATGTATTTTGGTCAACCAGGTAAGCCGTTTTATGGGTAACTTTGCCAGTTCTCTATTATCATGATTCCTGCCACAAGTACCCCTTCCAATTTAGTATTGATTTTAACATTATAGTAATTAAAGAATATATTCGGTGAATATTTGCATCTGTGTAATGTTCAGTTGTATAGAAGCTTTCCATTACAAATGTCGAGTTTCCAAGATAGTTTCCTACAAAGCCAAAGGAGATAGGAAACATTCATGAAGAGCTGAATGACTCGAGTTAATTCCAGATTAAAGTTGATTTCACAAAGTGCACTATTAAAATATTTTTGAAACCGTACACCAAATTTTTTCCATAAAACTATTCTTAGAATGACGAAATTCCCATTTGGAAGAGCTCAATTCCGTACACATCAGAGGAGAGTTCGTGCTCTCGTGCCAACAAAACATGTTGAATTTTGAGGCAGGAATAAAATAGGCGGTTCTAATTTTTCTTAGGATGACCCCTGTTCTCTGATGAACAATCTTCGTGCATGTTGAAAAGCATATATCGTATTCTTCCCCTCGAATCACTCGCAGTTGATATTCTTGTTTCTTATTATAGAGTCACTGTTAAGGCGATGTGCCCAATGAATCTAGTCAAGTATCCAAGAGATAAACAGACGTGCTTCGTTGACTTACTCAGTTGTAAGGGGACGACTATTTGATTCTTGAAGGGGGCTTTTGTGATTTTGCGAAACCACCTACGGTGCAAGGCAGTAGGATGCCTGCACCTGACTAACTAGGAAAGACTATCCGTTATCTCTATAGTATAGGTTTTTGTGTTGGCACACTGAATACAGGTTTCTAGAGTTCAGGAAAAATAGAGAATATAGTAATGTAATTCAATAATATGACTTTGAGTTAAAATTAAAGGAGTATTTCAACTGGCTTTCAGATTGAAGGGAGGGTATTTCATAGTCTATTATATATAACCAGATAGAGAGCATAGAAGAATATTTGTACTCCAAAGTACTTCCTATGACAGTTACAGACTATATGCATGTCAATGGGTAGTTTACGCCGCAAGTTAACGTTGATGCATTTTTGAATTGTTATAATAAGGCAAACGCAGATATTTTCATATAAAATTATGCTGTTAATACTTTCCTTAGATGCCTACACAACAGACCTAATCAAATACGTTTGGAATGAAAAAAACCCAGTCAGTGTCATGGACAAGACATTGAGCCAGTTTGACGTTACATCTTACAATAAAAAGAATTATACATTGTCTTACGCGGCAGGTAAAATTCAATTAATCAAACTTTATTCTATTACTAGAATACTAGCTGTGTCATATATACCACTCCTGACAAACCTTACCCCATGGAAAAATGAAATTTGACACTCGTCTGACGAATTCTAATTCTGGGGTAACGTTTAACAATTAATATGCTACATGAATGTTACTAACTATACCACTCTTTAGAAACCTTACCCTAAAAATAAAATTTCACTCTCGTCTTATGAATCCTAATACTAGGGTAACATATACCAATATGCTACCAGGAGGTTAATGAAAGAAGAGAATTTTTCTGGTCTCAAAATAACAAAAAACAACTACTTTTGGTATGATTTTCAGGTGAATACTCCATACTAAAAGCCATATTTGTGTTTGAACGTCGATTGGGATATTACCTAATCCAAGTCTATATTCCATGTATATTTCTGGTGGTCTTAGCTGGACTTTCGTTTTGGGTGGACGCCAGAGCCACACCAGCTCGTGTAGCATTGAGCTTGACTACCTTGCTAACAATCGCCACAATATGGTCAGCTACGAACTCAAATATGCCGCCAGTTAGCTATGTAAAAGCTGTGGATATATACTTTCTAACATCGTTCGGCTTCGTCCTTTTAACCTTGTTGGAATATATTGTTGTACTTAATTACAACATCTTAAAGAATGCGCTGCAAAAGAAATTGAATATGTGTGATACAAAGAAGAATATAAAGGTAAAGGTAAGTCCAGGATCTCATATTTGTTCACTGTCTCATACCCAACGTGGAAACCTGGGTCCTTGTATTTAGTTATTATTGTTACAGTTGATTATTCATGCAAGTGCAATTACAGCAGGGGCCAGTTGTTCAAAGCTAGGTTAGCGCTAACCCTGCCTCCCTGGGTTGGATTTTAATCCAGTTTTTTTAGTTTTTGTGCTTCTGGTTCGTATTAAAAGTTTAGAAAATATGACTTTTATCGGTCCAGAAAAAAATAATGAAAAAAGGTTTTTCAACAGTTTGTGAACAAGCGATTAGCTAAATTAATGTAAAGATTTGCTTTAACTCAGGATTAAGCTAACCAGCTTTTGAACAACCGGCCCAAGAAGATAATTAGTAACAGATCAATTTTATGTAATAGAAACACCGAAGTACACCAGGCAAACTGCCAAACTGAACCGCTCAAAGCCGTCAATCAAATAGTTCATCGTATTTGAGATGCTTCCTCCCCCCCTGGCCATGCATCCGTGTAACCGAACTTAGTGCGCCTTCTGTATGTAGCAATGCATGCTTACTATGACTTTTCTGTTTTAGGAAAAAGAGTCGTTCTGTTTAAAACATGGCAGCCTTCTGAACAGGCGAACCACTTCGAGGGGAAGCGTTGATAACGCTGAGTCCCCGATGGAGCAATACTCTAACGGAAAGTATGAGATGGCAAAAACGGAACTGAATCGTAATATTGAATATGAGGAAGAAGATTCTGAGAAAAAAGAGAATGACATAAAACTTGTTACCAAGATTGATAAAATCACGAAGTTCGTATACCCAGCTGCATATGTAGTATTCAATGTCGTATACTGGTATCAACTGAGTGACTAATTATATAGCACATGCATTCATACCACTTGATCAAGCGATTCTTCGCCTTCGGCCACTGATGGTTGTGCTAGCAAATCTTATAAGATGAAAAAATGATGTTTCAACTAGCCGTATATGTTACTTGCCAGTGTTATTAATGGCAATGATTTTCAACTTTTCTTCACCGATCAGCGGCACTGAACTGGGAATTGCATTCATTGAACAATATACTCGAGCCTCAAGTATATTTGGACCAGTTTTGTGCCGTTTTTAGAGAAAAGTTTGATTTCCACTGGCAGCCCATACTGACAAATTCCTTGGCCTTGGCCTTGTCAGAATATTAAACTTCGATGCTTAGAATAAAAGAGACATTTATTACAGCATTTATATCTGTTAAAAAAATGTTAATTCAATGGTGTTTTTAGATTCTTTTCATTGATAGCTACTTGCATTTTTAACTAGTTCTACATATACTATATAGAGTTATTATATGAAGTGATAACTAAGTTTGCGCAAACTATCAGGGAATTAAGGGTAAATTTAATCATGCTGTTATTGATTTCCTTGGATTTTTTGCTAACAGCAGATTTCATGCCCGAAAAGGGGAAGTTTTAGTGCCCCACCCTATGATGGTAGTGACGTTGTGTATAAGATGGTAGTATCCCATGCCTACCATCTTTCATATACCATTATGGAATAATGAGCAAACCAGTAGAAATGATTATTTATTATAGTAATTTTAATTAAAATTTTGAAAATATTTTTAAATTTTATGTCGTCGAATTCGCGTATGTTGATTACTTGATCTTTTTTAAAAACCCACACACGTGTAACCGGAAGTAGTATTTTCAGCCAATGAAAGGATAACGCGTTCATTGATCACCAGTTCCAAATGTCCCTGTGTGGATTTTATGTTTTCAATTGAATGGCTCTAAATAATCACGACGTTCAAATAGATTTGTCTAACACTGAATTAGATCGAACTGAGGTAAAAGCTAGTGAGACCATGTCAAGTCTGCCGACTCAAAGTCGCAAGAAACTAATCGTCTGTTGTGCCGGAATATTTATCTGTTATTTCTACTATGGGATTATTCAAGAAAGAATGTAAGTACAATATAGACAAACTGATAAAAATGTTGCCACTTTAGTCACTATTGTCCAGTTTGTTATTTTGAATCAAAGTAGAATTAGTCCACAATTAATAGCAAGTTATACCGTCATTTACTATACTCCAACATAAATGTTATAAACTTCAATCATAAACTTCACTCATAGGAGTCATAGCCAGGTAGAATATTTTCTGTGTGAGGGTTTATATTAACACATAATAACCTTTGTTTAACCAATTAGCTTGCAATGTAACCCTTTTCTCTCTACTCCTCTTCTTAGTATTTACTGCAATAAAGCATGAATTTGACTTTAGTGACAGCTCATTGTATTAGCAATTCATGCACTGGTTTCAATTCATGCCTGGGTAAAAGGTCTTGTCTTGATTACCTGGATCATGAAATGAACACCCAGACCATTTTTATTACCTATTTTATCATAACCCCAACTCCTATAAGTGAAAATTGCATGCTAAAATAAGATGAGAAGCTAGGTTTCTCACTAGTTAAACTATACAAGGCAAGATTCATGATCACAGAAAATTCGAATGAATTTAATTCTATAGAACCAGAGTTCCGTATGGGGAAGAAAAAGAAAAGTTTGTCT
Source organism: Dendronephthya gigantea (assembly GCF_004324835.1). NCBI lineage: Eukaryota > Metazoa > Cnidaria > Anthozoa > Malacalcyonacea > Nephtheidae > Dendronephthya > Dendronephthya gigantea. The sequence goes on along the minus strand of NW_021163010.1, from coordinate 3,514,903 downwards.
ATCCTATGACTTTGGTTTTTATACAATGTATAGTAAATGCTCTCTTTGCAACAGTAGGTGAGTGCTTGAGTGTGTTTTTGCCAACTCAACATGCAGTTTGCATCTATATAAGTTTATATACAATTCTATGCCCATTCCAATTACAAGGGCCATTTGATGTACTGTGGTAACACGAGTATTAGACCCACACAAGAGTAGGCTCGATATTAAAAAAAATATAATTTAGAAAGGATTTTCAACCATTTACACTTCTTTGTGGTAAGGTTTTCAATATTTGAAAGTTTTTAGTCATGTTAGGAAGAAAATGCTAAAAGTTATACCTAGTAAAAAACTGGGTAACTACTGCACATATTTCATACAAATTATTATGACTGTATTATTTTGTCTAGTTATCAAATTGACATATTCTTCTTCTGACATTGATCGAACACCAAAATCACTGTACATCTGGTGTGCATTTTCATATGTTGGCGCAATGCTTGCAAGTAATGCAGCCCTGCAGTATGTTAGTTATCCAACTCAGGTATGTTAGTATCACATCCTGCAACCAACGAGTATTTTACAACAACTTTTAGTGTAACAAACCAGTCTTAAATTTGTCTGTGTGAATTTTAATATATTCTGTTCTACCTGATGGATTTGTTTTGAAAATGCATAAAAGAAATCCGCTAGGGAGCTAGAACAAATATATGAATACACACATTCCTGACTATAAGGTCGGAACGCCAAGAACTTTGTTGTGCCAAATTGAATTGTGAAATCTTATAATCTTCAGTTTAAGCACACCCTCATGCCTTTTTTCACCATATGAACATGGATGGATACCATAATCATTTCCTTTTTTCTATTTAAGGTTTTAGGAAAGTCAGTGAAACCAATACCAGGTTTGTTTTGTATATTTTGCCTTTTGGTTGTTTGTATTTCATTGATTTTTCTTACTAAACATGTACCGCCATTTTCCTTTTTAGTAATGATTCTTGGTGTTCTTATTGCAAAGAAGAGATATCCTCTTGCAAAATATCTGTTTGTCCTCATGATTGTATGTGGAGTAGCGTTATTTTTGTATAAAGATGTAAGTAAGAAAAATTTAATGTAAAGATTTGCTTTAACCATGGATAAACTAACCAGCTTTTGAACAACAGGCCCCAGTATTGCAGAGTTCACACAAAGGGATAGCGTCAAAATGACTTCTTCGTTTCTCAAAATTTCGGACAAAAATTTCAAGCACTAATTTTCAAACAGTGGAAGTGAGGCTATTCTATATATATTCAGTATTCTGTAGCTAATAGTTTTCAAAATTTATAATTATAGAAAAAGCAGAAGACGGATCAACATCATGATCCTGTCATCGGAATTGGTGAGATTCTACTGGTGAGCGTTTGCGAACTGAACATTTTGTGTCTTATAAACGTGAAAAGATTTCAGGACTGCTGAAAATTTAGTGTTTATCTATACTAAGACCTTGTTTTACCATAGTTAGTATCTTTGACCCTTGATGGAATGACCGGTGCGACGCAGGACAAAATGAGAGTAGAATATAACATACGATCACATTACATGATGCAAAAAATTAACATTTGTTCATTTTTCATCCTTGGAACTGGTAAGTGATCTTACTAACTACTATAAATTTGCCTGTGTTGAATGATATTTTCCAATAAAAATTACATGCTATTAGTTTTATTAATTTGGTGATAAATACATGTAAGTCATGTAATACTGCAAGTTTTTTTAACCGTTTACCCTATGGTTAACATGCTGGGGCCGGTTGTATATGAAAGCCGGATAGCGCTATCCACCGGACATTTATTTTTTCAATCGCTCTAAAAATGCTTGCTAAATATCCAATTTGCTTGCTTAAGGCCCTGTTACACGGTGCAATTTTTACTGCAACTTGCAATGCAATTCTACTTTTGAGAGATGTATATTTGGGAACAACGAAAGTTTGTGTTTATTACACTTCATGCACTTTTCTTCTGCAAGACTCTTCGCTAATTTACATCTCTTAGAAGTAGAATCGCATTGTAAGTTGCAAGAAAAATTGCACCGTGTAACAGAGCCTTTATATGGATGAGGCTGGTATGATTTGGAAGCTAATTTACATGTTTCCTACCATCTACCTTCGCTATTCAATGGGGTCCTCCATTTCACACTAAACGTTCCTCGAATACCGCGAACATTTGTACCCGCATCCTGGCATTCTGTAATCGTGTTCCTTTCTCTTTACAAAGGTATTGTTATGACCGGGGAAATTTGGAAATCAATCGCATTCTGTCAACGCCACCCATCAGTTTTACCAAACATGCTATCATTTAGTATTGCAAGTGCTTTAGGACAGGTCAGTCTCTTTTATCAGCAACTTTTATATTAATACCAGCAAATGACTGAGGCAATTATACCTGAAAATTTTGGAAATGAACTTTTCTTTATGAGACCGTTTAGCGTTCCTTTTAGCAACTTTTATATTAATACCAGGCAAATGACTGAAGCAATTATACCTAAAAATTTTTGAAATGAATTTTTCTTTATCAGATCGTTTAGTGTTTTATCATCGTTTTGAAAAGCTGTCGCAGGCTTATTTTTTTACCCCAATTTTTTTACCCCAACGGCGATAAAAATTGGGGCATATGGAGACTTCCTCATAACGACTGATTTTATATAATATGGTATATAATCTCATCTCGAATATTTCGGAAAATGGACAGTATAGACCGTGTGCGATGTTAGATTTAATTTTAGATATGCAGTTCGGATTTTTTTCTGTGCTATAATTCGTAATGTGGATATTTTTTATCTTCTAGAACTTTATATTTATTACTGTTACGACATTTGGACCACTGACGTGTTCAATAGTGACCACAACAAGAAAATTCTTTACAATATTGGCCTCAGTTTTATTTTACGGCAACGCTTTGGTTTCCAGACAGTGGCTTGGGGTGCTCTTTGTTTTCCTGGGTCTCGGGCTTGACAGCCTCTTTGGAAAAACTAGAAAATAATTTCAACCACTAAGCAAATTTGTTTGTGCGAAACGAAGTCCATCATGTTTGTTTGTGCGAAACAAAGTCCATCGAAAACCAAGTTAGAAAACCGGAGTCCATCAGCATGATCGGTCAATGAATTATAACGTTAGCTGCGAAAATGGAGGATCGCTTCTTACGTCACAATCGTTCGCACAAACAAATTCGCGTAATGGAGAACAGCTTTAAAACCTAATGGGAAAAAGTCAAAGCTGGCGGCCGATGGTGTTCAATCTCACAAGGAGAACGGATCCCAAATGGTTGAAATTGCGGCTAAGAAACGTCAAATTTTGGATACTCTTCTCTGGTTTGTGTAAAAGGCGTGGACGATTTGTACAATAAATATCTATTGGACGATTTGTACAATAAATATCTATTTAACACCAATGTTGGTGTTATGTTTGCTCCCTTTTTTTATGAAAACATAAACAAAAAGTAGATAAAACAATGATGATTAAACCTAGCCTCCTCCACAGGCCTCTCTAGCTTTCTTTGGGGCTTCCCTTGGGGTTGCCCCCAAAGAAAGATAGAGAGGCCTGTGGAGGAGGCTAGATTAAACCATAATCGGGGAGTTTTGCGGAGTGGGGGTAACCCCCATCAAGGGCGCACTAAAACACTGTTTTTAGTGATTTAATCCCGCCAACAAGTATTATAACAATTAAGATATAGATAATACATTTCAATGGATTTCATCATGTCATGTATGTACACTTAGCGTACCTTTTTTATCACTATATATTTGGTACGAACCATTTACGGAAGTTTCCGACTCAGCCGAAAATAATTTAAATAAATACACCAAGCCCTTCTCTTCCGCCATCATTATTTAATATTTCAACAAGGAAGAAGAAGAAATACACGAGAATATGATTCTTCTTGAATTAAATAACCGTATACTAGAGGAAATTTTAACTGCCAAATTCTCAAGGTAAGCACCGAGCTTTAAGTATATGGTTTTATTCCATTCAAATGCATTTATGTCCACAATTTAGATTTATGCCTCGGAAGAGTTATTAAAAAGTGATATATTTTCGTTCTTTACAGCGAAAAGTTTGAGGCAATCGACGTAACATTTGCAGGTGAGTTAATCATATATGAAAAACGGGTATAAACTCTGAATGAATACAAGGACTGAATTTGGGAAAGAATTTATGTGAACAGTTTGGTATACGTTAATACGTATCTGTCACCAGTCACACCAGAGGCCTTAGATTGCCCATTTTTGTAAATTTACAATTTAAAACCTGTGTGTTTTCTCAATGCTTCGGATAGTTCTCTCACACTCTTGCATATTGAAACTGGAAAATACTTAAAAAAATTGAGAAAAAGTGTGGATAAAGGGCCCACTGCTCAGAGCCTCCAGAGGCCTGGTCATAACCCACCTTAAATGGTATTGTCCCATCTTACTCCTTTAAATTAATTTAACTTCGAGTTTCTGGATCTGCTAAACCTAGGGAAGTGTGCTATAGGAGATCCCAACTTTCGATATCACATAGTCTAAAAAAGATTAAAAAAAGAAAAAAATAATGGTTTATTTCTGACAAAGGATATATAAGGCCACTTCAAACATGTTATTTATTGTAGCATCTCCTTTTGTTTTGAGTAGGGATAAGTAATTAATACCTTATTTGAAAAAATGTCTATATATGACTTGCAAATTGCAATTTTATAATAAAATGCACTAGAATATTCCTATTGCTGCAGTGAGACCAATATTTCATCCACAAACCTTACTTTCCACATGCACTGTCACTTGTAGGATGGGTTTCAGTCCCCACCCAAGTTACAGTTGGTTAATATCTTCTTAGTAAATGTGATTAATTGCTTTTAACAAAATTGTAGACTTTGATGGTGTTTCGTTTCATGTTTCAAACCCTGATGGCGAAAAAAGCAAGATTAGGGTAAGTCAATTTGGATAACTTCAAATTGCAATATGTTATGCAATGTAGTAATTGATGTAAATTCTACAGGTGAGCATTCACATGAAATTTTATCCAGACCTTCAAAAGTATGGGGCAGATCAGGTAAGAATAGTAATTTTATGTACGAATTTGACTTTTGTTACTAAAATTATAATTAGCTATGTCAATTGGTGTTTCCTAGAAAAATCTGTAAAGGTGATCCCCATTAGACAAGGCCAATACCTTGCATTATATAAATGTGTGAATATACCTGCAGTTATATAGCAAGTGAGATTTACAGGAATTGTTCCTTGATTGCTAAAAAAACAAGCATGATTGTGCTTTTGATCAACACAGTACTTAATTATTTATACAATTCTTATACAGTACTATTGATTTTGCAGTTGATTCAAAAAGTATATGGTTCCCTTTTAACTACTGCAGAATCAGGTGTGTATTGGTTTTCTCTACTTTATTTTCTACTTTAATTTTTGTTATTAATTTTTCTTAATCTATTATTTAAATTAATTGAAGCAATGTCTTCTTATACATAACTGTGCTATCTAATAAAGAAATACTATACCTATATTACGCTAGGTTACGATATTTCTCTTCTCATTGATTTGGAGAACCTGCCTGGAAGTGATAAAGAGAAAGGTATTGTTTGTTAAATTTGTATTTTATACCAGTGCTGTGTAATTGTAAATTTTATGTCCATTTCTAAAATCAATTTTAACAATTTTTGATATATTGTGTTTTTCTCCCAGAGGAACTTGTGACGAAAGTTGCATTACTGAAACGAAATTGTTTTGCATCCGTATTTGAGAAATATTTTGAATATCAGCAAGCTGGAAATGAGAAAGAAGATTATGCTGTGATCAACTACAGAGAAGATGAAACTATGTAAGATTTTCTAATATTAGTGACCATTCGTATTTTTACTTAAATTTGTATTATTATCACTGTTATCAATCAGACAAGAGATACCATTCAGTAGATGTATCCCATTCAAAAGCCTTTTGCTTCTGTGCAGTTAAAACCTGACATGTTCCATGATCGCATAAAAGGGCTAACGTTTTGGGAAGATTTAGCTCTGCATTAATGGTCCCCTTTAACTTACCACCAGCCCATAATCCAGCTTCAAATTACAATCTTTTGTTTAGGTATGTTGGTGCTAAAGCTGATCGCGTCACAGTTATATTTAGCACTGTATTCCGAGATGACGACGACGTAATTATTGGAAAAGTATTCATGCAGGTACGTTTTGTCCTACACTAAATCCACATACTTGTGTGCAATCAGTAATATATATCAAAATAAATCAATATTATGGATTAAGTTTCGAAAAGGAATGTAGTGGCAATGCGTGACCTCAATCTGCAAGACTACAAGTTTCATCAGCCAAGGATGAGATACTCTCATTTTTAAAGTTTTCACCAAGGAAGGACGCATTAAGAGTGAACATTTTTTTTGTTTTAGGAACTGAAAGAAGGACGTCGTGCCAGTCAAACGGCGCCTCAGGTTCTCTTCAGTCATCGTGAACCGCCTCTGGAACTGAAAGGAACTAACGCTGTGGTTGGTGATAATATCGGATACATTACGTTCGGTAAGAGAAAAATGACTGTAAACTTTCCCTCATGGGGAAAGTGGTCAGCCTGCGTAGCGACCGTTTTATACACCTGCAAGTACAAAACGTAGCTGAATTTTTAATCGTTAAATCGATACATTTCGTTTATGTATTTAGCGCAAGTTGCAGGTGGATAATACCCACTTCTTTGAAATACATGTACCGACGTTTATTGACTTATAAGTGGAATTACTGATATCGAATAGGGGAGGAAGGGTCAACTGAGTAAAAAAAATGTTCATCTTGTTTCGCAGTACTGGGAGCCAGACACACAAATTCAAAATCTAAAGACAAGACCATCAATTTAATCCACACTTTCAGAAACTATTTGCATTACCATATCAAGTGTTCCAAGGTACGTAGGTATTTTATTCCGTTTTTGTGTCAGTACATATTCTGTATTCAGTGTATTTGGGTTCTGCAAATTTTTGTTTATAGTGAAATTCTTAACCAGATTTTCTGGCCTTGACTAGAGTTGTGGTACATAAAGCATTTATACAGTAACTAGTGAAAACACCTGAAATTATGACATGTTATTGAATGATCTTCAGGCATACCTTCACTCCAGAATGAGAGCAAAAACAAGTGATTTCATCAAAGTCGTGAACCGTGCAAGACCAGAGCAAAAGTCGACCGAGAAGAAAACAATAACGTGAGTGTGAATATCTGTAATATAAGTAACTTTGTCGTGCAATAGCGTGACGGTTCATTTCTAGACACAGTGACAGGCTAGACTCAGTGAAGTCTAATCAGTTGCGTGAACACAAAGCCAAGGGTATAAAGTTCAATCTGCGGCAACATTTTAATAATGACGTAATCTATTATATATGACGTATTGTAGCATAAACTATGGCCCAGGACTGACCTGGACATTTCAGGAGACGAGGAAGATAAAATACTTTGTAGTTTCCGGATTCCGATACCAATTTGACATGCAAGCCTCGGCGCCTGTTGTAACGGGGGTGTTTCAAACTAGACCAAAATATAAAGTCTTAAATTTAACTTTGTCATTTATGCAAACCTATTTATTCATTCGTACCTTTTTTTATTTCCTTTGAAGAACAAAAGAAAATACAATACAGTTCCTGTGTTATATGTTAAATGATCACAGTGTTATAATTAAGACCAGTAGCCATAGAAATCTGAAGTATATGAAGTGGAAGTATAGAAATCTGTCGAACAAGTACTTTGATTTCACTAATTCTTTGTACCATTCTAGCGGCAAGACATTTGTTCGATCGTGAATGGGGCAGCAAAAGATTGTTAAAATTGAAAGAATTATCTACGATTTAAATTCAACATACTAAGGGTATATGTCATTACATATACACAGATTATGTAAAACACGTGTTAAGTTCTGCTACATATTCTAATTTGTAAGGCAAGTATAATTTCATAACATTTTTTTTATTAAATTTTGAATTTTTGACCTTTGACATTGTCTATATGGCGGAAATATTTCTTAATTTTGAACGTCGTAGACGTTGATGCAGAAGAATATTCTAAAACGTTTGCAAAAGAATATTCATGATACAGAAGAATATTCTAAAACGTTTTGGCAACAGGGCTAAAATTAAAATCGGTATAAACATCGCTTTTGACCTTTACAGAGTGGCTAAATTATCTAATTCATCTAGCTTTATGACATTTGTGCAATTTGGTTCTAACTGGTTTCTGAAAAGCTTGAACTGTTTGTCATGTTTCATAGACGTTTTGTGAGTCTTCGTGTAAGCATCATCACCACACCTCTGAAACATAAAGTTTATGAAGAATCTAAAAATCGAGAGAAACGTTTGTGAATGTATAACTCATGGTATTGACATATAGTGACTCGTATTAATAGCCAGTTTGATCAAACACCCTTAATATATGGGGGGAGTAGTGACTCGTATTAATAGCCAGTTTGATCAAACACCCTTAATATATGGGGGGAGGGGTGAGGGGATATTATACCCCCTCAAATGCTGAAGCCTTGATGTTATTCCTCCAACATATACCTGAGAAATATTGATCACATTCAATGTAGGTCTCCAAGTGCCCAATATCAAAACGACCAGACTTGAGAGGCACTGCATACATTGGAACCCTGCAAACAAATTACAGGCAAAAAATCACAAAATAATGCATAGTGGCCACTCAATATTTACACACAACACTTACACAACAAACTATCGCTTACTTTCCCTGTAAAAATTTAATAAGATGCCCAGGTGCATCCTTTTCTTCGAGCGGCGCGTTCTGTTATGGGAGAAATGATTTAAGTTATTCAGATTATTTAAAATTTTTGTACTGAATGATCCTGTATGTAATGAGCATTGTAATTGTGTAATAATCACAATGTCACCAGACCTCCCATGGACAACATGTAAAGTTGTTTACCATCTTTTCCCTGAGAAATTCAGCGATAAGTTGCGAAGATTTTCTTGAGAAAACGTAAAAGCATGGGCACTACAGTGAACAAGATTGAACTTATAAAAAAATATATGTAGGGAAGTCTCGATAACCTTAATATTAGCGAAAAAAAGGAGACAATTCAAGTCATGCTAAAAAAAGGTTATTTGCAATCTTCACGATGACGGGGTCGTTTGATTATATACTTACTGCCCATCTTGATGAGGTACTGTCAGGATCAGGCTTTTCCAAAAATGCAACGACCTTATTTTCTTTATCTAATTCCAAAATCCCTGATCTTTTTGTATCTATGTATGTATATAAATATGTAAGGCATGAACATCAGAAAGCCATGCATGCATGCAACGTTCCGAAAGTGTTAATGTGGTAGAAAAGAGCAATTTACGCGATACGACTTGTACTACTTGTCTTATACGTTTATGTGCAAACCACGATCTGCTGCATGCTAAGTGGTACAGACACTGGATTTCAAACTTCGTCAGAATGACAAACGTATATGCAACCAAAGTGTAAGGCCCTAATCGTATCGTGAAAAAGACCCCTTTACCTCTAAACTCTTTAATCTAAACGAAGAACTTACGATGTAGAAATGTAGTGTAAGCTTTCATATAGGTTAGTCGTGAACTACTTCTTGTACAGATTTTTTAGTAAACAATTCACAACATGTAGTACATCTCTAACCTGAATCTTTGCAGTGATAACAAGTGACTAATGCTCCACCAAGAGAGTTCAAATTTTTTGAATAAAATTCGTTCAAGAAGCATTGCAAATCAAAGTCCTTGTAAAATAGCGTATCTCTACGGATATAAAAGCCATCATTTTAAGCCATGTATGGAGACATGAATATATTACCAATGGATGAATGGTAAAATCTTTACAGGTCTAAAGTGGGGACTCAGTGGTTACTTGCGCACAGTCTTCTTAGGACACCAGAGTCCACTGGTACACACTCACCCTCCTATTATCAATATGTCATCATCTATTTTAAAATATTCAATGCAAAATTCAATGTCTGCAACCGCTCCCATTCTAGTCTAAAAGGAAAATATATATTACAAACTTTGGTATCTCAGAGGCTTGAATGCTCAACTACGTTAACTATATAAAAGACCTTGTTTTTTCTCGAAACTCCACGCAGCAAATGTCTACCAATCTCTCTGACCAGTCACAGCTCAAACCTTTACAAGTCCAAGCAAGAAAATTTGCCATGTACTCACATAGTGATGTTGAAGTCTGGCACACATTTGAAGAGAAAAGCTATACCTCATTTGTAGTGGTTCCATCATCCAGAACTTCAACAGTACCAGCCCATTGCTTTGCCCATGTGGAAAATGCCCCAACAAAATGGTGATTAGTCTAGCAGACATAATCATACAGTAAGACACCAGAACTAAACTAGGCTGAGTGAGCTATATATAATTAATCTTTTCTTCTATATATTGCATACATTGATTATATTTCAAGATACTCGCCTCAATTTAACAATGCATTGTCTTAATATAATTAACATTATACTTCAGCTGTTACAACAGCCTTGCATATTAATCTAAAATTTGTACTCACCAACAAAATTATTTTATCAATATTCGTTTTGCAATCAGAGTCTTCACGTATGCCTTTCAAAATACTTATCCACCTTGATATTAGACATTCCCCACCAACTGGGAAGAGGGGTTTTGGAATACCCAGCAAATGTTTATATCTTTGTTTTGGGTCATTTTTTATATCTTTTTCTAATCTTGTTCCGTACCCTGCTGCTAGAATTATTACCTTCATTACTACAGAAAGTCAAAAACAATAAACCCCAAGTTGCACACCTAAAAAGCCTGCTCAGAAGCTAATTATGATCCAAAGAAAAATCCAAAATGGACCTACAGTGTACTGGACACACCGTCACACACGCACAGATAAATGTGACAATTTTATTGTACAATTTCCCAGGCGAAACCAAAAGGGAAACTTGATTGATTTTACAATGATATCCTGAGTCCACTAATCTCCCTACCGAGTACACTTTCACTTTTTCGACTTTGTGTCGGAACTCGCAAGTCACTCACTGTCACAGCACAACAGGGGAATTCCTGAATCCTCTTAACCTCTTGTACGTACGTTTCCGGTTTGAGATTCCAAATTCCGATATTCCGGATATAAATTACTAATTACCTGAGTCAATGGTGTCATTTGTCTGGTGTAAGGGAAATATATTTGTTAATTGTTACTTTTATTCCGGATTCATGAGGAGTTGCAGATAAAATGGATAAACATGTAGTGAATTCGCCATTATTGGACGAAGAAGATTCAAATGAGTCATTTAATGAAAGTGAGAGCTTAAACACGCATGGAAAAGACGAATCACAGAATGTCAACTCTCGTCAGTCTCGTGAACAGACAGCAGAAGACGAGGTCAACGAGGACCATGAACAGGGTATTGCATATAATATGACCGTTACCAATGCAGTCTACTAGTACACTAATAACACTATATAGCTTCTATTGTTACCTCTGCGAATCCATATATTATAAATATCAATAAGTTGACCTGATCATATGAGACGAACATGCATGCAAACTTGCATGTAACCCTATGCTGTAGGCAATCATGTGATTTTGCAACCATATAGAGCAGCGTAAAAATGAATAAGCAGGGAAATATAGCTTAAGGTTCTGAGAAGGCTGTAAAACCCTCCCTAATATATTTTAAACTTTAAGTCATTCTTAATGCATGATGGTTCTTTATAAATCTGATGAACAGGATGCTAATACAATTACTTTACCTAAAATCAGTAAAATATCTGCATGGCTACATCTCTAAGCAAGTTGCATGTAAATGCATTTTATTATTCTAGCAATTTTTCTGCATATTGTCAGGCTTTGTTTAAAGATAATATAAAATAGAACTCCAGGTACTTGTCACAATATGGCAGATAATAATAGCAGATACATAGTTCAGACCTCTCAACCCCAGCAGACTAAAAACCTTGACATTTAATTTCTAGGAACACACAAAACCTGAATTTTTTAGAAAAAACCTGGAGGTTCACGTTTTCATGTCTGGTTATATCCCTCGATATCCCCAGTTGCAATCAAATTGAACAGATTTACAGACACAGTACTCAGTGATTTACATGAAGTCGAAATTTTCCCGGCCACACAAGGCTAAACGGCCTGTGCGTAAAACTTGTCAAATGTTATCTATAATTTATATAACGTTTTCACTAAATTTGTTAGATGACAAGACTAAATTAAAACGAAATTGCTTCTGAGCCTTTATTACCGATTTACCGGGAGAGTATGAATGTTTACCGGGAGGATTAGCTTAATACCGGGAGTCTCCCGGTGGTCTGCATAGTTTGTTATTGAGTAGAAATTGCCACAAATTACATTATCTTCAACATTGTGTTTCAATTGTGCCCAAATTTTTCTGGTTAACATTTTCCCAACATTATATTTGGGGGTGTAATTAATTTTGCCATCAAAAATCTGTGTTTTGAATGTTCACATTTTTTAAATTTAATTTTCTAAATCTAACCAACAAAGCATTCAGACTTTGAGGCCTTTAATAGAAACCATAAACTTTTTTTCAGAATTCCATACTAATAAAAAAGGGAGTATATTTGAAAGGTGTGGATGTTCACCAACTATTATGATATGTGTAAGCCATGCTTTGTCTGCTTGGGTAAGTCAAATCCAAAAACTCCATTGCAGTTACTGTCTTGTGTTTGAAAACCTAGCTTATCTTACTATCAGTCCTGTCAGTCAATATCAGTCATATAAAATATCCAATTATAATATTCTTCATAGGGTGACAGAATGTGGATGTATGCTATATCTATATTCCTAATTGCTCTCACTCCAGGATCATTTCTTTTTACTGCTATTTACGGGTTGGCTGTATCATTGTCTGTAGTTGCTTTTGGAACATTAGTTGGTGACTGGATTGATGTAACTCCACGACTAAAAGGTGGGATAACCAGTCCATGCAATGCAAGATTCACAAATAAATATGTAAAACCTAACAGCTGAAAGGGAAAATCAAGTCTTCCTAACTAGTCCAAAAGTTGGTGTTTCAGAGCCAAATAACTATTGATTCAACTGTGATTATTCCACTGCATCTCCATCCAGCTATTCCTTCCCATAGTGCAATTTCCTTTTAATATTTCTTTAATTAATACATTCTGATTAAGGAAAATATCAAGAAAAGGTTTTGCTGGGTCAAATAACTGCCGAAAATAAAAACTAAAAAAGTTAACATTTTGTTTTTAGCTGCTCGTCTCACGTTAATCATCCAAAATGCCGCAGTGGTAGCTTGCGCTGTCGTTATCTTAATCATGTTTAAACAAAGTATTTCAAGCCCTATCTTTTTTATTCTGGCTGTTTTCCTTGTTTTGCTGGCTATTGTAGCCCGTCTTTCAAGTCTTGGGACTACTATAGCCATTGAAAGAGACTGGGTTGTAGTAATTGTCAAAGAGGACGAGTCCCTGCTCGCAGGTAAAGTTTGTGATAATTTCTAGAGAAGACGATTACGAGAATCTTAGAGTTAGACTTAGCATTTCTTGAATACTTGTTGGCATCGTAGTGTAGTATGGTATGATTGGGTTGAAAAAGAAGATATTGATATTTGATAATAACAATTGGCTTCTTTTTCAACCCAGACGGAAAGTTGTTTTTGGATGGTTTGTTAATTTTCGACAATTTTGTTGCGAAAAAACGCAACTTCTTACTTCTCAACTAAAGTCTTCATATATAGTAAAACCTATTCGTAAAATAGTGTTCGAATAATACATTAAATGGGATCGCGGTGACATTTTTACTTTTCCGGCACAATATCTAAGAATAAGTGAATAAGATTACTTCACTGTCTTCAGTGTAAAACCCCGAAACTTTACACTATACTATTGTCTATTCGTATGAGTTTGATATAATCATAATTGCCCTTTTTTCTTTCCTGTAGGTACAAATTCCATATTACGTCGCATCGATTTAACCTGCAACATCCTCGCTCCTGTTTCCACTGGTTTAATCATTGATTATGGATCGAAGGCAATAGGAGTTCTATTCATAGCCGGTTGGAATATCGTGTCATTATTTGTCGAGTACACTTTGTTATCGTCAGTTTACCGTTCCTGTCCAGCCCTCGCGAAAAAAACAGTCGATGTTAGTCGACTTGAAGACAATGACTTTGAAACGGATGAAAATCTTGTCAATGTTGATTTATCTGAAAACGATGAAGATGGAACAATTTTGGTGCCCAGGGTAAAGACGTCGCTGGGATTTAAAATGCACTGCAATCTTCTAGTCGATAAAGTGAAGCGTCGAGCACGAATTATCCGTTTTGGTTTAAAACTATTTTTCCAACAACGTGTGGCGTTTGCAGGGATCGGACTAGCTTGTTTATATTTGACTGTATTGGGCTTTGATAGTATAACCACAGCTTATGCGTATTCACAGCATGTGAGTGCTTTGGCATTAGGTATCTTAACAGGCGCTGGTGCCTTGACTGGAATCCTTGGCACTTTCATATTCCCGCAACTACGGAAAATGTTTGGACTAGTTAAGACTGGAATGATTTCCAATTCTGTTCAGTTATTCTTCCTCATGTTTTGTGTGGCTGCTGTCTGGGCTCCAGGCCACCCCGGCCATTTGCTTGACCCAAATTATCACGATGACACCATCAGTAGAAACGGCGAAATTATACTTAGGAACAGGTCAGTGCTGTCGACAAAAAGTTTAGTAAGTTCTATCAGTGTAACTCCGTCGCTATTTGATGCGCAAAGTAGCCTAATCCTACGCCCAACGGTGACTAAACATCAAAACTCGTCGTTTTCCTCTAATTACTCCGTGTTTATATCATCAAAGAGTATAAATCCTTCTTCGTCCATTCCTTTATCGCTAATCACCTCAATACCTGCTGCTTTCAATGCAACGAACACTGGAAATGATACCAAAGGTGATACAAAACGATCTCATAACCACAAAGATTCAAACTTCATTTCGCTTGGCTTGCTGATGGGCGGAATAGTGATGTCTAGAATAGGCCTATGGATGACAGATTTGGTGATTACTCAATTGTTTCAAGAAAACGTTGCAGAACAGGAGCGCGGGATTGTGAGTGGTGTGCAGAATTCCTTTAATAGTATCATGGATGTTGTTCATTTCGTTATGGTGACTGTGGCTCCTAAACCGGAAGATTTTGGTGCGTTGATTCTAATTTCTGTGGGAATGGTGTCTCTTGGGTTGGCGTTTTATTCCCGCTTTGCATGGAATCATCGTAAGAGACTAAAGCATTTGGAGAAACTGAGTCACTGGAGTGCCAGTAATGAGTCGATTGAAGGCACGTCAAGGCGGTTAACAGACGACAGCAGAAGTAATTCAAAGAGTGACATTTCAAGCGGTATTCTAACTGTTACAAATGATAATTATTCCACATTAGAATCCTGAGACTTCATGGGACATGGAAAATCCTTACTTTTGAAAGATTTGTAAAAGGACATGCAGAGTGTATAAAAAAAGGGGAGTTAGGGGATAGTTTTTCAAGTAACTCTTGAAATAATTTTTTTTTAATAATTGGCTTATCTTAATACAAAATTTAATGGACGAGTCGACTTGCACTTTAGACTAATTGCTTACCTCGGCGATAAAAAGTACATTTTCTGAAAGAGGTTACCGCTAAAATTAGTCAACTGCCAAGTTTGGCTGCGAATTGTTGTAAATTACGGAAAATACAGCGATGCGAAGTTCACGAATTTTGTATACTTTTGTATTACGGCACGAAGTTTGTAACTAATTTAGTTACGGCACATTTTCGCACGTAATACAAAAGTATACAAAATTTGCCAACTTCGCATGGCTATATACACTGGCGGTCAAAAAGAACTGCTCAAACTAACAAGTTAAAATGCTCTCAAATGAACGTAACTGTCCCTCTAGCAATATATACGAGCAAATATAGACTAGATTACATGCTTAGCTATATGAAATATTAATATTTTGTTGACCCTCCTTTGGCCTTAAAATTGATGACGGCCTTACACCGGCATGGCATACTTTTTGTTAAGGTGGTAATCTTCACGGTCAGAAGAAATTCATCCTATGGACAGTATTTACAGCAACGCATAAATCATGGACGCTTTATGAATGAATTCCTTTCTGGCACTATCCCCTTGACATTGTCCCACAGATTTTCAATAGGGTTAAGGTCTTTTGACTGTGCAGGACAATCCATTTCTGTCACTCCCTCTTTCTGAAACCATTGTTTGACAATATCTTGGAGGTGTGGCAGGTTGCATTACATTATTGAAATATTGTTTGGAATAAGAGAATTACACAAAATGCCTATGAAGCTTTCTTCTATATTCCATTCTTTTTTATGAATTTGTATCTAAACAGTTCTTTTTGACCGCTAGTGTACAATAAAAGATAGATTGTCACGATTCCTGTTACATACGATAATAGCAACATTTGAGCAATTCTTTTTGACCGCCAGTGCATATTTTCCATATTTTACAAAATATCGCAGCGAGACTTTGCATTTGCACTAATTTAAGTAAGTTAGCATCAAATGTGGTATAACAACTGCCTAAAATAGACAAAACACTTCCGACCCTGAGGGCCTTCGTCAGGAGAGTTAAAAGGCATAGAGCATATGTCGGTATTTGTGTTGATTGAATAACTAACTCTCCTGACGAAGGCCCTCAGGTCGAAACGTCGAGAAGTGTTTTGTCTACACTTGATGCTAAGTTGTTTGAAGACGCAGATTTTTCTAGCTGTGATGATTTATTTTCTTTTAGTAACTTCGATCAAAAATTAGTCTAAAGCGCAAGTCGTCCTGATTGAATTTGTATTTAATTCTTCCAGGAGAAAAAGGGAGTTTAGTAATTGGCTTATCTATTTAAAAATGTATCAGCACAAATGGTACTGAGATGCAGTATAGGCTTTTGCGACAATCAGCTCAGTACATCACGTATATAGGGCTAGGGCACCAGTGTAATTCATGTCGCTCTTGCCATTATTTTTTAAATATTATTTTGAGAAAATAAAGGTTGAATATCAAACAATGATCCAGTGTTTTCAGCCATCTTGTACCCACCCGTCGTCAGAATGTGTTGCATGTGTTTGTAATTTCAAACTGGATGTGGTTGATATGGTGTCGGGTTTTATTCAATTAATAACACAATTTCGACATATGCTTCTACTTTTTTTTGTGTCATGGCGGCGGTGACTGTGGACGAAATTTTAAGTCAAATAGGAGGATATGGCAAGTATCAAATCCTCATGTTGCAGTTGGTTGGTTTCATTGAGTTTGGTATATCTTCTTTTAATGTTATGATCATTACATTTATCGCTGGAGAACCAACTTGGGAATGTGTTTCAAATAGCACTGTGTGTAATATAACCGGAATGGTCGATACCACCAGTGATGATTACAATGCAAGATGTGATATGCCAAGATCAGAATGGAAATTCTCTGATACCTTCACCTCTACTGTTACCGAGGTTTGTAGACTATGTTTGCAGTCACGTTTTCCGTGGTATACCGGCACTGAACAACAGTTAAAAACACTGCAATGCAACCTTTCCAAGAAATGCGAGACAAAACCGACTCTATCAGTTAAACTAATATCTATATTATGCATTTCGTTCACGAACATAGAAATATTAGGCATGTATCAATACTTTTGTAGTTGATGGAATAACGACGATTTTTTTTATGCAGTTTGAGTTGGTGTGCGACAAAAGTATTTTGCAGAACGTCTCATCTTCTCTCTTCTGGCTTGGATGGTTGATCGGCAATTTAGTATTCGGTCATATCGCTGACAAAATAGGAAGAAGAAAAGCAATTTTACTTGGTGTATTCGCCACCTCAGTCATCTCCTGGGTGATAGTTTGGCCCAGATATCTTTCCGTATACATTATTTGTCGCATTCTCACCGGGGTTAGCTGTGGTAAGCGCTTGTGTTTATTCCCTGGTCGGGTACGTGATCAGCATGCAAGAAATTTATACGAATGGAAGTGAAACGGGCATAAAACTGATACGAATGGAAGTGAAACGGGCATAACCATAAAGATTTAGAACTAAAAACTTGCTTAGGTGCTACACTTCAAATTATTGGCACGGCTGAAATGAGTACCCGAACCAATTTCATATATTTCATCCGTGCTCCGTCTTCAGTGTATTGGTAGCGGCTGATGGCGGATGAAATTTGATACCGTTCAGTGAATTTGCATATTTCTACCCGCGTTGTCAGCAGCTAATGAGTATGCAAAGTAGTAATTGCTTCTTTCATTTCATAGAGTAATAGTTAATTCTTTCAACTTTTTATAGCTGGGGCATCGATGACAAGTTTTGTTCTCCTTGTTGAATACAGTGGTGTAAAACATCGGTCATGGGCAGGAACGAACATCTGGTATTTTGGTTCAGCATGTTTCATGTTTCTGTCATTGTTGGCGTATTTGATACGAGAGTGGAGATACTTGATGTTATATGGTGCGTGTGTATCTGTCCCTGTGGTAATATCGACGTGGTAAGTCTCGTTACGTATAATAATGTTACGAATAGCTAATGGCTGTTACGTCAGCAAAGAAATTTTAGACTTTTAACGCACATTCCAACCCAAAATGGCAAATTGTTCTATGTATTTAGCAAAGTTCCAATATAACCAGGGAGCAGCGTGGCAGCGTCTTCAAACAACTTACCATCAAATGTGGTATAACAACTGCCTAAATTAGACAAAACACTTCTCGACGTTTCGATCGAGGGCCTTCGTCAGGAGAGTTACTATGAGTTAGTCATGTAGTCATGTTTCTCAACGCTTTTTTCCTCTAGGTTTCTTCCTGAATCATGTCGCTATCTGCTCGTTAATAAACGCCACGACGAAGCAGTCCATCAGTTAACAAAAGTAGCAAAATGGAACGGCAAACCAATGCCAAAGGTTGAATTGGAGGTGCCAAAAGAAATCGTCGCAGAAAAGTCTGATGTGAGAGATCTATTTTACGACAAGAATGTTGCCAAGATTACCATTGCTAGTTGGATTTCCTGGTGAATATTTTCTTACGATTATACCATTCATGCCAGGATCGTAGAAAATTTATTCTTCACAAGTTCTTTCCTTTGCAAAATTACTGTATTATCCGAACTTGCCCTAGCTACACTGTATGGCCGGTTTTCCCTCTTTTCCCTCGGTATCGCAGTGAAACGTAGCGAATCTCTTTGTTTTTAGTTCGTTATCCTAGCCAATCACTCTGACTCTCTGAGTACCGAAAAAACAATGGTTTCGCTATGTTTCGCTACAATACGGTTGAAGTAGGATACAAGCCTGTGTAAGCGTGTGCGGAGAATGTAGTTTTACCTTTCTACCGGCCTTAAAGCAGGATATGAAAATGGATGTCGTACGTTTTTGCACATAAACGTATTTGAGAAATTTGCAAAAAAATTGCCGAAACTGGTCGCTGGTCCTTCTCGGGGTTTTGCAGGTAGGCCCCTGCATGCATGCAGGACTTATTTCCTTGAGATTAAGGGTTGATTGTGCTTCTTATACATTTATGCCGCAAAATTTCATTTATCTACAGGTTTTGCTGTGCGCTGGTTTACTATGCTGTAAGTTATGGAGCAATATATCTGGGAGGGAATATCTATTTGAACTTTTTCCTTGTCAGCCTCGCGACTGTTCCTTCAACTTTCACTGCCATTATCTGCATGAACAAGTGAGTTTTCATCAGTGAGTTTTCAAGCATCGCCTTAAATTTTAATCTTACTTATAGCTGCATATTGTAACTTGTCAGTAATAATTGCAAGTCACGTTTCACAACAGATTTGGGCGACGAAAATCTCTTGTTGCCGGAATGTTTATCTCAGCTGTGGCATCCATTATTTCTGTGTCAATACCAATTGACCGATCTAATACAGGTATGCAATGCAGCTTGAATTTACTTTTTCCTCTCAACTGTAAGTTTATATTGACCAATATATGACTCTCTTTTTCTAGGTTATACAGTTGGGCGGATAATAATGGCAATGGCATGCAAATATGCAATTCTTGTTTCATTCAACACTGTTTATATCCTCAGTTCTGAGTTATTTCCAACTTCAGTGCGGTAAAACTTAGTTTTTTAACCTTTTACCAAATTCCCATTTGATTAGTGCGGTCTATGAGAGTAGTGTGCACACACTTAATATATTGACATGGAACGGCTAAAATTGGTACCATTAATTCGTCTTGCTGATAAAGTGAGTGGAAATCCCCCTGTATGATCACTTTCATTGAGTTTTCCATTTTTTTGTCAGCTCGATTGGATTGGGAACATCGTCAGCTTGTGCTAGGATTGGTTCATTTTTAGCACTTTATGTTGTTTGGCTGGTATGTTTTCTGGTGATATTTTGATCAGGGGCCGGTGGTATAAAAAAATTCTTTAACTACATTTTGCATAGTTGAATACACGACTCTGCAGGATTAGCCAATTTTCGACCAATTCATGCTCCTGAACTACAGTTATAAGTTAACTAATCTTTTATACAACTGGCCCCAGAATGTAACTGTAACTAAATATTGGATACGCATAATTTGAAAGGCGTTAATTAAGACATGCGGTGGTCTGTGGCATTTAGTCATAACTGTTGTGAAGAAGTAATTTTTACCGATGTGAAATAATGCGGGTGGAAATTTGCCTTTATTTCTTGTATTTAAATTGTCTTTCATTGACTACACCAACGTAGCACTATCCTTTGCATCATTAAGACATGATACCAACTCGATATGTTCACGAGAATTGCGTTTCACGAAGCAAATTAATACGCAATTGCTTTTTATGTTTACAGATTCGTATCCATGCTTTGTTGCCTTACACAATCGTTGTTGTATTGTGTGTTATCACTGGATTGATATGCTTCAGATTTTTGCCAGAAACTCTAAACAAACCAACACCTGAAAGCATGGAAGCTGTCCTTGAGATGAAACCGGTGGAAGCTGCCGAACAGGAAATATCATTAGAGACGAAAAAGAACGCAGTAGAGTAACTTAACGTAAGGCGGTTGAAGTTAAAGTTTGCTTTTCCCAGTGTTTGTCTGACATGTGTATTTTTACCACCAGCTTTCTCTATAAGCATGAATAATATATGTTTATAATTATATATGTTTTAGCAAGTAGCATACAAGCATGTTTTAACAATCATGCACACAAATGTTTTAGTTGTCCTGAGAAACTAGTACTCTGGCCGATTTCGCTGTTCCTGCGCGAAAACAACTCCCATGTTGTAGCATGCAGCTTTTATATAGAAAAATTTAGCAAACACGACGTGAGTCACGTGACACTTAAGACGTCGCGAAATGGATATCGATATGGCATGAATGTCCATCTATGATTGTGATTACGCCACACCATTTTCAGGGCTTCTTACTAGCGTCACGTCGTGTTTGCTAAATTTCGCTGATATCGTCAAAGAAGCCGTGATAGCCACTCATCTATTTTTCTAGTATAGGTCAGTGGTATAGCTGAAGCTCAATTTGTGCTGGTAGCTTTTGCCTCGTGCGAAACATTTCTTTGTTTGCAATAGCGTCGTCCAGCAAGTGAGTGAGCCCGCTGGTACAACCGTTGTTGGTGAATGCATAGATTCTTCTTCAATGATGACTCGGCCATCAGTGGCGTACGGGAGACGATAATTGGTGGGGGCACATATTCATATATTCATGTTAACAGATCTGTAAAGACAATGGATTTGAGAAGAAATCAATCTTACACAACCTGAATATATGAATATGTACCCCCTCCCTCCAACTATTGTCTTCCGTCGGAAGACAGAGAAGATCATAAATGATATGCAAATAATCAAAGTGTTTATGTAGAAGTGCTTTGAGTGGGTATTGTTTTAAGAAGGCAATAAATTGATCCAGAAACGTTTGCTATGACAGTGTCCGTGGACGAAGTTTTAAGCGAAATAGGAGGATATGGCAAGTATCAAATCCTCATGTTGCAATTGGTTGGTTTCATTGAGTTTGGTATATCTTCTTTCAATGTTATGATCATTACATTTATCGCTGGAGAACCAACTTGGGAATGTGTTTCAAATAGCACTGTGTGTAATATAACCGGAATGGTCGATACCACCAGTGATGATTACAATGCAAGATGTGATATGCCAAGATCAGAATGGAAATTCTCTGATACCTTCACCTCTACTGTTACCGAGGTTTGTATAAAGTTCGTCGTTCATGCAGCGCCATTTTGCATATTTAGTGCATAAGGACTTCATTTATTTACTAATATGAAACAAATCATAATAAATTTAAAAATTTAAATTCTTCACTAGCTCTTTTAAGTTGAATTAACTTTAAATTAATTACAATTAACTTCATGCATGAGTAAAAATTATAAGTGACTTATATACAATGAACTGAAATAAGGCTGGAACGCTAGCTCTGCGAATAATTTAAAACCAAGATGGCGGAATACGAAGCCTTTATTATGGCAAGCCAAACTGGACAAAAGTAGGTCGAGATGTGTACGCGATAAACCAGAACTGCATGCAATATATGAGGAATGTATGCTATAGACGAGGAAAGTGTAAACGACTGTCGAGAATCGTTATTGTCAGTCGTGAAACGTATACGATTGTCGGGAGTTGCTGCTGTACATGTGCATGCGATAGTTGAGAAAATGTAAATGTACTCGAGATTTTCATCTGTACCTTTGGTCAGCGGTACGTGGTCGGAACCGTCGAAGGCTAAGGCTGCTGAAATATGCTCTGGACCCGAACTAATTTAATCAGCGCTCGGCCTTTACTATGACTCATGGTAGCCTAAACACTAATTAATCTGGGCACGGGTACCAATTTTAGTGCATGCCTGCCGTGCAAATAAATTGACTGTAGTGTAAACGGGGCTTCCTTGCATGAGTAACATATTTTCATAGAATTGGCGACAGTGAACGTGATTCATTTAAGTGCCTAGTTTATTAACAACCTTGCAAGCCAGGCGTTTCCACCTATGCTCCGCGTTCCACTTTTGTGGCACTTATAATACTTATAATATTATACTTGTAATCTTGTACCCCAATACCTGTGCAATATTTATCGTTTTCTGTCATATATATTGCAGTTTGAATTGGTATGCAGCAAAAGTATTCTGCAGAACGTCTCATCTTCTCTCTTCTGGCTTGGATGGTTGATCGGCAATTTGGTATTCGGTCATATCGCTGATAAAATAGGAAGAAGAAAAGCAATTTTACTTGGTGTATTCGCCACCTCAGTTGTCTCTTGGGTGATAGTTTGGCCCAGATATCTTTCCGTATACATTATTTGTCGCATTCTCACCGGGGTTAGCTGTGGTAAGCAAAATTGAGTAATTTAACATCGAAGTATGTTAAAATTTCAGTCTGTAAAAATGATAAATCATTATAATTACATATTAAAAATACTGAGAGTAGACATATAAAACCGGCCTCTATATCTGTTTAAGCATTCATTGCATGGGGCACAATTTGACAGAGATTTCAAATTGGATCGTTGAATGCTATCATATCTAGGCCTAAAATTAATCCAACAGTGAGTTGAACGTTCGTCAATGTCAACCCAGATTTAATAAATCCTAAAAACTTTGAGTAGAGCCTTGATTTGATGAAGAAAAATGATAAAGAACTTTTAGAAGTCTTTCGTACCTAAAAGTTAGGACCATCATAAATGCAATATAGATTGAGGCATTATATACAATATAGATTGTTTTGAAACTATATGAATTTTGTTAAATGTTATCGTTTTATAGCTGGGGCATCGATGATAAGTTTTGTTCTCCTTGTTGAATACAGCGGTGTAAAACATCGGTCATGGGCAGGAACGAACATCTGGTATTTTGGTTCAGCATGTTTCATGTTTCTGTCATTGTTGGCGTATTTGATACGAGAGTGGAGATACTTGATGTTATATGGTGCGTGTGTATCTGTCCCTGTGGTAATGTCGACGTGGTAGGTATACATAAGTCACGTGGTTTTAAATTCTGTTATAGTACAGCCTTTTCATTGTTGTGTTTATAGTCAGCAATTTCTCCCAGGTTTCTTCCTGAATCATGTCGTTATCTGTTGGTGAACAATCGTCACGACGAAGCGGTGAAACAGTTAGAAAAAGTAGCACGCCGGAACGGCAAACCGATGCCAAAAGTTGAACTAGAAAAACCAAAGCAAGTTGTACATGAAAAAACGGATGTCAGAGATTTGTTTTACGACAAAAATGTTGCAAAAGTTACTATTGCTAGCTGGATTACTTGGTATGGCAAATCATAACTTTGATTTTTAATTTTTAAATCACAATAATTTGACGTAGTACGTCTGAGCTGATTTTTTTAAAGGTGCACTCGAAATTTCTACTAAATTCATCCTTTCAAACCAAATGAAATTTTATCCCGTTGTAAGACTTGCTTCGTTTAACAAACTACTTTCTCTTCTTTTGTCAGGTTTTGCTGTGCTCTAGTTTACTATGTTATAAGCTATGGGGCCATTTATCTCGGAGGAAATATATACCTAAATTTCTTCCTTGTTAGCTTGGCTACTGTTCCCTCAACATTTACATCCATCGTATGCATGAACAAGTAAGTAAGAACAGTGTGTAATTGTTTCATATATACACACCCTGTCGTGTTGTTGACCATTGATCATGAAAACATAAACAACGATATTAACAACAAACACAACTAAAAACCAGGGCGTAGGAAATATCCAGAGATTGAGGGGGGGCACTTTTTGTTAATAAAAAGGGCAGCTAAAATATGTATACTTAGTATAGGGATGGTTTGATTGCCAAAGCTGCAAGCACACCACTAGTAGGGTTTATATTTATGCTCTACAAAAGCATTTGGGCACGTGTGAGTAAAACACAAATAGCACCTTAGATTTTAGAATAGTACTTACAGCTAGTCTACCTTCTCCAAAAAGGCATTTTTCATCGCAAAAAAAGCACTTTTGGTCCCTTGAAAAATTTTGGGGAGCCAGGTACCCCACTGTACCCACCCCCGGTTCCCACGTTCCTGCTGAAAACCATAGTTTAGAAATATTTATTAGCAAAAAATAATCCACTGTACATCAATATATCACCATGCGTAAATAATTGTTGCATCAATGAATTTATAAGATTTGGTCGTCGAAAGGCTATTGCCGGAGGAATGGTAATCTCAGCTGTCGCATCAGTTATTGCTGTCTCAATACCAAGCAACCGCCAACATAAAGGTAAATTTAAACAGTCTTTCATATAG
This sequence comes from Dendronephthya gigantea, assembly GCF_004324835.1. Classification (NCBI taxonomy): domain Eukaryota; kingdom Metazoa; phylum Cnidaria; class Anthozoa; order Malacalcyonacea; family Nephtheidae; genus Dendronephthya; species Dendronephthya gigantea. The sequence goes on along the minus strand of NW_021163010.1, from coordinate 3,489,718 downwards.
TATTTCAGTTTAGTAATATTTTTATACTTCTGTACGTTTTGAATCGTGAAGAAAATAGCAGGTTCAGTAAAATCTTTAAAAACCTAAGGTTTTTGTATTGTAATATTTTGCTTGTCTTCAGCTAGGCCGCCTTGTTGTATCCTTACAACACATGTGTGACGTTTTGCTTCGATAAAGTCAGTGTCTGGGTTTGAAAAATCATTGTGCATTTCTTTTTTCCTTTTTTTCTCAGGCTATACAGCGGGACGCATAATAATGGCCATGGTGTGCAAATATGCCATTCTCGTCTCTTTCAACGCCGTTTATATTATTAGTTCGGAGCTATTTCCCACTTCTGTGCGGTAAGAGGGGCCTAATTTTATTCCTTATTCATATATTTCATATTCGTAATTCTATATTTTATTGCTACCCATACAGCTCCATTGGCTTGGGAACGTCGTCAGCTTGCGCAAGAATCGGCTCATTTTTAGCACTGTATGTTGTTTGGCTGGTAAGTGCATGCATGTATACTTCGTATATCAAAAATAACCAGGGTCAGATCTAAAACAGCATTGCAGCGTCTTCAAATCACTTCATCAAACGCGGTATGACATTTAACTGCATGCGTATAATGGACAAAAAACGTCTAAACGTTTTGCGTTAATTGCAGGGAGAGTATCTATATATGACATACTCTCCTGATAAAGGTTTATATGAGGCTTTGCTATTGAAATATTGCACGAGTTCGACCCTACGTATTCATTTTCTTTCTCTCGTATTTTTGCATTCCACTTTTATTTCAACATGTACTGGAATTTGGTGCAGTATTCGACTTTCGGCCGAATGTGCAGGAATATGGTATCTTTGATTTTTGTAAGGTCTGATGTACCGGAACATGCATGATATCTTCGATCTTGGTATAAGGTCGAATGTACTAGAATTTTGATCTTGGTAAAGTCGAATGTACTGGAATTTGGTATATTCGACAGTTCGACTTTAGTATAAAGGTCGAATATACCCGGAACAAGGTATAATATTCGACCTTTGTATGGTCGAATATCGCTACCGGAATGTGGACCCCTAAAGGTGCTAAAATATATAGTTCACAATATCGCACCAGTCAGCGAAAATGTTTGATCAGCCGGCCCTGTCTCGAAAATGCAGACACAAAAATACCATGCATCAGCAGCAGGTCGGTTCAATGCGGTGCACAAAATTCAACTTTGCATGCGCTCTGTCAATGTAATTTGCATGTTTCTATATATGCATATTTTACACGCAAGCATGTAGCATATATACCGCTTTTTTTTTCCTTGAAGTGAAATAATAGCATTTATGATTTATAAAATTTTTCCAGATTCGTATCCACCATTTGTTACCTTACGCTATTATCGTTGTCCTTTGCGTTGTCACTGGGTTTATATGCTTCAAATTTTTGCCGGAGACTGTTAGCAAACCTACTCGTGAAAGTATGGAAGCTGTCCTTGAAATGGGGACGAAGAATGTCGAAGAATTACCATTAAATGAAAACGAGACACAAACCGAACAACGTATATAATAACATGCATGCATCATATTATTTTTGCACTGAGTCTGAGGAAACTAATTCACACATAATCGCTGACAACCTTCTACCACCGTAAACGAATCTGCAAGTATGTTTGAAAGTAATATGTCAAATTCAGAATTTTTCATTGTGGGCATGATATTCATTATTTCAATTATAAACTTAATTTTCAAACTTGAAATCTTCTTCAGTCAATGTATAGCTATATATATTCCCATCGCGATAGTTGTTGTGTGGCTATATGATTTGCATGCATGCATGCACTGTTGTAAAATCAAGGATCAAATTATAAGTTATTCAATATGAGTACATTATGTTATTTAATACGAATACAGAATGAGAATAAGCAGACTATTTTATGTTATGATACAAAAATATGTCACTACCATACTATGCTGCATAGCTAAACGATCGAATTTTTCAGGATAGCCATGAAGCAAGTCCATCAGTCCACAGTGCAAAACTGGAGTAAGGCGTTCATATATGCATGCATGAGACAGGGCGGGCTAACTCGTCAGTGCCGGGATCTCGCCTCACATATTATTTCACTCTTCACATGAGCCGGGCCAGCCCGGTTCTGGCGAGATCCCGCCTGAACATAGCGAGATCTCGCCTTTAATAACGACACATGAAAACATCAAGCAGACCAGCAAAAGCGAGCCAGAGCTGACCCGATATGCAATTTCCCGAATAACCTGATTTAAAACTGAATTTATACAGTCGCAGCAATATAGAAACGCATGTTCCGACTGAAAAATAATTTGCTTACATTTGTCTGTTGATTTACGGACTTGCTTCTTATTCACCAATCAGGTCGATGACTCAATTGAAACAAATGGAACAAATTCAAAATTTGATTGGTCTATAAAATAGTCAACTCCTTTTTATTTCCCAATATAAGAATTGCTTATGGTCAACTAATAATGGGAAAGATTAAGTGGCCATGCATGCAGTGAGAATGTGGTATATATTGTCGTAGCTTTAAAACAAGAATTTAACTATACGTGTAATAAGAAGCAATATTTATACGCTATTAATTCTAATTGCAAACCGGTGTGTACCTGTCAAAATAGTTTACTGGAAGTATTTGTAATGACTAAATTGATTAAAATTGGTCACGAAAAGCTCTTAAAAATTAATAATACTGGATCTGCATGCATATATAGAGTTCTTTTCTAAGCGCATACATACATCTTATTTATATAATCCGATATTATTAGTATGATATATAAGTAATATTCTAGCTATAATATCATCAAAAAGGAAAGCGCACTCGATGCAAATATATATAAAAAGCAATATATCTCAAAATCTCACGCTTCCTACAATAAACATTGTTGTTTACACAATTATAGGCGAAAAGGCTGACTAATTTCGTAAAAAAAATATTTCAATCACAAGTGCACCGTATTGGGCTTCGATAGTATTACCACAGCTTATGCGTATTCACAGCATGTGAGTGCTTTGGCATTAGGTATCTTAACAGGCGCTGGTGCCTTGACTGGAATCCTTGGCACTTTCATATTACCGCAACTACGGAAAATGTTTGGACTAGTTGAGACTGGAATGATTTCCAATTCTGGAATGATTTCCAATTCTGTTCAGTTATTCTTCCTCATGTTTTGTGTGGCTGCTGTCTGGGCTCCAGGCCACCCCGGCCATTTGCTTGACCCAAATTATCACGATGATACCATCAGTAGAAACGGCGAAATTATGCTTAGGAACAGGTCAGTGCTGTCGACAAAAAGTTTAGCAAGTTCAATCAGTGTAACTCCGTCGCTATTTAATGCGCAAAGTAGCCTAATCCCGCGCCCAACGGTGACTAAACAAGGAAAATGGAACGTGGGACATGGAAAATCCTGACTTTTGAAAGATTTGTAAAAGGACATGCAGAGTGTATCAAAAAAGGGAAGTTAGGGGATAGTTTTTCAAGTAACTCTTGAAATAATTTTTTTCAAATAATTGGCTTATCTTAATACAAAATTTAATGGACGACTTGCACTTTGACTAATTTCTTACCTCGGCGATAAAAAGTACATTTTCTGAAAGAACTTACTAAATTTAGTCAACTGCCAAGTTTGGCTGCGAATTGTTGTAAATTAGGGAAAATACAGCGATGCGAAGTTAACGACTGATTTTGTATACTTTTGTAGTACGGCCGGAAGTTTGTAGTTAATTTAGTTACACATTTCCGCACGTAATACAAAAGTATACAAAATTAAAAATTTGCCAACTTCGCATGGCTATATTTTCCGTATCTTACAAAATATCGCAGCAAAACTTCGCATTTGCACTAATTTAAGTAAGTTAGCATCAAATGTGGTATAACAACTGCCTAAAATAGACAAAACACTTCTCGACCTTGAGGGCCTTCGTCAGGAGAGTTAAAAGGCATATGTTGATATTTGTGTTGATTAACTAACTCTCCTGACGAAGGCCCTCAGGTCGAAACGTCGAGAAGTGTTTTGTCTATTTTAGGCAGTTGTTATACCACACTTGATGCTAAGTTGTTTGAAGACGCAGATTTTTCTAGCTGTGATGATTTATTTTCTTTTAGTAACTTCGATCAAAAATTAGTCCAAAGCGCAAGTCGTCCATTGAATTTGTATTTAATTCTTCCAGAAGAAAAAGGGAGTTTAGTAATTGGCTTATCTAATAATTTAAAAATGTATCGACACAAATGGTAGAAGATTCAGTATAGGTTTTTGCGACAATAAGCTCAGTACATCTCGTATAGGGCTAGGGCACCAGTGTAATTCGTGTCGCTCTTTACGGCTCTTGCCATTGTTTTTTAAATATTATTTTAATGAATATCAAACAATGATCCAGTGTTTTCAGCCATCTTGTACCCACCCGTCGTCAGAGTGTGTTGCATGTGTTTGTAATTTCAAACTGGAATTACTGGATGTGGTTGATATGGTGTCGGGTTTTATTCAATTAATAACACAAGTACCGACATATGCTTCTACTTTTTTTGTGTCATGGCGGCGGTGACTGTGGACGAAATTTTAAGTCAAATAGGAGGATATGGCAAGTACCAAATCCTCATGTTGCAGTTGGTTGGTTTCATTGAGTTTGGTTTATCTTCTTTCAATGTTATGATCATTACATTTATCGCTGGAGAACCAACTTGGGAATGTGTTTCAAATAGCACTGTGTGTAATATAACCGGAAAGGTCGATACCACCAGTGATGATTACAATGCAAGATGTGATATGCCAAGATCAGAATGGAAATTCTCTGATACCTTCACCTCTACTGTTACCGAGGTTTGTAGACTATGTTTGCAGTCACGTTTTTCGTGGTATACCGGCACTGAACAACTGTTAAAAACACTGCAATCCAAGAAATGCGAAACAAACCGACTCTATCAAACTGATATCTATATTATGCATTTGGTTCACGAAAATCTCTCGTTGCCGGAATGTTTATCTCAGCTGTGGCATCCATTATTTCTGTGTCAATACCAATTGACCGATCTAATACAGGTATGCAATGCAGCTTGAATTTACTTTTTCCTCTCAACTGTAAGTTTATATTGACCAATATATGACTCTCTTTTTCTAGGTTATACAGTTGGGCGGATAATAATGGCAATGGCATGCAAATATGCATTTCTTGTTTCATTCAACACTGTTTATATCCTCAGTTCTGAGTTATTTCCAACTTCAGTGCGGTAAAACTTAGTTTTTTAACCTTTTACCAAATTCCCATTTGATTAGCGCGGTCTATGAGAGTAGTATGAGAGTTAAGCCTTGTTTACACTACACTTAACTACACCTAATATATTGACATGGAACGGCTAATATATATTGACATGGAACGGCGATAAATTGAGTGTAAATCCCCCTGTATGGTCACTTTCATTGAGTTTTCCATTTTTTTTTGTCAGCTCGATTGGATTGGGAACATCGTCAGCTTGTGCTAGGATTGGTTCATTTTTAGCACTTTATGTTGTTTGGCTGGTATGTTTTCTGGTGATATTTTGATCAGGGGCTGGTGGTATAAAAAAATTCTTTAACTACATTTTGCATAGTTGAATACACGACTCTGCAGGATTAGCCAATTCTCGACCAATTCATGGTCCTCGATTACAGTTATAAGTTAACTAATCTTTTATACAACTGGCCCCAGAATGTTACTGTAACTAAATATTGGATACGCATAATTTGAAAGGCGTTGGTTCGTCCATGCAGCGCAATAAGCAAAGAGCTGTTGTAATTGTAAACCAACGTTTAAGACATGCGGTGGTCTGTGGCATTTAGTCATAACTGTTGTGAAGAAGTAATTTTTACCGATGTGAAATAATGCTGGTGGAAATTTGCCTTTATTTCTTGTATTTAAATTGTCTTTCATTGACTACACTAACGTAGCACTATCCTTTGCATCATTAAGACATTATACAATTAACTTGATATGTTCACGAGAATTACGTTTCACGAAGCAAATTAATCTGCAATTGCTTTTTATGTTTACAGATTCGCATCCATGCTTTGTTGCCTTACACAATCGTTGTTGTATTGTGTGTTATCATTGGATTGATATGCTTCAGGTTTTTGCCAGAAACTCTAAACAAACCAACACCTGAAAGCATGGAAGCTGTCCTTGAGATGAAACCGGTGGAAGCTGCCAAACAGGAAATATCATTAGAGACGAAAAAGAACGCAGTATAGAGTAACTTAACGTAAGGCGGTTGAAGTTAAAGTTTGCTTTTTCCAGTGTTCATCTGATATATGCATTTTTACCACCAGCTTTCTCTACAGGGTGAGTCAAAAAAAAGTCCCCCCTATTGAAATGAAGCCTTTGTTGATTTGAATGCATGATCAACGCAGTAGTGTGTAAATAGCATAGTTATTAGGTTGAGGCATTCAAATAAAGCGTCTTGCTTTCAATTGGGTTTATCATAATATTAAGGCAATCAGATTCAAAGGCTTGATTTCAATATAGGGGACTTTTTTCTGACTCACCCTGTATAAGCATGAATAACAGAGTTGGTAGATATGCAAATATTTGACGCCAAATTGTCATTAGTGCTATCAAGAAAACAAAGAAAACAAAAGGCAAAGACAAAGGAAACAAAGAACTAGTGTGATGTTGTTTGGTCTCAAATATGCAGCTATCTACCAACCCTGATGAATAATATATAATTATATGTGTTTTAACAAGTATCATACATGCAATAAAAGCATGTTTTAACAACATGCACACAAATGTTTCAGTTGTCCTAAGAAACTCTTGTCGATTTCCCTGTTCCTGCGCGAAAACAACTCCCATGTTGTAGCATGCAGCTTTTATAGAGAAATTTAGCAAACACGCGACACCTAAGACGTCGCGAAATGGATATCGATATGGCATGAATGTCCATCTATGATTGTGATTACGCGCCACACCGTGTTCAGGGCTTCTTACTATGCGTCACGTCGTGTTTGCTAAATTTCGCTGATATCGTCAAAGAAGCCGTGATAGGCACTGACCTATTTTTCTAGTGTAGGTCAGTGGTATAGCTGAAGTTCAATTTGTGCTGGTAGCTTTTGCCTCGCGCGAAGTATTTCTTTGTTTGCAATAGCGTCGTCCAGCAAGTGAGTGAGCCCACTGGCACAACCGTTGTCGGTGAATGCATAGATTCTTCTTCAATGATGACTCGGCCACCTGTGGCGTGCGGGAGACGATAATTGGTAGGGGCACATATTCACATATTCATGTTAACAGATCTGTAAAGACAATGGATTTGAAAAGAAATCAATCTTGCAAAACATGAATATATAAATGTGTACCCCCTCCCCCCAATTATTGTCAAGATTCCGTCAGAAGAAAGAGAAGATCATAAATCATATGCAAATTTTCAAAGTGTTTATGTAAAAGTACTTTGGGTGGGTATTGTTAATTGTTATAGGAAAGCAATAAATTGATCAAGAAACGCTTGCTATGACAGTGTCCGTGGACGAAGTTTTAAGTCAAATAGGAGGATATGGCAAGTATCAAATCCTCATGTTGATGTTGGTTGGTTTCATTGACTTTGGTTTATCTTCTTTCAATGTTATGATCATTACATTTATCGCTGGAGAACCAACTTGGGAATGTGTTTCAAATAGCACTGTGTGTAATATAACCGGAATCGTCGATACCACCAGTGATGATTACAATGCAAGATGCGATATGCCCAGATCAGAATGGAAATTCTCTGATACCTTCACCTCTACTGTTACCGAGGTTTGTATAAAGTTCGTCGTTCATGCAGCACCATTCTGTATATTTAGTGCATAAGGACTTCATTTATTTACTAATATGAAACAAATCATAATAAATTTAAAAAAATAAATTTTTTACTAGCTCTTTTAAGTTGAATTAACTTTAAATTAATTTCAATTAACTTCATGAGTAAAAATTATAGGTGACTTATATACAATGAACTGAAATAAGACTGGAACGCTAGCTCTGCGAAAAATTTAAAACCAAGATGGCGGAATACGAAATATTATGGCATAATAAAGTATTATGCCAATTGCCAAACTGTACAAAAAGGCGTAGCCAGCCCGACAATTTAGTCATGCAATGCTAATATTTCGGTGATCATTGACTGTGAAAACAATGAATTTCTAAAGAAATGAATAATGTAAGAACATAAAATTTGCATAGCATGACTAAATCGTCAGGCTGGCTACGCCACTGGACAAAAGTAGGTCGAGATGTGTACGCGATAAACGAGAACTGCATGCAATATATGAGAAATGTATACTATCGTCGAGGAAAGTGTAAACGACTGTCGAGAATCGTTATTGTCAGTCGAGAAACGTATACGACTGTCGAGAGTTGCTGCTGTGTGCGATAGTTGAGAAAATGTAAATGTACTCGAGATTTTCACCTGTACCCTTGTTCAGCGGTACGTGGTCGGAACCGTCGAAGGCTATAAGGCTGCTGAAATATGCTGTGGACCCGAACTAATTTAATCAGCGCTCGGCCTTTACCATGACTCATGGTAGCCTAAACACTAATTAATCTGGGTAAGGGGTGCCAATTTTAGTGTCGTGCCGTTTTTATTACCTGCCGTGCCAATAAATTGACTGTAGTGTAAACGGGGCTTATTTGCATGGGTAATATATTTTCATAGAATTGGCGACAGTGAACTTGATTCAGTTAAGTGCCTAGTTTATCAACAACCTCGCAAGCCAGGCTTTTCTACCTACGCTCCGCGGTCCACGTTTGAAGTGGCACTTATATTAGTTATAATATACTTGAAATCTTGTATCTCAATACCGGTGCAATATTTATCGTTTTCTGTCATATATATTGCAGTTTGAATTGGTGTGCGACAAAAGTATTCTGCAGAACGTCTCATCTTCTCTCTTCTGGCTTGGATGGTTGATCGGCAATTTGGTATTTGGTCATATCGCTGATAAAATAGGAAGAAGAAAAGCAATTTTACTTGGTGTATTCGCCACCTCAGTTGTCTCCTGGGTGATAGTTTGGCCCAGATATCTTTCCGTATACATTATTTGTCGCATTCTCACCGGGGTTAGCTGTGGTAAGCAAAAAGAGTAATTTAACATCGAAGTGTGTTAAAATTTCAGTCTGTAAGAATGATAAATCATTATAATTACATATTAAAAATACTGAGAGTAGACATATAAAACCGGCCTCTATATCTGCTAAAGCATTCATTGCATGGAGCACAATTTGACAGAGATTTCAAATTGGATCGTTGAATGCTATCATATGTAGGTCTAAAATTAATCCAACAGTAAGTAGAACGTTCGCCAATGTCAACCCAGATTTAATAAATCCTGACAAAATTAAGTAGAGCCAGGGACCGCGGAGCAGGGTGGCTCGCTGGGCTTTAGCCAATTAGCCCCACCAATAATTTTTCCGTAATAATAGTCTTTAATTTCGAGTATTTTTTAGTTTGCTCAAATTTACAAGCAATATTCAAGTATATACAGTGTATTCTATCTTGAATACTATCGTAACTTTTACTTCTTCAGCGTATATTTTAATAACCAATTCAAAAAAATGAGTATTCTATAAATTCCAACGATATCTGTCGTAATAAATCGGCCATGTTTATAAATGGATTGAAATTAGTTATGTTCAGAACATGTTTGGCCAAAAAAAAAGAGAGACGTGGTTATCCATGCCAAAATATTTGATATCATAACTAAAGCATGGTTATATTTTCCGATATATTCGACCACGGTCGAATGTACCGTTTTCCGGCCATATTCGATCCATCCTCGTCCCCAGGGCCTAGTGCCGTTGCTCTGGAGAGCTGTAGGCCCTGGGGACGAGGGTGTATTCGACTATGGTCGAATGGTACATTCCACCACGGTGGAGTATACCGTTTTCTGGCCATATTCGATGCTTTCAAGTTGCAACTTTATATAGATGTTTGTATATGAGCACCAAACATGCTTGAAACTTTACATACCACCAGAATTAGACCATTTAATCTGCGTGTTTATCCACATCAAAATATTTGACATCATGACCAAGGCATGGTTATATTGTTTAATGTTTGTATATGAGCGCCAAACACGCTGAAAACTTTACAAAGGACAAGCATTTGACCATTAAAACAGCGTGGTTCCTCTCATAATTTAATCCTTCCGCGTAAGCCATGCGAGAAGCCAACAACTATACAGCGAGAAGCCAACAACTACAACTTGCAAGAGGAGCCGCTTTGGCTGTTTGTATTGTTTAATGTTTGTGTATGAGCGCGAAACATGCTGGAAATTCAAGTTACATAGAACAAGCATTTGACCATTAAAGCAGCGTGCAGTTACCCATATCAAAATATTTTACATCATAACCAAAGCATGCATGTTATATTGTTTAATGTTTGTACATGAGCACGAAGCATGCTTGCAACTTTACATAGGACAAACATTTGACCCGCATTAAAACGGCGTGGTTATCCATATCAAAATATGTGACAACATAACCAAAGCATGGTTATATTGTTTAATGTTTGTATATGAACGCCAAACGTGCTGGAAATTTTACAAAGTATCTACTATTTCCCAACAATCCTTAAATTGAGAGGCATTTGCGGCCATTTCAGAGGCCTATGTATATTTCAAAATTTTCCCGGACCTTCCTAGCAGGCGCGGTTCCGAGCCCCAGCAATACGAGAAATGCTCCGCGGTCCCTGAGCCTTGATTGTAGTACTTAAATCCATCAAGTATTTTCCTATAAAGAACTTTTAGAAGTCTTTTGTACCAAAAAGTTAGGATCATCATAAATGCAATATAGATTGAGGCACTATATACAATATAAATTGTTTTGAAACTATATGAATTTTGTTTTTACTTTGCGCGCTGATTTCGATCATCTACGACTATATAGGCGCGGCCAGTTTTGTAAGAATCAAGCACAGGAAATTTGAAATGTGCACGGCTTAGTCCTTTTGTAATAAAATGTTATCGTTTTTATATAGCTGGGGCATCGATGACAAGTTTTGTTCTCCTTGTTGAATACAGTGGTGTAAAACATCGGTCATGGGCAGGAACGAACATCTGGTATTTTGGTTCAGTATGTTTCATGTTTCTGTCATTGTTGGCGTATTTGATACGAGAGTGGAGATACTTGATGTTATATGGTGCGTGTGTATCTGTCCTAGTCTTAATGTCGACGTGGTACGTACTTAATTAAGTCACGTTACCGTTCATTTGGTTTCCAAACATTTATTCTGCAGAAATAATTTCTGTTTTATTTCAGTCATATATAGTGGAGAAACGTAAAAAAATCTCTATATAGTATGAGAGCTTATTTGAAATCTAACTAACTGAATGAGATCTCACTGCGCGCATGTTCTTTAAGGCTTTATTATACACTAGCGGTCAAAAAGAACTGCTCCAAACAAGTTAAAATGCTCTCAAATGAACGTAACTGCATGTCCCTCTAACAATATATACGAGTAAATATAGATTAGATTACATGCTAAGCTATATGAAATATTAATATTTTGCTGACCCTTCTTTGGCCTTATAATTGATGACGGCCTTACACCGGCGTGGCATACTTTCTGATAAGGTGGTAATCTTAATGGTCAAAAGAAATTCATCCTATGGACAGTCTTTACAGCAACGTATAAATCATGGACGCTTTATGAATTAATTCCTTTCTTGCACTATATCTTTCACATTGTCCCACAGATGTCAGTTCAATAGGGTTAAGGCCTTTTGACTGTGCAGTCCAATCCATTTCTGTCACTCCCTCTTCCTGAAACCATTGTTTGACTATATCTTGGAAGTGTGGCAGGTTGCATTACATTATTGAAATATTGCTTGGAATAAGAGAATTATCCAAAATGCCTATGAAGCTCTCTCCTATATTCGCTTCTTTTTTATGAATTTGTATCTGAACAGTTCTTTTTGACCGCTAGTGTACAATAAAAGATTGATTGTTACGATTCCTGTTATATACGATAATAGCAACATTTGAGCAGTTCTTTTTGACCGCCAGTGCATTACTGCATGTAAATACACGAAATCCACCGACCCAACCCGGTTTTAATTCTGTTATAGTGCAGCCTTTTCATTGCTGTGGTTATAGTCAGCAATTTCTTTCAGGTTTCTTCCTGAATCATGTCGTTATCTGTTGGTGAACAATCGTCACGACGAAGCGGTGAAACAGTTAGAAAAAGTAGGACGCTGGAACGGCAAACCGATGCCAAAAGTTGAACTGGAAGAACCAAAGCGAGTTGTACATGAAAAAACGGATGTCAGAGATTTGTTTTACGACAAAAATGTTGCGAAAGTTACTATTGCTAGCTGGATTACTTGGTATGGCAAATCATAACTTTAATTTTTAATTTTTAAATCACAATATGATTTTTTTAAGGTGCAGTCTAAATTTCTACTAATTTCATCCTTTCAAACCAGATGAAATTTTATCCCGTTGTAAGACTTGCTTCGTTTATCAAACTACTTTCTCTTCTTATGTCAGGTTTGTCTGTGCTCTAGTTTACTATGTTGTAAGCTATGGGGCCATTTATCTCGGAGGAAATATATACCTAAATTTCTTCCTGGTTAGCTTGGCTACTGTTCCCTCAACATTTACATCCATCGTATGCATGAACAAGTAAGTAAGAACAGTGTGTAATTGTTTCCTATATACACACCCTGTCGTATTGTTGACCATTGAAGACATAAACAACGATATTAACAACAAACAAAACTGAAAACCAGGGCGTAGGAAGCATCCAGAGATTGGGGGCACCAGCTTTTAGGGGCACCGTTTTGGTTATTAAAAAGGGCAGCTAAAATATGTATACTATATATAGGGATGGTTTGATTACCAAAGCTGCAAGGACACCACTAGTGGGGCCTATATTTATGTTCTACAAAACATTTGGCACGTGTGAGTAAAACACAAAGAGCACCTTAGATTTTAAAATAGTATTTACACCTAGATTATCTTCTCCAGAAAGGCATTTTTCATAAAAAAAAGCACTTTTGGTCCCTTGAAAAATTTTGGGGAGCCAGGTGCCCACTGTACCCACCCCCGGTTCCTACGCCCCTGCTGAAAACCATAGTTTAGAAATATTTATTAGCAAAAAATAATCCACTGTATATCAATATATCACCATGCGTAAATAATTGTTGCATCAATGAATTTATAAGATTTGGTCGTCGAAAGGCTATTGTTGGAGGAATGGTAATCTCAGCTGTCGCATCAGTTATTGCTGTCTCAATACCAAGCAACCGCCAACATAAAGGTAAATTTAAACAGTCTTTCATATAGTATTTCAGTTCAGCAATATTTTTATATTTCTAATTCTGTTCGTTTTGAATCGTGAAGAAAATAGCAGGTTTAAAATCTTTAAAAACCTAAGGTTTTTGTATTGTGATATTTTGCTTGTCTTCAAGCAGCCTTGTTGTATCCTTACAACACATGTGTGACGTTTTGCTTCAATAAAGTCAGTGTCTGGGTTTGAAAAATCTCTGTCCATTTCTTTCTTCCTTTTTTTCTCAGGCTATACAGCGGGACGCATAATAATGGCCATGGTGTGCAAATATGCCAATGACGTCTCTTTCAACACCGCTTATATTATTAGTTCGGAGCTATTTCCCACTTCTGTGCGGTAAGAGAGACTTTTAATTTCTAAATTTATTCCTTATTCATATATTTCATATTCGTAATTCTGTATTCTATTGCTATCCATACAGCTCCATTGGCTTGGGAACGTCGTCAGCTTGCGCAAGGATCGGTTCATTTTTAGCACTGTATGTTGTTTGGCTGGTAAGTGCATGTATCACTTCAAAAGATCGAAAACAGCGTTGCAGCGCGTCTTCAAATAACTTCATCAAATTTATTTCAACATGTACTGAAATTTGGTATATTCGACGTTCGTATATAAAGGCCGAATGTGCAGGAATATGGTATCTTTGATCTTTGTAAGGTCTGATGTACCGGAATATGCATGGTATCTTCGATCTTGATATAAGGTCGAATGTACTGGAATTTTGATCTTGGTAAAGTCGAATGTACTGTAATTTGGTATATTCGATAGTTCGACTTTGGTATAAAGGTCGAATATACCGGAATAAGGTATATAATATTCGCCTTTGTATGGGCGAATATACACCGGAATGTGGACCCCTAAAGGTGCTACAATATATAGTTCAAAATATCGCACCAGTCAGCGAAAATGTTTGATCAGCCGGCCCTGTCTCGAAAATGTAGACACGAAAATACCATGCATCAGCATAACAGGTCGGTTCAATGCGGTCAGTTCAACTCTGCATGCGCTGTGTCAATGTAATTTGCATGTTTCTATGCATATTATTACACGCAAGCATGTAGCATATATACCGCTCTTTTTTCCTTGAAGTGAAATAATAGCATTTATGATTTATAACATTTTTCCAGATTCGTATCCACCATTTGTTACCTTACGCTATTGTCGTTGCCCTTTGCGTTACCGCTGGGTTTACATGCTTCAAATTTTTGCCGGAGACTATTAGCAAACCTACTCGTGAAAGTATGGAAGCTGTCCTTGAAATGGGGTCGAAGAATGTCGAAGAATTACCATTAAATGAAAACGAGACACAAACCGAAAAACGTATATAATAACATGCATGTATCATACCATTTAATTTTTTGCACTGTCACTGAGTCTAAGGAAACTAATTCACACTTAATCGCTGACAACTTTTTACCTCCGTAAACGAATCTGCAAGTATATGTTTGAAAGTAGTATGTCAAATTCAGAATTTCTCATTGTGGGCATGATATTCATTATTTCAATTATAAACCTAATTTTCAAACTTGAAATCTTCTTCAGTCAATATATAGCTATATATATTCACATCGCGATACTTGTGTGGCTATATGATTTGCATAAATGCGCTGTTGTAAAATCAAGGATCAAATTATAAGTTATTCAATATGAATACATTATGTTATTTAATATGAATACATTATGTTATTCAATATGAATACATTATGTTATTTAATATGAATACATTAAGTTATTCAATATGAATACAGAATAAGAGTAAGCAGACTATTTTATGTTATGATACAAAAATATGTCACTATACTATGCTGCATAGCTAAACGATAGAATTTTTCAGAATAGCCATGAAGTAGTTCTGTCAGTCCACAGCGGTGCAAAACTGGAGTAAGGCGTTCATATATGCATGAGACAGGGCGGGCTAACTCGTCAGTGCCGGGATCTCGGGTAGGGTCGCAGCTGCTCGCAAGAATGATTTTCATTGGCTGAACATTACAATACATTTCTGTTTCAACCAATAGCATAGCTTCGTTCTTTAGAAAGCATTGAAAAGCATTATCCAATTGGACGAAAGCTTCCGAGCACTGCGACATGTCCCGGGATCTCTCCTCACATATTATTATATTTCACTCTTCATATGAACCGGGCCAGCCCGGTTCTGGCGAGATCCCACCTGAACGAAGCGAGATCTCGCCTTTAACGGCTCGTATATGAAAACATCAAGCGGGCCAGCAAAAGAGAGCCAGAGCTGACCCGATATGCAATTTCCAGAATAACCTGATTTAAATTGAATTTACATGCAGTCGCAGCAATATAGAAACGCATGTTTCGAAAAATAATTTGCTTACATCTGCATGTCTGTTGATTTACGGACTTGCTCCTAATTCACCAATCAGGTCGATGACTCAATTGAAACAAATGGAACAAATTCAAAATTTGATTGGTCTATAAAATAGTCAACTCCTTTTTATTTCCCAATATAAGAATTGCTCATGATCAACTAATAATGGGAAAGATTGAGTGGCCATGCATCCAGTGAGAATGTGGTATATATTGCCGCAGCTTTAAAACAAGAATTTAACTATACGTGTAATAAAAAGCAATATTTATACGCTATTAATTTTAATTGCAAACCGGTGTGTACCTGTCAAAATAGTTTACTGGAACAGTATTTGCAATGACTTACGGCAATAAAATTGATTAAAATTGGTCACGAAAAGCTCTTAAAAATTAATAATACTGGGTCTGCATGCATATATAGAGCTTTTTCTAAGCGCATACATATAACTTATTTATATAATCCGATATTATTAGTATGATATATAAGTAATATTCTAGCTGTATAATATCATCAAAAAGGGAAGCGCAGATGCAAATATATGTAAAAAGCAATATATCTCAAAATCTCACGCTTCCTACAATAAACATTATTGTTTACACAATTATAGGCGAAAAGGCGGACTAATTTCGTAAAAAAAATATTTCAATCACAAGTGCACCGTATTAATGTCGATGACAAAATGGCTTCTTTCATTGAAAGTTGGATAGCTCGTTTTTTATTTTCAACGATTTCTGCAGCAGCGCTCCTTTGGAATTCTCTTGTAATTTGGGTTATAGTCAAGAACAGAAAGGTTTATCTCAAAAGACCGTTCGATATTTTGATCCTCAATTTGGCGGTGGCTGATGCTCTCTCCGCGGTCTTTCTCGTCTTCAGTCGATTTCTTTATTTGCCCACGATGCCTCGAGATTACACAGACGCTTACTTGTATTGCACTCTCCTGTGGGGAGGATACATATTATTCGCGTTGGGATATATTTCAGTCTACACTTGTCTTTTGCTAACCATTGAACGGTGGATGGCCGTCGTAAGGCCTCAAGCGTATCGCCTTTTCAAAAAAAGGCAAATCTTGATTGCTGTTATATTTATATGGATTTGGGGCTTCTTCTTAGATGCACCCGCATTTCTGACAACGGACGCAGATGTTAAAAATAAAAAGTGCAAATTTGTAGGGTTGAGAATTGGGGGAAAAGTTTTGCCATTTCTCCAAATTCTCCTTACATGTCTTATACCATCTATCGTCATAACTTCGTTGTATACGCATATTTTTCACAAAATCAATCGAATGCCATTATTTTTGAGAGGAGCAGCTGGAACTGGATTGAAGAAAAGGCTCACAGTGATTTCTCTTGTAGCATCATTATTCCTCATCGTCGGTTGGCTTCCGACCCAAATCAGTTACTCGCTGGACTTGATTGGTTTGATAAATGATTTGCATCGGGAATCGACATTATATTGTATTTTTATCATGATGACTTTAGTCAATTCTGTTGTAAATCCAGTTTTGTATGGGGTTTTTAGCTCAAGATGTCGTGCAGAATTTATAGCAGTTTTTCGTTGGGTAATTCGCTATTCTGGACGAGGAAATATAAAGAATGTATCACCTGCGGAATAAAGTACAGCCTTTATAAGAACGTGTGAGACTATTGAAGGAACTGACGCGAGTTTATAACATTCATTCAATTGCTTTCCAATTCCTCGCCCTATATATCCCTCACTCGCCACATCGATAGCTTGAAACACAACTGATTATGAACATTGAATAGTTGTTAACATAGTTTTTACCCAGAAGCAAGTGAACTACCTAAGATAAATATTCAACTCCTGTATTTTATTTTAGTATTTTTGGTGAAATTTAATATCATGCCGCGCTTAACTTCAGGAGAATATAGTAAAACCGAAATTTAAAAATGGCGACTATAGCCGTTTTGTAGACGTTTCAAAGAGATAAGCGAACAAATGCTGTTCCTCTGTCAATCCACTTCTGCAAAAATACTAAAACAATTATTCGCCTTAGGCTCGGTGATTATTTGGGAATTATCACCTCCTCTTCGGCGAATATTTTGTCAAATGTCAATAATAAAATAGAAAAGATTTCCACCCCTTCACTTTAAGATCGATAGATGATTATATCTAATCTATAATTATAAGAAATACGAACAACAAAATACTACGTAATTGTTAAATTATAATGTTCTCCTTTGTATAAAAAAAATAACGATCGATGCTGCATGGTAACCGCGAACTTCGGATCATCGACTTTTTCCATCAACCGATCAGTTGCCAATTAATGGCCAGCGGACTTCATTTCCGACTCAGCTGCGTCATGATTTCTCTCCCTTAATTCTCCTTATGTCTCGGATTACGGCCACATTCGTACGATGCCCTATCATATAAACTCTTCATTCTCCAAGGCTCTTCTTTCCACCCATATGTTTCCACCATATCCAAGCGAAGACTTCATCTTTCTTCTTAACGTGACAAATTGACAGCAAGAGTGGTATATTTGAACAACATGCATGCAGGGGTAATTCTCATCTCTGCTATACTGCATGCATGGACTAATCATTACTTCCAACACTAACACTAGCCATGTGATGCAATAATTAGTTCCTTCTATATATATGACTGAAATGGGTACCCGTATACCTATTTTATCCGTGCTTAGAATTTGAAATACGCATGCAGGGCCGGGTGCCACTTTCATAGCCGCGCGGTCTGTGCCAAGCCACGAATGTTGCGTACTGAAACGAAGCTGATATCGAGGTCCGATATTTCTCTGTAAAGACCGAGCAAGCGAGGTTAATAAAAAGTTTATTATATGGCATAAGGCATCTATTTGCACTTGAAAAAAAACAAGAAATGCATGAATTCGCTTAGTTGCCTGTCACGCATTTGACAAGAGCAAAAACCAAATATTGAATTATTTACTTGATCTAAACTCTTTGGAGACGTCTTATTAATTTCAAAAGCAATTAAATTTTCTCTTGAGCATTCATTTGTGCCTTTTCATTCCGAATTTCTTTGTTTTTCATCTCGTAATGGATCGCCGCTAACGCCGGTCCATTGCGGGAAAGTACCGGCCATTACGGGAAAGTGATGAACCGCTCAAAATTTTTCTCAGCCAGTCACTGAGCTCCATTTCACCGGAAGTGACGCTTGCCATATAATGTTTCTTCCAGCCCAGGAAGTTCAGGTAAACCTATTCTGTTTCAGTTTCTTTCATTAGATTAAATATTATTCAAAACCCCGCGTAGCTCAAGCTTTGCATGAGGGAAACCACAGGAGCCTGAACTAAAATTAAGGATTAGAAATGGGCTCCCCGTGGGTTT
Source organism: Dendronephthya gigantea (assembly GCF_004324835.1). Lineage (NCBI taxonomy): Eukaryota > Metazoa > Cnidaria > Anthozoa > Malacalcyonacea > Nephtheidae > Dendronephthya > Dendronephthya gigantea. The sequence goes on along the minus strand of NW_021163010.1, from coordinate 3,470,768 downwards.
GGCCGGTGGTTATAAACGGGAAGTCCATAATAGCGGGTGTCCGCGAAGTGACATGGTTGATTATATAACTATATACTTTCGACGTTAAAATTTCAATATCAATTTCAATTCTCGTTGAATTTCAATATCACAACTCTAATTCTGACTTATACCTTGCAATCTTTCCTCCGTCACTGGCTGTCAGTTGGAGTTTTGTGGGAAATATATAATATACCGGCTTGGATGAATGGACTACTTTTAAAAGCAAGAAATATTACGGATATAAAAAAAATTTCCTGCTAATTCCTGAATCAGTCTGAAAATCCTGAAAATCCCAAAATTTTGTCCGTCACAAAAGGTACACTGTATATATACTTCACTTGTTTCAATATATTTATGAGGTGCTTTAAAAATGTTATATTTCCTTTTGACTTTTGGACGAACTTTAAAGTAGCTACATTATTCGTCTGAATATTAGGAAACTGCTGATACCAGTGATATGCATGCATGATGCATCCATCCATTCCAGACGAACTGTCTAGAAAGGTGTTAATTCTATCTTTTCCTTTGGTATACAAGCTGTATCAAGCTGTCTCCATGCAATCAGTTAGTGCAAAGCATGTAGTAGACGTTATCTACAGATATTAGGATTAACGGGCGCCGATTATGCGCATATAAGATATTTAAAGCTGAAGATTCTGAATGTCATGCAGAGACCTAAATATTAAATATACCAAATTTGTCAAACCAATAAGTAATTGCATGCTAATACTAAAATCGCGTTGTTTCTTGACGACAAGCAAAGATTTCGCGATTAATGAAATCATGGCCAGAATTTCTAGCTAAAGCTTCCTGAGAAGCTTCCAGGTAGCCGGGGGGGGGGAGTATATATATTAGAGTACTTAGTACAAGTTACAACAAAAGAGATTGAATATCTCCAAAAGAATAAATACATTTAAGAAATCATGTTAGAATTGATAAAATCACACTGTGATAAATTGATGCACAGTCACGTATCATGCTGATGGCTCAGATGTCTATGTACGTCTAATTACAAAGTCTAATATACGTTTTAGATCATGAAATATTCAAATTAAATAATTCAAATATTTGTTAAAAAATGTTGATTTAAATACGCCACAATTCGCAAAAATACAAGATGCGCCAATAAGCAAACGGGTTTTATTGAAAAAAAATTAGTCATTGATCATTCTTAGTTATATTCCCTGTTATTCTTCAATATTTGACGCATTGGTGGTCTTAAAACACACATAAACATCTGCAGTAAATAAGGACGCTTTCTATAAAGGTAATATATATATTTTTTAATTTGTCGAATTGGTTTAGAATGCTTATAGTGTTTAATATCAACTGAGTGCATGCATGGGAAGCGACTAAACTTATTTGTTCATATATGTGTATCGACTTCATCCCACATGATTGGGGGGTTCATCCACACTTCGAGTTTGACCGACAGTTAACATTTTCAAGGTCCAAGCAATCCGGCCGAGCGCGATCAGTCGGCAACACGTTCGATCTTTGCCCAAGAAATTTTTGCCCAAGCTGGGGCCTGGGCACATACACGAGACAAGTCGAAGTTTACTGTCGTTGAGCAATCAAGTATATTCGAAAACAAATTCGGAAAAATCGCGTCGGGTTCCCGGCAAATCCTCTCCGACGAGTCTGTATTAATTGGTATTATATATATATATATATATATATATATATATATATATATATATATATATATATATATATATATGTATATATAGCCTTATTGTTTGGCTTCCGCGTGTAATAAAGTGATCATTGACTGCATGATCTTATAATGTTAAGGTAAATTAACATGCACGATGGCACAATTTTTTAAAATACACATACTTTCAAATGTACTTCCATTGACAATTACATCGAAATATTTCAGCTCAGTTGTTCAATAAATAGATAATTTGGTTTTCCATTTTTAACTTACCACCGTTTAAGCAAAACGCCTTTCGAACAACTGGCTCCTGAAATGCACTCTTTCAAAGTCGCGTTGTTCATGCATTTTGAGAAATATTCAGGCTGTGGCACACGGATCCGCCAATCCGGATGAATTTCGAACTGCATGCTAAAGGAGACCGGACGAATCCGGTCCCGTGTGAACGCAGCCTCAGTTTAAGGCTATATGTGCATGCACACGAGTGTCGTCAGTTTTCTAGCGTTTTCAAAATCATTATTTTTTGTCTATTTTATTGTTTAGACGCCCTGTCCACACGATCCAAGGAAAAATATGCTTAATATGTTAATTAAATCAGCTACTATACTTCTATTTTAAATTGACGATGTTTGAAACAGTTTTGGTATGAAAACGAATGTGAAAACGCTCGTAAACGTTACCATGTGCACATAAGCGGCATAAGCGGCGCTGTTTATTTGATCCCGCTCAGCCGAGATTAACGAAGCAGAAGTTGATTTTGAGATATTGAGGCCAAATTTTGGGGCCAAACTTTGCCAAGCTCTTAGGCGAGCCATGCAGTGGGGTGGATTTAGCGTTAGTCCAAATAAATAGTAACAGTTCACATTTGGTTATAAACATTTTGAAATCGATAGATTTTAATTCGAAAATATTCGCCTTTTGAATCGGAAGCAACACTGTGGATGCAACAGTGTGCCAACAGCGTGGATATCAAGGTCCTTCTATATCTAAGGTAATCTAACAATACGGTAGTCTGCTACGGTAATTATTTTTACTATAGCATCCCCCATGCACTGCATAGCATCCCCCATGCACTGCATGCGACAGGTGCATGAGGTTTTTCTTCGAGGAATCTAAAAATAACTCTAACCACAAACATATATTTTAACATCCCTTACATCCCTGGTGCTTGCATATTTCTGAACTTCACCTTGTGGTCATCGGCTGACTGTATGCCCCTACAAAAGTGCACTGCATGGGTCCATATCCCTATATATATCATGACAATATGTAGTGTAATAGAAAACCAAAGACGCCGGAGCTGCCCCTTAGCCTTGTAGCAAGGGCAAGGAGGGCGAACGGATGTCTTTTCATTACATTAGGATTAGACATTCTATATCTTGAGTAGAAGTACAACCATGCATTGAGCTTTAAGAATAGCACAATCGTCGGGTGAAAATCTCCCAGACACCGAAATTATCGGGAAAACATGACGAAAAGTTCAATCAACATTTTGTTCAAACATTTTGCAAACATTCTTTGTTATGCGCTGCTACAGGCTGAAGTGTCCCTTCAATAAAATCTGCCCCCTTCGCCTGCGCATCCTTCCGGTGTTAGAAAACGTCTGTATATATGAGTATATCTAACGTAAAAGTTATTCTTTTAGTCTCGTGTTAATCTTCAAATGCCGTTCGATCAGGCATCTTTGCAATAGTCACTATAGTCACTCGCTAAAAATTCTTGAAAAATTACTAAAAATGGTCACGAAAAGTTTTGAATAGCAATTTTTCAAATTCAGCGCAAAACTTAATTAATATTTGCTTTTTATGGCAACCTTGGAACTGAGAAGCATTAATTATCTCTTGTATAACTGAATAACTCATAATTAACATTTGTCACTTATTAATCTCACAATAATTCTCACAGTCTCACGATTAATATTTTGCGGTGTTTCGCGTGGATCAGATATAGCATTAGAGAAATAACCCCAGTCTTTGTATCATCAGTCCGATGCTTAGCTGCACGAGTTTTCATTCGTTAATTCTTCTAGTTTTATATGGAAAAAGCGGAGGCCCTTTGTCTTTGCATGAACATAATCAATATCCAAAGTATCCTTAGTCTGCGTCCCTAAAATAATACACCATGTTCTATACTCATTTAAAGAAAGAGTGAAATAGATTATGTAAAATATCAACAAACTATACAACTTCTTATATCAATAATCTTTTATAAAGTGTGCTTAGAAACTTAAACAAACCACATTTTTGTCATAAATAAAATTCTTAATAGAACGATGTTAGACATCGACAAACTATATAACTTTTTATACATCAATATAAAGTGTGCATGGTAATTCAAACAAACCACACTTTTGCCATTTCTTAATCTATAGCTACGTTCTATTTTCATGCATAGAAAAAGTAATTATCTTTTGTGTTTATTAATTTTCAACATCAAACAAGCCAGCGAGGCGAAATAATGTTAAATAAATAAGAGGATTAGAAAAATTAAAATACGTTTCTCATGTCGATATCGATTTTAAATGACAATCGTACATTTTGTACAGTATATGAATTTCCAATTTACTTTAAAGTTCATGTGAGGCTGGCATGATTATACGTTCCTGTTAGTGATATAAGACTACTGTAATAACTGTGACACAGCAATTTGACGTGAGATATATACGTATAGCCACTGACATGTTCGTGACTTGTTTTTGACTTCAATGTCGTCTTACGTCTCTTTAATTTGTTCAGTTTTAAATTTGCTGTAATGCCGCTCGTCTTCCAAGCAAAACAATGTCCGGAAGATATCAATATAAATATTTAGACAATTTGAACACATTATTAAATTGACTGGTTACATCAATTGTATAAGTTCACTGAAGCTTTTAAAGAAAGAAGAAGAACTTCAAGACTCAAGTCATTAGGATTTTGTTAAATAAGAAAGTTTGCAAATACAGACATATTTATTATTTCGGAAAGTACAACGGATCAAGAAAAAAAGACCGTGCGGCTTCACTGCCGGTTGAAGTGCATTGTATTCCCATTGCAAAAAGGTATTGTATTCGGCATTGTGTTTACATGTATATCCATGGGATTTAAAGAGAGACAAAGAACTTTTAAAATGAATGAATAATATTATCCATATACACAGGATGTATGAAAAACTGCAAATATATATATGCACGAGATCATACATTAGAGTTTCGATGGCTGTTGCGACTAATTATGTATGTTCAGGGTTTTGTCATGAAGAGTGTTCCAAACGTTATTCCAGCGCCTTCAACCTCCGTCTAAAATCGTTGGTAAATCTGTTGCGTGTTAACTCAGCCATTCGTAATCGGACTTATTCTGAGCATTTTGTTGTGTGCTTATTTTGATAGAACTGCACGTGGAAACGTAATTAGTTGCGCATGCAGCCATTCAACTTGTAATATACGATCTCGTGCATACAAATTATCGTGTTCGCAGTTTTTTTGCAGTTTTCTTTTCACCCTGTCTGTATACACCTTTTCTGTGCATCTACTGACCCCTCCGTTCATAGAGATGGTATTGTGGGATGAAATTTTTTAACTTGTAATGTGGGAAGAAACTCTTTTTAAATTCATACCGAATACATCGTCCGTAATTCTATGATGATCACTGGCTTGCAAGCTTGCCTATATCACAAAATGAAACTGATAATAGGAGCTAAAGAATGAATGACAGGAGACTCGTAAATCATTTTTTTCTGTTTTCGTTCTCATTTATGGAAATTTTTCTAAAAAAGCGTATGCATGCACTTGCAGCTGGCTGCATTCTAATTATAGCAATCATTTTTATGGTGTCACGTTTTAATAGTAAGGCCTTGTTACACGGTGCATTTTTTCTTGCAACTTGCATTGTAGTTCTACTTATTTAAGAGATGCAGATTAACGCAGAGTCTTCACTTTACTTTTATCGCACAAACAGTGCAGACTATAGGTATATTCAATGTCCAAAAAATATACACCCTTCTCTCAAATTGTTAGGCTGAATAATTTCTTAATAGTTATATAGCTTTTTGCCTCTACATGGTAAATTGACCTCACCCAAAAGCCCTCGTTTGCGGCAACAGGAGGTGTATGTATTTAAGAGGCGACCCCAGAATTTCTAAAATGTTTTAAATTCATATAGTAACTCTAATAATACGTACCTTAACTACCGAGATAGTGTTTTTAACATCCTATAAAGCAGAGCTTAGCGTCAACTTATGCTGGCATAATTGTTACCTCAGACAATAGACCATGTTCGCGATATTGCATTTTCGCAATACCAATATATGTTTGGTAACTAATATGATGCATCCACGTCACGTAAAACAATGGAAAAGACCTTTCGTATACAATTAAGTCACATCGACACTGTTTTGGCTATTAACAAGTAAAAATTTTTAAAACGTCTTACAACACACGTGCACATAAGACAAAAAAAATTACTCTCATGAAAAGAATTCTCGTGCACGCGTCAAAACAGGATGTTTGCGCAAAGTCGTGAGACTAAAACTTGGAATATATTCTATTTAAGGTGATTCCAAACTCGTGGTCATTAACTAAGCCAATTTTTTGGCAAAATACAAAATGGGTCACCTATAACGTACATTTTACATTTTATGGAATATATAGCAACACATGGAAAGACATTTAAAACCAGATCATTTCACAATCAGCCTTTTCTTAAGTGTTTTCTCAAAATTTCAATCCTAAACAATCATTATGGCTTTGCTAAAAACGATTTTATCACCTGTCATTTATTATGTATTCGCGTGCAGCTGTCGGCCATGATAACGGGGTAAATATATTGTGCTAAGTTTGCGTCAGAAACAAGTTTTGTGTTGATGACGGCAGTGCGTATTTTCATGCCTTATATATAGGGACCCATCTTGCCAGGTATTTAATTCATCTAATTTGTAATATACGTGTGTGGTTATAGATTCTCTAATCGATTATTATTAAATGTAATCTATCAGTTTTAAAAATATAATGGAAATCTGACTACAGTATTGATATGTTTCTTTCATTAGAATCAAGCCTTGCTATAGGCAATTTAAGCTGAATAAACAACTATTACAAAAGCAATCTTCAACCATCGGCATTGTAGTGATTATAATTATAGGGAATTATGAAACGGGAGGGCCATGCGATTTCTGTGTGGGTAACGCGCTTATATGTTCACTTTGATCATGTATGAATTGAAGATTAATGAAAAATCAAAAGTTATACCAGGTTATTCTTATAACATATATATTATATATACTTTTATATATAGCTACACCGTATAAGTCATCAATTTATAGTCTCTCTCTATATATATATATATATCATGTATGAACATTGTTCAGTTTTATCGATCCCTAAAGCTTTATAAAATTTTAAAAACACACGAACTTAAAATAGGAAGTCCTATATTCATATATCATTAATATATGCCATCACTTTTTTAGACTTTACAATCATCAATCGTCAGTATAAAACTGATCATCGGTGTTTATTTTACTTTTTAAGACAGGTTTTCAGCTTTATTTTATCGTCAAAGGTATAGTATTTATTATATTAATTATCCATATAACTCCTTGAGTGAACTTTCACGCATCTATATACATGCATGATGCGTTATACATGGGGCTAGAGTGTTCAGTCAAAAGTCAATTAAACATCCGCTGGGAAACGCGACTTGCATTGTCATTACCGCACTATCAATGATTGCTATCAAGTCGCTGTGCCTTCATTCCTAATGTAGGCTAAATTGTTTTTTTCATATTCATCGTTACGCAATCCAAAATCGGCTTTAAAGATGAGAAGTAATTTCCTTAACGGCACTGTAAATTTATATATAGGCTTCTTAAACGTCGCGCCCGCCGTGCGGTTGTCGGGCCCGGAATGCGGCCAAGAATTGCGGAAGTGTTTGATATAAGTCGTGTATTTCTTGAAGGAAAAAAAGGAAAATTGCGTGATCAAATAATTTGGATTAGAATATGATAAAATTTGTATATGCATGTGTACGGACTTGGCCATGACTGTACTATATTATACTTTTAGGTTTTAGCGAAACGTAACCGCGATATATATACATTTTTGCCGTTTTTTTATTGTGGAAGGTATTATGATGATGGAATGCATATACAAGTCCATATAGAGACACCAGGGGTCATGCATCATCCTAATGCCTCCTATCTTCCAAAATGGGTAGTTCTATAATTGGAAAATGGGCAGTTCTAAAACTTAAAATGGGCAGTTCTAAACTTGTTGCTACAGGATAAAAAATTGTTTATGTAAATATCATACAATAAATGTATTTCCTCTTTTCTTCTGCCCTCTTGCATATACATTTATACATACAGAGGCTTATTTAAAACAGTCTAGGGGCTTTTAGTTGTCACAGTATATATATAGTCATAATTGTAGCATATAAGATGCATGCATTAACATGCCATGCATGCACGTGTGTAAAATGTATGGCACATATTTTAATTGTAGCCTTTAGGAAAAACACATAAAATCAAGCCTCCTATATACACCTCGGTCGACTAGTGATTATTACGAAGACCGTAAAATAATTAGTAGTATATATATATAGTGATTTGTAGCAGATTTAAACGACTAGAGTGCTTAATAGGGCCAGCCTAGAGCGTTAATAGAATAAAAGTAAACCAAGACAGTAAGAATTTCAAAACACGCACGAAATGTTTACACGCACAAAACTGAAATTATATAATATTTTAAATAACTTGATTAAGATACATATTAAAAAATGCCGGAAATGAGTGAAGTAGTGCGAAACTTTTCACGCAAAACCCTCAGGAAGGTTGAAGAGTGTCCTTTTCTCGCTTCTTGTTGCTGAATAATAACATTATTTTAATTTCGTATAAAATGGAAAAACGTCGAGTCGGCCGCAGCACAGCTGCAACAATATTGTGCTACACCTATATATTGTGTCACATATATATTGTCCAGAACTGTTTACTCGGCGTATAGCACTCATGCATGATTAGCATTGTTTATATATACACACCTGATTCAGGATGTACACATGCAATATTGCTACAGCCTGTTGTTGTTGAAGGCGGGCGAATTTTTTTTCTATAAAATAAAATACGGCTCACACGTTGTCCTTCGATAACCTTAGTTACTGAATGTTGAGTTACTTGAGTGTATATTATTAGCGAGTATCAGCTTTATTGATATTCCATTTTGGTATAGGATAACCCTTTTTTGAATCCAATTAATCAATGATATATACTATAGTCATAATAACAAAGTTTGTTATATAATATTATTATACAAAGATTTTTCGATAACATGTTAAGTCAGTCTTGTGATTACTACCGGTTGCAAGTTATATTGGCTACTTTAGATGTATAACATTTTCCAAATTAGGCGTCAGTATATTGTTTGTAAAGTTTGAACCCGACATCCGAGTAGACCCCTTTAAACAACCCAACCTTTATTATATTGTTTTTCACTCGATGAAGGTTTCAAGAGGTATATACATATAGGAACTTATGTTTGCCTGATTAATGTTGCGATCTAGCCCTAGAAAGACGTGTAATTAATAAGCGGTGAGTGCAGTCGTATATATATTAAACATATGTAGCGAAAATAAATATATTATACATATATATTATGGCTAATTATATACATGCATCAAAAATATTTGTTGCTGAACTACTCATCTGGAGGCAAATATATGCATCGCATATTCCTGAGGTATATCGAAAACGTTAGTTCATCTATATCAGTATATACCTATCCGCATGCATGCAGCGTGCATATAGGCAAAATAACTTGGTTGACTATAATGAATTTGGAGAGAGATCAATTATCAGTCATCCAATTTTTTTATTTTATATATTTATGAGTATATTTATCATAGGTTCATCAAGGACGAGGTAATAATTAAATACTATGGTGATTTTAAGGGCAAGGTGTTGGTTTAATAAGAGATCAAGAGCTTTCAACTGTTATTATATAAAACTACTGTTATATTGGCAGGCACTGCGGCAACACGTATATAGGAGATTTTAGGTATTTTCGTGCCAATCAGAATCTGTTTTGCTCAACAATTTCAATAAATTTGTCTGTGCTTGCATGGAATTTGAGGGGGGGGGGGGGCAGTCTCCCGTCATTAAGATAACATAATGCTATTGTTCTAATTTCGATTGTAAGTGATTTTAATATATATATATACCTATATATAATTTCAAATATAAACGGATACCCATTCAGTTCATTTTGGCAAAGTTTGACTCCGAATAGTTTGTCAATATTGTTCGGTTACAGCGGAAATGTATATTGACTATAGTCTATAGAGTTGCGTGCGTCATCAGTCTCTCGACAAAGTTAAAAAGCATTAAAAGTATAGGATGTTTTCAACATTTCTCGCAAAGCTAAAGATACTCTAGACTAGAAGTATTGCAGTTTGTTTTGCAATGAGCTCATCACGTCTCGCCATCTCTCGTGCATGTATGAACACGGGTATATATCCCGAACCCATGCATGCATGCCAGACCTCTTTAGCTGTTAACTTTCTTTTTGCAAAAGATTGACGGTTTTTCTCTATCAGTTTTAACAATTTAAATAAACCTGAAAAAATGGTGATTCTCTGTTAGCATGCATGTGCCAGAAAATTAAGGCGTATAGGGTTCATAAAGACAACTGTCGACGTTCATGACGTGAACTCATCAATGATGATTGATTATTTGAAGAATCATTTATAGCTTTGCATGCTATTACTTATTATTTCACATGCAGCCGACACCCGGCGTGCTAATTCATTTTAATAATTAATGTCTTCAAAATTAATGTTTTTATTCACCAAAATCAATTACCTCTGAATGCCACTAATCGAAAATTTGTTTTTGAAATCCCTGACTGCCCTATACAAAATTAACACTGCATGTTCGGCATTAGTCTTAACTGTTGCGAACCAGTCATTTTCATCGATGAGAAATAGTCCGGATGAAATTTGTCTGTATTTCTGTATTCAAATCGGCCATCAGTGTTAACTGCACACATAGAAATATCCATATCACTTCAGCCATTTTGACAAGTTAACGACGCCTAAATGGAACCAGGAATAAATATTGAAATGCGGCTAACGCGGGCGAGATCTCGTCAGGCAGTTTTTTTTTAATTTTATGTCTTCCCCGATATAATATTAAAACTATAAATCAAAAATTTGTTTACCCCCATACAGATAGATAGACTTGCCAAAAATACGGTGATTCAAAAGGTTCTTTTTACCGTAGAGTGGGTCCAATGGGTATAGCCTTTGTTCTTCATGACTGAGGGCTGTTTTACTACGCGGAATCAGTTTGCACACAGGGAAAATTTTCTGGTGGCTAATAGAAAAAAGCCTTGAATTTAACCTGTACATTATTTTCTAATCTTACGTTACATAAAGCCACAAATCAAATCAATGATGCATAGAACCTAAAGGGTTGGTGTGTTGCATTATGCACATAAATTATTCGCCTAAATTAATTTTGTAAGTTTAGATCTTCAAGTATTGAAAATACATGCACCTTTGCTACTTTCAGAAAACAAAAAATGGCTTCACCTACGCAACACCCGGCTTCACGTACAATAATTGCCTTGATTGGTATCGCAGCAATATTTGGTAATGGACTCGTTCTCTGGGTTTTCTTCCGACGACGAAAAAAATCAGTAAAAACGGCCTTCGATATATTCATCATCAACTTGGCTGTCTCAGACTTCCTCGCTGGAATATTCATTCTCTTCGGTCGCTTCGTTTTTCAGCCTCCGATCCCAGAAAATTACTCAAACGCAATGACGTATTGTTATCTATTATGGGGAGGTTTTCTCTTATTCGGTTGTGGGTATGTGTCCATATACACATGCTTGGTTTTGACGATCGAGCGTTGGTTGGCGATAGTGAAGCCTCATTTCTATCGAAGAATTAAAGCCAAACATGCCATGGTTACTATCACTTTTGTCTGGGCCTGGGCTTTTCTTATTAACGCCACAGTGTTCTTCAGTGTAAAGGCTGACTTTGATCGAAGAGCATGTTACTGGTTAGACCCAAAAGCCGGAAGGGCTTTCTTCGCATTTGTTGAAATCAGCATGTCCAGCGTCTTGCCTTTCGCAATTATCATCTTCCTCTACCTCCACATTTACTACAAAGTTCGTAGAATGAAAAATTTAAGAAAAAACAACGAAGATTTCAAAAGAAGACTCACGATCATCGCGTTGGCTGCGTCAATCGCTCTAATTGTTGGATGGTTGCCAACCAAAATCAGTTTCATGTTGCGGTATACAAGCGTTGGTGGAAAACATCTTGGAGGAGCTGCTCATTTGGTCTTTATAATGCTCTCGCTGAGTAATAGTTTTATTAACCCAGTTCTCTATGGACTGTACAGCTCAAAGTTTAGAGATGAGTACAAAGGAGTGCTCAATGATATTCTGTGCATGTTGCCAAAATGCAAAAATGAAGAGGAAGGGATTACGGAAGAGACTAGCGACACTTAGACCAACACTGAATCGTACTTGTGCAAGTTTTATTAAAACTTTTTGAACTTATTGAAACCCTAGTGTGAATCTTGTATTAGGGACATTGGCTGGCAGGAATAGTTCAAACGAACTTTCCTTTTGTCCTCTTTATATAGCATTCTTACCAATTTCAATACGTATAAAAGCATGATATTCCGTCGCTTAAATGTATTTTTGACAGGTCATAATAAGCATATCAGTTGCCTCGCGGAAAAGCACGCAATTCGGCGGGCTTTCATTAGCATCATGACAGAAGCATTTCCACTCGAGGTTACTGATGGGATAAACTGTCAAACTCAATATTTCTAGAATTCTATCATTCTTTTAGTGCTCACATTGAACATTTTACTATTGTCATTGACAAGTGACACTTAACGCAGTAACTTAACTTAATGCAGAAATAGCTGTACAGCTTGTATTTGTATATACGGGAATTCTTACCCAGGGCTGCTTTCTACTGTTGCAGTTTTCATACGCAAGTACACGCGCGTAAAAGTCAAAATCCTTATATACGTCATATTTGAGAAAGCTAGGAGAATAAATCGAAAGAACTTAGTTTTCCGCATATTTTAGTATGCATTTGTTGACCATTAATCACCGTTAAAGCATTTATATTTCTCCGCCCGTAAAAAAACGTGACAGTGGAAAGCAACCCATACAGTGATACAAATGTAATGATGTAAATATACCTTGAATCTAAGGGGCGAGGAACTATATTTATAAATAGAGAAGGACACTGATGGAAAAAGACACTTTCTCGTGTGGTAATCATGCACGTCAATTATTGACAGCGTAATAGTTCTAAACACATTTTGATGTTCTCAAAATAGAAAGGGGGCAAATGAATGCGCCAAAATACTTCTACCCGGCCCGGTTGCGGGCTCTTGAATAAATAAATATACATAGTTAATGCAGGGTTATGTAAAATCATATTTTCTTCTATTACACGTACTTATAGAACATTTCTTGCGTTGTTTTTGGAGGACTTGCAGAACTTCTAGAAACTCTTTTGGATTATTTGGAGATGATTTTATCAGTTGAAAAGTGCTGTTATGATGAAGCGCGGTAAGATATTTCACTTAGTTGTAAATCATTCTTGTGTATTTTGAACAATTTGAGCAATTCAAACTTTGATAGAAGTTCCCCTTTCCCTTCGGTCCGCCTCAGCTAATTAACGTCTTCTAAAACATTAAAGTATCTTAAGTATTGCGGATATATTCGACAAAGGCTAAAGTCTTGTAATGTTTTGTTATTTCTAGTTATACTATTTACTTAATACCATTTTAAATGATCAAAATGTCTGTAGTTCGCTGCTTATGCAGCATCAACCTGCTCTTTACATGCACCCACACATTCCAAGAGTTTACGGAATACATCAGTAAACACTTGTTTATACTCATTCCTAAACTTAGAGCTGTAAATTCCATAGAGTATTGGATTAACAATGATAGTGCTTAGCGATAAAATGTTCAAGACCGAATGAAGATTTCCATCAAGATGTTTCTCTTTCGCTGCATTGAAATAGATTATAGTGGGCAGCCACGCAACAGTTAGGAACACCGAAGCAATCAAAGCAATGATTGTTCTTCTTTTTCTTAAATATTCTTTAGGTCCCCTAAAATTCCTCACTTGGCGAATTCTGTTGTAAACTTGGCAGTAGAGAAGAATAATGATTATGAAAGGCAGGAAACCAAGCATGCTGATATCAATAAATGCCACAAAAGCTCTCTCTATTTTGGGCTCCACCCAATAACAAGATCTTTTATCGAAGTTCGCATCGATGCTGAAGAACATAGTAGCGTTAATAAGAAATGCCCAGACCCAAACAAAAATCATAGCAACCATGGCGTGTTTAGGTTTCACTCTCCAGTAGAAATGAGGCCTCATTATTGCCAGCCAACGTTCAATTGTCAAGGCCAAACAGGCGTAAATGGACACATACATCAAACCGTGTAGGAGATATGCCCCCCATAATAAATAACAATAAGTCATTGCGCTTGTGTAGTTTTCTGGAATCTGAGGTTGGAAAAAAAACCTGCTGGAGAAAATGAATATTCCGGCAAGGAAATCTGCAACGGCTAAATTGATGATGAATATATCAAATGAAGTTCTTTGGGAAGACTTTCTTCGCCGGAAGTAGACCAAAAGAACAAGTCCATTACAAAGAATTCCTGTAATGCCAATTAATGCAACAATCGTACGTGATGCTGGATGTTGTAATAATGTTGTTTCCATTTTCGATCCTGAAAATGATAATAGTGAAGACATTTGGCTAAGTGCAGGTGGTGGGCTTTTCGCAGGCGAACACCCTATGTACTCTGTTTACTATGCTCCAGCTTTGTTAAAAATGCACAGCGATGCCTGCGAATGCTGTCATGCTTATAAGATAAGAGTAGAGACAAATTTGTAACCGGACTATTTCTATAATCGGTAAAATTAAGACAGACTGTTGATCACGTCAATAGCCTTTTCTATGCAAGAAAATGAGAAAAAAGAGCGTACGGGGAATTACTAGAAATGTAATGTTTGGTTGCGAAATATTGTGAAATGCAGGAAGTCTATAGCCTTACAAAGTTGGAAAATTTTGTATACTTTTTTACTACAAACGGAAATTGTTACCACGTTCAGGCAAGGTAACAATATTTGGTTTATAGTGAGTTTATAGTAATTATAAACTCGCGAGTTTATAGTAATTAACTGTGCAATACTAAAAGTAGTGCAAGTACTTAATCGCAAAAAAAACTATAAGTAGGTTGGTTATGATTTTCCTAGATTGCTAGTGCAGAACAAGTTAATACTCCAATATAAAAACTCTTTTACTTTACACTTTGCAACGTTAAATCCTAGTTAACTCAGAAATACACAACTCTGATTGGCCAATTCTGTCCTAAACTACAGTTAAAAGTTAACTAATCTTTTATACAACTGGGGCAGCAATTAAAAGATATTTAAACAAATATGCAAATTATTTGTCCGTGATTTCTGGCCATTATATGTCCGTGATTTCTGGCCACGGCTATATTTTACAACATTTTGCAACGAAAACTTTTCATTACTTATTTTAGTACGCTCTTTTCATCTGTGGTAATTTGATTGCAATTTCTTGCATAGATGAAAAAAAATATAGTCTATAATGCAAAAGCTCTATACTACAATAAGATGAAAATCTGTCCTTTAACACGCGGAACTCGTGATAAAGCGATACTCTGTTAAGTGTGTCAAATAATCTGACAACCATAAAATCATGAACTATAAGGTATCAAGTGGTTTAAATTCGATGACCTATCACTGAGAATTTAGCTCATTTGGAATATGCGTAAAACTGCCCTGTCTCTCTCGTAAAATACTTAGCTTTGGAATGGTATATTAACATATGACAATTGACAGTTTGGTATAAGATTACAAACCTTTTCCAGGGTAGAGAACAGATTTCACGTCTTCTTTGAGCGAGATGTTGACATTAATGGACCTAAATAAGTTGATACGACCACGTTTTAGGTCGATGGCGTGACATGCACGGAAACCCAAATATTATAAGAGAATGAATCACGCCCAACAAAATCCATATGGTTTGAAAAAAAAGTGGTTTGAGGAAAAAGTAGACTTTTGATATTGGATTCGGCGTCAAATCATTCCTGGCACAAATTGCATGGTATATATTATAGACGTGAAGAGGTTAAGACCCACGATCAGCTAATCAATCGGTGGGCCACTGTGGTTGCTGGGCTTCTGTGGTCAGTGGTTGTTGTGGTTGGTAGGCTTCCGTGTGGTCGGTGGGGCTTCTGTGGTCGGTGGGCCAGTGTGACTGGTGGGCTACTGTGTTTGGTGCCCCCAATACTCAAAAGCTTGGGTCTCATTTGTTACCCGGCGAACGTGATTACTCGAAGTGCTTTATTCTTTTGAACAAAAAGATATATTGATACACAATACAATACATCGCAGACCGTTGGTTGTATATGAAAACTAAGTTTACGGAAATTTGAGATTGTCAATGTTCGCTTAATGTCCGGCATATTCTTTTCTTGGTCGGCAAGGCGATACATCCTGCGTTTCGAGTGTGTGTTTGAGCTATAGCAGACGCAAGGCTAGTGGCATCTCAAACGGAATAACAGGAAAGCCATTCACAACCCACACAAGGGGGGAAACTAAAACAGGAAAAAAATAGTATGAACACAACTAAAAAGACAAACCTACATCGTGACAGAAATTCTCTCTATATGCTGTTCTTCAATTCACCCATGTTCCGTGACGCGGCTTTCTCGATTAGGAACGTGACCGATGTTCGCCATTCCAAATTCATCTATTCCTCTTCGAGTGAAAGGGCTTTGATTTCATGCAAATTGTATAAAGATTATCCAATGAATGGATTATGGAGCATCTTTGCCTTTCATCATTTTTTGCTCATGTTGGCGGCATCCTGCCTATATACGGTGACATAACAATTATGATAACATTATTAGTCTGTTCATTTTTGAAAACAATATAACAACGTATGGCAGTGGAGTAATATGTATATATGTAATATAATATTACATATGCCCATATTCATATATGCATTCATGTTAACAGACTGTAAAGACAGTCATTCAACTCATTTACTGGTTTGAGTTCTCCGTACCGAATCGATATTGTTGTATGTATATGACTTGCAAATTGCGCGGGGAAGCAATATTCGTGTGCACTTTTGGCGCGGATATAACACGACAACCGGAGTTAAGAGCCTCAACCGCCAGAGAGTCTGAAAGGTAGGACGGTTTTCTTGGCTGAAATTTTGAGATTCATCAAATCATGATTTTATGTCTTCAGAGTTCAGATGTATTTTTTCATGAAAGAATGCAATTCTACTTAGTTCTCAAGGAAATAGTTCTTTGAACGAAAAAGACCCCGAAATTTCGAAAAATGACGAAATTATAATTTTTCTTTTCGTCCCCCGTTACCAATTTACCTGAAATTTAAAAAAAATAAAAGTTTGATTTTATGTGTTCAAATGCATTGTTTCCGTAAAAAAAATGTAATCCCACCGAGACTTGAACCATTTTTAAAGATATTTTGAAGCGAATCTTGAAATTTTTAAAAATTGACGAAAAATAAGACACTTTTCCCTTGTTCGTGATCCCTCGTTACCGATCTTCCTGAAATTTTAACTTCATCAAAGTGTGATTTTATGTGTTAAGATGCATTTTTTTCGCGAAAGAATATAATTCCACTTAGTTTTGAACCATTTCGAGGTATTTTGAACCCAATTTAGAAATTTCGAAAAATTGACCAAAACGTTTTTTCTTCCTTTTGTTTCCCCGGTACCGATTTTTATACCAGTTTTGAAATTCATGAAAGTATAATTTTATGTGTTCAAATATATTGTTGTCTTCAGAGAATGTAATCTTGCTCGTTTTAAACAATTTCGAGGTATTTTGTGTTAGGTTTTGAGGCGTAGCCATTTGCCACTGCTTCAACCAAGTACAACTTTACACGACAACTTTAGTGTATGACAGTTTATTCACTCTGATATTACAGGACAGGATTACATCAATATATAAGAGGTTACATGGTAATATGTTTAGGACGTATAACATTTCACTTTACATTTATATAGCCATATTTGGTCTTTCGTTGAGTTAACTTTGCTTACATATATATCTATGGAATTTATAGAATTAAAGATATTTACATTCATATCGATCATCAAGAATATGATAGAGCATAGTTTAACATTTTGAAGCGAATCTTGAAATTTCGAAAAATTGATGGAAAATACGATTCAGTCCTTTGGTCCCCTGTTACAGATTTTCCTGAAATTATGAAGTTAATCAAGGTATGTATTTAAATGTATTTCTGCGGAAGAATATAATTCCACTTAGTTTTAAACTATTTCCATCCATTTTGAACCCAATTTTGAAATTTTGAAAAATCGACAATAATTAATTTTTCTCAGTAGTTTGGTCCCCCGTTGCCGATTTTAATAAAATTTTGAAATTTTTCAAAGAATAATTTTATATGTTTAAATGTATTGTTTTCACAAAATAATGTAATTTTACTGAGTTTTGAACCATTTTGAGGTATTTTGAAGCGAATTTTGGAAGTTACGATTTTTCTTTTGGTCCTGCGCCAACAAATTTTAAAATTAATTAACCAAAAATTGACAACTTTTGAAAATTCTCTAAAAAATAGCTTTAAATGTTTTCTAACGCTAATCTCTTTAGTTTTTTAGCATATTTGATTGGTTTTCGGAACATCAAAAAAGTCGTTCATTTTCGCTAAAATGGTAAGGGTCCCACAATCACCAAATACCTTAATTTATTTTAAATTGTTACACGAAAATTTGACAGGATGGATTTTCTCGAGACTGAAAAAAAATACACTTTTCTTTTTTTTCATAAAATTATTTTTGGGAGAATGACTATGGACAGGGAATATCGGGATTTTTACAGATTTACAGCTTTGAAAAATTTTGTTTTTGAAATATTGAAAAAGTCGTCAATTTTGGCGAAAATGATAAGGGTCCCACAATCACCACATTGAACAATGTAATATATACTAAACCCACTTTCACTAATTCACTTAAGGCCCTGTTACACGGTGCAATTTTCCTTGCAACTTGCAATGCAATTCTACTTTAAAGAGATGTAAATTTGGCAACTACCGAACTTTTGCGTCTTTGATTATAATCCATAGCTTTTCTTACACTTACATTTTGAAGCTTCACTAAATTACATCTCTTAAAAGTAGAATTGCATTGCAAGTTGCAAGAAAAATTGCACCGTGTAACAGGGCCTTTACATTGATTTTTTTTCAATTTTTACACGAAAATTTGACAGGTTGATTTTACGATTACATTTTTTCACTTTTTTGGAATTCTCTCATTTTTTTGGCGGAGATGAATAAAATTTTATTTATCTTACGTTGCCTTGTGTCGCGACACAAGTAACCCAGGCAAATAAATTTCATTTATCTCAGCAGAAAAATTTAAGAGAATTTCAAAAAGTTAAAAAATATAAACTTTTCTAAAATGT
This sequence comes from Dendronephthya gigantea, assembly GCF_004324835.1. Classification (NCBI taxonomy): domain Eukaryota; kingdom Metazoa; phylum Cnidaria; class Anthozoa; order Malacalcyonacea; family Nephtheidae; genus Dendronephthya; species Dendronephthya gigantea. The sequence continues at coordinate 3,451,573 of NW_021163010.1, read as the reverse complement.
AAATTCTCGTGAAAATCACCCTGTAAAGTTTTTTGAAAGCGGAAATTTTTCACTTTTTTCAATTTCAGTCTTTTCAGAAGGCACATGTTTTTTAATTGTTTTTGAATTGCGATTTTTTTCAATCTTTAAGTACTTTTCGAACGTCTCTCCTGAAAGTCTGTAAGTTTTTTAACTTGTCTCTCCGGCTGTACTTCTTGCAACCTTAAATGGGGCGCTGCTAGTTTTTATATAATATATATGTCAGGTTGGGATCAACGCACTATCCGGTGGCCCAGTGGTAAGTTTTCGGCCTACCAGGTTGTAAGCGTGGGTTCGAATCCTGCATGGGATAAGTTCGATTTTTCCCACCGAAATTACTATTTAATTTAAAATTCTTCTAAAAGGATTAGGTCAAATAAAGAACAATAGCTTTCGACAAATGACGCGGTGGTCTAGTGGTTAAGACGTTCGTCTCGCACTCCGAAGACAAACGTTTCAACACCTGGCAATGAAACAAAATTAGCCTGGAAAATTTCGGTGTGATTTGGAATGTTTAAAACAATTAAAAAACTTCTCGGCCTTTCCGAAAGACTGTAAATTGAAAAAAATTTGAAATTAAAAAAAAACACCAAAAAAATTATTGCGTTCAAAGGTACCTGAAAATTGAAAGAAACGCACAAGTAAAATAAGTTTTAAAAACACATGTCTTCTAAAAAGCCTGAAAATGAAGAAAGCCAAACGGAAAAAAAATTAATAATTTCCCGCTTTTAAAAAACTCATGTTTACTTACCTTAATTTTTTTTCACGAAAATTTGACAGGGTGATTTTCTCGAGACTGAAAAAATTTAATTTTTTTCACTTTTTTGAAATTCTCTTAGATTTTTTTTTTGACGAAAAAGTATTTTGTCTTGGGCTACCCTGTGTCAAGCCAGACACAGGTAGCCCAAGACAGACACAGTAGCCCAAGACAAAATACTTTCGCGTCAAAAAAAAAAATCTAAGAGACCTTTAAAAAAGTGAAAAAAATTAAATTTTTTCAGTCTCGAGAAAATCACCCTGTCAAATTTTCGTGAAAAAAAATTAAGGTAAGTAAACACGAGTTTTTTAAAAGCGGGAAATTGTTTGATTTTTTCCCGTCTGACTTTCTTCATTTTCAGGCTTTTTAGAAGACACGTGTTGTTAAAACTTTTTTACTTGTGCTTATTTTTCAATTTTCAAGTACCTTTGAACGCAATAATTTTTCTTTTGGTTTTTTTATTTCAATTTTTTTTAAATTTACAGTCTTTCGCAAAGGCCGGGAAATCCTTTAACTGTTTTACACATTCCAAATCACACCGAAAATTTTCAGGCTAATTTTGTTGCATTGCCAGGAGTTGAAACGTTTGTCCTCGGATTGAGAGACGAACGTCTTAACCACTAGACCACCGCGTCATTTGTCGAAAGCTATTGTTCTCTAATCGACCTAATTCTTTTCGATGAATTTTAAATTAAATAGTAATTTCGGTGGGAAAAATCGAACCTTTCCCATGTAGGATTCGAACCTACCCTTACAACCTGGTAGGCCGAAGCCTTAACCACTGGGCTACCTCAATAACATATATATTAAGGCTGCTATCAACAACCAATCCTACGGCCCAGTGGTTAAGGCTACGGCCTACCAGGTTGTAAGGGAAGGTTCGAATCCTACATGGGAAAGGTTCGATTTTTCCCACCGAAATTACTATTTAATTTAAAATTCATCGAAAAGGATTAGGTCAAATAGAGAACAATAGCTTTCGACAAATGACGCGGTGGTCTAGTGGTTAAGACGTTCGTCTCTCAATCCGAGGACAAACGTTTCAACTCCTGGCAATGAAACAAAATTAGCCTGAAAAATTTCAGTGTGATTTGGAATGTTGAAAACTGTTAAAAGACTTCTCGGCCTATCTGAAAGGGAGTGTACATTGAAAAAAAATTGAAATAAAAAAACACAAAGAAAATTATTGCGTTCAAAAGTACCTGAAAATTTGAAAGAAACGCACAAGTAAAATAAGTTTTAAAAACACATGTCTTCTAAAAAGCCTGAAAATGAAGAAAGTCAGACGGAAAAAAAATTAACAATTTCCCGCTTTTAAAAAACTCATGTTTACTTACCTTAATTTTTTTTTCACGAAAATTTGACAGGGTGATTTTCTCGAGACTGAAAAAATTTAATTTTTTTCACTTTTTTGAAATTCTCTTAGATTTTTTTTTTGACGCGAAAGTATTTTGTCTTGGGCTACCTATGTCAAGCCAGACACAGGTAGCCCAAGACAGACACAGGTAGCCCAAGACAAAATACTTTCGCGTCAAAAAAAAAATCTAAGAGACCTTTAAAAAAGTGAAAAAAATTAAATTTTTTCAGTCTCGAGAAAATCACCCTGTCAAATTTTCGTGAAAAAAAATTAAGGTAAGTAAACATTAGTGTTTTAAAAGCGGGAAATTGTTAATTTTTTTTCCGTTTGACTTTCTTCATTTTCAGTCTTTTTAGAAGACACGTGTTTTAATAATTTCTTGGGGGTTTTTTTATTTCAAATTTTTTTCAATTTACAGTCTTTCGCAAAGGCCGAGAAGTCCTTTTAACTGTTTTAAACATTCCAAATCACACCGAAATTTTTCAGGCTAAATTTATTGCATTGCCAGGAGTTGAAACGTTTGTCCTCGGAGTGAGAGACGAACGTCTTAACCACTAGACCACTGCATCATTTGTCGAAAGCTATTGTTCTTTATTCGACCTAATTCTTTTAGAAGAATTTTAAATTAAATAGTAATTTCGGTGGGAAAAATTGAACCTATCCCATGCAGGATTCGAACCTACGCTTACAACCTGGTGGGCCGTAGCCTTACCACTGGGCCACCGGATTGGGCGTTGATCCCAATCTAACATATATTATATAAAAACGGAAGCGTACTAATGGCCGTAGTAAAAAAGTATACAAAATTTCCAACTTCGCATAGCTATATTTTCTGTACTTTACAATATTTTGCAGCCAAACTTACCGATTTTATTAAATTTAGGACGCACTTTTCGGAAATTTCCTTTTTGTTGCCTAGATCAAAAGTTGGTCTATTATGCAAAAGGTCCATGATACATTGATAATGTTCAAAATTTTATGAAGATCGGTAACGGGGACCAAAAGAAAAATCTCGGTCAGTTTTTCGAAATATCAAAATTTTGTTCAAAATACCTCAAAATGGTTCAAAACTGAGTAGAATTACATTCTTTCATGAAAAAAAATCCATTTGAACACATAAAATCATACTTTCACAAATTTCAAAACTTCAGACAAATCGGTAACGGGGGAGCAAAAGAAAATCGTAATTTTCGTCAGTTTTTCAAAATTTCAAAATTCTGTTCCAAATACCTCGAAATGGTTCAAAACTTAGTAGAATTACACTCCGTCATGAAAAAAATCCATTTGAACACATAAAATCATACTTTCGCAAATTTCAAAATTTCAGACAAATCGGTAACGGGAGAGCAAAAGAAAATCGTAATTTTCCTCAGTTTTTCAAAATTTCAAAATTCTGTTCCAAATACCTCAAAATGGTTCAAAACTTAGTAGAATTACACTCCGTCATGAAAAAAATCCATTTGAACACATAAAATCATACTTTCACAAATTTCAAAATTTCAGACAAATCGGTAACGGGGGAGAGCAAAAGCAAATCGTAATTTTCGTCAGTTTTTCAAAATTTCAAAATTCTGTTCAAAATACCTCGAAAAGGTTTAAAACTGAGTAGAATTACACATTCCTTCGTGAAAACAATCCATTTGAACTCATAAAATCATACTTTCACAAATTTCAAAATTGCAGACAAATCGGTAACGGGGGAGCAAAGGAAAAATCGTAATTTTCGTCAGTTTTTCAAAATTTCAAAATTCTGTTCAAAATACCTCGAAAAGGTTTAAAACTGAGTAGAATTACACATTCCTTCATGAAAACAATCCATTTGAACACATAAAATCATACTTTCACAAATTTCAAAATTTCAGACAAATCGGTAACGGGGGAGCAAAGGAAAAATCGTAATTTTCGTCAGTTTTTCAAAATTTCAAAATTCTGTTCAAAATACCTCGAAAAGGTTTAAAACTGGGTAGAATTACATTCCTTCATGAAAACAATCCATTTGAACACATAAAATCATACATTCCCAAATTTCAAAATTTCAAACAAATCGGTAAACGGGGGGAGCAAAGGAAAAATCGCAATTTTCGTCAGTTTTTCAAAATTTCAAATTTGGGAATTTAATTCTACTCAGTTTTGAACCATTTCGTGGTATTTTGAACTGAATTTTGAAATTTCCAAAAACTGACGAAAATTACGATTTTTCCTTTCTCCCCCGTTATCGATTTGTCTGAATTTTCGAAATTTGCAAAAGTATGATTTTATGAGTTCAAATGGATTGTTTTCATGAAGGAATGTAATTCTACTCGGTTTTGAACCATTTTGAGGTATTTTGAACAGAATTTTGAAATTTCGAAAAACTGACGAAAATTACGATTTTTCTTTTTCTCCCCCGTTACCGATATGAGAAAGAACACATACTTCAAAAACAATCCATTTGAACACATAAAAATCATACTTTCGCAAATTTCGAAATTTCAGACAAATCGGTAACGGGGGAGCAAAAGAAAAATCGTAATTTTCGTCAGTTTTTCAAAATTTCAAAATTCTGTTCAAAATACCTCGAAAAGGTTTAAAACTGAGTAGAATTACATTCCTTCATGAAAACAATCCATTTGAACTCATAAAATCATACTTTCACAAATTTCAATACTTCCGGATGGTGTTAAAATCACAAACAGGAACCAAAGAAAAAATTCGGCTCAAAATACCTCGAAATGGTTCAAAACTAAATAGAATCACATTCTTTCACTACAATAAATGCGTTAAAATTATACTTTGATTATCGGCAAAAATCGATAACAGGGGACCAATAGGCACATAGCTACATGCAGATTGTGCTCAGAAACGCTTTGGCAATTTTTTGGACGTTGAGCAACTTTTTTAGAAAAAAAGAAACTTTGAGCAACTTTTCTAAAATTGCTAGATTTTGGCACCTACGAAGCTCTTTAATCACTCTTAAAGAATTTCCATAAGACTACAAGTTTCGTTGTGAGTAAATCATTTTCCCAACTCATAATTATTGTGCTAATTGTTTTTTCTGTTTACTCTATAAAAAGACTTCATAATAGTTAAGAAGCTAAATTGTTTATGCAACGTTTAACACTAATCTTTAAACACTTGAGTTTGAAAGAGTGATCAGTTATGTTGCCGACCGTGGATTTGCTAAAACGAAAATATGAAACGGAGCATCAATTTCTATGCGGAAAGCACCGAGTTTTATAAACAGATTGTTTTCCCATTTTACCAGATCCTTTTTTTATTTTGAGCAAATTTTTTAGCAACTTTTCAGCCTTTTAGAGCAACTTTTTGGCCGGCATCTTTTTCAGCAACGTTTTCACGATTTACTAGCACAATCTGTCAGTGCCCTTTGGCCTTTTGGAAAATGGCTTAAAATATTACTAAGACTAATCTGGTTTGTTTTTGGAACATTATAAATTCGTCGTCAATTTTGGCCAAAATGATAAGGGTACCTCTTACCACAAAATCATACTTAAAAGAATTTAATTCAGTTTAGCTTTGAGCCATTTCGATGTATTTCGAGGTTAATTTTAAATGACGAAAACGACTATTATCAGTTTTCCTGAAATTTTGAATATCATCATAGTATGATTTTTGGTATTCAAGGGAATTGTTTTTATGAAAAAATGCAATTCTACTTAGTTTGGAATAGTGGAATTTCGAAAAATTGAATAAACAAATGGTTCTTTTGGTCGTCCCGTTACCTTTTTTCTTAAAGTCCTGAAGTTTATCAAAATATTATTTTATGTATTGAAACGTTTGTTTTAATGAAGAAATGTAATTCTAGTTACTTTTGAACCATTTCGAGATGTTTTGAACCGAATTGTGAGCGTCTCCCATCTTCGTCTTTAGGAATATCCAAAATGCAACGAACATGAAGTGGTCGCGGGGGGAAAGGAAATATAATTATTCACGTTCAGCATTAGTTTGTTTTGAAATTTTTGTTTCACGGTCTGTTAATCAGTCACTGGCCACGAATGGTGCTGCATGTGATTAACTATTCTCCTCAAAACATCCTGAAGATAATGAAGGATCACGTATCATCACGCATGCATGGGTCATACAATTAAGTCAGTTTTTTTTTCGGATCGTGGAGCAATCCCAGCAATGGTGGTCGTCCTTTTAGGAACAAGAATGCGGAAGGTCTGCATGTATTGTTCTTTCAATGGCTGAACCACATTTTTCAATATCAGGAATTGGACTACTGCATGGGCTATTAATACTTGATAAAAATTAAGTAGAATACAGGACTAACAATACTGTGTTGTTGAACTAACATCGCGTCGAAAAACAGGATACTCTAAGTTTAGATTCAGGAAAGGACAAAATATTCATTTTTGTCAAGTGGAATTAGACGAATATCTTCGCTTTGTTGCCGATAGAGAACGGTTTGCCTCGAAAGAGAACAGTGTATCGGGAATTGAACCCAGTAACCGTGTTTACAGTCAGATCCATTAATTATTAACTTATTTATATTCTAAGGGAGATTACGCCACAAGAAAATGAATGCTGGGTTGAGAAACAATCAACTTTTTATCGAGTAGATGCTGCTATGTGAAACGGGACTTAAAGATATGGATATAAATGGCTACCATGATATATGAAGTTCGTACGTGAAAAGTTTTGAATGGAAAACCAACCATAAACGCGGTTCCGAACACACGGACACTGTTTTACGAGGGAAACCAGAGTTCCTGGAGGAAAACCCTCACCGAAAGCCGGAATCAAATACAAAGTACACAAAAAGTTCGGGATTTTATTAACACAAAATTTCATGTATTACAAAGCGTGTGTGTCTTTTTCATGTGTTACAAAGCGTGTGTGTTTTTAGGCTACGTTAATTAGCTATGGAAATCAAGAGGCATGGAAACAAATCATTTTTGTCCTACTTTTATTAATACTTCATTGTGCATGTGTTACAAAGCGTATGTTCTCTTAAATTACAGGAGTAGTATGGTAATACGGCAATATTTTATTAATTGCCGCGAGTATTACTGATACTTAACTGATAAAACTGATATAACTGATTACTGATAAAGAAGTCATTCTTATTTACACACAAATTTTATTTTACAGAAGAACAGTGCAGATTACGTTTGGCATGTTTTATTAAGTGTGCAAGTCTTTACAGTGTGCTTTTTTGTTTCTTAATGCTCGTGACAAACTTATTGAATATATGTGCATGTTTATTTAACTTATCAGCCTCCCCCCTTGATGCATGACAACCACTATATTGACTATATTAAAATTGTAGTATGTTGTTTCGTAGTAAAAGACACCAATAAAGCATGCATGTGTGTATATAGCTATGTGTATGTGTGTATGTGTAGTTATCTTATTCTATCTAAAAAACTATGTACCTATAACGTTCCGTCTTGGATGGTATATAGTGTACTGAAGGATAGGACCCATCACATGCACACAGATTGCAGAGCTGAAGAAATTTTATGCATGCAAGCTCTGTTCTCTTAAAACTGAAATTATTCTTCTGACAAATCATAGGCAGTGTTTCTAAGAGTTTTTTTTTTAATTGTTATAAACTGTGCAGCAATATTTCAAGGAAGAGATTTGGCATAAACATTTTTATAAGTTCGGCCTATAGCTGAATGAAGTAAACTGCCCTTATAGAAACAGCATAAAGTAAATTAATTTTCCTTTTACTGCACATTTTTTGAGTCACGGCATAAAGCCAGAGCAAACTGTTTTAATAGAAACAATTTTGAAAAAAAAATGAGAAATTTTTAGAGCAGAGGCATATAGCCAAAGCAATTAGCTATATAAGCGGTCGAAACGAAGTACAAATATTTTTCCCGAAAAAAAACTTGTACGTTTTAAGAACTAAGGCAACCTGTTTTTATAGATATAGAGCTAAGTACAAATCTTTTTGCAAAGCGAAATTACCCTGGGTACGAAGGTTGCACATTTTAGAGCCAAGGCATATAGCCAATGCAAGCTGCCCTTATAGAAACAGCGATAACAGTATGAAATATTTTTCTTTGAAAAATTTACTAAACATTTTTAGAGCCAAGGCATGTAGCCAAAGCAAGCTGTCCTTATAGGAACAGCAATGAAAATAACACTGCAACGTTATTAGATATCCCAAGATACCTGCTAACACTTCGAACCACTCAGCAAGGTCAAACAGTACAGACGAAAAGTGGCGCCTTTCTTTTCATAAGCACTGCTCGATGATGCAAAATGATTGGAAGTCTCACAGAGACCGTGGAAAAATAATAAAGTTACAATGCCACTGCCAATGTTTGTCTCTTGTTTGATTTCTAACTATAGTACGAATGGCGTATATATCGCCAAGGGATGACACGACACTCACAAGTTTTACTTTCTTGTACATGATTATAGTGTGTGTTGCTGAGATTGATATATTAGTGTATTTCAGAATTATATCAAGACAGTAAAATTGAAGACTATGGTTTGTATAAGTGTACTCATGTTTGTCTCTTAATTTGCATGAATTGGTGATGTTAAATTGTTAACATTGTAAATATGGAAATATATCGTAATATATAGTAATGTCTGGTATTTACATGCGTGTGTTACAAAGCGTGTATATGTATACATACAACATATTTTTCTATTTAGCTATTACAAAAATATTGTACATAGTAAGACGAGATAATTGTATATTTACATGTATATATCAACGCTTTCTTAAAGAAACTTCACAATTATTTTTGAATAGTCTTACAACTGGATTATCATGTCATTTATGTGTGCCATATGAGGCTATATGGTTAATTTATGTATGCACGTCCATGTTTGTCTCAAGTAGCTTAAGAATAGTCAATAGAGTTCCGAGATATGGAACCAAGAAAGAACTTACGGGATTATGTTTGCCGTTTGAGGCTGTGTGATTCATGTTAGTGTTCATGAGTTTTTGCCATTTCTTATATTATAAATATTCAAATTACTGTTCAACATACATGCAGTTGTGATATATGGTAGCTATCGAGTGTGTGTTGCTTGGATTGATAGATTACTGTATTCTAGAATTATAGTAAGACAGAATTTAATTCTTTCTAGCTTATAAATATGATATAATATAGTTTGCATAGAAATGTATTATTCGTGTTTGTCTCTTAATTTGCATGAACTATACCAGTAACATATAGATGACATTGTAAATATCGTAATATATCCTGAATATATAGCAATGTTTGCTATTTACATTCGTGTGTTACAAAGCGTGCATTTTAATACATACAATATTACAATATAGTAAGACGAGATAATTGTATATTTACATCAACGTTTCCTTAGAAACTTCACAATTATTTTTTTACAATACTTTTACAACCGGAGTTACCGGACCAAGTCACTTATCACCTATGGGAATTATGCCTGCCGTCAGCCCATCCGATATATTCCAAAAGTCGCAAAAGACCGGATAAGATAATTTGAATCAAGTTAGAGAGAAAGAGAGAGAGAGAGAGAAAGAAACAAGGAGTGCCTATGTAATGATGAGCCTACGAGCCCACTTTCATGTTTACCGCAGTAAACCAAGCATATAGAGTTCCGAGAGATGGAACCAAGAAAGAACCATGGGATTATGTCTGCCATTTGAGGCTGCGATTCATGTTAGTGTTCATGGCTTTTTGCCATTTCTTATATATATTAAATTTATGTTTATATAACAGTTGTGACATATTATATTTTATCAACCTAAGCCTTAGCAAGCCCTAGGCGCAAACGCGCGGCCCTAATCGCAAAGCCGGATACCATGACCGAATTGTTATAAAACGTGTTTACTCACATGCAAATTTATTACACATGCATCATGCATTAGCTATGTTCCTGGTGGCCAGAACTTAGTTAACTGTAGAGCATTATGGTTGAAAACACATGTATCCTAACCTGCATGCACATTTTTTGACCACCAGGCTACTCTAACCTGTAACGATGTCGGGAGATCTTTGTTACGCTGCCGTTGACTGTTCGGTGCCGTACGTATCTACCCGTCGTGGCGTCGTATTGGCGTCGCTTTGGCTTGTCGGTTATAGGCTCAAGGTTGCCGTGATTTTATAATATTTCTTCAACCTGAAATAGGATTTATCATAGAAATATAAGCCAACAATATTTTTACGTTTTTTCATTTCATGCAATGTTTATTATAATCAGTTCTTTGTTTTATTGTACTCAATATCAGCCGTCGTCGCTCCTGTCCTAAATCTTAAAAACTCCGTATTGTTTGCTTTATTTGAATTGTTCATGATTGCTTATTAGTATACTCTCGAGTATACTTACATCTTATTATGAACAGGTTCATCGTCGTATCAAATGGCTTCACTCGCTAAATGTCTACCTGGAATAAATCAAAGATAAGCTTGTTATAGACGGTGACTACAAGAAGTTCATCTCAGAGAGATAATCTTGAAGCCGGAAAGTTGTATTTAGACAAAACAATTTACCTGTTCAATTCAGCAACAAGTCGAGAAGGAGCAGCTTTGGACTTGCTGTTCCTTCAAAGGCGAGTCATGCACCATGGCATTTCCAGCTGTAGCAAATTGCACGTTGTCTGGTAATTTCTTGCCCATTATACATTTCTTTTAGTTTATATTCAACTCTTAAACTCTACCTGAAAAGATTAAATAGGCAGCGTTAGTCCTCTCTGTAATAAAAGATTTTAATCCAACTCAATTCAATTTTGGTTTGAAATTAGGATAGAGGTTAGCTGTTATGTGGCTAGATAGAGGGAAATCCTAACTCTCCTAAATTTAAGAGTTATTTTATGTATATTACCTTTTTTATTCCACCAATAAGTTCCGAGAAGAAGCTAGTCGTGCTCTCTCTTCAAGGCGAGTTATCGCAGTTGAACAATTTCACCGCAATTGATCGGTCTAAATCACTTGTCGCAAATTTCATCGTATTGCTCAGCTTCAATTCGTCAGAACTCTGCATGAAATGAATAAAAAACGTTAGTGTTGTAGCGAGCACATGCAAGGCGAACACAACGTGTGTTTAAGGGGCATAACACGAGGCGAAATTGGACAGTGCAGGTAGCCGAAACATTCACCTAAATATCTCGATAAAGCAAGCAGATAATTGTAAAGCATATTACCTGTTCACACACTAACGAAAGGGCAATATAGAGATGCTAAAACTTCTCTTCAGTAAGAACACGAGATCATTATTAAAACCACAATTCATGATTTATTTCAATTCTTCTCAAGTAAGAGCGACGTGTCTTTATGCGTCAAAGACCAGTGCCCGTATAAACGAATATGAATCAGAGTTGGATATTTCATTTCACCCGCTCCTCGTGTTGGAAAGTAAAGCCATGCTATTGGCTAAACATACCCGGTGTGACAGCTCAAGAATGCTTCTGATTGGATAATCTTGTTATTTTAAATAATATGATTAATTCTTCTCCTAATACATTTTGGTTGCGTCGAATGCAATTCAAACAATAGATATCACCTCATTATAAACCTCATTATCATCCTATAATCATAACCTGGGCGAATTCATTTGGGCGATTTATGAAACCGGAAACTGATTAGTTTGCTTCCCATGCACTTTTTATCAGTTCGCGCAAATAAATTCACCTAGTTTTCGCCACGTAGCTATATAACGTTCCAATATAACCAGGGCCAGGGGGCAGCGTCTACAAACAACTTCGCTTCAAATGTGGTATAACAATTGCCTAAGGCCTAGGTAAGGCCTAGGTTATACGTCGCATTTTGGTCGCGTCGAATGCAATTCAAACAATAGATAATGAGATAATAAACCTGATTAAGCTTCAATATCATCTCATTATCTATAGTTTGAATTGCATTCGACGCGACCAAAATGCGACGTATAACCTAGGCCTTATACGTCGCATTTTGGTCGTGTCGAATGCAATTCAAACAATAGATGAGATGATCGACCTTATTAAGATTCGTTACCATGCCATTATCTATTGTTCGAAATGCGACCAAACTGCGACGTATAACCACAGGTATAAACTAGGGCTAGGCTTTAAATAGACAAAAACACAGACATAGCATAACATAAGCGTAAGAGATCGACTTAAATTTATGTAAAACAGGAAATTTGACACCATCTTTTGTCTTTTCTTGGTTTATGCTTGAGGTCTTGTGCTTTCGCTTGTGAAATCACATTGTTTTTCCTTTTGTCCTAGCTTCCTTATGTCTATGCTTATGTCTTAGGTGAAAACCAGACGTCATGGTTTGTTCCAAACATTGAGTTTCTTAACCAAACGTAGAATTTCATACACAACAAAATTTAAGATTATAAGAGCGTGTAAACACGTAAAAACCGGTCAATTTCAGATTTCTTTTTAACGCTTAAGCGCGATCCAACAGTAAACGACGCAGCAGGATGGGCCAAGTTCTTGAAAATATCTGGCAATTGCTGCAGCACCATGCCGCTGATGGTAAAAGACACACCAACCCCTCAATCGCGAAAAAGAGAGAGAGGAAGAACAATAAAATAAAAAATGAAAAATTATCCTATATTTTTTTATTAATACGAACTAAACCAGTCTATACAAAATCGTACACTTATATCTTTAGATACTATATAGTGATACTAAATATTACATCATCATATATTTTGTTATGGACTCTTTCCATACGGTCTTACCAATATGGTTTCTTAGTAAAGCACTTGAATTTTTGTGAAATGTGAAGTTGTATCTAAGTGAAGCAGTTGTATTGTTGCATTTCTTAGAAAAATTACATGTTTCCTCGATCATACCCATATAATGAATGATCAAAATATTTCTGAAGGTAGTTTAGACAAGAAATTGTTTTATGACCAACTGAATTGGCTCCCTACATATGGGGCATGGATCTCCTCTTCTTTCCAGTTTCTTAGCGCAGCCAAGGCAACAACAAACGTGGCCTGTCGCGCCATGAATTATTGTGGCGTTTTTCGGTTCAGTCATACATATGATACATGAAGTGTCCTCTGAGAGCGGAGCGGGGGCTGGACCCCTCACTTTATTCAATTCCTCTTCAGGTGACGCTAGGGGAAATCCTGCTGCAGTTGTTCCCATTCCTCTTTGATTCATGTTAGTTGAACGTCGAGGAACTAATGAATTTATAAGAAACACGTATAGGAATCAAGAAGGGTACATTTTCACATGCCGAAGCTACAGTAGAATGACTATATATATAGTGATAGTGGGACTAACAGTGCCACAGGAGAGTTTTGGAAACGTAAACAGAGAGCACGCTCCAAAATTGGCCCCTAAAACAGCCCATAACTAATGTGTTCTGTAAGTAATACAGAAGAGACATTACCTTTTGAATCGCTAATCATCATGCAATTGTCACACAAATCAAATTCACATATCTCGCAATGGTACGGGTATTTATTTCCGGAAGGACGAAAAAGACTTTCACAGCTGTCACACCGCCATCCACCTGCGAATTTGTGATAAATCAACTCCGTATCTGCTTTGTAAAGATCGTGCAGATGTAGAGTACTGCGATGGGGCTGGCTGCACTTTTCACACAAATCATATTTGCAAAGATTACAATGTCTTGGCAGGCTGCGGAAGAGAAATTAATGCATTTCATTGCATAAATAATTTAGCCAACTAGCTGAATAAGAAAAACGGGGCAGTCATTCAGCGAGCACCCGAAAAGCATTTAGCTATATTCTACAAACAAACGCCAAACAGATTGTGGTATTTATGAGTATGTCCGTGTAAATTATATTAGGTACATAAGGCAGAAGGTTAAAGAAAATTGTAGTTCACTTACTAGTGGCCCCTGCCATTACTTCCACCACAACAGTCGCAAACCCAGGCACCGCTACTTCGATGATAAACACACCTTACGTCAGTTTTCATCAATTCGTGCTGATGGAGTGGATATCGTTTTGGTTCAAAGCACTTTCGGCAAAGGTAAAACTTGCAGGAGCTACAGAAATAGCAACTGGTATCCTTTAACTCTCGAGATGAATTGTTACATCCATTGCACTTCCATATTTCGTCTACAATATTCACCCAACATAAATAGTGCGAGACATGAGCAGGATGAGCATAGCCTTCTGTTTGGGCGCAAGTAGAGCATAACTTAAAATCACATGGATGACACTGAAATGCTGTGCGCGAATTCTTTATCGTTTCAGCTCCACAATAGCTGCACAAATTACTTGTCACCGCAGCCGCTCCAACGACAACAGCATCTGTTTCAACTCTACCGGTATGAAAAGGATGTAGTGGATGTGTCATGACTCACTACAAAAGAACCTATGACAAATTAGACAAGATAAAAAGTTAGTTAATCATACTTTCTCCATAAATGTAAAATGCTACTAACTGGAGAAGAGACCTGAAGCAGACAACAATAAACTGTATTCTGTATTTTTACAACATATGTATAAACTGCATTGTATTCATTTTGCTAAACACACTTATACCCAGGGACATGTCGCAGCTCTCGGAAGCTTTTGTCCAATTGGATAATGCTTTTCTATGCTTTCTAAAAAACGAAGCTATGCTATTGGTTGAGACAGAAATGAATTGTAAAGTTCAGCCAATGAAAATCATTCTTGCGGGGAGCTGCGACACTACCCCACTTATAACTCTCTAATAACAAAGTGCCAGGTGATCTTGCACCAAGTTCAAAGCAGATTCTTCTTTTGGGTTAATTTGATTATTTTTTCTGCATAATATTTCTTATTCAAATATATTTCAGAAATTGAAACCCTTGTTTATCGAATCATTCTGACAGACCAGGGCAACCAGCTGATCTGAGATCATGACGTCATAAAGCGTCTCAACAAAACTGAGTTATCATGTGCCTGGTGTTATTTGTCCTTATTCTTCCAACTAATAGTATAAAGGTGAAAAATTTAAATTCTAATTTGCAGTTGGGAAAAAATAAACGTGTTTTTGCATAAATATAATAAAATTACTTGATATTTTCAAGTGTCAAAGTCATATGCAATGAAGGAAATAATGATTCAGTTTCGTCGAAGATCTGGCTTCTGATTGGTTGATTTTTGTACCCAGATCAGCTGGAAGCTTTTAAGCATCTGCCATAAGTGCCATTTAAACAGTCAGTCTATCTTTACTCTTTACTTTTAACTGTGCATGATTCAAATGAGAATTATTACAGCCTTATTATTCATACAGATCATTCATTTGGACAAACAGCTCATAGTAATCTGATGATCTAACACAATATTGTAAAATAAACAAACACAATTTGGCCTATAGAACTGTGTTCAAACTTGGTTAGTAGTAGTAAATAATTAGCCATCAAAGTCTACACTTAAGACTGACAAGTTGACAGTATATCATACCTGCAGCCGTATGAAAATGGTTGTGCTCAATGTCAATGCCATCAAGGTTGCGATTTAAGTTCGTCTCTGTAATTTGGAGGATTTAAACAATATTGAAATTGTTTATATTATGATCAAGATCATCATAATGATCATCATAGTTTGTTTCACACACACTGACACACAGGCCAGATCGAAGAGGTAGACGCATCAGTTGATGAAACACACGAAAGGTGTGAATTATCTTGCACCATTTAGCAAGCTTTTACAGCTCTGATTTCAAAAGTGGGAAAGAGTACATTATGGTAGTTTACAGGAGACTATAGTCAATTAGTCACTATACAACCTCAACGACACTGTGTCAGTGTGTCTGTGATGATACCAAAGGCGAGTAATCAATTTTAAATTATAACAATTTGTACCGGCCTTACCTCATAATCGAGCTAGTCAAACTGGAAATATATGGACTAAACGATTTTTCTATTTCCTTGTTCTCTCTAATCTGCAGTTTCCGTTTCGACCGTTTGTAATTCTTTGTATCAATGTTTGTTACGTTTATACTTAGTCGTTGGTGTCACAACAAACGCCTGCGCATGCGTGACTTTTTATATATACTGTACATATATACTTTTTATATATACATTTTATATATACATTTTTATATATACATTTTCTCAATTTGTTTCTTCTGAAAGTTAGAAAAAAAGTAAACATAATTTAATAATAAAACTGCTTTTAGGAATACATAATAAAAAATATTTAAAGTTTTAGTTTTGTTGCCTCCAATTCTATTCCGGCAGTTCGAAGTAGGGCACTTTTCTTTCCAACAAATGGGTTACTTTTGTCCCGTAATTTCTACGAGTCAGGTTTAAACATACGTATAGTTCACTTTAAATCGCTAAGATAAACGAAAACATAAATTCGACGCAAAACACCAGGAAATGGCGTGTGTGGAGGTAAAATATGGCCTCAACAATGAACAATTTGCATTGCTTGTTGTCTTAATTGGGAAAGAAAGTATATTCCCAGAAAGCGCATACTAAAATCATTGATTCTAATGGAATCATGATGCTTAAGAGTAGTGACTAACTCATGATCATGAGGCGAAAAACGATAATCGTAATAAACCACTGTTTATTGTCTTACATTGATACATTCCTATATTCTCTTCCAGCCGATTTCTAATCTAGCGATTACCGTATGATCGTACACGATTTTTCTTTATTTTAAATATTAAAAATTTTAAATTAGAAAAAATAGTGATAAATTACAAGTGACATATTTCATCATGGTGACATGAATATTTGGTCATACCTATTGCCTCTGATTTTCGTTTGCTATTTCACGGTAATGATACTATCTAAACTCATACAATTACAGTCGCAATTATTAACTGGACATTCAGCGTGTTCTTCAAACCATTCTAAGATATGCTTGGCATGACCACCATGACGACACGACTGACACCACGTGAACCACATGTGACTGGCATTCAGCTTTCGTTCATCCACAGCATCTTCGCCCTCTGGAAAAGACGAGAAAACCCAAAATTTGCACGCATTTACAAGCATTGCAGTCCAACAATGGCTGGCAATTTCAGTCTTTATTAGCCTAATCTGTTTGCATGTATATATACAAGGTTTTGTTGAATTACTGTACCATATTGCATGCCTTATTCAGTTGTTTTCTCCTTACCCGAGCCATTTGATGTTTTCTTAGCATCCTCAGAGTGTGTCGATGTTGTTCCCATGTGCATTAAACATTGAGAACATCTTGGTAAAGGTTTACCACATTGATTACAACTAAAACTCTGCGAAAAAAAAAGCGAAAACATAGACGCGTCAAAGTGATTGGTTAGCGAAATAACGCAGCGAAAAATGAATATCTCAGTTTTTCTCTCACCTTCATTTTGTTAGTGGGAATCTCTCTCGGAGATTGATATCGCAATCTCCTCACAGTTTGAGAAACTGGGTTCTTTGCTAAAATGGAATCACTACAAAAAGTACAGCTAACTAGAACTTGCTGTGACTTCATTTGAGCACCACCAGCCTTGGTACTGTGATAAATATCAAATTCAGCTCTACAAATATTTAAAAAGAGAAATTATGAATCATGACGGAGGCCGAACCAAGGACATGCACTTGATCGATTCATAACTACATGCTAGAAAAATATGGCTACATCGACCATACACAATTCGCATGTATAAGAATGCGTTTTCGATTTCAATCTATTAATGAATCAGCTCAAGCTTTGTGTTTCGGCATGGGCAAGCGACAGAAGAGAGCCTTACAAAGGTAAATGTAATCAGAATCCGGAATTCACGTGCTGAGATCCGATATCCGCGAACGGGGATCCGGAATACACAAACTGGGATCCGGAATCCACGAGCTGAGATCCGGAATCTACGCCCTGAAATCCGGAATCCACGAGCTGGAATCCGAAATCCAACAGCGCAGTAGTTTCCTTTGCATATAGGGCGACACATGCACTTATCAATCGTTTGCCAGGGGGACATTTTGTCAGCGCACTTTTGTCGAATCTTTAATTTATAGACTAAACAGACTGATGTAGATGACTAAGTGAAGCAATGTATACATGTATACATATATTTCCCTTATACCTTACCTTTGATGCCAAAGTCCCCATCTATCCAACAGATCACGGTAACTAAAATGTAAATTAATTAAGGTGTATAATTAGCTATGATGTTACCAAAATCCGACTATTTTACAATTAATGCTTCACGAAAAAATAATATAGAACAGAAAAATGAAAACAAAAAGAAAAAGGTATAGCCTAAAGTGAAGTACAGAATGACTTACGTTTGGATCCAAATATCGACCTTTGCAGATTCTTTAAAAAGTTTGTTTGACAGGGAGTTAACAGCTAACAAGCAAACAGTTTGAATATCTCCAGTCTATGTAAAATATAGCCATTAACCAGTTTTTTGCGGCCCAAAACTAAAAAACGGACCTGAATTGAATGGAAAAACTAAAGAAAATTAACGTACCATATTTATATAACTTTGAAGCAGGTTAATCCCGTCTTCTGTCATTCCTTAATATAGAAAAAATAACCCTAAAGTTTTGTATTGACAAAAGAAACAATGTTCAACGTAGTGAAAAACGCTGTCTCTAAAATTATGTATAACACACACAAGAGGTTGAAAGTTAACAGATGCACGTTTACCTGTTACCAACATGCCTTCAAGATTTCCAGTCCTTATCATATTCTTGCACAAATCATTAACGAAGGGCCCCAACTAAAATAAAGTTATTTAAACAAATTATATAAGAACTTTATCTAAAATTAAAATAATGGTTCAATCTTTAGGAAAAAATTTATAAAATTTCCCAAAATTTTCGGTTCTGTGTAACATATTGTATGGTAACACACTATACTGGGAGCAAAATAATAAATTTTACCTTGCTATCTGGCAAATATTTACACGCAAAAGCAACTTGATCTTCAATCTCAAGGCCACAGTCTTTCTAAACAAAAACAACACATTTTCAGCTTGCTGTAGTATGTTAACAAATGCATGTAGCAGGATGCTGTCCTTCAACTACTGCGCCATATTATTTTGTCCATATTCCATATGTATACCGGTGATATAACTGCAGTTTCTATATTATTATTAAAACTGTGATATAGATAATAAGCCTAGCAATTTCAACCGTTCTGGGTAATTGCATGTTCTCCGAAATGATACCTTAATCCATCTTCATTACATGGTATGGAATGACTGGAATGTATAGTTCACTAACTATACCAAGCCATTTTTAGTTTATCCACTTGGATCCATATGATTCGTGATTTAGGGAGGATCTATTTATAAACGCCATCCAACATGGCGACTATGACGTAACTTGCAAATAATTATTGCGTGGGGGGGGGGGAGGAGAAGATGGATCAATGCATGCCAAGGTTAAGCATTAGAACATAATTATACAGCTTGAACAGCGTGTAGTTTTTGTTGCTATTGGGTTGGCCAAATTTAGTAAATTTCGCTTCAATCTCAGTGCAAAGAATTTTCATTAAAATAGAATTCAACTTACCAACATTTCTTCGTAGCCACCATCATCTGAGGTCAAAAATGTAAACAACGCACGAAGATACGGATCAGAAAGCTAGAAAAAATTCATTTTGAATATGAGAGGGACTTTTGACGTTATAAAAGACAGTAATCTGCGCCCAGATTATAATATAATTATGTTTTGACGTGTTAAACGCATATTTGATGAAGAATGACATTTACAACAGTGCTATCGTAATAAAAAACCAGGTTACATGCAAGTAGATGATAGGAACTTTAAGCATGTACTAGGGCGTGTAACACGTTGAAAACATCGGGTTTTAAGCAAGTAGGACGGGAACACGACGACGGCGGCGGTTATCAATAAAGTGTGTCAATAAATGAATATACCGTCAACGCTCGCTCTGTGTACAACGATAAATCCCGAGTTTTTACGCCTTGTGTACAACGGTTTACCTTAAGACGCAGCGAACGCTACCTCCAGTTGGCCACATAGAATTTTTAAATGGTCTCTAATATCTCCCATTATATGGCCTAACAGTATAGTGGTTTAATTACTACAAAGAGCAACGATTATTTGGCACAATAATACGAGTTATTTCAAATTCCTGAAGCAGAAGTGGATGCACCTGAAGACAGGTATTCAAATTATAACAATGTACGTGGAGAATATGTCTAAAAACGTAACCTCGGGAGTTCCCAATAAGATTTACTGTTAACAGTCATGTATAAAAGTCATAGTGAAAATGTTTTAATTTCAATAATTTGTCTTAGTTATAATACCACGTATGTCTTCGCAGACGTCGAGCAATGAAAAACAATGATATACAATTTTTAGCCAATGACAGACAATGACCTACAATCTTTAGCCAATAATAGATAATGATATACATAATTGATCCAGTTATCGGAGATATAAAGGCTACCAGTTTTAAATTGCTCTTATTTGAGACAAACGAGTATTAAGACAAAATTAATTGAATTAGCAAACTGAAATGCCTCCAAAAACCTCAGGAAACAAGAAGGTAGAGAAGCCAACAACAACAGTTATCAAGCCTCTGAGTGATGGAAAACCAAGAAAGAGAACAAAACGGAAGGAAAGTTACGCTGTATACATTTACAAAGTCCTCAAACAAGTTCACCCGGACACTGGTGTATCAAGTAAAGCAATGAATATCATGAACTCATTCGTCAATGATATCTTTGAACGAATTGCTTCCGAGGCGACACGTTTGGCACACTACAATCAAAAGTCCACAATATCATCGCGTGAAATACAAACGGCCGTCAGACTTCTTTTGCCAGGTGAACTCGCCAAGCATGCTGTCAGTGAAGGCACTAAAGCCGTGACGAAATACACAAGCAGCAGATAAGCTGAATGAAGAGTGTTTTGGAATTGACCCATAATGAGTCGTAAACGTTGAATGTTACGAGTTGTACAGCTGTTATAGTGCAACGAACTTATTTGACTTTAAGTTGACATTTGTCGTATTTAAAATAGAAATGTATAAAGGAAAAAGAATGATTATTAAAAAATATAAATTGGCGTAACGTAATATATTATAAGGCGACAAATAGCGTTACAGATTTTATGCGAACATGACCTGTACTTTAACGAAGAAGATCCGTATTTTGGACTCTGGCTATAAACTGATGACTTTAAAACAAAAGACTATAGATATGCATGAACATATCTCGCCCACAGTCGGCGATGACAAAGGAAATTTTTCAAATTATTAAGCCTAGTTCTGAGACCTAGGTTATACGTCGCATTTTAGTCGTGTCGAATGCAATTCAAACAATAGATAATGAGATGATAAACCCTATTAAGCTTCATTAACATCTCATTATCTAATTATCTATTGTTTGAATTGCATTCGATGCGACCAAAATGCGACTTTTAACCTAGGCCTCATATAATACACTTTATAAAAGTTAGTTCATTCCGCTATGGATGAACAATTTTGTTGGAATGAAAAGGGGATTATAAACACATTACCTTCTTACATAATTGTAAACAATGATCTCTCCATAGCGATTTCTTTTCCACTGTATACCCAGATAAAGCCATCGCTACCATGCCGAGAAATGAATCTAGGATTGCATGAATACAAAACCTGAGCGAATGGAGTAAAATTGATGAATAAATTTAGACGACATACAAGTTGTATTTTTTTTCATTTGTTAGCAATTAGATTAGATTTCTCGATCGTCGTGATATGTTCGGTGCAACGAAAACGGTTATTTCAATAACTTATGCCTCCTTCTAACATGCCAAAGGAAGACATAGCTATACATGCTATATAATCTGCAGTGTAGCGAAAATGGTACCTTATGCCTTATGGGGCTTAACATTTCTCTACTGGAGTTTGAAACGCCTGCAGATTGCGTCCCGATATTCCAGTTTTTGGGACACGTACACTGTATAGTGGATAGTAGCCTACCTTTTGGCAAATTTCTATCGATTCTTGCAGTTGCACCTTCACTCAAAATGTTTATAGCAGTTGGAATATCATTATTGAAAACAGCTACAGCGGCAGCTCTTTCATACATTCCCTGTGATTTCAAACTAATTTGAAAAAATAATGTAGGCCTATTCATGACACGTGAAAACAGCTAGGGACATGAAAATAACATATATATATTGCATGGGAGCCTGTCAACGATTATCTACAATCCCTTTACTGATCTATATACGTTTCATATACGTAACCATCGTAATCTTTGACTTTAAGCCATCAAATGAAGAATTGGGAGATAAACAATCAAGACAATAAGGAACGTACCCATTTAGAAACCTCTTCAAATTGATAGCAGGATCAATATTGAAATTCCAGTTGCAGAGTTGAAGAGCAATTTGCCTAAAAATTAAAATTGGTATTAATATGCACTGAGTACGAAACATTCGGCAGAATGTAAAACTAAACTAGAATATGGATGGTATACCGCTTTTCCGAAATAATTAGCGAACTCATAGTAAATAAATGAAAAGTCATTATAAGGGAAGTATTTTCAATCATGAAACCTTTCATCACTGTAATAGACCGTCGCCAGCAATCTGGTATCTTTGCATATCTTCGACTTTTGGCAAACACCTGACAATGAAAATACAATTATATATAATTGTAGTAATTTTAGTTACAAATTAAGGTATCTGCGATTGCAATCATAAAGTGTAAGTATAAATGATTGCACTAGCGCATGCATGAATACAATATCAATATTCTTTTAGAAAGTTTGTTCCAGCGAAAGCAACTTCCTCAACGTAAAAACCGTGTATGCATATCAAAATTATGACAGCATACACTAGTGACAATTTAGATACTTATACTATAAGGAACAATTAGGGACGACAGGGAAGAAGATATGATCACAAGTGATAATGTGGACATTTCACATCATTGAAAGAATAGCTACAGCTGCATCATTCATGCCAATATTATCCTGATCCCTACTCATCGTCATTTGTTCCCTAACTCACTTTGTTGACTTGCTTCACCACAAATTACCGACTTCACTCCAGGATATTTGATCATCTTATATTTATTATCTAAAATATAGCGGTATAAGAATGTTTCAAACACTATAGAAGCAGCACTCGGCCACTGCAGTCAAATTATTTGCCTTCAATTTTATGATCATGCAGAAAAAACATTGTATCTTCTTATAATCGATCAATCTTTTAATAACAATAGTTTGTTGTTTTTGAATTTTGTTCATAATGTGCTAATATATAAATTTATGACTGCAAGTTTTAAAACGTACACACCCTAATAGACATCGACTTACCTATTGTTTTCTGTATTTGACTAACACCTGCAAACACTATTAAGGCTTGAAATATAACAATTAGAAAATCGCTTAAAAGAACTGTAGAACCGCGACCAACGAGTGACGTCAGAACGCGGGATACGACTTTTGGCACGCTATAATATGCCGTAACGTGTTGATAAATTAACGTATCCCACGTTATGACGTCAACCAATGACGAAGACATCAACGTTCGAAGGAGAGGAAAACAAAACAAACTCAAACAACACAAATTTGAGCGAACAAAGTTGTAATGTTCATTTCGACATGATATGAAGAATTTAAAGCCTCAGTTTATAGAAATGCGTAACGTCAAATTTCGGCTTTATATCATGTTCAACCTCATGTTCAACCGAATGAGGTTAATGTACAGCTGCATTTTTTGAGGTAAACAGAATGACAAGAGAATTGTAAGAAAGGATACGGCCAAACCACGTCCATAAATTAGCCACTCGTTGATCTCCAACAGTTCTAGTCTTGGTCAAGTCTATACCGTATGACTCACAAGCCCTCTTGTACATTTTTATTGATATATCTTCATCAATTTCGGACTAAGTGAAAACAATGGATCCACTATAATATAGTGTACTAATATAATCTACCGCGGTCCGTGGATGAAGTTCGAGAAATATAAGATAACATAACCATGCATGCATATCATGAGGGAAAGAAAAACTAGGAACAACATCAATACGTCTATATTTATACAACTTCACCCGCACCTTTGTACAACATTGAATAAGACGACGACCACAGCCCCACGACAGAGAAAATTTGGGAGACCAGCTCTAAATCACAAAGACAAAAACCTGAACACCATTTTATTCATGCGGAATTCTTGTATACGATTATTCGTCTTTTGTTTAAACACAAAAATGTGTAAATTCCTGCCTATGGCTATGAAAACACTCGCGAAGAAGTGCAAATACACACCTTCGCAAGTGTTGTATAAATTTTCATGTATCCTTTGCATGTATCCATTTCCTTAAGTGCCTCTGTATTTACAGTAAGAAGATGTAAATACACATGCATGCACCAGAGAGTCGGTATACATTCCCTTGCCCCTGTACTCACGCCAAGAAGGTGTACATGTATATTTATAAGTGTATAACATGTATAACATGTATAAGTGCCTCTGTATTTACAGTAAGAAGATGTAAATACATGCACATGCATGCACCAGAGAGTCGGTATACATTCCCTTGCCCCTGTACTCACGCCAAGAAGGTATACATGTATATTTATATGCAGTAAATACACCATGCACATATAGTGGATTTCCACACCCAATTAGTACAAAAGTAAAAAACCCCAGAATGTTGGTGTGCTTCACAGTTTACACCCATATTTGTATATGCATTTTCACTTATTCAGTGTTTGCTAAACACTTCAGAATTTTGAGCTTGATGAACTAAACGTTAGATAATTTAATATACGAAAGTAAGTGGAACGATTAAAGGTACGTATATGCACATACCAGACAAATTCTCTCAAATATCGTTAGGTCCCGAACACCCCCTAAATAAACAAGATTATGGAAGACGATTAACAAAACCTCCACGCATAAGAACTTACTCAAATTTTTGGCAATTCACCTTTAGGAGATATGATAAGCATTCTATTTTCCTCCGAAGGATGCCAACTGAATCCAGAAATATTATAGTCTACCTCTAAAAATTTAAAAGGTATACAATTGGTATATTACACAGTACATATTCATACTTCAGAAAAACTCACTTTAAAAACTCAAAAGAAATAGATTTTTAAAGAAAAGCTGTATTTTTGCGCTGTTATATACGCTCATGCATGAGAATACCTTCCCGTGTATGTGCTTGTGCTCAAAAGTATTTTAGATTATTCTGACTTATCTAGCATGCAGTAAAAGCTACATATCAGTAAATTAACCTCGAAAAGTGCGGAAGCGGTTTGTAGGTAATTTCATGAACGATCCGTGAATCCTATAGTCGACAAATTGACTTTAACATTTTGACCTATATAACTGTACTAAAGTAACCCTGAGGTAAATAGTAAGATATTTGTGTAAAACGGTCGTCTTACCAACTGTATTTCTTTCTAAAGATGTTGGTTCAGCTTCATGACTTGTGTTTCCATAAGCTATAAAAATTGAAAGTGAGAACCAAACTCCCTAATAGTTACATAGAAATATATAGAAAACAAGAAAACTGACCAGCTGAACCATATTGTATGTCATGAAGGTGAACGACATTCGTATTTTTCTGTAAGGAGGCCAGTAATCCCGACCTAAAGAGATTATAAAAATTAAGTTGTAGATAAAATGAACTGAAAAGCTGTCATGTTTGCGTCACATTTAAACTGACCTTGTTCGATTCCATTCAATTTGGACGACATTTTCACCAGGAAGAGCTAAAATCTGGAGATAGTCAAGAAAGATGAACACAAGTTTATCGATTTAACTGCTGCGATAAACAACCTAATTTAGCTTTTTTCTCCCACTATAATCGAAAGGGATACAGGTTTTTCAAAATGACGTATGTCCCAAACAAGAACAGCTCCTTGGTCGCCCTGAAATTTAAAACGATAGTTTTAATGCCGCAGCAAGCGGTAAAACAAACGACACATGCCACCAAAGCTATTGTAAAATGTCTTATCGCAAGAGCACATGCAGTACGAACGTATATGCACCTCAACAAAGGACGCCACTCGATATTCCAAACTTGGATCAACGCAAACCCCATAGACGGCTTTTGTATTGGTAAATGATTTTGCTTTGAAATACATTTCTGCAACAATTACACCACCAATAAATATTTGACTTAGTGACTAATGGAATATCATCATTTCACGTAACAATAATGTCTTACCCGGATTATCTCTAACATCGAATATTTTCAAAAATTTGCCTCCTTGACCAGCAATTAATGTCATCGGGTCAGTGGGAAACCAAGTGACCGAAGTAGTTTCATACGTCGGACCTTAAACACAAGAACGGACCGAGTTTATTTGTAGCGAGATTTCGAGGTAAAGGAAAGATATTAGCGACATATATATTCAAAGTATTGAAATTCATTGCAGCGGCTTTTTTTAAGGATTTTCGAGTTGGGGTGAATTCCTCAGGAGAAACTCAGTACATAGTAATGCTAATCCTGGCTTGGATGGACTAGCTCACCCCCTGGGCTGCAGATCCAGTTTCAGGGTATAAGCATACTTTGTAATAGCCTACCTGCCTCAATAACACGACTTTCGGAGGAAAAATTGGAATATCCACTTCTACCACTAAGGTTTGTTGAGGATCTATGGTGTTTAATACATTAAAATAAAACGGACCAATTTTTCGGGCTATTTCTAAAAGGAAACTACTAACCGTTGGTACATTTAGTCTACCTTTGTCTATCATTTGATCCAGAAGATTTGCCAATGTCTATATATTCCAAAGCAATTTTTAAAAATTTATGGAATCACAATTTACAGCTAAAGCAGGATTGAGTCATCAAAATTCATCTGGATTATGGTAAAAATATGGTACATTTACTTGTGTTTGATGTTATATCCCACACACATAATGAGACTCCACTTCTAGCTTTTTCTAACCCTGCTGCCAACTGAATAAAAATATATTGCATATATAATTATTAGTTATTAATTACTACATTTTTTTATTAATGCAGTAATAAGTAGACGTGGTGTACCTACAAACTAATAATCATATATATTTTTGTTCAAGCATTCAAAAATACAAGATTAATAACCTAATAAAGTTAAAACATAAACACTTTTTATACCCAATTCGAACTGATAGGATTCCAAGCCAAGGTGTTGCATGGTCTTTGGTGATGAGGGACTAAAAACAGAATGCATTTTAAGTGAATATTAGCAGACATAAAAATGTAAAAAAAAGGCTGGCGAGAGCCAGGCTGAATAACAAGAATAACAAGTGTGTTATAGCCAGGGTGGCCCTTGCGAGCAAGCTCTGCATGCCTTTGTGAGCACTCCAGGCTGTTTTTGAGCACTCTATGAAGATATTTTAGTGGTCTATGGCTCAATGTATAGTTACCAAATTCTCTTTCAGACTCTAAAAGTCCAACATTTGTTTGATCAAACCTAGAAAACAGCAGAACAAGTAAAAAATTCTTCAGTTTTGACAACAATAATTAAAGCATTCCTGGAAACAGAAAAAAGACAAAGAAGGCAAAATAGGAAGTGTAAAACAGGAGGACAAAACAAGAAGATGAAATGGTAAACAATGGTAAACAATGGTACACAATGGTGACAATGGAATGGAAAAGGACAATGCGAAAGACAGTTGCAATCAGACCCTATCGTAAATGGAATTTTATTTTATTTCCAAAAGGTTTGGCAAAGAACAACAAGATCGAATGATAAATAATTTCCTGCTAATGAACCATGCCCTTACGTTCTGACTGTAACAGTTCCATTCAGCTGACCCAATGCAATTAAAGCCTTGTTTTCCAAATCAGCTTTGGGATATAAAGCTGCACACTAAAGTTTCCAGAGAATAAAGTAGCCATGCAATTAATACAGTATTGCTACATCTATAACAATAAAACATGTAGTACAAGAATCAACACAGTAAATAACAAAATTATATTCCTATAATTTTTTAAAAACAAGTTCACAATTACTCTGTATGGTATATGAGAAATTCTTGACATAAGAACAGCATTGGTCTTGTCAGAAATTTTAATATCTGAAACATATATCAAATGAAACATTTATTACAATTTTTATCACAGATACTGTACCAGTATATAAATTAGTTAGCATAAGGATTAATTTTTATACATCATTTCTAATAAAACAGGTCTCTCTTAATGGTAGTAATATTACCAAGCTGTTTGCAACAATTAGCATGATTCTCAGATGTGCAATAACATTTATTGTAATTTCGTACTGGTATTGTCAGAAAAAGGCGGGTCTTCAAGTTGGGCGGACTAGTATCTAATTTTTTCGACCTTGTGCATGCACCTATAGTTTTAGGTTTTTCAATATATACTGCTGGCCCACATTCAAATATTGAAATTAAATTCAAAACTGCAAAGTAAAGTAACTATATATGAAGTTTATGTACCACTACTTCCAATGGTACTTGATGTTTGAATTGAATTCTATAAAATAAAACATGCAAAGTTTAAAAATTAATTTGCTCTACTAAAAATAAGATAAAATGTTTAACAATTATTGAATGAGGTTGAACATGATGAATATGTTATTAACCGAAGCTGAGGTTGATAATGAGAAACTGAGGCTTGATATTAAATTCTTCATATCATGTGTAAACCCAATTCAATAGTTGTTTTATGTTGATTTCACTTTCCTTTGGGAGCCTCTAAAGGTTGAGAGTACTCCATGACTCTATCATTTGACACACTGACACCCCTTGTTGGAAGGCGAAGCTGGCAGTTGCACATGCAGAGTTGCCACGACCTACTATTGATACATGGTATCCTATTTTTAACATACCTGTGAAACATTGGAAACTTTATACAACTTAACATCCTGTCCATGACCAAGTGTGACAAATTTATCAGTATAACAGGGATACCATAAGACTCTGAAACCTGCATCAGCCATTGTCTATTGACTGCACCGTTAAATGCGTCCTTTCTAAAATGTTGTTAAACGCATAAATATTGCTTAAAATAATAAATACACAAATCTTAAATCGATCATTTAAAGAACATTTATTTTGTGGATTGCTCACGTGCACATCACGGGAGCGTTGTGTACTTCATCTTATACCATTTCAATGTTCATCAAGACACTGGGGCTGTAGGGCAATAAATAATATTTATGAGAGTGTCCTCTTTACAATGTAATCGAAACAGCAATACACAAAGATAAGAATGAGCAAAAAAATGGAAAATTGCAAAGAATCTAATTTATTTATATTCCTCTAGAATTACAGTCCATTGGAAGGAATTAGATGATTCTTGTGTGTACCGGATGCGTACAGAGGTTGCACGACACGTGAAAATCTTAGAATTTATTTATCTGAAAGTGCAGGACCTGATATTTAATGTTTGAACCAACACTTTATAGCCTGTAAGGACCGCTTTTAACTCCTTTTTGAGGATTTTGTATTTACATATACATTGAAAAATAGTTTGTTGTTGCTAAATCAGTCTTCCTAAGATGATTTTCAACGTATCTTACAGTGATTGATTTGACATCCAAGAACATTCGAATACGTCACTTTGTCCCATTCGGAACCTAAGGGGTCCCTAAGAATTATCCTAGGAAGCCACTTCAATTCTTTAAAATTCCTAATCATGCAGGCATGAATATATACATCTATGCATAATGCATGCGGTCAAATATAGTGTTTCGGTGCTTGACGCGAACATTATATATTATATATAATCTAATCTAAAATTTGTCTTTCTTAAATTTAGTCTATCACATTTCCTGCACGTAGCTTGCAGGAAAAATTCCAGTTCTGCCGTTCAGTTCACCCATCCACCAATCCATGTCTTGCTTTTCAGTTATGTTAATAGCATCTCCAGCTCTAATTGTGAGTTCATCGTTTTGAACTGCGTCGTAATCATATTGTGCTATACATTGACCTATGAAGCCTGAAGATAAACAGCATAAAGAACTCAAACTTTAAGGCCCACCCTGGCACTGATGTGGCGGGCTGAAGTCAATTCAAGATTACAAAGACAAAGTTCTACAACGTGACATGCCTGGGTTGTTTTATGGGCATATAATAAGTTTGCATGCTTAAAAAAAACCGTACCTGATGCTCTATTATCTTCGTCGAATTCGTCATCTATAAAAACAAACAGCGTAAACCATTACCCTGAGTTCTGAGCTATAGTAATGAGCTAGAGTTTGATAACTGAGTTTGGCATTTCAGCAATCATATGGCTAACATCTTTGGTGTCTGTTGCTTTAAAAATGGCGCAGAAAAAATGATGCAAATTTGATGATAGAAGATTGATGCAAATTTGATGATTGCACACAACTGATGTGCTTAAACTTTAAATATTTGCCCAATATAGTAGAGGGAATACGAACATTTTAACAATAAATGAAGCAGAATTTTTGTGTATATAATACATAGCTATATAGTATATGGGGTGCGTCATACATAGTCATGACTTTGTTTGCCACTGTAGCAAGCGAATAGGTGAACCCAAAAAAATATTTTTATGGAGCAAGTTTGATAAGAATAAAAGATATAAATAACGTACCACTTGGATAACCATGATCTACATTATCACTGCCATAGCTCATCGTTGCCGCTCTTGTTATTTCACCGACTGGAATCCTCAAAATACTTAGTGCTAGCCCCTAAAAAAACGTATTAGAGGTAACGATTTTAGCCTTCAATGCAATACACCTTGAAAATATTTCTGAATACCTTTTTCTGATATATAAATATACTATTTTTGAAAAAATTATTGACGTTCGCTAATAGACATGCAGCCATCATGCCGACCTAGTACCCAGGGTTTTTCTTCATGCATGCATCATCATTGGACAGCAACCCTGTCAAAGGGTAATAGTTGGATGTTTTCTTCAAACAAACCTACCTGCTTGTCTTTCCCGGTTTCAATATACGACGATAATCTGTGACCGGGTGCTTCTTGCCGATTGACTTGAGCCAACGCGTGTTGTAATTTGTAAAGACTCCCGTCTAAGCTGTTTATTACTTCATTAGCCTTGAAAGAAAACATTATTTTTTAACAATTATTCGCCGAGGGCGAGGTGATTTTCGGGGAATATTCACCGAGACGAAAATTGTTTTAGTATTTTTGCACAAGTGAATTGACACAAGAACTGCATTTTTTCGCTTATCTCCTTGCAAGAAACGTCCACAAAACGGCAAACTTGAAGGTGAATATTACAGCATAATACGTCAAATTTGACCAATCAGAATATAGGATTTGTTATAGTCACTTGTGCAAAAATACTAAAACATGATAATGAAAATTTCAAATTAATAAAAAATCTTTGGTTCATTTGGGACGTTGTTTTACAGTTCATATATAGGTAGGAAATAATATATCATTACATTACATAATATACTAACCGCAGCAAGTTGGTCAGCAACGTTCATTTGTCCTTCTTCATTTGTATAACTTGGAGATGATTCATAAACATTGAAGAGATGTTCAATTCCTTGATTAATAAAACGGTAAATTAAAACACGATATATCGTATATAAATGTAATATTATTTGCATGTTGTCTGTGGGTGCCTGAAATGACCAAAATGAAGTAAGAAATAAAGATTTTAAAAAGCCAAACAAAGATGTTGTCATGCGCATGCAGCTTTTTTGTAAAACAAAAAGGTGAGTGATGATTGATAAAGACTTTGAAATTAAGAAGTCGAGGCATTACCGGAATTTTCTATCTTCAAACAACTATGTACCTACACACCCTCTCTAGCTTTAATTTCTCTTTTAAGATCAGCGGTAAGATCTTGAATTTTTGCTTCCAGCCGTTGCTTCCTCCTGTCAGTGGCAATTGTGTTTTGAAAATCTTCTTCCTGGCATTGTGTAAAAACATGAGTGTCATGCACGAAGCAGGCCTGGACTTGTGAACAAGATTTCATGCTAGGCACACGAAGTAGCATAAAATTGAGGTGAATTGGCACGTCAATGTTTAGCCTGCTTGCTGGCTCTTCTTATACAGCAGAAGTGTGAGTTAACTATTAACATTTAATAACATGTATTCCACCAGCGTACTAAGGATCGAAACACGACTACGGACAGTTGCACTTACGAAATAATCGGTCAATAATTGCTCAGCGGATTCGCGATCTGTCCCTCTTTGCTCTGCGACTGAGTAAATATCTTCATTTGGTTCAATCCTTGATGAGTCATCCTGGACATTTTGGTAACTCTATACATATTAATGATTTTTTTTTAAAAATACTATTCTAAAACTGTCAGATTTCAGAATTCATGAATGTGCAGTCTTCAATCCATCAACGTTGGTTGAGTTTGTGACTGTGAGTTTGTGAAAGCACGTAAATTGAAATCCTGGGAACGTAAAGTAAAAACGGTGCCTCGTCAAAACACGCAAGGCAATTCCCTTCTTCATACGTAAATTTACCTGTTGCATTTGAGGAATAACTCCTTCCAACATCTCACTGTACTTGATAAATAGTTCTTTTATATGCTGTATTCTTTCGCATTCAGTTGTTTCACAAGTCTTTACGAATAAATCCATAAATTGAGGTAATATGAGGTTATATATTAATATAGTAAACAGTTTCTTTATTAAAGCAGTTGCCATAAAATATCGGATATATATATATATAGACTACCAGTATACCTGAGAAAATCTTCGAATAGCAGATGCTAGCTCAATTCGTCCTCTTTCTGCTTTTAAATTGAAGTCTTTATACTCACGATCTAAATGTAAAGAGGTCACAGCAAATGGATAACGAAAACTCATTGCGCTGAAACATCTCATGTAATACATTTTGTTAACCTACCAGCTTTCTCAATACCACTTGCTGCTTTCTTGCATTTTGCTTCGAGCTATACAGTTCAGAGAGAAGAAATTAATTCAAGGCCTAATTTAATGACGCATTTTCGTCGCGTCGAATGCAATTAGCTTTTTCCCAATCGAGCAGGGTACTGGGTCTAGTCGAGAACCGCAAAGTATTTATTGCCTTTTTGGAGGGAGAGGAAATATAAGTCTGAAATAATTTATCCCTCCAAACAGTCCATGGATGCTTTGCGGTTCGCGACCAGACCCAGTACCCTGCTCAATTAGAAAATGGCTAATTCACGTAATAGATGAGATAAAAACTTCATATAGCCTGATAACCATTTCATATGATCTATTGTTTGATTTGACGCAACCAAAATGCGACGTATAAACTAGGCATAAGTTTAACAACATTCAGTTACATCGATATTCATCCGTACGAAAACAAACAAGGAATTCACATGTTGTTGGAACGGAAAGAACAACGTGAGTGTCAATAAGGAAAAAGTTGAGATGTAAAGTGAATGGATGTGATCAATGAAACTTACTTTCAATAACTCCTTTTCGGAAATTGCTTTCTTTTTACCACTTTTCGCCTCTTCGTATTGTTCAACTGAGCTTTCGTAATCACGAGCTTTTAAATGAGAATTTTTCTTGGCCTGAATAGGAAGTAGAATTTAAGGGTGGATGAATACATGCAGTTAGATACAGGCACAG
The DNA here is from genome assembly GCF_004324835.1 of Dendronephthya gigantea. Lineage (NCBI taxonomy): Eukaryota > Metazoa > Cnidaria > Anthozoa > Malacalcyonacea > Nephtheidae > Dendronephthya > Dendronephthya gigantea. The sequence continues at coordinate 3,418,154 of NW_021163010.1, read as the reverse complement.
ATACACGTTATCGAGAGCATAGTGCATAGGTCCAGGGACAAGATTTCGGTTCGGAACCATTTCAATGGCGTTAAAAAGTTTATTTGATGGGAGGAGGGGAAATGGGCATTTTCCCCTCAGGTATTTACACCCGTTTCCCTATTGAACATATAAATGAATATATATAGTGAAGCATCTAGTAATTCCCAGGATCTTTTTTCTAATTCAATTCAACCCTATCTTTGATTAGAGATTGATCCAGCTGCAACGAAGGTTAAGAAGAGGCTGTGGGCTGGGAAGGAATGAAATCCACGTTTTTTATGACCTACTTTTTGTTCCTCGGTTCTCTTGTCACTGTACAACTTAATCGATTTCTCAACTTGCTGCTCAACCTAACATAAAGAGGGAAGAGATTTATATATAATAAATACTATACCCTAACCGTAATATTGAGAAAATAAAAACTTCAAGGTTATAAAAAACCATCTTTACTGGGAAATTTAGATTAGGACAATCTTTCAAAGCAAAAGCCCACAAGATAATTAAAGCACACTTGTTAATGTTCTACCGGTTTTCTTGTCTTCGTTTGATTGTCAATAAAAATTTTTAGTTCTTTCACAGCGTCATCATTCAGCCTACCAGCTAAGTTCCTAAACGTAATTGCATTTATTGATTAAAACAATTAATTTGCAATTGTATATGTATAGATAAAATATGAAAGGCAATTCTAATCATGTGTTCACAATATGTTAAATATATCTTCACGAAATAGTAAATGCGACAAAAAATTGTGAAAAAGAAAGAATGCAACACATGCAATATAACCTTTCTCTTTCACATTTATATAAATAAGGATTGCCTTCCTACTTGTGCAATTCCGCTTCGCTTTCAATTTCCGAGGCCACTTTTGCCCAGGCTGTCTTGAGTGTTCTAACAATATTTTTAAAAAATGTACAATTTGCTTCGATCAAACAAGAATTATCAATATATTTATTTCAACTCACCCTACAAGATCCTTTCCACATTTTGATGCTTTAAGAGCCAATTGTGTCAAATTTTCAGCATAGGTCTGCTCAAGTTTTGACCTAAAATAATGTCAAAATACATGTCAGAATATAACGTTCATCTGAAGCATTTTAAGTTGATGAGACGAGTATATTTATCGTCAGGACTATATGACAGGAAAAGATGGTCATGTATGAAATCAACTTTTTTTCTTGCAAAGTTGTTAAAAGCATAGCGTGTGAAAGCTTTTGTTTTAGTCGTCGACTACTTTTAATCTCCGCGCGGTTGCTAAATCAGTATTTAATCGGTAGTGTTTTTATCTATTTTAGGCAGTTCTTGCAGCCACGGTGCAACTGCGACCTTATTTGGATATTGATGTCAGAGCTTTCGTTATTTTACATAACACGATATTATAAGCATAGCACAATGTGGTCCAATACTTATTGATTCCTACACGAAATATTTTCTAAGCTACTACAGCCTCATAAATCCATATAATAATTTACCACCGATTGAAAACAACGGATCTCGTATTCTAGGATGTTTTCAAAAACCTGTTAAAATATCACGAGAATTAGGAAACGGATTTTTTTCATAAAGTCAACATCACATGGAAATTTATAAAAGAAACTCAAATGCAAAGCCAATGGCATTAATGATTGCCTTAAAACTAAGAGTTTAACAATTTTAACAACTTTCATCAACAGCTGTCACATAATGTAAGAAAATAATGAAACAGAATAACTTCGAAGAATTGAATGACATTAGCTATTAAGGCAGAGTTGTAGCTATTTCTTGCATGCAAGCTGTAGTGGAGTTGGTATTGTGATATATCAGGTAATGATTGTTTAGTTGTAACTTCACATTACACAAATACTGTTATAGAATGCAGTTTTGCGCATGAAACAAACTCAATCAAGTCACATTTTAGGGCATTGTTCTATTACTTATCAACCCATCCACACTGTGACCAAGGTTTCCACAATTGAAGGAAATTTCTATCAATCAACCAGAACAAGGGAGGGCAGGTAATAGGAGATATTATGCAGTTTTTTCAAGTTCTTTTTGTCTCTCTTTTTCTAAGTCATGGAACCCAGACTTACATATTGTCGATGTTACAGTCATAGGGCAAGGAAATAAGGGAAATTATGAACTCAGTAAATCAAATAGTAAATGGTGACTAAGTGAATTGCTCAATTTTTATTGAATTTGGTATTGTATTGTAGGCTGCCTCCCAGATAGAATTCTAAGCTGCTAGAAGGTTACTTCTGCAAGGTTATATTGCTGCAACTGTAATGAACTCTTACACATCAATAATCATTAGGTACTATGTATGATTATGTCTAGATTTCCTAATCAAATTAGATTTCCTGCCAAATCACAAAGTTGCCTTAATAACATACAGCAACAAACCATTGCCAATGAATAACACACTTGGCCCCTCAAATATTTTGCAATATGATATTAATTGTAATAGCCTAATATATTATATACTGCTATACATTTACCCAGCTAAATTGGTAGCAATTTCCTGTTAATAAATAATTTGGTACCGGTACACAGTATATCTTTTGCAGTATTAAAATGTTAAAACTGTGCGAATGCCATTGGGTATTTCATATATTATCTATTTTATTTCATCAGTTGAAATGTCTAAGCATGAAATAACAGCCAGCTATTAGGTAGCCTTTGGGGCTTTTTTTCTCATCCGAATATACCTTAATTCTTTCTCGGTATCTTAAATAGAATATCAAATACATTCCTCAATTGATTCTCCAATTGAGTGTAACAGAAAAAGCAAATATCCAAATAACAAATACTATGGTTTACTAGTCAAAGGAATGTTCAAAGTTGTTTATTGTCATAGTTATCAAATTTTGTTTAATTGTGAAAGTAATTAAACTTTTGATTTAAAAATGATCAAAGTATTTATACTTAAAAGCTACTGTACAGTATACAATTGTATTGATTCACAATGACAGCTATAATAGTTTATTCAACAAAACGGCATATTATTAATCTTGATAAACGATCTGTCGATAACGCGATGGTTATTTAAAATCAATTTACAGTATGTCAGTCAAAACAATGTTGATTTATGGAACAGATGTATTGAACGATAATCACTTACCTGGAATGCAGTATACTACAAACATCCTTACAGAATTCATTGCTCTGCCTGCAATACTTTCGCAGTTCGTCAAAACTTTTTACATCCTATTTACACAGAAATGGAAGGTTTTCATTCTTTCGAAGATCTATTATTATGCTCGCCTATTAGCAAATTGATTCAACAATGGTTTTAGAGATTATGATTCTGAAAATGCAGCCTGAAATCAACAGAGCTATAATATGAGCTATAATATGGTATATGTAATTTCTTACCCAGAATCGATCTTCAAATTTCACCATATTAGTAAATTTGAAGATTTTATAAAGTTCTTGTTTGTTTTGGTTTCCTTGCTTGCGTTATTTTGTTTTCAAAACAGGCTGTGAACTTTGTATCAAGTTAGTTAATTTGTAGCCTTGAAAATATTTTGTTAGGTACCAAGCTTCGCAACGATTACATCACCACGGCCCACACAAGGGCATATAAACCATTGCCTCATATATGAATGTCTCATACTGGATACGATATATTTTGTGTATATTATGACAACAAAAATAGGGTTGATAGTCGTAGGAGACCAGTGAAATCAGAGGGTCCTCCTCTTAGACAGTTTTATCGCTACTGTACCACCAAGTGTACTGTACCCATAGGTTACTGATTTACTGTACCCACAGCCGTCCCAATCATACTTTTGACCCTGTATATAGCGTATAGTCTATAGAGGAAGAAACATGATTTGAAAAACTATATCTTATAAACTCAAGATACGAGTTGTGGACCGGTCAAGACTCCCTCAAAGAGCAGCGATCTTGATTTTGGGGCAGGGCGTTTTTGAGACATCTTATTAGCGCTATTACTATAATTGCAAACGATTGCATTTGGAGCTATATGTCAAGGCAGGTTTTGCAAGCGCCGAGGTATGCGCGGGTGTAGTCAGTTCACAGAACCGTCAGGACGATTCTTGTTTTCTGTGAATTTTTCCATAACATCAACAAATATGTGTAATGAATAAATGAAAGAACGAATGGGGTTGTTTACCATAACTTACACACTCCTTCGTACCTACCAAAAGGAGACGATGATTTTGGGTCAGCTGGGGTACGAATTGGAACGGGTCACTCCAAAATCATGAAATTTTAGGCAATTGATATTAAAGCCTCACCATACAAAAAACTATGGAAAATATGTAGCTCATTATTCGTAAATAACCTTTTACATACAGTGGCAGTGTATTCTTTCTTTAACCAAAACCCAACAGGATTCTATTCACTGAGTTACTACAAGTGTTCAAATGTCCACACCACATTATGCACTCACTACATGTCTACGCGAGTTTCATCACATTACAGTTCATTTCCAGAAATGATCTGATTCTAATACAAAACGAATCACGCTTTTGATTACTGCAAACAGTTGTTTTAATTTCAGACATTAATTCTTTTCCAAGATTGAAATATAGTGAGCCTGCTCCTATATAATGATCTTGCCCTATAAACTCTCCAATAACGTTTAACGGTTAGGAAGCTTCGCGCGACGTTATATGCAAGGGAATGAAAGCGACTAAATCATGCTGAATAGCGCTACAAAATAATTTCATAATTTCACAATTTTGCGAGATGAAGGAACCCATCACCGGACCGGTATCCATCATCGACGAACATTGGCTGTGTGGACGAATACAGTCGACGATCGTTACAATAACCAGAACATCGATGGTATTAATGCAATGAGTTATTTTGTGCAACCTGTGTTTAAAATATATCACCTTTCCAATATTTGGTCGGATAAATATGAATACTGATATAAGGACGCCCTACAGTGGCCACAGCTCTATACGAATTTTTCATTTAAAGAAATGTGTTGCAACGAAAGAGACAGGGCTCCTGTATATCACTAAAAAGTGTAATAACACACGCGTAGCAAAAAACACCGCAAACCTGGATTCAAATTCAACGCTGTTTTTAAACATCACGTTGGTGGTGGTGGTGGAGGCGGGGGCAGATTTGTTGGTAAAGGTGGCGGTGGTGGAGTAGCTTGTGCACTTGAAGGTAAGGGTGGCCCCGCGTGATGCGTAGTTTTATCAGTGATGTTTATTGGTCGTTGCGGTGGAAATTTCTGAACTCTCTGCGGCCCAGGCGGAGATGCAAAATCCTCGGATACATTTTTCTTTGTTTTATCTGTATCACTAGAACGGTCATTTGATGGTACCGCCGACGCTGGCATATCAGGCCTCGGTTTCATGAAGGAGGATGACGGACGTCTGTGACGATCGCCGCTAGATTTCTTAGCATCTAAAGGTGAGCCACTATGTCTATGTAATGTTGGTAATTTACTACCACTGGGGTGAGAATTTGTATGACTGCTTGCTGAGTGCCCGTGACGTTTGTTTGAGCTGTGATGCGAGTGAGTGGAACTATTTCCATGAGCTGAACTGCTGGAGGTACGATGTGCATGAGAACTGTTAGCCGAACTGCTTTTCATTGTTGGTTTGGGTGAAGAACTACGATGAGGCTGGCCCGTGTTGGTGCTGCCACTCTTTGTTGGTAATTTGTGATGTGAACCAGGGGTGGAATGAAAGCCTGGTTTGGATGGCAAGTGTGAGCTGTTGTGCTTAGACTGAGATGGCGGTCGATTTGAAGAGGACGGATGTTTTGACTGAGAGCTATGTGACGAGCCGGAGTGGACTGTTTTTAGTTTCTTAGCAGGGGTAAGCGATTCATCATGCTCTCGTTGTTTGTGTTTGGTTCCTGAAATTACTTTATCATCCTTATTACCACCTGAGCTCTTAGTATTATTACTGGCGATCTTAACTTGGTTTTCATGAGTCATCGAACTTGACGAGTTGGATACGTTCGCATATCTTGTAGTTAGAGGTGGCAATGAAGGCAACACGACTGTGGACGTTGGTGTTTCCACTACAGCAGCACTGCTAGTGATCGTTAGCGTTGCATTGCTGTTTTTCTTTTTACAAATTTGTTCGTTTAATTGCTTCGTAGATGTATCAATGGCACTTGATGAATCATTATTCGTCGAATGATCTCTTTTCAACGATTCGCTGTTCGATGGTTCCCCTTTGGATGAATTTTCACTCTTCGAGGAGGATTCCTCTTTAGAAGTTGATGCGTTACCATTTGTTGGAGCAACATTTTTACCGGACTTCTCCCCGGCGGTCTTGGGGCGATGACCCCCCTACACAAAGGTAGATTTTTCAAAAACGGGCCTCCACAACGACTCTTTTATTAGGATTAAGGAAGCGAAAATACAGTATTGATGCTGCCAGGGTTTCCACGATGCAAGGACAATTCCTTACAATTGACAACCAAAAGGGAGGGAGGGAACTGTGTTAATAAGATATATTATGCATTCTTTTCAAAAAGTTCCTTGTTTCTCTTTTTTGTCATGCTATTCCCCTATGAGGACAACCATATGCAAATAAGTTGTGGAAACCCTGGATGCTGCACTAATCCTTGTTTTCCTGAATAGGACTAACCTTGTAAATGGTAACAGTGCTAATTCTTCTCTTCAACCTGTTAGGGCAGTTCTCGATTATAGTCAAAAACTCTTGACAGATTGCTGGAAAAGCAAATGAGTGTACGTTGATATAAACAATGTAACCAATTGTATCATTGATATATTTCAAGAACACTAAACGGTATGTTCCCTCTATTTAACGCACCTGACATATTTTGACATCTAGGCTACAGATCAAACTGTGTACTAGACACAATAATTGTGTCAAGTTTATACATTGGACAACCTCAGATCTAGGCACCATAAGAGAATGCACTAGAAACTTACTGTCCAAAGATTGTTTAGTTACTGTAGGATCCACATATTCCCACCAATCCTTATTATCACTAGACCGAGGAAACTAAAAATAAATAATATACTGTGTGTTAGCCAGTAAATTTTTATGAGTGAATATTAAATGCTAGCATTATACATGCAGACTTATCATACATATGTGAATAAGGAGAGTTTTCAGGATGTTTAAGATTAATATCCAAATGTAAGAGTTTCCTCAAATTATTGTTTGAAAAAAAAAACAATGAGTGCAATCTTTCTCTATTAGGCTACATTTGTGGGACATTCTAGGTGTTTTAATACATATAACTTGAATGTAATCTCAGGACTTTGAAGAGCTGTGAGAACATGCGTATGAAATTTTTTTACATGGATTTTACTGTAAAACAAAATAATAAATACCATTCACTACCATGTATTATCATTAGTTAAATGTATGTAACTAAAATATGAGAATACTTCCTTACTTCCCAGTTGGACCATTTACAAGCCAGATGAATGCAAACACATGCGACGACAGAAGGTTTGTGCTCAATACAAAAAGGTGTGAGATGAAGACTTAAAAAAATTTAAAATCTTTGCTAAGAAATTGTGTGGCATTTAAAAACGGAATGTTTGTGGGCTTTTTATGAACTTATCCACGTCTAAAATGAAATCAGACATAGTGGATACATCACCCTGTCAAAAAATTAATATAGTATGAAAAAGTGGCTATGTAGTGTATTCCTTTGCTCCTACCTGTTTGTAGCCATGAAATACGATGTTTGGGCAAGATCTTTGCTTGCTGTTAAATTATAGAATTACCAGTTAATGACATCGAAGTTAGCATATAAACCATACACTAAGATCCTTCCTCACCTCTTACTAACTGTGTTATTCTGACCACATGTGTATGAGGATGATCAACAGTCAATTCAAACCCTATTTTGTATACAAGTTATAAATTCAATCTCAAAATGTTTACTAGTGTTGTGAAGTGTGCATTGATCAAGGTGACTTGTGCTTGAAATGTCAGGTAATAGTAATACCAACATGATTTTAAAATATATATAATTGCACATTATTTATATGTGAAATTAACATTATATGAGAAACACCTGAGAAATTGTTATATGAAGAAGATTTCCTTTATACCTAATGTTTGAAGTAATATGCTTTCATTGATGACAAGGTCTTGAGCCTGTTGAAGGTATGCCTATTACAAAAGTTACAAATAATCAAATTAGTTATAATTTTGCAATAATTATCCAGAATACCTTACAATGCCTACCTCACTCTTTGGATCAAGGTGTTCATTCTTTTGAAGACAAATATTTGCCACTTTTATAACATGTTCCAGTTTTCTTGGCTGTTCTTCTAGCTTTGCAGACAGAAACAGACAGCATGGAGCAATGGACTAAACAAATATATAAAACAATTAGCACAAATTCAAGTCCTGTTCTTCTGAGCCTCTGTAAGCAATGTCACCAATTTCATATATTTTTTGCTTTTATTGTGGATGCCAAAAAGGACTGAAAAATGACATGTGGATGCAGACTTTCGTAAAAATGAATATATAAATATTCAAGCATTTATCCATTTTCAAATATATTCAAAAGTACGTACAAATGAAAGCAACCTTAAAATGTGAATGAGAAGATAATGGAGGTTTCCCTGCACACATTTTCCATCTTAAACATTTCAAAGAGTACAATAATGAACCTTTAATACCAATTATAATGATATATCACCAAGACCTTGACTTAGACACAATTTTGTGCAACTTTGCAAGCACTAAAACATGAACCTAATGGCACATATTTTGATAATTGTTAGTACATATAAAACCCAGTAGCCACTCTATGATTTCTATCATTTTGGTATATTTTTATGTTTTCAACTAGAGGAACCTGAAATTGAAAATTTTTAATTGTCATCACCATTGATATACACTTACATGTCACTTGAATTATCTATTAAATTAGGTCTAATCAGAACTTACATTGCGATTCATGTCATGAAACGAGTGAAACATGTAAAACCTATGCATATAGACGATTGCTGTATTGATTGTGAGCTGTGAGCTGTATGTTTGAATTTAAAGTCAAGAAAAAAACAAATCTATGATAGGAACAAAATATCAATACAAATATTTATAACAGTTTGATTAAAACCGATAAAATTTAGTGGTATTTCATTCAAAATACCGGTTTATGTCATGAAAATATGGGTAATTTTATACGAAGGATACACTAGTAATCGCTGCCCCATGTCTTGAATTAGGTTAGCAGACTGCTGCCTATAACTTAGCTCTTTCGCAACATCGATTCCAGAAAGCACAGAGGGCGTTCTTTGCAACTCTTCTTTTGAAAAATACCAACGATCCTGACCTTCACTGTGAACAAGCGCCATGATGTTTGAATTGGACAGTTTTGCGCATGTCCAACAGCTACGACGTTCCCTTCGGAGAAGGGCTGCAAATTTAGCCAAACCAAAACATCAACAAAACCGCAAGTTTTAAACCTTTTTACTTCATTGCCATCGTTTAAAACTTCTAAATTCCTCTGAGACTTATTCAAACGAATTTCCGACAACGTCTTAGAATTTACACGACAAAACCGACTTCACAAAAATAGAGAATTTCTGGTCACGTGATACCTTTGTTTACCATAAGCTTTGTTTTCGTTACACTACAAGTTGAACCGTAAAATGCGAATTTATACTTGCCTTTGGATCAATGTAGGTCAAATAGCTTTCGAAGTCATAAAAAATATACATCAGTTGTCAAAGCAAAACATGCTCCACGGTAATATTCCATCTTGACAGGAATCTGAGCGGATATTTACTTGTAGCTTTCTTACCTGCTACCCGTACATGGAACACTAGCGCCGACCGCTTCGATCGGGGAAGATCGACTGCGTGTATAAAATATTACTCCAACACAAAGTTGAGCCAAAATATCGCTACGAAGGTCAATTATATACATAATCGTTGTATATAGATGAAAAATAGCTGGCGAGGGTATTACAATATCGTGTCTGTGGATCGAAGAGCTTCTCCATTAAGGGAAGGCCTTCCCATCAGCAACAACCATGAAGGTTGATGAACGCCCGCATCAGTTGTGTCGACTTTATAAGCAATGTCGTATGAGCCTGCAGTAGTGCCTGGTCTCAGCGGTAGCGATTAGTTACATAAAAAATATTGTGAACAATGGGCTGCAATAGAAGGATCCACTAATTGCAACATATTACCAGGCCAACTAATATTTTTTTAATAACTAGAATGAGTTTTCCGCCTGTTTGACTATTGACTTGTTTCTATTGCTGTATGAGAAGACGTCACTCAGTCACTTCATGTCATGACATAGCACGTAACTCGACCAATCAAAATTCTAGATGTTCGAAGGGTCTTAACTTCGAGTGGAATTATACACACTTCAAATTCAAGCCAGCAACAGTTGTTGATGGAAAAATGAGTCAACTATCGGTTCTCCGGCAGGAATCGAACCTACGCTTTTGCGATGCCGGTGCAATTGGGTCCAATGCTCTTGCCACTGAGCTACAGAGGTAGCTGAAAAGAGCAAGCGTGGTTAATGTGCATATGCTGGTAACTCCGTGAATAGGTGATGGTAAATCAAGTTTCTCATATATTTTAATATATTAGAAATATATTAAAATTACCAACTATCGACGCATGCAGCGACAGCAGCTGTTTGGACATCCTGTTAACGTCCTTACAGTGCTGTGCCATCAAAAATCTTATACCTAGAATGTAGCAAAACATTAACGAGGTATAGACTATAGTGTATACACAACGCCGCGTTGCGCTCCGTTTTCGAACCGGTCCGATGCAGCGATTTCAGATTTTAAATATTCCAGTTTCAAATATTTCAGTTTTTGTACTTCTGGTCTTACCATCCCCCTATTCAATCAATTGTATGGTTGAATATTGACTGAAGTGTTATTAGTTACCATTGTTGTGCGGGACTTTGTATTGCAAGCATTTCGCTTCAGCTTTCAAGCTGGATCGTAAGTTCAAGTAAAATTGTCTTGTGACTGAAACGGAAAGGTAAGAACTATTAAATATGTGTTATCATGTTTTTATACCTGATGATGATATCCGTGCGGACTCCACAATGCCCGGACTGGTCAGGATAACATTATTATTTTCAAGTTGAAATTTCTTTTACTATGTTCCGACTTGAGGCTCTCGCTTGAATGGAAATATATATAGTCAAGGTACACGGGAAATACACTACAATCCTCAGCACCTCAGGCCGCTTCAAATAGGATTATTTAGGCTGTCTTCCACTGTCGCGCTTTTTGCCCGTACGTACACGCACATAAAAGCTAGCTTAAAATCTTTTAAGTTGATGCATAATTGATTTTATGCTAGAAAAAAAGACTATGTCATCAACAGAATCCAACCCTATGGTTCCATGCAATCGTTGATTTATGAACTTAAACTTTTACGTGCGTGTAAACGCGACAGTGGAAAGCAGTCCTTTATCGGTAGATTTTGCGTGAGCGGTTGCGTCCTCGATTCGCCTGTTATAGCGTAAGACGTAAGTGATCTCTCTAAAACACTATGTGGAGATATTATCAATGATTAGTATATAGCTTGCCATTACTGAAAGTTCACCACAGAAAAATTCAGACCATGCGCCAATAAGTTTATTTTTTTGGTATATACATAAGGTACACATTGCGTTGGTATAGTTGATATCAAATATCAAATATACCTAATAATACATCTCTCGCCTATGGAAATTTGGTTTTCAGTATCATTTTTTATGCTAGGTGGAATTGGCGATATGGTCACTTAACAACTGCGCAAATGGACGGAACAACGGCAACGCACAGGCTTTGCATTATTACATGCCCAATCAATTTAACAATGCTTGAGTCATAAGTTGAGTATGTACATGTTAGCCTGAGAGTGCAGACCACTGGTGTAGACGTATTTCTTTATTTACGTCTGTATACACAGGCTACAGACCATTGCAAAACAAACAGAACTAACAGACCCCGCCGATATTTTTCTGGTCAATGCATTTTTTTGCTATTAAAATCAAGCTGTGATGAAGCTACAGAGCCGTGTAATATTTCGCAGTTTAGTTGAAAGTATAACGCAAAGTATAACGCCCTTTGATGGTAACCGGCCGAGTCTGAGTGTTTGAGATTGATCTCTGTATTTGCTGAAGAAGATCCTTTATGTTTTGCGATGGGTACGCGGCCGATTCTTCACCGTTTCACAACATAAAATCCTAATTTGCATACGCGGCCGGATCACAGATAGATCACAGACGACATAAATAGATAGTCATAACAGGTATACCGTATGCGTCCTTGCCCTTGGTGTCATCAATGGGCGTTTATAGGGGCACAGCAAATCAATAACAGCCTACCATTGACCTTGAGTCTGCGTTCACACTAGTACTTTGCGTATCAATTTACGCCAATGCTGCAACGCAGTTTGTGGAAGCGGGGAAATAAGGGGCTAGGCTATACTCCAGAAACAAAGGGGGAGGGAGAACTTCGCTTTCATATTTCTGGTATATTTCTGATATATTTTTTTTGGTTTGCTAACGGATTAAACAATCCGTTTTAATCATTTTCTCATCAATCTCTTGCTGGTCGGACAAAACGACGAATGACTTTTTTCTAGAATTTGGCCCATGATTGTACGTCACATTCACACACGTATCTCGAAATATGCGAGTGTTTTGCCTTGGACTGGAAAAAAATCACAGCTATGTCTGCAAGAGTCGTGCTCATGCAGAAATCTACATTCTGCACATATCTGATTTCCAAATTCCATCGTCCAAGTATGAGGTCTTCGTATTCGTGAAGGGCTATTAAAATTGCACCAATTAATAACATAGAAATCGTTTTTTTTTGTTTAAATTATAGAAAAAAAGTTTAAAAATGGCGCTCACAGTTGACCAGATGCTAGAAAAGATCGGGGAATTCTACAAATTCCAATGGCTATTGCTAGGAATTTTTGGCTACGCCGTCTTCGCTCTCGATGCACTCCCTATTATGATTGTGACATTTATTACGGCCGAACCACAATGGGAATGCGTAGGAGGATACAACACTTCGGTTTGTAATTTTACGAAACCAATTGGGTTAACCAGCGATGATTATGAAGCAAGATGTGATATGCCGAGGGACGCCTGGAGATACGTTGATGGATTTACCTCAACAGTTACCGAGGTGAGTTTTCAGTTGATGACAGCTGTTTTTCAGGGCAGTTTTAATAAATATGCCTGGGGCAGTGAAGGGCCTCTTAGCAGCGGCGTAGCCAATGGGGGGCAAGGGGGGGGGGGGGCGGTCGCCCCCCCCAATGGTCTTTAAAACCGTTCTCATGAAATGTTTAAATCCAGCGGAATATGAGGAGGGGGGATCAAGTTAGGTAAGCAACGAGTAATCAGTAAATCTAAAGAGATTTTCACGTGTATTGTTCGTTGTTCTAATGTAATAATGACAGAATTTTGTAATTTGTTACCTTACGATTACTTTTAAAAGCTCCCATCAGAATGCGGGAAATGGCGTTTCCAAGCCTTAGAAATCCAAAATTTTCCCAGGGGAGAATGCCCCCGGACACCCCTAGATAGTTTGTGGCTTCCCCACTCACTGGTCGCCCCCCCCAAATTTTCTACCCTGGCTACGCCACTGCCTCTTAGAATGTAAATATTAGCACAATAATTATGTAATATAGTAATGATATTCTCCCAAGTTCACTGAACAAATCTCGATCAGTTTACTTCCAACAAATCTTGATCTCGGCGTGGTCCAAAAACGTGGGAAATCAAAATACAGAAGACATCCCAGACCTTCTTAAAGGCAACCTCGTTCCCCGGACCTTTTACCTTGATTTTCGCCCCCAGCCCCAACAACTTGTAATATTTTACGTGCGTGCTAGTACATGCTAACTGAAACGCAAGAGTGGAGAGCAGCCCTAAGTGGAAATTACTCGGGGAATTAGTAAAAGTAATTAGTGGAAGTAGGTGATGACACGCACTGCGTAAAAAAGCAAGTCAGAAAACAAAACTAATTAGTGTTTTACAGTGGGTTAGAACGAGTGAGTTGTGGATCGAGGAGCTGCGACATATCGTGACACGAACGGTGATGTATTATTTAGTGACGCGGGTGAAACATATAGGCATAAAGCACATAGGCATAAATTTAGATATGTGAAAGACACGCGGAATGCTACTATACGTGCATTCCATTGGATAACCGAACAATATATACAGGACTTCTTAAATATAAGCTAAAGTAAAGGTACTACCATGCATATGACTGCCTGTTCCCCTATTTTTTCAGTACGATCTAGTATGTGAGAAGTCACTGTTACAGTCAGTTGCACAGTCATGCTACTGGGTTGGAATGTTGCTTGGTTTGATCGCTGGTGGATACTTGGCAGATAAATTTGGTAGAAAAATTATTTTCTACATTGGTTCCGCTAGCGTTATTATTGCGACATGGATAATGATCTTCCCAGAATCTTTTATTGTTTTTATCGTATGTCGAGTCTTTATTGGTCTTGGCTCAGGTAAATACAAAAGATGATTGCAGTCATCACGCGTTTTCAGTCATCATCTTAATTATATATTTGATTCTAATTTAAGGTTTTCGTAACGCAACCAGCTTCGTTATGCTCACAGAATTCACAACAGAAAAACACCGTGCAAAAATAGGTGTTGGCTCTTTCTATTTCTGGGTGGCTGGTTTGATGCTTTTGCCGTTGATAGGCTATTTTGTTACCGAATGGAGATATTTTTTACTCGGAACTGCTTGCTTTGCAATACCGTGTTTATTCACGTGGTGGTGAGTCTTGTTTCATTCTTACATTTCAGTCAATTGGTATAAAGACACCTACCATGTAGTTTATAGTTACCTGGGGATTGATTTCTATAGATGCATGTCAAGTCCATGTATATGCATGCACTGCATGATCAAAAGAACATTATACTCACAGTAAAATTATTATGTCGTTGCATCTAGGTTTATTCCAGAGAGTGTACGTTGGTTGTTACTTCGCGGGAGAAAAACAGAGGCGAAAGAACAATTGGAGAAGGTCGCTGCCATTAACGGAAGGGAAATGCCAAATGAAAGCTTACAGAATATTGAATCGAGTGGTGAAACTGGAAGTTTCAAACATCTTTTTTTCAACTGGAAAGTGGCGAAAATCACGTTGATTAGTTGGAATTTGTGGTTGGTTTATGTATATTTTAAAGCTGTATATAGGCAAAATTGATGACAGCCAATATGCCTGTATGGAAGCTCCACTCAACGACTGATATCCTGCTCAATTTATTAGATTATCCGGACGAAACCTCCCCCAAAGACCTCCCTTCCCTGTGCAAACTAACTGGTGCAATGGTGTTTTTGGCTAGTATATTTCTTTTTAACATTGTATAGGTTTGCAAACTCTTTAGTTTATTACGGTGTTTCGTACGGCTCCGTTGACCTTGGCGGAAATCGATACGTAAACTTTGCTTTAACAAGCATTGTTGAACTCCCGTCCAATATTTTATGCATCTTCGTTGCTAACAGGTAACTTTGTCTTATAATGAACTCGTCCCATGCAGAAGCTTCCATAGAGAAACACAGACTTCACAGACTCATGGTGTATTTTTATTGGAATTGTTTTGTTTTGTTCCCACTTTCTAATAAGTTGCTATATAACCTAAGTGAATGTCGCCAGCATATCCTGTTAGCCATCAATACACCATTTAATTGTGATTTTATTTTCAGATATGGTAGGAAAAAAACTGTCATTGTTGGTTTGATTGTCGCTTGCATTGCGGCCCTTATTTCTGTCGCGATACCTGACGACCAGTCTAATGACGGTAGCTATATTTTTTAACTTAAGGGGGCCTATTGTTGAAAAGACAGTTAAAGGCAAACGCTAGCAGCTGGGTTAATACAAATCTACAAATCAAACTTTTCAACAGTATAATTTATCTAGTTTAAAATCGATTCAGCCGGAAATCATGGCGCAACTTCGTGGGCTGGGAACACCGGCTTCTTTGAATCTCGTTTTGTTGCAGTTTTTCATTCCTTATAGGATATACCGGTGGCAGAATCTTTTTAGCTGTTTTGGCGAAGTTCTTCATTAATATGGCATTTTCAGGAATTTATATCTGGAGCACAGAATTATTTCCCACATTTATAAGGTATCTTGAATATACCACAAAACTATACTCAAGTCCCTTTGTACAAGTTTAATTTCTAGTAATACATCATTTCTAAAATTTACGTTTCATTTTTAAAGAGGTATGGGGGTAAGTACATCATCGTCTGCTGCCAGGATAGGATCCTTTTCAGCAAGCTACATTGTTTGGTTGGTAAGCTTGGCTTTTTTTTTTCACAATCATTCATTGAGGAAGAAGATAAGATACGAGTTCCAAATTGCATTGACAAAAAACGTTGGAATTACATTCTATTTCTGTTAATATTTTTTTTGTTCTAACTTCTAAATATCCTAAACGTAGACAAAATCCATTTTTCTCAGATAAAAAAAATTTTACCATTAGATTCGCATTCATTCCATCCTACCCTTTGGAATTATGGGAATTATTTGCCTTGAAGCCGCAATTGTGGCAACGTTTTTGCCCGAAACGAATGGAAGACCAACTATTGAAACATTGCAGGAGATGGTCAATTACGAAGAGGAGAAAAGGCGTTCCGTGGTCATGAGTGAGGTCATTGCCAACAGTAAAGCAGAAATTAATGAAAATACACATATGTAGCAATTTAATAAGTTTTTACAGGGACTTCAGAGGTGGGGGGAGGGAAGGGCTGCATGGAAGACATTTTCCTGACAGGCATTATTGAGATAGCCCTGGGTGTTGAATTATGTTTAATTATGCACTAGTTGTGTTTTCATATAAAAAATCACTATTCGTCTCTGTCTATCATTTTAAATCGAAAATCGAACAGCCTTTCAGAGCTATATAGAAATCGACACACCACCAAACCCCCAACCCCCCCCCCCCAACTCTCTAACACGTCCCGCTGGCCCTGATTTAATGAATGAAGAACCGGTCTGTTATGTAGGCGGTTAATTATTGATATATTGTAATAATCATTGTGATGTGTATGTACACGGTCAATAAAAATTGGCATTTCTTATAGCTATGTATGACTGGTTCATTCAAGAAATGCTTAAGTAGGAAGTGCATCTTTTATTCTTGCTATCATTTCCGAGTGATAAAAGGGATTCAGTACTACGCAATATATTTTTAACATTAACGAAACATGAGGTCAATTCTGCATTAATCATTAGGAGCGCCGTTCAAATTTAATCTATTTCTTATCACCTGCAGATCAGTATCACTCGGACACGTTTCCAATTACTTCGCTTTGAATAACGCTTCCGATTATTCCTCAGCAGGGGACTCGCTCTGACCTCCGCAGAGGCTTCGAATACAAATGCGCTAGATTTTTAAAGATGACCGCTGCTGCTAAAATTAGAAACGCGGGCGAGGGTTAGGGAGAGAGAAAAAGTGAAAGAGGCGACCAGGAATATGACCTGGTTCATAAAGGATAGGTCAAGAAGCTACTGGCACATATCTAAAAATCAAAACGAAACACACGCAGGATTACGACGCTTACGAATTAAGATTAATATAGAATGATAAGTAATGTCGGCAGAATTAGGTCCACGTGCATGGCCGTTAAAAAAATAAATTTTGCAAAATAAAATCAGAATTAAAAAATAATCCAACGGCTTTTGTGTAGCGGTTTGCCTGGATGCGCTTTCCTAAAAAAATAATATTAACCTTTTATATGACCTACAAGTATTCCAAATACGAGAACTTAAATAGCAAATATATATCGTGAATATAATCTCGCGAGCCTTTGGTGTTTTTTCGTGTTGTGTACCATACGGATTTTGAACTTTTTCAGATCACGTGCAGTACAGTTGAACGCGAATTTAGGAGCCTCACAAGCCAGGCTTTTCTAAAATTTAGTGACCCACGCAATCACGCAGATCGCCGTTATTATTAATAAAAGCCCTGGGAACGAGGATGATAGTACAAAGGTTAATACTTTCCTGTCCAAATAAATCTCTTCGAATGACATCAAATGTTTTTTTTCGAAGAATTACAAGAACATGATCGGCAAACTGTATGGCCAACATGAGTTTGTGTCCCTGTGAGGTGTGTTACAATTATTACTCGTCAATCGTAGTTAGATATTGAAATATCCATTATATGCATTCGTGACAAACATATCTATGATAATAAATTACGATTAATTGCAACTATAATAGTTGCAACATATTTCCAAGCGCATCAATATTATGTACGTTCGTGTGCAGTGAAATAATTAGAGAACATTTCCGCAGCAGATGTTATCTGATATCCTAGCATCTCTAAAATATAAGTGTTGAAATATTAACTTCAGATATTTTGGCTAGCGCTGATTTTAACGCCAGAACCACTTCCATCGAATTAAGGGTGATTGAGGAATGCTCGGAGGATCCGACAGATAATATTCAAGAGGAAACTGTCGTACAAAATGCCGGAGAGAACAACGAAGTAATCTGTGAATGGGAAATCTGAAAACCGGCAGTTGGAAAGCAAAGATTATTATCAAGACTGCTTCGAAGGTTACAACGACAGCTGCCGAAAGCAAAGCATTACCTAAACCGGCAAAACGAAAATTTAGTTTAAGAAGGAAATCTCGAGTCGAGTTTTGTGTTAAACCAGACGTTAGACAGGGAAATGTGGAATTAAGCACTACGGCATCAGCTGTTTGGAAATCCTGTAAACGTCCCTACTACAGTGCTGTGCCATCAAAAATTTTATGTCTAGAATGTAGGAAAACATTAACGAGGTAGGGACCTTAAGCATGGAGGACGGCAACACGACGAGGACATGGTTGGAATACTCCTTTAAATAAATGTTATGGTAAAGTGTTGTTGTATATTATCAACTGTACCAATTTAATGTGATATAAGACGTTGAAAACATCGTGTTTACGTTTAGGGACAATTCTATAGAGTCCTAATTCGTGGTAGCGCTCCCTGGGTCCTGAAATGCAGACGTTCTACATAGGACCAGGGCGCCTATAAGATAATAAACGACGTTTTGCCGTTGTAACGCAGATCACGTCTAAAACGTCCGTAGGTACTTAATAATTCATTTCTTTTCATTTTATTGATAGCTGCCGTCGTCGTGCTCCCGTCCTACATGCTTTAGGCACAGAGCATACAGAGGTTTGATGTTGTTAGCCAGTGCGCTAAAGAGAGGCCCTATCCCCCCCCGAACATTATAAATAGCCATCGCTATATAAATAAACAGATCGCTCCCACTTCTATACTCTTCTAAAGGATAAGAACTAACAAAATCTGGTTTTGAGAAAAAAATTGAGCAACGTTTTTGTCAAAAATACGATTTCTCCAGATAGTTCTGTCTCGGCTGTTTATATTCCATACATGTGTTCAAGCCGCCGCCATATGCATGCTTTCCCGGGGGGAGAAGGCCTCTCTTGAGCGCACTGGCTAAGCCAGGGGTACGCAAAATTAATGGTGTCTGGCAACGCCGCGTTGCGCTGCGTTTTCCATCCGGTCCGACGCAGCGATTTCAGATTTTAAATATTCCAGTTTTAAATATTCCAGTTTTTAGTACTCCTGGTCTTACCACCCCCCTATTCAATCAATACGATTGTATGGTTGAATATTGACTGAAGTGTTATTAGTTACCACTGTTGTGTGGAACTTTGTATTGCAAGCATTTCGCTTCAGCTTTCAAGCTGGATCGTAAGTTCAAGTAAAATTGTCTTGTGACTGAAACGGAAAGGTAAGAACTATTAAATATGTCTTATCATGTTTTTATACCTGATGATGATATCCGTGCGGACTCCACAATGTCCGGACTCCGGATAAGTGATAACATTATTTCAAGTTGAAATTTCTTTTACTACGTTCCGACTTCAGGCTCTCGCTTGATTGGAAATATATGTAGTCAAGGTACACGGGAAATACACCACAATCCTCAGCACCTCAAGCCGCTTTAAATAGGATTATTTAGGCTGTCTTCCACTGTCGCGCTTTTTGCCCGTATATACGTACACGCACGTAAAAGCAAGCTTAAAATCTTTTAAGTTGATGCATAATTGATTTTATGCTAGAAAAAAAGACTATGTCATCAACAGAATCCAACCTATGGTTCCATGAAATCGTTGATTTATGAACTTAAACTTTTACGTGCGTGTAAACGCGACAGTGGAAAGCAGTCCTTTATCGCCGGTAGATTTTGCGTGAGCGGTTGCGTCCTCGATTCGCCTGTTATAGCATAAGACGTAAGTGATCTCTCTAAAACACTATGTGGAGATATTATCAGTAATTAGTATAAAGCTTGCCATTACTGAAAGTTCACCACAGACAAATTCAGACCATGCGCGCAGTCAATAAGTTTATTTTTTTGGTATATACATAAGGTACACATTGCGTTGGTATAGTTAGTATCTAGTATCAAGTATACCTAATACATCTCTCGCCTCCGGGGATTTGGTTTTCAGTATCATTTTTTATGCTCGGTGGAGGATGGAAATGGCGATATTAGTCACTTAACAACTGCGCAAATGCCTAGTTTCCATTCAGTCGTTAGCTGTCGTTACATGTCTTTCCGTGTCTTTAGAATATCGTGAAAGACCGATAACGAATTATGGGAAGAATCATGTCGTTTGCTGTCTTTTTATGTCGTTGAGATAGGATTTGTTCTATCCGAGCGGCACTGTCGTTTTCTGTTTCTCGTAGTCGTTATCAGTCTTTCACGATTATTCCAAAGACACGGAAAGACATGTGACGACAGCTAACGACTGAATGGAAACTAGGAAAAATGGACGCAACAACGCACAGGCTTTGCATTATGTACATATTAGCCTGAGAGCGCAGACCACTTGTGTAGACGTATTTCTTTATTTACGTCTGTCATAACAGGTATACCGTATGCGTCCTTGGTGTCATCAATGGGCGTTTATATGGGCACAGCAAATCAATAACAGCCTACCATTGACCTTGAGTCTGCCTTCACATGCACTAGTACTTTGCCTATCAAATTACGCCAATGCTGTAACGCAGTTCGTGGGAGCGGGGAAATAAGGGGCTAGGCTATACTCCAGAAACAAATGCATGGGGGGGGGGAGAACTTCGCATTCGTATTTCTGGTATATTTCTGATATATTTTTTTTGTTTGCTAACGGATTAATTAAACAATCCGTTTTAATCATTTTCTCATCAATCTCATGCTGGTCGGACAAAACGATGAATGACTTTTTTCTAGAATTTGGCCCATGATTGTATGTCACATTCACACACGTGTCTGGAAACATGGGAGTGTTTTGCCCAACCTCGTTCCCAGGGCCAATTTCAAAAGAGGGGGACTGCCTTGGACTGGAAAAAATCACAGCTATTTCCGCGAGAGTCGTTCACACTTCACAAACTCAATGCTCATGCAGAAATCTACATTCTACACATGTCTGATTTCCAAATTCCATCGTCAAAGTATAGCATTAAAATTGCACCAATTAATAACATAGAAACCGTTTATTTTTGTTTCAATTATAGAAAAAAAGATTAAAAATGGCGCTCACAGTTGACCAGATGCTAGAAAAGATCGGGGAATTCTACAAATTCCAATGGCTATTGCTAGGCATTTTTGGCTACGCCGTCTTCGCTCTCGATGCATTCCCTATTATGATTGTGACATTTATTACGGCCGAACCAGAATGGGAATGCGTAAAAGGATACAACACTTCGGTTTGTAATTTTACGAAACCAATTGGGTTAACCAGCGATGATTATGAGGCAAGATGTGATATGCCGAGGGACGCCTGGAGATACGTTGATGGATTTACCTCAACAGTTACCGAGGTGAGTTTTCAGTTGATGAAAGCTGTTTTCCAGGGCAGTTTTAATAAATATGCCTGGGGGGCAGTGAAGGCCCTCTTTGAATGTAAATATTAGCACAATAATTATGTAATATAGTAATGATATTCTCCCAAGTCCACTGAACAAATCTCGATCAGTTTATACTTGATCTTGGCGTGGTCCAAAAACGTGGGAAATCAAAATACAGAAGACATCCCAGACCTCCTTAAAGTCAACCTCGTTCCCAGGACCTTTTACCTTGATTTTCGCCCCCAGCCCCAACAACTTTTAATATTTAAAAGCATTTAAACTTTTATGTGCGTGCGTGCAAATACATGCCAAACACGCGAGAGTGGAGAGCAGCCCTAAGTGGAAGTTATTCGGGGAATTAGTGAAAGTATAATTAGTGGAAGTAGGTGATGACACGCACTGCGTAAAAAAGCAAGTCAGAAAACAAAACTAAATAGTGTTTTATAGTGGGTTAGAATGAGTGAGTTGTGGATCGAAGAGCTGCGACATATCGTGACACGGACGGTGATGTATTATTTAGTGACACGAGTGAAACATAAAGGCATAAAGCATATAGGCATAAAGATATGTGACAGACTTCAAAAACAAAGCTCGCTTCGCCTGTGCGGGTAGAGCGACGCTGACTGCCTTGATGTATAGCTACTGTACGTGCATTCCATTGGCTAACCGAACAATATACTACAGTACTTCTTAAATAAGCTAACGGTAATACCATGCATATGACTGCCTGTTCCTCTAATTTTTCAGTACGATCTAGTATGTGAGAAGTCACTGTTACAGTCAGTTGCACAGTCATGCTACTGGGTTGGAATGTTGCTTGGTTTGATCGCTGGTGGATACTTGGCAGATAAATTTGGTAGAAAAATTATTTTCTACATTGGTTCAGCTACCATTATTATTGCGACATGGATAATGATCTTCCCAGAATCTTTTATTGTTTTTATCGTATGTCGAGTCTTTATTGGTCTTGGCTCAGGTAAATACATCACAATTGCAGTCATCACGCGTTTTCAGTCATCATCTTAATTATATATTTGATTCTAATTTAAGGTTTTCACAGCGTGATCAACTTCGTTATGCTCACAGAATTCACAACAGAAAAACACCGTGCAAAAATAGGTGTTGGTTCCTTCTATTTCTGGGTGGCTGGTTTGATGTTTTTGCCGTTGATAGGCTATTTTGTTACCGAATGGAGATATTTTTTACTCGTAACTGCTTGCTTTGCAATACCGTGCTTATTCACATGGTGGTGAGTCTTGTTTCATTCTTACACTTCAGTCAACTGGTATAAAGACATCTACCATGTACTTTATAGTTACCTGGGGATTGATTTCCATAGATGCATGTCAAGTCCATGTGTGCATGCACTGCATGATCAAAAGAACATTATACTCACAGTAAAATTATTATGTCGTTGCATCTAGGTTTATTCCAGAGAGTGTACGTTGGTTGTTACTTCGCGGGAGAAAAACAGAGGCGAAAGAACAATTGGAGAAGGTCGCTGCCATTAACGGAAGAGAAATGCCAAATGAAAGCTTACAGAATATTGAATCGAGTGGTGAAACTGGAAGTTTCAAACATCTTTTTTTCAACTGGAAAGTGGCGAAAATCACGTTGATTAATTGGAATTTGTGGTTAGTTTATGTATATTTTAAATATATGGAAGGCAAAATTGATGACAGCCAATATGCCTGCATGGAAGGTCCACTCAACGACTGACATCCTGCTCAATTTAATACAGCCTATTTTCGAGGCAATAGACCGTATCTGATTATCCGAACGCAATCTCCCCAAAAGACCTCCCTTCCCTGTGCAAACTAACCCGTGATGGTGTTGTTGGCTAGTATATTTGTTTTTAACATTGTATAGGATTGCAAACTCTTTAGTTTATTACGGTGTTTCGTACGGCTCAGTTGATCTTGGTGGAAATCGATACGTAAACTTCGCTTTAACAAGCATTGTTGAACTCCCGTCCAATATTTTATGCATCTTCGTTGCTAACAGGTAACTTTGTCTTTTAATGAACTCGTCGCATGCAGGAGCTTCCATAGAGAAAGAATTTCCACACGTCACAGACTCATGGTTCCCACTTTCTAATAAGTTGCTATGTAACCTAAATGAATGTCCCCGGCATATCTTCTTAGCCATCAATACATCATTTAATTGTTATTTTATCTTCAGATATGGTAGGAAAAAAACGGTCATTGTTGGTTTGATTGTTGCTTGCATTGCCGCCCTTATTTCTGTCGCGATACCTGACGACCAGTCTAATGACGGTAGCTATATTTTTCAGTTAACTTAAGGGGGCCTATTGTTGAAAAGACGGTTAAAGGCAAACGCTAGCAGCTGGGTTAATACAAATCTACAAATCAAACTTTTCAACAGTATAATTTATCTAGTTTAAAAGTTGACTCAGCCGGAAATCATGGCGCGACTACGTGGGCTAGGAACACTTCTTTTAATCTCGTTTTGTTGCAGTTTTTCATTCCATATAGGATATACTGGTGGCAGAATCTTTTTAGCTGTTTTGGCAAAGTTCTTCATTAATATGGCATTTTCAGGAATTTTTATCTGGAGCACAGAATTATTTCCCACATTTATAAGGTATCTTGAATATACCACAAAATATACTCAACTCCCTTTATACAAGTTTAAATGTTTGGCATTTCTAGTAATACATCATTTCTAAAATTTACGTTTCTTTTTTAAAGAGGTATGGGGGTAAGTACATCATCG
Source organism: Dendronephthya gigantea (assembly GCF_004324835.1). Classification (NCBI taxonomy): domain Eukaryota; kingdom Metazoa; phylum Cnidaria; class Anthozoa; order Malacalcyonacea; family Nephtheidae; genus Dendronephthya; species Dendronephthya gigantea. The sequence continues at coordinate 3,393,619 of NW_021163010.1, read as the reverse complement.
TCTGCTGCCAGGATAGGATCCTTTTCAGCAAGCTACATTGTTTGGTTGGTAAGCTTGGCTTTTTTTCCACAATCATTCATAGTGAGGAAGAAGGGGGAATAAGATACGAGTTCCAAATTACTTTGACAAAAAACGTTGGAATTACATTTCATTTCTTTTAATATTTTTTGTTCTAACTTCTAAATATTCTAAACATGGACAAAATCCATTTTTCTCAGATCAAAAAAATTCAATTTTGTCATTAGATTCGCATTCATTCCATCCTACCGTTTGGAATTATGGGAATTATTTGCCTTGAAGCTGCAATTGTGGCAACGTTTTTGCCCGAAACGAATGGAAGACCAACTATTGAAACATTGCATGAGATGGTAAATTACGAAGAGGCGAAAAGGCGTTCCGTGGTTATGAGTGAAGTCATTGCCATCAGTAAAGCAGAAATTAATGAAAATACACATATGTAGCACGTTTTTACAGGGTGTTTGGAGGTGGGGGGAGGGAAGGGCTGAGTGGGCTATAGCGGGCTATAGCCCCACACTTTTTCGACTACCATTTAAGAGGTAAAGTACTACAGGGTCAGTAACTGCATTTTCCTGACAGACATTATTGAAAAGCCCCGTGTGTTAAATTATGTTTTATTATGCACTATAGTTGTGTTTTCATATTAAAAATCACTATTGGTCGCTGTCTATCATCTTAATACGTTTTTCTCGAGAGGCGGCATTTCAGAGCTATAGAAATCGAAAAATCGAAGAGCCTTATATAGAAATCGAAAAAATTTTCAAGGGTGTCTGTATATCTATGATATACTGCCCTCACAACCCCCCCCCAACTGTCTAACACGTTCCGCTGGCCCTGATTTAATGAAAGAAGAACCAGTCTATGTTATGTAGGCGGTTAATTATTGATATATTGTAATAATCATTGTGATGTGTATGTACACTGTCAATAAAAATTGGCATTTCTTACATGTACGACTGCTTTTATTCAAGAAATGCTTAAGTGGGAAGTTAATCTTTTATTCTTGTTATCTTTTCCGAGTGATATAAGGGATTCAGTACTACGCAATATATTTTTAACAACGAAACATGAGGTCAATCCTGCATTAATCATTAGGAGCGCCGTTCAAATTTAATCTATTTCTTATCACCTGCAGATCAGTATCACACGCACACGTTTCAAATTACTTCGCTTTGTAATAGCGCTCCCGATTATTCCTCAGCAGTGGACTCGCGAGTCATCGCCATAAAAGTGAAAGAGGCGACCAGGAATATGCCAGGAATATGGCCTGTGATAGTATGACCGGCGGGGGGGGGGGGTACAAAATATAGTTGATACAGAATAGGTCAAGAAGCTACAGGCTTATATCTAACAATCACAACGAAACACACGCATGATTACGACGCTTACGAATTAAGATTACGTAATATTACGTGATAACTAACGTCGGCAGAATTAAGCCGTAAAAAAATTTGCAAAAAGATCAGAATCAAAAAATAATCCGACGGCTTTTGTGTAGCGGTTTGCCTGGATGCGCTTTCCTAAAAAAATAATATTAACCTTTTATATGACCTACAAGTATTCCAAATACGAGACCTTGAATAGCAAATATATATCGTGAATAACTTACTGAAATTAGATAATCTGAACTTTTTCAGATCACGTGCAGTACAGTTCAGTTGAACGCGAATTTAGGAACCTCGCAATTTAATAAGCCAGGCTTTTCTAAAATTTAGTGACCCATGCAATAACGCAGATCGCTGTTATTATCAATAAAGCCCTGGGAACGAGGATGATAGTACAAAGGTTAATACTTTGCTGTCCAAATAAATCTCCGCGAATGACATCAAATGTTTTTTATCGAAGAATTACAAGAACATGATCGGCAAACTATATGGCCAACATGAGTTTGTGTCACTGTGAGGTGTGTTATAATTATTACTCGTCAATCGTAGTTAAATATTGAAATATCCATTACATGCATTCGTGACAAACATATCTATGATAATAAATTACGATTGTTAATTGCAACTATAATAGTTCCAACATATTTCCAAGCGCCTCAATATTATGTACGTTCGTGTGCAGTGAAATAATTAGAGAACATTTCCGCAGCAGATGTTATCTGATATCCTAGCATCTCTAAAATATAAGTGTTGAAATATTAACTTCAGATATTTTAATAGAGAAAGATATATTTGGATAGCAGTTCTCAAGTTCCATCGTGTAATCCATGAATAAATTTTCGTTTATGCCGACATATGGCTAGCGCTGATTTTAACGCCAGAACCACTTCCATCGAATTAAGGGTGATTGAGGAATGCATAGAGGATCCGACAGATAATATTGAAGATGAAACTCTCGTACAAAATGCCGGAGAGAACAACGAAGTAATCTGCGACGGGAAATCTGAAAACCGACAGTTGGAAAACAAAGATAATTATGACCGCAAGACTGATTCGAAGGTTACAACGACAGCTGCCGACAGCAAAGCATTACCTAAACCGGCAAAACGAAAATTTAGTTTAAGAAAGAAATCTCATGTCGAGTTTTGTGTTAAACCGGACGTTAGACAGGGAAATGTGGAATTAAGCACTACAGATAAATTGAATGCTGAACGCCTTTCTCCTCCACAAGCCAGACGAACTAGGCAAAGACAAAGTTTTTCAGGTACAGTATATCGTAAAGACTAAAGGAAATAATATTGTCACGAAATTAATCGATTCTTAGATATTTTCCTAGAACACGTTAGCAATACAGTTGCATGTCCTATTAATAGACAAATGAATAATTGTTAATGAGCAGCCCAGAGCAGGAGAGCCAAGATGCTAAAAAGAAAAAATAGATCATTTAATGAGACTGTATTTTAAAATCTAGCGCGAAATGCTGATCAAAGAGTAAGGCATCCATACATAGTAAGTCCATACATATTTAGTACAAAGTCCAGTAAAATGAAGTATACAAAATGATGGCATAAAATTCTTAATACCATACACTGGTTCAGACAAAATTCGCTCATCATCAAAATCCACACTGGTTCTCAATTATGAGTACTTCATTCACAATTTTTGGCAATGACTCATATTTATATATCAACAATCGAAGCATTTATTTTCAGCATTTCCCACCATATATATAATTCTCAGTGCAAATACTACTTAGATAAATGTACCAGGGATGGATATATGAGTTACATTGTATTCCTTATAGGCCCCAGTTGGAAACAATTAAAATTAAAATATTTTTCTGGTCCTCCAGCATTTTCAGCTTCCCTTTGACTAAAAATTTTGGTTTCTCACATGACCATATGAAGTTCAGTTTGGGTATAAATAGATTGGACATATTAGATATACCGTAATCAGAATCACAATGCAATGATTTCTCGAAAAATGTGTAACAGCAGACAGTTTAACAAGTATACATGAGTTTAACATCAGGAATAATTTTTAAGATACTGTTTTATAGTGTTTGTTTTCCTATAGTGTTTACAAATTATAGTGCACATAAGAAAACAGAAAATACATTAGTTACAATGAACAACTTACTAGAAAAGGTAGATATATTAGATAAGACTCTATAAGGGCTGATTGTAGCTGTCTCGATGCTCTGATTATGAAAAAATGTCTTACTGAGCTACAACCAGGGTGGCACCTTATGAGTGTCCCCTGATATCCTACACCATTCCCACACCAGGCCTGCTTAGCTTTTCAACAATTTTATTAGCATAGGCATAAAGGCCTAAAAGTTTGACTCTTAAGTTCAAATTGCCTTACATTTCACCATTCCTCCTTAATATGGGGGGGCTATGGGGGGGGGGGTATATTCAGTTATATACTACGCATGAAAATGTTTTTGTGACAAAAATGGAATCCCACATTATTTTCTAGAGACTCAAAAACAACGATGTGCAAAAGCATAGTTCTGAAATTTCACAAAAGAAGGCTGGGTGTTTTGAAACCTCTCCTATCTTTAATAAAGAATAAAAGCGCAGTATATAAAACAGACATTCCTCCTACTAGGAGAATCACCACATTTTTTATTTAAAGGAGATGAAATACTGACCTGTCCTTCCGCTTTTATAAATACATCGTCGTTTCTCGAAATATTATGTATTTGGCTGCTATCGCCCTCCATCTGCATTGATTTTTATTTACCCACCCAGTGGTCTCACCACATCTCACTTTCGATCTCTTTTGATCAGAGCTTTCGATAACTGCGTCTGCGACACCGTTTCTGCGGCAAAAGCTGAGCCTGCATTTCAATTTGTTGCGCTTACGTTATGTAAAAACGATTATTAAACAATAGAATCTTAAAATCTGCAAGCTGGAAGGGGGGGGGGGTCCGGGGGGATCTTATTACATTAAGACACGCGTAACCAACTCGGATTTAGATCCTTAGTAGTCGGGGATTTTTTAATAAAAGGGATCGGTAATATAATCACTCCACCCCGAATCCTTGATATCAGAAGTTCGACTATGATATTAAAAATTGGATTCGCTTTCGAGACTATGCAACAACAATCCCGGCAATTCTGTATTTTGACCGTAAAATGAAATCAAGCCCAAGAGGCTATTGTCGGGCGTTATATCTAAGAAGCACCTATGCGGGCGGATGTACCCTCACAAGGCACGACCAAAATTAGAACCTCTGGAATTTAGGTCGTCGCAAGTTAAAGTTTATATTGAGTAGGGGAATGACAGCTATTGACATAGCTTTGTTCCTCTCTTATTTACTGTATGTGAACTTGATATTACCATCTAAAGCTAGACAGGGAACTGACCCAATCGTTTTAGCAATAAGGCCGCAAATACCAGAAATGTAATGTACCATTGCCCCACTAAAATTGTAACAGAACAAACGATGTTTATTATTATACCTATCTATCATTTCTTACTACTTTCTAATTGTAAATGAGCCATTGCCCTAAACCAGTCCCACTGACACTTTAGCAAATTTTAACCTTAATTTAGGACGTTCTTCGACTAAAAATCGACCTCTGCGTTTTTCTGTTGGAGCCAATCATCAACCAAAAGAATTGAGGCGTGAATCATTTTCAGCACCTGCAACAGCCGCCTCGCATGATGATATCAGAGGACAAAATGATAAAAAAATTAAGGTAATTGTGTACTGTGGGCACTTTAGCGTAACTAATGAACTACATGTAGCAAAACGTCATTCGAGTGGTCAAGTGACTACGTCATACAATCATCCGTCTTACAACAGTCGGCAGCTATAGTGAAAACAATTGTAATTGGGGGGAAACAACGTACGAATTACCAAGCTGTTAAGGACTGCAATGACATACACAGTGATATACGAAATGCTTCCTAAAACTTTTAACTTAATAACTTTAGACTTATCTATATCTGTAAGAAATATTAAAGAGACTCATTTAGGGACTTTTTATCTAGTACATAGTTTTATATATTCTGTATAGTGATCTACATAATGTAGGACCTTTGTAAAATCACTTTATAGTGACAAAGTTTTCCTGATTAAAGATTATTATCATCATCATCGTGAACACGATCTTTGGGAAATATTAAGCCCAAGTCAAGATATTAAAGCATGTAATTAAATCTCTAGAGATAACCTCCCGAGTTGATACTACAGGTATAAAACCGAAAAACTTAGTTCAGCTGTTTTCCAGAATAATTAAGTATAAATCGCCCCGCTCTCTCTATTAAAAAATTACTGTCATCAGTTAACGTTCATTACGCTATCTGTTGCCACAAAAAATATTACACATTTCAGATCTTTATTGAGTTGGATGAATTAAACTATGGAGACCGTACTTGGCTGGAAACAACCAGATGGATGAAGTACGAGGAACATGTTTTGCCTAGTGGAAACTGGAGTAGACCTCAAGTCCCTTTTGTTGAATATGAAGGATTTATAGCTTTAAAAAATTATCTGCATGAAGGTATAGATGAAAACAATGTTAACTGACAACTTTGAATACGAGTTTTAGGATAATGATTGATCTGGTATCATTCAACCTTCATGAAAAACATACAACACGTACAAAACAAACAAGGTTTTAGCCCTCAAAACTTAGGGGAGCATTATTTGTGGAAATTTATGGACTATCATGAAAGATATATTTGTGCCCCCTGTCCTGGTATCTTAACATGTCTGGGAATAGAATGCCAGCAAGATGCCCGTTAACAATTGTCGATAAGTACAATGGAACAACTTTTAATCAATTTCAACCTCATTTAATCATTATTTCACATTTTAGGACTGGTATTTCTGGAATTTTCGTCCCAAGGTTTACTTGATTTTACGCATACTCTGGCCACAACTCTTACAATGTGTAACCGTATTCAGCGAAGATACAGACTGAAAATTCAACAGCTATTGTATCTTCCTGTCAATCATCAGGGCGATACAGCAAGAAGATTGCATACAAAGAAATGTTACAGACTCTATGTAGAAAAAATTGAGGCCGAACAGCGTGCAGAGTCCATGAAAAAGGCCTTTGAATTATCAAGTGATAGAGTCAGGAACCTCTGGGTGAATCTTTCTCACAAAGCATCCTTGTTTTCAAAATTCTCAGCTGCGTCTTATGATGACGACTCTGATGATGCTGATGAAGCCATTATGAACGTGAGCCAAATAGGTTTTAGTGTGATTGCAGTATTATACTCGTTGAATTGGGGCTGAATTGAGGATGGTGGGGTAGCTAGAACGATAATTGGCGGCGGGGGGGGGGGTGTTTATTCATATATTCAGTTCTGCCCGACGGATTTCTTTTGTAAGTGCAATAGTTTACAATAGAAATCTGTCGGTCAGAACTGAATATATGAATAAACATCCCCCCCCCCTCCAATTATCGTTGGTGAGGGTTTGAAATGAAACGTTTTGAGAATCATGTTGTGAGGTGATGAACACATTATTCAGAAATGTGTCATTGTTTTGTAGATATCTGTGGGAGGAATCCATAACCAAAAATTATTGGATCTTAATGGAGATAGGAAAGTCGTAATTAGGGTTCCTGATGATCGACGCAGTGTTTCTATATCGGAATTTTCCGAAGCAAACTCTGACAGATATCCTTTATCTGGAAACCAAGAACATCTTTTGAAAGCCCTGTCACCTGATTGTGAGGGTGTTGCAATCAAATATGCTCCCTGCGATTTCTTGAATGAATATGAGTCATTCGTTGTACTGGTTCGAATGACGAACAGTGTCGAACTTTCCGACTTTCTCGAGGTTCCGATTGATTGTAAATTTGTTTTTCTTCTGTGTGGATCGTCTAAAGGAGATGGCCATAAAGATCTGCAAGTTTGTCGTGCATTTGGCTCTCTCATGACAGACAAAGTAAGCATCTTTTCATTGAAAAAGATTGATTGCTTTTTTGGGCACCAGGTCTTAGGGAATGGCTGATGGACTAGTTTCCAGGTGCCGTTTCGGATGCCGTGGTGACGACAACCTCCCAATGCAGTACAGCCGCGAATTTCTTTAGTCATCCACTGATCTCTTTATTAACGGTAGTGTGTTGCCGCTCAGGTTCGAGGCAGGTTTAACGACCTTCAATTTTCTCTTGTTTAGGTGTTCCAACATGACATGTTAACAGCTCATAAAAAACAGGATGTTATCACCGCTATTGATAAGTATGTTCAAGACAGCGTCTTGTTTCCACCGGGTCAATGGGATTTGGATTACCTTAAGCCTGCAACTGAAGAAATAACTCACTTATCTGCAAAACGTCATGTTCTTCGTACACAAACTGTGAAAACTCCACCAAGGAAACGAAAGAAAAGTTATGCCATACAGCAACCATTAATTTCCGAAATTGAGAATCATCAGTCTAGGAAACCTTCCAGTGCCTTGCCTTTACGCCGAGATACCGTGATTTCTGCAGATGACATTGCATCTTTCTTAAATGGTTAGTTTCGCCATTACGATTTTAGGGCATAAAGCATAGAAAGAAAAATACGTTATTCCAGTTAGAAATAACTCTTATTTTGGTTAATAGTAGTTTGGTAATCGAGGCCAGTCGTACACTTAACATTTTTTTTCCTTTGAACGTTCTAATTTTATACATTTTCCTTATTTCATAGGACAAGGAGGCAGTAGAACTCCATCTATTGTGTATTCTCCGTTGCTTAGTACACACCCATTAGAACCAGATGGTCGATGGTTTGGAGGCATGCGTCGTGAAATGAGATTGCGTTATCCGAAGTACTGGAGTGATATTAAAGATGCATTTCACATTCAATGTCTTGCTTCCTTCTTCTTCGTTACATTTGGTGTTATCGCACTTGCAGTTACATTCGGTAAACTGTTGCTAAAATACACGGATGGTTATATGGGTGATTCTGAAATGTTGCTAGCGACTAGTTTTTCTTGTATTTTGATGGCAATCGTGGGTACTGAACCTCACACGGTTCTTAGCGGTACTGCTGCAATGGTTATAATTGAGACTGTAATCTATAAGGTGAGTGTTTTTACACTGTTGATATCCAAAACAAAAGGGGGAATCTTCTTTTGAGCTTATCTTGAATCCGCGGAGGGAATAAGGTATGCCTTGGTGATGTCCCTGTATAATGATTACATCTACCGATCGGAAGCAGCCCCTTCTTTATTCCCCCAGTTACGGCGAGAAGGGGAGGCAGTCGGGCAAATTACCTCGCAAGTACAATTCTGAGCTGGCGATGCCTTTGTTGATTGCGAGAGTCGGTGGACCTATGGTCACCAATTTTTCTGGGAACCGTGGTAAACTCACTGGCTTTGTATGCACTTTAATTGTTTATTTTACGGTTTGATGATCATTTTTTTTCGTACAGGCATCCGGCTATTTCGATATAGAATACTTACCATGGCGACTGTGGATTGGTCTATGGATAGGCATTATTTTGGTACTCATCTTAGCCTGGGAGAAAACTTACTGGATTACATATTGTACAAGATTCACAGAGGAGATTTTACATTCACTGATTGCAATATTGTTTATTATGGAGGCGTTTAAAGATATTTATAAGGTTGGTGTTTCCTGCAGTTTCGAGTCGACGTTGAGTCTTAACCTGGGGTGGTTTTGTTCATTCTCGAGGACATATTTTTAGCATATCTAAAATCTAGGTACTGTAGCATATCAGACGTTTCATAAGTAAAATTATTCGTTGACTATAATAACGGTGGTAGATTTCAGCTTATTCTTTCAAAGAAACCATATTCTTGCGTTTTTTTTACTAGTTTTATTTTTTGTAGGTATTTCGAGAAAATCCCATCCATGACAGTTACAATATGGTATCCAAAGATGATCAAAACAAAACAGCACCCACATTAACTGGACGTCCCAATACAGCACTACTGCATACAATTATATTGTTTTCCACATTTGGAATTGCAGTTGGACTTCGCTTGTTTCAAGAAACAAGATATTTCTCCCCACCAGTATGTACTATTTCCTCAAAATTGAAACAAATATGTACATTAAAAGCTGATGCATGGTGAATATGGTCTTGGCTTTACTGCCGGTTATGGTAGCAAAATTACAGCGTTATAGAGCTCGAGACTGGCAAACGGCACACAATATATACAGTACTCTTGACAAATATTTTTGATTTTTGTTTCCCAGGTGAGAAGACTATTGAATTTCTTCAGTATTCCAGTAGCAGTGACAATAATGTTAATTGTTTGCAACTTCCTGAATGTATACTTAAATACGGTGGAACTAAAACCTGGAATATCCCTAACTTCGCAGAATCGTACGTGGCTTATTAATCCAAGTTTGAGCGGGAAAGGAAAGCTTGGTTGGGGAATGGCGGTACTGGCAGTTTTTCCTGCTTTCTTCGTCGTCATTGTTATTTTCATCGAGACTGAAATAACAATATTAATGTGTTATAAAGTAAGTTTATGTAATACCATTTCTCTGGTTTGTTTAATATTTAAATGTAAAGAGGTAGTTCATCTTCAACTATGAGTCTGTCGTTAACTACATTTTTGCTATGCAAAATATAGTAGAATGTACAACCGGCCCTATTTCTATAACAAGTCCACGTTGTCGATGTATCTTAGGAGACTATATCAAGAAAAGGAACTGGATTTCACACAAATCTTTTGGTAGTTGCTATTTCTATATTCATTTGTTCGATACTTGGTTTACCCTGGATGTGTCTCGCTGCAGTGGAAACAAATAATCATTTAGACAGTCTACGAGTGTGGACCTCGTATAATATCCCTGGGATAAAAAGTCATGTGGAGAAAATACGACAGCAAAGAATTACCTTGTTGTTCATTGGTTTGACTACAGGTAAGGTTTAGAATTTTACGATTTTGGCCTGTGACATATTAGCATTATTTGAAGAAAACGAGTTGACTTGCGGAACGTTTTGTTGTATAGTTGTTGTAACTACAGTATTGCAAAGCAAGTGACAGTTATATAGGCCTTATACCTTGCTGAATGTCATCACACAACTTTGTAATTATTCAGGTTTATTTTTGTACCATCCCGTCACATTTGGAGATATCCCTATAGCTCTGTTGTCTGGACTTACATTATACATGGGCGTGGTGGCCACTTTCGGTGTGCAGTTCTTTAAACGCCTCGAATTGCTGTTTATGGCACCAAGTCAACACCCATATATTGAATATTTGGACAACGTAAGTATACCATAATAAACCCCGTTTACACTTGGCACGGTACGACTAAAATGCATGGGTACCCGTGTCCAATTTTATTAGTGCTCAGGCTACTTAAACAAAAGCCGGGCACGGGTACCTTTTCAGCCGTGCCGTGCCAATAAATTAAGTGTAGTGTAAACTGGGCTATTGTCTGTGACGTTATCCTATTGATTGGTAATGAATGAAGATTTTTGTTGCGCGCTAAGTTAAAAAAATATGGATTCCTCATTCCTTTAATAGTATTTCAGATCATTTCGCTTGAATGACTGTTTGAACACCTACACCTATCACAACGCGCTGTCATTTCGCTATGGCGCTAGCTGAGGTAGCTACTCAGTGAGTATACTCACCCCTAGTACTTTCTATCCCCTATAGGTTCCATTATTGAAAGTTCACCTCTTCACAGCTATACAGATTATTATGATTGCTCTACTAATGGTGATAAAATCAATCGAATCGATCTCATTTATCTTCCCAATATTCATCATGTTGATGATCCCCTTCAGAGTCTTACTTGGAAGATACGTTTTTACTTTACACGAGATGGAACAGGTAAATGTCTCGCTTAGGAAAAGTAGGAAAATCTTTAGGGCAGAGCTTCTTAAACAATAAGTATAACTGAGTTTCAAAAGTAAAGCTAAAAACAGCCTCAATATGCAATAAAGCCCAGGAGCCCAAAACTTAAGGCCCTGTTACACGGTGCAATTTTTTTTGCAACTTGCAATGCAATTCTACTTCTAAGAAATGTAAATTAGTGAAGAGTCTTGCAGAAGAAAAATTCATTGTTTTATGTTTTGTTACCTTCTGCAGTTAGATAACGAACAAGATGACGAAAATCACTGAAAGGAAGGGAGTTTCATGCATTGATATAGTTAATAATATTTATTAGCTGGTTATAGCAAAAACATATACATTTATAGAATTGAAGAAACAACAAAATTTGAAGTAAAATGGGGGTTATTGTATTTATATTATACGTGATGAATTTTTTTACGCAACAATTTTGGACTGAGAATATTTATTATTTGTATATATACGCACTATATATAGAAGAACTAGCAATTCAAGATATGTGCAAAATTTCAATGCTTGTCGAATTCAATGGTTACCCCTTCCATCTGCAAGATTTTGCCCATACGGAAGATGAAAATTCTCAGAATACCATTTAATTCGCCTTTTTCACATATCTTCAATTTGCAATTATCAAGAATCTTTGTGCACAGTATAGGTAATATGTCATGGTTTAAATAGTTTTGAAAATTCAATTGACCTATAATGGTCTATATTTTATCCAATATTTATCTCAGAAATTGAAAAAGTGTTTTCTAATTGTTTAGTTACAGGAATTTATTGTTGGCATGACCTTGATGAAAGGAGTTTGCAATCTATTGTTGATATTTTTAATAATTCATTTCGTGGTGATTTTCTTAGAATAATTGTTGTCATGTCAGTGTAGCAATGCTGAGTGCGCCGAAGCCGGACTAGAGAGACTGTAGTTAAGCTAGGCTTCGCAGCTCAATCGTAGAATGTGAAATGTAAGAATGTAATTCTTGATGAAACGAATTTTTGTCACAACAAATGCCAGCAGAGAAAACAAAACTCACACCGAAAATCTCAAGTAAATACACTAAACATTTGAAGTTGTAATTCATTCGAGTATTCCCTCCTGTCACGAACGAAAATCCCTTTACAGCTAGTACTTAGTACACCCTGCCGTCCCCGCATGGCCGCATTCAATATCCTATATATGCATGGTGATCCAAAGAGTACATAACGAACTTAGGCGATCTTTGAGATAAACTCCAAACTCAGAAACTCGTGGATTTATAGTGTGATATCTATGGCTATATCTTATACTCAGGTGCTATACAATAATTTGCGTAAAGTATCATGGCAAATTTTAATGCCCACGAAGGTATAGGAGTCGAGAGTTAATGTACATCACACAATTATTCCAAAAATATATTAAAATCATACGACAGCCCAAATTAAGACAGTAGAAAAGAATTGGGCCGTCGTATAAACATTATAGTTGTTTTTGTTATTCACCACATTAATGCATATCTTAAGAAATATAAGAAGTGTGGTGTTTATTCAAAAACATTCCATACATCAGCACTTGTGAACCCGTGAAGTCACATTTGTATGGTTAAAATAACATTGCCAACGGAAGGAGACATAAAAACATTCATGTATGACTAGCCTTTAAAAAAGGACGTTAAATATTGTACGAAAGATGAAATTGTATTGTTTTTACCAATCTTGTTTGCTGATTGGACATGGATATGCTGATTTAGTGCAAAGATAAATTGGTATAGCCATATGGAGTACGTGGGCTGGACTTTCGAAATGTAACAAATAACAATTAACCAGTTTTCGCCAACGTGGCCCGGCGGACTGCATGATAATAGGGTCTTTTCTCAGTCAGTCTTATACTTCAAATTGTAGTTTTTGTGATAGCAGGCTATGCCTTTGCCATTGATTTATAATGGAATCCGTCGACTGGGTAGTGGGGCTGGCCTGGTTGAACTAATCCATGTATGTGGTAGTGGGGTAAAATGTGTCTCCGAATTTGTCATGTAATTTCGTTTTACCCATTTAAGACTGAAGTTCACTAACAGTGATACAATCATTCATGTGGATCTCTGAAGCATATTAGGGCTGAATGTCACCCGAAATTAAAATGGTCCCCCATCTTTCCCTTAACACAAAAGCCAACAAACACACAGAACCTTGTTTTTTCCAATGCGAGTCCAGTCCATTGATCACCTTTTTTTTGTACAGTAATAATACATGGCATTGATGTATATTGTAGAAATCACGATGGAATTACACATGTTTCACAGTTCAGCCTGCTGTTCCACACTGAAACTGGCTTATAATTGTTAAATTTCCGTTTGTTTGCTCCGCCGCCTACTCAAACTGTCAAACGATAGGAAATTGATATGTTCTTGTACCAACTTTACCATGCTTCTTGTGGTTTTAAATTTGAATACCTTGCAAAGATGATAGAATTTAGGAAAATTATTTCTTGCCTTAAATCATAATCATGTTTTGCTGTGTTATTTCAGGTGAATTACAGGTTAGTGCATGAAATATAGTAGGTTGATAGAATTTCCTATGTTTTTGTTGAATTCACAATGTCTTTGTTAATACAACATGTATAAGTACGTCCATTAATAGTCGTCTTATTTTATTTATTTTCCTACATTCCATACATCCTCTATAAAAACAAATTCTCGAGGAAAGGGTGAAGTGGCGATAAACTAAATAGTTCTTTATTCAGGTAACTTTATACAGGAGTAGATAGCTAATTTTTAATCTAAAATTCACAAAGGAGCTGCGTGGCAGCTCCTCCAAATAACTTGTCATCAATAGGGTTCAGCAACTGTCAAAATATAAAAAAACTTCTCGATGATTCGACCTCAGTATTAGTATATGAGAGTGTTATGCCGGTCATACAAACTCTCACGACTGACGAAGTGGGCAAAAACATCGTGAAGTAAATATGAGTATATACATATGTTCCTCGGTATGAATGCTTCCCGTTTGTTGTGAGGATGGTTTGTCATCTTGTTACTCGTATATGCACAAATACTATAATAAATACTTTAAATTTTAAACATTCAAGTCGATAACTCATTGCTTTTGTCTGGTTGTTGAGGTCATGCCCTGACTATACCCTCTTAACCATTTGCTTCATTATCACCCAATAAATGCCATACGATCGTGGCATGAAGATATATGATACGCAATATTAATATACATCAAATTTACACAAATGAGAATGTGATATAGCTATAGATGTCTTAATTTTACTTTGTTCAATCAATGCCTCAATGGCAATCATTATTCCAGTTCAAAAGTGATTTTTTGTGTATATTTTTCAGTAGGCGTATTCTTCACAATCCCAAGATTGACACAAGTGCGTACGTCTCAATACTCCTGTCTGAGCTCTCTTATCGGATCAAATCTCGCAGCATAAATGATACCCATGCCATTCATTGATTGTCGAATTCAGAGAACATATATAGCTACACTTATATCAAAATTACTCAACCAAAACAATTTGAAAAAGTAAATTACTAAATATCCTACATTTCGTGCAAAAGATTTTTTACCTTATTTTATCAAATATAATTATCTCTAAATGACATTATAGCCCTAAGCAAAAACGTGCAAGAAAACAAAAGGCGAAACATTCATGGAATATTAAACCAAATTATTGAAAATCGTTAATAAATGCATGCAACTTAACCTTTATAGGTTGTAACAATCCGATCGCAAAATCAAGGTTGTATAGATCAATCCGAACAAATTACAGATTTTACTTGTCACAAAGCGTTACTAATCTCAGTGCAAAGCCAGTAGAACTAGTCATATCAAATTATCCAAATAGTTCATTTTGTGTTGTTTTATATCTATTATTAGCGACAGATCGTGTTGTTTGTTCCTGCGCATATTATCGCCCCGACTTTACCCAGTTAATTTACTAATGAAATCTTACCTTGCATGCAGTGTCGTGATTTGTGATCATGCAGGTACAGCCAGTGACTGTGTTATTCGTATTTTTTTCATATATGCCAGTTAAGACTCAATATGGACCATTTCTTTGTCCCAGCCTTGTTCGTGACATGATGAGAGGGAAATTATTCTTTGCATCATAAAAAGCCTGATTCACACTGCTTATGGCGGACCCGTTGTCTTTCGACAAACACGCTTTTAACCCCAATGACCGCAGTAAAAAAGAATCACGGATTCTTAGAACAACCCAGCTATAGACACATACAGAACCGGTTGTTACCACAGAACATTTAAATTTACTTCATTTAGTTCCGCAGAGCAAATGGGGCCGGCCAAGGAAAAGAAAATGGATTAATAAATTATCGGTGTTTTGGTGTTATATAATACTACAATATACCATATGATTTGAGAGAAACTGAGAAACTGATCGACGCTAAATACACGAGGCGCCACTCGCTAAAATCATTTTTTTTCTCTTCAGTTTTAATCTCAACTATTAAAGACCTATACAGATCAATCCTCGTACATTTGCACCGAACGCATTGAAAACACTATTTTTTGGTTTACTCTTTATTGTCTTCATTGCACGAGTTCAGGACATTAGAAGCGCGACATTTGAGTGTAGAGTGCATAGTACCGCGTATTCAGGCGGCTATAAGCCTATCCATAAGTGCGCGTCTCGCTGAATTTGACTTGGTTTGTGAGTATAAGTGTTGTTTTATCACAACCACCTTCATAATTAAACATTTTTTAACGTTTTGAAACGTTTTTTTACATGATTACTGAAAATTGACGCAAAGCAAAAGACGAAAGGGGTTAGGGGTTAGTTAGGGCAATTAATCTCAGTAGCTATAACAGTACTAAACGAAAGTTGAGACCAACATGCACGCATGTACTATAAAGTCTATAAGGCATTTTTCATCCATCTTGCCGGAGCGCGATGTATTAAATTATAAGTTCACGACTTAATTGAAAAATCAATGTGGCATTCATGCGGATGGGTCTAGTTGTATATTGATATATTGTCAAATGCCTTAGAGCTTTTAATTGAGAATTTATCCTGATTATTTTGATAACTTTATACATGTTCGAATAAAAATATTAGACAACATGTCAACTTTTGTATTTATATTGCATTATATGAAAAAGATTTGCATGCTCATGAACCGGGCAACCGAGAACCCAATAAAGTATTTCGTTGCATTTAGTGTACGAATAGCTATTTACCTATATAGATGTTTCGGTTCAAGGTTGTTTTATAAAATAGCGGGGTTTATATGCATCGATCAGTTTATACAAAACTGCTTCAATGAAGAAGACCTCCCATATTGTATTTTATTGATTGACATCTTATCTTCTTTCTAAACTATGAACACATTACTTTGATTTCATGTCTATATTTAATAATTTACACCTGCGCCAGGTCATAGCAACTCGATCCATGCTACATTCAGATTAATGCAAAAGGAGGACTGACTGCAAGTATCTTGCCTTCTCTGAATAATCTTGTAAAGATTTGTCATTGAGAACTCTCAAAAAGTTAACCTTCAATGACCTTTTGTATAAAGGGAAGATTTTATGATGAAAGAAACGTTTTTATGAAGTGTATATTGGTGACAATTGATCACACATTATATCAATTTATAGAAAAAAGAACCGAAAATTGCATATATTTAGGGGGAAATATCTATATTGTCTGCGGTATATGTAAACTTTCAGATCAGCTGAATTAACATTATTTATCGCCAGCTAAAGAAAAAAAGATATATAGCGACATACAACTTAACGTTAGGATATAACAAAAGAACAGGGAATGATTTTCACATTCAGATTTTGCGTGAGGCTACAAAAATCACAATGAATTTGTCTTAATCTAAAGCGCATTAATGGTCTTTGTGTCCATAATAGTAATTAGCTGAATAAATAGAACGGGAGAAGGAACAAAGCTGACAATTGGGATGTTATCCCGTTTGTTTGTTACCGCGACAAACTGTAATAATAGAAGGGTTTTAATGGTTGGGTAATGGCTTTGCCGTTGACAACTTGATGATATAATAATAGCATAGTGCTTGCCATATGTACTGCGCATGCTCGTATATTTCATTAGGAATACGTACATAGAAGCAGGCAAACAGTTGCAACACAAAGTTTTATCACAGAAAATGGATGTAAAGGTTTCAGATTAGGAACAGCGTGAGAGTATAGCCTCGTCTTATGTTACAACATGTTCTTGTTTCGACTGACCGACCAGTTTTGAATAATTTCATTTTTGCAGTTGAATAAGCATGGCAACCATTTGAAAGCCATTTGCTTGTTTGGTTAGGGCTAGTTTGTTTTATCATAAAAGGAAATCAAACTGCAGACAAGATAAGTATTCTATATGGTCGTAATACCATGTCAATCAAAGACACTTGTGTAAACTATAATTTCCTCTTATATACAAAAAAAGTTTTCCTTCAATCATATGTTTTTCGCCAACATTTGAACGGTGCTGTCATTTGATTCTCGTGCGTGCCATAGCGTGCTTTAGTGTTTTAACGATGAATGAAATAACACCACAACCAAGTCCAAGACGAATTCGTTCATTTTTCATCAAAGACATTTTAGAGCATAGGAGCCCTACTACCACCGCGGTAGAAGTCGAGTTTTCACCTCCATCAACACCGAGTGAACCGGCAAATCACACAGTAACAACGTCTCACACTGTTCAAAACATTCTGGCAGGTAATGAAGAACGCCCAGTAGACCCATATAGCACAGGTGAGGGATATAGCTACAAGCCTACTGGCTACAAGTATAGAGTTTCCGTAGCAAAAATATTCTACATTAATCTAAAATAGAATCGCCGTTTGACAGATAGTTCTACTTAAAAGCATTTCATCATTTCAAAAAAGAAAAGGTTTTCTCGAAATAAGCTATCAGACGGTTACACGTATTTCTTATGAATTCTGGATTTATCTTCAGTAACTCACAGTAGGCTTTTTCAATTAAAAAACGCAGAGATTGAATGTTGAGACAGTTTGTTTACATTTTTATTACCTAAATGTAGCGCAATATTAAATAAAGTCATGTGTATGTGCTTTTCAGATTTGTTCGTTTATTGTTAAAACTTTATAGCCAACCTCATATATCTGTCACGTTTTATATGCTATGCCCGTTCCAGTTCGTACAAATATATGAGTTTAAAATACACAATACAAAGTCGTTTGACTCATTATCTGTATATTACACTCATTAAAACGCATTAGCGAAAAGCTGGACTTTCTCCGGCTTCGTGGACCTAGATAAAAAACTCCCAGTCTTTCGTCATCCGTATCGTCAGTTTAACACTGTTGTATATCTGCATGAGACCGCGTAATCGTCAGCGTAACAGTCAAGACAAAACGGTGCCTATTAAACCAACCCAATTCAACATTTTTCTCTTCAAAATCGCGGAAGATTTGTGATATATGGATTCCCATAAGCATAGCTCCATATATTAATCTTTATATTGGCAATAAATCTTACACATGCAATGTGCCCATATATAAAATCAATGTGATATAGATATAATCTGCGTGATAACCTACATTTGTCATGGTATCCAAATAACTAGGCCACTGCTTGGACGTTGCTGAACTCATGTCGTTGATTGTTTGTCGGCAAAGCTCGAGGACAAAGCTATGAAAATATCGCGCAAGTTAACTATTATATTCAAACACATTATCAATGCTGCCGAAGCAGTTCGAATTGGCAAAAGTATAGTTTGGATAACCCCCTACTTTTCGAGGAATTTATTAGAAATATTTTGGCTATGGTAACTAACGCAGCGATAACTGCACCGAATTAATTAATGTAGGCTGCATGTATATAGGGTTAACTGCAGCGAATATGATCGAGATTGAAACCAGATCTGAAAACTTCGGACAATATGTATAAACTTGGTTCGTGTGTGGTGTTGAGCGTGGTTTCCATGAATGGTGGTAGCTAAGCATGCCGTAGCCTATGTTGCAGAGATTAATTGACCCTACCTTTGCGGCATTAACAGCATGCACCCCTAGTTTGCGCGACCATATATGGAGGTCAGATTTTATATACGACCACTTCGTTATATCATAAGTCATGGACACCTGAAACTTATAAACTTTGTAGCCCATGCACGTTGTATATATTAAGGAATTCCTTTTGCTATACCTGCAGATGACTCGTTTCACAAAATATATAATTCAAGCCAAATTCCGGTAGAATTAATCGTATAAAGATGACTTTATATATAATTTGAGTTTCTCATTTTTCAGCACACAATTGCTATTTTCGTATAGTGTTAAAATATTTCACACTATCATTGTTTCTTTATATTTCTATACAAGCATGTATATTTGGACCCGATAATCCAGGTAAATAAACCCAGACGGAATATAGTGCCCTCTCATGATGTGCATGCAGTCATGCACCATCCCCATGACTGGGTGATAAAAATTTACAAACCAGAAACCCTCCGAAAGAAATTATTTGGGTGTTGAAATAGTTAATGTTTTGAAATGCCTGGGCGTGATGACGAGATGATACCAGATGATAGACATCAACAAATGCGAAGATAAGTGATGAAGTATGAGGCATGGAACTTTGTTATTTTTGCGGCATAATATCCGAAATATAATATAGTTTTAATTACACTTTTCCCAAGTTTGGCGAAGACTGGCTGAGTGCAATTGCTAGCAAAAATAAGTTTACTGCCATATCCTGTGAGCTTTGGTATTCACGACCAATTCGTTTTCAATTTAGGAAATGAGTGACGTTGCTTGCATGTTTTCGTTCTCAAGAACAACTAAGCTTTCAATGAATTGATAAAACAGTATATGCATGGTTTAGTTTACTGTAGTACATCCGTCACTAACATATACTGTTAATTTTACTTTTAGGCTGTTGCAGCGACGCATGTCCCAGCAGTGTGTATCCATCTTACATGAAGACTGCTGCCGTTACAACACCATTTTATCACCCTTATCTTTACACCTTTTATCGCCAACAAGCAGCATGGAGACACACTTTGAAAGGTGCGTTCAAGGATCCTCACTCAGTGTGAATTTTCATTGATAGATTTGTCTGATAATTTGATCAGTGACCTGTGACCACCCCTGATCCTGCATAAGCTTGCATAAGCTCAGTTGCATGGCGTAGCAAAGTAAGCTAACTGTTCACAGAAGGAAATCGCCAACAAAGATTGCCCAAGGACATTAACATTGATTGATTTTATATAGCTATATATAAAATTTAGTTTACTGTAGTTCTTGGAGTCACAAAATGAAATGAATCAAAATTATTCTTGATTGAATCTCAGAATGCCACGCGCTGACGTGCACAAGAATAAACTAAATCCTTTTTCCCAGAAGGTGTCGCTTATGTAGACCCACAAACTGCCCTTTACACCCAAGTCAAACAACGTAAACCGCGGAGACCCTGGACACGAGCTGTTTTCTCAAACCTTCAACGTAAGGGTCTTGAAAAACGTTTTCAAGTCCAGAAATATCTCACGAAAGGCGACCGTCATCAGCTGGCTTCCATGTTGGGTCTGTCCGATAATCAAGTCAAAGTTTGGTTCCAGAACCGAAGAATGAAATGGCGTCAAGAGGAACAAAATATCGACGAGTCACCTGAGAAATCTGAACTTCAAACTTCAAATGTCGCTACAAGTTCTAACAGTGACTTGCCATCAATGACTGAATAATCGTCGAAAATCACAGAATGGAAGATCGTGTAAAGAGATCGCCTAAACGTTGACCATTTATAATTCCACGTTATAAATGTCCTGAATATAGAAGATAAATAACTTTCACATTCAAGTCTTAATTTTGCGAAAATTTAACCATATGTTCTGGCATTAAACAACTAACAATGCATAACACAAACTGATTTAAAATTACGAAGCCTTTCTGAAAAGTGAACTATTAGTCATTACAGATAAACTTTGATAGCTACGTCAGTGAAGAATTTCCTGAAGCATGATTTTTATCGCTGCATGTATATAAGAGTCTAAACATAGAATAACAAAAATATAGTACCAGTTGAACAAATATATTAACGTCAAATATTTACGATAAGATCGAGGAATCTCCATTTCCATGTTTGAAGCCGATACGATATATATGATTTTGTACATAAATATATAATATTATAATGATCAAAAATGTAAATATACAAAAAAAAATATTCAATGTGTGGAAGAGATGCATGTAGATTAATTTGATTACCTACAATTTTGAGGTGTTCATTTTCCTCTATCCCTGCACCCAACCTAGCATTGTTTTGTTTTTTCAACGATACATACTAACATTAATGATTAGTTGCATGGCTCTCGCTCGAATATTGCTAACATTACAATAAATCTTGATTAATTGCAGTTATTTAGACTTGTGGACTTGAGAATTTTGCTTTCGATGATACCTAGGACTATATGAAGAGTCACAACTGAAAACCTATTATTATTGCCGGTCACAGACAATTTAAGCGATTTCCAGAGCCTAACTAGGTAACATCCCATGCATAATCACCGCTTGCGATGCATGGAATATCTCTATATATACTGATTCATATATACGAGCCAGATCTTATACTTTGCCATCTCCATGCACACAACTTTGGATTACAGCTATTGAATTTTACTATAAAACTAGTGACTGAAGTTGCGTTGGATAGTCAATTCACACGACGTCGCCTCTTTTACATCGCGCATCATCACAAGTCGGGGCGCAAATGGGTGTACTGGACTCATGTTACGCGCACGAAATATTTTCTCTTTGAACCCAGTTCCTAACCACCATCCTTTCCTAACCGCAAATCACAAAATCCGTAACATAACGATATAACCCAAATGGGAAGGGGGTGAATGAGTGAGGTGCTGGTGAGGTGCATGTGTGATTCGATGGGGGGTGTAACGTTGTTCATTTGGGTTGCAAACCTTTGTTCCTGCAAGTTCTCGACGTCTCATAGCTGCAAGCATATATACCAGTCCGGCTTGGCGAGAAAACATCGGTTTTCGCGTTAGTTCCCTCGCTTGTCGCTGCATGTAATCTCTTTAGTAGATCGTAACGCAGATTTCGAAATCGATATCGGAGAAAGGTGTTAATTTTCCTTGTGATTCGCCATTTCCACACAGTCTTTGACCGTCGCGTCCTCAATCTATAAATCTTTCGATATTTTTTTCACCCTTTCCCAAATTAATACGAGCTGCCGCATTCTTAGAAATATATATAGAGCCATAAATGTTTGTCTTGCAACAGTGCTCACTGAGGTACGACCTAAATTTGTATTCTCCTATTTTTTGGAGTATTATTTAGGTATAATATAGTCTTGGCATACATGCAGAAGAATATCATGAACGATTTCGAAATTTTGACGTAGCTTTGAATTACTGCAAGCATATAAATTCTTGTGTTTAGATGGCTGAGATGATGACTTTATATAACTGCATGCCCCACTGAGCTACGACTTCAATTTTTCGGAAATATTATCTATATTTTCAGAATACAGATAACACAGTACAGGAGACGAATCCATGAGTCGGTACTTTGATGCATGTCTTTTGAGTCCGAAAATATTTTTAATTACAGATCAGGATCGAGATAAAACTGAATAAAGGCCCGCGTTTACACTTGCAATTTCTGGTGCGCCTACGGTGCGATTTTCTTCTTTTGACAGATGGCAAAGAGCAAAAAGTTTTGAATGCTCGAATAAAAGTGTCCTTATTTGTACATCCGTCGCTTATTCACTCATTCGCATCTATCAAAAGGAGAAAATCGCAGCAAAAATTGGAACCAGTTTACGGTTCAGAGGGATTAATTATTAGCTCGCGGAATGGTATTTCAGCCCTGCATGGTTGACCGTCGCCAGATAAATGCATGCGATTAATAATTTCTTTGCTTTCGATTCATAGCTATATATGATTGTCAATGTGCGTTTGTTTAAACAATATTTTCATGCATTTCAGAACTTAAGACATTTTGTTTATAATCGATATCTCAACATATCAAGATATGCACGAAAATATGAATTACAATTCATGAAAGTAACAGTATAAATACAAATTGTTACACCATAGGGGATAAAATGCACGCACGCACGCAGCTGTTATCATTTACATATATTATGGAACTATGGAGCCATCCCGTTGGCGATATCAAAGGAGAACGCATGTTCATGATTATAGTAAAGATTTAAAATAATAGCAAAGAATATCATGAAAGAGTGACATTTGACATCAAGTCTTGATATATAGGGGTATAATATCACTGTGCTTGTCTTTAATGTAAACGATATTTTTATATCGCTTAAAAAACCCTTTCATAACATGGGAAATTTTAATTAATATTTTAACATTTCTCGATTATTATTGATTAAAAAACCTTATATTGACGGCAGTCGGCAGCCAGATAATTATCCTTGTTTTTTACGCTAGCTTAACACGATGTCTTGCTGACTCCATAATTAAAGTCTGTAGGGAGGGTTACCACGAGATGTCAATATTCTGCCTTCAAAATATTTCCTCCATATATTTATTAATATTGCCCACATTTTCAGGGGGAAAGATATCGCTAAATTCCACTCTCATGCAGTTCCATTATCCCAAAAGCCAAGATGGATAGAGCTAGGGTATAAAAATCTCAGGATTATATGCATGCATGTATATAGCTAATAGCTACCCCAAATAGCCACAGTTGCCTAAAAAAGGCGTTCATTTTCAATTGTTATTTTTCTTATATAGATAACGCTGCATTGTAATATAGTAGAAATACTCAAGTATATATTGATTAAAGTATAACACAGTTATTTGGCAATTGCTAAATCATTCAGGAATATAACAAACAATAAACCAATATTTATTCTCGCAGTGAAATAGATGTCAACTTGTATTACATATGATGATATATATATAAAATGACAGCTTGTATAGTGCATCACCTAAAAAATATGCACACTTACAACTGTTTTGCATAAACGAGCTAGGCTATACAATACATTTCTGTGGCATGTACTGTAGTATATAGATACTGGAAATGAAATAAAAAGATATAGAAATTGTGTTATAAAAAACAGCATACAGAAAAACACGGTAAACATTCTTAAAAATCCAACCGAATTAAGTGAGATAAAATGTGACGTAATCATTGTTTGAACGCATTAATATAACTTTCCTGAACAATAATCATGTTTTGATTATCCAAGACTAGTTTGACGCTTTCGCTTTGTCTGATGTACGGATGTAATTAGAGATTCTTTCAACTTCACCGTTCTTGTGGTCAACCTATTTCTGAAGTGTGGTTGCACGAAATATTTCACTTATAGTCATTTCTTTTACACTCTGGTTGAACATGTTGAAGCATTGGAGAATTATTTTTTCCATAATATTATCTTATGGATACACAGTCAAAACAAGGTATGCAAAACCTAAACCCTTAATATATAAATAAACCAAACATTTTGGATTTTGTATATTCGATATTAAATAATTACACAGTGTAAATGGATGGCATTTTCTAAAAAAATGTAAAATATATTTATCTGATTCATGCACATTTTAGTATCTAGAATGTCGCACTGATCGTTTCCACATTAATACAAAGTGTTTTTACTCATATGACTGTGGCTATACAACGCAAAATATAAAGGCATGATAACCCGATACCGGATAACCGAACCGAGCTGTTGATAAAAAAGACAGGAAGTCTTCGTTATAGGCCTCAGAACTTCACTGTACATCCATGAAATGATTGTATCAGCTAGGGTAGTGAGTTTTATATGATGATTGATGCTATACGTTTTATTCAATATGCAAACACACGACGTGTATGCAACATGAGTATAACTTAATAATGTAACGTATAAATGAATGTGAAAAATAAAATAGATATATTACAAGCTGCATGAATCCCACCATAATTCTATGCATGAATCGATACAGCAATAATATACTTTCTCGGATGCACGGGTACGTTTCAAATTTCCAGTTCAAATTTACCTAAAAACACAATTTCATGTAGATATTGGTTTATTTTGGAGAACTTTTCATTTTTTTGAAGTTTGATTTTTTGTTTTTAATATTGTTTGCAACAGACGTATAGTTGAATTGAAAATCAGTCAGTATATATGCTATATATATAATAGTACCTACGTATACGGTTCGTGTATTTTATATATAATGTTTATCCTGCGATGCACGCTGTTATGCTTTACCGCGTGTTATGTTTATGAGCTCCTAAAATTAAATACGTGCATGTGAAACCGTCTGTAATTAATTATTTTCCCTGCCGTCTTGTATGTTATTATTAATATTTTAGCCACTATAATATCAACGCAACCACTATTCCAGTTTTCGAAAAATCATGGCATTTTTTAAATGGAAAATTTTCGTTGTTTTGATGATTGTTTTTAATGAATTTCACCCACCTGCAAGCATGCAAAAACATGAGACAAAAATATAAAGCAGAATATCGCTCAAAGTTCAAAATACATCAAAACAAGAAATAAATCAGTATAAAATTATAGACTTAAGTATAATGGTATAATCAACAAGAAATGAACAAATACAATATTAAATTCGTATATATAGCATGTATAAAAAACTTGTCTTATGTTTTGTTGATAGCCCACATGCATCTGCTATATACTCTATGTTTTTATACATTATTTCTGCATATAATAAACCTAAGAATGATTACTGCAATGTTTTCAATTTTATCGTATCATTTTAATGTTATATAATTTATCGTTTTTGTGCAGTCATAAATAAATGATATACTATCTTTTGCAGTGGTATCCATCTTACTACTATACTCGACTCCCTTTTAAACACGACAAATTACGACGTACGCCTAAGACCAAATATGACAGGTATGTGAATGTTTTCAATGATGTAAAGTTGTTATTGTACTTTGCATGCTTCAGGTATTACGCACGAGTGACGTCATGTTTGTAGCCTTTATACCACCATTTTGATTAGTAAATTGAGCTGAAAAATATGGATATTCAAAAGCAAAGAAACAATATCATCGGATCTCAAAGAGCCGCAATGGTCCGACTTAAGCCTAAATAATAACAACCCTTCAAAGACAACATTCCTGCCAGCCAAGATGGCGGACTATGAAATGAACATACGTAATTTGCATTTTTCAGGTGACATGCAGTAAAATAAAAAAATATTACAGCAAATATAGACCTCATGCATTATTACGGTCGGTGCGTGACCACTGAGAGATAAGCATTCACTATGGGAAATGCAATGTTTGCCCTTCAAAATATTGCTTGAATTCTATCATAATTAAATTACCACGAAACATTTCACGTCAAAATACCAAAAGTGTATTAAAGCCATCGCTGCATGCTAGCCTATAACTCGGGACAGACTGTATAAGGAAGGAGAACAGACTATATAATGGAATGGAAATCTTCCATGAATTTATTTAATTTGATGCATGTATTTATTTACAGGGGCACCAGTTGAAGTAAACGTAAGGATGAAAATGTTATCAATCGATTCCATTGATACAGTGAATATGGTACGATTTACTAGCAATTGATATCAACATATACACATTAATCATTCTCACACGTGTAGTCTCCTGTTAATTCTGTTATTAACCCCCCTATAAATATATAAACGTTTACGTTTTACCCTTATAAACGTTTGATGCTATAATATAGAAAATGCAGCATGGTGAGGGACGTGGATAATGCAAACTTTTCAGTTTCAACAATTTTTTCCGGGTCTTTTTCTATACGCAGGATTTCTCCTTGGATGTGTTTCTTACTCAACAGTGGGTAGACGAGAGGTTGGATCATGGTACAGAAAGTACAATTACCGTAAACTACAAAGATTTGGATAAGATCTGGCTGCCAGATACATATTTTGTGAACGCTAAAGACAGCTCATTCCACTATGTCACAAACGAAAACAAGTTACTACAGATCGGTCCTAATGGACTCGTCAGCTACAGAATCAGGTGACGCGCATTTTAATAAAAAGTCCTTCACACTGGAATAAGGATGTAAGATGTCTTGTACCAGATTAGCGTTGCCGTTTAAGAACCCAGCGAAAAATCAATGAATTTTAGTCTTTACACAGGCTTATCAGGAATCAAGGATATCAATAATTCGCAAATCAGAAAATATTTGCCATCAATTAAGTTAAAGAGCAAATTTTTATTCCAAGTTAGTTGCTGAATATTTCGGAAGGCTCAGTCCAAATGCGAGGCTGTCATATAGCTAATAATTTGAATAAAAAACGACCAATGAATAATCCTACCTTAAATTTGGTAAATGATTCATAGATGGATATATTTATGCAATCTTCCTGGACGAACCATTATCTCTCTTCATAGGATAAGTCTTAAAGCTGCCTGCCAGATGGATTTGCGATTGTTTCCTATGGACAAACAGATATGCCCATTATTTCTCGAAAGCTGTAAGTTTTTTTCATGAATGCATGAATTAAATGCATGAATTAAATTAAATAAAATTTGGTGCAGTTCAGTAACAGTATAATTAAATTTCTTGTAATATTGCACTGATGAAGGCCCGGGTTGACGGACCGAAAGCTTTGCAGTAAATTAAATACCACTTGCGTGGTGTACTATAGATACAATTTACCTAATTAACGTAAGCTAATTTACTTAATTAAATTTATTAATTATACGCGGGGACTCTCCACAGGAAAATTGTGAATTTTCAAATCCACAAAAAATTTTAGAAAATAAGCAATGACATGCAGTGTCGGTCAAAGGCTTTTAAATTACGAAACAAGATCATTCCCAAATCAAAATGCATATAATTGTGAAAAACTCTACACGTATAGATGGTTATCACAATAAGAAAGTCGCTTACAGATGGGCAACGGATAATGGAAATTCGTTTATCGATACAGAAATGACCAAACTTCCTCAATTTACACTAAAAGCAGTCAATCTTTCTTCGAAGATAAATCGTTATTACGCAGGTAGGTTGCAGAACAATTACATATGGTCTTTAAAAACTTCTTGAGTTAGTAGCACGAAAAATCCGGCTCAGAAGGAGGAAGGCCGCGAAACTTCATCAAGAGACGGAAAATTAGAAAAACGAAGGGAGTAGTCTCAAAATTTCTTTGGACGTTTTTGTTTTAAAATAAATTTTTCGACCAGATTTCCAACGCAAACATAAATTTTCCTAAGAAAACTCTGAAAGTATAAAAAAACGTTTATTGGCATTGCATGCCTCAAATGACGATTTAACCACTTGAAATGTAGTGCGTAGATTTATACAACTATACTCAGAAGTTTCAGTGGTAGTCTGATCTCTATATATACGATCTCTATATATATTTTTCTTTATTAAGGGAACTACACGTGCCTGTCCATCTCGTTCAAGTTCGACAGGATGTACAGCTACTTTTTGATTCATGTTTATGGACCTTGTGCTTTGATTGTTATGATGTCTTGGTTATCCTTCCTTATACCAAGAAATCACACACCTGCACGGATATCCCTAGGTATCACGGCCCTGCTCACTACAGTCACTGTTTTAAATATGTCGAACAATAGCATGCCCAAGGTAAGGAATTCGAGTTTAACAATGCGCGAGATTGACTTTACGATGTATATAGGAACAATGCAAAAAGTATCATCATTTGCATTCATCAAGAATTTTAATTCAACAAATCAATTTAACTTACCAATCACTTTTGTTGTAGGTGAACTATATCAAAGCTCTGGATAAATATTTAATCGGTTGCTTTATGTTTGTCTTTTCTGTTCTGGCGGAGTATTCAATCATTCTCACAATAACTGGAAAGATAAGAAAACGGAGGCTTCGGGAAGAAGAGGTACAAACAGGAAAAGGTTGCACGAGAATATATCTTTCTCTGGTTTTCCAGCTAGTACTAATGGAAACAGTTTTAGGAGAAAGGCTGTCCGCTTGTAAAAAAAGTTTAATAATCTTGTGTAGTATAGATGCTGATTCATTTCAACCCACAGATCCTCTGCATGACCTCATCCTATTATACTTGATCTCATCACGAAAATTTTTGTTTCTCAGAAAGCAAAAAAACATGCCGCTGAATCAGACACGGATGATGCAGAGATGCCAACGTATAGACCCCTCAGTGACTACGCCGAAAAAGCAACAACAAAACAATACTACAACAGTATGGAGGCTGTGAATAAGAAGGACTGGAGAAAATTCATAGCAGAGACAATATTTACCGAAGACTTTTTGGTAAAAATCGACGAATATGCGAGAATTGCTTTTCCTGTTAGTTTCGCTCTATTTAATGCACTATATTTTGGCACGTATATATCTTAAGAGTTAAGTAGGATGTGGTTTCGTCGTTGCATTTTGACCAATGAAATATAGCATTAAAAGTTTTTGAACTGCTTCAACAAACGGATTTTACGGTCAAAATCAAAAACACAATAACAGAGACCTTGAAGCCCTGCATGAATCCAATCACTCATTTTGGATTACACAACACCGTTCAGCTTTTTTTGCGTTGAGCCAAAATTACCTCGTTTTGGAGGTGAAATGAATAGCAGTAATACGTTTCGTAGTACAAACACGCGCGAACAGGCGTGCGTTTTGCAACCAGGTGTAGTGCAATCCCGGCCTGAGATTGTGGCGTTTCAGTTTGGTGACTTACCGCAAACGTCAAATCGAATTCAAAATGAGCTTCTGCCATTGCACTCATAAATCTAAATCACCCTCCCACCAAGAGATTTTTCGCCGACGAAACTCATGTTCCACTTTAACATACCATGTCCTATTTGACCATATCTTTGATTATATTAGGAAATAGAAAGTTTGGCAACCTGGAACAGTAACAGCCAAAAATGTAATGAATTGTACGGTTGTGTAACGTTACTACAACTATTTTGTTTTCTTAACCACACTTTCTTAACTTGTAAATAATTCATATAAACCCTGTACTGGTGCAAAGAACTACCGATAAATTATCAAAATTATCAATTATGGAAAGATTTTGAATAAACATTGATAAAAAAGGATACTTGTGCTCATGACGAGATATTCCATTATCCAATTAATGCCAAAATTAATATTGTAATCGTTTAATACTCTAACAGTATAAAAGAACTGACAGTAAGATAGATATGCATGTATGGGGCCGACCTTCACTTTTACTTGGCGTCAATACAACAATATATAAACAAGACAGAACCAATTAAAAACAAGTGTTGTAATACTTGTAAGGTATACGATTGTGTCTACTACAGGAAGTAAATTTGTGCAAAATTGGGCCAATCCAGGAGATAATCTAAAATAAAATATTACTACATTTCCACTAGAATTAACAAGATCTGTAAACGAAAGGTAAGTTAGTAGAAGACTGTGACAGTCATACAAGCAGATGTAATATTTGCGTCTTGAATTTTGTACAGTACAGTACACACAAGTAAGGATGTTAAAGCATTCAAAGCGTAAATACCTTGAGCACTGAGAATTACTTTTTAACAAAATGTCAGTTACTCGAGGGTGGATGTTGGCTGCCAGGGGATGCCATGAATCCTGATATTGAATCAGCAATAATGCTGGTGGTTGGCCGGGTGGACCTGCAAATGACTGAGGATAATTGGGGATAGGAGGACGATTGGACATGGAACTAATGGGTGGCATACCAGAACGTTGACCAGTATATTGCATTCCAGACATTCCAGGTGGTAACGATGGCTGATTCATTAGATAGCCAGTTGATGATGGCACTTGTCCGGGTGGTAAACCTGATGTTGAATACATACCAGGTGAAGGCATCAGTGGTCTGTTGACATTGCTGCTGACCACACCGCCAGGATAGTTTGGTGACGACATATACATAGGCAGTGAAGATGGTGTCGAGGTTGGTAATGAGCCCGGATGTGATGTTGCTATTCCAGGTGATTGGTCACGTGGTGAGGTAGCCATACGGACATTGGTACCCGGAGAACTGCTCCTACCGAGGGAGGTCTGACCTCGGGAGGTTTGCATGCGTTGTGCAGCCATTTGAGTTTGATTGGAAAGTTTTGACTGAAGTTGGTTGGAAGGTTGTTGTTGTTGTTGTTTTGGTAAGATTGGTTGTTGGTGAAATATAGACTGACGTTGCTGCATCTGCTGATACTTTTGCAGCATATGTTGTTGTTGCTGCTGCATTTGCATTTGCTGTAGTTGTGGTGGCAATTGTTGAAGCTGTTGCATTGCTTGCTGTGGAGCTTGCGGAGGCTGTTGCTGTATAGGTTGTTGCTGTATAGGTTGTTGCTGTATAGGTTGTTGCTGTATAGGCTGTTGTGATTGCTGCTGTTGGATGGGCTGCTGTGCCTGCTGCTGCTGGATGGGTTGTTGAGGTTGTGGCTGTTGCCCTTGGATAGCCTGCGAAGGTTGCTGCGATGTTGGTGGTGGTGGTGTTTGTTGTTGTCGAGGTGGTGGTTGCAACTGCTGATGGCTTGCAGATGGTTGTATTGATGATTCAACTTGCTGTTCTCCAGGCTGCTTCCCTTGCTGTGTAACAGCTGATGGTGACGATACCAAGGCCGTGTTGGGTGTGGTTCTCTCTTGAGAACCAACAGATGAAGGTGAAGGACCAACAGATGGTGGATTGGAACCAGGTGTATGACTTGTGCTTTCAACTAAAATAACAAAAACAAACCAATGTAAAATAAAGGTTTCAGTGCTAACCGTGTTTATTTTGCACACTTTGGTAAATTAATGTAAAAATACCGCATTCCTGTGGCGGCGGTAAAACGTTTATGTCATCCCTACCAGTAATCCACCTCGTCCCTTGTGATGATAACTCAGAAGTTAAACCTCCCAGAATTTTTACCAGTACTTTTACCGATCGAATGGAGGATGCAAACATCCGCTCTGTTATCGATCAAAATGTTATCAATCTTTTTTTTTGGTTTCGAGGTTAAACCTTCACTATGGCATCCCCCCAGTTATACCCGCCCCTACTCATTCCCTCAAGACTTGTACTATGTACCTGGTGTAGGAACTCTTGCGGGTTGATTTGACATCGGCTGTATAGCTTGAGGAGAGTTGCTAGCTGTGGATACTTGCAGAGCCTGGGGTTGAGTTGAAACTGGATCTGAACCTGCAGGCGATGTAGTACTCACATGACTAGCACGTGCTCTCATTTCAGCTAGTTTTAGTTGTTCTTGATGAAACTGTTGCTTTTCCACTAGAAGCTGTTGACGTTGATATTCCAACTAGAATATTATAGAATACAGCGAATATTGATTGCATTACATGAAATGTTGAAAATCCTATTTAGAAAACGTGCATTATGGTAATTCGTAGAGCACAAGCGATGCATGGCACGAAAAAAGGTAAGTTCATTACTGCTTCTCTTTCCCTGTCCATTATTGTTTCAAGTTCTTCAAAATGTCGAAGCTTGATTTCCAATTTTTTCATCTGAGTTTCAACAAGTAAAGCAACCAATGATTTGATCTTACGTTCTTCAACCTGGGCTAAATGCTGATAAATAAGACGACAACAATAATAAAATAAATTCAACAGGTATAGGTACTGTAGTTAATCAAAGAATGAGCAAGCTGGGTTCAGGAGTCATCAGGGTACATAATGATGAACATCAAACATCACTAACAACAGGGTAAATGCTGCCACATAAATATAATATTACACGTGAGAAAACTAATCTAAGCATGTAAGATACATTTCAGCCACGGTTACCTAATAGACACTTGGGTAGTTATTGATAAACCAACAAAACACAAAACACGATGCAGTATATTCAAAAGTGAGAAAATGGATATTTGAGTGCTGATGGGAATGTACATATGTAATTTACACATCACGCATCTCTTCGCAAAGAGCTTGGTTTGGTTTGGTTTGGTTTGGTTTGGTTTGGGTTGATTGGAAGTCAACGAAATATATCCACAAACCTTTGATTTAACAGCAGCAGCAGCTAAAGCAGAAGCAGCTGCCGTCGCCATGTTTTCTTTGTTGATTTCTTGACTATCAGAAGCAGAATTCGGTTTCGTTTTCGATTCCGACGTGTTCTCCTGCAATGTAATAAAACGCTGAAAACTGGAGGTCGTTAAACATAAGCATAACATTTTTGTAGTTGTACTAACCTGATCTGCACCTGAGGGCTGACCATCCACGCCATTATCAAGTTGCATTGGTTCAGCTATTGAAAGAAAAGAAAACAATTGGTTTATGTTTCAGGAATTCCAATCACTGAGATTAACGAGATTAGACAGCTATAATAATATTATTCTATGGCACACCTTCTTTTCCTTCCACTTTCGATTCTGTGTCCATTTCTTCAGTCGCTTTCTTAACCCGTGCTTCAAGCACCGCCATAGGGATTTCCTCTTTCATTTTACCAAATTCATCTTAAACATAATCAAAATATGGACTATTAGTCTATTACCACTGAAATATTTAGATTACAAGAAATATATTTTCTTCATGACTTGGGCACGAAACGTAACTTCTAATGAGACAAGACATTGACTTCCAACAACGTTGCCGGTTGGTAGCACAATAAAGGTAATGTAGTAAAGTACTGTTTTGACGTTACTACGCAAATTCAGAATAAGCAATAAATCAATCAGCAAATATACCTGGACTAGATACTGTGTACAACAAAACTAATGAAAGTCTCCTGCAACTTTTTACCACATCTTATTCAATAACTTACCAAGAGCAGCTTTGGCAGCTGCACTCGCAACTCTGGGATCAACAACTGACGCAAGGAAAGCCACGGTCGACATCACTGGGTTTCCTTGTTGACTGAATGGCACAGGTTGACAGGCCAATGGACCTGACGGATAACACACAATCATTTACCGACTATATGTTAAAATAATCTTATACAGCAGGAATGCACACTGTGTGCTTGTAGATAGCAATGAACTGCGAATCACTGAACCTAATTTAAACTGAACATTAGCGCCTAAACCAACGTCTGGTGGAAATTGTACCTAGCGATCCCGTGGAGTCTTCTAAATATGGATCTTCTATCGGCAACCGTAGAAAATGAAGAATACATTCATCTTGTGTTCGTGAACTGACGTGTTCAGCAACTTTATTCCAGTCATCTTTGTACATCTCCAGACCCTAGGATATATGAAAAACTCTATGTTTAAAACAGCAGTTCAAAATAGAGAATATGTATTCAATACAATCAACGGTTAGAACCTCTAATAAGCGTAAGGTCTCTTGATCGGTCCATTCTTTTGTCGCTGTGGCGGCCTGGTGAAAAATTGACTTATTAAATACAGAATCACTTTCATATCAATTAGTATTAGAAATCTTTCTCTATTGAACAATCGTTAACCTTTTGACTTTTCTTGGAGAGGTATTGATCAGTTCTCAGACTAAAAATATAAACAAAACTGGATGTAACAACGTTCCATCTTTCTAAGCAATCGCAATTTAGTCCAGACTCCATACCCAAAGTTATTCAGTTCTGTTTTGACAGGTTGTTTGACTGAACTTTCCTCTTTGAACTGAAACATTCTGTCACTGGGAGGATTCTAAAACAAATTGACTTTTTAGTACCACTTTCGTCTATTATCTTTGTCTCAGCAAATCTGATTTTTTTGCCTAATTGTCGCTTGCACTCACTTGAGACCGCGGAGGTTGCAAAGGTTGGACCCCAGCAGGAGTATCGGCCAAGATGTGAAAATGGGAAGTTGAGGGTGGGCCCATGGGAGTAGGGCGACTATCCGCATCTACTTGATAGTTTATCATCCCCCACTGCTCAAGGAAAGCGTGAACACTGAAAAATATAATTCATCGAAGTTATGGTCAACCGATGACAATGCAAGAACTCTGCAAGACAAACCATGCATACGACGAGAAGTGATTACCGCAATATGGAACACACGTCGCCAGCCAAGTTTCTTCGACATGCTGTCGCGGTGAGATATTCCGTTGGGTTTAATCGATATGAATCAATCATAAAATTTCTGTACGCCACATATCTAGCAAGGGATATTAGGTACATATACAGTGTACAAGTGTTCCGTCGGCTGACAAGAAAATACACAAGATGTACTGCAAACTAAAGAGGATGGAATGATTTCAAACTTACATTTCTGGTGTTTTTGATTTGTTTTTTCCATTAAAAAACTCCGGAAGAGCTCTTCTTTCAATTGCGTGAATACTAGAGAAAAAAAAAATTAAAAATGTAAATAGTGGAATAAACAGTTATTAGAAAATAGTTCTTACTATTCATCAGTATAAAGACACACAGTGTAGGCGTTGCTGGCAACTACAGTATTCATCTTACCTATTGTAATCAAACCACGATGAGTAACTGGGCACTATGACATGGTGACTTTGTTCAGTCAAATTCTCGTCATATGTGGTCGGATCGTCAAACATCTCTGCAGATTTCCCGCCATCTTTGGGATCTTGAGATGATCCTGGGGAGCCTGGGACAGAGCTCACGTCTTCAGAAGCCTATATGGGTACATTTCCCAACTGTTCAAATCATACCACTCACTCACACCTCTCACTATACATAATAAGGCTTGGAAATCATGGTCAGCGAAAATAGCCTGGCTCTTCTAAAATTATGCCCATATATACGAAGGTTATGCAAAATAGCTTGACACTGTGTGAAGTTTCATATCGAAAGCTGAACAAAATTAGATTGTACATGTACTGTACATAACGAATTATTCGAATGCATCTATAAACTCACGTTTGTCTCATTGTCCTCTTCTTCTTGAGTCTTGGGAGGGGCTAAAAATTCATAGTTTACTTAAGCAACTGTTTTAAGTAAAGGAAGCCCAAATTGTTCCCTTGCAAAGGCGACATCATTTTGTTTTGCAAAGCAGAAACGTGTTATTGGAAGCTAGATTACGTTACGATGCTGCTGTTGACATGGTGCATTATCGTTTTCACAGAGTCGAACTAAAGAGACTAAAAAAACGTTGCAATACCTGAAATATCCATCATAACTCCGCCTTTGATTGGCCCAGAGTCCGGATCTTTGCTTTTTGCCGCTAAATTGAAATGCTTGATGTAGCTAGCTATCATACAACAAATATATCTATCACGCACTTCAAAGTTTGTTCACCTTTTTTGCTGAACTACGCAGTTTATAGCTCAATGACGAGGGTTAAAAGAACAGATACTTTTTCGTTTTAAATACTTTAAAGTCAAACTACAATCTGCTCAATTTTCTATTTAATAATCATTTATAATCAGTTACCTTCTGAGGTTGGCAAATTTATCTCCTCGATCTAAAAAGCAATCATATGAATTATTCTCTTTCTCATGCATTGTTTTCATTATTTCACACTGGATTATCGAGTGAGGCTTGAGAAGCAAATGCGTGTATCGCCCCCAAAAAACAGCATTTGGAATCAATACAATATTTCCTATTTTTCATTCTCTGACGACTCTTTGTGATTTCCCCCTAATAAGATTTTATTACTTACGACAGGCACAGGCGAAGGATCTGGCAAATCTTGAGTACTATCTTCTTCTTTCTCACTAGAATGAAACACTTGGCTTTAACATTGGTTATTTCACTCAAGACAAAAATCCCTGAGGATTCAAACGGTGAGGTTCCGTCACATGAGATTAGACATAACACCTGCTTAGATTTACTCACATTTCTTCTTGTTTCTCTCGAATCTCAGGTTTGTTTTTCACCTTTTCTGGAACATTGCTAAAAAAAATTCAAATACTATATAAACGTCGAAATTATATGTGGCATAAGAAGCAATTACACGAACTGACAAACCTTTTCTTGGTGTTTAGTTTCTTTTTCTTTTCTGGAGATGGTGATCTTTTACGTTTTTTCCTATCTGTAGAAAAATTGTAAAAACGACATTGTAAGAACCGAGTGTTTA
This sequence comes from Dendronephthya gigantea, assembly GCF_004324835.1. NCBI lineage: Eukaryota > Metazoa > Cnidaria > Anthozoa > Malacalcyonacea > Nephtheidae > Dendronephthya > Dendronephthya gigantea. The sequence goes on along the minus strand of NW_021163010.1, from coordinate 3,356,642 downwards.
TTAAATGACGAATGATTAAAACATAACTGTACCTCCTTCGGGGCTTGACGGTCCCTGTAAAAACATACAAAAATAAGATACATTATCCTTGCAAATATATATGTATCAAATATAGTATGGGTAAATCAATTATGATTTTTGGCACTTCACTCGATGCAGGTAAATTCTAGAGGTTCAAAGGGTCTCAATTTCGAGTGGAATTATACACACTTCAAATTCAAGCCAGGAACAGTTGATGAAAAAATGAGTGAACTATCGGCAGGATTCGAACCTACGCTATTTCGATGCCGGTTCAATGCTTCTTCAGCTACCTCTGTAGCTCTGATAGTTGACTAATTTTTCCATGAACTGTTCCTGGCTTGAATTTCAAGTGTGTATAATTCCACTCGAAATTAAGACCCTTTGAACCTCTTTAAAATTTTCCAATATGATATGGTTGATTTCCCTGTGTGCAGTGGATTACAGCCAGGATTGAATTACAGAGTTCGAATTAAGTCGATCCACAGTTAAAATGATGCAAATGACTTACCTCATCGTCCTGCTTGCCTCCGCTTCGGAGACTTTTTCGTCTTTTGCGCACTAATCACAGAAACAAAATACAGTAAAATACCTGGTGTAATTTGCTGCATGCAACTAGCCACAACATTTTCACATAGAGAGACCTTATACAGAAATGTATACACACAGAAAAGTAGAAAACTGAGCTGAAGAAACATACAGGGTGTCTCAAAAAAAACGCAAGCACTTGAATATGCAGGAATATTTATATTGTTCGGATTTGCACCATAGTTCAGCTAAAATTACTTTTAGCATTTTAAATGAAAAATTAAGAGCCATTTTCAATTCCCATAGGTGCTTATCTATTGCGCTTTAGAGCTGTATTAATGTCTTGGATATTTAAGTGGTTGCGGTTTTTTGAGACACCCTGTAGTTAAATTCGACCTGTACAACATTGGGCGTGTCATCTAAATCGCTCGGAGGCTTCGTTGATAATAATCAGGGATCCAAACAGCAGGATTTGTCAGACTGTGAATAAATTGTGTACGGAAACATTGGTTATACTTTTAAATACCTTCAGAAGGTGCGCCATCCTTGACTTTTCCATCAACCTGTGATCATGACATAACAACATTAGTAAATCATCAATAAAATTGCACCATTGTTCTTTACGAAATTACCGTTAAAGATGCGTCCGTGATTTCATAATCCTCTTCGTTCATCCATTCGTTATAAATATCAAGATCACTTAACCACCTGCCATTTACCTGACAAATATTGCATATATATGAGACAAAATGTTGCAGTATATTAAAATATCATCAAAGGGAATTTAATTCCAACTTATAAGGTTGTACAAACTTATTACAGTACATATACAGTAGTGTGATGTTTCTTAAGCAAGGCCTTTGCTCCTGTATGTCATCTCTCTAATATGGAGATCTCCCTAATGGGGGCATCTCTCTAATACAGGCATTACTAATATGGACATGTTCATTACAGAAACTTCAAACCACCCTAATAGATGTAGGAAACTGTATTAATTAAATATGTCCAAAAATATATTCAAACCTCCCACTGTCCTTGATGTTGTGGTTGAGGTTCAGGTTCATCAGTAACTTCCTCATTTGACACCCAAGTATCATAACTATGAAAAAAGAAGCTGAGATGTTAGTAACAACTCACAATACATTACTGTAAGATCTCTACTGATAAAGGTGATATTGAAAAATTTAGCTTTTTAATGGTTTATTCATGTAGAAAGTAGTTTACCTGTCTGGGAAATACCACCAATGAACTAACACCTTTCCATCTCTCTTCTCAATTGGACGTAACCAGTCATCTGCGAAGCAGAAACAAAGATTAACAACCACTAATAGCAATTGAACTACCAATCACCAGAACTGAGGCCACTGTACATTCCCAAAGAAGAACATAACTATTCTTACCATCTTGAGATGGAGGTGGTAAAGGATGAACAATATGGGTTGCTGATTCTTTGTCTTCAGCAATTGATCCCTAATTGGATAAAATAGAATAAAAACATATTCACTACCAGCAACTTGCTGGTTGATAACAGTGTATGGACACAAGGAAAACTTAAGTATGTACGCCTTCCATTGAAGATGAAAAGCATTCTTTATTTACACACTTACATTATGTTTTTTCAATACATCTTTAAGTTTTGTCATCACTTTAGGCTCAATATCAGGCATAAGATAAACATTTGGAACAGATAAAAATTTGCCCTGAACAAATAAATAATTTCATTGTTGGTTCTAGATGCAATTTCGGGAGGTCTCTTTTTTAGTTTAATTGATGATACATTTCAAATCCAGCAGTGTGTAGCTATATACCTCTTTCAATGATTTCTCAATATTCAAGAAAAGTTCAACATTTCTGTCCAGTCTTGATGGTGATTGAAAATCAAATCTTCTCCTGAAAAACAAAGTATTGACAATACATTAACTACAGGAGAAAAGGACAAATACAAAACTATTATTTTAAACAGTGTTCTCTTAACCAAGAACCAAATCTTCAAAAAGAAATACCAGACACTTACCATCCTTGCTCTGTTTTGGTCTTAAAAACGGTTGCAAGAATGTGGCATAATGAACCACCAAAACTGTAATCCAGAAATAGCTTGACCTAAACAACAAAGGGTATATATGATTTATGGAAAATAGATCAAGTCAATATTTAAATAGGTCAAGAAATTGCAAAAACTCACAGGTAGCTTGCAAAGTAGCCGCTTGTTCCCATTAATCCCAAAGTTATCCTAATAACAAGATACATTTTATAAATGAATGCTCCTCAAGTTGTATAATGACATTCTCTTGGTACTATTACGGTACTATTTTGTGATTACATGCATGCACTGGTATAAGTCATCAATCCATTAACCTCTTGAAACTGTAGCAATTGGCCAGTGAGATAAGCTAGACCTTTATTTGTTGGAGGTTCAGCTTGGACATACTGAAATAAAACAAAATATGTAATTAGTCGATACAATAGTTTTGCATAACATGTTTGCTACAAAGCCTGGATCTGATTGAATCCAAGTCACCACACGTTTCAAATTGTGAGTTATGGAAAAAAAGGGATGATTTTAAAAAAAGAAGTTAAGCCTAGCCCTAACTACAATGCAAGCTAACGTTTTGATAGACCATAAGCATAAGTGCAAATGAACAGGTTTTTGATTTTACTATGTTGTAATCAGGATGTTTGATCTTCAATGCCCTCTCAGTGAGAATTACGCTTTAGGAAGAATGGTACAGTATACGCGCGTGGGTCATGCTGAAGTGAGTGATATGTGATTTTTTTAATTCAAATGATCTGAACAACTTGTTCCTCTTTTCCATATCTCAGAATAACATAAGCCATACAAAGATGACCGTGACATATAGCAAAGTAACAATCTATAGTTTACTGCATAAACCCAAAATTCATGCACTACCTTTTTACAGTTTTTCAACAAGTACTGCTTAACTTGTTCAAACTGTTCACAAACAGAAGTAGACTCGTAAAGTTTCCAATCTGGTCCACCGTCTTTCTTTCTAACCGCCATCTTTTGAGTACAAAACAACGTGCAAAAATACAAAACAACGATCAAAAGGCTGGGTACCAGACCTTGTGGAACTAAAATATTGTATGTCAACTTTACCCCCCTGAAACTGTAGAATATTTTTCTTGATTTGGCTGTATGCATAATGATAAGCAAAATAATTGGATTTTCATTCAATAACTAATGATTTTAAAAAGTAGCAAAGCAGAGAGAGCCAAGAAAAAAGATGAATATATAAAATAAAAATGTAGAAATGCATTAGATACTGGAAAGCATTTCGATGAACTCTATGTTATTCCGGAGGTGGTGAAAAATATAGCGGGTGCGTGGGAGTTGCGTGGAATTTTCGTGACTTCGCAGTGCAACTCATTCGTTTTGTTTATTTCTGAACTTTTACGTAATATTACAAAAATAATCCTGCAGAACTATGGCGGCGGTAAACTGGCTTTGCGTTCCCTTAAAACGTTCTAGTAGTAGTGAGGTTGATTTCAAAAAACCTTTGGAAAAATTTATAAAAGCGACGTTTTCAGCGGAGATTTACGATGAGCTCAAAGGCAGTATAACCGAGCTAAACAAATTACGAAGTAACGCTGTTAATCGAGCTCCAGAGAGACACCAGTCCTCTCTTGATACTTTATTAAGGTATAATATTACATAATTTTGAAACTTGCTTAAAGTTTTCTATTTATTTTTTAACTTTTTATTTGCTTGTAATATCACTATATGACTATAAATGTGTTCTAACCCACGAAGATGTTACACCCTCGTTTAAACAAAATTATAAAAATTTATCTCAGGAAGTGGATAGATCAAGAAACATAATATTAACTAGCCTAGGCTATTCTTTTAATTAAACATCTCAAAATAGGGTTAAGGCAATCTTTTTTACATGAAAAACATTGATACATCTCATGGATGAAGCTAAGTTTGTGTACAATACAATATTCTAATTTCTAACTAGAATGTTAAAATATATAATAAATATACTGTGTGTAAATAGTTAATATACTGTTGTTTATAACTGCATGCATCTACAACTACCAAATGTTTTAACACTACCATTCCTACTGCCCAATATGCATGTATGTGTAAACACAGATTAAAACAAAGCTGCATGAACAAGATATGTCGAAGATATATGAAGGACAGATGTGCTGACTCACCATGCCATTTTGAAGGCTATGGACTTCATCAAAGATGAATCAAAATATCTGATACAAATAAAAACACCTTACTCTGTGAAATGAGGCCGGAAAATAAATAGATTATTAACAATATAATGTTATAAAGCATTAACACCTTGCGTATAATGCATTTACTTAATTGTACCTACGTAGGTGGTTGTTTAGACCTGACCATTGTTTCAAAAATATACGACTTGGATCCTCACTAGAATTGAACCTATGCCTCTCCAATTCAAGTGCAATGATCTGCTCTCTCTGCTACAGAGAAAAAATAGTACACTTGGATAATCAACTATTCCACACTATTCAAATCAAGTCAAATTCATATTTCTGTTGTATTTAACCCTTTTTTCCTCACTTTGTCCATAATCCACCCTGTAAAAACATCCTGCCAAAGTTTTTGTGGTAGCATTTGAAATTTTGGCATTTGGTCAATAATTGTATGTCTTAAAGAATTTGAAACAAGCCACAGGAAGGACTGCCACTTTGTGGGTGCTTTCACTTTTAAACATTTACAATTTTCTTAAATTTTGTTTAAATCATCAAAAAGTTCTTTATAGATTTCCAGCAAGTTCTTTAAAACATAAGAATTACCTGTGCAAAATTCCAACTGTGCCTGCATATAACCATTTTGTGCAGCAAAACTGCTGTATGTTGAAGTGTATGTACAGCTTTGCAAAACTTAATACATTGGGTTTAAAATGTGAGCATGGCTGTTTTGGACTATTACATACGCATAAAAAAATCCCAAAAGCCTAGAACTAACTAAATTGCATTATAATGTTATGTTCCAAACTTATAGAAAAAAAAAATAGAACAAAATAAAAAGAGGGTCATTGTAGGATTTGAACCATCATGTTATTAAAGTGATACACAGTATATATATCAACACCGTGTCAAAACCACTTCGCTACCGATTTCTTGTGGAATAAACAGCCACAAAAAGTGTTATGTGTATTTAACTGGCATTTACGTGCTCTATTTTTATTGTTACTTGCTACTACATGTATGTATCTGAAATAGACTTTACTCAGCTTACTAAACGTCAGGGGCCGGTTGTATGAAAGCCGGATAGCGCTAATATCCACCGGCTAGTGTTTTTTTCAACCGTTGTAAAAATGCTTGAAACGCCGCAGTGAAATTTCAGCTTTGGAAATAGCAATTATTAAAGAGGATCCTCGATTTAGGAATACTAAGATTTAATCGAAGTTATATAGCGCCAGGCGGGCCCAAGTCTAACTGCATGTCTGTCTCGCGACTTTCTATTCATTTAATCATTTTGGTTCCAGTTTGTCAACATTCTGGTCTCTTTTTTGGGGCGATATATACATATTTCAGAGAGTTCTCTAATATTATCAAAATTTGAAGAATGTAAAAATATGTCTTATGATAGGCAGCCATTTTCATTGGTTGGCAATCATTTTCCCGTTTGAAAATCTCAAGGATTGGCATTCAGCATGATGCTCCATATCTAATACATTCACCATTGAATGTTATCAAAAACTCACAAATACGTTTTAAAGACCGTTAATCCGATCTGTCATAGGGATTTTCTCTACAAAATGCACATTCCAGACTATAATTTAATTTCCATCCACCATGTCAATGATTTATGTTCAAAAATCTCATCTCTAGATATTATGACCAACTTGTCTCAATGGAAAGTAAGCTTCCCATATCAGAAAACCAGGTATTAATCAATCTAATATCTTAATGCAAAAATGAAGAGCCTTTGACCAGCAATTGAGGCCTCTCTGAGAAAAAACTGAAGTGGACAATGGTAGTTAACCCTACCCCCCCCCTCCCTATATGGGACCAAAAACACGCAACGCATACTGACAATCTCCGTCCCTCAAAAAAATCATAGTGCGCGATCATTATTCGAGTTATTAAAAAAAGGCGCGAAGATTGAAACTGAAAATATTAATAAAAATATAATATTCACAACGTTTTTTTATTACAGATCCGAATCACGTTTTCATGGTATAATGCTTTTGATAAGGGCTCCTGGCTATCTAGTGGCAAAGCAGGTTCGTGTCGTGTCAGGCAATTTTAGATACGAAATGCTAAGGGTCTGTTGTGTGAAACCTAAGCCAGTGACGTTCATCTATTCTAAGTTTTCTAACCTCTGTAGGTCTCGCCAGTGCTTCTTATGAGAAAATGTGTCTCTTATTCAATATTGGTGCATTGCAAAGCCAAATTGCCGCTTCTCAAAACCTAACATCGGATGATGGCCTAAAAACTGCTGCAAAATATTTTCAGGTAAAAATTTCTTTCTTGTAAACACCATCATCCCTTACTTCGCCAGCCAGTTGTGGATTATATAGTCCTGGTAAGTCCTGCCTCCTTTAGAAGAACTTTATTCCTGCTTGTATGTCCGTCAGCCATAAAAAACACTGCTACTCTCTAGCTATATATTGCTAAATATTATTTCTTTATACAGGCATCAAGTGGAACATTTGAAATGATCAAAGAAAGTATTTTCAGTGTTTTACATCAAATTCCTACCTCTGATCTCTCACTGGAGTGCTTGGCTGCACTGGTTGCGATCATGTTGGCACAAGCTCAGGAAGCTTTTTGCTTGAAAGCTATTCAGGGTATGATTGATAATCGTGCATGGCGAGGTTTATATTACTCACAGGGCCGTCCTCAGGTTATTTTACGGGGGAAGGGAGGGGGAAGGCAGTAATCTAAACCGACTGATCGACGGACTTGTACCGACTACACTCTGGATGAAACTTTGTCAAGTTTATATTGGATCGGTCTATAGTTTAAAAAATATTTTTGTCTGCCGACTAAAATAGCAATTTTACCGACTGAGCCTCAGAATCAACTTTCTCGGGGGTGACACCCCCTAAGCCCTCCCCCCCCCCTAGCTCCGCGCCTGATTAGTCGTGTTGTTTCCTAAACATAAATGCACGTAGTAAAATATTGTGTTATGTATAAACCTTTCTAGACAAAATGAAAGACTCTATAATTGCTAAAGTCGCAGCTCAAACCTCTGATTTCTACAACGCGGCAGTTCAAGCCGCTAATGTGACTGTAGCCCGGCAGCTGTTTGATAAGGTGAAAATGCAAACATTTCTTAAAATGCAAAAATTATGATAAGACGCCGTGTAGTTACGACTAATAGATTATAATGCGATACAGGAATGGATTCCGATGTTATCTGGAAAAAAATGTTACTTCACAGCACTGGCAGAATATCATCAAGCCGCAGTTGCGAAGGACAAGGGTGCCTATGGTGAACAGGTTTCCAGACTCAAGGTACACTATATGTTTCTACTAGGACAGAAATAACAATGGACGAAATAAGATATCCTGAAACTTTTTAGTTTGGCATCGAGACAATTGCTCTTATCAAAATATCTCATGATGATATTTCTGTTTTTCCTGCTTTTAGGTTGCAATTAATAACATTTCAGAGTGTGTCCGAGTAAGCCAAGGGACAGTGAATGTTCAGGTATAACGTTACTCTATTTTAGGTGTATATTGAAGCCATTGTAACTATGATATTTTTCAACCATAGCTGATAAATGTTTAAATGCACATTATGTAGGAAGTAGATCGAATACTACCTACCTATCCTACTGTAGTATCACTACATTAAACCTGTCCCATTTTGATTTCATTATCATTTTAGAAGATCTATTGAAAATTCACGTGTAAATTTTTGTTCGCAGACTTGGTCAGAAAAAATCAACCGTGCTTATAATGAGGCAAAGAAAGACAATGATTTTATCTATCACGATCAAGAGCCTCGACCTGACGCCCTACAAGCACTCGGCCGTGCTGCACTGGCGAAATCTATACCCCTGGGACCCACTCCAATAACGAGCAATTTTAAGGATATTTTTGAAAAGTTGGTTCCAACCGCTGTGCATAACGCTTTACAAGCTTTTGAATCGAGACAAGCGGAAATTACAAATATTGAAGTTGGCCGCTCAAGAGCTGCCACTCAGGAATTGAAAAGGTAACGTATGGTATATAATTATGCTGATAATAATAGATTATTTATTCATATAAATGATTCCTCTAACTCCAAACGCTTTCTTTCTTTCTTCTTTCACACTTTCTACAATAAATCAAATGTCTTTATAAGCCCTTTCCCATTTCCAATTTAATAATTGCGAGTTTTCTCTGTTTAGTATTTTAGCATCATTGAACCTGCCCGCTGCTATTGAAGATTTATCTGGAGATCAGGTTCCCAAGTCTGTACTTGAAAAAGCTGCGTCAGTGCGAGAGAAAGGAGGACTGGGAACAATTGACCATCAGCTGCAAGCTTTGCCTGAGCTTTTGAATCGAAACCGAGAGATTTTGGACGAGGTTAGTTGCCGCATGTGTGATTATAAGTAAAGACTATAAGTAAACCTATAGTCATTGGAATTGGGCTGGGTGGAAACGATTTCTCTTTAGCATTAGTTTATTTTTATTGTGAATCATTATCATAAGTTGCATATTCTCCCAAGTTGTTTTTCAAAGTGAAGTCGTTCTCACTGAGCCATGTTGAAGACCAAGAGCTGTGCTAAAAGTGATACGTCTCTATCACCCTTTTTCTCTCAGGCCGTTCGCTTGTTGGACGAAGAGGAACGACAGGACACCCAAATGAGAGATCATTTTCATGAAAAATGGACACCCAAACCATCAGCTGAATTAACCGCTAACTTACGTGAAGAATGCGCTAAATACAGGGCTATCGTGGAAAATGCCACAAATGCTGATAAGATTGTTAAAGAAAAATATAATGAGCACCGACAGTCGATTATTTTGCTGTCCAAAACTGATGTACGTGAAAAAGCATATTAACTTATATAGGTTGTTTGCGTTTGCTCGAATGTTGACAAGATAGACAGGTCTTGTTTTTACCAAAGTTATAGATCTTCAACAGGGGCAAATGCTTTGTATAACCTACGCGTTAACACTTAGCATTGTTTCGTATTTCAAATATTCAGGAGGAAATTGCGAACAGTCTTCCAACAGTTAAATCGTCAGGTCAGACAGCAAGTCCTGTTGTCGTAGAGTTACGTCAGCTTATGGAAGAAGTTGAAACCATTCAGGCAGAACGTGAAGCCATCGAAAGTGAATTCACATCACCATCTCAAGATATGGGTAAGAATTCATGTAAACTGTCTGTCATCTAATGATTTTTTCTATTAATGTTGTAAAGATATATACTGATAACGATCTTGCAATTTAAACACGACGATTCCTAGGATTTCCAAACCCAATCATCAGCCAGCATTATGATCTCCAAGCTCCCTGATGACAAATTGTTGCTGACAGTGTTTTTGGTATAAAATCTATGATTTTATCATCTTTAGCGGCGAAATTTCTGGGAGCCCTGGCTGCAGACGGCACAATAACAGATCTTGAAGGGATTACATCAGGTGGCATAGACGAAAAATATGGTCCATTGAGAGAACAAGTTGAAGAGTCACTAAAACGTCAAGAAAAATTGGTGGAAAAAGTAAAGGTAAAGAAAAAGATAGTTAGATATTGATCGAGCCCACATTCTAACGTGTATCACGTGTATTTTCATCGAATTTCATCCCGAACAACAGTTCTGCGACAGAACAATCCAATAGATGTACACATGCAGACAGTCATGCTGTTAAATTGATATGGTTTTAATCATTGTTGGATGGGTGATTATTTTCTTTTCAGGAAACAAACGATAAATTTGTTAGAGAGAAGACGTCAGGTCAAGCTGCTTGTGAAAGAGAAAAGATATTGAAAGATTTAGCTGCTGCTTATGATGTGTATACCGAATTGACATCTAATTTGATGGAAGGAACCAAGGTAGAGTTTATAAAAGAAGCACGACAAGTGCTTTTATGTCCTAAACATGCAGATAATGGTAGAATTGTGAAATATTGAGTCATGCTAAATCACCAGATGTTTTATCCTTTGTCATTCAATTCTTATTTATTTTATTATTGTTTAGTTTTACAATGATCTAACGGAAATTTTATTGAAGTACCAATCAAAGATATCTGATCTTGTGTTTGCACGTAAAACAGAGAAAGAAGACCTTTCAAGGTATTAAACGGTGATAAAGTACTTAAAAGTTGTTTCTGGTACTAATTTTCTTGGCCAAAATAAATGAATATTCTTGCTTTGTATTAATTGTATGACCAGTTGTCATGTTGGTTCACATGAATGCGTCATCCTGCTGGTTCATGCACGTCCTTTGCGCGCAGACATTTCAATGGTCACAAAATTTCTGTAAAATATCACTGCGTTATCACTACCATAAATTTGACCATGATTGAATCTTCTATCTGTAACAGAGAACTCCAGCAGGCCCTGGCAAATGCCCCAGCAAGTACTGTGCCAAATACACCTAAACATCATGATGGTAAGACACACGACTACAATCATTAGATGTTGCGAATTTAAGAATTTGCAATTTTTTAACAATTATATCACATCAATTTTTTGAGACCAGCTTCCGTATTATTTTGTTTGTTTAAATTGTTTAGCTCCAGAGCGTCCCAAACCACCAGCACGGCCGTCACGACCTCCACGTAAAACAGATCCAACACCTGCTGTACCTCAACAACCCCAAGTATCCCAACAACCTTTTGTTCCCCAACAAGCTGCAAACATGCCCCCAGCTCATGGTTATGCTCCATCTCCTGGTGGTCACCCTGCACCATCAGCACCATACCCCAGCCCCCCTGGTGGATACCAACCCATGCCAACCGGTTATCAACCTTATGCCAACTATGCCCCTCCGGGGGGTATTGCCTCTATAGCACCCGGATATCCGGGGTACCCTGCAGGGACACTTCCTCCAACATGGCATTACCAAGGTCAAGGATATCCACAGCAGCAACAATATCAGTATCCAGCGGGTTATCCCTATCAAGGACCTCCTGGAGGCTATCCAAGACAGTAATATTGAACCAATCAAGTCATACTGGCAAAACTGCAGTAGTTAAAATCTTATGAAAATATATTCAATAATACGATATGTATGTTAGTACTGTAGACAATTGAACAGATTGAGAATATCATTAAATTAGGAAAATATTAGAGCAATTGCAAGTACTGTGACAAGCAACGACACAACCCTTTTCTAGGACAAGTGATTGTTTATAAATTTCGTCTCTAAAGATTTCTAGATTTTCTAGAAACCTAGATTATCTCATTTTTAGTGTTTGCTTTAATTGCTTGTATTTGATAAAGTACACTTGTACCATGTCTATGAAGATTTCACTAAATGAAAACTTGTGAAACACATGCATGATTTTATACAAAACAAGAAGCTCGTCATGTCAATGTTAGTAGAATGTCGTTTACATTTTAGGTGAAATATATTATGTAATTAGTTCATATATAACATTGTTACGGATCTCTGATTGTAGACCAATTTATTGTTCAGTTTTTCCAGGTATAAAAGCTGTCGAAACAAGCTACGATTTTGTATATTTCAGAAGGCCCTCACTAGCTTGAAATGCGAAGACCTTATGCGACCGCTCTCGCCTTTAGGGTAATACTAATAGTAACTAATTATTGACGGAGCGTAAGGTCTGTACTGTGAAATATCAGACCCAGGGCCAGGCTTTACTGCATGAGACTTCCGGGATACTAGTCCAGATAAGGAATAATACAGACCACGGTCCGGATATAGGTTTTACGGACCGCTCGTCAACCAAGAGGATTTTAAAAAGCCACATAATAAAAAGTGTTCTATGGTGTTGTGGGTTATTTTAGATTCATTGCAAAGTCAATATGCCCAGCACAAATTATTGTCAGGTCTATCTGTCGGACCGGCTTTATTATACTTGTCGATTAAAAAATATGCTATTTTTAACGTATTTAAAAATATGTTTTATGATAAAAATACGAGCCAATATACAGCGTTAAATAACATGAATGTTAATGGGAAGAAAATTCTAGCGAGTTCATCTATATCTCGGACTGTCAAACGAAGCAAATATTCTTTAATTCTAATATGTAGCCTCTTCTTTTTAGGTTTAGGGTCTCCATGTACATACGTGGCTACCTCACCTTCTTTACGAATCTGTGCATAAATGTGTTTCTTTTTCGGCTCGTTTTTAAATGGCCGTTTTGCCTCTTCCTAAAAACAAAATGGAAATTCACAACTGCATAGCTTTATTTAATTTGACGATGATATATATAACCCATCTTGTTCAGTTCATGCATGCATGTTCAAGATGCTTACTTTGGCTTTTTCTTCTCTCTCTAATTTTTTCCGTATTTCCTCTCGTTTTCTCTTTCGTTGACCCAAATTATCCAGATATAAAACAATCGTATACTCCACAAGAACACCAAATACAAACATAAAACAACAAATAAGATACCAATCTATCGCCTTTACGTAAGAAACCTATAAAAGGAAATTCATTAACACATGCGCTATTATGGTATATACATGCATTGAATCGTTATATGCCGTGAAATTATGGTATTACTGGTATATATAGACAATCAATAATTGAAGAAAATCGTGCATGAAATACCAGCTATAAATAATTATACATAATACATTGTAAATATCATCCATTAATCCATACTCCTTTACTGCTTAATGTTGATGGTGAATATTTTCATGCAACTGAGTGGGTGACCTCCAATCCAAGAGGAACATCTAAAATATCCCAATATAGCCTACATATCTATCTATATAGCATTTTACCTTGGGCATAGAGTTATTTAGAATGTTGAGAATGGTGGTTGTGGTCAAAACTGACGTAATACCCAACGTAACTCTGGCTGCTGTTGACTCCAGTGGAATACAAAATGAGATCCACGATAAAACAACAATCAGTGCTGATGGTGAATAAACATGAACCAAAAAATAACCCATTTTCCTTTTTATAGTTATCTCAGCCCGTATACCACTCCAGTTCCCTATAGAGTAAATAGAATAACACTTTTCTTGCCGTATTCTAAGGAACAATCAGTGAACTTGGGTATAATATGATCACCATACCAGGCGTGGAAAAACAATCGAATGAGTAACCATTCGTCGTGAGGCCGGAGACGGGGTATAAAACAAAATTTAAAAAGAAAAAACAACAAATTCACACTATTTTCAATGCATGACGATATATTCTTTCGGCCACTTGCATGGCATGCATCTTTAAATGAAGCAATTTAAAGTCACATCAGGCCTAGGGACTTCTGTTGACTATGCCATTATACTCTTACAAGAAGATATAATGACTTTCATTGTGCGATATTTATTATTAATACTGACTCACCTGACATATACTGAGTTCGCAGCTCCATCGTGAGTGTTTGAGATATATTGTGTTGCGGTAAATCGCGCAATGGTATTCCAAAACCTCCATCACTTCTGTCCTCCCATTGTAATATTACGTCTTTTTCATTGTAGCTATCTAAAATAGCAAACGCGGGCACAATTATCCGGTGTAAAGCCGGTGTAAAGACATCGATTGGAATTACATGAAGACTTACAACTTTCTATATCCAAGTTACATTTCTGCACATCATTTGGGAACATTCTCAAATCCATATGGCACGATGGCTTTACTGTCACCCTATGTTGGTGAAAAAACAGTTTGATTTTGGACCGCACGCCTGATTTTGCACGCATGCATGCATGATATGAAGAAAATCCACAATAATTAATCTATAAGCCCTTTTTTTACTTATTTTTGCCTGCTTCTAAGAACCCAAGAAAATTTGAAACTGCCATTATATATAAAGGACCAGAGATTTTTCAACTTTTCGGAATGAGTTAACTTTAATATAGGGTATAGCAATGTGAAAAGGCAGGTCTTCACTCCCACTTTGGTCAAACGGAACTTAGTTGCATTACACTTATATTTACCTTGAATTAAAGTGGACAAGTCCATCAGTCGCTATTTCAAGAAGTTTATTTTCAAGCGTAACTTTATGAAATTTTGATTCTTTAGAGTTGACGAAATATGTATCAGGTAACCATATTCTGTTCAATATTCTGTTACTTATGGTAAACGTTTTGCCTTGCATATGAGCCAGTCTTGGATCTATCCATAGTTGACGCAGAAAGAAATCCATTTTAAAGTCCTTAAAAAGAATAATTCATAGCAAAATAAGGAGTGATTGCATGGGGAGTAAGATTTATGTGTTAAACTAGTCTTTGCACAGCTTAATAATTGCCGATAGCGTATATAGCTACGTTAAAATACAATCCTGTATAAAGACGGATGTATACAGATTTAAATGGGGTGACTTTCAATGTCTCTTCCTTGAAATCATGTTATATATGAAGAATTATTACTGGATTATGCATGAATAATTAGTATAATAAGATTGAGGGGGCGCATGCGCATATATATATCTATATATATATATATATATATATATATATATAATTATATATATATATATATATATATATATAAAGCTGTTATATGACATATATTCTATCATAGATATGGCTAACATTATATATGTATATAGCTAGTTTATTATAGGACGTACCATATCTATAACATTTATAGAATCCAAAGCTATCACCCATATGCCAACTTTTACTATTACTGGTTTACCTGCATGAATATAAACATATTACATTTGTTAAAGATCACTGACTCGGAGTCAGTGATAAACAAAATGAAAATAATTTTCTGTACAATCAAGACGCACCTTTATTATCAGGTCTCCGTCTTCTGTCGTAATTGTCTTCATGTAACATTTCATCCAGTAACGCTGTTACATCTCCATTATTTGACGACCCTCTTTTAACCCGACGAAGAAGAGCCCGAGTAGTATTTTCACTTTTGGATCGGGGGTCTTCGTTTGAACTGTTGTTCTTAACTTGCTGGTGTATTTGTTGATCGTGACCTCCCACTTCATTCATCTCTCTAAATATGACGATATATTCTTTACAGAAAAATTTGGGAAAATATTTATAAATCAATCCGAGTGTCTTGAATTTTGAACATATGTATTCAGTTGATTCTAAGGTTTGTCCCTCCAAAGCCTTAAACCATGAACTTTGCCGGTACGTGTAATTGATGATTAAGGGCAAACTTAATCGAATTATTTGTGTAGCATTTATTTTTATACTCTCGACTATACAGACCTAGTATATAAAATATTTTGTACTTTACCTCGCTTTCGTGAGTTCAGTTACATCCAAGGCAATGTAGAATATGACTATAATCTTGATTACTTCTCGGCAGCGAAATGAATTACATCCCAACATCGTGGAAATTTGCATTCAATTATCTTACAAAAATATTTTTTCGAAAAGAAGATTCAACTTCTCTAACACCTGAATAAAAATGAAGTGTTCTTTAATCAATGGCAATGCGAAAATGTTAAATGTTGAAAGTTAGTTTAACGCGATGATCATCAATTTAATGCACCACGCATATGCTTTCTTCTTATATCAACATCGATCGTTCTATATATCTGTGACTTGGCCACTGGCAAAATTATGCAAACAATATATAGACGGATCTCTAATTTTAAATCAAACGAGAAAGTTCTACTTTGGGAATCAAGTTGTTACTGATGCGCGTCAAAATGTATACAGGTGTTTTCACCACAAACCATCAACAAACAAAAGTATATTAATTCCTGTACGTATTTAGAATTTGCAGAGGATTTCAATTAAAGTTCAAAGAGAGAGCATGATATATATCTATATAAATTTATGTCGATATTTTTGTAGCATTCTAGGCGAAATTATGTTATTATCCAGATGAGATTGATGTCATGATAAGATATATCCACGTAAAAAGTTGTGTTACATTTGTACGTGAGGCTTGTGCTGTGCGGTTTGTTTTTTTCGGCATGTTTATAGTGTGGAAACTTTCCTATTTGGTCATATTAAGGCGAATTGTGATTAGCGGGTCTGTTGTTGTGTGATTATAGGTCGAAGAAAAAGTAATTAGTCGAAATTTGTGACAGAATTCTTTTAGTTATCAACAAAGTAAACATTTGGCAGCAGGTGCTTCGACCACAAGGCACAAGTTATCAAAAAACAAATATTTCACTCTTCTAGAGAAATCGATCTTAAAATCTAAATTCAAAGTAATTGCTTTTTCCTCATGGATATTCAGTTGATTTCAAGCGAGATATATTTAGAATATCTTATAATACAGTAGAGACATTCCTTGGGAACAAAACTCCCAGACTGCATACACACATGCATCGTCCATTAGCATGCAGTGTTCAAAGACACATCTATTATATATATATAGATGGCTAAAATGACGTGATAGATTTGATGAAAAACTCGGGGTGCACGAAAGAAGAACCAGAAAACAGAATGATAGAAAACATGTTATATACTGAGTAACTGAGTGTGAAGATTATTAATTATATATATAGTATATAACTTAAAATAGCAATTATACAGCTCACGAGATTTATAAAAGAAACACAAGATGACTGCATGCATGGTTTCTTAATGACCGTGCGCGTCATATAACACTTATATATACACTGAGTTTCGTGAATGGGTTTTTTGAATTTACACTTCATATTTTGATTAATATTTCAACCGTTTCCCAGGGTCTACGACTTATTCACAAGATGTTTTCGCGTTTTTTTTTAATGAAAAAAAAATGTTTGGCAAACGGACTAGGTTTATTTAATTGGAATTTAACTGAAAGTTGCATCTGTATGCAAACAAGAAAGTGGTTGGAATGACGTTCTATTGTGACTGATGTATTTCAATCTTAATGTTATGTACAAGGTTTTAACAATTGTTCGTAACATATCAAACTGCATCTTACCAGTGGAAGAATCTTCGTTCTTTCCTTGTGTTACACGTCTACACTTATACTACATCGATCAGCAGCTTCGTCGCGTTTAACCTTTGATAGCCTGCATGGAAACCATGCATACTCGTCTCTCCTCGAGACGACAGCACTTCCCAAACGCTCTAGCGACTGCTACGTATATATACATGCATGTATGTTGAACTGTGCATTGCATTAATTATTAAGCATCAAATGAAGCCGACAGAAATCTTTTGCAATTACAGGTAATTGGCTGTACAAAAATAAGCTATAAACTCAAAATCCTGTTCCTTCACTTTGAATCTGATGGAGGTAGTCAGTATGAGTAATCGAAAGAGAATAAAATCCTATATTACCGATGGTTATAATATACGTCGCACCATTCATTCCCGAGCGAAACCACTTTGGCTCTAAACTAACCACTGTCTGACACTGTTGGATGCCATTTTATTGGCTTGCTGGGGCATTTCTTCGGAAAACGATTCGGTCACGCATTGAAGAGGGGCCGAGGCAGAAGGGAGAATTTACGATATAGGCCCCAATTTGATCGAGAAATTAGGGGAAGAAAGAGTGCCCAGGGAAAAGTCCCCGAAATTGATTCTTACCCAGGCCCCAAAATTTGAATGCACGCGGCAATGTATGCTAAGCACTAAAAATAAATTTCCACCGCACGTTGGAAAAATATGGATAGAAAACGGGTTTTTTGTTTTATTGCTGTTCCATGAACTGAATAGAGAACTCGCGGGGAATTGTTACATCGCATATACATCCATTCTTACCCAGATGAAATTTTGTATTCCTTTAAGCGATTGACTTGGAAGCGCAGTAAAACTTGATTCCCAACGTTGTGTCTCCGAGAAGATTAAAGATGTTACATTAAAATGCTTTTACGTACTGTTCGAGTAACTATGGCGAGAGAGATTAAGATTGACATTTACGGCAGAGCATGAAATATAATCTGGAGCAAGCTGTTGTACATCAACCTTGAACAATGACTCAGTTACTTGGCTCTCCAGAAACGACTGGTCCTTTTACGTGTTCGTGGTTTCCCCTAAACGTTAATCTCATAACCTAATACTTGATTTTCGCATCAGAAAACGAATGTTACTTGGAAACGTAAGTCTCAAAATACGAAACATTGTGGCCAGAATACTAAGAAAAGAAATTAATGAAGGTGGGCAGACATAAAACATTAACTTGAGATTAAATGAAAAGTCGCCCCCGGCCGTTATTTAATTCAAAAACCCTGCATAATCCGATTACACGCAATTGTTTTTTACGTCATTACGAAAAAATCTCAATTATTTTCGCGATGTATTATTGGTTGGTAACAACAACGCTGTTGTAATTTGGTTTATGCGTGTGCAGAATATCCACGTATGTTTTAATTCCAATCTTTATCGGTCAGTTGCCTAGATATTTGTTGAAACAAGCAAACTTGTTTGGGCTGGCAAAAACAATTATATAAATCTATAGAAGAAAATTTGACCATAGCTCATTAAAATAAGAAATTAAAATATATTCTAACAGAGTATTTAAGTACTTCATAATTCGAGGGTTACGAGAGAACAGTAAAATTAATAGAGAAACATTTTTTTTAAGTTTTAATACACCGTAAACTTTACATGTACAGTTTACGACTGACTGCTTGCAGCATGCAGCCATATTCTCGCAAATAATAATGAACTAATACTTCCGATTTCTATTATAAATTGAAGTGGCTCTATTTTCAACGCCTCCCCATGCATAATTACTGAAACGATCATCAAATTTGGCTTATATAGTAAGAACTAGCATGTAAAATTGGAAGAAGATTAGACATTACATTAAAAGTTAGGATTATTTTATATTGAGACTGTCACACCTCTCGGAAAAATATTTTTTGTAATAAGCTACACGCATATATATAAGACATAATGAGTCAAAACATTTTAATTCAAAGATAAAGGATTAAGAGAATGTTATGCATAAATGCATAAAACTATTCACAAGAAATAATTTGGATTTGTGCTACTACTATATTGGATAAATGGTATTCATGCATATATATAATCCCCTGAAAGGCGGGTTCCTTTAGCGTTAAGACATTAGGCTATCGATTTATAGGAACTTACTACTTCTAGTGGTTTCAGAATTAAGATAAGATCTAACGAGAAAAACGGTTATATACATGTAGAGTAAATCACATGCAGAGATTTCAACTACCATTAATAATGAAATATTAACTAATTCCGTAATAATATGATTCAAAACTAGTATTTTAGTTCTCCGTGCAATAGTACATGAAGAAAATTATCACGAAGTAAATATCGTAATCACTGAAACTCCCTAATTTTGAACACTTAAGTAAAATAGGTTAGGTCATCAAATATACATCTTAACCACAACATGCATCGGTTCAAATTCTTGTAAAACGAATAAAATAGACGTAGACCATATACGCTTTTACATAGCTACAAGGCTTATCTTTATATTGTTACGGCAGTGATTAAATGAAGATAATAAAGATTGTTATATAAGAAAACAGCTGAAAAACTTCAAAGGGAATAAATGCGAATATCGCCTTGTGGGTCAAAGGCTATATATAGCAACCATATATAATATAATGTCAAATTTCTTTAACCTACATAGCCTTAACATAAATTTTGTGTTTGTACATACATTATTGGTTATATGTAATAAGCAAATCATATATTATGCAATAATAACAAATGTACACCTACGTGCTTTTTTAAGTCATCTATATGAAGCATGCATGCATGCTTGTCAAAAGGAAATGTCTGCAAAAAGTTAAACTCACTTACCTATTGTTTTAATGCAGGTGAAGTTCTTAGTAGCGTCAGAGAAGCACAATGAGATGCAACTTAAAACCTCTCTTACTCAGGATTCCCAAGAACTCTTCTTTCGTGTAAAACATTGTAGATTTATATGTTATTCTCTCAACTATTTATAGACGCCATATTGAACGAATATTTTAATTGTATAGTTTTGCTTGAATCAGACAAAATATGTTTCCAAGCACCGACTTAACTGATCCATAATTCATTTCAAGCACAACTTGATAAATGGGATTTGCCCAATAGTGCATCAGAAACACAAATACAAATGCATATTTAATCGTTTAGTCTTATATTTAGGCAGATGTTTCCTGGCAGACTTTATCATATCGTTGCATTATTAATATCTATACATGCATATTTAGAAATTATTGAATCTTTTTTATTTCATAGTTTATGAGGAAGAAGGACAAACCATTAATTTATCTATAGCTATAAGTAGTATTTAGAGAAAAAGAACAAAGAAACATGAACATTGTTGCAAGGTAAACAAGCATTTCTTCATTAAATTTTTCAAACTAATTTAATGAACAATATCAATGTTCAAAATGAATTCGTCTGTCACACACGATGAATGCATATCATTATCATGAGCAATGCTAAAAACGTTGCCTAATATATGTACTGAGCAAGCTTCTACGATATAAGCTGCTTTTACAAACTACATGTTTACCTAAGTCGTAGGCTAATCTCCCTTTATGGTATACATACCCTGCCCCATAGATATTAGCCAGTTATAGGCCAGTCAGTTTCTGTTTCGTCAGATAGAAATATTAGCAAGTTTTACTTTAATCCTATTACTTTGAATTAAACCGACCGACTTGATTGTTGCTCACTCTATAGCAAGTTTTTTTGCTCTAATTTTTATTAACCCTATTATATCTCATGCATGCAAGTCCCTTAGTAACGTTGCACCTTAGTATCTACACTAGTGCTGATATGCAAAGGGACCTTGATAGTAAGACTACAGGCTGACTAGTATGAAACATTGAATTAAAGTTTTTTTAAATTACACCAGAAAACGATTAACAGCCGACAATTATAAAGTAAAGTAAAGAACCAAAAAAGACAAGACATCTTGAGAGTCATTAATATATGATTAAAACACGACATTCACAGTCACCATCAATGTTCAGTCAGAATGCCTTCTGAATAATCTTCTGTATAAAGATGACGGAAATAAATACGAAATAGAGCCGTATAGCTAGACCGCTTATTTGGGGGAAGTACAAATTTATATATACGTCGTATTTACTTACAGCAGGAACAATAGCTTTTAAAAGAAATCAGACGGGCATAAGACGAACATATCTT
Organism: Dendronephthya gigantea; assembly: GCF_004324835.1. Lineage (NCBI taxonomy): Eukaryota > Metazoa > Cnidaria > Anthozoa > Malacalcyonacea > Nephtheidae > Dendronephthya > Dendronephthya gigantea. The sequence continues at coordinate 3,335,011 of NW_021163010.1, read as the reverse complement.
ATCTAGCGACGGACCGTGTCTCAAACTGTGCTTTGTTTGAATGAATGACATATATTGACTCTCGAGATATCTTGTTTTTCGGATTTAGTTTTTTTGTCATATTTGATATTCAGCCTGTGTATAGGGAACATGAACCAATGAAAAGCAACAACTGGGTTCTATCAAATTAGCTTATAGGTACGTCCGTGTCAAAATCTTAGTGGTAATCAATTAGTCTAATTATACCGCTGTTTAAACAGGCCATATATAATATTAAATATACGTTGAACTCCTGAATCTGCACCATAATTGCACCTAACACCTTTGAAGAGTCGAGAAATTGGAAGAGACAATGAATTTACTCAAGACTTTGTGCATTTTTTGTCTAATAATGGCGTGTCATTTTGAAATGATGGAGGCTTGGTTGAAACTGGTAGGTTCGTGATTCGAAGGATCCAAAATAAGTACATAATTATATACTGTAGTTCAATTGTTACTGAATTGAGAAAAGAAAGCTAACGGCAACGCGATCTTAGTTCGGCCTAAAATGTTCATGCTGGATCTTCTCGGAACACTTGCATGCATTGATGGTGAGCGTTAGCTCATAGGCTGCCTGGCTGCTATAGTTAATGATGATAAAGAGGTGTATTCTAGCTTCAACTGTATCCGCGCAAACATGAATTGTCAGGGAATGATATGATTCTTGTCAGTTTCATGATTTATTTCATTCTTTCGTTTTTCTTTGGTTCTTATATTTTAAAGACAACGGCTTATTAGTTAAATTTTACAAAAGTAACAGTTTTGCATGCATAAATTATATTAGATGTTTTTGAAATGTTTAAAAAAGGACATTACCCAAGCATTCTATAAAGTCAAGTATACATGATGGATCTTATCTAAGTGCTTAGCTTACACTTAATTTATTGATATTCCATATAGTGTGGCTAAAATGGCTAAAAAGGCCAGGCTCGACCTTTGTATTGGCTCGACCTGAGCACTGTGAAAAATGAGTAGAGGTATAGCTACCAATTTCATGGTGCCCATGCACCAATAAAATCGGAGTGTGGGATGCGAAGCTGGCTGAAGAATAGAGAATATCGCATATCGCAGCAGCACGAGTCCAAAAGTTGCCAATGAAACAAAATCGTGTATTATGACTATCACAACTTACTTTCTTCAACTTTATATATTTAGACTCCGTAAACTTTAGTGAACCGCAAACTTTATTATACACAGCTCGAAACCGCGGCAACGTTTTGATAGAATAGGTGCAATAACTTGGATAATTTCCAAAAAAATTCCTATTTAAATTAGAGGATTATCGCGTTAATCCTCTGCTTTTAAATAACATTTGGTTCACACGCATATATATTCATTGCATAATGTGCATAAGGGAACCGAAACATTTGCGGCTATTTTGAGTCTATTATAAACCAAGTGTATTTTGTGTCTAGAAATTAATACTTGCCATGCGCATACATTGCCCGTGAATACCGTTGGTTGTGCATTTAACGGTACTTGTAAATTTCAAAACAAAAAAATGTTTTCTGGGCTTCATCTATTCGGAACATTCTGTATTTATTTCACTCGCAACACTGCATGTATGTTAATAATGTTATTGTTTAATATTTTAGGGTTCGACCCGTGCGAAGAGTGCGAAGTCAACTTCGTGTTCATATAATATGAGATGCGGCGGCAGGGGACAAAAAACATGTTCATGTGGTCTTACGTGTAAGAAAATTTCTCGTGGAGTCAAACAATGCATAAAAATGAAATCGGTAGCTGCAAAAGCAGGATTGAAACCGAAAAACCGAAAACCGATTCCAAGAAGACTGATCAGGAATAAACTGAAAGATCTAGTTGATGCATGAATCCGTGTTGCATTAAAATTTTCGTACAGTATACCATAGCGAGTAGGCGATTGATGTTAAAAATGGATGTTTTTAAAACCTGTTCAAATGCATGTTCAACTAGTGAATGTGGAAAAAACAAGTGTTAAAATATAATCAAATCTGTACTTTATTCTTAGTGGAAATATATTACATCAACTTATGCTTCATGAGCTCTAACATCGTCTATCTTTAAGATCATTTTTACCAGTTGCGTTGCCAGACTGATCTGTTGTTTCTTGCCAATGAGCGTCTCAATAACATGTTGCTCTCGCATATCTGGAAACAAGGAATACATTTTAGTTCAATTATAACGTAAAGCGTAGTATGACAAAAATGTCATCTAGTCATTGTGTTCAGTTGTTTTTGTTCCCCAACACGAAGCTTTGTATTATTCCTTAAGTAGGTGCTCCTAAATGTTCAAAACTAAGGCTGTTGTGTTCTGCTTTCAATGTTTTCCATAAAAATAAATGTAAAACGTTGTTATAAGATCGACGAGGAGCTTGCCAAAAAGGCCACTCGAAAACAACAATCACTGTCGAATACAGAATCAAAGTTTTTTCCCCCAAAAGGGGGGTGCATATAATATTAACAAACATATAGTCAATCGATCAAATAGTTTTATTGTGTGTTTAACTTGTTTATCTTGTTATTCTCCATTTGCCGAAGATATTACGCTCAAAATTAAATATTTAATATGCCATGGGAATTTTCGATGTAAAAAATAAAGGTCGAGATCTAATAAAGCCATACAGTAACTAAGTTTATCGTTTATGCAGGCTTACCGTTAGATCCTTTGCTCATACAATCTATCCCAAGACGCGGATTTTTCTCCGCGACTTGACGAGATTTTATATCTGCTACAGTTTGGATAGGATTATAGCCAGAATTCTCCGCTAATGATAGCGGAATGGCTTCTAATGCTTCTGCAAATGATCTCATCGCGTATTGTTCAAGCGTAGAAATCTAAAACAAGCAACTGAAGTTAACATCAATAATCCCATACACAAACCTGATAGTCCTAAAACTTGCTATTATGAAACTTTCAAAACTGCTAGAATATTGTGGCATCAGTTACAAGGGAGTAGAACTTCAACTTTCAAAGCGATGGAAAAAGTGGGGGGTGAACGAAAGTTCCATGATTCCCTATCATATCCGGCACCAGGACCATTGAGGAATACACTTGAACAATGAGTGACATAAATAATGAAAGTCCATAGATACCTAAACATATCGCCAGGCCATTGGAATAAATAATGAAAGTCAATAGATACAGTACCTTATCAGCACGCTCACCAACTTTCAAAGAACAAGCCAATTCAACAGCACCACCCCCATATACAACACGATTATCGCGGACAAGATTTCGAACAACACATAAAGCATCATGTATACTACGTTTGGCCTCTTCTATTATCTAAAAAAAAACAACAGAACAAAATTTTTATACCTGCGATAATGGGCATCAATTTTGCCGTATTATCTCCGTCTGAAACTACAGTACGGAGTAACAAAAGATGTGGTACTGAGGTACATCTAGGTACTAACCATTTTGTTTCCGCCTCTTATAAATATCGTCACAGCGCGAGTATTCTTACATTCTTCTATAACCAACATACGATCTTTGGTTGTACCAAACGATAGTTCTCTTACAATGCCTGCATGGCCCAATTTCTCCGAAGTTAATTCTGAGAATCGCGGTACTATACGACCACCAGTTGCAATAGCTATCAACTACAAAAATATAGAAGAATCACTGCAGCGTAAATTCATCATAAATAGTGGTAAATATACCACAAGGAGTTACACAATTCCACAAAGTCAAAACGTATGTACACTACAGTAATGTTCAAATGACATATCCTACAGAGTAAGCATGTCGTCATGTTTAAAGAACAAGTTTCAAACGGGTCAATCCAGTGATTTTTTCAGTCTATACCTCTATTTCTGGTCCACCAACCCATCTAACAGCAGGTAATTCATTTTGTAGTAAAAGATGATTTGCCTCATCATCAAAGCCCCACTGACAAAGAGCAAGGTTAGCTCCTGTATCTTTAACTTGTTTGATCATTTCGATAAACGTTTTTTTCTCGTATTCTCGTAATTTGTGGTAATCCTCAACCGATGTAACATCAAGTTTATGTTTTGTCTTGGGTTTTGGGGGTTCGAATGGACAAGTGAGTATAGCTATTTTAGCATCCTTTACAACCTAAACAAGGAACAACTAATTCATTATACAAGGTTAAAACTTCCAAGCTGAAATGAGGTGGATAGCATTTTTCTGACCTTGTTTCCTTTAAAAACGTGTTTGACTACTGAGCACTGAGCAATGAAATAACACTGTACTGCAGAAGCACAGTGTAAAATGAATTCTCAAACTATCTAACAGTAAATACCTTTGGCATTTGTGGGTGGCTCATATCTTTATCAACAAGCACTCCTTTAACTAACATTGTATCATCCAGTTTTCCACCAACTTTGCCAGTCACTTTAATCAATTCAAAATCTACATCTTTTCTCTCTAGGTCAGCCACTGACAGTACAGCTTCTACCGCTATTTCAGCTATCTGTTGTTGGCAACGACTCACTCTAAACCATTATAACAGAAGCACATTATAGATCATAATGCAAAATTGTGTCACTGTTTATCATGTTTTGTTGAATGTTAATTATACGTTTATTAAATTACACTAAGATTTAATATCTGGAAGAATAAAAAAAACCTGTTATAAATTTATGCACTTCTTAGTTTATATGCAATAATAAAGAGATTTAAAGTTTTCTGTATGTCAATGGGACTAATGTGGAATATCACTTATCAGTGTCAGGATGTTATAGTCCTTCAATTTGTACAAGAGATAAGGGGGGGGGGGTTGATGCAAAGATAACAATTAACAAGAGACACTGAGGCACTGACATGAGTGTTACTAGCTGCCATAATGACTAGCAGATCTCTGTTATGTAAAATCAACTGGCATCATAGCAGTGGCATATAGGCAAATGTTTACATATTCTATACTGTTGCCATGTAATTCTGCATTTGTACTACTTCATAAAAATACAAATAATAATAATTTATAAAATACATTTATAAATCATCATTAATACATGCCTGTTATAACACACCAGTACAGGTTGTACAGTGCAAGATAACAGTAAATTAAATGGCATTACTATAGCATGGTGTCTGGCCTTGCAAAACAATTAAATTGTTATGAAGGAATTCAGCCATGCATGTTTGTTGGTTTTTCAAAGACAAAATCTCACTGCAGTGATATTTGTACCTGAGTTTTGTACATGTGAAGTGGTAGATAACAGTCTACATAACCCTAGTTTATCATGTACTGTAAAGTAACCTATGTAAGCCCTGCAAACACAATACAAATGGTATACAATGTACTTGTATAGGCAATCATAGTTAGTAATATTCAATACCTTTGCCCCCATTATAATGTTTGTGATACAATATTATTCATATATAAAAGGAAAAGTATAATTACATTTTGGAACCTAATGTTGTTTTTGCAGTTTCAACTAACAGTCCTTTCACATCTTTATTGATTGGAAAACTTTCACTGATCCTATCCAGTTCTTCCAATGCAATTTGCGCAGCAAGTTCATAACCATCAGCAATACGGATTGGATGAACTCCACGATCTAGTAGTTGTTCAGCTTGTTCTAGTAATGCTCCTGCTAAAACTGGTTGTTGCAAATAAAAAATATAGCCTTTAACCTGTAGTCTTGAATGAATTGAAGTCCTAAGACAAACGAACTAAGAAGAAACCTCCCATGTCACAACTTTAATATACTAGTTTTGTGGCCTATTTTGTATAGTAAATCAATATAGCCATAGAAGAAATTATTTATCAGAATATTTAGGGAACACCCAATGTACAAGTAACAGCATTGACTCTTACCAACAACTCCAGTGGTACCATCTCCAATCTCATCATCTTGAGATTTAGATAACTGAACCATCAATTTTGCAATTTGATGTTCCACTTCCATCTGGCTTAAGATTGTTGCACCATCATTTGTTATGGTAACATCACCATCTGGACTAACCAACATTTTGTCCATACCTAAATTTGTACATTGCAGTTCTCAACCATATCAAGGTGGAAACAAAAACACAATGTTGCGTATTTGATTGGGCTAAATATATACTTATCAAATCTAAAAAAACATTGTGCATGTGGCATTAAACTTCACAATGTTATACGTAAACAGCAGACCACTGACATTTAACTGCTTTTCTTTAAAAAACTAAAATACTAACTCTCCTGACGAAGACCCTCAGGTCGAAACGTCGAGAAGTGTTTTTGTCTATTAAGCATTTAGGCAGTTGTTATACCACATTTGATACTATAAATAATAGTTTCATAAATATATACCTACTATAAATATTAGTTTTATGTCTTCATCAGTGTAACCAATTTCTAACTATAAATATTTATATTGTTGTTTTTTATCTTCATGCAAAACTATACAAGAACATTAATAAAATATACATACTGTTTAATAGCTTGTCCACTACAATAATTCCAGTTTATACTTCCCTAGCTAGCATTTTACAGCAAAACTTAAATAAAATACTTTATTGCGAATTAAACAACTACAATTCATCTTGGTCAAGCCAACCTTACCAAATCTCTGTAAATTATACTGCATGCAATATCTTCGCCTTCACATGGCCAAGGGAGTGACAATGTGGAGTAAACTTAGTCCATATATTTTTTGTACTCACCATTAGGACCAAGAGAAGTTCTTAATATGTTAGCAACCGTCTTGGCCGCAAGAATATGGGACTAAAATAATCATAAAAACGTTTAAAACCCAATTTCGAACAAGAACAACATTTGCCGTAAAAATTTTATGGATTGACAAGTATGATAGCTACCTTTTGGGCATCAAGGCCAGTCAAACGTCGTTTTTTCTCCTGCTCTTTAAGGATAATGAAGGGTCTACCAAATTCATCGAATGCAATAGCTTGTGGTGTGTTCATTTTAGACCAAAGTTGGTGCAAAAATCGTTCAGATTCTTAAAGATTGAAGAATTATGTTCATACAAATAATAACCACCCTAGACTATCTTTGCACAGCTTACTAAGTTACCGAGCCTCGTCAATGAGCTCTATATATAGACGTCGAATCTGGATAGACCAAAATAAATGGTAACCGCTAAAAAGGCCGGGTTAATCTAACGGAATACTGACAATTTTGTTTTAAAAACACATACACAAAGTGAATTTTGTTCCAAAAGCAGATAAAAACGCTCAAAAATCTCGTTATAAGTTTTGGTAGGGGTGCGGAAACCCAAATAGCAAAATGTTTGAGCCATCAGGTAGTACCGGTTGTAATTTGCCACAATTTGATCCCTAGAGAAAAATTTCAACTTGCAGGAAAACTATTCGGAAGGGGGAGGAAGGCCCCCAGAGTAACTAGCTACAATCATGAAAAATGACAATAGGTAGACTCTTCGTTGGACACGTTACATAACCACAGTGATTGTATGTTGATTTAACGGCAAATAACTGTCCCCCCCCTTCCCCCACACAAACAATGTATTATGATTGAAAAATGTTGAAAAACCTCTCAATGTAACATCACTCACCTACCAGCATTGCTAAAGGAGGAGACTGGAAGAAAGTATTTTATTATGTAATAGAGAGGTCGATACGAATTCAATACGAATTAATTTCCATGCTGATTGTAGGGTTCAATAACCATATTCATAAGCTGCAGCACAATATTGTTTAGTCTATAGGGTTGAATGTTTTTTACAAAAATAAGGAGTTGTACTGAAGTTCACTGATCTCCGAATGTAGTGGAAGCTACTCAAGTTTGGTTTCTAGTATGCGTAACGTAGCCAAAAAACGTGGTTGCTATTATATAACCTCTTGCAGTAAAATTAGAAAATTCTAGGAAAAGATTCGAAATTCAAACGTTTCACTGCGGGCCGAAAAAACCATGTTTTTGAACAGCATAGTAACAGAGTTAAGAATCATAAAGAAATATTTGTCATACTTGAAATAAACCATGCAGTCAGCTTTCTTCCAATCAGCACGATACCCTCTCACGTATAATTTCATTTGAAATTAGTCTTGAATCAGTGGAATCTAACTAAAACTCTTCTATTTGATCGGTAGTTTTGCGATATCGTGATATCTTCATCTGTTTCCAGATCCACTTATTCTGAGTTTATTAGTTTATTCACTTTTTCCTTAGTATTACTGGCTATAAGGCATATATAAGCTAAGCTTATGCATATATTTATTTTTCAGCATATTCAGTTTTAGTCTTGCTTCAATGAATTTTGATGATATCATCTCGACTTATATAATATCTCGACTTACATAATATCGTAACTTAACCTGTCAAAGTGTTTACAGGGCAACGACGCGCCTGCATGGGACTGTTTATCCGGTAAGTGGTTGTTTTAAAAAAGTTACTTGTTTGTAAAATTAACTTAATTTAAGTGTGGCAAGTTGGTATAATTGGTGACTGCTTCTACTAATTTATTATAGCTACTTAAATAAATGTACCAAATCTTTAGCTAAAGAATATTAATGATTTCGGTATTATCTAGTTTTTAGAACACAATGATACAATGCCACTTTTACCGATTTGGCAGACAATCATGCAGATCTGCACAAGGAAAGATTAACCGTATATAATACAAAGGAAAAGATATATCCGCGATGCACCAAAAATCCATCAGACAATTACTGATTATTATTCGGCAATTCGAGTTATTCTATATTTATTTATATTCCTTATGTACGTGCTTCGGCGTTACCTGAACACTGCACTCACCTTCGGATCCTGTTGGCATTGCACAAGATTTTCAAAAAGCCAAATTAAGAATTAAGCTATTTTAGTAGCCTGAGTAGACAGACGTCCTTTCACTCCTGCTATTTTTAGTCAACTCAACTAATCGCTTCATCTTGAATTTTTCAGTTAAATAATTTCAGTAAGATGTTGTGGCACTCCATATTCTTGCATCTTTTTGTATGTATTCTGGCATTCCCGTCTTCGCAAGGACAAAGACAAAGTAAGAACTAAACAATATTCTCAAGAAATAGGAAACAAAGTACACTATATAGAGTCGTCCATTCACGTCTTTTCTTTAATTCAGCATTGACAAATTATAATCGATGGTGAAGACCTTTCCGGATACGTTTTAATTTGAATGTATTTCGCCTTTTTTACGTTCTCAGGCACCCTTGGTCCAAACTATTTACGATGCAAACATCCTTCTTCAACACATGCAAGATTTTTTATTTAAACTATAATACTGAAATGTGAAAATAAATCCTGACACGGAAACGAGTCTTCAGTGCTGTCTTATGCATGTATGTCTTGTGCCGGAGTTTCGTTTTCGTTTTATATCATGTTTCCACATTTATTGTTTAAAATAAAAGAAATACACTTGATTCTATACAGAGAGTTCTAAATCGTAAACGATAAAGTTGCATATGACGTGACCAACCACACGTTTTTATACCGTGATTTCACCTCCGTTCCTAATTTGAAAATTTTAAATTACACCTCAATTGATGCAGCTTCACTTGGATTCCGAAGTTCCACATACACTGTTGGTGAAGCAGATGGTTTCGTGTTTGTTTGTCTTGTTGTTACCAAAAAGGATCCTTTTAATACGGATCCCTTAAATATTGCTGGGACGTAAGTAAATTTTATTATTACGTTTCAGTTTTATATGCATTGTAAGCTCTAACACCATCGAACGCAAAACAGTAATCCCAATATGGTATAAGCTTACGTGTGAGCACAATTGAGGCGGGGAAAACAGTCCAAAACGCACGCAGAATGGGTAGATACACTTTTGCCAATGGCAACGACAATAATAGATCATAAACTCGTATACAATCTGAATATAATTTTAACCCGAAATTGACGATATGCAAATCGTGAAACGTGAACGTGAACGTGGTTCGACTAAATAGAACAAATACATAAACCTAAATTAATATAGTGTAACTCTAAAACAAACCCTTACAATAACTAAATACAAATAAAAACGACTTACAGATGTTTTCCCAGTAACTCAGAACTTTACTTTAGCTTGTAGATTTTGCTCTTTGCTTGCGAACCTTTAGCTCCTTACTGCCAGAATACCTCAACTATACTGCCAAGTTTCTGGTCCAACTGCATGCCTTACCCATGCCTTACCCATGCGTAAATCTAGTTAACTTAATTTCCTATGATACTTGAGATAAATGATTAAGATATATGTTTTCCTGTGATTAGCACAGTTGTCACTAACGAACATAACATAGACTAGCAGTTCCAAACCTACATGCATTTATGAAGACATCCGCGTGCGTAAACGGATTAAATCTATACTTTGCAGCAGAGAGACAGACAACGCGAACAATATGAAATTCTTTCTTCATTTTCCTAATTTCAAACTGTGAATAGCTTTTTTCCCCAACTGATTTTCACACGCATGCAAGGTATACGCAAGGTATGCAAATAAAAATAAGAGTTATGGTGACCGCGTTCATGCATATAACTGAAATCGTACAATATATAAAGACACTTAATTTTGTTTTTAACTGTTTAATGTGTTAATTTTTTACAATATTTCAAGATTAACATTCAGAAATGGCACTGCAACAAGTGGAGAAGATTATTCAAATGAGGAGAAACATTTTTCAATAGAATATTCCCTTGCATCATGGTGCCCTCAAATTCATATAATCCAAGATAACAAATATGAAGGAAACGAAACTTTTACAGTTGCTTTGATGTTACATAACAATTCCAATGTTCAAATAACTGTTGGCGAAGCGACCGTGACTATCATAGATGATGAAGGTAAGTAAAACTCATATATACTAAGTTTCCCGCAGAAAATTCTATAGACTTAAAGCGTCGAGATATGAGAAACTCAGTGATAAAGTTGTTGCGACGATGGTAAAATCGTGCGGTCAAAGACGCGTCGACACCTGTGTACCGTATATTTGTATAAATAAATTTCTTCATTTATATAGTGTCATTATGTGAAAATTGTCATTCTAAAGCCATTTGTAATCTTACATCATGCATCTGTTCAGATGGATATACAGGAGATGGTGTAAAGACTTGTCAAGGTAGGTATGGTAGGACTGAATAATGGTCGAATACGCCATTTTCCGGCGGACTCGACCAATGTTGAATCCGCCATTTTCCGGCGGACTCGACCATGGTCGAACACGCCATATTCCGGTGAACTCAACCATGGTCGAATACGCCATATTCCGGTGAGCTCGACCATGGTCGAATACACCATTTTCCGGCGAACTCGACCATGGTCGTATTTGCCATTTTACGGCGAATATGACCATGGTCGCGTATTTGCAATTTTCAGGCGAATATGGCCATGGTCGCATTTGCCATTTTCCGGCGAATATGACCATGGTCGTATTTGCCATTTTCCGGCGAATATGACCATGGTCACGTATTTGCCATTTTCCGGCGAATATGACCATGGTCGTATTTGCCATTTTCCGGCGAATATGACCATGGTCGTATTTGCCATTTTCCGGCGAATATGACCATGGTCGTATTTGCCATTTTCCGGCGGACTCAACCATGGTCGTATTCGCCATTTTCCGGCGGACTCGACCATGGTCGAATTCGCTATTTTCCGGCGAACTCAATCATGGTCGAATTCAACATTTTCCGGCGAACTCGACCATGGTCGAATTCGCCATTTTCTGCCGGACTCGACCATAGTTGAAAACGCCATTTTCCGCCGGACTCGACCATGGTTGAATACGCCATTTTCCGCCGGACTCGACCATGGTAGAGTTAGCCGTTTTTCGGGGGACTTGACCATGGTGGAATTCGCCATTTTCCGGCGGACTGTTAATTTATTCTTCCTTGAAGATTTTCCCATGCATGCATCATGTACGCGGTTGTGTTTCATGGTTTTTAAGCGTTTAAATTGACAGGTTTTTAAGTAAACTGTATAAATATATATAATATCATGCAGTTTTGAGAATAATTTAACCAAATTTTTCAGATATCAACGAGTGTTTACAAAGTCCGTGTGATCGAAACGCAAGTTGTTCAAACACACCTGGTTCATTTACATGTCTCTGTAACGTTGGTTACATTGGAAATGGATTTAAATGTGAACGTAAGATTTTGATAAATGACATGCAGCCTTGAAAAATCAGGCACTTTATAAGATACTGAAAACAGAATATATTGCGCTACAATATGCAATCGAAGTGCCAGCTTTTTTTGTTAACCATGGAAATTTTACCTATAATTTAAGATTTTTAAGCAATGAAAAACGTGCATTCTGGGGCTACATTCTTCCCAATCATTCTTTCTTTCATTTATTGTCAGCATGTGACAAATGTCATTCTAAAGCCAATTGTACTCGTGAGGGAAACCTTAATACACCATGTGTCTGTTGGCCTGGCTATACAGGAGATGGTTTAAAAAGTTGTGTAGGTAGGACTAAAATTCTTAATTATTTTGGTTGAAATTGAAGTGTTTTTCACTTCTAGACTTGTACGACTGCATTTCAAGCTTTGTTACAGAGAGATATCGTATAAAGCTATATATGTAATTCAAATGATATCGTATTGCATTTTTATGCAAACTAATTGTTCTGAGTTGGTCCTGAGTTTCTCCAAACTATCTGCTAAATTGTGATACGTGAATTCTTCAGTAATGGTCTTGTGTTTGCCATGACAGTCATAGTTTGATAGAAAGGTTTACTGAATTAAATCAAATAGTTGATATACAGAGTCAATGCAGGGTTTGTGATGGCTAACAGTTCGTCAGAACATTCAACATTTTCATGCAAATTAATAAACTTTTGTTTACCTTGATGCAGATATTAATGAATGTACGGTAAAAAACTCATGTTCCAAATATTCTTCTTGTACGAACACCGAGGGATCCTATCATTGTAATTGTCTTAAGGGATACACTGGAAATGGTCTGAATTGTGATGGTACGACATTCGCTTTCTGCTCTTTGTTTAGTAACTACCGCATGAAGGTTTTGCTATATTTAGGATATTTAGGACATTGGTACTATTTGTTTCATTGATCTCACTCTAATGAGTTGTACAGGGTGTCCCAAAAAAAACGAAAACTATTGAAATCACTCATTGTTAAAATTTGAATGCCGTGTTCACGAATTTCAGCCCGTGAGGATTTAATACAACTTATAAAATGCTAAATGCTTTGTGTTGCTAGAGAAAGGGGACATGTCGAAGGTCATGGTCCTTGAGATGCACATTTAAATATTGTTATCCATATTTGTAAATTGTAAATATTGTTGATAAATATCATTTTTGCGAACAAGCAAATTTGACTGCAGCATATGCATGCATAAAAATGCTTATGGCAACCCCGATTTATACACTTGTGGGCCCAACAGAGTGCTTAGGCATTCAAACTCTAACAATGGCATTGTTATGGGTGATTTCAATAGTTTTCGTTTTTTTTGGGACACCCTGTATAATAATCAAACCCTTGATTGATAAGCTTTTGGGCCGTTGCTAGAGGCTAAATTGGGGGGAGGGGTGTTAATCACATACTCATGTAGTACAACCATATAAACAACAGTTAACAAAAGAAATCAGTCGGGCATAAGACGAATACATTAATATGACAACCCCCCTCCAATTAGGCTTCTAGCGACGGTCCTGTGACCTGTGTACATGCAAATATTCGTCATTGTTTTTTTCGTAGACATCGACGAATGCAATATTTCACCTTGTAATGAATCTTTCTCAATATGCGTAAACAATCTGGGGTCGTACCAGTGTGTTTGTCAATATGGTGTTGCATATCTACCAAAAAGAAATCAAATGATATGCAAAGGTAAAAATTTACATGTTTTCATTTCATAACATTGTACCGCATTGTTTGGCCACGTTAGTCGTTACCACTTATCGGAATTATTGCAGGTAGGTCTGTTACGATTTTACGTCACAACACGCAGCACATTCCTTCTCCAAGAACCAACCCATTGAATTTAGTTTTACCTTTATGCCTTACATTGAAAAATATAATTCTCACTGCAACAAGTTGAACAATTTCTATTGCAGTTGGACAAACTAGCACAGTTAAAAATCAACGACATGCATGAAAATTAGGGGCAGCACCCGCGCTTTCCACCACCCGCTTTCGACGGCCCTGTATTCGCCGTTCACTTTATCAGTCGCTTACTGGAAATCTATATGAAATATATAGGCGCATGTCAGGAAGAAACAACTGGTGAAAGTGCAGCGCAGGGAATATTTCTCTGGAGAGCAACCGCGGGTGGCAACGGAACTTTCGTTGAGTGTCCTTATGGGGCGAACAATCGTTCCCTTCCCACAGAAGATGACAGAAGTTTGCAACATAATTTAGAAACTGCCCATAAAGCGTCGCGATCCTGTCAATGCAACGATGATCTCTGCCAAAGTCCGAACTGGCTGGAACCAGACACGTCTCAATGTAAATATCGCGTCAAAAATGAATCAGACGTTACAGAGGATTTGTCAACTCTCTACCAGGTGTGTCGGTTTTTTTACACGGACTTTAGTTCTAATGTAACAAAGGGGTAACATGTTATTGGGTACAGGGGGGTAGTGACTGGAGTGGCCGTTAGAAAAAAATCTTATTTATACGTTGTTTCAGGATATACAAAATGGTACTATATCGACGGTTGATGCAAGTATCCGTCTCGTGAATTTAACAGATAATTCTCGGAATTTTGAACAAGATGACGTCTCCCTGACTGTGTCAATTCTTGAAAACATTGTCGAAGAAACAAATCTTTTAAATAAGGTGCGTTAAAGTCAGTTAGCAGCAATAGCAGATTTAAAAATAATAAAAAAAAATATTTTGGAGCCCTATACCAAACTTTTCAGCATATATGATTCCTAATTTTTAACATATAAGTGCTTATGAACCTACAGTAAACGCAATCAATCAATCTATACTATAACTCATTCTTCATCTGTATTTCAGACTGGTAAAAATATCATTAAATCAGTTGACAACTTCTTAAATGCTGATCCTGTTATCGTTTTCCAGAGTCAGAGATCTGATAATTCCTCAGCCAGGTATATTTTAGACACATTACCAACAGCTATAGAAGATCTGCAGGGGCTATATATATTAAAAGCGCCGGCTACATCATTATACAACATCAATATATTCCTTTTAAGAAGAATGAAATTCTCAGTACTCAATGATACAACAAGCGATACCGAAAACTGAATTTTGTTATTTTACTCTATTTAGCAATTATTTTACTCTATCCAGCAATTATTTAGCAAAATATGTTCTAATATGTAGCTAAACGTTTCAAATTTAGGGTTCGATCATTTTACTGGTTATTTTTTAGAGTTTTATCAGTGGTGGAACACTATCTTGAAAATGTTGACATAAATGCTGACGAAGAAATAGAACAAAATGAACAAAACATCGCTGTTTCTACTCGAGAAGTTAACCAAAGTGAATTTCAGGGTGCGGCAGCTGAGTCAGAAAACAATTATTTTAGCGTTTACAGCAACGATTTTAGCGTTAGACCAAGCAGCTCTAAAATTTCATTGACAATGCCTAAATCAATATTTGAAACGTTGAACATTAACAGCGGAAAACAAAGCCAACGTATATCTTTTGTTGTCTACCGAAAGGCGTCTTTATTTCAATCTCAAGCTAAAGAAACAGTTGGTGAAAAAACGGTTAATAAACTTAATAGTTGGGTAATATCTGGATCAATCAAAGGGCGAAAATTAGATAACTTGGAAGACCCTATCGTGACAACTTACAAACCGTTAGAAGGTGGAATACGCGAGAATACTGCTTGTGTATTTTGGGATTTCTCGTTAAAGGATCGTATCGGGGACTGGTCACAGGCTGGTTGTGCCTACCAAGGAACTAAATATGGAATAGTTACTTGTAATTGTTCTCATCTTACAAACTTTGCAATTTTAATAGTAAGTGAAGCATGAAGGTTCGACTTTATTTAGTAGCGTCGCCTGGGAGGGAACTGCATGCGTCCTTAGTTATCAAAAAGGTATCAATTGTGGTACCGTAGATTTACCGTATCAATAGCATTGTGGTACCATACAGATTTTCAAATAATTTTATCAAAGATTCGATATCTAATTTAATTTAGGATGTGAACATCAACGATCGTATCGATGAAGATCATCAAAAAGCTTTGAGTATAATAAGTTATATTGGATGCGCAATATCATTGGGAGGATTGTTTCTAACCATAATCACGAATTTGCTGTTTAAGTAAGTTTTTTTGTTTGGTGTCTCCATCATTTTCAACATTTCTCCATGTCGTTTCTTCCTGAGAGCACTGAGAAACAAACAGTGAAATCGATATTTCATGTACATGATTATTTAATAATCTGGACAACGAATGACTATTGCCTGAAAACACTGAATGTTTACTAGGGAAATTCCCACAAAACTGAACACGACTTTATCTCTCTTCTTTTTTACAAAAACAACCTCTTGACGTGAAATTGAAGTTATTGAACACAGCTGTTTTTCCTAGTGTTGGACCTAAATGCATGGATGCCGGTTATATTCTTTATTCTAACGATATTATACTTTTCACGACTGAATATGTGTAATTATACCTATATTTTTAAATCCAGAGATTTACGAACGCGAACTCCAATCAAGATTTTACTCAACTTCTGCATAGCTCTAACACTCACGTTAATTGTATTCATTGTGGCTGCTGAAAGATCAAAGACGTCATCTGTTATTTGGTGCCGTGTTGCAGCGATAGCTCTACATTACTTTGTCTTAGCTGTGTTCATGTGGATGGCTATAGAAGCATACAATATGTACCGTTGTTTTGTTAAAATTCTGCTAGCCCCAGACGATTCGAGTTTTATGATCAAGTGCTTTATTGTTGGATGGGGTAGGTTTATGTCTTATGTCTAGTTCAAATGGTTTGTATAGCAAGTGAAAGGTTGCTTCGTAGCTATATTCCCTTAAAAAAATTTCATATATATTCCTCGGGAGGTACATATATATTCCTTGGAGGTGCATAGTCCTGCTTGAAGTTAAGGCCAAAAGTATTTAATTATAGTTTTTCTTCTTTATTAGGAATACCCGCGATTATTGTTATCGTGACAGCAGTTTTGAAAATTGAAGAGTATGGCGATGAAAATTAGTAAGTCATCTAATAACTTCATAATAACAGATCTGAACAACAGCTAGAATTTGACAATAAGAACTTGAAAAAGTCAACCGTGCAGATTAACTTAACTTATATTAACTACCATATCAACTTTCCTATAATTTTATTTAGTTGCCGCCTTCAAGGTTTCCCATTTCAAGTGGCTTTTCTCGCCCCAGTTTTACTCATACTTCTCACCAACTTTATTGCATTTGTCCTGATCTTACGTTCTCTTCTTACCTCCGGAAAGAATGTGACCGCAGACCGCACGATCAGCGGTATCACACAAGCGAGGCGTGCTATTTCTATCCTTGTGGTACTGGGACTAACCTGGGTATTTGGTGTTCTTGCCATCAAAGAAGCTAGATTGGGGGTTCAGTATCTGTTTTGTATTTTCAACGCATTTCAAGGTCTGTTAGTTTTTTTCTTCCACTGCATCCTTTCCAAAGATATAAGAAAAAAATGGATGTCATTGTGTTCGCGAAAAGAAGGGACATGTACATCAACTGGTCATCATGATCTTGGAACACACTCCAGATTTAACGAGATCGCCGCTAACAAGTCTCGTGTGATCAACTCTGATACTGGAAGTACCTCTTTGAGTTCAGACAGGAATTACGTTGTTTCCATGGAGATGAAATGAATAGCTTTTAGAAGTAAACGTTTTCTCAGGGTTAACAGTAAATTAGAATAGATTTCTAACACGATATCTGTGTCTGTGAAAGATCCAGCAATATCAGTAAGTGCCTATCACATTTAGCAGTAAGATTTAAGGTGGATAATCAAGTATTTTAAAAAAGTCTCGCACGTTTATGCATGAATTTCACTTAAACTTGTATTCGCATTAAAGAAGCACTAAAAGTAAAAGTATAAGTATAAAAACAGGTAAACTATGTCTAATACTTCAAATATGCTGTTACAGCAAGTACTTTTGTATAAAATATTGTGGATATATATTCTTGTGGTTTGGATGACTTTATCTACGTTCACAATGTCATTGCAATTTTTCCAGTCGCTTTAAATAATCTCCCTTAACCAGTAATATGGCAAACCTTTACAGGGTGAGTAAAAAACTATATTTATATGCAAATTTGCCAAAAAGCTATTGCCATTTAACCTAAGTTATGAATCATTAAATAATGTACATAAAACATAAATTTTGTTCTCCTCGTTCCCCTTTTTGCTTCTCTTGGAAGCTCTCAGTTGTTTCTTCAGCTTTACTCACCCAGTAAGTATAAGTCGAGCGATACCGTGTTTTACAATCTTAGATTACAGAAGAGATAGCGGATGTACATTTTCCAGGAATCATGCAGTGCGAAATTGTCTATAAAAGCGAGCTGACCAATTTGAAGGGCGGACATGAAAAAGATGCTTAATTTAACCCTTTCGGGTTAAAATTTCATGCATTTAAAATTCTTCTCGTTGTTTCTTCTAGTCACGCATTCTGGAAAATTTTACAGCCTACACATCATCTCCGTAATCGTGGATTACCTCTTTTCATAAACCTCTTCTTAGTCTCCTCCGTTATTGAAAATATATAAATAAAATTAAATTACATCCAGTAGTGCGCTCAAGTTGAAAAAAGGAAGCGCAATGTAAATTGTGTTGCGTATATCATCATGATATCTTTTTATTCGCATCATACAAGCATTCTTTTCCAGTGTCTTTCACTGCTTTCTTCGCTATGGCTCTAGAGAAATATTTTAATGAAATTTTCAAATATAATTTCTGACTAGTAGTGCCATACTAGTGCATGGCACTAAAAAATTCAACGCGGCTATAATGACGCGGAAGGATTGTAAGAGCGACGACGTCACTTGCAAGAGATCAATAGACCTAGAAAATTTATATCGCTCATACACAGGTATATGTGCAGGCGCAGTGAGATCTTCAAGCCAGTGGTGGCGGCTGAGATTTGGTGTGTAACTGAAGATTGTGTGTGGTATATGGTATTAACAATTAGTATATTTTATGGTTTACAATTTAGCATACTTGTGAAAATTTGTGAAAAGGTTTAAAAAGCAATAAAAATACAGATATGAAGCAAATAACAGTTATTGCAAACATCGGGCAATTTTTGAGCGATTTAATAAAACCTCTATATCCAGTCCAGCCCAGAGTTATACGAAGTTCAGACAGCACTTACTTGTATCCAAGATTATTGACATTATGATAAGCCTATGGAAATACAAATAACATACATTAGAAAATGTATTTTTTAAGAGGCAAAATACATCACAATCAAGTGGAATCAAAGGCCATCAAAAACAGCTCCTCACTTCAACTGCATTAGCAACAGCTCCCATGGCATCGCCAGTAATTCTCCCAGCTTGCTCTCCATACCTGAAGGCGAAGCAAAAAGATTGAAACACAGGGATAAATATTCCTATACGGTAAATGAAAGTGCCATGCAGCCAGTTCATTGTGCGCAAACCCGTACTTATGATCAACTGTTGTAACCGTCGCTTGAGAGAGACTAGAGTACAAGATTTTCCACGCATTCGTTAATCCCTCATGAACAACAGCGATGCCTAAAACAATTTAACTGATCAGCAGTTTAAATGATAATTTGCTATCTTTGGTATCGGGATAAAATTGTTGTCTCTAACAATTATTGATGACTCGTATGTATTAACAACCTCGTTCAAATGGGGGCAGAGCGGATACCATGGGAATGAGGTGGAGAGGTTGACCACTTTAGGCTTTAGTAAAGCACACCACAACTATTCAATGGGATAGACCCGCGACCCGCGCCAAATAGACTATCCCCTATTCAATATACCTTGAACACCACCGACTGCCACTTTCATTACTTCTTGAATGTGACCTTTTCCATCGCTACTGTTTTGTTTTGCAGATTGTGGAAGTAGCTAAACAAAAAGCCGATAAATCTACATTTACATTCCTGTAGATTTAATATTGATACTTTGCAAAAAAGTTATGTCGGGAACTTTTTTGAGTAAAACTTGTTAGACAGTGTGACGACAAATTTATTCATCGAAAATCTTGACATAGGTAATTTTAGGTGAACTTTATCAGCTAGTGGAACGTGCCTGCAAAAAACTCTTTAAGAAACTCCTACCTTAGAACCTTGCTCGACAATGATGGGGGCAAGTTGTTTTCCAAGTTGATAGGTTAAGGCTGAAACTGCAGATACGATTGCTGACGATACCTGACAGGCAACACCTGAGAAAATTTATTATAAAACATTATATTTATACCAACTGACTAATTTGAATGCAAGACAAACAGTGAATGGGAGGAAACGAAGTTGGGCATCTTAAATAATCAGTTCAACAAATGTTATTAGACTTTTTCAGATTTAATATTTTTTTAACTCCATAAAACCTATATGGCAAATGGCAAAAGACCTTTCAAGGTCATTTTGCGTCACCTTACTGTAGGTGCTGAGACAATAGGTCATATGTGAGAACCAGACTTCATCTCGTTTAACAATTGTACCTTTTAACTTGGCCCTAATTAAGAATAATACTTCTGTGTCATAATAACGTGATTAGCTAGCCTGCAGTAATCACCTGTAGCTGTTTTAATTTGCCGTACATTATCTTCAATTTTCGGATCAATCTTCGCTGACTCTTCGTTTGGTTTTATTTTTCCACGAAGCTTCTCCGATCCCTATCGTAAAGTATACTCAAATTGCTACAGGGAAAATTTGAGCTGACCATAATAATTACTATAAGATGGGAGAAAGTAACAGTTTTTTACTTGATTAATTAGATTTCCACCAATTGTAGCACCTTTGCTCAAACCCCACGAGATGAGAACAGCCCCAACTTCAATGCCCTGTGGAAACGAAATTCTTTTTTAACGTCTATTTTACTTTTTTTATCAACAAAACTGAAAGAAATATTTACCCTTGAAACCTTTGCTCCCCAGGTTGAGTGCTGGAAAGAGATAAATATATTTGGTCATTAGGAACGAAAACGTCCTAGTTTTTCATGAGCGTGAGTGCTAGATTTAACAAATTTTTATTAAAGAGAGAAACCTCTTTTTAGCGTATAAAGAGGTAAAACAAACCTGTTCGTCACTAGAGGGCGTGAGACTCTCATCGCCGACTGGAACTAGTGCTGTTCTTGTGTCTTCGCTCTCTGGTGTCATTGTCTCAGGTTGTTCTGCAGGTGGTGCTGTTGGAACAATTCTTTCTGCTCTATCATTTTCTTGACTACTACATTCTGGGGTATAATGTCTGTAATCTGAATAGCACTTTAAAATTCTCTCAAATCTCTTAACCTGGCCTTCGCTCACGTCTGAAGAGAACACTAGTCCGACTGTTGGGAACTTTCCTTCGGTCAATTGTCCTTTCGATGTCTCTTCACCATCCAGATTTATGTCTGGAATCATGAAAGTTCTATCTTCAGTTTTTAACACAGGAGATCGTCCAGGAACCAAAGGAAATACCCACGATCCACATTGTAGAAAGACTGTTGGGCTAGACGAGTCTTAAGTCAAGAAACATTGAGTTAGAATACATATTATGAGCCATAATGAATAGTGGGATATACGTATAATCAACTACAATCTTTTCTAAAACACTGTAAAATATACAAGTTTGGATTATACAATTTCATTTCAAACTTAATGATACCACATGAAAGGGGCTAAAAATTGTTAGATTGTCTGAACAAACCTGAGGATTCATTTACTAGTTGCAAGGCACGAAGGGTTTGAGGCTGATGTAAAGTTGTTACATTTCCTTCTTTTGACACAAAAAACATATTTACACCTAAATAAAAATATAATTGTGGGCATTTAAAAATGTAATAACAATTACAATATTTTAATGAAAATATATGGCAAATAGTGGAAATGTGGGGTCAAGTAAGGTTGTACATCTGATATGAAACTAATTTGCTAAATTCCTTCATTGGCTTGCATTACATACTATTTCCAACAGAAAATAATTCTCTTGCATCTTCCCAACTCTGGACACTGCCTTGTTCATTGTTGGTCACAGTTGGAATGTAACTGTGGGGAATTTTCTTTTGTGAGTTCACATGAATTGGCGGAGGTGGTCTTGCAGGAGGTTTTCCTCGTTCTTTTACATCTGTGTTTAAAGCTTCAAGCCTTTTCTTAACTTGAACCTTTAACCTGCATTAAAAAAATCCATATTTCTTAAATTTAACCTGTGTACAAGGTTGAAATCAGACGATTCTAAAAGATGTTTTCATACTTCTGGAGTTTTTCATGAAGTTGCCTTGACCTCTCAGCATTGGGAGAAGAGTTAGAAATCTTCATAGCTAATCCAACATCGATACTCCTTAAGGCTGAAATATATATTAATATGGTCTGTCTCTCGATCTGCAGGTTCATGTTTATCTTTTGGCAAATAATCAATAGCAGGTGAAAATGTTATACTTGCATGGCATCAAGAATTTCAAGATTGTATGTTTTACCTTTATTATAATAAGTGTTTGCTTGTTCCTTGTCATTGTTTTCATCACATGTTATTCCTTTACCTATGTGTCTACCAAAATGTATACATAATTAAATTGGTTTTACCCATTGAGATAAATAATGGTTTATTCAACTCAATGATTTTACCCTACAACAATTAAAATTGATAAAAAAATCCACAACATATTTAATGCTACTAAGAAAATGGTAAGAGGGTGAAGATAGTATAATCTTTAATGTAAAAACATAATACCTATATGGATTATGGATGAAGAGGTAGAAAAACCTTCATTTGAGTTTGTCCTACTAACTCTGATTCTATCATGATTTCATTGCTAAGAATATAGCTTGGTGTAGTTAAATAGATAAATATATATGTTTATATTTATAATGGTTTAATTATTACTAAGTGCAAACTCTTAACTCTATCTATGATAAAAGAATATATAAAAAAATAAATTTACATTTAGAACAATATCTAAATATTTACAGGAGCAATAAACATATCATAAACAACACGAATAATTAACAGTTGTGTTATTGTACATACTTTATAGCTATACATTTTTTACAGATTAAGGGTTGTTTAATTATTCTTCTGCAGTAAACTTTATATTAAAATTTTTACAATTTTTACGAACCTCGTAGCTTGATCATAATGAGATTTTATTAAAACATCTGTAGCTTTATGTTCTTCCTCAGCTGTAGCCATATTAATATATATTGTTTTACTGACTTCTAGTCAAGTAAATATTAATTCTAATATCGATTTTTATCATATTTCGATTTTGTTGTTTATAGAAACTTCAGAACTTCCGCCATTACGTCATTATTAAGAAGGGAAGAAAAATGTGGTGGAATATCAAGACCCTGGATACGAGGCTGGGCGAATGATTGTTAATTATACAATATGTGTAATATTGCGCATCCAGTCTGACCAGCCGGGTTTGCGCATGGTCTGAACGTGGTCCGACCAGTCGGGTTTGCGCATCCAGTCCAAAAAAGAATTGTCCTATATGAAACTTTGTAAAACTGGATAATATCAATGAGATAAAGTAATTTCACTGATGACTTTCAATTTTTGCGACCAACCAATGCGACTATAATGTGACTATAATGTCAGGACTGCGTAGTCCATTTGGGGGATCACATTCCCCGTTGGCATTAAGGCATTAAGTTAAGACTTAAAAGTGACATAAGTTAAAAAAGTTAAACAACTAACTTTTGTTAAAAGTTCACCTAACGTGTTTTACTATAACCAGGCTATAGCTAAAAGTCGAAATTTAACGTGTTTCACGAATAGAAAATAAATCATGTAGAAAAATAATAATCTAATATTAATATGCGATTTTCTACTTCATCATAAACAGGTTCATAAACTATGACCGAGAATAATGGCGGAAGTGCATGCAAATATATAGAGTAGTGCCGACGGAAATTGCAAAAGAAGAGATTTATCTCTCTTAGAAACAAAAAACAAAGGGCTATTTCATTTGCTGTCTTTAAATCGAACCTCACGATAAAGGTGAATTCAAAGTTTTTCCGGTTTTTACCTCTTAGTTTATTCATGTCCTCTGCAATACATTCTTGCTAAACGTACATATACTTAAATAACTTATAGTACATTTCGTGAGTCACATTGTATAGTTCAAAAGTTTCATTCAACAACAATTTTTAATTTTTAATTCAACAACAATTGAATAGTTCATTCTACTTCTAAAAAATTCAAGCTAATATTGAGTTAATAAATGTCAGCACTCTCAGCTTCCTCACAAGTTTCACAGATTATGCATGATCACCTAAAAAGAATAATGGAATATATTTTAAACAAGGTAGGGTATAATTCTCTTTGCCCTCTATTCAGCCAGAGATGAATCATATGTTAAGTCCTTGTGGACAAAAATGATCTAGCAAACCTTCAGTTATTTTGCTTACCAAATTCTCTTATATCGGGAAGCTCTTTAGTTTAAGTTCTTGCATTCGCATGCCTTGCTGGGCGAATTGCGGCAAACGAGTGATCGGGTACAAGCCATGTCTATAGTATAAAGAATGAAGGGAGATTTTTGTGAAAGTGTATTGTTACACCCTACTGCTAAGCTAAACGCTTAACAACCATGCACGCAACAAGCTATATATTTATTTACTTGCCTATAATTTCTTTCGAGCAGCAAACACCTCTATCAACTTGTGCAAAGACATTTTCGCTATAGGGTACCGCAGCTGGAGCAATAAACTCATAACGCGCACTAAGTGGGTCAGTATTCAGAAATACAACATAAGAGACTCCAGATGCCAAATCTGTTTTACAAAACACCGGTTCACCAAACCCAGTTGCACAAATATCACCAACAGGCAGCTCCCCTTTGTACACTTGTGTTACATTCAAACATGCAGTGTATGAATCACTGGGGCCCAACGGCAACGATTTTGCTATCAACAAGGCACCACTACTGGGAATCTTTTTAAACAAACTTGCGCGAACGACCAAGGGAGCTCGCCGAGTTCGTTCTTCGATCGATGGAGGAGTCCAACCAAATGGTGGTAAACACTGAAGACTAAACCTTGATATGCAGAGAAATGTCAGAAAGAAAATAAAAACTTTATTTGCTTTTGACATTTTGGAGAATATACGCTAATACAGTCTCTCAGATTTTAAAAATTTGTAACTAATTTAACTTGTTTATAGTTCTTATTCCAACTCAACTACTTATATTACTGAATGTTCAAATTGTCAGTGCATGATATTTATAAGATGAGTTAAAACAACCGGATCAGAAAAATGACAAAGACTTTGAGTGCATACGTAAGTGCCAAATAGTGTGACTGTTGAAGCGCCTTCCTGGAAGATAATATGACGCATAAGCCAAGTAAATACGGAAAACATAAATAAAAAGTGCGTAACTAGTTACGTCAACCTTTAAATTTTTGAATTACCTTCCTAAGTTACTATAGGAATTAATGTATGGTACCAGCCAGGTACACGAAACAAATGTTGATCCGATCAAGAAAACCTGGATTTGTTATACACCATTTTATTATTAGAGTCTTCACCTCACTATGAGGTTAACTGATCAAATGAGAAATAGCTTCTTCTGAAGAAGGCTGAATTATATTTTGACAAATTTTGGTACTTTATTATATAATCAGGGAAAAGTTTTAATCGTTTTTTTAATCGTAAAATTTTTAAGGTTTTTACCACAATATGAATACATGCACCCGAACTGACTCAACAAATTGACATACAACGTTAGTTCACTTGGTTGAACTTGTAATACGATACTGTTTTTGCAATCTTATGACAAGTTGGAGTTACACTGACAATATTTCGCAAGACTATAATCACTATATGTCCATGTTTATGAACAGCCTAGCCACTGGCGTCGCAAAATAAATTCAAAATGCTTCGGTTTAACTTTGTCATTATTTCCCTCAATGTTTTTGCTTGTAGTAGCGGTGCTTTTTTTAATCAACGTTCATTCACCATCGACTACGAGAATAATGTGTTTCTCAAGGATGGCAAGCCGTTTCAATACATTTCCGGAGGAATTCATTACTTCAGAATACCTCGGGTGTATTGGAAAGATCGCTTAATGAAAATGAAAGCAGCTGGTTTGAACACTGTACAAACGTGAGGAAAACTACAAATAATTGAATTTGCTGGAGCATGCTTTAGCTTTACCAACTTCATGGTCATAAACGCTCTTACGAAATATACTGACAGTAAATATGGCTTTCATACATTTCAGCGAACGCTGATTTGATACTATAGACTAATCAGTCATCAGTGACCCAAGATTATTGCACCTATAGCCACATGCAGGGGGAATAAGACTCGATCATGAGCTTTCGGTCCATGTTTCATTTACTGATTTATCTTTGATATCATTACACCATTTTTTTCTTCAATGCTTTATAGGTATGTGGCATGGAATTTTCACGAGCCAAGACAGGGTCAATACAATTTTAATAACGATTCTGATATTGAATTCTTTGTCAAGCTTGTTAATAGTTTAGAACTATTGTTGATCTTAAGACCAGGTAAATATTGTTGTTCAAATATCTGTATTGGCCCTATAAGCCTCACCAGGAACAACTTTCTTTGCCGTTCCACCATGAGACCGGTTTGTACTCGCATACTTATGGACTGAGCATATGGAACTTTACACAATCAAACTGTTTTTATTGAAACTTTTCTCAAATTTGCCCCAATTTGGCGGACATATGACGTGCATGACCAAGCTATTATTCCAAAGACACAAGAAGTGTCTACAAGCGGTATACTTTTTTCATTAGATGTGAATACAATGCCAACAATGGTATCTTATCCCACACACTGTCTGTGACATAGTAAGCTCTAGCTTCTAGCACTGATAAACCACGAAAAGTGAGAAGCTTCTTCCGAATTTTAATTATCTTGACTTTTATCTGTAGGTCCTTACATTTGTGCAGAATGGGATTTGGTAAGAGTCGGTGTTCGTAAGCTTATTTTTAGCGGACTCATAAATCATTTAGTCCTAACCTAAAGAAGGAAAACCGAGAAGGGCTAGAAACATATTCATCAATTTATGGCCAGGAACATCAACACTTACTACCCACCGGTCAAAACGAAGGAATAAACGAACAAAATTATAAAACAATTGTGTATCTATTCTTGACCTTAGGGAGGGTTACCATCGTGGCTACTACGAAACAGCTCTATGGTTTTACGTTCCTCTGATCACGGTAGAAAAAGAAAAATATTCTAATTGCATCTATATCCATATTTGGTTTATTCATATATTGAAGAACATTGAGATTTTGTCAAGCATTGAAAGAGTACCAGTCATTCCACTATACAATAGTATTTGCCTACTCATGTGAGATCGTGCATTTTTCTTTCTCTTTAGCTTATTTATCTGCCGTTACATCATGGATGAATGTTCTTCTCCCTAAATTAAAACCGTACTTGTATGCGAATGGAGGTCCAATTATTGCTGTTCAGGTAAATGTTTATTAATTAACGAATTTTACAAGTTCGTAAGACACATTTCGGGTAAGATTTAGTTATATAACTCTGTTACTATAAGATAGTTACTCTGAAGAGTAATAAAAATAGTGATAAGATGCCGCGATTTCCTATTTTGTTGATGGACACCATGAAAAATTGCAATGTTGTCAGTTTACTAAATTTACTATGGCTCAGGCGAGTCTTCAGGGCGTGAAATTTCAGATAATGCTTTGGTTTCAGGTTGAAAATGAGTATGGAAGTTATTACACGTGTGACCATAATTACATGAGGTATTTGCAAGATTTGTTTCAAAAACATCTTAGTGATGACGTCATATTATTTACCGTGGATCCTATTGGTCTAAAATCTGACATCAATTGTGGAACACTTTCATCGCTCTTTACAACAATTGATTTTGGACCAGGTAAAAGCGCAAGTTCACAAAACGGGCAAAATATAGATAAAGGGTATAGCGCTAAGCCAACAGTTTGGCTTTATTTTATTCTTTATATAAGCGCTACATACATCGGCCAAAGTAATTCATCAAATTGTTTACAATCCAGAAATAACTGAAAAAAATCACCTAAGCCTCAGCAGCTAGACAGCGACTTTCTCCTCCTGGTGTATGCTATTGAGTATACATTTTATTAACAGACTAGCTTATTTGCTTCGTCAAGCTTATAAAACTGTGTCCATAATTCACTCAATAACGTGCGCTAGAAAGAGAAAATCGCCCAAAAAATTGCCCGTTTAGCGGCCGCTTTACTAAAATGTGTGCAATCATTTCAAAAAGCTCCTATATTTGATAAAATTACTCAACTCAGTTATCTTTTTACATGCAGAAACAGATCCTGAGGTTGCGCTAAAGACACTGCGGAAATATCAACCAAATGGTCCAATGGTCAACACGGAATTTTACGTTGGTTGGATTGATAATTGGGGTCTGCCGTTCCAAAGAAAGAATGCCACGATTATTTCAACAGCTCTTGATAAATTACTCTCAATGAATGCTTCAGTTAATATTTATATGTTTGAAGGAGGCAGTAATTTTGGATTTAATAATGGTAGGAATGTCTATATATCCAATGGCGATGGTAAAAACAGTCTTAAAATATTAACTATGAGACAGTAAAGAAGAGAAGTGTATAATTTCTAAAAAATACGTTACATCTGCATGCTCACTGTCTTTTGCATGATACGAAGTATTTTTATATATTTTTAAAAATATTATATTTTAGGAGCAACGTGGGCATTGCTTTACCTGCCAGTTCTTACAAGCTATGATTATGATGCTCCACTGTCTGAAGCTGGTGATCCCACCGAAAAATATTTTTCACTACGAAATGTGATCTCCAAGTATTCACCTCAACCCCCCGGCCCAGTACCTCCTGCACTGCCTAAGCACGGATATGGAAAAGTCTACCTAAAGAAGGTTACTATATTTAAATTGATATTAGTTGATGCATAAAGTCAGTACAAGATAGATGTGTCTCTCAGATCCGTTTACTGAGATTAATGAAAAAGGTGATAGAATAATTGATGTGTACATATTTTTCAATTTATATTTCCCAAACATCGACTGACAGACAAGCAATCGTCTAAAAATGTTTAATATAGAGACTTTTCGAAACTCTTTACAGCTATTATCAGTGTGGGATGTTCTAAAAGTCCTCCCTTCATGTAAACCTATTATATCCGAATATCCTGTGACTGCGGAACAAATCAGCCAAGTTCATGGATTCACAATTTACAGAACACAGTTGAGACAAAAATCAGGCTCATCATTATTGAACATACCAGGAGTACGAGACAGAGCGACCATTTTCTTAAACCAGGTCAGACCGAAAGAGATACAGTCGAAGTCAATTGAGTTTAATGACAAAACAATTTTGAAACTTTATATACAACTCGAGTATATAAATTACAATACTCAACTGTATTTGCATTATCGCTATTACTTTATATTGCTATATTATTTGATATCTACAGGAAAAGCAAGGTGTTCTTGACAGAAATGGTCTCGGGAGTATTGGTATCGAGTTTAAAGAAAATGACATTCTTGACATTTTAGTGGAAAATCAAGGCCACATCAACTTCATGTTACTAAATGATCCTAAAGGAGTAATACAAAATGTAACATTGCACGACGCTGTTCTAACCAATTGGACAATTTTCCCATTAAGTCTCGATCCCGATGACGTAGCAATTATACTTAACAAATCTGATCAAGTCGGCTCGCCTTCGGGACCTTCCGAGCCAGCATCGTTTTATGTCGGCGATATACCTGCAATGCCTGATGGCAAAGCACCACTTGATACTTTTCTCTATTTAACCCTTTCCTGCACAGTGTTGCTCCTGAGCAACAATCTTTCATAATTTAATTAAAATTCGGCAATTAGCTGTTATCATCGTGGGTCCCCTGTAGGTTCAAGAGAAGCATCTAACAATTTATTATGCATGCAGGGATAGCTATATTTTGCTTATACAAAGTATTCTGAATAAATTTTCTTCGACCACGCTGTAAAATGGCGGACTGTCACGACGCTCAAACTTCAATGTAATTAAACACTAAGGTAAGCTGTGTTTTACTTGAGTTTTATATTGAAATATTATATTTAATAGTATATTGATGTATCTTGAATACTCTTTGGACAGATTTTGCGATTTATTTTGACGAAAATAATGCATTATTAATCGTTGCTGTGAAGCAACATCATGCAGTACGGCTGTACGGGATACAAATATGTATACAAATTAGTAAAGAACCACATGGTTTTCGACGGCTTTTACTACAAAATATGACCTTATATACACTTAAAAAAGCGTGTAAAGCGTTTATGTATTGAATTCAATGAAATATAGGCAAAAATATGGTGCTATTCAAACGAAATGATTATATTTTTCATATTTTGAATGCTAGAATACAGATACAGTGGGGTATCAACAATACTTGCTGGCTTCACATGATATAATTTGAATTTTTGTGTTTTTTAGGCAAATGGCAAATAGTATTTCAACAGCAAGTTTTTATGGGAAGAGTCGTAATCAAAGAATTCGGTTGACAGATAGCGGCATACACACTGAAACAAGGATCACAAATGTAATTGTCCCTGGTGATGATAGCAGTTCAGAGGAGGACAATTCAGAACAGGCCTTAGAAAATCTGGGTTTGTCAAATGATGAAACTTTTATTCCCGACAATGATGTTGATGAATCAAGTGATTATGATTCAGAGGATGAAGAGCAAAATAATGATGCACCACAACCATCAGGTGAAAAGAGCTCAAAGAATAAAAGTAAAGAAACATCTTACCGATGGCAGAGAAAATTGCCAGCTGATGTTGATACTATGTTTACTGGAGCCCCCTTTCCTGATCCACCTGAAAATGAACTGACACCATTGAATATTTCAAACAATTTTTTGGCAATGAACTTCTTGATCATATTGTTGATCAAAGTAACCTGTATTCGGTGCAAAAAAGTGGAAAATCAGTTCAGATGACCAAACATGAACTAGAGCAGTATTTTGGAATACTGTTGATGATGGGTGTAATCAAGCAACCTCAGTATAGAATGTATTGGAGCAATGGCACTCGTATTCCATCGATTGCTGACACAATGAGTGTGGGCCGGTTCGACAAGCTGAAGCAGTACCTGCATTGCAATGACAATACAGAAATGCTCCCAAGAGATAATCCCAACCACGACAAATTATTCAAAGTGAGACCAGTGATTGATTCCGTCTTGGAGAAATGCAAGCTACTCCCCCAGGAAGAAAAGCACTCGATTGATGAACAAATCATTCCTACAAAGTGTAGAACTGGTCTACGACAATATCTCCCAAAGAAGCCACACAAATGGGGTATAAAGGTGTGGGCAAGATGTGGAGTTAGTGGCATGGTGTATGATTTTCAAATATACACTGGAAGTGGCTCTGGATCAGAGGACGATGATCCCCTCCTAGGAGTAGGTGGCAATGTTGTCAGGCATTTGTGTAGTTCCCTTCCAAAGAATGTTGGGCACAAAGTGTATTTTGACAATTATTTTTCCTCAGTCCATCTACTACGGCATCTAGAACAAGCAAGAATCTGGGCTGTTGGTACGATTAGAGCTGATCGATTGAAAGGGGCGGAAAAATTGCTAAACAACAAAAAAGAGTTGAGCAAGAAAGGACGGGGTTCTTCTGACTGGTGTGTTGATGCTGATACAAATATTACTATAGTGAGATGGATGGATAATGGCTTGGTTCAGTTGATCTCCAACCATGTAGGAAATTCCATGGGAACACCAGCTAAGCGATGGTCAACGAAAGAGAAAAAGCATGTTGAAATACCAAGACCCCAGATAGTTGAGGAATATAATGAGCACATGGGTGGTGTCGACTTATGTGATATGCTGATGGCCTTGTATCGAATCAAGTTACGCTCCACAAAATTCTACATGCACATCCTATACTATTGCCTCAACCTTTCAATTGTCAATGGTTGGCTGCTCTATCGAAGACATGCATCCCAGAAAAATGTACCAGGAAAAGCCCAAATGGATCTCCTAAAATTTCAGACACAAGTTGCAACTGCCCTACTTATGGTGGACAAGGTCAGAAAACCACAGCGCGGCCGACCGTCCTTGACACCCCCTCCAAAGAAGAAAACCAAGTGTCATGTAATCCCTACTCCCATAGCTGATGTGAGATATGATGGGGTTGGACATATGCCTGATTTTAGTGAGAAAAAACAGCGCTGTCGCCATTGTCCAAAAGGATATTCATTTATTCAATGTACAAAGTGCCAAGTCCACCTATGTTTGGTGAGAGGGAAGAACTGTTTAAAGACTTTCATTGTAAGTAATTGTAAATAGTATTGTAAATAATTGTAAATCATAGTCCATAGCATAATTACTCCAGGAAAATAAGAGACTTCAGAACAATATAGCACTATCTCAAAGTGCTAAGTCCACCTATGCTTGGTGATAGGGAAGAACTGTTTTAGAAGTCTTTGAAGACTTCCATTGTAAATAATTGTATATAATTGTCATTAGCATGATTACTCTAGGTAAATAAGATACTTCAGAACATATAGCTCTGTCTCTAGTTTCTTTTACACTACCATATTATTTTACCATTTCTGCACAATGTTGCTCCAGAGCAACAATTCCAAAATACCCTCGAAAACCCCCCAATTTTTTTTTTTATTATTCAGATGACAAAGAGCCTGCCCAAATATGTATAATTTGCCATCAGATATTTTTTTCCTTAAAAAATCAAAATTTATGCAGGAAAGGGTTAAAGAATTGGTCCAAGGTCAGTTCATTAATCGCGACCATTTTTCTATTAGCGAGCTTAAGCAAGTTACGTTTTTTAAGCAAGTGACGACAACACGAACGGCATGAGTAACGTCAAAAGACTGGGTCAAGAATTGTGATTGGTTAAAAAAAGAACTTTACTTCCGTCAACCTTCGTTTTGTGAAAAACGTCACTTGCTTAATAAGCTCACTTTGAAAGCTCTGACAGTTGGAGCTGGAGTCTAACTGAAAACTATACTATAAGTTAATATTTGCACCAAATTTTATCCAGAATTTTTTTTCAAACTCTACTTTTAATTTAAAGGGTCAAGCATTTGTCAACACATTCAACCTTGGAAGATACTGGCCAGCCAAAGGACCTCAACAAACGTTATACGTCCCTTCCAGTGCATTGAATGGAAATCCTGACTTCATCAACAAAATTATTTTATTTGAGATTGACGAAGCTCCATGTTTCAACTCTGAATATTGTTATGTGGAATTTATAAAAAATCCAATACTGGGGAAAACAAAAAACTAGCAATGGCGGCCGGAGTCCGGAGGTTAGCAACCTCGGGAGGTTCGGCTTTGGCCGCTGTACGTCATCACTGGAAGAGCGTTATTAGCCATTCAAATACTATAGGATTGCACTAGTGATAGTTCAATATCTTTAATTAAGTGGTGATAATTCAACTTACAATTAAATCTTTAAAGTTCAAATGCTGGAAAGAGAGATTTCTGAGGCTCGAAAAGATCTAACCAGAAGTAAAGGGTTCCAGCAAGTCCTACACGTGAGAAATTTAAATGTAAATTATGACACAAAGACTGTTTAAAATTTCCTACAGTAACCTAAACCGCAAGTAAGCCTACACACATAGCCTACAGCCTGCAGGTATATAAATACACTCTAATTTCGAGGCTATACATAATTTGACTCCTGAGAGCGTGAACGTAAGAGCTTTACCTTCAAATAGGGAGTAGGGAGTGTCTGGAGTTCTACAGTTGTGTTCACCATAAGAAAACGTCCATTCAGCAAACTACATAAAGGCACTTATTTAATGTTGCTAATTTTTATTCAACCAACAATAAGAACATAAAATTGGACCAATCTAGTAATCTTTGTCTAATATGATACGTCGTGGTATATTTAAACGTGTTAATGTAGTTCTAAAAGCATTTTGCGATCACGTATTCAAGGCGGTTCGGATATTTTGTTAAATTTTTCAACTAAACCAGTAAGCTATGTTCAATTACCTTGAGTGCTCGATGAAGATAAAGTTGATCACCAGTTTGTTTATACAGCGCTAAAAAAGTGTAGGCATTTCCCGAGACACCATGACATATACCATAACCCTTTCTTAATAAACCTCTTTTCCAAACAACATCACCACACAAGATAGCAGTATCAAGATACCTCTTATCCTTAAATAGCTATAAAAGGAAGACGCAACAGACAAATACTGACTGATATTCATTCGTATCTTCGTATCTCCGGCAACTGCATAAATAAAAAGAGCTGAAATGTAATATGGACAGGGCCGTCGCTAGAAGCCTAATTGGGGGGGGGGTGCATATTCATTTATGCCCGATTGATTTCTTTTGTTAGCTATTGTTTCACGTACCGGTCGTACGAACATGAATATATGAATACACACCCCCTCTCCAAATTAAGCTTCTAGCGACAGCCCAGAGTATATGGATTCTCCACAGATAATAAAGATGTAACTAACTCTGGTCTTAGGCAAAGCTTCCACATGCATATATGCAGTTTCCCACACGTTTCGACGCTTGCCACAATCTTATAAAGTTTGCCAGATATACATGTAAATCAGATTATTGTCATTTTAATCACCTGATAAGCTTTTAACATCAAATACACAGCCCCAGGGGCACCATGACACCAGTGGATAAGCCTGTCTGAGTCATTTTCCAAAGATGATGGGAAATTTCCTGATGAGAATTGTTTCGAAAGAAGATACTCAATAGTGTTCTTGATTTCTGTAGTATGTTGCTGCACCACAGGACTACTTGGGTACACCTGAAATAAATTAAGCTCACTTGGAATTACAAAGTAATTCAATTCTATATTTCATCAGCTAGCCGTTGTCTTCTTTTGTACTAATTACAGTATAAAACATTTGCAACTGCTAAATAAATTTTGGACCACTTACTTGCAGCAACATGTACAATATTCCAACCATACCATGAGCAGCTCCCACGTAATGTTTACCATGCCATGCATACTTTAGTGGACTGCGACTTTTTTCCTTACGTGAGAGGGCCAGACCAGATTTTAATATAGCTGAAACAACCTATAATTATGACATAAAATATGATAATTAAGAATCTCAAATGATAAGAATTTCAAATGTACCAGAGCATAAGCTTGTTAATATACAGGCAACATATACATACAAGATGTATTATTAGAGGGGACCTTTGTAATTTGATAAAACTGCCATATTCTACAGAGCCTGTAGTATCACCTGTTCAACTATTGCACTGGAAATTACTTCTTTTCCCAAATGAGTTTGTACAAACAACAAAGAGTACAGGTATCCAGCCCTGCCATACAACATCTCATCAGGTAATGTTCGATCGGATACAACAACTTCACACATTGCACACAGTTTTTCGATGTATGTTTCACATTTGTTTGTCTTTCCAAGTTTTGAATACAATACAGCTGATAAGGCATAAACACCTGCATGAGGAAAAGATGAAAGTTTTGCTATTTGTTGAAAAATTAAATTACACAATAAAATTACACAATACACACTCTATTTATTTATTAGATACCTATGGAATGAGTATTTTGTGTAATGTATTCCTACCAGTTTGAATAAAGAATTGTTGTGCAAAATATGCAATTTCTATGCACTAGCTAGTACTCCATACCTGCATCACCACAAAGAAAGGTATGACGTCTTCCTTTTAACATTGGCAAACTGCTTTCCAAAATGTGTGATGCTTGAGAGAGCAACTGCTGTTGGTTATTGGTACTTTGACAAAATGCTGTTGATGAAAGTTTGTAGTAGAGAAGAGCAATACCTAAACAAAGTCAAATTATCATTACTGCTTGTTATGTAAGTTGCATCTATTATATTCACTTGATGTTGCATACAATAGAAAGTATAGCAAAAGTGCATACTGTAGAGGACCTGATATACCTATAGAGGACCTATACCATTCTGGCCTATCTATAGTGTGGTGTTAATGAGCAGGTTAAAACTGCCTGCCCATTGTGCCTGCTTTATTAATCAACTTATGGTACCTGATGATCCAGTATAGACAGAATAATCATTGGGATCAGTGTGTTTTAACCCATTTTCTAACTGCTGTAAGTATTTTTCAATATTTGCCTTTAATAAACCATGCCATGGTTCAGAAACCTACACAAATATGTCACACAAAACTGAAACAACAATTGCCTACATAATATTACTTTTATATACACAACATGGTCACAGAATGATCAATCCCAATATCCATGACGGAAAGACGACATGCATGGGCATGGCCACTATAATAGTCGGCTGAGTCGGGCTGACCATAAAAATTGTACCATCATTAACCATCATAAAGAATGCTACCCACTGAGGTACCTACCTTGCCTGCATCATCAGTTAATACCTGTTCACCAATTTCCTCATTAAATGGATTGTCGAACTCCCGTCTTTCCGACATTCCAAAAAAACTTTTATTGACCACTTTTCATTTAACGTATCTAGAAGTTCATCAACCATACCACTATACCATCGGTCTAATGATACATGATTTACATGAATTATTCTCGTCGTTTCCGTTATACCACTGACACAGAAAAAGCAGGCGCAAAGAGGCGGGAAACTTGTATCTCGTCTGTGTTCTTGTAAGTCTTTGAAATCTCGTTTGAAATTGGAACTCGATCTTTCTATTCTCACCTGAAAATGAGCTTTTTGGAAGAATTAAATTCTCTGTTTGGCGCCCAGGGCTTATACGAGATTCTCGGCGTTGAAAAAGATTCATCTGAGGCAGAAATAAAGAAGGCGTACAGGCGTTTATCACTAAAAGTTCATCCAGATAGAGTGGACAGTGATCAAAAAGAATTAGCTACCAAGAAATTTCAAGCAATAAGTAAAGTTTACTCTATATTGGCGAATAAAGAACTTCGTGCAGTTTATGACGAGACAGGTGAGGTTGGTGAGGAAATGGTTCAACAAGAGCGAGATTGGATGTATTACTGGAGAGTTCTGTTCCCGAAAATTACTGAAGAAGATATTAAGAAGTTTGAAAAACAGTATAAAGGTTCTGATGAAGAGTTAAATGATCTCAAGTCAGCTTATATTAGATGTGAAGGTGATATGGAAGGCATATGTGAACATGTTATGTGTTCAACTGAAGATGATGAGACACGGTTTAAAAAAATTTTACAAAATGCCATTGATAATGAAGAGTTACCAAAATTTGATAACTTTACAAAAGAGGATAAGAAGAAGAAGAAGGCAAGAAAGGAAAAGGTATAGATGGTTGTCTGATTTCATCTTTGAAACAATACAAAACCTTGCCTTTAAAGGTCCCCAACAACCCTTCAAATCCCTTCCTTTGCAGTTTATCAGCATAGCTTAATATAATCAACACATGAAATTTTGATCATCTTTAGGCAAAGAAAGAAGCTGCAGAAGCAGAGAAAGCCAGAATGGAAATTGGAATGGGTAGTAGTGGGGATTTAGCTGCCATGATTGCAGTTAAACAGAAAAAACGAGAAACTGAAATGAATGATTTTTTAGCTGGATTGGAAGAAAAGTATAGTTCAAAAAATAGCAAAAAAAGAAAGACTACAAAACCAAAGAAATAACATTGGTGAGATAAAAACTACTATGTTCATTCTTGTGTATATGATTAAATTTAATACCCAAAATTAAACTCAGATGATTTGTAAACAACAGACTTGTAACAAGCAACAATATATAGAAACTGGTTTTTCTGTGATTTTTTAAAATCCCTTTTTTCTACCTGTTGTGTAACTTTTCAGGTCTTTCAATATAATTTGAGAAAGAATTTTTCTTTAACAACTATATATTGTCCTTTTTGGCTCACGGCAGAGGGTCGCTACTAATGGTCTCGCATTCTTTAGTGCCATTAACTCGACCAACCTGCTTTGCACGCTTAATAGTAATGAAAACTTGTTTATCTGGTTAGTCTACTAGCCAACAATTAATCAGCTATAAGCTATTCCTGCATCCATGAGTGGTCTCATTGAGACCTTTGATCTTTGTTTTTACCTTGAGGCACCATGTTGTTTTTGACTTGATTAAAATATTTTAAAAATCCGCTTTTGGATCTTATGATCACGTTTTCATGATCACCCATGAATTTGGCAACGTAAATTCTCATTAGAAAATGATAACAAATTTTAGGATAATTTTACTAATTCTGTTTGATTTTGTTTCCTCCTATGTACGTTATAATACGTAGCTCCAGCAAATTCAATTAAACGTGGGATTGTTATTCCAACTGTGAAACTAGGTCGTTTAAAAACCATAGTCCATATTCATGGTTGTGGCTATTTAATGTTTTCTTTATTCGCGGCCAGAATAGTATGACCGCTCTTTCAAGAATTGTGGTAAGATGCTTTCCTATCCTAAGGCTAAGTACGTGTAAATCATGAAAACTTCCAAAATCAGCATAAAAACGAAATCAATCTTTTTTCTGTCGTGCGAAGTGCGAAGCCCTACGCGTGAAACTGACATGCCCTTGAAATTGACCAATGATGATCGGATCCTTACGCCTCCATGCGCGCTTTCTGTCTGGGCGAAGTGCGAAATATTCCGTTTGAATTTTTTTTAATAGAGACCACTCGAATAAATTACTCTAGCTGACTGCTCACATATAAAATTAACCGGCAAAATATTTCGCTGAGACGAAGAGCCAATGCCATAAACCCCTAACCTTAAAGGCGCTGTTCACTGAAATTCTACTCCTGATGTATCTGAAGTTGACAAATACGAACATTTCTTACGACCAACGTTTTTAGAGCATTTTAAACACTTTGCATATAAACATTCCCCAAAATTATAATTGCATTGCAAGTTGCAAGAAAAGGTGCATAGTCTAACAGTGCCCTAAAGGTTAAAAGTCTATTTTCTTCGTGAGGCAATTGTGCCAGTTTGATCACGGTCATTATTACTAATAGGAAATGCTCCGTCAAAGATCTAAAGAATTAACCTTAAAATTACCCCAAAAAAGACCGCCTAAAACCAAATACTTTTATTTATATGCGGTATTATCAGTTTCATTTAGTTTATTGATGAAATGAAAACTATATATTATATCACATTTAACTTTTGTGTGAAAGTTTGCATAAACGTTTCGTTGCCAAGGTTTCCTTAGGATATAGCTACCGCATTAAAATAAATTTCACACTATTGCTAGACTAGTGTCTGGGTCGGCTATACAACCCGTGAGAGTACAATATATTCGGACATGTAATTCATTGAAACACAGTTGAATGATGGAGGTTCAGTGTTTTATTAATCCACGGTGAATAAAGCAATAAGGTAAGATTAGTGAATGATTAATGTGACATCTTGTCTTCACCTATCATGCGTAACGTTATGTCTAAACAATATAAGATCAGAGATGTACGATATAAGTTACTGATCCAACGCTATAGCAGTGTTCCCGAGTAGATTACATGCATTGTACTAATAATACCTTGTGGGGAATTCCAAACGTATACAAGTAAGAATCAGGATTAATATTTTTCCTGATCACACTTCAACACATTACTGATGCATCATGCATAATAGCATTGCATAATCTCTTAACTCTGAGCAAACATTTTAACGTAAACTTCGTCAACAATATGAATAAAGCCTCCCTTTTCCGCCATTGCTGATGTAAATTATTTAGGTCATTTAAAACTAAATGATAGCCAAATTATGTTAAATTATAACTTGTTTATATCCAGCTTGTGATATTCTACTGCAAAACTAGCGTTAGTTGTTGCTTCCCGTTTTCGAGTTTTAAGTGCTACTGGAAATGACGAAATACAAAGACAAAGACGACGAGGATATATTCTATACTTCACGTTTTTAATGCAGAGTAAATGTTTCACTGATTTATTGCTCGGAGTCATGTAAGTCATTTCACGGTGAACTGCGCTTTTTCGGTGTGAATTTTTCGCATATTTGTGAAATCGTAGTTGTATTATCTCGATTGCGAAGTTCTCGACCCCCGACTGTTCAGTCCTGCTGGCAATGGAAATTTGCCAGTCAACGAATGGCGATTGCAAGGCGAAGACGGGAGTATATTTAGAGCATCAAGTTTCAAGGTTTGCTTTCCTTTTTCATTTCTTTCTTGAGGACCTTGTATCTACTTTACCTTAACGAGAGAAGCACCACGTCTATACGTGTACGTACTTGCATTGAACTAGATTAGTTAATACTCTTCGGCTTGAGAAGACTGCATTACTCCATACCGACGGTCATTTGTTTAACTGTACTAATATTGCCTAATAACAGTCTTTTAACTATTAGTTTCTGAAAGGACCGAAGGTAGGTACGTGTAATTTGTTCCACATGCTATACTTTGGTCTTGGCATAGTCACAAATTACCGAAATTTCTTCAAGACATTTTAATTGAAGATGACTGCAATCTTGAATGATCATTGGCCGTCACTTGTTTCAGCTGTTCATTTTATGTTAGCTTGTAATGCTTAGCGCTAGAAGTAGTCTAAATGTTAGAACATTTTTTCCTAACTATTTGATAAGATTCGATCACTGTGAGAAAAACACAAAATTTAACATTTAGGATGGGAAAATGTCACGAAAGTTCATGAAAGATATGTTTTGTGTTCAAATGCAAATTAAGGCACGAATTAGTAACACTAATCACTTCGACGAGACATCGACGACCATATACATATATCAGATAATTTATATATATACGATTTTCTAGTATTACAATCATTGTTTATAACTACCACAACTTTAAGTTCTGTGATATTTAAGACACGTACACGTTGTAGATAGGATTTGTATGTAATTATAACGGTGTCGGTGTGATCTCTTTCAAATGTCGTTCTGGAAAAATTGTTTGAAGTGCAAACTTGCGTGAAAATTGAAGTCAATAAATACTTTCCGTTGGAATTTTTCACATCAATCGTTCTATATAAAGTGTATTTTTCATCAAAAACTTCAGTTACTATCGGTTTTACTTCTCCAGTATTTGTATTTGTAAAAGAGAATATGAACTGTGTGAAATTTCGAATTGGGATCTTCGACTTTTCTTTAGTCAGTTCAATTGATATCGAGCACATATGGTTAAATTGATTGCTAATTTCTATCCGTTGTAATAGGAACAAATATCTTTTACATATTAGTTAAGTATATTTCGATGGAGGCAATATATTGGTATTTCCTTGCATGTGTGTCGTAACCAACTTAATGTTTTTGAATATTTAAACTCTGTGGGGGAGTCGTACATTCTTGAATATTCCGGATGAAAGCTTTCTACTAGGCCAGGGCGCAATTTACTTATAAATTGAATCAATTTAATCGCAACGTACATCTCAGTTTATATCTCTATAAATTTTAAAGCTGCCGGCTGATTCAGTACTGATATATATTTTAAATGGAAATCATGCAGCGGTAACTTAGTCTTAGAGTGAACTACTTGTCATTATTAAGGGTAGCTACATTCGTTAAAATTTTATTAATAATTTTTATGATTCAGTCAGCATTCTGAGTTTTGCCAAAGGCAAAACTCAGAATGCTGACTGAATCATAAAATTTTATTTGAATGAGAGTTATTGATAATCAAGTTGATACTATCTATCATTGAAAATACTCGTCTCAATAAAGCAATAAACTTTGTTTCAAGTCGTGACTTAATCAACCGGCTTTCATGCAGGCTTCGTTGAAACGGTAGAATGTCGGTTAAAAAGAGCTTTAGCGCAGCGCAAGATCGTTCCAGGTTTTCGTTTTCCTTTGTTTTCTTCGTTTTATATTGATTGGCTTGTATTCCAATTTTTTTTTGCCTCATGTCTGAACCCTCGTCTGAACTGATGCATAATCATTGGACGTTGCATAGATAATTTGTTGGCGTCTGCTGCCATTAAAAATCCATAATTAACACTACAACATGTACATGATAAAGTCCTTCATCAGGAAACCGAAAATCGTTCTCGAAAATGAGGCTATAACCATTGCCAACAACTTGCCTTTAAACGTATACAACCACACTCTTTCGTGACTTACGTGAGGGCAACATAATAGGGGCTACATAATTTTCTTAGGGTAAATCTGCTATAAGGAAATGCTTGCTGATTCTGAACTCTTCATATATTGTGGTAATTGCCCCCTAAAAGTGTCAGATATTCGTCATTGTGAGAAAAGCTCAATAACGATATTTTTTATCTCCAAAAAAAGTTTTCTATATATTATATCCCTTTTTTCTTCTTCCTAAATGTGGATGTGACTATTTTTATATTTACTGCAGAATTATTTGAGTAGGTAGGATATCATAAACGATAAACGTCGCCGCTTGCCGCGACCAACGAAATCTCTCAGCTGTGTTAGTAATTTTATGAAATTAAATGCATTGAAATGGGTTGCAAATCAAACTGCCCTTATGCTCTTGTTCCGCAAGAAACGATGAAGTGCTCTACGAATATCTCGTATATATACAGATGTGCATTATCTGCTTTATTAACCGAACCAAACAATACTGGAAATGAGAGAAATCTCTATGAAATAACAAGAATTATAATTTAAACTAAAAAATCTTGCAAAGCATGCAATGATGATCTTTAAAAATTCTTATGTGACACATTCCTGGCTTAGGATTCCGTTCGGCTCACTAACCCGGTTAGCATGCAAGAGCGCAAATCAAGACAGGCAACTTGGTCCGTGTCAAGTTTATCTCCCCTTTCAAAACATATTTGCACCCTTGCCTGTGGGTCAACTTCGAGTACACTGTGCATGCAGTTAGAGCAGAAAAAGTTTACGTTGTGTTAAATTTGCTTTTTGTCCATTTATAGTGGTAAGGAATATCAAGCACCTCCTCCTCCTATTTCAGAACTCCCCTTGTCCACCTTACCTGCAAGAACTGGGCTCAAGAAGTGGAATTCAACTCCAGTTATCCACAAAGATTTTTCGACGCGTACATTTCCTTCAGCTCGGAAGGCGCCTAACTCCGAAGAACATAGAGAAGCATTCCTGC
Organism: Dendronephthya gigantea; assembly: GCF_004324835.1. Taxonomy (NCBI): domain Eukaryota; kingdom Metazoa; phylum Cnidaria; class Anthozoa; order Malacalcyonacea; family Nephtheidae; genus Dendronephthya; species Dendronephthya gigantea. The sequence goes on along the minus strand of NW_021163010.1, from coordinate 3,292,082 downwards.
GTTCCACCGAGCATATTTTAGCGACATTTTATGGTCTTGTGTTTATAATAGAAGGAACCGAGTGGCATATTTTGAAATCAGAATATCTTCCCATATATTTCGTGAGAGTTTCAGTCAAGGATGTTAAATATCCTTTCAGAATCTTGGTAATTGACAACGAAAGTGAAAATCATGTCAGGGTGAGAAAATTACTGACTGTGTTTTATAATTTGACTGTGTTATAATTTAGTTCTTTATCAGACGACATGCAGGGAAGCCTTATAATCTGTTGTTATATTTGCGTTCGGTTCATGAGAGACACGACGTTTACAACAGTTAGGCTAGGTCAAGCCCTTTTAAGGCTTTTGCGCATGCATGCTTGGGAAGTGCCACGTTTGAATTAGGTCTAGGCTTAATCAAACACGTTAATTAAGCCAGGTTTTCATCACTCTCGGGCAGTCGGCGGTGCTCAGCGATCCATTGTCGATCGATGAACAATGAAATAAATTTTTTTCTGCGGACAAAGCACTTTATGCATCGGTAACAAACGATGAAACAATGTCCTGGGCCTCAGACTCGGCCTCAGAAGTTTTGGGCTAGGACAAAAACCAATATCTCTCGTACATTACTACCCGCGGACTACATGATATATATTTAAATATCTTCTTCATTTTGCACGGGCTCATGCATGGAACCTGCACGGCCAAATGGACGTGTATGCTGTTGGTCTAAGTGCTCATGAAAGTGGCATGTTGATGCAAAATACAAAGACAAAGTGCTAACTGCGTTTTTTGATCAAATGCTGTAATTCTATAGGTTGTCGATTTCATTGTAAACTGTAGAACGAAAACAAGCATAAAAGAAGTCGCTGTGTGTTGGCAAGATAAAGAGACATTTGGAGCAAAATTTTCCAGCAAATCGCACGCATTTCAGGTATAACATTTGAGATATTGTTGTTATTTGGTGTTAAAATTTCTGTTGTAATTTGTATATCATCTCTTGTCTTGATTCCCATGCAGGCATGCACCGGCATTTATCTTCAAAACAACCTAATGAAAAAACTGATATACACAGGCATCGTATTGATTTCGTATTAGACACGTATTGGACGCGTATAAGAATTAACTGATTCTCGTCTAGTTCAAGGCCAAAAAAAGCTTTAGGTTAATTACTTCTAGCAACGCTGTTGATATGAATGTGCCATCTGCAAGTGTTGACAAACTGCACTGAATTGACAATTAACTTCATATACATATATGAAATAGGTTCTCTATTTGCCGACCATGCATGCAGTAAAAAGCATCCAAAGTTTAATAATTCAAGTCACACCTGGTATTTCGGCGTTCATCAACTTTTACAAGACCCCCTTGGACTTTAAATTTTGAAATTTTATCTCAGTTCTAACAACTGTTTTGTTCATATATATTTTCTCCTATGAGTGGTAATAAAAAAATAATAATAATTCGACCTAACCTCGTATGAGCTTCGATCAAATTGCAAGAAATTTATTTTCTTCCTTTAAAGTTTTATGATACTATATCAAGAATGGCTTCAACGTTGAGAAAAGGAGAAGAGCTGGAATTTAAAAATTCGGACCAGGTAATTTTGCTTTATAAAACTAGTATGTTATATAGAACGGAGAACTGACTCCATTCCGGGAAACCAACTCGATAATTGATATAATCATTAGCTTTCAGTGCATATTAGGTAGTTAACTGTAGTTTGATAACAAATACTTATGTACAGAGTTCGCGGATAGCTTCGAAAATCTTGAGACAATATAAAGTCGGAGTAAAGGGATAAAGATTTAAATATCATTAAAATACAGCATCTTAAATGCAGAATGTCTGTCGTTGTTTCTTTCATATTTTTCTTCACTATCATTACCTGATAAGTGCATGATAACGAACTCAAAAGCAATGTTCTTTTTGCAGATGGTAGTTCTTGAGATCTGTCTTCCAAATTCTGAGACCCGGTCATACAGGTTTTATAAGACTGACACACTAAAAGGTGCTCTAAAGATGGTTTGCACGAGAGAAAAACTCCGCATAAGTGATCATTACTTTCATCATATGCAACGAACAGATGATAGTCTTGATATGGCGCTTAGAGTTGGAGATTTAAGAACAGACAAGATACGAATAGTATCCAGAAAAGGTTGGTTCTTAAGATATCATTTGTTATATTCCTGCGGATTGTATTTTACAAACATACCAGATGCATTATTAATCCCAGGAGATGTATAGATATTAATGTTCACATAATGTATGAACAATCACTTTCAAAAGAAATCAGCATTAGACGAATTTTAACTGATTATTTACCGAACGTGAGGTGGTCTGTACTGTGAAATATCAGACCGAGGCTTTTTAGTATATGGATATTTCACAGTATACAGACCGAACAAGCAAGGCCAATAATCTGAACTGCACGAGACATCCGAGATACTGGTCCGGATACGGAATACACGGACCACGGTCCGGATAATCGAGTTATAAATCAAATTTTTACTACCGATACATTTATTTTGTAATCATCCAAAACATGCGTACTTGTACTCCCTGTAGAAAGGCAAGCAAGTTCATCGGACACCATAGACAAGGTGAGCATGTCAGGTACCAGAAAGAAGAATGGTGGATTCTTTTCACTGTTTCGTAGAAGGTTTTCGAGGAAAAGAAAGGAATCACCTCAATATAGTTCCGCTCCTTCAGTCATCCAATATACTGATAATGTTTTTATGGTTGAGCGACAGGCAGGTGACCAGGTACGATTTCAAGCTTGACTGAAGAAATATTCCGACGGTAGAGTCGATATGCCTCTCGTTGGAATTGAGACAATTCGCTTATTGCATCTTGAAATATTTTCCAACCAACGAAGTGAACCAATTTTGTTTGTAAACAAAATTGCAGTAACCCAGTTCAAATGTCATGTCTTATGGTTTGAAATCGTATTTGTGTGGTTTCAAATGATATAACCAGGGACTATTCGAGCAATTATTATAGTGTGTCATTTTAACGTTTAGATCACGGATGAATTTCAAGGAAGTGATTGTAACGACTCGGCTGTAGCAGGTATGATTTAAAATACTGGCTTTATATATAAGGTGAATTGTATATAGCCTGAAACCATTTATATTAACGCATTATAAGGATACTTAAAAAATTATATATAAGAAAATTACTATATAGATGAAACCGCCTTAAAAATCTTGTGGCAATTGGCAGTACGTTTTGCATTGCAAAAGAACCCTTACGATCTACGAACTCGATCCGAAAGTAGTAATTTTTCTTCAAACAAATGGTGTAGATAAGAGAACCTGTCGTCTTTATCTATGGTATGAACTCGAGTAACCAAAAATGAATGGGTTTATAGTTTGGAATTTAGATTTCAAATTCAGGCCTAAGAACTTTCATATCCTATGTCTAAAAGCCCGTTTGCGCTTATATAAAAAAGTATGCCTGTATTTGTATACACGTGGCTATCATTGACTCCTTCATGTAACTTGTAGAACTTGAGGTCTCTAATTATAGACGTGTAGTAGCTATGGTATACAATTGCCTAAATTGAGAATAAACTAAATTATACTTTGAATTAATTGGGTTAATGTAGTTTTATAGAAACGTATAGAAATATTCGCCTCGTTAAAAGTAATATATATGACTATATTTAAAAAATTTTAGACCGTCAATCATCACACACACTAGCCAGAGCGACAAAAAGCGATACTTCGGTCGTGAAAACAGCTTCAAATACTCTGCCCCAACGAAATGTTAAGAGAAAAGCACCTCAACCACCAAAATTAGTGATACCGAAATATGGACAAACTACGCCTGTAGTTAACGGTTACCCCACAATCGGTGGAAAGAAAATGACTAAGAAACGTCGGGCACCATCACCACCGAACGCAGCCATTCCAGAAATACCAACAAACGATGGTATGTCCCCAAGCCAAAATGACTTAAAAGAAACCACACCACCGTCTCCAAGATCTATAAATACTGAAGTAAGTGTGTCACTCTCAGAGACAGAACATGAAGTAAACCAAATATCTCAAGCCAGTGAACATAAACCACTCTTTCCTGTGTTCATTGCTCCACCGCCACCCGAGAGTACCCCACCGCCTATAGATGAATGCGAAACTCCTGTGGGACCAATTGATTCAGAACAGGGTAAGCTAAAAAATGTCATCATTTCAGAATCACGTGTATCTTTACCAAAAGTATACATACTACGCATGTCTATTCAAAGAATAAATTAATGACATCCATTAGTTCTAAAAGACAAATATAATGGCGGTTTTTACTTTAGATGACGGTTCAGTGGAGATTCCAGTGGAGATCAATGGTATAATTGAGGATACTATGTCACTTGACTCCAAGTCTTCAGAGAAGATTGAAAACGAGGCTATTAAGGATGTTGAGGTTAAAGTGGAAGTGGAGTTAAACGACACTGATAGCGGTACAACGGAAAGTAGTAAAACGGAAAACAAAACTGTTTCGCAAATTGATAATCAGAATGGACTACCAGAGGTGGGGACAACTGAATTTAACGCGATGGTAGCTGAAGGAAAAGACACTGTTGACGGGGATTTACCATTAAAGAAAAATGAATTGAATATTTCTAACTCAATAGAAGTAAACAAGCCAGAAGACATTAACGATAATAAAATACCACAAAACCAGGAAATTCGTGATATGACTCCGGAACAGTTACAAGCTTTGTTATTAAAAACACAAAATCCACAAGAGCCATTGAACCTTCAGAATCAGCAGCTGTTTGCCATGCAACAAAATCAGCAAATGTTATCTAACATTCTTCTACAACAAATGCTTCAACAACAAATGGCACAACAGCGTCAGCCTAACATACTGCCTATGATGGGCGGAGTGATGCCTAACATATCACCATTGCATCCTATGCAGCCTGGTGGAATGATACCACCAGTTGCAACTATACCTGCGGCACAAGCTCAAATGAATGGCCACAATTACCAAGCACCTATGTGGCCACAACCACAACCACCTCTTCAACATCCACAATCGCCTGTTCAACCATTACCGGCTCAAGCCATTCCACCAAATGAGCCAAAACCAACAGACGAAGTTGAGTCCACAATCAATTCAACAGACGGTTCAACGAAGGAGCCAGGCTCTGAATCAGGTACTCAGACTGAGCCAAAAACCCCTCCTCCTGTGAAAGAAGAAGAGTTAGTTAACCGTCCTTTATTCAAGAAAATGCTCGCTCAAGTATCACAAGGGAAAATTCAAGGGGTTCCTCCAAAATTAGCCAAGCAAACAAGCTATGAGTCTGAAACCACTCCAAAATCTCCAGTTTCTCCTACAGGTAAAATTACCAAAGTTCCAACATCATATGTTTCGAGTGCTGAGAAAAATATCCCTCAGTCAAAACCCGAGGAAGAGAAAAGAACTCCAATTATTATTGGTGAAATTGGGCGAAAGTCATCTTATGTTGACAGTGCTATCGGAAAGAAAAACGTTGACAGCCTAATTCAAAATGATGTTAAGGTTGCAAGCACAGTTCCTGAGAGTAGCCCCGTTACAGTAAGCAAACCTCTAACAATGGTTGTTAATGAAGATTCCGCAAAAAATCAACCAGATGGACTTTCTAAACCTAACTTCCCAATTGAAAAAGCATCTCAGCATTTGGTAATTGAAACGGACAGCCCCAAAATTTCGCCCAGTACTCCTATTGAAAGCGTAACCAAACCTCGTAGTCCGAACGACAAATCAAATGCAATCTCGTCGCCAAATGGTCCAGTTGAGAATATTTTGATGGATAATAAAACGGTGGTGAACGTGAGTATAAAAGCTGACGAGAAACCGGAACAAGCACCTCCAATTCAGATGTCCAGTATGACAGGTGGGGTTTCTCTTCCTAGTCGGGATTATGAAAGAAAATTCGTCCCTATTAATAATAACCTAAATTTTTCGGCCAAGCCTGAAATTTCTAAGCCGGAGGCAATTGTGGTAAGTCACAATCCTCGACCGGCAAAACCTCCTGTAGTCTCACCTAAGCCACGCAACCTTTCTTCGAGTACTAGTAACCCTCTTTCCCCAACAAATCCTCCTGTTAATACACATAAGGAATACAACCGAGAGGTCTCCGCAAAAAGTCATGATCCATCGAACCAGGAACACACAGTTAGTAAACCCCAAAATGTGACCTCCGTAGCAGAGCAGGCGGCACGATTAGCAGCTGAAAAAAGAAACTCGTTGAACACTGCACGCAAATCGAGTTTCGAGGAGCCATTGCTGGGAGGATTACGATATCAAAAAACCATTGTTCCACCTCTTTCCACATCAAATACGACGTCCACTCAACTCAGCCGAAATGGCGTTCAGTATAAAGATTCTACAGCTGGTAATAAAAATGAAGGCGTTAAGCCAATCGTCGCAAAGAAGCCAAGACATCTTTCAGAACCGAGGCCTGCGGTTGCAAATAAACCTACCTATGACATTAGGCAAACTAAGACTTTACCAAAGACTAGAAAAGCACAACATCTTCAAATTTCTCTAAGTTTAACTCCAGAAGAACGAATGCAAATTCACAACCATTCATCTGGGAAATAAGGTTAGTTAGACAACACATATATTCTTTTATGGCTTAAAGACAAAAGTCTAGGTTTCGATTCTAAAAGCTGATACATTATGTTTTACGGGCATTTTTGTTTTGCAATTTACATGTTTTGGGGGATTTATCTTATCATACGTTCAGTATATAAGCTTTCAAACAATATACTGAGTAAAAATCATTAAATTTAAAGTTTAGTGAACTTGGAAAGCCAAATTAACTCTTCGCAATCTTATGTTCTTGTAGAATAATGAAGAAATGTTGATGCAGATATGGTACGAGATGTTCCCTACTCGGAGACTATTCTATATAACAAAAATGCACGTTTAGTTGTTGTGTTGGCTTATGGGCGTTGGCCTTAATGGTCATGGAGTTATGAAAGCGTTATCAATTGCATTTCGTATTCTATAATTGCACTCAGTTCATATATGCATGTGTGCATATACCCCTTATGGTAGACGTAGTGACTCAGTACATTACTGAGGACATATAAGGAAGTAGTGTTTTATATTACTCGGGAGCAGGTATAGTACCCACGGCAAGTGCCTCCACTCCGTCGGACAGTGTTCTTTTCAACAGTTGTAATAATGCAAAAAAATTGCAGATTTGGAACTAACATTTAAAAAAGAACACTATCCGGTGGACAGCGCTATCCAACTGCCCCCTAATGTTTTTCAGGTAATGCGTGAACCGTGTTATGTTATAATTGTTGTGCTAATTAAGTCTTGCGTCCTAGTATTTGCTATATATAGGAGTCCATAGTTTTTTTGTCTTATGTATTTTTGTGTTTTGTTTAGATGTTCTTTTGTGGTATATATGTGTGTTCCGTTGCAATGCAGTTTTGCCGGTGTTGTTTGTCGCGGAGATATTAATTATTGTTGTTGTATTGCCATGTTGTGTTGTGTTTCGCTGTCCCTATACCCAAAATATAATCATTTTCGAAAAAGTTTGCACACAATATAATAAAGTAACGTATACAGTTATTAACATGAATAAGCCCATGAACCATTAACATGAAATTTTGGCCCCCATTTTCAGCAATGTAATGATTCTTGCAAAGTATTTATTTTTACATATTGTTGCTGAGCACATATAAATGTATAACTTGCACATTGAAATTTGATGATAAAGCACGAAATAAATTAAAGTATATATATCCTCATTGTTATGTGTTTATATTGTGTATTTCTGTTCGCTTTACTGAAAGAAATAACGCCGGGTAAGATTTAGATATATGATGCGCCCAATGCAACAGGGTCTACTGATCATTTTCCACCTCTACCTCATCCTTGTTCCAATTCTCCTACCCATACCCTCGTACCCAGGTCTTTCTTGAAAATGTAAAATCTTTTTAAAAAACATAATTTATTTTCTTTATGGACTTTATCATTAACGGAGGGAGAAGGCGTCTTGTTAATAAAGAGGAAATTAAAAGAAACGGAAGTATTTTCCGGAAAAAGGAAGCGTTTTGGAGGATGCGGGCATCGATCCCGCTACCTCGCGCATGCTAAGCGCGCGCTCTACCATTTGAGCTAATCCCCCTATGCGGGTTGTGATGTCTAATATATTGAATATAACACATTCGTATTGGATCGATTGGATTGTTCACTTTTGCTTTTCTAGTTGTTCTATCTTGTTTCTTGGTGAGTAAACAAGCTGAACTCACATGTTTACTGATGGTAATGAAGGCTCGGGGATGCTGAGGTGAGGTAAGTGTCCCAGAAAATTTAATTGTATTTATTCATCTATTTCAAATAAAAGGTGTCTTTCTTCGTATATCTGTTTATTAATACCGCGACGATCATGGCGAACACTAAGCATTTAGGTAACCAGTTTCCCCAGTGTAAGTATTTTGGACTGTTTGAAGAATCAGTATACTTTGTAAACTAAAATCTGCCCGATTGATAAAAATGATTTCATCTAATTAGTCAATACAAGAGAGAATACAACCGAAATGCGGCGAGAACAACTTAGAGCCAAGGCTGAGGTTTGTGGGTTGTTACCGAGATACCGAGTAATTTGGAATATAGATATTATTATAAAAACCGATCCCGTTTTCATTTTATAGTTACATTTAATAATTTTATTCTAGAATCTGAAAGAAAAACTTATTGGTCAAATAGAAGACAATTTTAATTCAAGTTTAAACAATTTGTTCGATGATATTCTAGCGGATAACAGTAACGGAGCAAGGAATGGAGGAGTCGGTGAGCAGATCTCGTCTAGAAAGTAAGTCAATAATGCTGAGACAGTGAATTGGAGTGACAAAGTAAAGCTTTTAAGGTTATGTTGTAGGATAGATGGCCTGAATGAACTGGGCTTGTTGTTAGTGTGCCCTGGGCATGCAATATACAGGATTTAATCCTTATTAATTTGGCTTTTCAAATCTGGTGACAGGTCAAGGAATGAGGTGTTGTTTTGATTTGAACCCCAAACTTAGAAATTTGGCTTTGTAAGAGTATATTTATCAAGAAAGATAAAGTGTTTGCAAAAAGTAAGGTTCCCTATTATTGATCACATCACATTCTAGATAACAATGAAATAACAGCTTTTCAAGAAGCTGGTGCCCCCTGCGAAATGTTTTAGCCACAAAAATAGAACCCTGACAATGCCACTGTCTTTATAGCATTTACAAGCATAATTTGATGATCGCATTTGAGTGGCGCAAAATACATGAACTATGCTATTTTTGTGATGTTTTAGATAAGGGGGTTGGGCCATAGATGGTTTAGGCCTAAAAATTAAGCCTTGGGTCCAGGACCTCTTTCCAAGATAATATCAGTGTCTTGGACTAGACCTTTGTGCTACTCTTATTGACATTCTTGATATAGAATGTAATACATTAAAATAAAAGGGTCTCACGTCTAAAAGCAAGAGGGGCAGCTGCCTTTCCTGCCTTCCCTGCTCCAGCATTCCTGGTGGACATAATATATGAATCCTGTCCAATACTCTTTCCATAATTAATACTGGCTATACCAGTACCATTTTAAAATATGCCTGAAATATGACCAAAGATTGAAAAGATCTTTAAGGATTGAAAAAAAATAGCAAGTTGTGCAATATTTGATAATTAAAAATGTTAAATATTCAGTAACAATCCTGCGCTATTTTGAACAGGCAGGTGGTATGCCATTTTTACTTCGTGAAGCTGTGAAGCTTTAAGATTGAATACTGGTAACCAATATTCTTAAGCAAATATAATAAAGTAATGTGATTTAATAGAATGCTTAAGATTAACTATAAAATCCTTTTTATTGATTTTTTGGAAACAAAGTTTGTCTATGTAAGGGATCACAGGATCATCAGGTCAATCCCCATTGCTGCATGTAAAAGCCGACAATTTAAAAATAAAAGGTTTACCAAATCGGCCAGCTAAAGTAAAGGAAATATTTCTATGAATTATGTTCTAAACATCCAGTTTGATATAGAAACCTTTTTTAAAAATTTTGCATGATTTTGCCATCCGGTAAAATTTAGACAGCTCTCAAACAATCTTCATCCTCTTTCTAATCCTAATTCATTATCTGTGTGTAGATTGTATATCTTGATGTTATTTAATTTTATTACTATATATGGGTTTATTTCAATTGTGTTAACATCTGCCACTTCTCAGGCTTTTAAAATTTGGTTGATTGTTTGAAACAACATTAAAGTGCGGATATGAAATGAATGCGTTACAGAAGGTTTTATTTAATTATTTTCATGGATTCAAATTATTTTGGTATTGCATTATTGAATACTAGTTTTACATTTCACTAAAATATAACGCTATGAGTATCCCACAAACTATCATACTTTACCTAATTAAAATTATACATAGACGAGGTACAGACTTTAACAATCTTGCGAAATGAGTAACTATCCCGCCGCGTTTATATTGAAACGCGGTTAGAGACATTCAGTAAAGACATTTACTAAACAACTATAATCAGTAACCTGTGCAATTTATTTTTACATTTTTTGTTGTTTTAATACTGGTTAAGCTGAGTCAACTTCCGCCCTGTTAGCCTCTTTCAGTCGACGTTATATATTGTATTACGTCAACGGAAGGGAACAGCTGATTTAAGTCTTTTTTGTCGAGTGAGTTTTTTTACAACGGTACAGAAGCGTTCTTTTAAAACCAGATCAGTTCTTTGTTTTGCTTTGTTTTCCCAGTAAAGTTTCTCATGACTTGAGTAATATTGCTGTTTTCTCACTTTTCTCATTCTGCATGCCTAGTATAATTGCCTGGTATGCAATTCCTTTTTCGTCAGTAAACGTTGGGATCATATATGATTTTGTCTGATTCATTTAATCATACATGATAAAGATTTAATATTCAGCATCTTTTACAAACGATGTTCTGAATCGAGTGGTTATGCGAAACGTCGAAATAAAAATATTAATCCTTTTCGGAGTGTCCATTGTTTTATATTTTGTGAAAAAACTCAGTGATATGAACCTACACCTTTTAACTGAGATCAAATATACAGGACCAGGCTCACGTATAATGCCTGGCTATATCTTTAAAAGTTTCTTGCTTTCCAAGATTGCACTACTTGTAATATTTTAGGTTAGTGCAGGGCCATGTTGGGTCATGTCGAAAGGTCAAATTTACCTTGTTTCATATATCTAAATCTAAGTAAATATCAGCTCAGTCGCCTGATACATAATTATCAACATCTCATTCAAGAAAGCTGTAATGCACAAACTTGTGTTGTGTGCAAGTGCATGACGTCCATCATTGGTACATATTTGTAATATACTGAGGCCAATGTCGGTTTTTTTGTACGTAGGTATACGCACGTAAAAGATTTAAATGATGCCATGGATAATAAAATCAGTCTTTTAACTATCCATGATGATACTTATGAAATTAACGATTGAATAGATGCATAGGCTTGGATTCTTTTGATGATTTGGTGTGTTATTTTTGGGATGGTGTGTTTTTTCGCGCGACAGTGGAAGGAGCACTAATTGTTTTCATCTCTTTAATTCACATAGCCATATGGATGCAAGAAAAGTTTTCAAAGAGAGGCAGTCGTTGCTCACGTAAGTTGCATGCACACAAATTTCACTTCACCATCACAATTTGAAAGAATTCATGCTGAAGTGTTGATAAATCTCGTCACAGCTCCAAGCTGAACTTGCTTACCTTTTTAAAATTTATCTGAAATGTGAAATTTTCTTCTTTAGAGAACTACTTGAAGTTTCTCATATTCGAACTATTTACAACATATTTGTTGCAATACTTATCGTCTTCAGCTTAAACACACTAGCGTATGATTACATTGAACACGGCAGGTAAGAAGGGATCATTTGATTCATTTCGAAAATAGACTTAACATTTTCCTTGATTAAGCGGGAAGTGTAGGTCTGGTTTAGGGTTTGGGGAGTCTTAATCATACTCTATATATTTTATGTAGATATATTTAGATCCATATAATTAGAGCAGGCAAAAATGAATTAGAGCTGCATGTATATAAACTGCCTAGTTTCTCCTGGTTTTTTAAAAATGGAATGTGAATGAAAACGCTAAGCAGAACGGTCAATGTACATTCTCTGTCCATGCACTCTAGGTTGGTTGTAGATTTCTCAATTATATTCTGGGCTTTTGGTAACGTATCTGTAGTTGTTGTCACGTGGTTACTAATGCAGATCCAAACACTCCTGGCGTATCCATTGTTTATTGGTTGGGTTTCCACTCGCTCAACTACAACAAGAATCGTTGACTTCATTTGGTTGGGAATTTTTTTTCTTTATCTTGTCGTTTTGTTTCTATTTCCTCTCAATGCGATCAGCAATAATCAACTACCGCCTGTGTCCAGGGTCATCCTCGTTATGGAACAGGTAGGTTCACTAGCTTAATTACAAATAAGATATTATGGCGAGTCTTAAGGCCCTGTTACACAGTGCAATTTTTCTTACAGTTCTACTTTTGAGGGATATAAATTTGGCAACTACGAATTTTCTATGTTCATTACACTCCATGTACATTTTTTATACTTACATTCTGAATACTCTGCACTTATTTACAACTGTTAAAAGAGGATTGCATTTCAAGTTGCAAGAAAAATTGCACCGTGAGACAGGGTTTTCACACCGTGAGACCTGCATTCTCCAGAGACCGGAGGTGATTTGACTATGCGTAGTGAGAAATTGTTTTTTTTTCTTTATTGAGATTCGTTTTTACCTGAAAATGCACGCTTTTGTCAGGGAAGTTGCTCCACGTATTATTGCTGCAGATAACAGAGGTGAGTATAGGTTTAAGGCATTAGTAGAAGTAAAATTTGAAAGACTCACGTATACATATAATCATTGTTAACTTTATAATGAACACAGCGGGATTAAGTAGAAATACTGGATATAAGATGGTATCGTTTTCAATGAAGCAACTGTTTTTGAGTTTTAGTTAATGATAAAAAGAACAGTGATGATGAAAAAACGGATGATGATGAAGGATATGATGATGACGTCAGGATGAAAGCTAATAACAACATTCCTGGCTTTAGTCAGTTTCTCTACTTTCTGTTTGCTCCAACTCTAGTTTACAGAGATTCATACCCACAGTAAGTAAACGTTTTATCCGATGAATCTTTTCTCGTTTGGAATGCCAATTGATGAATCTTTTCTCATTTGAATTTCCTTGGGTGCAAGCTCGAATTCCACACGATTATGTCGATGTTTAATAATCTTGTTTTGCCTTTGTTTTTTTAGAACGCCTAAGGTCCGCTGGAAATATGTCGTCTCCAACTTTGCGCAAGTTGTTGGATGCGTTTTTTACACTTACTACATTTTTGCTCGTTTCTGTGTACCTGTTTTTAGAGACACAGGAAAGAATCCTCCGAATTTAAAGTGAGTACACATGATATTCCAGTATTACAGGAATATCTTACTGGTATTTTTGCTTTTTGTTTGATCTGTGTTCATTTTTTTTTTGCATTTTTTTCACGTGTTATGGACTTGCAATACACAGGTGTTGTATTTGTCTTTTGTAGGAGTTTTGTACTCTCTGTTTTTAATGCTATGCTACCGGGAACTCTGGTTTTGGTCTTAGGATTCTTTTGTATCCTACATTCATGGTTGAATGCTTTTGCTGAGATGATGAAATTTGCTGATAGAATGTTTTACAGGGTATTGATTTACGTTATTTGAATTACCTGTATTTGGTTCGGCTGCGATGAAAGAGTAACTATTTTCTAGAAAACAGCTTTCATTTTGTGCTGATTGTGATATTGAATAAAAAATAGAGTTCTTATGTTTTAGCTACTTATAACCTTCAGTATTAAGTAATGGTGGGTATAAATGATATTTATTATTTTTCTTAGGATTGGTGGAATGCATCGTCGTATGCTGATTATTACCGGACTTGGAATGTTGTTGTTCATGATTGGTTGTATGCTTATTTTTACAGAGACTTTTACTGGGTAAAACACTTTTCTATATTACACATACTGTATATATACTCCCCGAACTTGAAACAACTTTTTTATATATACAACGCATACTAAATTACGTATAAATTATATTTGGGTCAGTAGACTGCAAGTATATACTTGGTGAATACAAGTCATTCGCAGTCATGGACAGTTCCCCCCAATTTCTCTCCCTCCAGATAAAATAGACAACTATTGTGAGATTAATAAACAATTATAGCAACGACCATGGATATATATTATTATGTAATCAATGCTTTTATTTTCTAGCTCTTCTATGGAAATCGTAGCGTCGCTATGATTGCGACATTCTTCCTTTCCGCCATTGTTCATGAATACATCCTAATTGTTACATTCAACTTCTTCTTTCCCATCCTTTTCATCATGTTCTTCGGTATTGGAGGTAACTATCAGCTTTTCATATTTCATTGTATATACTTTTGTATTTTCAACTTTTGATTACGGTAACCTGATAATTTTGTTGGTAAAAATTAATATCTGAAAATTTTGTTTTACCTACATACCATTTCATATTATTTGCAGTTTCATTTGTATTTCTGAAACCGAAGAAAGGAAGCAATGTCTCCCCTGCATGGAATGTGTTTATGTGGGTGACCATTATCATTGGTAGTGGTTTACTGATGGTACTTTACTGCTTAGAATGGTATGCTGTACAGGACAACCCAAAAAACAACGTAAGCAAAATACAATATTAGCGACGCAAATTATAATCTGTCGTGCGGAATTGCTAATGTATATAATAACTACCTTTATAAGAGCTAATTTATATCTGTAGTTATTCTATAGCTTTCCATTTTATGGTATTTCGAACATCAGAAACGACCTTTTTATACCTCTTTCAGCACACTTCATCGTAGATTTGAGTATGGGGCATTCTTACGAAATTGATTAAAGAAATTGAATTCAAATTTGGGTTGCAAATTTTAGTTGGGTATAACCCTTCTCCCACACACACCCCGATTGAAGTATTCATTCGTTATATCTGTAGGACTCATTGATGGAAATCCTAACGCCAAGATCATGGGCACTAATTTCAAAATAGAGCCCAAATACATGCAAATGGTTATGCATAGATCATGGGCACCTCGATGGGCACTAATTTCAAAACAGAGCTCAAATACATGTCAATGTATATGATAATATGAAAGCCCAGTTTTCATATGAGTTCAACCGCCATGTTCGCTTTTATGAAATTTCCAGCATAGCGATCCACGCAGCAATGATTTTATGTGCACACAACTAGGTATGTATTGTATTAGACTCTGAGATATATATTAAAGTTTCTTATTGATAATAGTGCGATATGCGTAATGCGTGGCTAAGTTAGGGGTGTTGAAAAACCGAACCGAAAGGGATTGTTTTATTTTACATACAAGTCCAGACTTTTGACATGGCTGTAAATGAAGAAAAAGTGAAAATCAGGCTTAAATTCATTTTAGCACCGTGGTCATAATAATGTGTGGTCTAGCGTACTGTACCACCCTCATATGTAAAGGCCCATTTACACTATGCGATTTCTCGTATACAATTCTTACCCTGGCGTATGTGAACGTATGAACACACGTACAAACGTGACACTTTAAATTCCACCCTGAACAAAATTGAATGAGGATTGTGGCATAGGCCCTCTTTTGCATTCATCAGAATTGCATACTTGCATAGTCTAAATAGGCCTTATGGTGAACAAGGACAACTCATTCCAATCTTTTTGTGAAAGTTATGTTTTGGGTAAATATAATAATTAAAGAGGAATATAATATCACTGATCTATTTTTCTGTACAAGATTTCCAAAAAGAGTCAAATCATAGAAATAATAGGAACCTTGTAAATTTTCACTCTTCCTATATGTACTGTATTTAACTATTTATTTGGTGTAGAACATTACAAACAGTGTATGAGTGTTATATTAAACAGATACTGAAACCATTGTTCATTCCTAAACATGTAGTAATATAATAACAATTTATAGGTACTACAGTAAGCTTGACAATCAATTCCTGCTATTCCAATATTTTTTAGTATTAGGTTTTAAAGCAAACAATTTTCAAAAAATGAATAATTGTAGCAAGACTAAATTGACAGGCTGGTTACTGTATCCTGAAACTATATTTTGCTATAGATGCAGTCATTACAGTAAGTGATATAACTTATGAAACGCATATTGACCACTGAAATAGTTCGAAGTGTTTGCGTTAAATTAATATAAAATAATGCGGATGAAACTTTGTACTCTTGCACATAGAATAAATACAGGGTGCGGACAGTAGTTGCATGTAGCTTTACCCAGTTGATTTCGAATTAAGCTTGTTTGAACCTATCTGCCCGCATCTTTTTCCTTGCCTAAAAGAAAAAAGAGGGAATAAATTGTATACACATTTATAAAAAAGGCGATTTTGACCCTCAGGTTTCTATAAGATATGCACCTCGACATCAGAAGACAAGCCCGATGTTGAAACACCAAATCTTTCTTTTCTCTTCTTTATTTTATCTTCTTCAACAGTCTAAGTGTAAGATAGTAAGCATATTATGTAAACTAATAGAGTATGTAAGTTTCAGGGCAATATTGAGAGCATTATGGCTACCTTGGTCACAATGGGAGAAACAGCTCCAAATCGTTCAGCTCGCTTTGATAACTTTTCTATATCTGGTGAATCCTAAAATGTTTGGATTCATTAAAATATGATATACTAAACATTTACTCATACTCAAAAAATACAATTACACAAATGTTGCCCAACACATACTTTTGTAAAAACGTCATTTTTCTGACTTTCATTACTTCCACCACCACCACCAAATCTTTATCAGTAATTAAAACATAACAAACTGTATGAATTGTTTGCTTTACTGCTATTTTATACTGCATTTAAATTATTTGTTAATATACCTCTCTGCCCTTGCTAGTTTCTTTTGTTTTTCATTTAATGGAACACCAAACCTCTGTTGTCTGTCTATCTTCCTCTGAAATAAATAAGACACAATGCCTTCAAATACATACACAAGTGTTGTTTACTAAGATTGGACTAGTGCTTGATTCTTGAATAGTAGAGCAAGTAACTTTTTATTTTATCATTCACAAGTTTGCAAGAATCATACCTCTTTGTCAGTTTTTGGCAAGTCTAATGAAATCGTTTTCGGCTTCTCAACAGTTTTGATAAAATTCCTGCAAGAAAGTGATGCCAAAATGTCAAAGTATATATTTGTAAAATGAGCAATTGTCAAGAAGTGTTCAAAATATGAAATAATATTTCTGGTAAGATCATATAGTTTATGAATATTCTGAATGGATTTCATCCAGATTTGTTACTGTTAACAATGTCCTTTATAACTTACAAATTTTCTTCTACTTTGACTAGATCATCAGTTGATGGTGGGATATTCTCAGTTGGTATGTCAGTCTAAAGGTATATATAAAATAAATCATGATTGTTAGCACTTGGAATGATATACCGGTAATGTTATTAGTAGGTTATCAGTATGAGGCACTCACATGCACACAAACCTTTTCATCTGACTGCTCATTCTTAGATTCTGCTCCACTATCTTGTTCATCAAATGTGTCTTCACTTATTTCTTGTTCCAGATCACCTCCAATATTTTCAATCTCACTGTCAAACACACCTACTTCAACCTCAATCTCTTCCTGGTCATCTCCTAACAACAAATAAAATACTCAAAATAGAACCATTACATATATGAATAAAAAATTTACTATTTGATTTAAAACAAGGAAATGATTGCACTGAAAAACAACATATTTAAAGGGCACAGCAATTCTCAAATACATAACTATAGTATTTGATAAAAATTAATATTAGTCAAATAGAGGTTTCCTAAACTTGTCCAGATTTTAGTATTACATAAATAATCATAAACCACTCTGATCTGATACTGGTACCTTGTTTCAATAGATACTCTTCAAGTCGAGCAATTAGGTCACTTTTGTTTCCAGTTATGCTCAAGCCTCTCTCATGCAGCTCTTTTTTTAATTCCACTACCTGGGATAAATAGATTGTACAAAACATAAAAAATCAATCATATTCTAATATTGACATTACACATAATCCAAGATAATCAAGTGGCAGTGTGACAGCAATCCTCAAGGATTGTCCTAGCAGATAATCCCAAAAAATAACTAAAACACAAGACACTTTCTCTTGTATATTTCAACCTATGTATAACCTATGTTCATCAGTTAGTCAGCTCTTGAATTTTGACGTACAACTTGTTTCAGAAATCAAATTCTTAGCTTACTATCCCTTGTCTTTGATGCTTTAGTAAATGGGAAATTTGTGGCCTTATAAGGTTTGTAAACGATAGTGAGGGTAGGTTTTCACAAAGTCGTATGGTTTGTTAATTAAAGACATTCCGTCACATTTGACATTTCAAGGTAAATTTTACGGAATATAATAACCTAATATCTATGTATTTGATTTAGGTTAAAAAATTTAAAGAAGGAAACTCTTGAATATTGATCAAAAAACAATTTACATGAACTTGGGATTAAATGATGCATGAAATGCAAAGAAAGGATGTATACAATCATTTACGAACAACGCGGGAACATGCTAGCTAATGGTCTTTGATCATTGTGTTTCAACATGTGGTATGTTATTACTGCTCCCAGACGTCCCAGTAGGTTCTACTCTTTTTATATGCATCCAAAAATGCTGGTGATGATTGTTTTTCATACATTACCTTTAAATCTTTAAGATCCTTTCCTTTCACGTGTGTTAAATCTTCAGCCATTTTGAAAGGACGATGCAGGGGATTTACAGGGATAATTTAGGGTAACAATGGGCAATGGCTCCAAGCAAAAAAAATATCACAAAATAACAAAAATAACGATAGTAGATAGGATAAAGGAGTCAAGAAGGATGTTTCTTACTTATTTCTATTTATTACAATATTAAATTAATCATGAATTCCATCAAGAAACCGAAAATTGTTGATTTGTGTTTCAATGTTTTTCTCGGTTCTTCAGTCGATCCTGTTTTACCCGTTATCATCCTATTTTATCCCTAAAATTAGAAGGTCCACCAAAAATTTAGAATATGGAAACAAACTACATCAAAAAATAAACGTAAAAAGTAAAAACTAACTGTATGTTCATTACAAGAAGGTTATCTCAGTAGACATCCGGCAAAACAATGAGACGTGGACCGGGCGGTATTGGTGCTATTAATAAGCAAAGATTAGCAAAGGTAGTTTATACTACTTTATACTAGTTTATAGCTTTATTACAATTGTCAAAGTTATGGTCAAGGTGTTATAAATGAAAACGGTGTATGTATATTAATGTTTTTCAGGCTAAATATGAGCAAAAAGGGACTGCTATTGCTGATGCACAGATAACTCAGGTTTAATTAAAATCAGTTTACAAAAATATATAACGTGAAAACCAGGATATTAATATTTTACCAAAATAAAAATGTGGTAATAATTTGATGATTATTTGTCTGTCTGCAGTTGATAAACTATTAAACTATTATCCTGGCATTTTAGATGTCAAAGCAACTAGAATCATTTAAAACATATCTTGAAGAATTTGCTACCAAACACAAGTCTGATATCAAGAAAAATCCTGAATTTCGAGGTCATTTTCAGCAAATGTGTGCACGAATTGGAGTTGACCCTCTGGCATGTATGTCTTCAGTATTTTCTTGAATTTAGTTTTGAATTGGTGGTATGGGAATTAATTAATTTGTCATAGAGATTTATTACAAGATCAAATCATTTTTTCAATTCTAGCAAGCAAAGGATTCTGGGCTGAAATGTTAGGAGTAGGTGATTTTTATTATGAGGTGAGCGAAATGATAAATTTGTTTAGCACCATCAAACATGGTCAAGCATAGTTAACAGAAGTATTGTGATTATAATTAGGTTGCTGTTATGGTAATCAATATTAATTGACATAAATTAAACATTGTTAGCATATATGGTGTCATGACCATAAGGTGCAGTTTGTTACATAATGCAGCTATCAACATTACTTATTTACAGCTTGGTGTTCAGGCAATTGAAATTTGTATGGCAACAAGAACAAGAAATGGAGGTAAAAGCCTAAAGATCATTTCGTATTATGATTGACACATATGACATATAGATCTCACAGTAAATTATATAATGTATGTATGCTGATTAGAGATCTTAGCCCATTTTCTACAGTAGGTCTGTAAATAACTAACATTTAATTCAAGTTTTGCTTTTCATCTGGCAAATGCTTTACCAACATTAGATAATTTCAAATGATAATATTCATTAATAGGACTTCTAGCTCTTGATGAACTCCATCGTTTATTGTTGAAAGGAGGCGGAAAATCCAGACAAGATGTCACTGAGTGAGTCTTGTAGATGTAGTCATTACAAGTTTACTTCTTACATATATAGTGTGTGGTCCTGCCTTTCCAGTTACAAATCTTGCTATCTTATTGTCAGCTAGGTCTTTCTAATTCAACAATAACAACTATATATAAATCATCAATAACAACTATATATAAATCATCAATAACAACTATATCAACAACTATATAATCAAACTCATAAAAAGTACTACATAACTGAAAAAAAATGGAGGGCAGCTCTAAAATCAAGATTCCCCTGACCAGCTTTTTTAAAATTAATATCCTAGGGATGACCTAGCTCGTGCTATCAAGAAACTTCATACATTAGGAAGTGGCTTTCAAATTATTCCTGTTGGAAAAAGTAGAATAGTTCAATCTGTCCCTGGTGAATTGAATATGGACCACACTACAGTTCTACAGCTGGCACAGGTACTGTACATATAATGTAGTTAATCATATTTTAATATGGACCTCATTAAATATACTCTGACAGGTTGGTTGTAGTAAGTCAGTAATATTGCCATATTGTATCCTGATTAATTTGACATAAATTTAGGCAACCTCATACATTTCATTATCTGCTGTGAAGTCTCAGTTAGGATGGGAAGAGAAACGAGCAGTTCATGTTGTGGTAGGTACAAATATAGTATCCCAAGAAGGGAGAATATTATCAGATTCCGCTTATGTGTTCTCTAGTTTTCATAAAAATAGCTCTGAAAAGTTGGTATAGAATCATTTGCCTGCAAATCCAAAATGTTCAGCATGTGGCAAACCCTATTCAGCCCATCGTTTGTATCTATTGATGTCTCCAATTGAAAAAAAAAATTTTTCTTCCTCTCAAAATTCGTTAGGACCACATGATTCAAGAGGGTATGATTTGGATTGATGATCAAGATCCTAATGAACGTTTATATTGGTTTCCTGGACTGTTTAAGGATACTTAGCTACTGTCTAGGTAATTACTATTTGGAACTTAGACCTACGGAATGAGAGTAATTTCACCAAAAATTCAAAAATCATCAGTAAAAATGTGGGCCAGGTTTTTCAAAGTAGCGTCACGGTTCTCCAACTACATATAAATCGTTAAGAAGACTTTTTCTTTTTTCATTTTTAAAAAACCGATTCTACTGTTGTTATTTGAAAGAGTTCCTTCACTAAACTAAGGGCTTCTGTCGAACTCTGCTGATATAAGAATGAATCGAACTGCATATATCCGCATCATGTGGGTTGAAAATTTGCAAAAGATATATTTTTAAAATACCATTATCATAAGATTGTCAGATTGAACACGACCATTTGATATCGAAATTTTTTTTTCTTCAAGCCACGATGCCCACGAATATCAACTATTTCGCATTAAACCAAGGGTCAGTTGTACAAAAAACTCTTAACTACATTTTACGTAGTTAAGTTATAGTTAACAACAAAATATCCCGATTCTGATTTACCAATTCTTTCACAACCTATACATGTTACAACATTATGCTTATAATTTTTGTTGCTAATTATTATATTTTAAAATAATAGTCCCGTAAGAATTATCTTCCCCGTAGGAAGATTTTAAACCTGAACTGGTTCAGTGATAAACACTTGGCACTGTTCCATTTAGTATTGGTGTAGTAACGAACTCAACAAAACATGACGATTGTGTCAAACACGGGGCTTTATCCATCTCTAAGACAACAATATTATTGTGAGAATCGGCACGAAGCACATTAGCTGGAACATATAAAGTTATTTGAGGTCCTTCAACTGGCCAATAACGTCCAAGATTGAAGCCATTGATATATACTTGACCCTAAAACAAGACAGTAAACAATTCAGTGTATGAATGAAGTTGAATTTAGAATTACTGTTCAGTGTTACACCAAAAGAAAAGAGAGTTGTAAAATAATTAAAATGTAGTATTTTAAACGACTTGAATAGATATCAAAAACACTTGGATAGATATAAAAAACACTTGGATAGATAGAGCAACATAAGTAGAAATGCAGTAATTTCAACACTTTTTAAAGAGTTTCTAAAGAGAATCCTGTTATCTCCACGTGTATGAGGATTTAACCCGACGCAGTAGATCTAGTATATACCTTATTCCATCCTTTTAACATAAGATACGAGTCTTTTGGGGCTTTTATTGGTTGAACAATACTACCAGCATACACGCCAGATGGATCCTTCTCGTCAAAAGATTCTATTTTTCTGCTTTCGGCGTGTGTCATGGGTAAAAATGGCGCTACCTCCCAGTTGAGTAAAGTCTGTTTATTTAGGGTAACATTTTTTATTATGCCTTTGGGGTCAATCATTTTACTACCAGCGTTGATTCGTCCTTCGTTCTCAACAAGGATCATGAGATTTTTACAACTGTCATCTTCAATCTTCAACTCTGTGTGTCCGTTTCGGTCAATAATACCAAGACGTTTCTGCATGAAATACCATGCAAATATTAGAAGAAAAAATCAGATATCGGTACCGTATATTATAGTGGATAGACTAATCTTACCCTATCACAATAGACAACGCCTCTATCACGAATTCCTGGAACGTTTAATGTAGCAACATTTTGTAAGGAAATCACTGTCTTGTAAACGACAAAACCGTAGTAATATCCGAGTTGTTCCATGGAGATCGGATACTTTGATTTTGTCCAGGAGAAGATTGTGAAGTCATTAAGAATTTCTTGAAGCGAAATAACCTAAAAAAACGTATTTGGATATGTGTTATGAAAATGACATACGGGTACTCGTATTCGCAAATCGAGACAGCAAATCTAAACTTGGCCTTGAAGTCGGTGAAAATATTTATTGAGAATGTTTAGAGGGATCTTTGAGTTTTATTACCCATAAGTGAATTTACTACACACCTGTTCCATAGTAACTTTTCCGTAGGCTTGTTTGGGACCAGAGGGTGGTATAGGACCTGGAGGGATAGGTAGGTACTTTCCTATAACGTTTCTCACGGCATGATATTTATCCGTTATGTCCCCAGCCTCTGATAGTGGTGCATCGTAATCATAGCTTGTTGGTTGAGCTTGATATCTATCTGGATGATAGTTGTAGTTCGCCCCTTAAAATTTAGGGAAAAAACCCAAAATATATTTAAAATCTAAAAGCAATATTAATATCAAAGCTGAACGTGCAAAACTACTGGTGCAGAATTCAGGGGAATTTCCAATTATTCCTTTCGTCACAATACCATATACTAAGTTAAAAATTGGGCTAAAAAGACGTGTTGAAAATACACTCTACCATTCATAAATCCAAAGTTAGTCCCTCCAAAAAACATATACATGTTGACTGACGCATTTCTCTTTAAAATATCATCCAACATGCCGGCAACGACTTCAGAAGATCTGGTCTGGTGAGGTTTACCCCAATTATCTAACCAGCCTGTGTAGAACTCGCTGTTTACCAAAGGACCATGGGGTTGATATTTTCTCATCACTTCAAACGCCGCTGTTACATTATCACCTTCACAAGACAGAGAAATAGTCATTTCTGCATTTATTTAGAACTTATAAAGAAACCTTGAGCATGACATGCAAGAACATGCATGCAGGGTATATTACCAAAAGAAATGGCATAAATTTTAGATGAAGTCATAAAGTGGAAGGCTCGTGGTCGAAGGATATTGGTTCGTTAAGTTTATGAATGATTTCATCACCAGCCTACCGCGGACTACATTTCAAAATATACAAAAAAATTTGAAGCAGAAAAATTAGCTATTTTTTCTGCTGCATGCCTTCATCTCTACCGTGACAATGGTCCTCGGCCCTTCTGACGATGTCTGATGAGATCAAGCCAAGTGTGGTCAAGTGTTTCAAGGGAAAACACACTGGATAACTATGCCTATACGTCAAACCGCAAGTTAATATACCTGGTCCAAAGTCAACGGTGTTAAATAAAGTCGGAATTGTCCCACATTCCATTACACGTGTAACTGCGGGATTTGTGGTGAATAAGATAACGTCTTTTCCCAAAACATCTTCAAATAAACCTTGTAAATATTTCATATAATCATGATCACAGATTGGGTATATACCATATTCATTTTCAACCTAAAATTGAACATTATTTTTAGATGTTTGTTATGGGTCAATACAACCTGGATATTTAAATATTGATATATTGATCAAGCTGTCATGAAATCTTTTCATGTAAGCATAGAGAATTTTCCCGAAAAGAATTTTGACAATAAAGGTTGGATCAACCTTGGATACGAGTTTGTAAAGCTAGTGATTGATGGCAATGTGCCAATGATGCGTACGATGTTTATATATGTAATACCTGAACAGAAATGATAGGACCACCATTTACATACAGAAATGGCTTTATTTTACCAAGAAGTACCGTCATCCAAGATGTAACAGCGTCCATATATGCTATAGAAATAAAACAAAACAAACATGAAACTTTCCTTATCTTTGTTCTGAAAACAGCGCTTTCCTGAAACTGATCGTTTTCAGTCTAGGGACTCTATTGAAAGCAATAAGATAAACAACATGCAGGTTTGGCAATTATGCAAGGATACAACTGGACATACTTTTATCGTGAGATGAACGTATGACAATGGATTGATTCTTCAGGAGCCATGCTGGAAGACCTCCCTAAATAAAAAATATAATTTCACTCTTGATATATGGCTCAAATCCTTCAACAAAATGATATTTCGGAATGGTGGATCACTTACAAAATCCCATTCAGAACAGATATATGGTCCTACAAAGACATGGAGATAAAGTTAATTGACCTGATATGATGTCAAGGAATGGCAAAACTCTCCAAAGGGTAACTTCCGGGCGTCTGTTTTCATGCGGATGATGCGGTTCAAAAATAATCTTTAGACTGAGTTTAGTAACATAAGACTTGCGCGACTGCAAGTCTGCTGATAAATTATGATTATAATGATTAATGACAAAGTAATTAGGAACTTTATAACTGATTTTTCGCGAATTTGACAAGATTTGCCAACTCAGTTCATTGAATTGTTACTGAACTAACTGAAGACGTCGCATTTCATCGCGTCGAGTTAAGACATGGGATAACGAAGAGTAGAGAAAGATTCATCATCTCATATTGTCTTTTTGTCTAGTGTTTTGGTTAAAATGCGACGCCTAAAGTAAGCCTTGAACCTTAATACCTGGTCTTAAGACCATCAGTAGACCGGTTTCCTTGATCAATTGGATAAAAGCAAGAAGATCTGCATCGCCATCAAAATTATAATGTCCTGGGGTGGGTTCATGAATATTCCAAGGAACATAACTAAAGAAAAATTGTTTTTATTTTTATACTTTTTTAATCCGTTTAGATAAGATAAGGTAAAAGATGAAAATATTATAATGAAATAAAAGATAATTAAATAGAAGATGAAAATTCAATGACACTGAACTATAAGGGCATAACACCAGCTGTCCCATCAAAGACAAATGCCAGAATGATATTTATTATTCGCTTCCTAAAATTTGGCACACAGATTTAGAATTCTTTGCAAATTGCAATAACAGTTTTAAAATAGTTTGAGTCATTGAGTGGGAGGGTGCAATCCTCTCTTCACTGGTAAGACCGTCTTGTGATGCTCAACCCACGGAGTACATAATCTCAATCTTCATTATCTTAGTTGCATTCGCGCAACGCGCCTGAAAGGGGATCTCTTGCTCACAAGAGACTTGAGAGCCAGGCTTCCACTTGCACTGACCTCAGAGTCTTGTAAACGAGTATTGAATTACATATAATCCCGGTCTCGTTTTTTAATGCGTTCCGAATCACAACCGGTGGGTGAGTATAAATGTTTGGAAGTCTGCCAAGCTCAGTGGTCAATGACTCAACGTGAATTATGCAAATTTGATAGCGTCTTTTAAACAACATGGCGTCAAATTCGCGTAAAGTTTTTGCTATTCTGCAAATGGTAAAAAAACGACCGAAAAACTTATCCTTAAAGATGATGTAAAGTCCGTTCTGAATAATATTCCTCAATTTAAATGGGAGGATATTGTAGACAAAAAGGAAATTGGATGTGGCAGTTTTGGTGTGATTTAAGGTGATATAAGGACACGTAATGTAGTTAGCTACAACAATAATTTTATGACTTTGAGCAAGAGGCATTATAGCTATAATCTTTTGTTATTGTGTATTCTTTCTTTTATACTATTACTGTGGTATAAAAAATTAGTATAGACTTATGAGCGATCCTTCATTTATGAATATATGTATAATTTACGTTGACTCCGTCAGTCTCCGTGTTTTCCAAACATTTATACTCCATGTTTTCCATGTTTTTGGCAGACTACGTGTTTTCCATAATTTTTGACTCCGTGTTTTCCAATATTATTACGCCAGACTCCGTAATTTTTACTCCGGGACTCCGGCTCCGAAACTCCGGCTCCGGAACTTCGACTCCGTGTTATCCATGTTACCGGCACTTGTGACCAAGGTCATTACGACTTAGGAGAAACCTGACAGCATATAATCATCAGTCACCACGCGTCAGTCAGGAAGTGTTACTGAACACAGATTAAATGCACTTATGAAATTAACTTATGAGGAGTTTAATTTCACTCAGGGGCACCTCAGTCAAAAAGCTATAAAAAGCCCTGATGCACTAAAATATTTGATTTTTCCATGATCAGATAGATAATGGAAGAAAACTATAAGGTACACACTTTAAAAAATTGTGTGCACTTTAAAAAATTGGCAATTGTAACACTGCAAAATGCCATGGGATTGTCCAACAGATGATTTATATAGGTGTGAAGTTGAACTGTCACATATAGATTGAATCAGGACTAGCTAGCCTGGGTATAGTGTGTGGTATTGCTAAATCATGTACCATTCTTATTAAAGTGTTGGTGTCCCCTAAAATTCCTCGAATCAATATAAACAGTGACTAGGCCAGATTGCCTTATTCGCCAATATTAATGTCATGGGTTGTAGGGATAATTGGGTTGCATGATGCACTGGAAATTAAAAAATAAATTTAGTGATTAGAAGGGCTTTTCAATTTACCCCCCCAAAAAATTGCTGTTGGTACAGTCAATGAAACAACCAGAAGTTGCCCCCCCCTGTAAATGAAAATGAACTTGGAGATTAACCTGGTTAAATCAAATCAGTGTTCCCTGTGTTGTATGGGACTATAAGGGAGCCAGCCACTGTGTTTCTGTGAATCAGTGTATGACATGTACGCAATTATAAATAGTGTCCAATGCCTTTTTATCATCTTACTCGTGTCTAGAACAGTACAAATGGACGATCCATCGAGCGTTAAGTCGCAATTCACTATTTAATGGTTCAGAAATAACCAAGCTCACTAGCCTCACCTCTGCACAGCATTGAGACCTGAGGCTTTGATCTTCAATAGTCTATCCTTCCAGTAGAATCTTGGCGCTCTAAAATAATGAAAACCGCCGGAAATATAACGAAATTCTTTTCCATCTTTAAGAAAACAATCGCGTTCGTAGTCAATCGTGAATGATCTGCACAATGCCAACTCCAAATGCACCACGAAAAGTGGAATAATGGCGTAAAATATAATTGTTGATAGCCTCATTCTTTCTTCCTTGGCTTTTGTGTTGATACACTAACTATTCAGTTATTCAGAGTAGTTTAGAAATCCCAAAATCAAGGAATCAGTTGACCATCAATAATTATCACCTGACCGGAAAGGAAACGAAACCCTGTTGATTTAAAAAAGGCAAAGTGCAAGAGTGTTGCATGTCCATGCCATATTATATAATATTATTTCTACAGGTTCAGTCAATGTTTTCAATCAATGGTCGACCATAGAAAACAAATCAAAATTTCACGGGTAGTTTACAAATAAGCCGGTCAATTCAATTGCTGGACCTGGGGACTTAATAAGATAGTTTTTATGATACTTGGTATTTTGTACGTCAAAACAGTAAACTCTAAGGAGCTTGTTGTTAAAGTCAGCCGAGTGAAAACGTTTATAGTTCGAAACTCATTTGTTTCGAAATGGCAAATATCACTCAAATATGTACTTAGTTAATTCATAATTTGGGAATTTTAGTACCATATCAACAGTTTCTAGTACTGGTAAAAAAAAACGTGAGTGATAAAGTAGTTAATAGTACTAGTAAAAAAAAATGAAACCCTAGCAACTGAACTAGGGAGTCACTTCACTTGGCATTGAGTGTTCAACAAACCAGGAACAGGGAATTGTTAAAGAAGTGTAAGGAACTAGCACCAACACCAGAAACTACTAAGAAAGGAACAAGGGACACGAAAACCCCGGAACCTTTAAGGGACGGAAAATGCGGAACCCTCTAAACAAAGATCAAGAAAAAAAGGGAAACTTGATAAAGAGCTTTAAGCTTTAATTAGAATGGGAAATCTATTAACCATTAAGGTCAGGTTTCAGTGTTTATATATTCTATAGACACTTTTCAGTCGGCGAACCACTCAATAAATTATTTCTACCTGACTGATCACTATCTCGTATCTCGCCGATGAATCAGGAATGTTGATTAGTAATTGATTAGTAACGATCATAGTGACAGACGTCACGTACCGGAAACCCGGTGTTAAAAGCCCGAACGGGTAATGGACCACCAACAAAGTCAACAAGTGTACATGAAATTAAAAATAAATTCCGAGGGTCGGTCATGTAAATGACAATTTAAATCCTTAAAAGAGAGCGTGGACATTCACTATTAAAGGTAAATGTGAAGTTTCTAAATATTTTGTTTTTATGTCTCCTTGGTTAGAAGATTGGATACTCATTGGCCCATCCCAATGGCCCAAAATACCGTGTCTGAGGTTTCAGGTTTGCGATGTTAAGAATTTGAAAGAAGGCCAATATACAAGGCATAAATTATTTGTGGGAAAACGATATAGCTTCTTGTAAAACACGCCGATTTTTAAGCGTCCACCGGTGAAGAATTTTAAAATTCAAACTTTCTTTTGTCAATAGTCAGTCCTTGATCGAGACATACATACATAAACGTAAAGTTATAATCGGATGTGACTTCGTGTGCAAGGTAATATTTACAATTATACATGTAGAAAATCGTACATTTTACACTGATATTGAGTGTGGTAATTATTGACTTGGCTGTTTTATAATAAACTAGGAATATGAATTTTATTAATTTTCATTAACTTTTCTTATAAATTACGAGATATGAGATATCAACAGCCATTGTGAATTTAAAGCTTTGTATACTCGTAATGTATTAAACCGGAATCGTAATATATATACTATCAATTAACCTCGTTTAGGGTTAGTCACTCGGTTATTTTAGCCCGACTATTACAATGAATTAACAAGGAACTTGGTCTTCGGGAATAATTATTGTCGTGATATTTATATACAAACTTTATTTTAACCATTGTTATGACTACAATTATTGAACACGTGATGTTGTGTTTGAGGCATTCCTAATTTTATAATTGTGACATTTTATTGCATTGTGAAGGTGGTTATTTCGAAACTGCAAATTACTCTACTGCTTTTAAGTGTGGCCTTTTTTAATCTAGAAATCGATGTGATATACTAGTGCAGTAGTCCAACTGATAATTCTTGAGTAAACATATTAAACAAATACTATGTACTTCAAGAATGTGAAAAAGCATACATTGAACTGGATGTGTAAAGGCATGCTATTTTATACCTAAAAAGGCAAGGACATACTGTAACATCTGTAGTGTGATGTTATGGATTGATACCAGTTTAATTCAAATGTCACCTGGACATGGTTATGTTTGTTTAAACTTGTTGTTTAAATGCAAAAGACATTAAAAGCATTATCTGACTTACAAAGATAAAATTTTAATTTTAGTTTTAATTTTAAACTACAAGGTATATGTACAAATACAATGGATACTAATGGTTATGAGATGAGCACTTCTATTGGTTCAGAAGATGCAACAAGCTTAGCTTCATATTATGACAATGCAAACTCTGGGAGGACGTCCAGTAGTTTTGAAGAACAAAGTGATGAAAGTGAATCTGAACATGAACTAGATGATCATGAGGCTGATATTGATAAGATGTTAATGGACCTTGAGGGTTTTCAAGTGGTAAGATATCTTCCATGCACTAGTATAATCATAACTACCTACCATCATCTACCACTAAGATTCTCCTGAACTTTGTCATGTATTCATATATCCATGCTATAAAAAACAATTGTATAAATTTGTATAGCATTAAAGGCATTAAAAAATGAACAGCAAGAAAATACATTTCTTCCAAATCATGTAATCTAGTACCAAGTAAATTTTTTATAGCAACAATATGTTGGAGAAGAACTTGGCTTTAATTTATTTTTGCTGTAGGAACTGATCCAACCTGATGGTCAACAAGTTGAGGAAGAGCCACCAGAAAACAATGAACCATTGGTACAGTTCATCTCTGAATATGCAAACTAAATATGCAAATAGCCATACTTAGTGTACTCTTAAAATTCAACAAAAAATTTAAACTGTTCTTCAGGATGAAATATCGTTTTCAATGAATGCTATTGAGGAAAGTGGAGATGTAGATTTAGATGCACTATTAGAAGATCTCTGCATTATGGAGAAAGATCTGCAAATAGATGTTAAGGTATCTGAACCAGCTGAAGCAAGATCCCCATCACCATCCAAGCTTGCCAATAGCAGATTGTCATCTCCTGTCAAGGTAAGAAAGTTTTTAAAGTGCAAAAAGGTTGAAACACTATTGCCTCAAAAATAACAACAGCCCAGGTTAATTACTGCTATTTACCTGTAATAAAATAATATGAATGAATTAAGATCAGCTGCAGATGAAAATGCTGCAGAATTTGTAGTACTGATAAAGAATATCAAAACAGAATTTTTGGACTTCAAATGTCTGTAAGTTCCTTACCTAATTCTGACTTACTT
Source organism: Dendronephthya gigantea (assembly GCF_004324835.1). Lineage (NCBI taxonomy): Eukaryota > Metazoa > Cnidaria > Anthozoa > Malacalcyonacea > Nephtheidae > Dendronephthya > Dendronephthya gigantea. The sequence goes on along the minus strand of NW_021163010.1, from coordinate 3,260,875 downwards.
TTTAGGTCACAGCAGATGTGAAGATGCAGTTAGAAGCATTAGGAGAGGAACTAGAAAGTCGAGAGGAACTAACTCTTGTAAGATATTAAATTATGCAAATTTTTAGAGGAACTGTCACAGACTCACTTCCTTAAACTCACTCCTACATAGACTATATCCCAACACGACTGTATTTTATGAGTAGAAAAAAGTGTCACTAAATCTTTCCAACGGTCAGTTGCCCCTGGTGCGAAACGGAAATTTTTCCCACTTAATATCAATAGAGGTTCCTGTGTGTTGGTTTAACCATTTCAGAACTATAAATCCTACAGCCGATTTAACGGAAGTGTTAATCACGTTCGTTGTGGGCGTTGCATTGTGACGTTTCTATAGAAGTAAATTGACGTTTCTAAGCGGGCTGAGCCGCCCTTGTTCATTTAGGTGCAAATGTAGAGTGTAAGCAAAAAAGGACGCTCCTATCAGGCAGGAAAAGCACTATCATTAGACCTGAGGTCAAGTATTGCAGATAAACTACAATAGAAAGGGGCGGAAATACAAGAACGGGCAATTTTTCCTGACGATATATTGATGTTGCAAAGGAACTAAATTTGTCCTCAGTAGTGGTTTCAATTTCAGATGAAATACTTTGTATTTTATTGCAACGCCCACAACGAACGTGATTCACACTTCCGTTAAACGCTCAACCTGAATCGGCTGTATTCCGATGATGATACTGTCCTACCCTTCGAAACAGGTTGTAGTAGGAACTCTGCAGGAATGCTGTCCTCACTGGCAAAAGGTCTCTGGAAAAATATCAAAGCTCGAAAATTGAAATTAGCTGCTAATCACGGTGCTGCATTTCCCTCAAACAGTCTTTTTAACCTGGCTAGCAATTGTGACGCTGATCAAGAATCTTGCGTTTCGAGTATTATATCATATCTTTTATACTAAAAAAGCTACTGTAAATAATTTTACTTTTCCAATTCTGAGTAGTCGCCCGTTCCCGTGATTTACGACCTTCTCTCACCTTCATGTTATTAACCTGCGTGATTTATTACGCTCTCTGGTGTAATATGAATATTTTGCGTCATTTTCTCAGGACTCCTTTATTCAGAATGGCCGTCTGCACATTATTTTATTGTAAAATGAACACATCAAAAAATCAACGATATGTATAACTGGGGCAATATATACCCGAGAACTATAGATTTAATCTCATATTAATACCATATTAGTTGTTAGGTCAACCAGTAATTTCCTTATTATAATAACAAAAAAAGGTCAAGTTAGGTTAGCCCGTGTCTGGGCTTGTACCCAGGGTTGCATAAAGTCGGATCGGTCTTTCACTAAGTGGTATTCACTAAGTGGTATTTCTTGTCTGAGTGATGTCATTTCTAATCAGTCTCTCTATGCTCTCTCAGGAAGAACAACAAGCGAAATTTAAAGAAGAAAAGATCCGTATTGCGATGGAAAAATTACGAGAGGCCAGAATCAAGAAGGTAATTACTAATTCAAGGCGTATGTGGTTTAGATAAATGTCATATGTTTTTATGGTTTCAACAGATTCTTATTTTTCGAGTTTTCACTTTATTGATATATTTGTTTTGTTCTGTTTAGCTGGTAATCAAAGTATTTAACGATGAAGATCCGACATCCAAGACAATCATTGTTGATCAGTCTTGGACTTCGTGGATGGTGTGTAAAAAAATGATCGTGAAATACGACAGAGAAGCAAGTACTAATTGGGTGTTGGAGGAAAGACAACCTGGAAACCAATTACGTATGTATATAATTGTACATCAAATATCACCAACGGATTAAACAGGATTAGGCACATATGCACAGCCATGCATGCAGTGAAGTCATATAGCGCAAATATATATATATATAACGCAACATCGTAGAAGCGCACTAATAAGGCCGGATGTTCTGACAGCGAAGTGCTTAGAAATGCCGAAGCTCCTAAGAAAACTATACGACATTATATTAACACTGTTGTCGGTTGGCTAACGAGACAGGCGTGTCAGAGTTTCTACCTCCAAATCCCGGGCCATTCTTGCCTCAATATGAACATGGCGTTCCTCCATCATGACGCTAATGAGTATAATGAGTAATAACATTGTGCTGCAGTATACATACGTACTCACCATAAAATTCTTTAAAACATATTTAACGCATTTTCCTAGAAACGTATTTTCTCAGAAACGTATTTCCCAGAACGTATTTTACTTTTCACGCACAGCATGAATGTGTTAAGTTGCAAAAATTTGTTATGCAAAACCTTTCATACCGATGCGAAATTCGCGATCTATCACTATAGCAATACTAATGCCTTTTTCACCACTTCGATGCAAAAATTACACAAATACACCGATACTTGTCGTTGTCGACTGAGAAAAATTGATGATACCACTTTAGAACATGCATCTGAGCGTAACGCCGATGTGGCTGACTGGACTGTTCTGTCTTGCAGATCGTGTTTTAGAAGATCACGAATGTGTAGTTGACGTTGTTTCGCAATGGCCGCGGGAAACGGATAATCAGTTGGTATTCACTATGAGAAGAGATAAATATGTTTTATTTAAAAATCCACAGGTAGAGTGAATCACGCCGTGAATGGATTATGGATCTTCTTTCTGACGTTAATCTCTTTTTGTAATTGTTGAAAATATCAATGTTTTGTTCAGAATTATTTGCTATCGAGTGACACACATGAAGGTTCAGCACGATTAGCAGAACAGAGTAAAGATACTCTAATAAGCGTAAGTTATCATAATGTTTCCTTTTCTTCGAACATCGCTAGCTGGTATTTTCTTCAATGGCTCTTGTGTGTGTATTCAGGAGTTCTTCAAACCCGATGCAATGCGTCTTCCCAACCTTGATGGAATATTGTATTTGAAAGAAGGAAGAAAAACCTGGAAGAAACATTACTTTCTCTTGAGAGCTTCGGGGATTTACTACACACCAAAAGGAAAAACAAAGGTCTGATTCCTCTGTTATTATATATAAGGCATTAGCGTATTAATTCTCAAATTTGAAACTTCTAACGAGCAATTTGATTGGATAAAACGATCAGAACAGTACCGCGCGATATTTAATCAATGAAAAATGCTGGGCAAGTTTACACCGTTGGATGCCGCAATAATAAGTGGCGAGCTTGTTGACTTCATACTTGTTGCATGGCTAACAGTATGTCTCATACACGTGTGTTTTAGAATCAACGAAACTTGTCTTGTCTTGTATCGTTTGAGAATACATACGTTTACACAACAACAGAATTCAGAAAAAATCAAAAAGCCCCCACGGACCATTGCTTTGTTGTCAAGGTAGGTAATTCAACCTCCAATCATTGAATCAAATGAAGACTGTGTTTTTCGTTGAGGTGTTTCGAGGGGTTTAGAACTGCTTTCAACTGTACATCGATAGAACAGTTCCTCCTACACCCCTTCCTGTTCCTAGCGACGTATTCATCCACTGCAACACTCTATGTCCGTTATTCTAGTTTCATCCGCGTTATATGAGGCCATGTATCCCAGGGTTATAAATAACCAGTTCTGAAGGCCTCTAACATAGTTTTTTAAAACGTCCCTTTGTAAATATTTTATGTTCGCTTTTTTCTGGCCCTATAGCCTTGTATTTCCAAAGATCTTGAATCAAGACAAGTGAAGTGCCTGTGTGCAAGTGATGCCAAAACGATGCAACGATGGGTTACCTGTATACGGGTGGGAAAGGTGAGCGCTTCGTGTTTAAGTGTGAGTAATATAATAGTGTGAATAATAATAACGGTGCTGGTATATCATATAGAAGAATATAGTCTATTTACATTCAAAAATTTTTTTAGTTTGGTTATCAGATGTTAGAAAATAAGAACAATGTTCATCAAGAGGTGGAAGATCTCACTGTTGGAACGATAAAGAGACAACGGTCATTATCTTCAGGTTCCAGTTCAAGCTCAGAGCTCGGATCTTTACAGGTAACGAGGAGTGGAAATGTTTACTTTACAAAAAAAAGTAGAATCAACACTATAACAATGAAAATGGTCCTTCTTGCTGTAATAAAATTTATGTATTATTTCATTCACATAGAAATCCCACACATGCAGACGAGCATGCATATAATTAGTATTTCCTTACCAAGTTTTATAATCTTTCCTGGTTGGCCGTACACGCAGATTGAATTTCCAGTTTAAAAGCTTGTTAATATTTTTCGTACACAAGTGCAATGAGACTTAGGAAAATTATCTATTTGGTTGAGCGGAACTATAACAGAGTTAATAATTTTCTTGTATGATTGCATGGCGACTTTAGTAATTATAATAACTTGTAGGTACACCACGTAAGTATTAAATACTGCAAAGCTTTCGGTCCGTTAACCCGGACCTTCATCAGTGCAATTACTTGAATACACGTTTGCGCGTCACTTAAATATCATGTTACTAATCACGACTAACATGATATTTAAGTGACGCGCAAACGTGTATTCAAGTAATTGCACTGATGAAGGTCCGGGTTAACGGACCGAAAGCTTTGCAGTATTTAATACTTACGTGGTGTACCTACAAGTTATTATAATTATAACAGAGTTGCAATATGAATTTTCAAATTACATTTCCAGGAGAATGGATCAAGAGGCCGAGCTCGCTCTGATGTTACTGATCACCGTGAGTAGAATTTTGGTGAACAATTGTATTTTTACTTATTTCCTCTATTTTCTGTTCTATACTTTCTGTTCAAAAATTGGAAGTGTATTGTGTAGGAAAATTAGACTGGCCAGTACCCAATTGTAAATATTTTGGAGTCTAAGCATATTATCATTTTGATAATTTTGCTAACAAACACACATTCTAACATCGCTTACAGCTGGTACAGCCCCACCAAATGACGGGCGTCCGGCCTGCAACTCACTACAAAACCGCGCTGAATTTGTGTGCGAGGAGGGAAGATTATGGTGCCACCGTTTTTTAAATTGAGTTCCGTATTCGCTTTAGCTCACAGAAAAGGCACTATCCGCAAGAAGGAAGTTCCCATTCAAGGTTCAACAACTCTGGCAAAATTGTTCCAACAGGCTTGGAAGAAAGGTGCTGAAGCTGAAAAGGTAAATCTCAAAAGTTTGTTTCAATCTTATACGACAACTAAACTTTGCCCTTTAGTAACCCCCACTGTCGTGATAACGATTACCCAAGTCTGTGGAAGGTTTGCTGCATCTACCTAGAAGGCTACTATTTTATTTATCTAACCCCGACTGATTGCTGTACTCCACGTGTATAACATTCTATTTCTTAGGCACTATCTCCTACCTCACCACCTACACCATTCTCCCCAAGAACTGCCCAAACTCCTCATTCTGGACCGAAATCGTTCTTTGTTGGAAATGAAAAGTTGCGGAACTTAGATAACATCCGAGAAGAAGGTGATACTAATCATTCTAATAAACCGCTTGTTCTTGATCCTGCTCCACCCGCACGACGATCCTTCAGTAACCAAGGAAATAACTCTGTCCCCCGACCACCCTCGCCCCCGCTGCCGCCCTCGCTGCCGCCCTCGCTGCCGAATGTTCTACGAATCGAACCCGCCGATACGAATGAGGAAGAGATACCATCGCCGTCAAGAAATGGTCTTGAACCGCCGCAAAATCCTCCTCGTGGATTAACGCCTCCCCCGCCACCACCTCCCTTACAACGACCGGATAGTCCGTCATTTAATGATGACTTTCCTCTTCCACCACCTCCCATGTTACCAAGTCCGAATGACGAAATCTCCCCTGGTGACCCTAGGAAGGGAAAGCCTGAAATTCATTTTCCCCCTCCTCCTCCCATTCATGCAAACAATTCTGGCCCTCCTCCACCCCCTCCTCCCCCGCCTCTTCCAGTAAATTCTACAAATTTTTAAATTTTATTAAATAATAGTTGGTGAAAAATAAACATGGTTGAAAAGTATGCACAAGTTTTTAATTCATCGTTTTGCGAGAGGAGGTCACGACGAGGGATGAATACATGCATGACCTCGCGAAACGTAGCGCGTCTTTTGCTCCGTTTAGACGTCCGTATGAGAAATTGAACGGCGCAAGTTTGTGTTTTGATCCAAACCCGAACCTTGATAACTTGATAGATTTTAGCTGGTGGCGGGCAAAGTGCCCTCAACTGTGCTTAACACATATTCTTTGGCGCTAGTTTCAATATACATAAAACGTTCACTTGTCTATGTATCGGCCGTCGAGATGTTCTCACAAACATTTTTCAATCAGTCTTTTAATATGAATGACTATTGTCTAGTCCTTTTCTGTGGTCATAACTGCATGCCGTCAACCATGTTTCAGCTGTTCAAAGAAAACCATGTTTATTTTCCATCAACTAGGTTGATGACTTCACACAATCACAAATATTAATTCGTATTTAAATATAGGGACAATATTTTATAAACATCGTCTTGGAGAAATAATCTTTAAAGTAATTAATTTATATTAACATTCATTTCAATGATAGTATGGAATACTTATAGGATGTTAATGAAAAGAAATATATCTTAAGATGACAACATTACACGGGACTGCCTATATGCAGGTGACCATGCAATCGCGTTAAATATTCCAACGAATGTATCGTCAGAACGAAGCAGTGATGCTTATTACATAAAAGCAGTGGCCAAATGGATGGATTTTCAGTTCTCTAGCAACGCAGCTTTATTATTCGTGTCACACCTCTCACCATTTATTAATCACTTGCAACGGACTATAGAAATATGCAAAACAACAACAAGTTGTTGTTTTTTTCAAACAGTCGTTTGCTTCTCATGCATTTGAAACAATAGTTAATCAATTGATGTATTGTTAATGCGCTCGGCATATAAGAAGCACCACGTTTTAACAGGCCTTTTACTGTAAAGTGTCCGCATCGATGCATAAAGTGCATTGTCCGTTGGAATGTTCTCACTCAGACTTTATACTCTCGAAGAAGGAATGATCACTCGAAGAAGTTTAGGAAAAGTTGGAAGAATCTTGCTCAGGTACATGGTACCGGTCATGATTGGTTTAAGAATGGCTTGGTTTTGGCTTTGCAACTATTAATTCATGGTCGTGTTGATTTGAAATTGAATAGCCAGAGGCATTAGCAACTGGAAGCATATTCTTTCCGATTTTCATTACTATATCTTGTATATTTTGATTGAAAATGTGAAATGCATGCAAGTGAGCTGTTAACTTGATTTTGCGCGGTTTTTCCTTCCTTATTTCATTTTTGAACGAAATATACTGCGGAGAAGTTTCTATACAGAGCGAAAACAGTGTGTTTTTTATTAAATGATGCGTGATGCGTCTCCGAAATCCGAATGACTGACCAGACTAGTCCCTAGTCCTCTTTAGGGGCTGTTTACATGAGCCCGGTTACCCGAGATTCAACGAAGCGTGAGAGGACTTTGAGGTATTGAAATAAGTATTTAAGACAGCAAACAAGCACATGCTATTGTTGTGGTGATTATACGACTGCCAGGATCGTGTTATCTGCTCGTTTCAATACCTCAAAGTCCTCTCACGCTTCGTTGAATCTCGGGTAACCGGGCTCATGTAAACAGCCCCTTAGCCGCGCCTTGCATTCTTGTGACGTAAATGACTGACTGTCAGGAAAGAGTACTGGGACCAATGCTTTTCCTTGTGACGGCACATCAGGCCGACGTTGGAAATTCGTTGAAGATTGCACAGTAGCACAGACAATATAACGTTTTGGTAATAGATAGTAACTTACAAAATGTAGTCAACTGGTTAGTCCAAAACAAAATATATTTTTACTTCATATGAATAACAAGTAATAACGTTATAACCATTAACCAGACATCATAACCCGTTTCTTTTCTAAGACGGATCGTTTTAAACATTCAGTTTACCACAATCTGTCATTGAAGATAACTAAGTGGTTTCTATAGTATAACTCGTTTTATACCTTATTACTGATGTAATTTAGTAAGTAATAATATCAATAATAAAAATAATTTTAACGTGTCTAACAAAACCGTATTTTCGTTCCTTGGGCATTACATTTTTACAGAGAGCTCCAGTTGGGACTAGAAGCCGAATACTGAGATGCTTTAGGTATCGTAGAGCGACAGATGTTCGTCTAGGTTTGGTCGATTGGTTTGTCAAATGGTTCGGTCCAGACAATAAATATTGCTGCCTTTTTCCAGAAAATACAATATGGCAGCAGCGATGGTTGGGCGCCTTTTGTCCGTAAGCATGCTTTTTCACTCATTCAATCGCGTTGTTTCTTTATCTATCCAGGCGTAGACTATACCAACGAGGGTACTGGCGCCCCGAACGACTGGGGAGGGGGGGATTAAAGTCCTGTTACACAGCGCGGTTTTTTAGCTAACTTGCAATACGACGCTACTTTTAGAGATGTAAATTTGGCAACTACAAAACCTTTATGTTTATTACACTCTACAGACGTTTCCACTTATATATTTTAAAGACTATTCACTAATGCGCATCTCTTAAAAGTAGAATGGCATTGCGAGTTGCAAGAAAGATAACCCTACGTTCGTAACGCCAGTACTGCGTGGGCTATATTTTGAATATTTTGCGCCTACTCTTTTGTACTAAAGTTGATGTAGTATACTGTAGTAATTGTTTGTAAAACCATTCGCTTTACAGTTGTTTATTTGCACGATTCTTATTCTTCTTCCTATATATCCAGTACGTGTCTAAAAAGTCACATAAGTTCCTGGTACGTTTCTGTCGTTCTTTCTCGCGCGTTTCTGTCGTTTCTGGTTTTTTGCCGGTTTGTGACGATTGCGCTATTGTGGGTCTTACAACATTTGCGCTTTTTGTCGAAACTGTTGTATTCAAAATTCTGTCAATAAGATTTTTTGATGGACATGGCAAACCTTGACAACTCTTCTTGTCACTTAAAGTATGCCGCATTACTGTAATATCCTTTAAACGGGTAACACTGGAAGTGGTTGATGATGTTACAGGTTTCAAAGATGCCACACCTAGTCGTTTACCACGAGAAAGTTGTGAAGAATCTTCTGAACAACTTTGACTAGCAGCATTCAGTGTGGGCGGGTTAAATCGTAGAATGTCATCTATTAACCCATGTGGGGATATTTTGTTTGATAAGCTCGCCCTTTGTGAGTCGGCGACATCCCCATGGCGAACGTTCAAGGTTGTCTGGGAATAAGGAATTGGTGCATATCTGATATGTGCTTGGTGTAATATTTCTAATAGATCAGGTATTTCTAAAACGTCTGCATTGTCAAGAGGTTTATATTTCTGACATAATTTGACCAAATAAGCCTTTGTCGTTTGTACAAGTTTTAGATCCAAAGATCCACTTTCACTCCCCTGAGAAAGACTTGGCCTTGTTGGTTGTGCATGGTTAAGCTTCAAACTTGGAATATCATTTCTTTGACAAGTTTCCCAATGAAGACCAATAGGTGCATACTGTGTGTGAGCAAGGTGAATTTGATCCAACACATCTTGGACATTCAGATTGTCAGTGTTTTCTAGTGGCTCATATTGCTTACATAACTCAATCATATCATCTTTTGCCTTCTGTTCCGTGGAAACCTGATCAGCAATATCGACAATAAGTGATAGATTGCCGCCACATTCATTCTATGAAAACAGTAAATTAAGTAGCAAGTATGGAGGGGCTTTTCCACAGCATAGGTGAATTATTGTCAGTTTGAGGATGCAATGCAATGGATAGTACTATTGTACAGTACAATCTGCTCAGATATCAATCACACTTTAAAAAATTTATTTCACAAATTGATCAGCTAGAGCAAGCAGTGTAAATTTATACTTGAATACAAGCATCATTTACTTTAAAACAGGTACCCTTACCCACCCTGAAATCTATAGTTAGTTGTTTCCCAAGACATGTCACATGTTGACTAGGTTACATGCATTTAATATTTGCATTATATTTGTGTATATAAAGGTTTCATGACTTGGATGCAGAGAGCTATAAACATGTGCTATGAACATAAACATATACACACTAGTTAAATCACCTTCATGCTTTGTTAAATCATTTTGTACCTGACTGTTCATCTCACATTGGACATTTTCAATTGATGCATCGATTATGCATTGTTTGTCTACAAGTGACAGGTCTTCTGCCATGGCAGGTGGTTGGGAACAATCCTTTGCCATATCTGATGGTGTATGAGAGATTCTACTGCTTGAGCCACCTATAAAATAAAGATCAATATTGTCTGCCATAATGATAAGAATTGTTGCTAAAGCTTCTAAAGCACTCACCATACTGTTCTTCCCATAGAAATTGTAGTTTCTCTTTCACCTCATTCAAATGTTTACTCTTCGTTATATTCTTTGGGATTGACTCTTCATATGCAAGTGAACCAATAAATCCTGGTAGGACTTTGAAATGGTTGACCAATAAAACAAATTCCTGCAATCATATTAATTGGTTGAGTTTATAACTTAAATAATCCATTTTCAGAGATAAGTCATTAAATTTAGTTTACATACTAACCCAATCACTAAATCGAGGCACAACTTTATAATCAGTAAGGACAATGCCCCCTCCTGTTAGCGCAGTAATATTGCTGAAAATATTTCCATGTGCCTGGTCTTGGAGACATTCTTCCACTGCTTCTTTGCTAAATACAACATTAACACTATGCACATAATCAGTAACTTCGCCTGAAAGAGTGCCATCTTTATATATTTCTGGATCAAGTTGTGCGATGCGTGCTTTTGCTTTAATCGGAACTTGTTTTTCAGACAACAAGACGTTTTGTATCCATGGTTTTCTTATCAATTCTGGTGGATATTCATCCACCTCCATCAATTCTTCTTTTTTTTCAGAAATTATCCTGCATGGACGACGTTTTTCCGGAATCATTTTACATGCTTCTTTTTCTTTTTCTTCCGAAATCATTATGTCTGCTTCCTCTTCCAAAATCATTTTATATGCTTCTTCTTCTTCCGAATTTAGTGTCCATACTCCTTCTTCTTCCGAAATCATTGTGCAATACACAATCTCATCACTAAAATTATCAGGTGTATTATATATAGCTCAGTAGTTGTACAGCTAAAATACAATCCAGTTTCTAGGCTCATGGAATAACAACATATATAGTCCAGTTGTTGGCTTGTTTGTCGTTTTGATTCAGTGATGAAAATGCAGCAGGCAGGGACTCCGGAACCGGAAGGATCACGTTAAAAGAGACTTAAGGGGCACTGATAGAGTGAAGGCGAATAAGGGCCAAAGCCCCGCGCACCGCACCCCCCTTTTCCAGCGTGCCTGAGATATCTCAAGCGTCGCATGCGCATATATAACCATAACACCTTTTTCAGATCCTGACTGATTATTAAAGGTCCGCAGTTAACGACTATCCTTTACAATTTTCTGTATAATTTTTTTGACATAACGAGCCTGGTTGCTTGTACCCGCCACAGATTGCGCACCTCTATCGTACTTCATGCACAAATATTTTGCGAGGACGAAGGATTTATGAATTGGATATACATATTTGCGGGCCTCTTATTCAACGATTTGAATGTATTTATGCTGATACGACGAAATATGTTCATTATTAATAAAATAGATTGAAACACTTACACAATGGGTGTATCAGATGTTGCTAAAAAGGAAATGACGTTCAATTGTAGTTGGCGTTGGCAGGTGGTACGCCTGAGAGACCTGACATGCGGCCGCTCCGCTATTGTCATGTGTCACTTTTTCTAGAGTGAGTGAAGCAACTGGGCCAACTGGCGTATTTGCTGTATCTTGTGTGATTTATACATATTGTTTGAGAAACAAATAGTTGATTTTTGAGCTTGTATATTCAACAATCATAAAGTTGAATCGATGTGGGATTCCATATTAAACTGGTATTGGAGCGAGAGCTTCTGGTTACCGGCTAATGTCACATGGCAGCATTTCAAATCTACAAAAGATATGACTATGCCCCAGCCAGATGATTTGAAGATAATTCTTCCTTTAACGATTGTTCTCATTCTTACCAGGATTCTGTTTGAAAGGTAAAATATTTTTTTTGATTTCGCAAGAAGGTCTGATTATGAATCCTTGAATCAATATACAAGTCGCGGCTTGAAACAGAGGATCGTTTTTCATACATTGTTTTAAACATTGATAAAATATTGAAATTTGCTTCAACCAATATGCTTTAATGCACATGCAGTGTAAAAATTCTCAAGAAAAGGATAGATCTTCGTACTTATGTTTTAGTGAGTTAATCAAATTTCGGGCGTTTTCAATCCAAGACGAAATTCTCGTGAGCAGTTGTTGTATTATGTAAATCAAAGTGCAGTTACAGATTCACAGGCTTGCACGTAAGAAATAGCATTTAAAGTTAATGAAAAACGCGCCCATTCGTCTATAGTGTTTTGGTGGAATATAATATTTTTTTATCTATTTAACATCGACCCGGAAGCTTCGAGTATTAAGTGTCTGGTTTTATAGACAACTATTGTAAAGCATGGTTCCTGTTAATATAAATGACTGTTTTTATTACAGAAAAGACCGTTTATATTCTATGGACACGCGCAATGTTTTGTTTGTATTAAATCATTCGTCCTGGTTTATAATTTGTTTTGGAAGGAATTTCTGAAATAGTGAGGAAAAAATCCGAACATAGTGTATGCAAATATTTATACTGAATGAGCAAGATAACCAATTGTCCCAGTTCATAGATTCCATTTGGCCTCAAATTCAGGATATTTACCTAAATTATAATGATGCGAGAAAATTTGAGAGGACACAGTAATGGTTTTTCCATATTAGCTATTTAATGTTGGATATCTTAGTATTTTGATTGATTGACAGTTTGTGGAAGAATTTTTTAATGCCTATTTGTAAAACCTTTCAGTAAAACAATTTATCACTCTCTACCACATCATATATGTAGTTTGTTTTGAATAATATATTCCTTAAGGTATAGATAAATCTGCTGCTTTGCAGTAATTCTCAATCTCCATATGGCGACAATCAATTTTAACCCCACCTACTTGTTTTTTAAAATCAAAGAATCCCATGCCTGAATAAAACATCAAACTGCTATAAACAAAGTGAAGCTTTACTAGACTGAATTCAATTGTAGATCACATAACAAATCTAAAAAGAAAGGTCTGATACCCTTGATAACAAAGTTTCTGGAGGGAAATGACAATTTCTATATACACAAATAGAATAAAGGTTCCCATGTTGTCATGTATATTTTGAATGTGTCGCAAAAATCTTTCAACAACATTCGCAAAATGAATGCCATATAGCCTTTGTTGCACCTGGAAATTGTCGTGAATTGATTTTTGGAAAATCCAATTAAAAAGGTTTCTTTTCAATGCAAAATTTGCTCTTTGTTCGAAATGTTAATGATCATCATTCAGCATTGTTTATCTGCACCTGTCCACATAACATTCCAAACAAATGTTGTCTGATCTTCTGCACAACATATCTGCCATTACTGATATGTTCATCTATGATAGTGATATGTTTAATATATGTCTCCTTTTAATATATTAGTATTCAAGTTGTGTTACCAAGATGAAATTTTTATTATGCAATTTGCACAAATTCTGGTTGCTATTCCTAATATTTGCAAAAAAAGTTAATCTTTGTTTGCATCTCCCCATCCCTAAGGAGTTTAGCATAGATTACAATGACATTTACTTGTCTGTATACTATCAATACTAACAAGAATGTTCTATTTTATTGCTTAGGTTTGTTGCATACCCATTTTCAAAATTTATTGGTGTCCCTGATGTGAAAAGAAAGCCTGCTGAGCCAAACAAAATACTTGAGAGAGTGTTCACAACAATTAGCAAGTCACCAGATGCCGAACGTATTCAAGGCTTAGCCAAAGAGCTACAGTGGACTGAGAAACAAGTACGACAATGGTTTTACTTGAAGAGAAGTGCTAACAGGCCCACAATTATGAAAAAGTCAACTGAATGTTGGTAAGAAATAGTAATGCTTGCAATCTTAATAAAAAGTCTCTTATACCAAATTGAAATTTTATGTGTGTAATGTATTACTGTAATACAATGTAATTGACAATGCATTGTGTGGCAACAGCAACTTTGCATGTACTACATGTGTAAGTTTTTTTATGATACACCGTATATATACATTATTAATAAAGTCTTTCCAACCAGCAACTACCAATTAGGTAAACCACCCAAATCTTCAGTACGAGGTTAAAGTAATTCTGCTAACCCTATTTGACTTCATGGTATACTTTTTATGTAGCTGGAGATTCCTTTTCTACTGTACATCATTCTACACTGGGCTTTACTTGCTACATAAGGTAATACATATGAGGTATATAAATTGATCTGCATGTACCAGTAACCAAACAGTTGTCATATTAAAATGTCATATGTTAAAATGTTGTATGGAGCCTACGTATGTTCAATATGTACTGAATGCATAACAATATTTTTGTTTGAATTCTTGCAGGAAAAACATTTTTTTGACACAAGACACTCTTGGTACAACTACCCATACTATGTATGTTAAAAAATTGTATCTATGTTTTGTATTTTTTTGACCATTTGTTTGTTGGGATTTCTGAACTAATATGGAAAAGCCCAGCAAAGGTGTAGTAAAGGCATGTGCAAGTAATGTTCACATGTGCAAGTTATGTTCATGTATTGTGGGTTCCATTTATGAAACGCTTTGTTTTCAAGATATTTCAAGATTTTTTTACAAATCCTTTTTGTTGTAATTGTAGCATATCACAAAACCCATATATTATTACTACATGGTTGAAGCTTCATTTTACACATCGCTCATCTGTTCACAGTTTATGGATGTTCGAAGAAAGGTGGGTTAATTGACACTCTAATTTCAATTAAATTCATTTCTTTCTACCTTCAGTTTGCTGTTGCAGGTTCAGGTAGTTCCCCCATGCTTTTGACAACCATTTTGTGAAGTGCAGCAATTAACAGTGCATAAACCTGCTTCATCTGGAACAACCCTTGCCTTCTGTGCATAATGACACTACTCTCAACTGTGGTCTTAAGCTAGGCCACTGGTTTTTAAAATTGCTCAAATCTCCCATTTTTTAACATTTGCGGACCAACTTTTGCTCATATTCATTCAATGTTTCAGCTGACCAATTTTGTTTTAAATATGCAGGCAGTGTAATATATCATATTTTAAGAAGCATGTAAACAAAACTCTCAACTTATATTCTGAACTAGAATAGTCGAAATAGGTGTATACTTATGCAGATATTTTCTTTAATTAACAAACAAACCCCACAAAACTGTGGATACGTTTTCTGATGCAGATGTTTATTCTATGTTTAGGATTTTTGGCCAATGTTTATTCACCATAATGCTACAGTGGTATTAATAGTGATGTCTTACGTTACAAATCATGTTCGTATCGGTTGCCTCATTATTCTAGTTCATGATTCAGCTGATTATTTGTTAGAGGTAAGAAGCTTCATAGTAACTGCTATCAAAATATGTAGAATAGGGCTTCTCATTTTCACAATGATAATGCAGCATCAACAATAACTTTTAAATAGCTGTATTTATCTAATTTATAATGCAAGACCCCTGATAAGTAGAGACCTTAAGATTGATGTTAATGGCAAATAAACTGTACAGGTTTTCAACATCTTAGCTCGTGCTTTAATTTTCATTTTTCATGGTCAAGATTTCCCAATAACGTGACAGCTAATTGTTAAACGACGAATACGAATTTCAGTTCGCCGTAAACCTCAACCTTTGAGAGGCATAATAGCTTAATCAGGCCATACTAGAGTGAATGAATCAAACTAATGCACCAGACATGCTGTGAATGGGAATTTCATCATATAAGTTATTTTCAACCTTCTAGGCAGCAAAAGTATTTAACTATGGTCGATTGCAGAGAATTTGCGATGTTACTTTTGCTTGCTTCGCTGTCATCTTTTATGTTAGTCGTTTGGTAATTTATCCTGGATGGTAAGTTCTTGTCAAACAGTACTCATTCATAACACTGCTCATTTAATGGTACTTTCATGCCCATTTGTAGGATTTTAAATACAGTCGCATTTGAAGCGAGGGAGATATGTGGACATTTTAATTCTTGGTATCCATTTATGGCCTTGCTTTCCTTGCTTCAGGTAAGGCCCACGTACATTATAGCTAAAGTACGTCTTACTCAGTAGCGACGAGATAGGCAGGGTGATTAACTCGAAATCCAAGGAGTATCCTGGACTGAAGAAATTACATGAAGAGATCATTGGCATAATTAAGCAAAAAAGGCGTTTCTCAAGACTAAAACTTCAAATTACACAGCTAATCACAGCGGGGCGCTAAGCAAGTGTGCCCCCTCCATAAATATGTCTCCCAGGTTATTACTGTGCCGGGCCATGTCACACGGAACTGGCCTGGATCATAGGTCCCTCTCGCCTCTTTTTTGGCTCTCGAAAGACAGGTGCTATTTGGTTTTGTCCTACTGCACCATTACGCTGTGCATTATGTTGGATTACTTTTGCACGAGACTGTAAATTGATAGTTTTTTTTGCTACAATCCGTTCTCAGGTTCTTCATTTGTTTTGGGCTTTCTTTGTTGGTCGAGTTGTATATTCTTCACTTGTCGAGGGAAAGGTATAAAAAGAATTATTTTCCAATTAGCTTTTTTGGTTAGAGTGCATGCAGTATCTGCCAGCAACCTTTTCTATTTCCACCTTTAAATTAAATGCTTGGAATATTAATTTTCTCATCCACCATGAAGATTCTAAGCTAAAAGCATTGCCGAATTGTCAAATAAACATGCCATTGACAAAATGTATATTGAGTTCACTGACAGTCTGACACTGAGTGCATGAGTGAGTGCATGAGAGAATGAAATAATATGACACAGAAAGTGATAAAGTAAAAGTACAAGTTTAAGGGCTGTTATCATGTGAAACATGAGTATACAATTTTACATTTCATTTTGCATAATCTAAGTATATAATTTTGCATTTATTTTGCATAATCTAAGTATATAATTTTGCATTTATTTTGCATAATCTAAGTATATATAATTTTGCATTTCTGCCACAGGTTGACCGAGATTCTCGCAGTGACAGCGAGGAATCAGATGATGAGGATTCGGACGGGAAAGAAAATAAATCCGATGAAGCGATTATCCAGAATGGCAAGAAAAAGTTGTAAGCAGTTTTCACTGTATGTACAGTAAAAAGCTGCGTCAGAAAACCACTGCTAACTTGTTGTCAACTGTATTGTTGAGCCTTCTCGATCACAATAACTTCTAATATTTTCTCCAAAATCAGGGTTTTACTCGGTTTGTGTCTTGAATTGTGTTTCTAACGATACTTTGCTGTAAGTTTCTTTCACATTCGGTCAAACTACAAATGGACGATATAGCGCCTGAAACAAGGCTATCACCTTCCAGTTTTTCTTCATTCTAGATGTTAATTTTAAACCTAATCTCTGCTAGTGGTTTTTGTGCGGATTTTAACTGTAGTTAATTCAGTATTTCATCTCTTTATAATATATATATATAAATATATATAAAGATTGTTTTATAATTACAGATTGGTTTTAAAGTTTAATTTATTACATATAGTTTTAACAATATGATACAGAAATTTTTTGATGAAAACTGGTAGGGATATTGATTATAGCATAATTAGATTTCAGTTTAGTATCCTTCCTGAGACAAAATAAATGTTTCTTATCATGTTTTTTTCATATTGCCGGTGATGAGTGGCAAAAATTTAAACGATCCGTCGATCATTCATCGTGTAAACTTTCTGCGGTATGTCTTCGATTTATGTTTGTAGTGATTTACCTGACTCTTCCACAGTCCCTAACAAAGCGATGAAAATCGATGAGGCAAAGGATCATGGGAATACCCCATCATTCAGCGTGCCCCATCATTAATGACGCCTTAGCTAAGCGACTGGGGACAAGTCAGGTGATTTACTGAACGCATTGAAAACAATAGATAATCAGTTGAGATGCCTTATCTGTTGTTGCACAGTTATTGTTATTGAATGCGTTCAGCAGAAACACAGCGTTTCAATCAGACCTAAGCGGGTTGATGACAGTTGCAAGTTCGCGCTTTTCATTAATTTTTTCTCTTCGCGATAAAAAGGAAATTTCCAGAATGAGGATTTTAAAATTAGTAAAATTGCCATGTTTGGCTGCCAAATGATGTGAGGCACGGAAAATATAGGCATGCGAAGTAGGCAAATTTTGTATAATTTTGTTTCATTCCGCATTTTCCAAAATTTCACAACTATACGTTTCACAATTTCACGACTAACTTTGTAATTATATAAATTTTAGTATGCTTTTTCTAGCTGTGGTAATTTATTTCCTTCTTGTTGCCCAAGTCAAGAATTAGTCAATAGCGCATAGCTATAAGGTCCATTTTTCGTTAATTCTCGACAAGCGCGGAAAAACAATCGCGACCAGTGAATAGAGAGTTCGAATAGAGCTCAACGACAACAACGTGCATCAACTCTCATTCTCGTTTGACTTTAGATATGGAATCTAATTATTGACAAATTGCCTAAGGCAGGCGACAAAAAATTCATGAGAAATTTAAAACAGGAAGAGCATTTCTAGGAAACGTTACATGATATTGATTTGAAAGATTGGAAAGATTGCATTGTGAAAGCAAAACCTGCCTCGTCTTCGTGTAACACACACAAACACCTTTATAATTTTTTTACCTTATGAGGGCGTAACAGGTCTTAATATTATTAGTTTTTTGAAACAGAAAACCAACGTATTTTTACATATTTTGTGTTTCGGCTTCGGAATTTACCTTGTAATTTGCTAATCAGATTAAAGCGCGTTTCTCTCTTGGAGAAAACGAAACCTGTTCGAGCAAGTGTTTAGTCATGGATATCAACACAATATCACATGGCAATAGAGGATATAAAGTTTCTTTATATTGCCAAGAAGCATTCAACTACATTCAAGTAAAAATACTTCAATTCAACTATTGTTAATAATGCGTGCTACAAACCAATGATTAATCATCAATTATCAATACCGTTTTTTTTTCGTTAAAGTCTCACTGCATTCAAAATTCGAAGGCTATATATTCATAAATTTATTAGGCCGGGGATGTTACCCACCGAGGCAAGAATATCTATTGTCCACTTGTCGTTTTGAGAGCTTTATTAATATTTTTTATTTAGTGGGCCTCATTTTTCAATAACTTTATTCTACAAATTTTTAGATTCACAAGATTTTTAAATTACTTTATTGGAAGACAAGGAATCATTTCGACTTATTGTCGAACTATAAATATACGTGTTCTTGGAAGCATAGGCCAGCATATAGTAAGGATGCACCCCGGAGAAATGAGCCTGAAAATCATTAATGGTAATCATTAGTCATTACGAAGTCAGCAAATTCCTTGTGATCTATTGAGCGTGTTAGCGTGCTTTCTTGAACCAGCGAACGAAGCAGCTAGGAAACTGTTGATTTTTACTAACAAATTGTTTACCCAACATTTAGAAGAGTTAGAATAGAGTTAGAATGACGCAGCAGTTTAACGATTGGTTTTGGAGTAAATCCTTTTGGCTTCCTCCAAAGACAACATGGGAAGACCTCACTTCTAACAAATACAATATACGTATTCCTCAAACACGCGATTTGTATGTTATCTTACCTTTGACCGTGTTGATTGTCTTAATAAGGATGTTCTTTGAAAGGTAAGCTCCCGAACTAAATTTGTATAATTGTTAGGCAGTATTAAGCAGGTTTATACACAAGTTATATATTCGGTATTTCAATACCGAATAATATGTACTATGAAAGAAATTCTTACCATTTTACACACCCAGTGATTCGAACGATGCGTATTGTAAACATCTGAATGACAATCATAGTACGAGTTTTTCTAATTGGGTTCACAGGTTGTCACTTTATTTATATTTTCAACTTTTTAACAGCTTTTAGTTAGGTATCTGTCCCAAGGGAATAGAAATAAGCCGTGTATATGTATATTGTTAAAGTATGCGACGGAACAGAGTTAATATGGAAAGAATATTACTAGATATTTCTAATTTGATAGATCACGAGTCGACATGATATATATACTAAGTATTTTAAAAACATGTTCTGGTATTTAATATTAGCGTGTTAGCAATATTCAAATACAGATACAGGGCGCTGTGTGAACTTGTTATCTGGGCGTCTTGTCTGTAGGAGCAGGTGTTTAAAAAAGCAACTAGTGTATCAATTAATAGTTTTAAAAAATGATAATTGTTGATTAGAATATTTAGAGTATTTTGTTGGGAGGGTCTGCATATAGTTAACCACTTTCTAACCGACCCATTAATTATTGCTGCACTCTAGTGGTTCATGAGTCCTTACATTTACAGGTTTATTGCTCTGCCATTTCTGAAACATTGTGGTCTTAAAGAAAGAAATGGCCATAAAGCAGAACCAAATGCTATTTTAGAGAAGGTTTATCAGGACCTAGCTGGAAAACTGGAAGAACAGCAGGTCAAAACACTTGCTTCAAAATTAGGATGGACCGTTAAGAGAGTGGAACAATGGTTTAGGTATAAACAGAATAACAGCAAACCATCAAAATTAACAAAGGCAAAGGAATGCAGGTAAGTTTACCTGCAACCACCTGACAGTGGTTGGCATGCAATAATGAATTCTCGGCCATAACTTGATACGACTATGATTCATGGAATATAGTCAGTATGCCCCTTTCCTTTATATATTTACTAGTGATGGCCTGTGTTTTAAATTTGTTTCCCCACTATTATGTACCTAATGTTTTATTTGTTTTAGTTGGCGTTTTTTCTTTTATACTTCAATATGCACATGGGGATTTCATGTACTTTGGAAGGTTTGTATAACTTATTCAACAATGTAACAACATGACAACATCTGGTAGTTGTAAGCAAGTACAAGCAAGCAACAGAACTATTGGTTGTTACGAACTGTTCAATTTGGTTTATGAAAAGTCCACATTGATAAAAAGAACATTGAAAGATTATATATTTAATGTTTTTAACAAAATACTGATTATGTTTGCATTTGTTGGCTACCAGACTCATGCATTTTGGTCTCAAAATGAAACGGCCCCTCAAAATTGTTTTAACCAAAGGACAATTCAATCTAATCTTAATGGGACAACCAAGAGTACTCTTGTTTGGTACATGAAATTGTACAATCAATGTAATATTTTTATTTATTTGCTTCCTTGCAGGAGAAATATTTATATGACACACGACATTTTTGGATTGCTTACCCCAACCATGTATGTAATGATCAATTGACATACACTGCACTTATATCATAGAATTTTTCTTCAAGTGCAATCAGAGATAAAAATTGCACATATCAATATGAGATGGACATGACATTTGCAGTCATGAGTGGTTATTGCTTATTTTACGAGATGGAATTTTTCTTACACCACTTTCGTTTTCTAGGACCTTTCCAATGGAATTTATTATTACTACATAATTCAACTGTCATTTTATACTTCTTTACTGCTATCGCAATTTGCAGATGTGAAAAGAAAGGTATAGTTTACTGTACAATATACATTATCAAACCAACAGACAGTATCTCATATAAGGAGACTTGCAGCAATTGGCCTAATTTGAGTCTAACATTTTTCTTTGCAATCTGAACTGGTCTCTTTAGTACTAGTTGCTGCAATACATAATAATATTGGGGGTTATTTGAAACATCCTGTTTGGTAATTGGTATAGTATGTGTAACAAACATCTCATGGTAGCTTCTTTTTAGGATTTCTGGATTCAAACAATTCATCATGTTGTTACTATATCGTTGATGCTATTTTCTTACTCTTGTAATTTTGTACGGGTTGGGGCTGTAATATTGTTAGTTCATGACGTCTCGGACGTTATACTTGAGGTAAGATTCTTCATGAAATTATGAGAATTGTTTCTGACCTTGTGATCCTATTAACTGAGTTGTAGAATTAAAATGCATCTGCAGCACTGTCTGTTTCAACACAGGGGAAAAGCAGGGGAAATCAAATTTAAAATGCCATGCATGATCGACAGCAAAACGTATTGTTTTTTCTTATGTAGTGTGGTAAAGTATGTAAATATCTTTGTGGTGTCCTGGATATTCAAAAATTTTGCGATGTTATATTTGGCGTGTTTGCTGTTGTGTTTTTCATAAGTAGACTTATTATATTTCCTTGGTGGTAAGTAATTTTTTAAGAAAAACCTTAATTATTCCTTGGCTCAGGAAACATAATTGACATGCAACTCCGTAATTTTCCCAAAGAAAATATTCATAATCCTATTATGCTTTCATTTAGGGTCCTCAGATCTGTGTATCTGGAAGCTCCGATATCCTTTGGAGGAACTATGCCGATGTATTATTGTTTTATGGGCTTGCTTCTTACCTTGCAGGTTTGTGTATACGGAAAACAGCCTCGAGGCCTCGCCCCCGGAGCGTGAAGGGCCAAGGGGGGGGGGGGAGAAATAAATCAAATAATAAAACACTGTTAAAGTTGCATTTTGATGTCTGCATCTCCAGGGAGTGGATGCTAATTGATTACGTGAATTCCACTAACATATCCGGTGTAATTTTTAGGCAATGCACATATTTTGGTTTTATCTAATTGCTCGTATGGCATATTCTTTCCTGATTAAAGGCAAGGTAGGAAAGTTTTAAGAATATAATTATGATTTTATTTTTGAAGGTCATACGGTGTTTTACTGCGCCTGACGCCTGACCGTACAATATGCTTATATAAACATGCATGGAAAGCCGGCCTAAGATTGGGAAATTGTGTTCCATTGTGCGGCAATGTCTCTTGACTTTCTTCCAGTTACTGACCGCGCGTGCAACAGTGATACAGTCTTATATAATGCCATTATGTGATGATCTGTATCACTGTTGCACGCGAGGTCAGAAAGTCAAGAAACATTACTGATGATAGTTTAGTTTTCTTTACGTTGGCCTGAACATAAAGATTATAAATAACAGTGTTATTTATAATCTCTATGGGCATGAATACAGAAATTTCCTGGAATGCAACCTCGTACCCAGCCCCGGGGTCTTTTTACCTCCGTTCCAAGGCCCACCTGGAATGCTGGGTATCGTAAAGCAGATTAACCGCGGATTATTATATTTTTAGAAATAGACAATGTGTCCTAGCAATGTGTGTATTTATTAGTTATTTCGCTTTGCAGGTTGAGAATGACGCCCGTAGTGAAACCGAGGAATCTGACTCTGGCGACAAAAATGGCGCAATTCAAAATGGCGTCACAAATGGCAAACACAAAATGCAATAATTTTTTTCGTTTTATGGTTGCCGTGGGATAATAAACGTTAGAATTTTTGTAGAAATACAACTCGTAGTGTGCGAATAGGATAATTTTAGACGGTATTTTATGGCGTGCGGTGTTTGTTGTTCATATTAGGAAATGCGTGAACGAAGGGAGAAATACTATTCTTCTAGAAGAAGTACTAAAATAAAATAAATGCAAAAGAGGTGTTTTTATATAGATGAGATAACTCTATGAAACAGTGCTTCTAGGCATAGGTAGTAAAATTCAACCTGATATTGGTTAGCATGATAGAAACTACTAAGCTAGAGGTAAATATTAAGTTTGTAAATCCAATGATTAATTCACAGACCTAGCCCTAATATATAATTTGCGATCAATAACGTAGTAAGTTCTCCGCGATCAGAGTATTGTGTATAGAAGAACGCGATCAGAGTATTGTATAGAACTAATCCCGATAAACTAACCCTAAACTGTTTTGAATCATTAAAAATCTTGAAGCACCCTATAATATAACACTTTATCTACCAATAACCATTCGCGTACATATCAGGTTAATTAATTGATTAGATACACAAACACTATAATCACGTCGTGATACAAGTTAACTCGTTCTCATGATATAGGAATCTAATATTTTACTGGTCGACTGAAAAATGCGTTTTCAATTTACTAATAGACAATAATTGTATAATAAATATAGCTGTGTATATTATCTAGTTCAATTTGTATACTATTTAGAAAGCATCAACTATCAATGACTCATGTAAGAAATTATATATTTCTATATCATCTAATTTGTTTTAGATGCTTTACTTCGCTTTACACACTTTCGCCATTGATTCAGGTACAAGGGCAACGGGATCGGGGGAGGACTTGGGCAAGGTCCCCTCTAATTCCCTCTCTTGGTAAAAAAAGGGGAATACTGACAAATACAGTGATACCAAAAAACCGGATTAACTAACAAGATTTAGTTATTGCGGTGGTTGGTTAAACCTACGCATGCGCAATTTCCTGCGTTGGAACTCGTTGATCTATGAATCATGACAGCAGTCAATATAG
The DNA here is from genome assembly GCF_004324835.1 of Dendronephthya gigantea. NCBI lineage: Eukaryota > Metazoa > Cnidaria > Anthozoa > Malacalcyonacea > Nephtheidae > Dendronephthya > Dendronephthya gigantea. The sequence goes on along the minus strand of NW_021163010.1, from coordinate 3,236,588 downwards.
TACGTTCTCAATGTATAGCTGAGAAGACTATTCTAATAGCAACCTCGTACCCAGGGTCTTTCGTGGGGTTCTAATAGCAGCATTAGCAGGACTTTTTTTCATGGATTTTTTGGACCTTTTCCTCTTTTCTCGTACCCAGTACCACGGTCTTGTTCTCGCAGCTTCCCGGCTCAGGGGTCAGGCCTGTCACTTGCCGGGTAGGTCACAGTTTAAATGGACAAAATAGTACGATATTTTTTTTCTGTTTTCTTTCATTGCTGACTAGCTTTGCTAACAAACATAGCAATGGAGAAAAACGACATTGATACGGATGGAGTATTATATTCTGTCCTAATTTTAGGGTGCAATCGAGGACTTGGTCTTGAATTGGTTCGATTCTTACTTGGTCTTAAAAAACCGCCGAAATATTTATTTGCTACATGTCATGATCAAGATACATGTTCAGCACTGCATGCATACAATCTACTGTGGAACCCAAGAAAAACAAAAGTTAAAGTTTTAAAACTTGAAGTAAATGATGATCGTGAAATTGCAAATGTTGTCACTTTCATTGAGCAAGAGTTGGATGGTGTTGGATTAAGTGTCTTAATTAATAATGCAGAAACTCACATAAGAAAAGATCTAGAAACAGTATCATGGGATGATATGAGGAGAACATTTGAAACAAATACAATCTCACCAATTATAATTGCCAGAGCGTTTCGGTCAATTCTCAGTTCTTTTGTATTACTGGGTTCAAATGAAGCAATGTCTATAAAATGCTGTGCAGCTATTGTCAACATAAACTCTGTATTAGGTGTGTAACGAATTTCAACAACAGGTGCACTATTGTATAAAGATAAAACGTAAAAGTAGGGAAGAATCACTGTTAGAACCTGCCATATATCTCAATTGGCAAAATGTTATCTATCAGCTGGATAGATAAACACTTTTCCACATGTGAACAGATGAGAGGGTGTGCCTGTTATATTAGCCATTTTTTTTACAATGGCTTGCATTGGTTAACAGAAAATAGACCCCGTCTACCTGCTATCTCTATGTATATATGGAGAATTGACACTATTAGCTAGGCTAAAAGAATATGAGGATGGGATATGTATGCAAATTAAGTTTCATCTTACATGTCAATTTTATTTCAGGTTCAATTACACTAAATAAAGAAGGAGGAATGTATCCATACCGAGCAAGTAAAACAGCACTGAACATGGCAACAAGATGCCTTAGCAGGGACTTAAAAGATAATGGTATTACTGTTATCAGTTTGCACCCAAGAAATATTCCAAATGAGTCGGAAGGGCCACTACCATATTCATTTACAGCCTCACATATTATTAAATTTATATCATCATTAAATGTGACACATACAGGGGGCTTTTATACCTATGATGGAACATTGATTCAATTTTAAAGTTATGGATATATAATTTTATTTTGAAACATACAATACAATGATGTAATTGGTATATTAATGTCATTCTTACTAAGTAGGTAGTGCTATTCCCCGGACAATGATTTCCTATGGGGCTTTAATATAGCCTTTTCTAGTATGGTATATACAAAATTCATTATATTTGTGTAATTTTTCATAGTATATAATTATTACTTTGAATATATTCTAATTCATGGTATAATTGTTAAATAGGTACCTATTAAAGACAGTCATAAAGATGTCAGTCTTATTTTCTCTATAATGATGGTCCATTGCTTCCAGTGCCAAAATTGACTGGATTGGCACGATTTTGATTTTATTTGGTTGGGAATTTTGAAACTATATTATTGCTTTTCTTAAATGGATTAGAAGCGATTAGATCAAAGCGACTGGCCCCTGTCCTGGAAAATCATCCCAAAACGTTTGGGTGATTAAAGTTATGGTATCAAATTTAACCCGACGTTTTCAGAACTTGGTTTACCCATTGGGTTACCACCACTGGTTACCACCCAGTGTGGAAAGTTTGTATCGCGCAACCTAGATATTGGGCGCGCAATTTGATGTCTCCTATACATTTACTAGTATTTTTTTGAAATCTAGGTATTCGTACTTTTTTTCCTCCACTGTAGAAACTTGCGAGACCCTCTGAGAGTGCAGCGACTGCAGCCGTCGAGGAATAGTCACAGATAACATATATAGCCCAGTGTTTTCTGGCTTTGTTACCATGGCAACAGCAAGTCACAATAATTTACAAAATGGCGACCGTCGAGGTAAACCAGATGACTTTTGGACAAAGTTTTATCGCGCCTAACAAGCACAAGCAACAAGTGCCAAATCATCTGCTTGACACAAGTATGAGTTTACATTTTGTTTTAAATGGTAGTACATCATTTGACGCTAGTTAGTTACATTTTTACTTCGTATTTTAGAAATATTCAGCAAAGTAGCTGAAAATGACGTTTTTCAAGCCAGACCTTCAAGTGTTCATTTTAGTGGGTTTGAACTGAAAAAGACCTCGAAACAAAACTTGGTAAGCTTCTTGCTATGTTGTTTTTGAATGTTTGCTGAAAGGTTTATCTTCTTTAGTACGTAGTTATAAATGACAAGACAGTCTTTACAATTAAAAGTACTAGACTACTAGTACAACTGTACAACATTGGAATGAGAGTTTAAAGGGGCTAAAAAATTTGCAGCAATAGGAATATAATATAGATAGAAAACTGAATTACTGCATATAGTAGTTTCAGTAACAGCAGTTATTACCCATGATAATTTATGTCCTCATTTTTAGAAATTGACTAATATTTCTTCACAATGCCAAAGAATGCATATCATCCCTCCAACTACATCTTACTTCAAGATAAAATATGTTAAAAAGGTAGGAAATGGGCACAGCTTGTGATCACTGATCACAGTTACCAGTGCTGTGATGCAGAACCTTCTTAGTATGGTAACAAGTAGCATGGCCAATCACAATGCTCTGAATGCAGTGTTATATGCATTAGTTGATTTACACACTATATGTGCTATGCTCTCAAAGTATTTCATGTTTTTGAAATAGGATAGACTTGTTCCTGGATTCTCCATGGAGATTGAAGTTGAATTTACTCCATTAGAGTGGCAGTATTATTACGACTGTATCCGAATTCATTGCCAGGTATACTTTATATACTTCTGGATATGTTTCTTCCTACTCTTAGAACTATGTGATATTTTCTTCTATATACAGTCTAATGAAAACTTGATTGTTCCACTTCATGGTTATCCTGCATTGAACCTCTCAGACTTTCCCAAATCACTCAACTTTGGTACTGTCGCTGTTGGCGAGAGGTACTAGTATATGAATTTTAATGCCATATATATATTGTTCAGTTTATATTCTTTCTCAAAAAGCTTGCAAGCTTTATTTAACATCATTAACTTTGACTTGTTTTAGTGCAATGAGAAATATTTCTTTGAAATCAGACATTCCTGTTGAATTTGAGTATAAAATAAGCCTTCTGCAAGCTATCCCAGCCATTCAAGTGGAACCAAGACAAGGTAGCTGAATTCATAGCCATATTCTGGGCTCTTTATAGTCATGCCAAATAGCACGATCTCCTACAAACATTCTTGCATGCTTGTAATTATAGTCGATCACTGGCAAAACAATCCATAATACACAAATTATATATATGGATGAAAGAAGTGTTTAGGGTCTTCCTCTCAGTTATACCTGATGTTTGTAAACTAATATAATTATTCCATGCATGAATTTATGTAGGTGTTATACCTGGAAATAGTACAATAGACATCAAAGTGACTTTTAATCCAACTGAATTCTGTACAGTTCACAGCAAATTACAGGTAATTCGTTTTTGCTTGATTTGAAGATGAACATGCATCTATAGCCTTTCTCACAATTATATGACAATTCGATTTTGATTTTAGCAGTTGTAACCATGTGGAAAAATTTTCGGAATAGACCAACAGGATATCATTAGCAGGATACCATAATAATTATAAATTCTTGCTGTTAGAGTTTTTCATGTTCTCAGGCCTAGAAATTGCTAAATATTGGTTATGTTGAGAAAGACTAATTGGTACCTGGGCAGCTTTGCTGTGAAAAACTGGTATCTTTTCTTATCCTCAGCCATCACCACTATGTTTATCAACACTTTGGTACATTTTTAGCTGTTGATATCACAATTTAATGCGTCACCACGAAGCTGCCATATAACAGGATGTTCTGTTCCTGGAATGAAACTAAAGTATGATTGGCCTATTATAACAAGTTGCGCATGTGGTTGTTCACACTATAGATTAAATACATTCTTGAATATTTAAATCTTGTGCAATGTCTACAGGAGATTAGAAGAGGCAAATGGAGGGATTGAAAAAGAGCCTGGATCATTGCAAAGAACCACGTCACTTGATCCTACCACCATTGACCCATTGTACAGATCAAGACTAAAGAAACAGGCAAAAACTCAACAAACGCTTGCTGCAACTGAAAAGAATGGGGTATTAAAACAACGAGCGCATTTAAAACAAGCGCAAGGGCAAACTCTCGCTGCGAGGGGGGAGGTAAAAGAACGGCTTCAAACGAGAGCCTGCTCTCGAGGGCTAAAACGCTGAATTGACTGCAAGCATGATAATTACTAATATGCTCATAGGCAGCCCGGTCATTGCCGTTACGTCATACTATCTTATATACATACAGCATGCACCGAGTTGCCCATGATACGCATCTCCCTTCCAATGAAAATTATCCTATATACTATCAACAGTTAGCAATGCTCGCATCGTTTTCTCCAGCCACGGTAATCGCCTGGAAGGTGCACAAATATAGATATTTTCCAAATTTTGTTTCTCCCAATGGAAATTATCCCATATACTACCAATAGTAAGCAATGCTCGCATGGTCACGGTAATCGCTATGGAGGCCATGCACAAAAACAAATTTGGGCTGCGTCTTTTACATCATCTTCCCGACATCCATTAACACCTGCGACCTCATCCAATATTTCATTATTACATATTTTATTAATACCGTTTAGGAGATAATTCGCAATGGTATAAGATTTCCGAAGAACTTAGTTACACCAAGTGCTGTGTCGTATGTTTTACAACAACAGCCTGGGAAACTTAAAGCTAAAGATATTCGACAAGGTATATACTGGAGTGAGCAGTGCATCACGCACGCTACAGAATGAAGCTTGCATAAGCCAACGTTGCTAACAGGATCAAGGACCTTGGCTGATAATTATAGATGAATTTTATACTGTAAAGTCACTTTTTGACTCTACTAGAAATGTTAGTTTACGTAATTACGTATACTCATATGTTTGTGTTTTTAGCCGTAAAAGAAAAGAAGGACATTCCTCTTAGCACCAAACAACTTAAAGTACGTTTATTTTTACATTCCACTATAATTATAGAATAGATACACCGAAGCAAGGAGTGATGACACCGTTGACGATTATCAGATATTGTTTCCTAACGATGGACTTACTTTTGTTTCTTCCAGGAAACTGTGTTTGAGTACAAAGTACAACAAAATATAACAGAAGAGAGACAAAATCAGTTACGATGGTATGTTAATCATTGTATGGAGTATAGTATAGTATCTGGCACAGTGTCATGCATGTATAATTTACCTGTTGACTGTAAGACCGCAATATACTGGCCATTAGGTCGTCTAGATGAAGCATTTTTAAATCAGTGGACTTCCCTCATCAAACTTATAATGATTAAAAACTATTTCAACTTTAAAATTTTGAATTCCAATATTGGTCATGTCTAAGGGTGAAATGTTAACGTTTGAAATAATCACTATCCACTATATTAACTTTATCCATCTTTTGAACAACCTGCCCCAGTACTGCAGTTGCCACTAGTTTGTGGAGTGATAACCCGGGACCCGGTTTTATTCTCACCAATACAGCTTGTTAGAGATAGATTTGTGTTACATACTTTGTGTAAGAGATATGTTTCACATAAAAGGTGCGTGAAATTGGGAGAAGATGAGATCTCACAGCTTGAAAGAAATCGAATTTTAGAAGATCGTACACAAGGCGAACGAGAGTACAAGGTAGGATAGTCTAGTAACAACACCCTGTCCTGTATTTTGTAAATGTTTCTACATTTCGTCGTTGTCACAAAAAGTTGCAAATGTTTTAGAAATATTCTGAATGTTAATATTTGTTCAGGTAAAAAAGGGTGATCCGGACGATAAAGTTGAATATGATCGTTCATGCACGAACTGTACTCAGAAAAGAATACATCGACAAGCGAACACGGTTAGTACAAAGATGAATCATAAAATAATGAAATTTTTGTTAATATATATAGATTGTTTGAATTCTTATTTTTTTTGCAATTCTTTATAAGGTATAGCTATAAATTTGCATTTGTGTGAATCAGCAATGCTGATTTTTTGGGACATTGAGCTGTTGTGAAAGACGCACCAATTTTCACTGTGATAATATTTCCTTCTCATGCAAGCAATGAAAGGTTAATATTTTGGTTACACGAGGAATCTTCACACGTTTTAGAGTTCGGAATATACAGCGAGGTTCGACTTCTTTGTAAACGATGATTGGACGAGAAGACATCGGGTATTAAGACGGTTCATTCAAGCAGGAAGGAAGGTAAGTTTTCAAAAAGGAAGAGCCCCCTGAAGTTTCCTATCTATACTACGCACGTTAGCAAATTTATTTTTTTCGTTGATAGTCCTTATCACCCATTATTGAGGTGATGTACGACGTTGGTCGTGAGCAATCCGCCTGACATGTTTTTCAAATAGCTGCAGAACTGATATTTCTTATATATCTTCTCAGGTGATTGTACGACGTCGGGTTTCTCGATATCTTGAGTCGCTGAATCAAAATTTAACAGATAGTTTAAGGGAGGGATCATTATTCCAAGGCAGCGCACGTATGTATGCTCTTTCATTTCTTTTCACACGTTATGTAACCTTATGAATGTAATATATCCTATAGTAACTCTTCGTTAGGGCAATTCTCGATCTGTACACCTGGGACAACAAAAACAAGTTTGACTGCAATTTCTTTCTCGTTTATGTGTCTAAGACGCTCTTCTGTTTAAATTGAGGCCCTATGCAATAATTTGAAGTTTAGGAAAACAACTCTGCCTGTTGTGCATCCTTTTTAGCATTATTGAACTACACGTTAACGTTCAGTGCTCAACTCGTATGATCTTTGTCCCCCTAGGAGATTTTCAGGATTTTTATTGCGTTTTTTAGGTTCATATCCTACCAGTACAGCAGATGAAACGATCTCAGCAACATTTTATCTAAAACCTCAAATGGTAGCACCTTTTTCATTCCCGATGTTAACAGAGGTGGATGGAAAGGATAACGGTCGCGTAAGTTCAAATTTCTGTCGTCATGCATGCCGTATCAATCTGTTGAAGACAAGGATTTGCTGCAAAAGCGTTTGGTAACACCTCGTCAAATAAAGACCAGCGCCAACATGCGTACTGCAAGTGCTTGGCGCAGGTGAAGCACCCGCAGGGAGCACGTGTCTAAGTTTTCACGGTTGTTGGGAAAGAGGCTTAACCTTTTGCATTGTTAGTAATAATGAACCTGTTCGCAAGTCTCCTGTTCTCATAGGCCGGGGTACGAGAAACCTTGTAGTTCACCCCTTTTTTATTTGCGCATTCATGTTTCTTTAGAATACGATTGGACAACTTTCCACTGAGCCAACATGCGTTCATATCGAGTCCCGCATTCCGTATTTTAAACTAAAAGTGAGTATTGAAGTAATATAAGACTTGTGTGCACCGCCAGTATTTGAGAAAAGAACGACGATCAGAAACTAACAACATAGACACGAGCACCAGGGGTGATGGTTAAACGTTCAATACTGATTTTAAGCCCACAGATGAAATCTATTTCACATATAGCTACTTTATATTTTTACTTTTACATATAATTTTTTATGACAAAAATACTAAAGATTTGTGCTGCAGTTGCAAGTAAACTATAAAAGAAATGTGTACAGGTTTTAATATCAATACGGAATCGTTACTCAAATACTAGGAGGTGCATTTTTAGCCTTAACTTTACGCCAGTAGTAGTTATTCATGGAATAAGTTGCAGAAATGATCGTTTAAATTTCTATAGGTACCACAGCAATATACGTTACTAGGTTACCAACCTCATGTTAGTCAATTGTCTGCTGTGGATTACACGCCAAGTATTGTTGGTAGACCTCTTAGAACTGGTGCCGAGGTGAGATTGACCGTTTGTTGTTTTTGCTACTGTCGTTGTTGCTTTTCTCGCTGTATGTAAAGTTTTCCCATATGTCTTCATCGCTGTTTCATTAGTTCTGAACTGCGTGATGATACTGTTGCTTAGTTTGTGATGGCTGCGCATGTTGCTGCTGGTATTAGTGAACTTAAGCAAGTGGCGTTTTTGACAACACGTACGTTGACTGGAAGCAAAGTTCTTGCTTTTAACCAATCATAGTCCTTGACCCAGTCTTTTGACGTTACTCATGTCGTTTGTGTTGTCAAAAACGTCACTTGCTTAAACCCACTATTGTCGTCACTTGACGTTGATTAGCCTACAATGATTTCAGGATGAAGTCATCAATGTAGTTTCATCACTCCCGCATACGAACGATACAGATGTGGATATACTAAAGGTGCTGGAAAATGATGACGAGGAAGATGTTAGCCCTGGTTTAGGTGTAAATGCGACAAACGAGATCCTATTTAAAGGCATAGAAAGCCAGAGAGAAGATGAAACAACAGCTGGTGGAAAGACGAGATTGGTCATACCAAGCTCATTTTTCAGGAAACCTAAATATCATCCATTGCAGATCTTTGTAAGTCAGCTTTAATGAATTTTATTGATTCCTAAATTGTGTCATGTCTAATGTGTTGCTTTTCCAGAATCCATTACCTGGACTTCATGCCATACAACCTCAAGTTTCGTACTCAAAAGTTGATGAAGACTACCATCTTTGTCCTTTACCTCGATACAAGTTAACCAATAAAAGTGGAACGAATAGGCCAGACAAAGCGTTTATTGAAAGACCAGTAAGTTTTTCAAGTACCTGTGGACATATGTATTCAAAGACTTAGAGCTGCATAAATACGTTCCTCTCATGGTCATAGTTTGCATCCAACACACTGTTGTACAAATGTAAACAAGTTCATATTGAAACACAATCTGTGAAAGGTGCATAATGCAAACCTATAGAAGTTGCAGTACCATTTAAATATCACAGTTTCTGTTTCAAGCAGTGCCGTAGCTAGACCGCTTAATTGGGGGGGTGTGTATATATATTCATGTTTATACACCGTAACAACAATAGCGTACAAAAGAAATCATTTTTGGACGAATATATGAATATACACCCCCCCCCCAATGTTTCGTTGTATTACAGGACGTCATATCAGGTTTAATGACCTGGAAGAGGTTTCCTTGTCAAAGTTTGGTCAGTAGCAACAATGTTCCTAATATTACTGATGTCTGGGTACCTCGTTGGTAAGTAATTTAGAACTTAGTGCGATACTATAGGAAATAATTGATCAGTCAATGGATTTCTACTGCGTGTATTTTGTTGCTGACGTTGTCAATAATAGCAAAGTCGCACAACTTACAAGGCAGCTCATGAGTACAACAACAGTTTGCTTGGGCTTCCTGCATGTGTGATCATATGATATTTTAACAACGTGCGACGCCTTCATTTAGGACGAGTCCTTTTATTGATGATCTCCTACCACAAGAAACACCAGAACTACTTCATGAATTACCAGACGATGATGTTATGAGTGATATAGAATCGTAAGTCACACGCAGTAACCCTAGTAACATCCTGCCTCCTAGCTCCATTCATATGCCCTTTTTCCGGGCAAATATCCAGGCGGCTATATTTTGCGGGTAGAAATTTTTTCAACCTTCCTGAAGTACGCCCTTGTAGCATTTGTTTTTTCAATGTTCTTATACATTCATGCAGTCGCAGATACCGATATTTTTGTATTTCGGTCTTAAAGGACTATTCAGTGTTTGTCTTGATTATCTTAAAGCGTAATATTTTACTTTTTTATTAGACAAGATGAAGAAGAGATCACAGATACTCCTGCAAATCCTGCCGTTCTCACACCCGAGATGGTCTTTGCTATGTTTCCACCTGTTAAAAATAAAACCCTCCAACAAGAAGAACAGAGGTTCGTTTTGTATTGAACATTTTTATTGCATATATTCTTTTATCTTTAGTGCTTGTCCAATCAGAAGTCACGTAGGAATACAAAGTATAATCTTTATCTGTCTCTGATATGCTGAAATGAAGATTAGCAAGTTTAGTTTCGTTTACGAAATGCTACAATGTTTGATTTCTTAATTTGTATTGGTTTATATATTAATTATAGCGATGAAACATTTCCACGGAGTGGAAAATTACCTTCGAATAACAACCCTGTATCGTCAGGGGGACTAATATCAAGGTTGGTAAATAGTAAATATAGAATTGACATTTTGTGTCATCATGCACGTAACCAAATGTTTAAATATTCAGGGTACAACGTATAAACATGCATTAATTGTTGACTTGCCCGTGAAAATAGGCGTCGTTCGGAGCATAAATTTTAACTTATTTGTATAAACGTTGTTTCTGTATATTAGAACTAAGCATTAGTTTATAACATTGTGTTAGAACTAATAAAACCTGATTTGACGTCACCAAAGGTTTTGAAAACTTGCAAATCTTAAAGAAGAAGGCAAGAAAAACAAAGAAGAAGCATAAACATACTATTTTTCAGTACAGAAACCCCGTGAAAGCCGCCTAATTATTCTCTGTATTTTGTCTGTGTTAAGAAATGATCGTGAAAAAGAACTTGCGATATTTATCGAAGGCAACAATGATCGTCTTGGACGGGTGATACGACAAAAATTAAATGAAATGAATAACCTGCTGAAAGATAATAAACTGAAAACGACATTATAGTGTTATGAATAAACATCTTTGCTTTGATGAAATGCGCTTTTATATTATTTCACTGTATATAGTTTCGAGAAATGTTACATATGTAGGTTATTGTTAAATATATACGTATTAATTTATCATATATGCAATTATGTTGGCAAATATATATTGACAGTTGGAAGTTACACGGTAATTATATGACGAATGACTTGAGCTGGATTTCCATTTGCCGAGAAACGGTTCGGCAACGAAATATTTGCATATTTCTTTTGAATTAAGGCGAGTCTTTTTAAACTCGTTGTTGGTGGACGGTGGTGTTGTTTTCACGCTGCAATGTTCAATTGATCGATCAACTGGTAGAATAATTTCCAAAGGCAAAGACCGATGAAGTGGCCTTTGTGGGCAATTCTTTAGTATCTTAGATTGTGGCAAAACTAGATCTGTAGAATACCAATTGCAATTATTTCTGTTCTATTAAAAAATACAGTCTCACACATGCAGCGCAACAAGTACACGCCAAGACATGGTTTTCTTGTTACCATCACAGCTCAGTGGGATAAATTACCCCCGAGGTTTTTCCCATTGTGGGGGTGTGTTTCAGAATCTATTAACCCATGGAATGGTAGAATAATGCAATCATCGAAGAAGAAAAATGCTTGTCGTTTTTTGACTAGAAATCATGATAAATGAATTTTAGAATTTAACCCGCGTGCCAATATTCCGATAACCCTAATAGTTCAAAAAAAACCCAACTGAATTCCGTATGACTTTACTGACGATGGTTCCCCCGCTTGGTACGCCTCCACGATTTCTTAAGACCGTGTATTCTAGATTTCCTTTGACGCTTTACGCAGTTTGATTTAGGCGTGAAACTCCCAAATTATCGCTTCTATTTTTCCAGAAACTACATTGAAAGCTACAGCGCTATAAGACGCATTCTATATATAATATATACCTGTGTAAACTAAGAAACCTTTCTAGAAGAATACTGTTTAGGGTGAGGCATTACATAGGAGCTGAGAATTGGACCCAGTGATTCACGTGTCTGCAATTCCGCACCCCAGGAATAGTCCCTGCGTAACTTTTGCATGTCCGAAATTCAACCAGACCACGCTCTTAGAAATGTTTAAACAGAAGCCCCGTTTACACTATACACGCTCAATTTATTGGCACATATTCAGGCTACCAATACAAAGGCCGAGCACTGATGAAATTGGTATGTATCATGAAAAGTAAAATCCACGTGCTTCTCCTTCTCTTAGGAAAGTTAAGGCCTACATTTTTATTGTCAAATTTGCCAGTAGTCTAAAGTTTGTAAAATACAAACACAAGAGTGATCGAGTGTGCAAGGATCATAATTCTAAGATGAATCTCAGGGTTTTAAGTGCTGTACCCAGAAGTCAATAGGAATAAATTTATCAATATTGGGCTGCTAATTTGGGAGGCAAGTTCAAAACCTAATTCTTGCTAGGCCATTTGGTCATATGATTGCAATTTCGATGTTGCTTTCAAGTACAGTTTTCAATAGATATATTAAGTGAAATGAATATGTGCTATATCAATAGCTAAGCCTATCGATACCAACAATATATATGGTCTCAGATTTCGTACATTTATACATGCTCTTAGTCTTGCTCCATAACTATTGGTAGAATAACTATAAAGGTTTGATTTGGGTAGCTTATGTTTCGTTTACGGTTTATCTTCAATTTTAGCTCAGTAAATTCGGCAAGAACGTTAATCTACCGACCATTAATTGAGACACGCTTCAGCAAGCACTGCCTGGTTGACTTCTATAGATCTTACAGATCATCACTACATTTTCTCTTTCACCTCTCCCATAATTTGCTTACACAACTAATGCGTGTTTTTTCTTCAATTTCAGCTCGTATAAACTGACAATTTCATTCCCACCTGATGACCGCATGAGTCACCGTGTGTTGGATGTTAACCTGATTTAGAACGCGGTCTCTGACCAGTGAAGTTCAACGACGCGTTTCTAAATAACAGGACGAAGTACGATCACAGTGAGTACGATTGGTAACTTCCTAAATGACTACGTGCGTTTTCCTTCACGCACTTATGATATGAAAAATGATCAGATCAGTCCTTTTACATCATAATAAATATCACGTTAACGTTGAATATACCGCAATTCTACACGTGCTTAATTACTGCCGGGAATAGCGAACTTTATTGCTATGATGTTATCCTAAACGAAATATTCCTTTTCAAATTCCAAATAGCTCTAGTCTGACTCTCAGTTTTGGCCGGCACCTAATAGAAAGCACCCCAAGTTATGCATATACTAGTTGACTATACCGAGCTCACCAGGGGGCACTGCATGCGTGGCAGCTTCTTCAAATATATCACTTGCCGTTCTTTTACTCCACAGATTATGCATATCACGAACAAAAAATTCTGAACCTCAAAACTCTACGAAGAGGACAAGGATGACTGAAACGGGACCAGCTAGCCATAACGGATATGAAAAGAAGCGGCTCGTCCAAGGTATTTTCTTTTTCTGCATTTTGGTACCCATGCAGGAATAACGTACGTTGCGTGTGATTGTACATGCATGTTAGTTAATCTTTTTGACGCACCGTAAAGTGTATCAGGGTAGACGTCGACCATTATTGGGAAGAGGGGAAGACGGCCCTTACAAGTGATAAATCTTGGTATCCTGCAACAGAGCCTTTTTTCTTTCTTTCGGGTATAAAGCTTAGCACTGTACGTCTTACAGAACAGTTTTCTCTGTAGAAACAACAACATGATTCCGCATATCAGTCAACTAAGCTAGTTTTCTGAATTCACATCAATGTTCCTAGTTCACTTTCATGGTCATGACCATTTGGCGCCACTCTTTCGGGAATAGTTTATAATACGGAATAATGAAGAAAAACTGTCCTTTTAGTTTATATTCATAAAGATATAGCGGCTGTAATTCGACAGAATATAAAGTGAATCATTAATCAATTTAAAACATGAATATTGCATGCTCCCTTGTTAGTTAAAATGCATTTTAATCGCGCTAGAGATACAACTGTAGGCAACTGCACTTGTACACGTGTGGGAGTTGTCAATCACGCAATCGTGAGATTGACATCTTCACCAAGGTGTTAGAATAAAAAAAGTTTGATTTCAAAGAGTCACCTTTTTGGGGACACTCCGTATAATATGCCGAAATTTGTTTGAACATTGTGATAATAGGGACTGGGGAGTAATTTCCATCAATTCGTTGTATTAAAGTATTTTATAGCCATTAATTACCAAAGACTAGTTTCCCACGTAGCTGAATAAGTAACCGCGGAAATACTTGAGCATCATGTAATTGCAAGCGCATCCGACTGCTTAAATATTCCAGCGATACAAAGTACTTCTCTCGCAGATTAAGTACTCTTTCAGTATTTTTAGTGCAGCTAACATATATCTATCCAACATTAGAAACAATAGTGCCGGTGTGATGACTTTTTTATCGCATTAAAGAGCAAAGGCCCAGACCTTTCGTCTGACTTCTCCGCCCCAAAGCCAAGGTAGACGGCAATATTTTGTAGAGCCCTGCCCACACAGGCAACTCATCAGTACATGTTTAAAACAAAGCTTCCCGTGCTTATACTTATAATGAAAGACGAATCGCAGCTTCAAAGGAATCGACCCTCCAAGTTATATTATGAATGATAAATAATGTAGTCATTACAGACAAATGATGAAATTTATTACAAGCTCGTTTCCTGGTTTGTTTATACACAGTACGATCTTTCATGACATCCGATTACAGACGGAACATACTTGTTTTATGCTAGACAACCATTTGTAACAAATTTTGATGACACTTCAGTCTTTGAGCTTTTCAAAATACGTGCTCCCCTGCATGGCTGCACGGCGCGTGCGCAGCTATTAATGAGTGTAGCTTCGTGTGGCTTAATAAGGAAACTCATATAACAGCAGTCCATATATTAGGATGTTATAAACAGTTAAAAGTAATTCTTTTATTAAAACTAAAAACTTTTTGTCGCTATATAAGGTTAACAAATTATTCACCCATCGATTACGTAAATCGTTATGTTCATTGCCATAAGAGGGCATAATTGGTATTGAGTGGGCAAACTCCATATTGATTAAGCCTAATACTGAAACTGTTTGTATCGAAGGAAGGCTCTTGTCTAGTGCTACGACTTGTGTTCCGGTGCAACAAGTTTATTATTTTAACATAACACTCCTGCAAGAAAGAAACTTGATATTCAATTCAACTAACTAACATACCAAATAAATTCCCACCACAAGAATTACTGTTGCCATTTAAGATAAACAAATGAAACCGGCATAGCGCAGGAAATTTAGGCAGTGTTCTTCGTACTGTGTTTTCATGCTTGAAACAGCAATGTTTGCATGTGTATGTTTTTTTATTACACTAAGCTATCATAACAATCCCAATTCAATCCACAATGGTTAATGCTATGATATTTGTAAATATTTAAACAATGTGTTTAATTACTTCTTTTTCCTCCATGTTAAAAAGTATTATCCAAATGGGTAATATCATCACTTCATTTAGTTCAAAATTGAAAAGATAACATGCCTAGCTATTTTTAATCCATATTCCATGCAGAGAAAAAGTAAAAATAATCATATTATATAATTTATATAAAGATGTTGCATAGACCAAAAAGAATGCTGGTCACTCTGGTCGAATACTCTGGCAATGTGAAGGCCAATATTTTATCTCTTCAACATAAGAGAACAATCGAAGTTTTCAAAGGTTTCTTACCGGTACATTTTCGCGGTTAAAACAATTCCATTATTTCCATACACTTAAAGTTAAAACCGTTTCTATTATTGAGGGACCATAAATAGCTAGCTAAATGCCAAATTCAGAAAATTCGCACAGAGATCCGTCTCACTAACAAATAACTATTAAATATAGAAATCTATTAAATGAAGAGATTGTTAACAAAACTGAATATACATTGCCGTTGGAAACAGGACGTCGAGACTGATCGAGACATCTTAAAACGGAAACTGAAGAACATCGCTTGCTACTTGGTAGCTATGTTTTGGTATCAAGGGAACGGTCATTAACATCAGTGAAATCCATATGCAAGCGAAAAATACAGAGGGTAGTACATATAAGTAAAGGTCAGTTCCAGCTTAATTCACATAGATTGACACAATATTTATACCCGGCGAGCGAAAGAATTGCTCGAATTTTCCTGTTTTAGGTGTTCACACGGTAAATGTGCACTCAGTTCAATTTTTCAACTGTTTCCAATTTAAACGTAAAGGGTCACATGTCATACTGACATTAAATGTTAATAGAATAGATTCATTAAATAGATAAAAAAAACATTTTGACGAATACACAATCATGATAAAAGTCATGATAAAACTCAAATCCTATCGAATATATTTTGATTTAAATCCGTACAACAGTTTCAAAGATATTTGATAATGATATATAAGATATGAAAAAAATCGGAATCATCTTCAAGGAATTCAAACTCAGTAGCTACAAGCACGGTTATAATTACAAGTCAAGATATCTGATTCAGTTGTAAGATATGAAAAAATCGGAATCATCTTTAGGAGACGAAACTTAATATCATTCAATCACGCGGTTACAAGATATCTGATTTAGATATTATAGATATGCAAAAAATCGGACTGATCATCTCCAGGAGATGAAACTCTGTAGCTACAAGCACGGTTGCAAGATATCTACTTCGGTTATGAGATGTGCAAAAAATCGGAATCATCTTCAAGATATTTATTTATATCGAAATATAGAGTTTAACTGCATAGATAAACTACATCATATAGTATTTTAATTTCTAGGAACATGCACTCAACACTGACTGTTAGTGCGTAGCAAAAAATGACGTCCAGCGATAGTACGCTAATACTTTACGCCAAACATACTTTCAATATTCATCAAATTCAGTTATTTTATAGCTTGAGATTAAAAAAATATTTCCAGCGATTTGACTATTAATGTGTTAAAAACCCATTGAGCCAATCAGAATGCCGCATTTGCGTTAGTACTTGACTAAGCTTATACTAATAAGGTATATTTTAATCCATGACACCTTGTTATTCAGGTCAACTTGTTTGAAAACTTGAATTCTTTGAAAGTCAAAGTAATTACCCGAATTTTTAGGGTGAGATTTGCATGCAAAATTCAGTGCTAACGTAAGAAACCTATATTTGGTATTATTCCACTTATTCCCTCTTTTTAATGACTCAATGACTTACCTCAAACTGAGTCTCGGATTGCTTAGAGGGGGGCAAGTGTATTTTTGTTACTCGTGATTAGTTTTTTAGTGCTTCATGGCCTGTTAAAGAAATACAAATCTGTGAATTAGATTCAGTGCTGTAAATTACTTAGAGCTGAAAGGCGTCCAGAATTGACAAATATTTGCCTCATTTGTTCAGATCAATGATATGGTACTGAACAGGTTAGTATTTTATGCAGTGATTGTCTTTTTATAAAGTATGTGAATATGTTGTCTAACATTTATCGTTGTCGAGTACTTGTGAACGTGCTGCCTTCGTGAACGCTCGTAATGTTTCGTATGTTTCTTATGCAATGAATCAGAGTATTTTCTATTGACACTTGACAGTAGAAACAGTATGTAGTGATTAGAGAGGCGTTCAAAGAAACGACAAATGTTCCATCAAGGATATAGAAACGTTTTTGAATTAAGGTATAACAACGTCCTCCATGTGCGATCATAGTTAGGTCTATGCATACATATGCAGCGAGAAAATTCGAAGAGCTCTGGAATGTCTAGAATAACCTTTCAGTATTTTTTCTTGCAGTTTACAGTACTGTTTTCCAGTATGCAACGCCGGTATATTTCACGATAATGACAGGATTGAATACGAAATCGAATCATTAATGATATTTTTGTGGCGCCATTAAACTTTAGAACCGACTTTAATTTCCACTGGGAACAAGTGGTCAATTATTAGGGCGGTGTCACTCAACCCACGCCTCATTTTGTAATCCTAGTTCGGTATGTCTATCACAGGAAGATGAGTGAGTCAGCAATAAAATGCGAAGTTTGGGGCCCAGACATGCTCGTTCGAGCATAGATATGAATATCCTCTGAAAATCAACGCGAACTACATCCGCAACAAGTTCGATTTAACTATCGTAGGCATAGTATATTCTTGAGTTTGTGGAACGACCAATAATAAAAAAGACCTGGCTAAATCATTTAAAAAAGGCATTCTCTTTACCAGAACTGAGGATGCAAAATGGTGGGTGCATGATCAAGATATCGTTCCAGTCCTTTAGAGTTCACTCTATACCAGAGTCCTTTATATTCGACGGATAAAAACACTGATTGCACATGTGGTTCTATGGACTGTATAAGCAATTCAGAAGTAATTCCGAAGAATAAAGTTCAAAGCAATTTTTAACGTTGTGAGTTCGGAAGACTCTATTTTTAGTAGTCCATTTCTTTTTAAAGACATGTTCAAAATAGCAATTGTTTTGGCAATTTTTTTTACTGATCCCATGCATGCGTGTGAAAGACTGTATTCACATGAGATACAGCTCGGGTCGACGAAAAAAGCATATCACTTGATAAATATGACGGCACTGATTTGCTTAAAGAACAAATGTAGCTGTTACAAAGTTCCCATCAGTTGGAAAATTCATGTTCCTAAAAATATACTAACCGAGGAATTTTTCCCCACCTTGATAGGTATAATTGCAACCACAAGCCGAGTGACAGCATTATTGCTGAATATACGTGCCTTCCTATGTATACAATATAGAATACAGTTTTATCACGGGTGAGGCGACAGGCGTAGGAGGTTGCTTTTGAAAATGTCTCTCTTCGCCATTTCCCATGAGACGACGTTTCATGTTGTGAGATTTCCGACCTTAAAACAGCGGTAGGAAGTACAAGTTAGAACGAGCTTTGGATGATGATAAATTATTTTTCTTTCGCACTGTTTTCGCACAGTCTTGCTTGCAACAGTGTAGTTCAATTGTAGTGAAAACAATTACACCCAGCACGCATTTGCTGAGACTTGTTACGTTGATTATTTTGTCGTAGGAAAGTCAAACGAAATGTGATTGTGGTGTGAGTTAACAATAACAGCGCCACAACGTCGATACTATAGTTTCAAACAACGAAGTCGACGGGAAATATAGTTAGGACTTTCATAGAGCATTGTCTTAACTGTCATTGTGTATTACCAAAATTTACTTGAGGCTATAAAAAGGTTATTACCTTCATATCGATCACTAATAAAGAATATCTTTTAGGGCCTTTTTTATGTTGAATCATTGTATTTCCCACGCACCAACGTGTGGTAGCAGTTTGGTGTGAAGCTACTCTCAATCTAGTAAACAAAATTAGTGAGAAAAACACAGCTAGTAAACAGCATTTCCCGGTCGTTTTCTCAGTGTCACAGGAATGCTCCGCTGTGTTTGTGAGAAGATTACAATAAGCATATAAAACGCTTGTTGGGAATCACCGCAGGAGCTATTGACATTTAATAGATATCTATCCTCCACAGGATTTGGCAGTTTAATTAAATCTGACTATCGACTGTGAACTTTATTTGAAATCTGTTGAAGTATGATTCCTGCTTTTGCTAAGCCCTATACTTGCAAATTTTTACAGCATAATTAGTTGCATCCACAAGACCACAACATAAGATAGAAATACCACCAAGATTCTTTATTACTTCCAATTGCCTTGAAGTTCTACGACAAATTGTTTGTCGCCAAAGATTTTCGCGATAGTCCTGTCATTAGCTCTAAACCGAAATAATTTCTTTTGTATAAAAATCACGCTTAAAGGAATAGAAAACGGATTTCATAATTCTATTGAAATTGAGGAGGAAATCAAGTCGCATTCATTTGTTTGGCGGTGTTGTGTTGCAAAATTGTTAATTCCTAAACATTTAAAGGTACGTCGCGTCGTCGGCTCATCCTTAGGTTTAGAGGAAAAGAATTTGAAGACCGTTTAACACTTGGATTAATCTTCCCGGAACAAGCAGGATATCGGGGTTAATTACTAAAGTGCGCCGAAACTCACGGTCAATATAATGAAAACGGCGCAATCATTAAGCCACTCAGGATTAATTAATTACCGCACCAGATTTACGATTTGGGCGGTTATATTCGACACAATGTTCGTCAGCGATTGAAGAACTAGACCTGATATCCCCTTGGATGCTCATGTTGGTAGATCATTAAGAGATGATTTGTGGTGATAAGATACACTATCACGATTATATAGACGAATATATATGTCCGCATAGTTTAAGAAAATGACCCTGGCCTGGCTTTTGAATAAGTGTGCAGTCATGTTAAACTTTGTTCCTGATCATTTCCGACTAACGCAATGAAATTAAAACGACGTATACAGGATCATTAGATATTGCATCCAAAGATAAGAATATGGGCATTCTGTAGCAATATATAACAATGCATGAGTTTTGTTCCAGTGTATATTATATTTTGGCGTTTTGTAATTTAAAACACTGACTCAGAACGCTAGCGGCTTTTCCCATGCATGCATACTTCTTGCCGTCACAATTGAATTATAATAACATTCAAAACGCGTCTATCTTACACTATTTTCTTCATCTTTTAATAGCCCCGACACGATTCCTGTTTATTCGTATGCGAATGTGTACCACATCTTATGTCTTATCAAGATTCACCTACAGGCTATGATAGTAAATGTGAAGAGAACGTAAAAAACACAATCATTTTCTTAGTTCATATTACACATTTGAACCATTTTCATCTTTGGGTAAGTTTGGTTTGCAGGCCTCTTAAATCCCACGTTCCTTCTATGCTTATGTAATGTAGCGTTGCATTTTAGCGGGTTTATACTTAGATATATCTGTCAGTATTAATAGCGTGATAAGCACACAGTGTTCAACCACATGCTGTTTTGCTGCTGTAAACTTAACGTCATGTGAAGCGATCAATCAAAACTGCCAAATTTGCTTGAGTCTTACATCAATTTTTGTGAACCTTCAGTTTGTTAACTTTGTGTTACTTCGTCCACTAAGGACTATATACTTAAGTCACATTCCATATATTACGCATCGTACGAGAATTATACAAGGCTATAGCAATTACTGTAACGGTGAACGCCAATTAAAATAAAGGCCAATATTAGAGATTCGTGTGTCAGCAAATTGATAAAAGGCTTGGTTCTTAATCATTTTTAGAAGATCGAAAACTTACTCGACCCACAAAGTCTTTAGTCAAGAAGTGAACAAGAACCCAGTTGAAGTCATATGCGAGGTGAGTTTTGCTTGTCGTCTATTTATGTGACTATGCATCAATTCTTTTCATCAGTTCTCGACACCAAAATAAGCTGTTCATGCATCTTTGTAACTCGTTTTCTGTATATTATGTTGTGGTTTACGGTTGCTCTAGAACACATATCGAATAGGCTTAAATGTCAAGAGGAAAGGATATAGAAATCAAATTAAATGAAAAATCGCTTGATTTCAAATTTGAAGCAAGAGTTAACAATAGTTATGTTTAAATCAGTGGGTATTAATGGTGCTAAAGTCTTTGTGGTGATGAGCTTTAAGCATATCAGAGAATACGCGCATTCTTCCTTTGGTATATCAATTGTATACGAAGAATGCAAATTATAAATGGTTTGAAAGTTTTAATTATTGTCTGTGTATTCAACTTTTAATAGCCGCGCTGCCAATTCACTGTTTATACAATGTAAACTTTCTATAATAAGAAACTCATTAAATAAACCAGGGTTGTTCCCTCCAAAATCTTACTCGCTCGCTTAAAAATAAGTTAAATGAGTTTAGTCAGTTCAAGGAAAACATAAATTATACTATTTTCCATAGCGTATATATAATAATGAGTAATTTATTAGAAGCAATCATTGCAACATGTCAGTTCTACTCCATGGACAATGCATGCGTTGAAATGCATGGTATCAGCTGAAATTATACAAAACCACTGGTTTTTGAGGCATAGTAACATCAAGGATGACAAACATTCAACAAAAATATTTCTACATGCCATTTGTACATCATTTAGCTGGCGTTTATTAACCAATTTACCTTTTCTTCTTTTTCAGTCAGTGATACGTTTCGCTTCCGAGTTTACATCTAATATAATTCAACCCGTTCTGCCACACACAAGAGATCAAAGGTAATTAAATTATCTCTCCGATTGTTGTTTTTCCTTTTATATGGAGTTTATTACCGAGTGGATCATCTCGACCGGTATTCCTTTTCTTCGCTGTTAAATTTATATGTTCTTCTGTTCAAAGCAGTTTTTACCATTTATAGTGTTTGCTAGCTCTATATTTTATCCAGTAGAAGTCAATCTTAAATGTCTTTAACTTTCTATTTGCGACCAAACATCGCAAAGCCATGCAGAACGTTACCGGGTGGAAACTGTACAGTCTATACTCGTATTATATAGAAAATATTAAAATATATTACGTTGAGTTTGATAAGTGACCGAATCATATAATTTTCCTCTTTAATTGCATGCAATTATATTCGTATATGAATAAAACTGATTTGCAATTGTGACACCATTAAAACGTTTTACGCTGAAATTGTTTGAATGCAGCTCCTGTATGGAACTAATATTTGAGTTTGGACGGGAATAAGTGACGCTTTTTAGAGGTTAAATACGTTTTTGCAACAGTTTTGATTCATCGCGGCATGGAAAGCGCAAGAGAATTTATATAAAAAGTCGTATTCTGCAACAAAATGTTTGTCATCATAAAACTAAAACACGAATAAAATAAACACGTACACTCGTGATAAGTTGAGTTATGAAATCTGAATCAGCGATGAGGCTCTGGGTCTTCACTGACATAGGGTGTGCATCCGAACGGCATGTTAGGCAGAGTTTAAATATAGAAAAATCCTTTGTCCTTATATGTAAACCCTGGGTCAGGGGTTAGAAAGAAACCCCTAATTTAGATGGTTTCACTACCAGTAAAAATCCAAACAGATTATACTTCGGAAAAAACTTGAAGAAACCAAATTTAGGAAGAAAACATATTTCTTTTTACGTTGAAGTTCAAGACGGCCATGCACCCAGATTGTAGTGTGGTTCGAATCATTGCATGTGCTCCCTACTGACGCAAAAATAAAGAACTGGCTATCAATTCTCTTCCATATACTTTATTTATTGTATGATAAGCATTGTATGAAGCAATTTGAATATTTCCTTTCCAATCTACTTTATGGTGTGAAGCAAGAAGAATGATGTGTTAAATACCTTTTAAGGTATTTATCATACGACACAGCCCCACTTCGATCTTTTGTGATTAAAACTTCCTATATAAGGCGAGGGGGTAACGTTATTGCATCGCGTCCAAGCATGTATCATCAAATATCCGGATACATCGCATGTATTTAGACTATCCCTAGGCAATTGATATTTAGCAAAATCGAGATCAGTCATTCTTTCATTAAATAGCAATGTTTGTCGGTGATTAAACAGAAGGTCGTATTAAATCCTAAGAGACATGGCATGACAGAGAATATAATAGTCACCACGGACAACAGTTCATCAAAATTTCCATCGCTCTCATTCCAGTAATTTCTAACAACTTATGTCAATTGCGAAGACAAGTTGGTAACCTCTATAAGATAATTACAGCTACCTCTTTACAGTTAACAAGATAATTACAGCTACCTCTTTTATGCCATTTAATGGCAGTTTGTTGAGACTTAAACGCGCGTCCGTCTTAGACAACTAAAAGAATCGATGGGAAGACATCTTCTGATCTGAAGACTGAACTATATCATTCTTATTGGTCACAATCTTGGGAACTAGATTAATGGTGAAACTTCATGCATGTTATCTCATTTTGATTTTTCTGTCTTTATACATTAGCAAAACGAGTGCATCTTACAGTTTTCTATATTTCAGAGTTATTCATGCCATGAAATTGAAATAACTCAAACCGATCAGATGCACGTGCATTAGTCACGTGAATATATACATCACATGACGAAACAAACCAATTAAATTGACGAGAATTGTGAATGAAAACAATTCTTATCTTCAACAGAAAGAAGATAAGCAGTAAAACATGAGTTATGGTACGTACAATTATCAAGCTCGAACTACTCGTGTAAGTCCGTCGATCGTATGTAAAAACGTACAGTAAGTAGAATTCATGAAGGCCCCGAGACACACAATATACAGATGACTTACATGACGTCACAATATATAATGAGTTTCTAGATTGCGAAAGCTAAAGATATGACGAAAAGTGAAATCGAAAATAATGTATTTAAAAAACTATCGAAGCCAAATCAAATGACCTTCAAATGCTAGTTAATGACAATTTTATCAATATAAAACTGAACAATTTTCCATAAAACATCGGGAGGTGTGGGCTAGACATTAGAATTAATCGCCTTTGGTATAAGCACTTTAAAATGAAATGTTTCCATGTCATTTCCACCTGTCATTAGCGCTGGGAAATGATATTATTGCTCGTAGCGTGAATACAACCGAATTACGAAAGAGCTACTTAAGGGCGTATGCATCGTGTTTGCTTCATCGTACACAGACAGCTATCATGGAAGGGTTGTCTTCAGGATTATATATATTAAGGGATTGGGTTCACAACAACAAATGAACTTAATTGCTGCTATGGCAGTTTCAATTTGACAAGATCCCTGAGAATGTAATGCTCATAGCCTGAAAAGACGGCAGAAGAGTTGTTGCACAACAATTGTCAGATGTTTCCCTCATGAGACATGGATATTTCCTAGGTTTGTTTGAAAAAAGCCTACCTGCAATATTTCTCACGATGAAACACAATGACACTTTGTATAGTTGTTTCGGACACCGGAAACATAAGACATATTACCAACACTAATTGGTCCTTCAACTCCTGTTACTTTTGAGAGCGACTGTTCACAGAGGTAAGGAGTATTTGATATACTTCAAATCAGATATGTATAGAGCGGTATTCAGTGCATGCTTGATATCTCAGTATTCTCAAAGAAAGAATTTGAACTTCAGTGATAAAATCAATAAAATTATTCATTCTATATTTGTACATTTGAATGAGTTCAAGAGAAAGAGAATGCTTAAAATCCAAAGTTTCATTAAAGAAACATTTTTCATTTTTCTTAGACCCGCCCCAAAATAAATTCCTAACATAGGTTAATTAGAAGATAAAAAAGAAACTAATTTGATACACTATAAAGAAATACTGTATATATAAATATTTACTAAACTTAACGTTAAGCCTTAAGCCATCTATATTCGTTGACTTTCTTTGAAATACGATAATACGCATAAAAAGCGACGGTTCAGAGGGCACGCTGATGGTTAGACCTGCTGCACTATAGCTGATGTATATATTAGAAAGTGAAAGTAGACATGAGAAAAATGTGTTAATAACACGAGGCCTCCTCACCAGAAACATTACACGGTCGAAAGTGTATATATATGCAGCGTACCCTGCAGTGTTAAAAATGTTAACGCGACAGAATTGTGCCTTGCGACCATTATGCATGTAGCAAACAAAAACTATAGAAACCGGAATAATATTTATCTCTAATGAGATAATTACACAGTATGGTCTATTACACGCTGCCTTGCATTGTGTTCTAACTCAATGGTACATGTGATAATTATGTCTAGTTTGGTGATAACAATGTGTAAATTATAACGAATTAAAGACTGCGAATGTGAAATTATCGCTTCGACTATGCTTATGGTCAGTAATAAATTCAATTTTAATCTAAACATTTTGAAGGTACTCCGCCTGCCTTTCCGCGTATCTGCAATTGAGAAATGTGATAGTCTAAGGACCATTGAAGTTAGATATATTCGCTTTCCATCCGCTTTAATGTTCTTCAATTATATTACAATGCTGTAAGAATGTCACCATCCTCACACGACATAATTTCAACAAGTTGGCCGGCTGACAGATCAGGCACATTATACTTGACAAACTGTTTCTACTATATCAAAAGGTTAGTAAATATAAATAGATTTACGTTCTTATTAAACTGATAAGGTTTAACGTACATATATCAAGGCACGCTTTGCGAATTCTGTAATTACTTAAAGTTAAGAAGTTAAAATTGTAGCCCTCCTGCAAGCAATCACATTTGAAAGGCCTTTATTGCATGCACACACATACGTATAGTGAATTTAGCATAAAATATATCAGTCGCATTTAGCATTATACAGGTGGTAATAAGTCGCATCACATCAATCACAAGTATGTGAGTTGACTTTTAGTTAGTCGTCTTGCCTTGGAAACTGCCAAATGAATGTTATATTATCTAATACAATGGCAATATAGCTTTTCCATGTCCCGTCACTGAGTTCTTGTTACGTATACGTTGTCGATGAATACTTCTAACATAAACACCGTTATGTCATGGAAACAAATTATATCTTTTCCGACTTATGCAAAATTGTGTGTAAAGTCGTCTTTAGATTCATCTATGAATAAAAATGTAACGAGAGCATACACTGTTTAACTTCTATCTCAGCTGAAAGCAGCGTGTTGCGCTGGTAATGTCCACTTACAACGACAATGAAACACTGCACGATACATTTACTCGCTATGCAGCCTTGCTCTGAGCGTTTCAAGGGCATTAGGAAACTTCAATTGAAATATTGGCTACAACATTTTTCTTTTGTAGAATATCACAGCTGTTAATTAAGTTTATAGAAAAGTTTCATTTTGTAAAGGACAGCTATTACTCCATGGTTTCCCATTAGGTGTTTCAAACTTCGTGTACTACAGCATGCAGTACCAGTCAAAGTTATATTCTGGTGCATTAGAGAGGAATTAATTTACTTGGTTTTAAGAAAATTGCTTTGAGCTACGTGTAATAAATTAAAAGGTCAAGGTGAATTTAATGACAAAAATAAAAAAACGATTTTTGTTTCGTGACAATCGTCAGAGCTAAAGGACATGCATGGGATATAGAACATCTATAACGGCTACCTGTCCTCGTGTATTGTTATACGATTAGCAAATTCACTGTGGGTGAATATGTCATTTTCGGGCACTTCTTCTACTGCTGGGATACGAAAATACAGTAAGTGTAATTATTATAACCGTAGTGAAAAATTTGTTTCCAACTTAAGTCGCTTGATCACACATGTCCCGTGATTTTACATTATCAAGAGTTCATCGGGCCAAATTGTCAGATTATTGACAGTGTCGTCATGAACACAAAGAAAACAAAGGGCTAGTGTTATGATGTTTGGCCTAATTATTTCGCTACCTACCAAGCCTACTTTTACCAATCATTGCTGCTTAAGGTTCAGGGGCACCAAAAAACCGCAAATTATTAAATAATCAATTGTTACGGAATTTCGATGGTCTTACAAGTTAAGACCATGCACGAGTGCATTTATCATTGACGTAGCTCGTATTGTAATCATATGCATAATGGAGTGGTTTACGTTAAGACCGAACGAACTACGCAAAAGAATTATTTTTGCAAACTTATTCTCTCTTAAGATATTTTAATTACGCAATAAAGCAATATTTAATATATGCACTTGGGTCAATATTTTGTACTTTCAACTTCATTCAGGTCATCTGTGACAAATCTAACAATAGATTATTTGGTTTTTTTAGTACACCGTACATGCATTTCGGTTATTATAAATTTGCGAAACTCCTGCATTAACAGTGTAATTTTTTATCAATTTTCATTTTAATATTTGTTTTCATCACTAAAAATCATTCAAACGAGTTGTCGCAAGTCCAATACACTCTGAAGAATTTATGGTTACATGAAATCTGTAACTATGTCCATTGTGACAAACTTGGATGCATTCAAAAACCCGAACTTCATCACAAGGCAAAATAAAGCAAGTGTGAATAAGCAGAATAACTCTTCATGACTTGGTCTCGAACGGCTGAAAATGTTAGCTATTTTCGCTAATAATTGATTCCCCAGATAGTGATAAACTTTAAATCCCAACTATTATTCAACCTTGTTTTTCCTTACCAGTTTATTGGGTATTAGGTTACGGATTAGGGTTAAGATCATACTAGCACGGTCAGTGCTCTATTTTCGTTTAAGTAACTAATTCTCATTCCATTTTATCTATACCGGCGGAACAGGCCGGACAATATGCTAATGATTGCGCAGGCTTATTCAGTTCATTATACAAAAACGTATACGGCATGGCATAACTTGAGTCCGAATTTTTGCTGACAATGCACGATAAAGCACTCCCTTAGCCTAAGTCTATATATTGAACGTGATTGCTCCTAACCTACTAAACTCGATTGGCTAAGCAAATATCACTTTTATAAATTGATATTTACTTGGAAAGTCGTTGCACTAGGCAACAAGTCATTTTTTTTGTAAATGACAGCTGAATTAATGTTCATCAGATAGGAAAGACGTGAAATAACAAATGACGAAATGTGCATGCTTCATAAAATGCCTCGCCACTCCAAAAAGTGCAAGACATGCAACCCTGCTCTATACAGTATTATGATTTACAACGATTTCTAATAGCATTGTGATATTGATCGAGATGGATTTAAAAACCTTCTCTCCAGACTTTTGCCGCCATGAAAATATTCATATTCAAATTCATTGCCCTAGAATTCTGAAATAGGTGTTTTGCTGTCTAGACAAGAGATAGATTGCTATGATAAATTACTATAAAACACTACACAGTAAGCAATTTAGAAGCATGTTTTGAATAACGCTCATTCTGTGACGGTCTATATGCGTCTCTTGCTAATGCATTGAAGATCATGCAAATGGTTTGAGGGATATAGGTAAAGGCTAACCTGGTCCCTCGCCGCGTTAAACCTAATTTAACTTCAATAATTCCTCGAAGAGTGAACAATTTCACAAATTTCAAGTGATGTCTTTGCTGCAGTCAATTGTCTAAAAGTGCGGAGAAATGTGTTTCACTTGGCGGACATGCTTCGAGCGAATACACTACGATCTGAAATCTACATTGGAATTGCGATCCAAATTGGTCTATCTATGTTGCGTTGAAACGAAATACCACAAGTTAAATATAGAAACTCAATAAGCACTGTCAGTTGTCACCTTATGTTCGATGACGTTTAAATTTATCACCTATCATGTATAAAGTGGACTTGTCATTGTTTAAACGTCACACGTTTATTGCGTGTCCGGTTGTGAAATACTAGTAACAGAGTGTATCTTCACATTCGTGCTTCACAGCCACTTTTGTGCTTAGCCTTAACGTTTGCAGGTAAAATCGCCAGTTTTTGCAAGAATTCGCTTTCCAAAACAGCCCGTGCACGCATGAAATACGTCTGACCACGCCCAGACGCAAGACCAATTAATTTCTTTTCAAGCATCTCAGCATATTGGCCTTGGAGACCTTTGTCCCATTCAATTTAATATGTGATTATGTTAAACATTATTAGTGACATAAACCTGACAGCCTTAAACGCTTTCAATAAAAGACCTAAATGAAATCATATTAATTCCAGCGGCTAGAGGTTTAGAGATAATTGCCTACATTGAACTTTAATGACGGGATTAAGTTTAGGAAGTGAAATTTACTTTTGAACAAACACAGGACGATTAAAAATGGCGTTGAAATGTAGGAGGAGCCTTTCTGTGCCATGTTAATGCTCTAAGTGAGATTTCTTTCAGCATAGTTGTTAGACGTTTATCTCAAAGATCTTGCTGGTATGTCGCTAGGCGGCCTTGAGGATATTTGGGATAACATCTTAGGAAGTGGTTTACTAGGCAATTAGACTTGTTCAAACAACTGTGGCCCGCTAATACCTTCTAAGTTGACTGTTCTACAATAAGGTTAATTCCACAAGCTAAACTCAATTGTTTGCGGCATAAATGAAAGAGGAATATTTTTCTAATTTCCTGCGTTCGTTTCAACTTTATATGCAAACATTATTAGAGCCGATCAACAGAGTTGTGGGCGTCCTTTCAACACGACGCTGTCGCTTTTATGTACCTGATTTTTGAATTCTTTCCCTTACATAGGTTTGCATACTTAAGTGCAAAAGCTCACGCACAAATTGTCCAATCAGTGAAAGTTTCGCACATACTCCGCGCCGTTGAAAAAAGTACCTACATTACACGACAAAGGCTCAGTACACAAAGGACACACGAGCGAGTGGGCAGCAATTTTTCTCCAATTGATCAACTACAAGCATGATTTCCGACCTGAAGAAAAACCTTGTGATATGGCATCTTTTACTGTGTTTTATAAGACCAGTTATCTGCTGTTTGCCAAAGAATGGAGGTTCGATTAGGAGAAGTCCGCGTACGCCGTTTTATTTACACCAAAAAGTTCCTGACATCGATGAGTATTCACAAGGTGCAAGTGGACAACCAGGCGATCCTATAAATTATAGTAGGGCATTTAAAGTGTTGAAAACTAATTATAATCCTGGTATAGTTTTCGAGCAGAACTCTGAAAAAACTGGTGACACGCGATTGATGAGTAAGGTTAGTACATGTTGTCTTCAACGTTGTTTACTTTATGGTCCTCCTAACAAACCAGAAAAATATATCAATATTCCCGCTTAGTCACCATATAATCCTTCTAATCCTTCTTCGTGCGGTTTCGAAAGATTTTTATTGTATTTCTTTTCGTTTAGAGATGCATGGATGCTTTGAACAAGCTAGGAACACTCGTGAAACAGAAGTGGCCAAGAATAAAGCTTCGGGTTATTGTAGCTTGGGACCAACAAACGGTTCACAGAAGTAGTGGAACATCGCTACACTTCGAAGGACGTGCAGTTGATATTACGACTTCAGATAAGGATAGGTCGAAGTTAGGACTTCTTGCAAGATTGGCTGTTGAAGCTGGGTTTGATTGGGTGAAATACGTTCACAAACAAAGAGTTCACGCCTCCGTGCGTGTCGGTAAGTTTGTCTTTTGTTGTTGGTAAAAATATAGAAGCTAACAAACGCACGAATTTAAGGCAGTAAAGCAGCCGGATAAATTTCGATTGGTTCTGTAAAATTTAATTTTCCTGATGTTCACATCTTGGCATCTGAAATATGCATTAATAAAGCATTTCAACGGAAATGTGTACTTGTTTCGGGGAGGAAATCATTGAGTATGGCCAAGACTAGTGTAAATTTTGCTGCATATGTTCATGTTTAAGAATCCAATGTGTTTGTATAGTAAAAAACCACAGCACGACTATATAATAGGGAATTTTGCATTTAAAAGACGGCTCAACCCGACTGCATATAGGTGTAATTTCGGTTATTTTAACAAATTACAAACTATTCTCGTCATATTTCTACATTAAAAAATCTAAGACTACAACTGTACAAGTACAAGTACAAGTACAAGTACATACAATATACATCCATTGTTTTTCACGATTCATAACACTAAAAAGTTTATAATGCTAGCATAGGCGTCAACGCTTGAGTACAAACTACCCGACGTTCATTACTATTGACTTAGCAAAAATTGCCCTATTTATCAGCATCCCAATATGGTGGATGAAGCTCTCAAGCTCCTCGTTCGTTTTTGGTAGAAAGAATTTTCGAAATGTTAGGAAATGTGAATAATGTGTATTTTAAGGCATATTTTCTATAGTCTATACTCATATTAGGCATATTTTATAGGATCCACAATAGGCATATTTTCTATAGTTTATATTTTCTATATAATAGTCTATCCGTTTGACTGATTCAGCGATTTGCGTATAACTAACATATTGCTGACATTGCAATAAAAATAGTCTAACCCTTGTAATAAAAAGGCAACACATATTTCATTACAAACAATAAGGCAATGCCAATGGCGAAAGTTAGTTCGCTTGCACGAAGCATTATTTTTGGCTCATTTTTCTAGACAGTAAACCTCACACACCTTATACGGACATGGGATGTTTCAGGAGCAATTCAACGATCAGATTGATAAATGGCAGAACCACAACGATGAATCGGCTGAAACTGGGTGATAAAGTAGAAAGTATGAATGAACATGGAGAAATAGTCTATAGTGAAGTGGCTATGTTTCTGGACAATAAACCGAACAGGACGAATGTACTCTACTTTGTCATACGGACCGAGAACCCAAGAAGAGTATTGCACCTCACAAAGTCTCATCTGATATATGTGAGAAGACGATTCTCTACATTTTGGAATGTACAATTTGCCAAAATGGTTCAAAAGGGGGATTTTATTAAGGTACGGAAGGATGGAAAATTGGTGGCAGCGGAAGTTACAAGCATCTCCATTTCTAGCGAACGTGGATCAATTGCTCCGTTGACAAACGAAGGGAACATCATTGTGGACGGTGTACTGGCTTCTTGTTATGCTTTGCTAGACGACCACGAGTTCGCAAATTCGATGTTTTGGCCAGCAAAAGTCATGTACAAACATTTTCCTAACTTACTTAACTCAAAAAATACACCCCAGCAAGGAGTACATTGGTATGCAAGATTACTGCTGTTTCTCAACGAATATTTTTCCATATTAACTTAAAGGGGTTCTGAAGAGATCAAGAATGATATTTCTCCTACCGTCTCGATAATGCGATACTTGTACTAAAACTTTAATTTTAAACTGTTAATTAATTTGTAAATACCAACAGGCAAAAATCCCTTGAATTATAATATAAACACTCTTATATGCATGGTAGCTTTCATTGTGAATCCCTGAACAGATTAATATGAAAAAATTAAGTTAATTTATTTAAACGATTTTAAATCGTATGCGATGTAATATCGTAAAAGTTCCATTTATAGGAACGAGCATTGAATATTATATAGTATAAAAATAGACACGTAACGCGGACGTCTCTTGGAATAATATTTACACCAACGTCCTAGACGTTTATGTACAGTTGTGTTATTAATTTTTGTGTTAACGCCAGATTTCGTTGTATACACTGCCACAGAAGTAGGTGAAGCCCAGTGAAATATATATAAACTTTGGTTAATTGTGTACATACAAACAATATATATTAAGAGTATTATGATTAACGTGTAAAAGCGTCCAGGTGTTGAATAAGATAATCGCGTGCTATGTCATTTTATAATATCATGGTTGGTCGAATGTTGGATTATGTTTTTTAATGTTCCATAGAGAATTCTGACTGATATCGATGACCTAAAATGGTGCTCAAACAAGGGCTTGTTTGCACTCTATACCAGATTCCATGCATAGTCACGACATCAAAATTTGCCATGTCAAAGCGAGTCTTACCCACAAACTGAGTATGATTGCTTTGACAAATGAAATAGTTCTGGGGACAGAGATACCCGCGTAAAACAACTTAAACTGATGTCGTACATGACCATGTGAACCCAGTAGTGTAAACGTTAAATAGGATCCAAAGATGCTGGCTCCGTTTCAACTTGCGCTCCACCTGATCTACGATGGGTATCGTTTAATAAAGGACTAATACAACAATTCGAAGCAAGAATTCAAAGCAAATATACTCTTAAGCTTATATTGACAATGAGAACGAACGCTTTAGGTATATTCGCAATCGTAAATTACATTTCTTGCATATGGTCGCTAGTATCTAGGGAACGCACCCCCGGTAACTTTGCGATATCGGTCTAAAAGACTTGTGTTAGACGTGTAAAATAATGTGGGCGTCTTCATTCTTTTCACGCGTAGTCTATAACGCACCAAGGTTGAGGTGTATATTAACATGACGGTTTAGCAGAGCAGTCGTATTACTCCTCCACCTGACAAGAATTAGCAAAGATTAAAACAGATTAAACGTTTCCATTAAAGTTTGTCTGGCATTCAACGCCAACTTCTCTTCACACGAATCCTTGTTTAATGAGGAGTATACTGAATTCGCAAATTTTAACTATAATCTTTGTCAAAAACTATGAGACAGATAGTTCACGCCGGGTGCATAATATTTCTAAACCGTAATTATTTTTCTCCTCTTCCGCCGTTCAATTTTGATTTCAAAAAACGTATCTCCATTAGTAAGCAGCGCATGATCACAATATATTGGCAATTAAGGTTAGAGGGAAAAGACAAGTGGATTGTTTTCAATCAATGGTATTTAATTAAAAAGAACGTTTTTTAAAAACTGCGTATGCAAAGAACTAATTAATTCATATGTATACACTTTTCTTAGACAGTTAGACTTAGTGTTATAATTTGTTAATAACTATACTAGGAATTTGGTTGCAAAAGACTGACCACACAATTTTTAATTGTATATAAACTGTAATACGATGTAGAATGTGATTAAACAAAAAAATGCTTGCAAGGTTTCAAAATTAACGAAACAATCAATATTCCGTCTTCTAAAAGAGTCCAAAGAGCTAGCTCTTAATTCTACTATTCTGCTATGTTTTCTTTATGAGGTAGTTGTTCATCCAGACTCTAGTTTACCACAACTTATTACATAACATAAGTCCTTTTAAAAACAGATATTTCGACTTGTTTGTACAAAATTACATGCTTCTTTATTGTGGTGTATCATTCCGTGAATCATGGCATGCCTTGACAGCTCTTTGGCAACGTTTAAACGATGGAATTACCTATTTTTAGGAGCACTTATGATATATAGGAGTCAAAATCTCGACCCTATATTATCGCTATTTCCGTCCACTTGCTTCGATGTTGACCCTGCCAAAGGCCAAGCTTGTTAATTTTAAAGCACTATCTTCTAAATCCAACCCTTGACACCCATACATGCTGGTAGAGCTGGTTGAAGTTACAAAAGTCGTTTAGATTAAACGGTAGATAGCTGAGTCAGAATATACTGAAATAATGAATATGTAGTTGTATTGTTCCTGATGTTCCATTCTGGTAGTCCAATGAATCTACACATTAAATTTGGTAGTCCAATGAATCTATAGATCAGCTTCAGTTGGTCGGTGTTTACACCATGCAGTTGAGAGTTTCCACGTGTTTAAATATAAACTGTCTTCTCGAGAATTCTAAAGGACATTACCCGCACTCTTTCCTATCAAAGTCATGACTTTGAGGGGCAGGTGTTTTCGTCTGATCGTGTTTTCTGTTTGATAAGATGATCTCGGTGTCTGGGTTTTTCTAAACGATTATGCTATTTTGGCTGCATTTGCAGCATCCCCTTCCTTGACCCTGCTGGTAAAAGGCAAGGGGGTCGGCTGACCTTGGTATTGGGCATCATCAAAAACTGATATTAAAAGACGAGCCCTCTCAGTCTTTCCAAACGTTACAATTTCATTACACCTGTCGTCTGCTACGCCGATTTGGGCGCAAAGTAAATTAAATTTAGAAATGAGTTGGTTTGTCATCTGAATAATGATATAAAGCAGGCTACTTAAAGTTAATTCAAGATGAAAATTGCATAAAGAACACTAAATTAACAAACAAGTAACATTACAAAATAACATACGAGAAACAAACAATATTTGCATGAATGATTTTGACTTCGTTTGAACAGTCTAAGACTGCATGATGTATGTCTTTTCACTTTGTGAATATCTCAATGTTGATTGGAAATTTTGAAGAATTTAAATGATACAATTAGAGTATGTTTAACTCTCGTCACACCTATGCATGGTTCTTATCGACTGTATGTACCGTCCAATTACTGAATTTTAAGCCAACGCATTTTTGAATACCCATCTCATTCTCGGTGACACGTCACTATATAGCGAGCTATTTTTGATTTCTAATCATTTGAACGACCTTGAACTGCATATGAAGGCAAGTAGAGACGGCACTGGTGATATACGAGTGCTAACATGACGTGGTCGTTTCATTATACTTGGTGTGCATGAGATCCAACATTCAAGGTTAAGTGGTAGTTTTGCAAAACATTTTCGACATTTTTGACGTCATATGAATGTGGGAATTTGTGATAACAATTTTTAGCTCATGGGAATACATCACAATTTATGTTTAACCTTTACAGTACGATGTCCTGTTGACGTGTTTTGAAAGACATTGTAGATAACAGGCGAAATAATAACAAGCTTAAATCAAAGATAAACAGAGCTTAACGTTAAAGTTGAATTATTCAGGACTTTAATGCATAACTATGAAAAGAATACGTATCTCTAGCACGAAATGTTTCATTCGAGGTATTTTGTTGTAAAAATCCGAGACAAGACGGTACTTACAATTATAAATGCTAGATATGAAAAAATTAGGGCACCTTGAAAACTCAAAGAATAGGAAAAGATCACAGATTTGTCGTCGTAAAAAACGTAAATAAACTAAATATCGTCATCGATCAGAAAGTTCTTAACTGCATGTAGCTACTATATACAATCCCATTACGCAACTTTAGTAGCGATATGAATAAGTTTTTTTCATTTTTCATTTGTCAGTGAACCCTATATTTTGACCAAATAATTTTGTGCCGTCCGACTAAAGATTAAGTGATTTGTGCCAACATATATTGGAGAGTTCGGAATTTTGAGCATTATAATATTAAACCACGCCCTAATCTCACAATCACCACGCAGAAAGCGACTTCATTGTAAACCACTTTTACTATGTCATTTGTCATCATGTCCGCGTGGTTGTAACATAGAATGTATGTCCGTAATTGCGCGAACATCGACAGCAAACGCGCCAAACTGCAAAATTAATATTATAAACTGTTTGGAATCTTTAATTAGAACTCGTGTGAACTACAGTACATGTGCTAAAATTCGAGATCACAGATATATGATCACTATCATCAGATTGTCTATAGGACCCCTGGAACGCCTAGAATAGTTTCTTCAAGTGACATTTTCTGAAAGATGAAGTTTTGCACGAAACTTCGCCTAGACGAAAGCGTGTGTATAAAACAGTTAGGCTGCTTATATAGCGTCAGCCATGACCTTGTGGGAACGCGTATAACAGTAAACCGCCGTCAAAGCGTCTGGCTTTGATCCCTTTTTTAATTGCGATCAATATAATCTGTATTGCGACGTAAGTATTTACCTGAAGCAAAGAAAAAAAGACAAACAACTCAAACTAGATCAGGAGTAAATTAAAAAAGAAACAAAGATGTTTGCACTGACGCGACAAGATCCGGAAACAAACATTTAAAGAAGGCGTGAACAACCTGCGCACTGTGCAAATGTTTTCACAGCGTGTAAATCTCAAAATATAAATTTCCGGAGTCAAAAAAGTCAGAACGTGAATTGAAAAGTAGAAAAATAGTATCACACATACATACAAAAGAATAATGAATCTTTATATCTGGACGCAATGACTATGCAAACATACTTTTGTTTTTGATAGTTGAACAGAGGACGTAATTTTTCTACTCATATTTGATATAAGATATGTCACATGAGAAATCATTAACATCTATAGCGAAAAGTAGAGAATGTCATGCGGTTATCTAAATTGATTATTGTTTTATGTTTATATCAAAGTATAATCCTCCTTCATGGAGTTTTCTTAAAGTTAGGGGCAATATATAATTGATTTACTGTTGCGTGGTGCTATTTTGATAAAGCGGAAACTGAAGCAATCACGCACACATATAAGATTTTTGTGTACTAACTTATAAAGAGTTATGGTTGTAGCATATCGATAATAAGCAAATTTATCGTACAATTTTGTAATTGGCCAATATTAAAGAAGCGATGTTTCAAGATAAATTGTTTGATATGTTGTTGTAACCTTGTTGTTTTTATAACTTATAATAAGCAGTTTAATAAAGATGACGCAACGAAGAAGTGGTATATATGGACCACGTCTTTGGTCAGATCGTTTGCAATCAAATTATAGTGCTTTAACCGAGGCTGTACTTTAACTATTTTTCACGGCAGTGACTGATACGAGTAGTGATACCATGCATAACCACATTAAAGAAGAGCATTTCTATGCTAAAGCAGACGTACTGCGTTTGGATAGTTTCGTTGAGATGAGAGTAGGAAAGTAAAGCTTGCGAAACTCAATTTGGGTTATTCATTCAAGTATACAATCATTTGAAGAAATGCGTGCATTCAGTATTTACAAACTGTAGTCAAAAACTATTTTATCGTAGTCTCAAGTCTGTTGTCAACATCTCAAAGTCCCTATTGGCAAATTCCTCTGGCTACAGCTGTGACAGAAACCTTGGCTTTTTCAGGATATTGTGAAATTTTTTCATTATAGGTGTGGTTTTTTCGGTTCAATTTGGTTTGAGGGGGCTTAAACTTCAGATATACATGTGGTTTAATTTATTACATTTTTGAATTATACATGAAGTAGTGGGGTCTTTTGGCACTGACATTATATATAAATACAAGGAAATAGAAATTTGCAGATCAGTTTCATTTCTTAACTTGTGGCGAGAAATTTCCATCTTGATACGCAGTTATGTCAATACATTAACGGTTCATATCGCGTAATTAGTGCTGAGAATTTACAAAATGAATGCTATTTCTTTGATTAAACCGCGCTTCTAGAAAGTAAAAGGTAAAATGAACAATCAAAGGTAAAGTTTTATCAACTGCATGAGGCATCTGTGTATCAGAATTCAGTATTTGATAATAATTTCTTCATTCGATTTATTTGATTTTGAGCAACTGAGCTTTTATATCATTCTGTATGAAACCTGGCCAATATAGCAGTGGCTTATTGTTATTTTCTCCCAGCAACACTCACACAGGATCTGCAAAATTGCTTCCTCTTTCCGAGTTTCAGGGAGCTCATGTCTCTCGTCCCCCCCTACTTTCTCTATATGCGCCTATTTTTATGTGATCTTGAATTTGTCGTTTATCGTGTTGACAGCAAACTATTTAGTCGACGTACATTCCACATGTATTAACCAAATGGTGGGTAGAAATATGCAAAGGTATTTGATATATCTGGTAAACTGAGCATTGTCAAATTGCATGTAAATCAAGCGAAAACGTGCCAGAATGAGGGTATGTACTTATACCCCGATATTTTGACGCTTGTATAGTTAAATATCGATATATCGCAACCCAATATATTTTAAATGGTAGTCGTAGAGTGAAGTACTTATAGCTCCTAAATC
This sequence comes from Dendronephthya gigantea, assembly GCF_004324835.1. Lineage (NCBI taxonomy): Eukaryota > Metazoa > Cnidaria > Anthozoa > Malacalcyonacea > Nephtheidae > Dendronephthya > Dendronephthya gigantea. The sequence goes on along the minus strand of NW_021163010.1, from coordinate 3,197,815 downwards.
ACTTCACGTGTTTCCTTTTGACATGCAAGCGCAATTAGGACAAGTGCTGTGTTTAAATTTGAAGTACTTTCAAACAATGCAATGATTGGCCTTATGACTTTTGTGCTCCGAAACATTTCAAAAATGTTGGAAACAAGTGCTTTAGGGCGTGATACTTGGCGTGCACTTTGGCAGACATTTTTGTTGGCGTTGCGCTAAAACACGAGAAAAACGTTTGTCCCTACGGTGCAGCACATGTATGGTCATAGTCCAGGAGTATGACCATTGACCAACGACCCAGAATTTTTTTTACAGACGCGTGTTCTAAATTAACTCAACAAGCTTGTCATGGAAAAATTTTATCTCTTCCCAGGTCTTGAGGAATGTTCTTGAACAAACAATCAAGATCATCTTAATTAGGACAAAATAGGTTTAACAAACGTATCTCTATGGAATAACTTGTAATAAAAATTCATGCATGCGATTCTTCTGACCACGTGTTCTGACCGACAGCTAGTGTAGATAAATGATGCAAAATAATATCGGTTACACATGATATGTAACCTTTCAAAGTCAACCTTTCGGGATTCATATAACGACTACAATACACATTTTTCACAATAAGAAACTGTTTATTTGTTTATTTGACATAATTAACAACAAAACACATTATTGTAAAGATTTTGGCAGAAGTCGTCCTGTTGAACTACCATATACAGGTCAGTGGTCCAAAGATTAATAAGGAGTTCGCTATTCAGTATTGTTCGAGGTATTGTTCGCTTATGTAGTATTTAATTCGAATCATAGTAGTCCAGTGTTAATCAGATTTCTTTTTCCTTTCATTGCTGGATGTACTTGCAGTTTGCTGAGGATGACGCAAAAAAATCGCAGCCAGAGTATTTTCCAGGGGGGCGAGAGGATCAGTTTGATCGGTGAAGAAGAAGAGCAGTTGAAACGTGGCCATAAAAATGGTGAAAATTAATGACAAACTTGAGAGGTTGACAGCCAACAAGCCTTTTACTTGCAAGGTGAATATACAACTCATCAGAATAGAGATTTTTGTAGTACTAGAAAAAAGAGGAACTGCATGAATTCAAATTGTTTCACTATAAATTGAAATTTGAAAAGTGTCATGGCAATCATTAGAATTCTTATTTTCTAAGCTGGTTCCTATTGCTATGGACACACTATTAAGAATAAACTGTATGTATAATGTTTGAAATGAAGTGCGGTACAATTTATAAAACTTACAAGGTTGGTAGATGGAATTCAATTCGAGGTGTCCCAAGTCCTACAATCTGATGAACAAATGGTTTGAGCACCATGCTACCACAACCTAATAGAAAGAAAAATCTTGTAAGAAAAAGGAATGATCATGTTTCTTGATCAAACTATGAATATGATGATTTGTCAGAATATTTTTTCAGCTCTAATGTGAACACACAATACAATACCTCTAATACTACCACAAGCGATGATTATAAACAAAGCATTAGGAAATAGTGAAACAGCCAGATTCAGGCCAACAAGAATACACTTTATTCTATACACTTCTTTAACTAAAATCAATGCAATCTGTAATATATAAAATAAACATTTCATGTTATACTACCAGTAATGACCTTCACAAATCACATTGTCTGTGTTTCCAAGGGGTATACAATCTTTGTGCATTGTAATTTTCTTCTTAGTGAAATGTTTGACTCAATTCTCTATTTACCCTGATTGGAAGAAATGTCACAAGCCTTATGAAAACATCAAATGGAGAGAAATGCATCAAATACCTATAAAAATAGAGTAATAAAAATAGTATAAAACTATATGGCAGTTGCATTGGGTTCATTGCTAAACAATACAAATTTAAATAAAGTCATTCCAAGTTTGAGTAAAAAATTGTAATTACAATAGGAGAAAGGTTTACCAAATTAGTATAAGTATGAGAATAAGATTGCTATTCGCAAATGGTTTAACAGGAGGAATTCCCAGCATTAAACTTTGAATAACAGAACCAGCAAAACAAAGTAGTACTGATGAAAAAACACTTCCAAATGGATTGGTACTAGCAAAACTGGATCCTATATGGTAAGTGATAAAAGTATAAGCTTTATGAATATTAAAAATATCCACTATACACCATAAGTAAAAAATATGAGGGGAGGTGCAGTAGTTCAACTCTTAAAATTGAAGGTGAATTGTGGAAATTTATTATGGAAATTTATCATGGATTGCCTTCCTAATTAGATGGATTTTTTAGAGAGGGGCTGGGATGCAAGAGATATGACATGCACACATCTAGCTGGTTTACAAAGGCTTACTGCTTACTACAGGTTGCAAGATTATTAGGATCACAGACCCAAATTACTAGCTGTGCATGAGCCAAATACTATAGTTAGCCTGCATGTTGCTTACCTAATTTTAGTGCACTTTTCCCTGGGCAAATTGTATTAATATTCAGGCTTGCATGGCATAAAGGGTGGGGCACCAATAATATGGCATTATCTAATGCACAAATATTTCCTGTACTAAATCAAAGCAAGTATTTAAATAAATAAAATTAAGCCCGAGAATAATGTGTATTCTGTATGGATGGACTCAGGCAGACCAACGTAAACCCTCGCTACATACCTTCAGATGTTCTTATTTTAAGAATAACTGTAATAAAATGTACCACAATAAGAAGTGTTGATATAGGATACTCATGAAGTGAATCAGCTGCAGAATGGAAGTGATCTTGCAAGCCTGAAATTTCTAGAACCTGAGATGAGGCAGTCACTGCTTTGTTCAAGACATGAAGTAATGTTTTACAAACGTCGTCCTTGATTGACTCTACTTCGTTCATCGTACTGCTATTAAATTTTGTATCTCTGTAAGAGACTCACAAAGCCAATCAATGAATTTGAAAATTATTCTACGATGGAATTTTTTAAAAATTATAAAATCCAAGACAAATGAGCACTGATTCAGTGTTTATTCTTCGAATTTCGTAATTTTACATATTCGAACAATCTTCGATATCTTGGAGTGATTATGCAGTTATGGATGCATCATATTGACGGCAATCTCGTCCCCAGGGTCTTCTTCGATTAGACGGTAACAGCAATATTGTTAGTTGTTACAATCACCGAGCTAGTGTTACAATCCATATACAAACCTGCAAGAACGAGATTGACATACCTTATATTATTCGGCATAGGTCATGTAGTAAAAGCTAGAGAAGAGGGTAAGCAACTTATTGTCTTTCTACATCGAGTTCATTTTTCCTGAAAGACAGTGGTGTTGCCTAGCCTCAACTCGCTTCTATTAGATGTCTTGGTCCTGGATAAGATTCAATCATAAAGTGTAGATCGCTTGTTTCTTTACATTTATTTCAACTTTTAAGTAAGCTATCTGGCACGAAAAACTCGCACTGTTCATAGTATTGAGGTTGAGTATTCAGCTGAAACTATTTCCACTTATTACGATGACGAATATATCCCGCTTTATCTTCGGCGTTCCTTTTCGAGGTTTATGAGCGCAATATTTTCACTTTTCAGGGTAGATATATTTGGATAAATGGTTAGTTGATTCTAAAAAAACAGTTTTTAATGTTGTTGTAATTGTTTTTACCCGTACGAATACCATGAAAGTCTCCCAAAAATGGGATATATTTGTCATCGCGAAAGAATTACTACTTGCAATAAATTTCCTGCATATGTTCTTTATCAAATCTTAGGAATTAAGAACGCAAAGGTGATTGATATTGATCATGCAGCATTTGATTAGACAAGTGAGCATCTATCGCATATTCGAAGGTGTTTATCGTATTTTTTACTCAGTTTATATTATTTTAAATTTAAAGTATTATTATTTTAATTACATAGGTATTGCAGTTAATCTATTAGACCCCCATGTTACTGATATGGTCCATGGTTTCAGGCCTGTATTGGTTAAAATTCCAGTATGTACAGACACAAAAATGTTCTGACTAAGGAAAAACTACAAATGTTCTTAATAGATAGGTCAAATCAAGGCATTAGTCAATATATTAACAACAACTTTAGGGAAATCTAAAAATGGCGAACAAATATCCTTAATTTTAAGAGTTTGAAAAGAGCTTTTAATGATATCGCTGGTTCTGATTCCAATTATCCTGTCTTGGCTGAGGAACATCAGGGCCTGTCCATTCTTGCCCGCCACCCCAGTACCCCTGAGACTGATTATAAAAGCCACCTTGCTGCGTTGGATTCCCACTGTTTGAGCCTCTGTAATAACGCTGAGAAGAACTGGCATTTGGACCTGGATAATTGGATGTGGCATCATAGTCTCCCGGTTGATTGCGTCTATAACTTTCATTTGGATGTTGATAGGTTCCCTGTCTTGGATCCGAGCTCTCCTGTTTCACCGGGTACCCTTGTGATACACCAGCACCGTAGCCGGATTGCGAGTTATCATTTCGTCTTGGAAGACCTGAATAGTTGTTATTCTGATAATTTGATTGAGGATTTCCAGCTGGACTGTATTGGCTATAATTGCTCCCTGAATCCCGATGAAGATATATTCCAGCCTGACCTACTTGGAAACCAAAGCTTTTTCCTGGTTGATCGTGATATGATCCTCTGTCACCTTGGTTACCTTGAGGAATGGCAGCTTGATGGTAACTGTTACCTGGATTTCCTTGTGCATAACTCCAATCACCTTGACCATGGCGATATCCTTGACCAGCTTGATGATAACCAGAGTTGACCGGTGGGTGTGATTGCCCACCCTCACCTTGATAACGCTGGGGACCAGAATGTTGGTTGTTTTCGGAATTCTCACGTGGAAATCCGCCCCTAATTACACGACCCGGTTGATACCCAGGATTTCCGCTGGACTGTCCTTGATGCAAACCTTCATGACCATGGGTATGGCTACCTGCTGTTTGCGTGGTATGGTTGTAACTTCTTCCTGATTGCTGGTAAGTGGTTCCCTCGTTCTTCTGGTGTTGTTGATTGTATTGCTGTTGACCTTCAGAATAAGTATTCTGTTTTTGGTAAAACCCTTGTCCATGTGAGTTGCCTGGGTGACTCTCTTGCACTGGAACAGTGGGCTGTCCTCTGTGATGGAAATTCTGGGGGTCATTAGGGTGTTGATATCCACTTGCAGAATTAGTACTTTGATGTTTTTCACCAGGCAATTGATTATCATGTTCACTTCTACATTGATTGAAATCTGAGTCCCCATACTTTGGCTTTTTGAAATCAGTTATTGGTTCAGCCTTTACAGTCACCTCATCTACTGGTCTTTTCTTCTGTTCTTCCTTCCAATTTCCTCCTTCTTCATTAAACTCCCTGACAAGCTGTTGGGACCTTTCTCGGTTTTCTTCAACATACCAGACTTCATCAAAACTCTCACCTTGCACAGGCAAAGTAAAGTTGGACTTCATCTCCATAAAAGCTGATTCGGGGACAACCTTACCATCTCGACGCACAACTTCGGAATTTCTTTGCATCAGAACAGAATTCTCATTGACCATCACAACAGCAATCCGGTGATACCCTTGAAAATTTCCCATCTTTCTACGACGGGCATTTGGATACACATTAGTTTGATCCAAGATATAATTACGATTTTTGTGTTTAGCCACTTTTAACATTTCATTTAGGATTCCTGTTGCTTGCTTTATGAGAGCATCCCAACGACCATGATAATTCCTTTTCCTTCCCAAGCCCATCACTTTCATTTTGACTAAAATATCGTTTGTTCCAAGAATATTGTACTTCTTTTCTGGATGATCTTTCACATATTTGTCCAGCCATGTGGTCTTGCCACTGGATGGCAAACCAACCATCATAAGCACCTCGCATTCACAGCGATCTTTAGGTGGTAATGGAGGTGCACTTAGCATCTGAGGTGGTAAGTGCTGGATGAGATAAAAACTTTGAACTGGTGGAAAGTAAGTGTTAAATCCTCCAAAATTAGCAATGAATCGCATATTTTTCACTGAAATATGAGGATAAAATATTTTCCCATCTGCTTCTGGGCCCAAACGAAATGCTACATCAAGATATTTTCCATTCTTTGCAAAGAATATTGCTTTTGGAACAGCATCCAAATCAATATAACACATAATGACATCATCTGTGCTATATGGTTCTCCATAATTAAAAAACCTGTTGTTACACGAAGCTTTCCCAGTTCCCCCATACCCATATGACAATGGTGCTTCACCTACAGCAAGAGGAGACATATCAACTGACCAACCAACTCTCATGACATGCGGCTTAGTCTCTGTGTCTGGCATATGTACTTCTAATTTCTCTTTCACAAGAACTTCATAACACACCTATGTAAATACAAATAATTTGCACTGTGTATTAATTTAAAGTTTAAAACACCATTGTTTATAGCAATCACAAGGTTCGATTTTGGTAATTTGGTGCCTAAAATTAACAATACCTTGCCTCTAGACACACCCTGAGTAGCTCTAGCGCCTGCCCAGATATATTCAAAACCGTTTTTATGCAGTGATGATCCAGTCACTCCATCTGATTCTATCACAAAATTCAAGTCACTATTGTACTCATCTAAAAACACTGCAGCGCCTCCCCCGTTGCCTGAGAATGTACTCATATTTGATACGTGGATGTTTTTCTCCAAAACATAAAAATTGAACAGTTAAACGCAGCTTCACTAGGGTAAGTTATTGCTTTTAAAAACTTGCAGAAAGAAAGCATCATTCATCCTTCAACTTACGTTTTTTTCGTTTGCATTGGAAGAACTTGATGTAAGCTTAAATATGATGAACTGCAAAGATGGCGGCAGAGAAGTATATTAAAAGCAGTGATGTAAAATGTAAGGTTTCACGGTTTTCACGCTTGTGTTAAAATAATATTTTGTGAAGAAGATGGAAGACTCAGACAACGAAGTCGAGGAGTTTGCTATAACTGATTATGACTTGCAAAATGAGTTTTTCCCTGGCCTTAAACGTCGAAAGATGACTAAGGAACAAACAATGTTGGGTATCTGGGCAAGCAGGGACTCCGACGACGATGAAGTTGGAGACAAAAAAAGGAAAGCAAACTATAGTATGCCAATGCAATTTATCAGTGGTGGTATTGTTAAAACCAAGGATAAGGATTCCTTGATTGGTAAGTGTCATTCGGGAATGACTCATTCCCAATCAATAAGACAATAACTGAATGAACTGATTAACTGTAGTCTAGTTGCTCTCATGTTGTCCTTCTCCCGCAATAATATGGGAAAGCATATTTCTTCCCATTGCTATTAACTGCTATTAACCTTTATCAAGTGAGCATGACATTTACATTTTCTTTAGAGGAAATATTAGCAAAGGATGGTTCACGGGAATCTTCTCCATCAGGAAGAAAACATGAAAAACCACGGAAACTGTTTCATGAGTCCTCCAGCAAATCTGCTGGAGTATCAAGTCAGTCTGATCCAGGTATAAATCATATGTCCACCAGAGTTTTGTGAAGCATTTTTCATCCAACAAATACTATATAAATGAAGATACAGTGTACAACTAAAAATACCAACGATAATGTAAACTAATGTATAAATTAGCATGTCTTATTTGCCAATTGATCAGAAATCTGCTTCATCTTACAAACATATATGATGTACCCCATGCAGGTTTAATAACAAAAAAGTTAAAATGATGTACAGTACTCTGCAGTATCATAACTGAATAATTAAAATATGGTAGAGAAATGCTTTGCTTTTTTTTCCAGATAACAAAATTTATGCAAGAATGATGCAAAGAAATGCTGGGAAGTATGTGATATAAAGAATGCTGTACACATATGTATGTGAATTACAAGCATATTCTGAGTATCGAAAATGTACGTTTTTTATAGGGACTTTGCATCATGGGAACAGCATACCAAAGGTTTTGGTACAAAAATGTTAAAAAAGGTAAAAGTAAACTATGTGCTGCTCCTTGTTACACCTGGGAGTGTGCTCTGTTGTAAGTTAACTTTGTGTAATTTTATCACACTGTGCTCAAAACCAACACTTGTAACTTTATATTTGTTTAGATGGGTTATGAACCTGGAAAAGGTTTGGGAAAAGAAGGACAGGTATAAACAAACATAACTTTTATATGTACAGATTTACATGAGATAATTCAATGCATGCACTGCATCTATTTTCAAACATGCATTTTGAATGGCATTTTGTATGAATTTTTAAAGTACTGGTAAGACAATAATTGAGGGCATAGAATGAAATTTATTGTTCCACCTGGGTACCGTACATAATTTACAGAGAGGCGTCAAACAGCATTACAGTATCGTTTGTTTTCTTTGTCATTACCGTACTGTAGGGCATTGCCACCCCAGTGGAGGCCTTCAAACGAGGTGGACGTGGTGCACTCAGTTATTATGGTCCTGAAAAACATACGAAAAAACAAGAGGTAATGAGTTGGTTTCCTTCTTTATGCGTACATCTTCTTTATGCATTGCATATGCATGCATAACTACATGTGTTTTCCTGCATGTTTTACTTGTAATTACCCCAATGGATTTGTGTTAAATAGCCTTGAAGTTTGGTATTGCTGGTTGCTATATTTTAAAAGTATTCTATGATAGTTTAAGAAAGATCATTTGATATCATTAGGTTCAATTACCTGAGGAGGATCTCGAAGAACAAGAGTTTCGTCAACAACTGAGTCAGTGGAGAAAGTCTGATGTAAGTTTAGAGAACATTGATATTTTCAAAAAAGTAAATTTGTTGGGTTCACAACAAGTAAACTCTGTAAAGAGAGGAGAATACTCCTCTTGATGTTTAAATAAACACGGAAGACATTGAACGATGTCTTTGCCTGTCAAATAAGTCAAACAATAAGTTTTAGCCAGTGAACAGTCTTGTTGGTTTTGTCATAAAAATATATGGCAAAGAAAATAGTTCAAGACTCTATATCGCTGTTACCAAGCAAATTGTGTCAAATTCTTTGATAATGTACCTATTAGATTACGCTGTAGATAGATTTTGTACATTGCCAATAGTCAGACCAGGCTTTAATTGCTAAAAATCTACCATTTGCAATGCCTCAAAGTTGTTTGCAATTTTTTAGGTGAAAGGAAAACCAAAGTATGTTTACAAAACTGTTGACGAGGTTAAGGTAAGGTTAATATAATGCTACCCACGGTCGTAAATACATTAGTTAGAGAAACGTAATCACTTTTGTAGGCTGGGGCGGTTTTTAAAAATAACGGAAACCGATTATAACTTAGCTATCTTTATAATATCCTGTTTCAGGCAATAGGAAAAACTAAGAAACCAGGCCTGTCGTTGTCGACGAGTAATATTAAGGTAATGTTATGATAAAATGCAGCGAACTCACATCATTTCAGTTGGGAAAACGCATGATTTTTGTAAAACAGGTTGTGGATATGACTGGACGAGAGGCTAAGATATTGACAGGTTATGGATCATTCGCTACACAGCACGCTAATCCTGAAGATGAAGCAACAGGTAATGTTCTTTAGGAATGTTGGCACGATTAATAAAACCTCTTCTACAGCCGATTAATAAAACCACGATTAATAAAATCACGATTAATAAAACCTATTCCTGCCACTTTCCGAAAAACTTTAAAGCAAAACGTTCAAATAGAATCCAACTTGGCCTGTGTATTTATTGAAAAGCATGCAACCATACACGGTATAGTCTAGCGCTCTAGCTGCTTTGGTAGAAAACATTTTAGTATTTGGTCGAATTGATAAGCTTTTACAATCTGCTTATTTCTCCTCTCCCAATTTTCGAATCCATTCTACCAACATGCAGTCCTGAATGACGGCCAGTATATTACTAATTGTCTCACTATACAGACTCTTGTACGCTCCTCAATCCGAAATAAAAGAAATATTAATGAGGCTTTTATGTTTAGTGTTACCTCACGAGAAGAATGATCGTGCATTTTCACTTCCCGAACTGGAGTATAACTTGAACCTTTTATTGGACTTAAGTGAATCAGAAATTGTTCAAGTGGACAAACAGTACGTTTTTTGTTGTTATTACTCCAAAGTTGATCGCCATGCATGCGATCCATTTTAATTTTCAATTTCTTTTAAATGAAATATTTTTTGCTAATATATGTAATTATTATTATCCTCTGGTATACATACTGTATCTTCCCTTCGATATATGCATAACAGGCACATCATATGAATATATATGTGAGCTGTAATTCGGACTGTACTCTTTACCGATTCGTAGTCTTCATCATATACACGATTTTTTCCATTAATCATTAAATTATTGTTACAGACTCCGACACGAACGAGATTTAATAGTAAATTTAAAACACGAGGAAGAAAGACTTTCTAAAGAAATTAACCAGGAAGAAAGTGATATGAAACAATTGATGGATGTTATGAGTATTATTGAAAAGTAAGTACTGTACGTATTGTTTTAATCAGTTGAATGATTTATCTGTTACAGTAACCACTGACGATACTGAGAGGACTGAGAGACGTGCTGATGTTTGAATTTGAAGGATACTGTATTGATCGACCTGAGTTAGGCCTCAGAATTGGAATATCAGGCACTTTAAAATTTAGTACAAAGTTATATATACTGTACGGTTGAAATTCCAGGTGCAGACAGCAAAGTACTGGAGCTTCCAATGAAAGTCTAACGTTGCAAGATTGTGAAGTTCTTTTTGAAAAACTACAAAATGAATTTGCTGATTTATACAAAGTTAGTCTCCATCAAATGTATAGATTCGAACAGTACATTACTTGTAATGTTGAAATTATAACATCTAGTTCTGACGGTCATTTTAAGATTAGTCGTCCAGTTAACATTTGTCTCATTAAATCATGTTTTACGTAATATTGTACTGCATACCCCCTGATGAAGTATCTTCATTTCTATATATAGATGTACGAGTTAGTTACAATGGCTGTTCCACTGGTGTTTCCAAAGGTATACTATAGAATATCAGGTTATTTAATTGCACTTATTTATAATGGAGTATTTTTATCTACTGTTTGTGTCGGTGACAAGAAGACATGTTCAGAGGCCTAGGGGGGCTTTACAGTGAAGGGCAAGCAATATCGCAGTGTCCCGACGACTATATTTCAGATTAAGGACCATCTAGAAATCATGATGACTATATTTCAGATTAAGGACCATCTAGAAATGTGGAATCCACTTCAGAATCCATGTTATGGTCTGGAACTGGTTAAAAGATGGAAAAGATTACTTGAGGGAGACAAACCTAACGCCTTCACATTAACTACAGGCCCGTCTTTAGATCCAAACAGGTGAAATGTATTTTGGAAGATCAAATCATACAATGTATCACAAATTTCAACAACATGCATTTCTTCATGTACTGCAGCATGGACACATACGAGAGATTGATTTGGGAAATTTGGATGCCAGTCTTAAGAAGATACGTAGGGTAATATTATCATGTAATATGCGTGAATACAGTATTGATGATTATATCTGTTTATTGATTATCATAAATTATTAAGTGAGGAATAAAATGGTAACCCACCCCCCATGCATTTTGTTTCTCAAAGTGTATGGAATCCACGTAAATGTGATAGTCTGGTTGAACTTCTTGAAAATTGGCTGCCCCTTCTTCCATCTTGGATTTATGACAATATTCTTGATGAAATAATACTGCCACGTTTGCAGGTGAGAATACGACAGATTTATAAACAAACACCTCTTTGTTGCTGACAGCTTTATTAATGATGTAAATATACAGTTACGTCATGATTTTTCCTTCATTTATGTCAAGGCCGAAGTGGAGTCATGGAATCCTCTTACTGATCCCGTTCCTATACATTCATGGATTCATCCTTGGTTGCCATTGATGGGTAAGATATAATAAACTTATACCCGCTACTATCTGGTGCAAATCGTCTGTCTCTCAGTAATATAGCGTTGATTTAGAAAGCAATGGGATCGGTGATCATATCATGTTCGTATTGGAATTTTATATGAGTGCTTTCACGTGCAGTAATGCTGTACATATACATGAAACTGTTCCATAAATGTATTTTAACAACAACTGTAGGTGAGCGACTTGAAGTGCTTTATGTTCCAATACGTCACAAGCTAAGCATGGCTTTAACAAACTGGCATCCCTCGGATCCTTCTGCCAAATTAATCCTGGAACCTTGGATTAAGGTGAGTCAGCAAATACAGGTTTGAGTTGTTTTCGATATAGCCATCGTTCAAGGCGGTTCGATTGGAATAAATAGTGAAAAAGTACATTTTAGCAGGTCAATAATTTTAGCAGCGAATATTCACTTCACATTTGAAGTTGAAAGGGACAATATTTTTTATTGTTTTTGGCTGCTCACTTGGCAAGGAACGGCGCCAAAGTTTGTGTCGTTGCCTCGATTAAACAGTTAACAAGCTGTTCCACGGTATAGCTAATCTCCTTAGAACGACTGGACGTTCATTAGCTGGAAAAGTTCACTTAGTTTATTAGTCAATGTTTCAGAGTTTATCCAGCTCTCTTGCATGACTGGCGCATAAATTAAATGACACCATGTAGTTACGGTCACTATATACGGAATAAATTTCGATATTTCGTATATTAATTGAGCCTTACATGTTCTCTTTTATTACAGTCCATCACTAAATTATAGTTGACAATTCCTTTTTAACAGGTGTTTTCCAAGGGGACCTTGGACGCTTTCGTACTTCGCTCAATATATCCAAAATTGTCGCAATGTTTGTCAGAATTTGTCATTAATCCACATCAACAACATCTTGGTGAGCACAAAAAAATGGGGAGGAACAGAAACAAACAATTTAATTAAAACCCGACTTAAGAGCCCTGGGTATATTAGAGAAATTCAGTAAACACGTGCTAATGTCTAAACGTTGTGAAAATTAGGTGCATGGATATTGCGTGATATGCTCGTCTAGGAGGGGGGGGGGGACTACATGCGTGTAGCTATAAAAAAGTTGATACCTTTTTCCTACTAAATCAAATGTTTTAGAGCCTTTTAAAAGCGTAATGACGTGGAGATATATAATTCCGTTTCAACATTTTATCAGTCTTCTGGAGAAACACTTCTTTCCCAAATGGATGCAGGTAGAAAATATGATTTCAAAAACACAAAAAAATTTATTCTACATTTCTATAAATATATCTATTATACTGCTCTAGTTTCAGGCCTTTTTTTGTGAACACCCACTCCTTTAGATCACCCATCCGCATGCGGCACATTTTATTTAATATTTTTGTGTGATAACATATGATGAACAGGGTAGCTACTGTACCATGCACTTCAAGATATTATTTTTTGTTAGGTTTTACGTAATTGGTTAAATAATCAACCCAACTATGATGAAATCACTAAATGGTAAGTTTGCAAGAAATTATCATGCAATGATCAATTTGAATTATAATATCAAATTTAAACGAATTTTCCATTCCAAATGATAATTCCAGGTACATGGGCTGGAAGTCGATGTTTGATGATCAACTTCTCAGCAATGCAACAGTAAAAGGTATCCTAACCTGCGGCTTCATTCTTTTTAAAATAGATTCATTCACAAATTACAGGATATGATATGTCTGTCTAAGTTTATCCTCTTGACGAATGACCGTCTGCACGCGTTCGCCGAAGTTTACTTGTGCGACCTTTAGAATCTCACTGGCAGATTCGCTTACAAGCGAGATAACAACATGCCTATAGTTTCAATTTAGTTCCAATTTGATTTTTAAAAAATATTTTTATTAAAAATTACGACTCTGTGTCCTAGCTCAATTTAATCGTGGTTTGGACATCATGAACCAAGCTGTTTCATCTCCAGTGAGTCTACAACAACCTGGGGCACGAGAAAATGTCGCATACTTAACAAACACTGAAAGAAGGTATATGCATGTAGCTGGCCAACCTCTCAGAGGGAAAGATTATTCTGTTTATATTTCAATTGAGTCTTGCTTTTCAAAGCGCCAATCTCATGGACTTTGTTCACATGCAGTTTTGCTTGATCCCCTAAACTTGTTTTTTCTAAATTTTGTTTTACCAATCGCACCCCAGCTGTCAATCCCTGCACTGTGGCGATTTTTACCTAGAGCAAAAGTGCACTAGATAATAAAAATATCGTGATTTTTTTAGGAGAGAAGCAGAAGCTAATTCCTCTATTAACAAACCAAGACCTCAAGTATGTTTCAGCTTCAAAAATATCTCCATAAGTGAGATAATCTTTGAAATATTTTAGGCATGCAGGTTTATATATACTTAGGAAACACTGGGTAACTTCTTTTTTTAAAGTATAACATATGAAAGAATCTGAATTTTTCATATCATCTACGATTTGCATGTATAAAAGTGTGATGTTTCGATCCTATAGTAAGTAATTGGAGTATAATCATGTCCATATAAGCTGGTATATTATTAATGACATGCATGCATGATATGTACCTAACACAACATATCTCATTTTGTTTTAGACGGAACCCGCAAGAAATACCACGGAGCAGAATATACCAACGAATTTCAGAGATTTGTTGGAAAAGATGGTAAGAATCGTCGTGATAAGATAAAAAGTAGCTATATGAACTGATTTAAATTAAGTTATATTCTTTTGGAATTTATGTGTTTTTTGCCTTTTTATGTTACTTCATACTTTTCCAATGCGCCCTGACAGTATAATTTATGTTATACGTTGTTTTATGAATTTATGTAGTCCAATGTTCTTCATGTAACTTTTTTCTTGATAACATGCATTAAGCAATAATGAGATAAACTCAGTGTATATGTATCTCTTTCAGGCAAACGAATACGACATCGCGTTCCTACCTATCACAGGCAGACGTTACGAAGGCAAAGCTTTGTATTCTTACGGAAAACTCACGATCTTTATTGAACGAGGGGTTGTGTTTTATCAAGCCCCGAATGGAAGTTTCAATCCTGTTTCTATAACGAACCTTGTAAATTTGGCAAAATAGTTTGCCGGCTTACCGTAAACGTTGTACAGATGCTTGGCTTTCGACAACTTTCTTCTACTAACAAGTTCTGTTGACCACGATAAAGAGGCTCGTAGTTGACTGCTTCTCTAGTATTCGTAGTCTATTGCATTGTGTACATCGATGCTGCATGGGTAGTATCATAGCATATTTATTGGTAGCAATTGTGGCGAGTTCTTGCTGTCTGCATGTAATGCTCAACTGTTGCCCTACGGCAAAATCTTCAAAAAAATTTTTTCATCTTTGTGGTATGAAAAGTAGATATGGGCTACATGACAATCACATGAATTATCTTGCCACAAATTCTCTGCTGAAATTTGTAGGAGTAATACCATAAACGCATTTTCGTACGCGAAGCAGTGGGGCAGCCCGATGTACCCGCTAATTTAAACAGATTTTCTAAATAAAGTTGAATTTATGTATACCAAAAGACTGGTAATATGCGATTCTGTCTCATACAGTAAACTAAGTCAACTGGTCCTAGTTTGGGACTGCATAGTGTACCCGCAGATTTAATTATCTGGTTACTGCGGATAGGTGGTGGGCTTATAGGCTATATATATCTCAGTTAATATACCCTGCTGACCGAGGTTCTTGAAAAAAACAGTACAATTTAATGATTTAAGTTAGTCATAGGAGCAAATTGCATGTGAGGTCACTTATTGAGCAGAGACCTTTAGCTTAACCAATAATATGACAAACCGCGAACAGCCAACGGCTAATTTCAAATAACATTTAAAATTACATTTTTTGCACTTTCTCGCCCACAATTTGTCTCAGTAATCACTCTACGTTTGAAAATAATGCACCAATTTTCTCGGCCTCAGAAACCTAGCATTTGTTTTGAAAATTCGAAATGAATGTTTTTTTTTTTTTGCGGTTAGAGCCTAAGAGGGTTATCGTAAACGTGAAGCTAAAGGTCTCTAGTGACACAGTGCTTCCGTTACAATGCTTTCGTCGCTTCCGTTTTAGAAAGAGGTAAAAAACAAGACAATAGTGAGTGCCGTCGAGTATTTTTAGGAACAACTTTCAATAATTATACAAAATAGAAAACCATATGCTTGACATGGCCTATCTTGATGGTCGTTTCGCGGTAAGAATAAGACCAGACTTTAACAACAAAGATCTATAAAAGTAATAAAACCGCATCCATTGGGTGCGAACGCCGTCAGACTTCAAGACAATCTGAATTATCTGATAGAAATCGGTATTTTTATTATGGTTAATTGTTCAAACATTCCGAAACAATTAACCCTTTGTCGTAGGTTATGATGATTGGTTATTAAATAAGAGTCGGTTCCGGTGACTCCATATGCGTTTCTTCTGTGCTATAAACGTCAACGTTATGATTATTTGCTTTGTCCGTCTTTCTTCCATTGCTTGTGCGTTTAGCTTGTCGTTTACAGCGTGAATTTCCCGCTATTTTCAATATGGCTGGTGTCATACTGGAGACTGTATCTAATAAACAACTTATACTGTTCACTTTGGTCCTGTTTGGCATACAAATCATGTTCTTTATTATTGGTGGTACGTTAGGTAAGCTGGAATGTTTCACAATTTGTGATGCTGGTCATTGAATGAATTCCAATACCGAATACTTGCGATAACGTCTGCTGGTTATACGGTTTGTTTGTCGTTGAATATTGAACGTATTTAATTACGTAAATATTTTGTTGATAAATAGGTTGTCCTAAAATCTTTTAAACGCTAGGTTTTCGAATATCTATAGGGCTTTCGACTAGTTTGATCACTTTCGTTGCTGTTTCTATTTTACATACCATATATTTGAAAGGTCAAGTAATTAGTCAAGAGCAGGGGGGGGGAAGTAGAAAAAAAAGATATTAGTCTGTACCTCACAGACCCAGCTTTATAACACAGTTATATAATACAAATCTGCTGTGGGCCTGTGCCTATACACAAATGATATGCCCTTTTATGCCAACTAATAATTTTTGGTTTTAAATGTCCACAATCAGTTTTTTGCCTGGTTCAACCACAAAGAAACCAGGGGGGGGGAGGTATCAGACATCAATATCAGATTAATATAGGGGTATAGTGAGTGTTGTATGTTGTAAAAATCACAGACTTGACAATCTCTTGTGCTAGACTACAAATGAGATATGTAACAGTTAGTTGCAAAACAAATTTCCTTAGTTAGGAAGAAAATTCTAAGTCACCACAAATCTACCAAACTGTATTTTAACCAGTGCTGATAGAAGCATAGCAACAATAGGGTCCCAAATATTCTCTATTCTCTCCCCTATATTCTCTTGCTTGAAGTATCAGATTCAGAGGCATGTAATCAGGAGTTTGAATCACAACTAATATATAGTTAATATTTAACTTATTTCAGCACCACATCCAACTAGTGCCATGCAGCACAGAGCAACAGTATGCAAGGATTCGAAAAGAGGTCAAGGTGATGAATGGTTTGTCCGTGGGGAAAATTGCCAAGAAATTGATTTAACACATGCAGGTGTCACACCGGATCATATTGTATTTACTGTACTTATCCCACACAAAGGGCTGGACATGTCGAGATGGCATCAGTTCCTTGTTGGTGTCATGTCGCTTGACATAACTACCAAAAATAAAAAACGTAAGTAAACTGTAAAAACTCTGTTTCAGGTATCTCAGGGATATATATAAACTGACCCTTTGCATAATAAATTAAGTTTTGATTTTGGCGACAAAAATGGAATTTCTGAAAAGGGCATAGAAAACTTAATGGAAATGCAGAAATATTGTAAAGTATGAAATATATAGCCAAGCGAAGTTGGCAAATTTTGTATACTTTTGTATTACCATAGGCAGCCTATCCTATAATTAAATATGATTTATAGCAATTCACTCGATGCAGGTAAATTTTACGAGCGATAGTTGACTCATTTTTCATCAACTGTTCCTGGCTTGAATTTAAAGTGTGTATAATTCCACTCGAAATTAAGACCCTTTGAACCTCTAGAATTTATCCTATAATTAGTATAATTATTTACCTAAGATAGTATCACGTAACCATATTGATTGGGCTGCCTATGGCTATAGTATTACGTGCGGAAATGTCACTAAATTAGTTACACACCCTGCTCGCTTGTAATAGAACAGTGTACAAAAATTGCTCGGCTGTAAGTTGGTCTATTATGCAAGTAGTCCATTACGACCATTAAAGCCGGTGCGCCATCATAGTCAGTGATCATAGTCGGCTCAATCGAGCCCGTCATTTGATCAAAATCTTAGAAACTATTAGCATACATTTAAAACTAATAATGTTGACATGCAAGAAGAAGGTCACATTATCCCGCTTTAGCCTTTTGACTATAGAGAAGAAAGAAGTGACACCGTGTCAGTGTGAATTGTCTATAGTGAAACACCATCAAAAAAGTTTAAAATCTGTATTATCCATCAATTCGAAAAACCATGAGCACGTCAGCATGCGGTGACGTTAGTGTAGATATTTCCATGCAATGATCATGATTACAATCTCCACCGCAGGGCACTTTCTATCGCCATAGTATTAAATGCATGGTACCGTTAATAGCTACATGTACATACCTTTACCTGTACGCTTTCAAAACGCACGAAATTAGCGAAAAATATACTACGTACGATGTCGATGTTTGGTACATTTATCGATTTTTTATTTAGAATTGCTTTATCTATTATCCAAGTAAAATAATACTGAAGAGCTTTTTAAAAATCATTGAAGGCTATATTTGGTCATAACACAATATATAGACTGATTGTATAAAAAAGTTATATAGCCGGTGTGTTCATTTATATTTTGGATCGTGGACAGTAAGCTTTCTTCGGCTTGACTGAGAAGTAGGCACAGCATTTGGACGTCAAACCGCTGTAGTAATGATATCCACAGCAATGGAAGTTCAATTTCTTGGGGTAAAGTTTACCACAACAGCAGATGTGTGTTTTGGGGTTGTAAATTTGGTTACCACAGTCTAGAAGAAAAATTAATCGTTAAAATCATATACTCCTGATATACTCCTGATAGCGGAATGGGGCAAGGATTTATATAAGAGGAATATTCTGACTTTCTAAACTGATAAATTAGATTATTCCCGGCTACCTTTCTTTTATATATATAATATAAAAAATACTCCTTTTGGTATATTCAACACTACATATTGAGTGCGAGGGCGTTTTAAAGGAACATTGTCTACTTACAGAAGTATGGGCAGTATGAGAATTCAAAACCACAGGCCCATTTTCCACCAACTTTGCAAAGACTATATGAAGATGATAAATGTATTTTGTCAAGACCGGAATTAGCGAAGGGAATTCGAAGATCAGCTTTTCAATATAAGTCTCCAGATTCAAAATATATTTTATAATGCCTACCATTTCATACAGTTACATTTCACGAAAGATCCTGGCTTTTTCCATATTGCAATGCCCAAATGACAAACTAGAGACAAATGTACATGTTAGGAGGCGCGGAAAGTACCTAAGCCTAAGGGCTCTATAGACTGGGCTTTAGCCTTAATCTTTTGCTGAGTATGTAAATGATTGATCCAATTCGTATAACCTCCCTTTGACCTCTTAATCACCTTGACATCTTCCTACTTATATTTTAGTGTATCATGTATGGAAGTATCTCCACTTACATCCTTTATTTTTAAGAACATCAGGATCGTCGTTTTCAACCAAAGCAGTTTCCGTTTCAGTATCTTTATCAGCTTGTTCCTCGTCATTTGGGGCCTCTTCTTCGTACTCTTCATATTCATCTTAAAAATACGATGAATGATAAATCTAATCTACTAGTAAGCAGATTCTATACAGTTGCATGTAGTATCTTGTGGTTGCTTGTAGTATGTTGGCTTGCAAGCGTTTAACAACCTCAAAGAACGATAGCAGAACATCTGAACGGGCTCGCTTAATTGTTAAGGAATTGGATATGTTTAGGCTTTTTCAGGGACGAATATTTATTGTATGCTTGAGAAAAGTTGTCTCCTACCCCTCCCAGCTATTAGCTTTCATGTGCTTGTCCATGTGGTCAAATTTAGGATGTAGGTCTTGAACGCATGCATGACATGCGTATAATAAAACAGATAATAAATGAGGTAGCAATTCATACCTGCTGTGGCTAAGGCGACACCAGCCATCAAAAGGAAACCAAGAATGAATGCAAGTCGTGAATTCATATTGCGTATGTTCTGATCTGATGATTATGTTCTGATCTTTTCTTCAACACTGCTTACCCGAAAATGCATGATTCGCCCTAAAATATCGCCCCTTTATATACTCTAGAATCCTAGCAACTATTGCATGTTGTTATGGTCTTTTACACGTCTTTCTCGTACAAAGAAATCAAATAAACTCTTAAGTATTTTGAACAGCACGTACTTCATTTTCCAAGCTGCTTAGATTGTCTTTGGTCCACTTCCGCGAGCTCTGCACCTTCCGTGAGCCCCGCACCTTAGAAAATAAAATACTTGCATACTGATCCAAATACTTGAGTCAAGTTTGTTTGATTTCTTTGTATCAGATGACTATCAGGTCCTTGGGAATGAAAGCCTCAACGAAAGCGTCTTTTAAATCTAAAATTTAAAAGATTGTTGCTGGTTTAGGTATGGCAGAGTGTGAAAACCGCAAATTTTTTGCATTATTATATATATGTGTGATTTTACAGTTTTCTGGTTAGGCGTGTAGGGTAAAGAGTGTGGGTGGAATGTCATGATTCATTTAAAATTATTGTGTGTTTTCGCAAATGGTTCTGCAATTTTTTAATAAAAAATTGTACACTTGGCCAAAAAAACAATTCCAATGTAGCTAAAGTTGCCATTTATATAGACCAATCAAAACGCTGAATTTGATTTGAATTTTTAACCCTCTGTAGATATTGATAATAATAATAATACATTTGTTCCACTATTTGCATGTGATTGTATAATGTTGAAAAAAGAACTCGACTCGACGAAAGAGCGCGCCTTGGGAAATTTCTCATAGGTCAATATAATTGATTTAATTTCATTATGTGATAATGATGCAGGCATGCAGGGGCGTCATGTTATCAATATTAGACTAATTTTAAGAAAGACCAACTTTTTTTTCAACACCGCTCGGTGATAAAACCGCTATACCAACCGGAAAAACCGTAACATCTGCAGAGCCGGTTGCACGAACCTCTTTAGCTCATAAACGCGGTGGATAAGCTAAATAAATAACACTTTCATACAAGTTGTGAACGATTAAACTTCAATCTGATACGCTTTATGCTGTTGTAAAAACTATTGTTGTTTACATTCATTCGTGGTAAATTTGCAGTCTTGTTCATTTTTCGAGCATATCCACTTAAGCGAAACGCGGGTTTCGTATGGTTAACTCGATCCATCCAGTTTATCCCCCACTTTTAAAGACAGATTTCCGTCCGTCTACCTGTAACTCGGTTCAACTGTGATATTGCGAAGAGAACGTGTTTAATTCGTTTTATTTAGAACAAGTTCTTCCTTCCATAGTTACAAGTTCTTCCTTCCATATATATAATATATGTATATACCTTATAGCGGTCAGTTCGAAAGTTACCTTCGTAATAGGCCTAATAAATATTACCTTACATTGCATAAACTTAGAAAGGAGCTAAGCTAATGTGTTCCTGGCTTTGACTGTACGTCTGCAAGTGTATGTCAGAACTACAGAAACTACATTATATCGTGCACTAGGCTTTTATCTACGTTTTTCATGTACCGTTGTGATGGCCTTCTCATGAAGGAAAATCATGAGAAATCAACGAGCAAATTCGAATGAATAGTTGCATGGGCAATATCTATACACTTAATAATAATACGAATAACGAAAAAGCTCTCTTTCAGGCTCTTGCATGCACATGATCATACTCTGAAAGCATACAGTTTTTTTCCACATATTTCCGGCTTTGCTGTGAAAGCTACTTGGCCTGTGTAGGAGTATCAAAAATCTAGTTTTAACTATGTCATTCAATGACTACAGTTGCAAAGACCAACTTTGTGTATGTTTGTCCTTACAGACTAGTTTAGTGATATTTTCTTTTTTCAATTCAAGTGCGGACAGTGTAATTATATATAATTATTATTAATCATTTCTATTTTTAACGTATTCTATACGGTTGCCACAGTCACGCGAAAGTGCTTTTCATGCATGTAACCCTAAGATTTGCAAGGTACCTAAACCTATGTAAATCTAGATATTGAGTTATCGTAACTTCTTGCAGTATTCCATGCACGTGCCGACTATCAATTCTGGGCATTAAGCGTGGGAAGGACGTACTGGATGCACTTGCAAACACATATTATCTCGTTCACCTTTTTCTAAGAAGTGTGCATATGACGTCAAGGAAGCACCTCTATTATATTTTATAACATTCCAAAGTGATCAGGTTTAATTGTCAAGGATACTGTTAAGTGCATGGGTATATTGTCTCCTTCCTATTTACTCAACCATGTATTATATACGATTGTATTCGTTTATATATCTTTCCGTGACATTGTGTTCTTAATTAATTGTCCATTTAGTTTTTACACTCGTTGAACACATTGCTTGCATGATAGTCAGTATAATCGCTCGCTCAATGGTAAACCCCTGAAGAATACAAATTCTGTTGCCAACTTCTTACTTCCGTGAATTACAAGCTATAGCAACTATAGCTTAGTCTTCACTTTCTGTAAAATATCTTATTATATAGTATAATTGTCTGCATGTATTTGTTAAGCAAGAAGTAACTTGTTTAATCCGAACATTATAGGTGGTTGCCTATCTTTCTATAAATTATAGATAATAAATTATCAAGTCCAATTTTCCTAATGGAAGTCTTGGTATTGAAATATTCATTTCAATACTGGACGATAATGAATCGAGTTTTGCTTTATCAAACATGCATTCAAGAGTTTTTTCACAGCTATAAGAAAGATGGCTCCTACTGCATTTAGGCAATTAAAACAAATTATAGTGGAGAAGAATAGGCATAATTTTATAACTTGCCAAATAGCATGATATCGTAATGATTTCTTCAGGACTCGATCATCCGATTGTAACGATGGACATGCGTCTTGGCGCGAGAGATAAAACGGACAGTTCATGGAAACAGCTAGCAAAGTCGAGAGAACAACGGGATCATACTTGTGAACAGGTAAATATATCGTCATATATTAGTTAAAACATATATACCGATGCAGTAATTATGATACATATTAATCAACAACGATATATAGTCCCGTATAATACAGTGTATATCAAATTGCGCAAAGCTACGATTTCATATATTTCAACGGTATATATTGTTGGTAATTTTTATTTTAGGATGAAGGTGGTATTTGGGATTGTGATGAAATGCCTGCATTTGAATTGGGTAGTGTTCATTATGATAATTATTTGATAAACATCAGGTTACCTTATGGTAAGGGATATAACGAAGATTTTGGTCAAATATATTCAGTAAATATTGTGGTGAGTAAGCTAACGCGTCAATTGATGTTCGAAAACTGCAAGTCGTTATAACTGGTGATGCATGCATAGCGCAGCCATATACATCACGACATAACAAATACCCAGAATGCATGTTTTATTTTGTCGTTATAGGAAATTCATCAAAATGGGGGGTTTACGAGAATGTGGTTTGGCCTGAAAACTGTTTTAGCACCTCTGTTGATTGCTGCTGTCGTCTGGTTTAGGAGAAGAATCAATCGTCTTGCTAGGAGACCATTTTTATTTGAGACGTAAGCAATTAATTTCGTGTTGAGAGATATAACAAGCTATGAATTGTTTTGTTTACCAAAAATATGCAAATACATAAGCATTTGAAAAGAACAGTAAGTGAATATCATTGGATAATAATAAATACATCTCAAGGTTGCTAGTTTTTCTCAATTCAAATATTTATATTTTTAGTACCATATTTTGGCTTGGTTTTACAATTGCTATTCTTGATTGTGAGTAAATCTATTTTACAATATTAATTATTTAATTCGTTGGTAAATCCTCCATCACACCCCCCCCCAGTCAATTAAATATTCTCAGTATGTTTCTGCGAGTCCCTGGACCAAAATTAGTGAAATGAAATGCGCAGTTTTATCGCTTAATTGAAACTGAAATACTGCATATCATTTTTCCTCCAGTTCCACTGGAATGGTTTACATTGTGGATTGATATGCCATTCATGTTGATAATCAGTGATATTAGGCAAGGAATATTTTATGCAACCTTGCTCTCCTTCTGGCTGATTTTTGCTGGAGAACATGTCATGGTAAGTATTATTTGCGGTAGAAATTCTGTTTTCATGAGTACGTATCATAATCTACATGTATTCTGTTTCATTAATCGAAGGTTTTGTGATAATTCGTTATTTTATTTTGATTTGACAGTCGATTAGGGGACGCAATTACATTTTCGACACGTTGCGACACCCCTGCTTTCTTTGAGAGGTTTTACTTATGTAATTCTGTTCTGATCTAATTTTCCTTTTCATTTGGAAGTACCAAACTTTAGGTGGTATTTAAGCTTATCGATATATACCTTTGCAAATATTGCAAGTAAAAGAAAGGAGGGTTAATAGACCTTTTTCATAATGACCACAAAACTAACAAGCTAATCAAACTTCGTGTAACATTGGGCTTTCCGCGTTTGACGTCATTGTGAGGAAGGTTATTTACGCACAAAACAGGATCGTGAAGAGATAAAGGTGACCGTGGTATAACTAATATACAATCTATCCGTCTATATGTGGTCTATGTTATGTCACTGACATACATGAGAGGTTAAGAAATTGAACCATTAGAAGGAAACTTTTCTGTATTCTCGACTTTCTCGTGTTTTCTTTAGGACAACACTGAAAGAAACAATCTAAAAATGTACAGAAAAGAAATTGTGGCTATCGGAATCGGTGCTCTTTCTCTTCTTATTTTTGATCTATCCGAGAGGTAAGTATGATCAATATAGTATTGTATAAAAACTTCATTTTATGATTTCTGTGTGTTTGACATTTAGCATGCAAAAGGGCAAAGCTTTATTTAAGGTACATAGTCAAGTGTATAAGGAAGCTAGTGAAGTGTTCAAGGGCTTTATGATACAAGTAAGGCAGGCCTATATAGTATAGGTACAATTGCTTCAATATTTTGTTTAAAAGAGAAAGCCGTTTCCTACTTCAAAACCTACTAATTCGATACAGGCTAGGAGACACACGTTGCAGCTCAGATTAGTTCATCGTCGTTACCATCAAAACGTGTTGTCGAGCATTACGCAAAATAAACCTAAAAGGGCACTTCGACGTGTGGCGGCTAATATTGAGTCTGCATTAGCAGGCGTGCCTGCATACTTTCCAATTTTAGTAGGTATTTCAATTGAAATTTCGCACGTACAAAAAGGGTTTTGTTCATTAGACTCGCAACTAGTCACAAGATTTCACCAAACCCCAAGCTGCATGATCTTGACGGTGATTTGCTTTTTGTTGATATGATTTTTTAACTATGCAACATTGTATTTTGCATGGGTGTTAGATTTTTCTAGTTCCCTTTATATTAGTAATCATCAAATCGGCTTCCCTCTTCCCTTATGTGGATTTATCTATGATATTGATTATTAAGATTGTTTTTTATTTTAAGGGGGGTTCAACTCAGCAATCCTTTCCATAGCATTTGGTCAAGTGAAAGTGGGAAGAAACTAGGCGTATCCTTTGTCGTTATACATTTATCGCTGTCTCTCTGCTTTGATCTGCGAATTTACATCATTCTTCAATTGTTTATGCAATTTTCTGAGGCCGAATCAAGATGTGTAAACTCGCAAACATATCTTTTGTCATCACTCGTATGAGGTTCGTGAAGTCCAATAGGCTATACGTCTGTTTTGATATAACGTATTCGGCTCTGTTCTAGACTTCAAGATGCCCTCAAATCAGTACGTAACCCAAAATGCTTGACACTTGGGACAATGTTACTATCAGTTCCACTTTCACCCCCGTCCCCGGGCGACTTTTCTTAAGTTCAATTTACGTCATCTCAACCCCCCCCCCCCTCACGAAGTTAACGATGTGTGCATTGATCGACTTTGAGGCACTGTAAAAGGTCATCAGTGTGATTTCCGGTGTCACGGTGATTCAGTGGCTTTGTTCAGTTGAAAAATGAACGGTTCTGCTCTGGGAGAAATCAAATAAACAAAATATTGGGCACCCCTTCAAAATAGGTTTCATCAAATACTTAACATAATATTATAGATGGCATTCTTAATATTTGCCGCAATTTGTGCTTGCCTTTACTTCTTGTTCTTCCTGTTGATGATGTTAAAAGTTTTCTGGCATATCAGTGGCAAAAGATCAGAATTTTCCAGAATGGCTGCTGGACGAAGAGTTGCATACGAGGTATTTTTCTAATGTGACAGAGTCTTATAGCTTTTTTATGGCAGCCCATGATAACCAGCAAAAGTATTGAACTGTTGTTATACCTTAATCAGGCTCTGCGATTAATTGTCGTATCAGATCAAATCTTTACAATCGTCTGTTCGTTTCTCTCTTCAGGGTGCGTTTTATCGATTCAAGTTTCTTTTGGCGTTCACTATAATCTGTGCTGGATTAACAATTGCTTTCTTCATTGCAACAAATGTGAACGAAGCACACTGGAAGTTTGGTGAAAAAGGGACAATTGAAATTTCCAGTAAGCAAACATGGCGAAAAGCCTTTTTCCCAAATACGATTCCAAGCTAGATTTCGAAATAGTTGAGTTTTTTGTACACGCACGTAAAATTTTATAGTAAATTAAATCATGTGCATAAAACTACAGAATGAATAAGTATATGTATGGTTAAGGCCTCTTGATTTCGTCTGATTTTTACAGCATTACGTTTAGTCGCGTTTTTAACCTTGTTTTAGGTGCATTTATTGCTGGTATATACGGCCTTTGGAACATCTATATTTTTGCAATACTGATTCTTTATGCTCCATCCTCGTCGGCAATGGGTCCTCCTAGCACACTCGAGCTTGACGATGTGGCTGATGAAGACACAAATTTATCTGATACGCAGCGTTTTATAACTCAACCTGTGAATGGTGAAACATCCCTGATTTATTCTATTGCTGGCAAAGGAAGTATTCAGTAGTTGTTTGCTATTTGTACAAGTAAAACAAGCAATAATTCTGCTACATAATGACTGTAAATATGTTATATGTAACGATTCGATTATATGATTATTACCAGAACAGATCGAACCTTTGGCTTTGTCTTCATAATTTGAACTTCCGCAGTCCTGTGTAGGCGTATAGGCCTAAAAATTTCGGTAATAATTTAGGAGAGAACCTATATATTCGTGGAACAGTCTCACAATTATTCCCACTGTTAAATAATACTTCGATTTAAAAAAACGATAGTTCGAGAGCAGGATGGGTGTAATGTAATTCAATGTTAGTTACATTTTACTGTACGAGGGGGTTGGAGTTCGGGGACTGTCTCTTTGATGCAGAAAGCTTTACAATATCACCCGCTCGCAAGAATGAAAATTATATGAAAAGCTAGACCTGTGCTAGAGGTACTAAGGGTTAGGAGAGGGTCTGTGCGACGTAAAATGTTAAAATAATACATGGTTTAGTAATTCTCTTTTAACGAGAAGAACGCGACACTACGCGGTTACCGTTGCTATACTGATGCAGTTATTTGAACGAGATGAAGTATCCGATATATCAATGTGAAGCTGCTGTCCTCAGTCTAAAATGACCATTGATTGATTGAAAGAACGTAATCTCATTCCAAGCTAGGGCTTCTGAGTAAAAGAAAATATTAATTTAATTTGCCAAGATTTTTGAAATAACGGTTACAATAAACATAACAAATGAATTGTTTGAATAAATAAATAAATAAAAAGCATTTGAAAACATGAACGATCAAGCAGCAATAGAACCGTTGGTTGAAGAAGGCGAGAATGGGGAGACGTTCGAGGAGAATATAGAGTCGCACAACAAACACGATATTAAAAAATCTACCTTCAA
Organism: Dendronephthya gigantea; assembly: GCF_004324835.1. Classification (NCBI taxonomy): domain Eukaryota; kingdom Metazoa; phylum Cnidaria; class Anthozoa; order Malacalcyonacea; family Nephtheidae; genus Dendronephthya; species Dendronephthya gigantea. The sequence continues at coordinate 3,169,949 of NW_021163010.1, read as the reverse complement.
TTCCATTGAGGAGTCTGGTCGAATAAAGTTTAAAGGAGAGGATATGTTATTTTTGACAGTCAATGGCATTCAGATGTTTACTTTTTATGAAATCATGCTTAAACTTTGTCAAGGCACAAAACGAGGTACAGCCAATTCTGAAAAGTCAATTGCGTGGTCAATGTAAAGCATATGTAATAGTTTCATAGGAATTATGTGTTTAATGTGTCAACATTGTAACACATACTTTTTTGCGTAAAATGACATAAAGTTCACCCTGTTATATTTGATATCCTCCCCTTAAATCTAGATCTTGTATTTCAATTTTACAATTTTGACTTGACTAACAACCTTTGGAAGCAACCTGCAAGCTAAAGATTTTGTTGAATACCATATGCTAGTACCAATCTAATTCTGTATGTGACCAAATTATCATTCATATTTAATTTGAATTCACTATATTATTCTTGATATTTCTTAAGGTACAGTTGGCAATAGATTTACAAGGCTGAAAGCTACTAAACATGCATGTAACAGAGCAGAGGTTGACTTGGTAAAAGAATTAGGAGGGACCAAACAAGCTTTCTCAAACTGCACTCTAGTCTCAAGAGAAGATGTTGAAAGATATTGGGAAAAATACTCAGAAAAAAGTGGTTCCAATGATGCTACGGACCAGCAAGAACCAGAAGGATCAAATTTAAATATCAATATTCCAAATAGTTGTAACAGTGACTTGATTTTAGAGCAATGCAAACCTGACCACACCTCACTAGATTTGGTAAGCGATGATAAAAACATGGATATCAACAAGGTGATGGAATGTCAAAATATTTTTAAAGGTAAAAAACCCAAAATTGGTAATCAGCAAAAAAAGGCAATCAAAGCAAGCAAAAAGCCTGTCAAAGATGGAGCAAATTTGGTCAAAGGCAGCAGGGTTGGTAAAAAATCAACATCAAAATCAGTAAGTTCAAATCTAGCAACAATACAAGTTGATGAAAATGTTCGGAGCCTTTCTCCTGTTGCAACAATTGATTCAATATCTGACGAAAATATGCAAGAAAATGGCAAAAAACGAAAACGTCGCACACAAATGGAACTACTTCAATCCTACCAATTCTATACCGATATAACTGAGGATGAAAATACTATACCTGGTCAAAAATGTGCATTGGATGCAAACAGTAAGCAGTTAAAAGCTGATGCTTTATCTCTGGATATGAATTCAAACATTGTTGATGACCAAGCAGAGACCAGGTTTGACTATGATAACTTTGATGAACCATATTCAGAAGCCAACAACAATGGTAGCAACTATGTTGAGCCACGTTCTCCAACTTTGCTTCTTAAAAGATCTCATAATAAGTGGCATGTGGCGAATGGTATTTTACCACAGTCTGGCTTAAATGATGCTGAAAGTGAAGATATCTCTGATAATGTTATGAAGAGTGATAACAATTCAGGTGGGTTAAAACCTGCAATGACAAAACTAAAAGATAAATTAAAATGTACAAAGAAACGAAAACTTCCTCACGCAATATCTAAAGAAAAATCAGGAAAGAAAAAGAAGATTGTGGATAAAGATTTACATCCTCTGGCTACAGTTCGGAAAGTTGGCAAGAATAGTTTAAAAAAAACGAATGAAGCAAATAAAAAGGGGAAAAAACGTGCAAGTCTTACAGAACAGGAGAAGACTAACTTGGAGGGAAGTTTTGACCCAGATATAGCTATCGTTGAGATGAAACCAGATACAAGTAATAATACCAATGTTAGTGAACAAAATTTCGATGGAAGAAAGGGTTTGCTAGGACAAGATGGTATAAACAATTTGAGTAAGACTTTAGACGAGAGCAAAGAAAAGAGAGAAAATAATGATGAGATTAAAATAGTTAAGAAAAAGCGAAGACGACGCTTAGAAATGAATACTTTTCGTTTAATCGAGACTATACCATATTCTGCATTTTTAGTCGTAAAGGATGGTGATCTTTCTCCCTCCCATACTATGGCATACAATAAAAAAAACTGTCTTCCTGGTTGTTGTCATGCATTGTGGAGATGGCGTTTAGGAAAGCCAGTGTCAATGCCAAGCCAGTCCCCGGTGAAGTCAACAGATGTACCGCTCCCGTCTGGCAAAGCCAACATCAACGACCTTCCTCTGAACAAAATCTTGCAAGATGAACAGTCCCCGGTTCAAACAAAATTTGGCTATTCGTCTCCAACAAAAAGTTTGCAAGATGAACCTTTGAAACCAAAGCAAGATAACTCGTCAACGATTGAAGAGCCAGGTGACTTACAAAGTCAGCAGTTTTCGTGTGAAATGAAAGATAATGTATCGGTTGAGACACGGCAAGAACATTATTCTTTAGAACATGATAAGCTTGAGGGTTCGCCTTTGGCAAAAACAAAACGAGAAAATTGGCCAGCAGAAGATGCCAAAGAAAAAGAAGAGAGACCGGAGAATAAGGATACCGAAGAAAGTATAAATACAGATGCAGTTTTGTTGGAAACGAGCTGTGCTCCTGACTCATAGAGTTGGTTCCACCAAAATCATCATGGTCGCGTTGACAGACGAAGAAATTTAAAAAAAATTGTTGCTCTACATGACTAAGGATATGCAGGATATTTTTTGTATTGATATTATTTCTGTCATCTGATGTAATCTTTGTTACATTTATTGTCGTTCAAGATTTTTATTGATGTGTTAACGGAAAAACTTAAAACATCGAAGTGCCCAACTGAACGTATTTAATAATTACCGCTGTTCTCAGATTTTCACTGTTCCACACTTTGTGAATTGTAGATAAAAATATTTTGCCATTATTGTATTGTGGCCGATTTTACTATACAACACTCACATTTCTTTTTCAGAAATATGTTTAAAATAGAATGATCGTCAGGACTGAATTTTGTAGTTTTAACTTGTAGTTTTCGTTGTAGAGAATTTTAATTATAATCCTACTCAATGTATTCGGGCATTATGCAATTTTCTTGCCAGAGCCGATTGAAATATTTTAAGTTCATTCTAAAGTCTTAAAAATTTTTAACGCCTAAAATTTTTCGTGCCCATATCAAAATGACGTGACAATAAGCTAGTGCCTAGCGGCGTCGGTAGTCATAGATATAGCATAGATATAGCGACACATATAGCCATAGATAAAAGATGGATAAAAATTTCACAGAGTAAGTAGTAGAGAGCAATCCCAGGGAAAGCTAAAGATGCCTGTAGAGGAGGCTAATGTAATCATATGCCTCATCTGTGATAATAATCTCTGTGTGATCATAGTTACTGTGTGATACAGCGGAGATTCAAGTTACGACTGTTACGTGTTCAAGTTTACTCTTATGTTTATACTATATAAAGTATTTCTATGTCATACCGCTAACAAATTTTGTTGGCTCAATAAATATACACATAGGCTTATAGTTAGTAAATTGTATTGTTGAAATGAAAAACGAAGCAAATATAAAAGGTGATGATGGATCTTGTCTAACATCAAGCAGCATTTCAACTTGCGAAGAAGCGTGTGAGCAAGGTATATCCGTATATGATTAAGATATATAATTTTGGCGGTGGTACAGCTTGCAGATTTAAATGCAGTAGCTACCATTATCCTCATTTAATACTCTGGCCAGTTAAATTATGTTATTAGCTTTCTGGTTATCCAATGTATTGAATTGACTTTGTCAGTGGATAACACTGATTCCAATCATGTGAAAGCCAAATAAGTTTTTGTTTTAATATTCATTTAATTAAAGACATTAGAAACATCGACATTTTATCCAGATAAAAAACCCAGTGTACAAGGTTGTATACAGGGGCCAGTTGTACAGGGTGTATTAAAAAAAATTATTCAAACTTCAACACGCTATTTTACGTGAACTACTCAGCCTATTAATGAAATTTTTTCACATTCAGAAAGTTTTGCCAATCAGAGTTTTGTATTTCAGAGTTAACTATGATTTAACCATGCAAAATGTAGTTAAAGAGTTTTATACAACCAGCCCTAGATGAGCAACTCTTTGGTGATCAATTCTATTTTTTGAGTAATTGGGGTGCAAGGCTAGGGCATGGCAGAGTCTAATAATTGTTTTTTGTGCAAGTAATTATTGGATGTTGAGCATGTCAGCAGGTAAAATGATCTAATAAATACTAAATATTGAGAATTAGTGCTAAATAATGTTTCCAACCAATCAGGAATAAGATTACACACAAAATATGTGATGGTAGATTATATTTTCTAGTATTATGACAGAAAGTAATGCAGAAGAAGATAGGTCCAAAATCCACCTGAATTGGTCACCTGAAGCTCCTGCTGGACTTAACTTCACAAATGTTTTACCTGATAATTTTGGGTCTGGTTATCAAGCATTACCAAGTGAAAATGAGCAAAGAGAACTTAAGACAAAGTTGAAATCATCTAGGTTAACAACCAGGAGACATTCAAAGGTTGATTTCTACTCCCTAGAATATTTCATCAAACTTAACAAATTGAAATTAAAAAACAATGACATTGGGTAAACATCATAGCTATGTCATTATGCTTATTGAGTGACCATTTAAGTATATATACAGTAGCTTAATTATTTTGATGGTTTCATACTAGGATTTATACTGATACAATTATTTTACATATTTAAAAGGTGCTTCGTACCTGTGCTGGACTTAATTTCCTTGGTGAGAAGAGGTTTCGAGAAGCGGCCAACAGTGGCAATTTTGAGATGGTGGAAAGACTTATAGGAGAGGGGGTTAAAGTATCTTGTGCTGACACAAAGAAACGTACAGCTCTCCATTTTGCTGCCTCTAAAGGAGATGTGGCAATTGTACAGGTTTTATTAAGTCATGGAGCAAACCCTAACTTGCAAGATATTAATGGGAATACACCTTTGCATTTAGCTGCATGTGCTAGTCATATAAAGATTGTGACTATTTTAGCTGAACATGGTAGGTTAATTTTATTAAGATATTTTATTAAATTTTCTTGAAATTCATTTTAAATTTATTTAATATTCTGATTATGCATGGTCTTACCAGTAAACCAGTAATAGAAATAGCTCATTAAATACAAGAAATGCTGTAGCCAAAAACGTGACAAAAATGGCAATATTTCAGGTGCAAATGTCAATGCGCTTGATGAATGTGGTCGATCTCCTCTGCAGTTGGCATTTGCAAGATTACGTTTGATTGAAGAAGATGAAATTGCTCATTCAACAGCAAAAGCTTTCAAAGCTGTTGTTATGGAAGTGGTGAAGCTGTTACAGATATATCTCTCAAAAGTAGGACATGTAATGAATGAGCAGGAAAACTTGGATGATATCTTTGATAGACTTGAGAAAACTACCTCAATCAAGCAGGTATGTTACTGATCAATTGTAGTTACAGTTGTCAGCATAATAATAATATAGCGCAGATCAGATGAATATATCTCAATAGTGGAGTTTAGTTTTACACTAAATTATGTTTGTACCAAGTTCGTTTTTGTATAACTTTTCATCGCATTTTAAAGGTGGATGAAATTCATGAATTACTCTCCAGTTTTACATCGCTCAGTTTATCACGACGTGGTCTGAATACATAGCTGTGAAAAATAATGTGGTTGCTATGGTGTCAATGGTGCAGAGTCTTATTTAGATAGAACCTGTTTTCTTAACAGACGATATCTGCAAAGGCTATGGTATTCATTCGAAGGTGTCAAGTTGTCAAGATCTCGTACGTAGATGATTAAAAAAGGCTTGACACCCTTCTTCAACGCTACACTTCTGGCTGTATACTGAGGAAAAATCAAACAAACAAGAGCTATATGGCTCCGCATAAAAGAACACTGATCGTGTATATTTTGCTACATTGTAGAGCGCTTGCTAAGGGTTTTAGTTAAAGAAAAGGTATTAAAGAGATATATGAATGGTGATGATCAGAGTATTTATGATACCAACTATGCCAAATACACAAAACGTGATGCGGTTAATACTAGTTCCAAAAATAACCTTTCATCTAATCCTTACTCCTGTAACAGAAAATTTATCTTGTTGATAGATTTGCTAAGTTACGGTGATACTAAAAATAGATCATCTACATCGGTTACAAGTCAAATGTTATAATTCTTTTTCTTTCATACCAAAAGCCTACGAAAACCGTTAAAACTCGACCCTCAATCATCCTGTTTGCAACCTAGCTCTTTCAGCCCTTGCAAACTAGAATAAATTCTTTCTCCAGTCAGGGGCAAACTGACACCTTAAGATCAAACTAATACATGTGATCTAACGAAGTAACGGTTCCGATATTAATGCGGCCTTTAAGATAAAAAAGAACTCAAAGATGACATTGCATGTACGTAGAGGAACAAAAATATGTTGGAAACATAGCACAACATAGTATATACATTGAACACAGAGCATGACACTAAGTCACTAACCCCCTAGCAAGCATTCTTAGCTCGTTAATCTTAGATTAAAGAAGAGCTGTCAATCACTTGGTAAATTATATTACCTGTTAGTCTTTGTGTGCTTAATTAGAAACCAATCACTTCATCAGGATTTTTGCATTGCAATCGTCCGTCGAAGACTGAAGTCTGCAGACACGAATCAAAAGCTCGTACAGTATTTATAAATAATTGTTCTTCCTACAGAACGTCCACATCACTGATCCACACTAAGTTATATGGTTATATGCTACTATGGCCCAGGTTCTAAACAAGGATTTATATCGTCGGATATAATGAACTAATATGTACTGTTAAACTGGTGATATCGTAACAAGATAATATTATGTAGGCAATTTCGATATAATTAGATCTTTAATTTCGAGGCTGTGTGCTTATGACGAAATGTCACTCAACTTGTACTAATTAAGAATCAACCTGATGTAGACTGGGAGTCCGCAAACACGTCGTAACCAGGGATTATCCACTTTGCAACGATATATTGAATAAAGCACATGATAAAAGTATTTTATTTTGCGCACACCTTGGGCTTGGCACTTAATTTTCAAGAGATATCTGGGGCCTATATTAACTTAGTGAAATTTCGAGGAAACAATTGCTTCTCACTTGGCAGGTATACAGTATTATATAAAATGGATATCTTAAATACATAAAGATATTTAAATTTTAGCGTATTGAATTTTTTTTGACCAATTTGGAAAGATGAACACCCAATAAGCAATTTATCTGACTGTAGATATCCGATAAACCCTTCAGTCCCTTCAGGTGGTTCTGACATTCGGTACAATTATCAAACTGGCATTTTACGAAACTATCACAAATAGCTTATAGGCAGCCTATATTTAAACCATTTACGGCCCTGAGATTCCACAAAAGAAAGATTGCATGTATAAGCTATTCTTATGGTGGAATAAGTGACTCGTACGTTTTAAGAACGGAAAAGCTATAAACTTCAAGCTTATTGGTGCAGTCACTTCGAGCTTGTCCTCGTGTTAAGATGGTAGTAAATTAAACTTTCAGAGTGCAAGTTCACCAAAAAATTGTGTTTTTCACCCGCACTCTTTAAAAATCCTCTACGGCAATGCTTTGTAAGGTAGTTTACACCACCAGATCAACTAAAGTTCAAAATTCTGATGCACGATCTTGTTTCTTAGCAGGGGCAGAATGAAAATCAGTGAACAACCAAGCAACATCTCAGTGCTTACTGCGACTTTATATGGTGCAAGCATGTCAGTGTTATCTTTGATTACTCTATTTGGCAACGGCTTAGTCGTATTAGCGTTTATAAAGTTCAAACGCCTTCGCACGATACCTAACTACTTTATTATTAGTTTGGCAACCGCTGACCTACTTGTACCGCTGTTGCGTGAAATTTACGTCATCGTAGCATCGTTCATGCGCCGCTGGCCATTCGGAGAGGCCTGGTGCCAGGGAAGTGCGACGTGTAGTTATATATTATGTGCTTGCTCAATAGCACATCTCATGTGCATAAGTCTGGAGCGAATGCTATGTATAAAATATCCTTTCTATTACAACACTCATATAACATCAAACAAAGCTATTATGATTATTCTTATTTTATGGCTACTGTCGTGTGTTATTGGATTATTCCCTCACTTTGGACTGGGTGATATACTATATAATCCTCAACTTATCGAATGCGAAGTAAATTGGAATACAAGGTCACGTGATAAAATTCTGGTCTCGCTATTGGTCAGCTTTTTCTTCGTACTTCCACTTGGTATAATGATAGCATCATATGGCGCGATATTTTCCATAACCCGGAAACAGGTGCGAAGGATTAGCGTGTTAGAAACCAGGTTTTCAACTGTTTCTCCACTGCGTCGGGAAATAAAAGCTGTGAAAACAATCAGTGTGATAGTTGGAGTGTTTTTTGTCATGTGGTTGCCGTACTTTTGTGCGACAATATCTCGAGTGGTTACGCGAAAGAAAGTACCGGCAGATTTACTTCGTTTATCTCTAGTGCTGGGGTATGCCAACAGTTGTTGTAACTGGATCGTATATACGTTGATGAATCGTAAACTGCGAGTTGCTTTCAAAAGGATATTGCGTTGTAAGATAACCCAAGTCGGTCCTCTAGATGATTGCTCTCTCCGTGAACACAAAGGTGGTGAAAATCTCCCGCAGAGAGAACAATCGCTGAACTGAATAATCTGCCTTTATTTTCCTTTTATTTTTCGTACTATCTTCTCCAAATCAATTATTGTAAGTCGTTAATGTAGAGCTTTGTACAGACTTGCTGTAGTTGTAAGAATAACCATTGTGAATTTGGTTTACAGTTTAAGTTTTTAATTATAGCTTTTACAATTGGCTTTCTTGTGTTTTCACTTTTCATGTCTACGTTAAAGTAGAGAATTCAGAGCTTCGAATTCGTGCATGATAAAAAAACATACGTATACTACTCGAACTAGTATACTGGATCACGATAACTTAAGAGACGTAATGATATTAGCACACAGGGTTAACTGTACTATAGAAAGTCTAACTTGACGCAGGGTATAAACCGGTAAAGCACTCTATTGGCGTTAACTTCTTAGGCTATAGGTTTTCGCTTTTGGCCATATCACTTAAATCAGCAAATAGTTTAATGTGAAGCACTTCATAATCATCATTATAATCATAGCTGCGGTTGCCACACAGTTCATACAGGTATACATACATATCACATACTGCTAGTCATTACTAGTCTGTATTGCACGATTTATACTAAAAGTACCTCAGGTACATACACTTATAATCTTATATAGTTTAATGGATGTACAGTAGACATCATCCCTATAGTTTCTATACACAGCTTAGTTTGTGCTAAACTAATATTTTTATCGCGGCATGCAGCCTTAGATATTAATAATTTCACGCTAGAAATACAAATTCAAAACTGTCAGGTCTTTCAAATCTAATCATCGTCGTCATCGTCTTCCCCAGCCCCCGCCACGTACGCGATCATAACAGCCGCTTGTATAAAAACTACGAGTGAGAATACCACCAACAACACGCGCTGTAGCTTGGTTTCCTAGAAAACAGATTTACAAAATATACACGCATGAATTAAAAACTATTTTATTAATATGAACTCAACAGCATTGGCCCAAATTTATAAATATCCCGTTCGGAACAAGCCATAAACATAGCTTTACGCCATATGCACGTTTGGTCTGTAATTTAGTGTTGTTGGGGTGATTTAGTTACTTTGTAAGTGAGAAACACTGAATGCGGAAAACACTGCATTCAAGATGGCGTCACAAACCATGAAAAGGCGTATATATCTGTTATCAAATGGGTTTACCTTTTGAGCAAACGTTTGTTTTACCAATATAAAAATTATACGAAATGTAAAATTCACACAGTAAAATGAGTTCAAATGCAATGTAGATTAGATTATATGGAGTTTGAAACTAATTTGCCGGCGCGTATAATAATTTTTCTTAATGATTATAGCTATTTACGCACCCAAAAAGATTCTGCCACAATAGAATTTTCTTCCTGTAAGGTTTCAGATGCAAGACCGACACCTTGAAGAAAATAAACCATTGTAAATAATGCTGTACTGAGGTATAGGTCAAGTCTTTGGAGGATATATCTATATACGTTATTTAAATTACGGAAACCTATGGCGCATACCTGTAAGTTTTTAAGCAATGCCTGCATGCAGATTTAATATTTCAATTTAATGCCCCGCCAAATGCACAGGGTCATGTGAAAAGATTGTATATATATTAGTATAGTTAACTAACTTGGTGAACTTTTCGCTCTGATACGGAATGCCAGGTACTCCAGAACCAAGGCTGTTACCAGGGCGACAACAATAAGTGCAATCACGCATTTAGACACATTATTTTCATCAGAAAATAGAAGTTCACTGCCTTTGAAAACTGTAACAACTGAACAAAAATAAAAAAAATGGCGAAATTGGTGAATAATATGATAAATTATATCAAACAAACACCAAAACTTGCATAAATGATTATTGCAAATATTATAACGAGTTATAGTGAACGTTGCATCGCAACAGAACACTTACACCACAAGAAGATACGTATTCGATTGTATAGGTTTAATATTTGAATAAATAGTGAAGTTAATGAAGAAATTACCCGCCAAAATAACAAGTAATAAGGCAACAATTCGATGAAACCAGTTAAATAAGACACGTCTTCATAGGAAGAAAAAGAAGATATACGTCGGACATAAATCGCAGTAAATAGTGTAAATATATTTGGATATCATAAAATCTTTGTGATATACTAAAATGCTGATTCAACAAGAAAATCCACCTCGGTTTTCTTGGGTGAGGTCGGAAGAAAGCAATGGTTGGTTGAATAATAGCAAGAACCATGACAACGATACCGAGTTTTCCATGAGCACCGGCACTCTGTTGGAAAAGAGTATACGATACTTATTTTATTCGCCTTTAAAAGGTCCGCAGTATTTGGTATTTTTTCTTCAGATCAGTAATAATTCGTTTGAGTATGAAATCGTCTAAAATTTTTCAGTCGTAAAAGGTCTGTAAAACAAACTAGAAATGTTTGTCACAACATGCACTATACATGCAGCTTTTCCTTACAGTTCGACGCAATTAATACAAGCCTATTGAACTTATAGGAACTCATGGTAAAGATTCCACTACGATCCTGAAAAATATTTTTAACGTAAACTCACATTACACGACGTTCTTTGACATACCTCACTCCATCCTCCCTTGTCGGTAAATATAATAATTATTGCTACGATGGTAAAAAGAACAGCAATTCCCATGATCAAGCGGTGAAACTAGACAGTTAAATAGTTAAAAAAGAGCTCATTTATAACAATAGATATTCCACCTAAACTGCTACTTACGAGGCGCCGGTCAAAATGAGAATGTTGCATGCTATAGTTAGTAGCTGATGAGTAGTAGTCTTTGCCGCGCGATGCTGCCGCATAAAGCTACTCAGTAAGAAGACGTAAAATATTCACCGCCCGCATGCGAATGTTTTCTTAAGTAGGAATTGATAAAATCGTATTAAAATGAGAAATCAAAACACTTCATAAGTTAAATATACCTGGAACCAAGCATCACTGCCAAAAATTTTCAAACCCAGCCACAACGAACGAGAGTATCGCGCAATAAAAATGGAGATTATTACTAAGAACATCCACGAAAAAATCATAAAAGATCCTGTAAGATAAAGTAGATTTATGCATGCATTAAATGCCAGTAGAACATTCATATATAGCCAAGGGAATGAATTAGTGCAGGTTGATCCTGCATTATTTTGGGAAACAAGAAGACTTCGCTCACCTTTTAACCCCATTTGTTTAAAAATTTATATATTGACTAGAAATTTAGTTGAATGGATTTTTATTCCATCCTTTGGGATGCATCATGCTTACTAGCTATTTTTTACTCTTTATTCCATGTTTGGAAACCATCTATGTTCGCATGCATTGAATATTCGATCCATCGATTATTCTTATGTAGATCGTCAATATTTCATTCAGCGGCAGGGATGTTGAAAAGAAGCATTACCATGGACTCTTTCGAGGCCACCTCCACAATCACCCAAATCATAAGATATGTGATTTCCAAAATCAACTTTCTTCTCCGAGCATCCTTTATCTTCGTCGGCGTGTTCGTGTAATTTTGCGACTCCCTTACCTGATATGACAAAAATTTAAATATTTCTTCAATTCTCTGTTTTCACTGACAGGTTTCACTGACATTGATTAATGGACACGATGAAGGTTTATGCATAGATGCATGTATATACATGTAGTATACTGGCTTTTATATATACGTGGTGCATGCATTAATCCTCCTTCTTAATATCTTAATCAGAAATAATATCATGCGGCATATATAATTTCATTGAAAAAGTTCTAACCTTTGGCATATATTATGTATCTGGGAATATCAATAGCAACTCTTTTTTTCGCCGTTGGCTTTAAAGGCCTTGTAAACCTGGAAACAAAAATAAGACGCGCATTCATTCATCTGCAACAGCTGCACGTATTTGCCATCTATATATATTTGATATCACACTCAGTCACATATTCATGTATCCGTTAGCATGGTCACTCTCAATCCTGTAATTCCGTCTTTTTCACGTAGCTTACTTGCAATAGATTATTCCATCTTCAAATTTTCCATCCAGGATTCTGGTCTCGTTCGGCTTGAAAATAACGGAACATGGAACAAACAGATAACGTCAATGTCATACATAGATATAGATATATGATTGGGGAGGCTGTGTAAGATTAAGAGACTTATATTTATACGATAAGCGCGCGGATCGATATTTATCGCTGAACATTTTATTAAACTTAGTACTAGCCTCAATAATACAATCTTTAAACTTATATAGTTGCAAGTGAAACAAGATATTGTTTTATCGCTTAAGTTACCCTGGTGCAGAACAGCAACCACGCATGCATGCTGTTCATACTAAAAGACGATTTGCTAATGCACCGCACAGTGAAATACTGAATGGAATGTACTAGCTGATATACTCACAGTGATCAGTTTAGGGGTGTTGTATTTTAAGTTAGCAACCCACAAGTAAGCGGAATTAGTTCCTTTTGCTTGACAAATAACAGCATCGGTTCCGCCCTCAATGAAGAAAATATTTTATTGAATTATATAAGTTTTATTGAAATCTACTTGCAGGGAGGGGAGCACTGAGGGTGACTGGCATGTTGCCTTAAATTGAAGGTTAAATTCGTTTCCAAGGAATGAAAGCGTTGCATGGCATTGTTAATGAATTTTTGAACAATTTTAGGTTATAAGTTTTACAATTACGATTCACAAACGTTTTCTCGTTAATTGCATGTTTATACCTGACTGTGTACAGTAAAATTCAATTTAACTTGCTAAAATCAGTTCAACTTGATTTTCGATACAGTAAGGGAGGGTAACTTCGACTTCCGCATCAACGAATCTTCACTAGTACTTCAAAATTAACTGAGGTTATTGTACATAAATTAATTCTGCAGTACACTAGAGTTGCAGTAATACCATGCTAAATTTTGACCTGTGAATCTTTTTTATAATAAGGGCATGTTGTTTATGTTGCCGACACCTATCATCACAACCTGTGCAAGGTTCAATTTCTCACCATTTTTGGTTTATCATTAAATCCAACTGAAACCCAACCATCAGATTTTCCAGAGAGTGAGAATAGGATATCATTGCTATTCTTCCTGAACGTCAGCAAGTAATCGCAATCTGTATTGTCATTGCAACTAGACGGAGTACGCAAACAACCCAAGGACTTCCCACATTGACTGGTATCTATTCTCTATATAGATATATTATATTTAAGGGTAGGGTCTCAGTTAAGCTTAAGCAGGAGGCCGGGGTTTAAACATCACGTACTATTTAACAACATCAGATGAGGAATGATCACAAGCCATACACACATGCAAAGGGTTTAAATTATCAGAAACACTACATCGATCTTGTTCAAAGAAGAAGAATCCGACAAGACTATAATATATTATATATTGAAAACAGTGCACCAGTACCAGTAAGATTTCAATAGGGTCATGATTTGTCACATTGATGCTGTTACATAATTGTGAAATATTGGCTTTCATTTCTTTGAACATGCACTTTTCTTTGAACTTCACAAGTTGTATAAACGTGAATTTACCTTCATTGCTTTACTTGTGTCGGTATTATCAGATACATCAAAAACATTAAGAGGATAACGAGGAGCTCTAGAAAATGTATGTTCTTTTATCCAGACAGGATCATCTAGATAAATAAAAAGAAATAATCAGAAGTGCAATCATTTGATTTATACAAAATGCTGGACATGGTTAATTATTTAATATAATGCAGTGAACTCCATGTAAACTGAAAGGTCGTCATTTTTGAAGACAATTTGAAACCGATATTGGCAGCAGTGGCAGTCTCATTCTTTCGTTTCTGTCTTTGGACGCTATTTTTGCAGCGTCAGAGCCCATGCAGTTTTATAAGAATGATACTGAAGGGAAGGATATGCAGGCCATACAAAATCGCAATTCCTAGTTGCGTTTAAAGATCTTTCATTGTTACGTTTTGAATCCGTCATTCCTGCAGCGTACAGAAAATACACTGGTTTTCTAAGATTGTTTCTACGTATAACTTGAAGATCCAACTTGCGTTGAATCCTAAAATAAAAAGAAATGTCGTATCTAAGACTACGTTCACACGGGACCGAACGAATTCGGGACCGTGCTGGAGTTCGTCCGGTTTCCTCGTGCATGTGAACACGTAGAACCCATCAAATTTTCATTCGTTTTTACCGTGTTAACACCTGAACCGGACGAATTCGAGGACGGTTCCAAATTTGTCCGGTCCCCGTGTGAACGTAGCTTATATTATAAGATTAAAATTGCGCTTGAGGATTAGATGTTTCATACATGTAATACTTCAGCCTTTCGGCCCTATAGTCCCGGGATTCGAGTGCAACACTCGACTCTAATGTCACGATTGGTGTCATTGCATCACTCGACTCTAATCTCACGATTGGTGTCATTGCACAAATGCGGACATCTTAGCCCCGTTTTTTACACTACACTCAATTTATCGGCGCGGCGCGGCTATAATTGGTACCCGAACCCAATTTTATTAGTGTTCGGGCTACCAAAGCAAAGGCCGAGCACAGATGAAGCTAGGCACGGGTACCTATTTTAGCCGTGCCGTGCCAATAAATCGAGTGTAGTGTAAACGGGGCACTAGTATACAGTTACTTCAATTAAGATTGTAACAGATAATAGTCAAATGTACAATAATGAACACTAAAGATATTACGAAAAAAATATATATATACAGCCAACTCCAACATCAATCACAATAACTTTAATTAGCTAAATATATTTGTAACAAATGCTGTCCAATTTCGCTTTCCAGTTGATAACTAGATAGATGATATCTTGACTTAAACTCTAAAACATCTGAATATTTTAGACCTAGGTTATACGTCGCATTTTGGTCGCGTCGAATGCAATTCAAACATTAGATAATGCATGAGATGATAAGCCTTTCTAAGATTCATTATCATCTCATATCCCTAGGCCTTACGTATGCATATATGTATATATGCATATGATATGTACTTATGTAATTTATGGACTTATATCTATTGGCATAATGATATCATATATAGTGGCTTATAAGCTAAAACTCATGTGACCCTTTTGAGATATATGAATGCAACAATCCATATTGGTTTTTTGGAAGGAACATGGCAAAAATAACCAGTTATGATGTGTAATTGTTAATTTTGGCACCGCAACACTAGGAAATCGTATGAAATTTCTCCGGTTGCAATGTTTTCCGTCGAACTAAGTAGGCATATATGACATAGACTGATTCCAGTAAATTCAGGCACGAATATAGACATTCCTTCAAGTATGTACACATGACAACACTTTCCAAATGTAATACGATCGCCACTGATCTCACAGTGACACATGTGTGTTACATTGCAAAGTGAATTTAACACATGCAGACACAGTTCACTGATTCAACAAGACACAATCAGGGTCAGTGTGTGTTGAATGAACGAAGTAGCCGAACACTCACAAATCTGAAATCAAAATGTCTCCATTTTGGCCTTACTTTCCTTAATTAAGGGCACTGGTAAATGAGCACACTTGGGAGACGGAAAATGTTCGTTCGTGTTTGAAATTATTGCAAATGTTGAAATATTGGGTGCTGATATGCAAAGTGATATAGAAAGCATAAAATTTTATAATATCGTATAAGGCCTAGTATTAACCACATTTGAATGATAAAATGTCTCATTTTCCGTCCTTCTTACTTCTACAACATTACTCTGCTAAAAGCCTTACTTATTGTTTTTAACACATTCGTGATGCCGAATACACTAAACAATCTATTATTAATAAGGCATTTGGCTTCTAATATAATGGCTTAGTACATAAAATCAGATCAGATACGACCTCGTACACTACGAATTTAGCTGCAATTTCATCCGCACCTATCAATATTTAATTCTTCTAGATTGTAGACGTAGTTAGTATTCTTTGGTAACTATGCGAATTATATTATAACACGCATACTAGTCTTCCTAAAGTATTTGTCGTTTATCAGTTTATGACAACATTTTATTTCATGTTAATATATAATACTCAAACCTACTTCGTAATAAGTGAAAAAAAAACATTTCTTTATTAAAAAATATTTGCCCAAACCATAATTATTCTATAGATTGTCTACCATGCAATATTCAATAAAAACTAACGACCTTTTAAATTTGTTGGCAACACTAAATCAGTAATGTACTAATGTCAATAATCATAATAACAACATTGTTTTTTATCACTGCTTAAGAATCTTCTTCTTCCGGACTGAACCAAGACTCAAACTCAGCTTTAGTCAACTCATGAGTCTCAACAACGCCATTTTTATTTTTATCTGCTAAATTGAACCATTTTTCAGCCTCATCTTCGGTCATATTACAAGCTTTCATGATAGTTTTCACTTCATTCAGGGTGATTTTACCATCATCGTTAAGATCCATCACGTTATAAAATGCATTACAAAGACTTTCCATCAAAGTCTCCTCCCCATTCTTCTTCCTCTCGAGCTCAGCTTCGCTCAGATGACTCACGCCCTCGATAAACTCTTCTTTCGTGACTTGTTTACCAGGGAGCAGACCAGCCGCGCCATAAAAATCTTTCAAACACTTCTGTAGGTTTTCACTTTCATCATCGCTTACACTACACAGTTCTTTCATGTTGTCGGACCATTTTAAAATCTCTTCAACTGTGAGGTAGCCATTCTTGTTTAAATCGACAGCATCAAAATATTCCTCCATTTTTTTTACCCAATTCTTATTCTTTGTGAGATCCTGTACAGCTTCATTTGATCTCCCTTCTTTCTCATTGGCATTTTGTTCCTTTGATGTTTTCCCTCCCATAGCTTTACTCAAAAGTACAAACTGAAAGATACGCTATAGCGAAATCAAGACTGAATCTCGTTTGTTTCTCACAACAGAGTGCAATATTCGTGGACGATTTGACGTTTTCCTCCCAATTTTGCAAGCTTTCCCAAACTCAAGCTGACAAACACTTCAGATATTAGGGCGAGTAAGAATTCAGGAATATTCGAAGTCTTAATGAGGAAAAATATTGCATTTTTTTAAAATTTTGCATTCCTTGTGATCATATATGGCGAAATATACTTTCCGGCATGCACTTTATGGCCAGCTTAGCGGCCGTGTTTGTTGTCATAAACCGAACTTTATGCAAATAAGTTTAGACGAGTTAGGCTCATTAAAAGCAGAGCGGTTGAGGTGCGCTCAAAAGCATAACTATGTTAAATCCAGAGAGAGTTTCATAATTGGTAAATTCTTATTTGCTCCTAAAGCCACTTACAGTCGAGGAAATAGCTTGAGTTTGAATGTAGGACTTACGGGAACGCGAAGACGACGAAAAAATACAAGCTTCGAGTAGTATAATTCATGTAAAAGTTATGTATGTACACCACTAACGAATACTCGAATAGACCAGATCTTCCAGCGGATAAAAACCCCCATAAAATTCAATAGCCGCCCGAATGAATCATACATACCTATTAATCACGACATTTAAGTCATGCATGTCACTATAGAATTGACAATTGTTTTTGCACCGCCTGTAAGATGGCGGGAAATACCTTAAACCATAATGTGCCGGGAAGTTTATATTATACAAGGTATTTGTTCACACGGGAGTGCGCAGGGTTCATTGCAGTCTGATTGGTGGAAGCATACGTATGTGATATGTTGTCAGTGTTTTCTGGTCGCTTAGTTATTTCAGTTGAATCAAAGAAAAGCCAATTACTCTCTCTACCCTGTTTTATCATTAACTCTTTCATTCTGTGAATAACGTATTTCCCGATAGTACTCCCTGTTTGACTTTGACTAAACTTGTGACAAAAAGTTGCTGTTTATATTGTGACACTCGGTCCATATATCAGTAATTATATATATGACTGGAGTGAAAAAATTACTACCTATTATCATGACATACTTTGTGAATTCTCGCTCCTGGCCATGGTTCAGTAAGGCCCTGTTTACGCTATACCGAATTCGCATGATTCAAACGACATCAAACTTAGTTTGGACTTTAGTGAACAGGCATTTTCTCTGCCAGTAGAAATCCACCATATCAAGAGTAGCATGGTTGATTTAACAAGAAATTCCAAATGGAAAAGTTTTGGGGACAGACATACCGTAAAAAAACTATAAACTGATGTCGGTGACCATGTGAATCCGACATAGTGTAAACGGGGTCTAAAACGCATTTAAAACATACGGTTAGCGCAAAACTAGCGAATCAAAATCGCATATATTTGAAAGTTTAAACATGACAGTATCACTGTGATACTGCGCACCCAAATTATGCGCGAAAGTAAACTTCGTCTTGCAATAGCTTTTAAAGTTTTATTTTCTGACGTTAAGACGAATCCATTGCAATCCTTCGATAATATGATCATTATACGAGTATCATTTCAACTATTGGGTAAGTTCCTGTTTTGTCTAAAATGTGTGATTGATTTTTCGCGAAAAATTCTTCAACGCACCGTATTCAGTATTCCAATAGTCGCCTTGACAGTTGGCACTGTTATAACTGTTATAGTAAAACTAGCTGGAGTTATTTTAGAAATATTTCACGATCGACAATCAAGCATTTTGAGAGTTGCGCACTTTTCTTACAACGTCGAACTCTGCATCGCCTCAGAAAAAGGATGGAACCGTTTTCGGCACTAGTCGAGAGAGGATAACAGAATCCTAATTCCTACAGCAATTTTTTCTCTCATCTCCAAGTTTATAATATAATATTAAACAATTATATAGGCAGTGACATATAACTGTTCAACAACGCGGGTTATAATTATAACAACCAACACGTTCAACCCTAAATGTAGTAAGAATCCCCCGCATGCAGCCTGCAGGCGGGAGTATACCATTACTTACCTGCAAGACAAAATATTTCCTGATTTACTTCTAGACACGAGTGTCGCATTTGTATCCTTAAACCACCAGAAAAAACTTTTTAAGGTGGTATTAAACAATGAGGGTGGAAAACGTTTTTTTCACGGAAGTTGCGTTAAGTGCTAAAAATTTTCTTTATGCTAAAGTACAAATTATTAATGATCATGGAAGCATTTTCGATATGATAAATTGCACTCTCGACGACCTTATAAGAATGTTTAAAAGGATGGCCATGGCATGATATTGTTCCCAGTGAAGTGTTCATGTGTATAAACAGTAAATAAACTTACTTGACTAGGATACGGACGATCTTCCGTTTTCATATTATAATGACGTAGAATAATGTTTTCGTTATCTTTAATTATATATCTTTCGCACACTAATGACTCTCCACCAGCCTAAAAAAATGATCAACGCACTTAAAAATGCCACATAATGTCACAATTAACGTATAAAATAAATTGTCCAATTAATATTCCAATATGTGTTACGTACCATCCTTGGATTTTTGGGGTTGAATCCAACAGCAATCCATTCAAATGTGTTTGAACTAAGGTTGAAGTCAATTATTTCATTGTTTTGCACAGAATACTTAAGAAGATATTTACAATCCTTAGATGATGTACAACTTGGTGGTTGGCTATAACAACTTATGGTTGAGTTACAACCAGCTTTGTCCAGCAACTGAAATTGCAGAATATAAACAATAAGTTAATTTTGGCTCTGTCAGTTAAATGACCAGTGACATGCCTGGTGAAAACAATGCCAATACAACCACTGAAAGAACAGTTTGCAAGAATGTACTGGAATTTTGTAGTATAAGACATCCTTTCGATGTAGTATAAGACATCCTTTAATTTTCACCCTATAAGTGCCCCCAAATCTCTTTCCCCCCCCCCCCAGCAACAACATGATCCTTTTGGCACATCCATGCCTTCGACAATCACATTAGGTATATTTTGTGTTAGTTCATCTTTGAACCAGAACTGTGTATTTTAGTCATAATTAATGAAGTGATCAATCTTCAATGACAATAAAGCTGCAGCATTGAGGTCACCAACCTGAGAACTCACACATGACACAGCATACAAAACCATCCAAAGCAACATAACCTATGCAAAACAGTAAATTTTCTCTTTTAAATAAATCCAGAGAAAGGATTATACAATCAGGGACAATTCCAGGATTTAGCAGGTCAAATAAAACAGCAATGCAATGGCAAATTAGATTTGTTGTAGTTAATTCTGCCATAATTACTCCTGGCTGATCTGTCATTGTGCACAATGAGGATTAATAGCTATATCTCTAGGCACTGATCATATTTTGTGCAGGGCAGTTTAGAGGTATGGGGAACATATTTAAATGTTTACATCATTATATATTTACATTAGGGATTATTTTTTGTGTGCAGATTGCATGATTTTCATTTGATCATATTTCATCATGATTTAGAAGTTGTGATTTGCTGTGAATCTTGTGATTATGATGAATTATGTCAACCAGTTAAACTTAGGATATATCCTGGCCTGGGATATATCTCCCATGTATCTGTTCAGAAATAAGTGGTGTATTCATATATTCATGTTGTGCAAGATTAATTTCTTTTCAAATCCATTGTCTTTACAGGTTTGGTAACATGAATATATGAATATGTGCCTCACGCCCCCCCCCCCCCCAATTATCGTCTTCCGACATGCCACTAAGGAGCTGATTGGAAAGGTTTAATCTCTTACTAGCTAGGTGCATATAGTCTGCAAATGCAGACTGGTTTTTCCGCTTTCTTTGCCTTCTCCTTATAGCAGACTTAACTGGCTAGTTAGCACTGACAACAGTTACTGATTTTAACAACTATGCATGCGTGACCATACGCATAGGCATATAATTCAAGGAAGAATGATATATTAAAGGATGCATTGTTTTAATTTAATTTAAAGCTATCTTCAGGTTTCTATATATAAAATCTAATTTGTTTAACACGGTATCGGTATTTAATTAAAATATAACAATATGAGCTTAATAATCGCCTCATACGTGGCACGAAGTCTGTGTCTGAATGCTACAGAGTATTTTAAAGATGTTACAAAGCCAAAGGCAAAGGTATTGATATTAGAAATACCTTAACGATGCTTTTCCACATTTTTGACGGCGCTGCTACTTATTCGTTGAGAAACAAATTACAAAAATTTATTGCTATCGTTTGTTGTTACTAGATTTAGTTGCACGAATGCCAAATACGACGGAAAATCACTCAGCCACAACTGCGTTTACGACTTCCTGTGATGGACTGATGATCTCGACTCTCGAACGAGTGAACTTCCTAGAAAAGGTGTGGCCTATCATATGCTTATGTGTATCTGAGAATTAACGAGAATTCGAGAAAAAAAAGAGAATTAAAATAACTTTCCTGATGAAAAGGGAACTAGCAACTTGGGCAGGGTAGTGGTCAGTATATTTGCCTTTCTCACTGATATATGAAGGTCAGAGAATAACATTTTAATGTTGATATAAAGTTTATAAACACAATGATGTGCAATAATGATCTTTGTCTAGCTTTAACCTATAATTTGGAATCTAGATCTTGATATAGATTTGTTTTGTTTGTACCTAGTCAGGCTAGTCTTAGGCAACATGTCAAATCAGTTTGGATGGGCATTACTACCAATAGTATGTTTGACTCTTCCTGTATACATGTGTCCGCTATAGGAAAAAAGCCACATTACATAGTTTTTGACTTTTTGTTACATATTTCACGACTAACTTTTTCAATACACCTTGTATGTGTACAAGACAATAATTTCTAATCCTACAGTGTTGTCAAGGGAGTTATTTGAATTGAATTTTCTTCATAATTCATCCACAACAGGTGCATGCACTATGCAGGAATTGACCTGCTGCAGAAGATAATTGTCACGTAGCATTGATCTGATCATTTTACGCAACGAAATCCATTTTATTTATTAACTTGACTCATTTTACGCATTGAGATCACTCCACGTTTTTTGGGACATTCTAAACACCCTGCATATAATTCATTTATGAATCTTATTTAGGTCAGAATAATGTAGCCTACGCTGAATTCGTGGAACGGTTATGACAACGGCTAGACTCCTGTATGTCAATCAATTTAAGTGGAAAACAAATACGTTAATGGAAAAAGGTAATTACTAAAGGCAATTTTTAATAACAACATGTTTCATAATCGTGGAACAGGCAGACAGCTGATCGACTGATTTAGAATTTTCCTCATTCAGATCACAACATATAGACATGGGGACATGAGCGTGTGTTCGAAGTAAAGAATATATATACAGGGCATACGAGTCCAACGAACATACAAGTGGGATGATAGCGTGAATTCGAAATTCCTACCAAACATGACTACACGTTGGATTGCTGAACTGATACTTTGTTTTATATGTGGTTTTGTATCCCCATCATCATGGGAAGATCCCAAATGCCGCGAAGCATTATTTAAAGTAGCATATACAGGTTAGTCGGGACAGAAAACATCTGAAAACGTATCTTTCTAGATCAACCCGTTTCGAATGAATTTTTTTTTTCCTTTAACTTACATATAGCAAATATAGAATAACTAAATATTGCGCATGCAAAATACATTAAGTAACAGGCGTGCAGTGCTAATAGCTAAGTGCTAAGTGCAAACAGGTCTATACCGCAGAATACCTATCAGAAGAATAACTCTATACTATTTTTTCGTAAGTGTGATTCGTCATGATTCGTGACTTAGCAAGTGCATTTTTATGAAGTAGTCAGTAGTCTAAAATCAGGCTATTTTTAGTATTGGCAGGGGGGTGACTACTTCATAAAAATGCACTTGCTAAGTCACGAATCATGACGAATCACACTTACGAAAAAAGTACAGGAGTTATTCTTCTGATAGGTATTCTGTGCCTATACATACATACGTGTAAGCAGAATAACAACGTATCAATACCATCTACTATCATCACATATCATTATGTGGGAACTGAGAGATGCATAAAAAAGAGCGCTAAACGTGTAGTATGACATTTATGTGCCATTGAATATATCGCTAGCAAGCTAAGTCACAATCTCTCTGAAGTGTTGGCATGGCAAAGTTACAACTGTATTTTGGAAATGAGAAATCGAATACGATTATATAATGTGATGACACAGATCTAATTCATTTGGTTTCGGTAAATGAAATTCGACAATACGGCAAGGACCATGCATGGGCCCGCGTTCACTAGACAAAATTTCGAAAATACAGTCTATTGAAATTGTTTCGAAATATTTATCAACTCTGAATCAAGTTAGGGCTGTTTTCCACTGTCGCGTTTTTCACACGTACGCGTGACACGCACGTAAAAGTCTAAATGCTTATATAAGTTATCTCTAAAAAACTACGTGAATAAATCGAAAGAATTTAGTTTTCCACGCAGTTTAATATGTATTGGTTGACCTTGATGTTAAATAATAAAAGATTTAAAAGCATTTAAACTTTTACGTGGGTGTACGCGGCATTTTAAATTTTGAACCACCGTTAAATGAAATGAATTTCAAGTTTTACTCTCACGAGCCACGTGCAAAACATCCTTCTTTAACACATGCATGAAAAATATTTTCTGCTTTGACCAAGAAATGTGGAAATAAGCGCGAGCCTCGCTATGGCTTATTTCCATACTTGTAAGTCAAAATGAAAAATTATTTTTGATGTATCATGCATGTGTTGTGAGAGTTAAACATGAAATCCATCTCATTTAAGGTGGTTCGAAATTTAAAGCGATAATGTTGTGACGTAATACCAAAAAGGCCATTGGGGGGCCCATATTTATATATTCATGTTAACAAACTGTAAAGACAATTGACTTGAAAAGAAATTAATCCTGCGTATCAATTATCGTTCTGGCTACGCCGCTACGTACGTGCTAAAAATGCGACAGTGGAGAGCGGCCCAGACCCCGGACGCGATGCGGCAACGAGACGCGAATTTTCAGTTTTCAGAAGCACATAAATTAATTTCTGGAAGCAAAATTTGAAATCTATGGACGCCAGAGCAGTCAAAATGTATTATCGTTAAGTAATCTACAAGAATATTATGATAATTTAAAATTTATTTGCTTTTGGAAAATCAAAAGCGGTAATCAGTCGCGTCCGGTCTGTGTTGGCCTTTACTGTTTATGAAAATTCACATATTATGTCAATGGTGGACACGGTTTTAAAGAGGACAGCTGATCTGCCATATTTGGAATTTGTGCATATTTAAATTACCTATATAATATTCAGATACTGGTATATGTATAAATTTAAAGGGGGGCATGAGCGTGCCTTAATTGGAGGTGAAGTTTTACTTGAACGTGTGGCAACAAGCTATATAGTCTGGCCAATACAAACATTATTTACCAGGTTAATATAGATGTAACCTATATACTGCGATGATAGCGTGTGAGGTTCTTATCAAAGATGACTACAAGTTGGATTGCTGGACTGATATTTTGTTTCATATGTTGCCTTGGATCCAAAGATCTCCCATGCCGTGAAGCAATATTCAAAGTTGCGTATACAGGTACTGAATGGGCAAAAAAGTGAAAAATTGTTGTGGCGTTTTTAATAATATTAGTAAAAGTCCATGTATGTTATAGATCAACCCTTTTGCAGTTTTGTTTTCTCCGACCTTTACATACAAAACGAATAATTAGGCAAGACTGATGATTATTATTAGTGAAAGGATATATGGAGATTTCATTATTGTGTGTTATCTGGTAAAAAATAATGCCTGATGATTGCTTTGTTTCGTTTCTTTAACCATGGATGAAAAAGAGCGCTAATCGCATCACATGCATGACTATGTAAGATGTATACGGCAAAGTTAAAGAAATAATTGTTTCAAACCGATGCATGAGGGTTATAACTGTAATCTGAAAATGAGACGAGCCTTGAATAGGATCATGCAGACAGCTGCGCGGCAGGTTTACATATATATATAAATAACATTTAATTAAAATGGTTTATAGCAACTGCGTCATATATAAAAGAAAACTTCGCTCTCGTACGGAAAGTGTTTTATGGATTATGTAGTGAAACAGTATTAAAATATAACAGCTGCTTGTGTGCGCATTCATATAACAAGTATACGACGGGTCTTTATTTTTCAAGTGTTCAGGAGAGGTTTAACTTACCTTTGCTCACTATTGGTCCATGCAACTATCATGAATGAAGACAGTTTTCTATACAATTTACGCAGTTAAAGCAGAACTAAACAGGCCTGTCGGGGGCTGGGCATGCAGGTGCAGTCCCTCTATACCCCAATGATTTTGGACATTATTTTTTAAACATTTAAATATCAGCTATTTTCGCATCCTTCACTAAAGATGTATAAATTTCTATATTATATTTTGTCTATCGGCAGAGCATATATATTTTACGTCGATTTTATTAGAGTAATTAGACGTCTTCTACGTCAATTTTTGCTACCTGCCATCTTGTATAACAAAATTGTATATTGATACCCTACTGTTAGACACGTCGCTTTGTTGTATAATGAATAGCTCAAATCGCATTGCATGCGCGTGCCAAATGCGCTAGCTATGAAAGATTTATTTGATTGACAGCTACATTACTAACATTAGTGCATAGTAAATACATGGGGCGTACGTCATATAGAGACAATTTATCTTAAAAGGGCTGCTTCTACTGTCGCGTTTTTTGTGTACGTACATACACGCATGTAAAACCTTAACACGAGGAACGAATTCGAGTAGGGTTCTAGGTCCGGTGTGAACGTATACAGCCTTATATTTAGTACAATAGTCACAATAAACACAACTCTCATCGACAACATTAACAAACATGTTTAGAATATTCATCAGTTTGAGCCAAGGTCGCACCTCGATTTCAAGTATTTTAACAGTTTTTGGACTAATATTATAGATTTTGAAACATCACCATGTCTTGTCATTGCCTTTTTTACCATTTTTTAATTTACAATATTTTTCGGAATGTTTTTTTTAGTTTTTAGATGATTAATATAATAATAGCGTTGATATGGAGGTTTTTTTAATTCAAATTCGACTGTTATTTGAGTTATCATAACATGGACCAAAGCGATGCAAATAAGACATTCAAATATATATGCGATACTACTTGCGCGATCTCATTGTACCTGCTCTATATACATGTATTATCGTAGATAAGTTGACGTTTAAATCATGTGGAATTGGTAAGAAACGCTATATTTTGTAAAAAAAAAAGACAAAACGGAATTGCTATAGCTATAGCGTCAGAATGGTATCACCTATAGCGGCTTCGTTTAAAACGTAGAAACTAGAAACAACAGGTAACTCTCCCTGCCTGCATGGCATGGCCGTATAGGTTCATCTAAAGGGAAATCGAATTATTGGTTTGAAGTAGAAATCTCATAGCTGATCCAAGAATTGTTTAATGAGTATCAGTGTGATCTCTGGATATAGATTTTCTATTTAGGGCAGCTATTGGATGAGCACATAATTTCAAGTTGTCATGTTGATTCCTGGTTTGAATGTGGTCAAAAATGTCTTGACATCAATGGTTGTGTGGCGTTCAGTCATCGTACAGAATCACGTGATGACATAAACTGTAAGATTGCAAGTGAAATAGATGACGTGATGAAGAACTCAGATGAGATTGATACGTGGACTGTGTACAAGATCTTGGAGGATAAACCGGTTTGTAATTATTAAACTGTCCAATGATAGTATAGGCATATTCATTATCTTCTACATACACCTCTTCGCAGTTTTCAGACTCTTGGGAAAGCAAAACTCACTATTTCCCTCGGGAGCATACACTAAGTGTATAATATATTATATAGCCTTAGGCCCGTTTACACTATACCGGATTCGATTGTCACGATATCTTCGTTTTCGTTCAAAGAGCAATGGTTAGCAGCAAACTCTTATTAGTTTGATAGATTTGGTATACCGAGTGTCCCAAAAAAAGTACCTATCTTTAATTCAAGTTTCAACATAACTTACAAACGAACTAAAGAATTACAATGAAATGAAATAATTTATATTTAGTTGAGTAATGTCTAACTTAGAATTTGATATATTACATATGTATTTTGAGCGAGTAGTTTCCGAGATATTCGCGTTTAAAGACACAGTAAATTCCGAACAAACAAGACATCTTGAGAATCAAAATATAATTCAAACAAGACACAGATTGAGACTGTAAATTTTCGACTTTATTACAAAGTCATCTTCAGACAGAATGAAATACAATACTTTACAACGCATATATATACAACACAGAGAGAGAGCGCACGTGTCAATCCAGCATGTAGGCGGAAGGCCGGTAAACCAAGTAGAGCGAAACATGATAAGGGTGTGAATAAAACTAAATATGTATGCTATATTTACAACAATATGTTAGATAGATTAATTTAGATAGATTAATTAGTTTCGATCCTAACCTCAATTTCACAGTTGACACTTTTCCCGATGGTATCGTACATTTTTTAGATATAAAAATCACGGTCGATGGTACTGACGTTTATCGTAAAGACACTCACACTGGTCAGTACTCACATTTTTCTAGTTTCGAGCCATTCTACCGCAAAACAGCTTGGGTGAAGTCCCTTTACCACCGTGCTTTTAAAATTTGTAGTTCGGAAAAGCTTTTCAATAGTCAAATTAAAATCATCAAATCTTTCATGTCTTGGAATGGTTATCCTAATAATGTTATATACTCTACGCTAAATAAACTCAAAACTAAGTATTTTCCAAATTCCACTCCTGTTGTCAATACGGTTATTCATGAAGCGGATGATAATCTATTGCCCAAAATCTGGATCCTTATTCCTTATCTCCGAAATCGGGGCGATTTTCTACTTAAATCATGTGTCAATAAAATACAAAGATTTCTTTCCAAACCGGTGAAATTCGTCACTATTTACGACACTAAAAGGTTGTCTTATTTTGTTTCTAACAAAGACAAACTTCCTTCTTTATCTCGTAGCAATTTAGTATACGAAGTCGCTTGCCCTGGCTGCGGGAAAACCTATATTGGCATGACGCAAAGGTGCCTTTCTGTACGTTTGAAAGAGCATTCTACTAGGCTCTCTTCTAGTGCAGTAGGCCAACATTTCTCTGAGTGTGAGCATGCTCAATTCTTAGCCACACAAAACCAGTTCTCACTACTCAACGATATACCATTATCTTTGAATAACCCTTCTCCTATTGAGAACTTAGTTTTCAATAACTATAGAATTCTACACATAACTAAATCGAATAACTATCATATTCTCGCCTTTCTTGAAGCACTCTTAATCAAACACAACAAACCTTTCCTTAACACTGGACTTAAAGCCAGCAAAGAACTACAACTGTTCACTTAATCTCTCTATTTTAATTGTCGGGTCTTTCTTTCCTTAAATTAATCTATCTAACATATTGTTGTAAATATAGCATACATATTTAGTTTTATTCACACCCTTATCATGTTTCGCTCTGCTTGGTTTACCGGCCTTCCGCCTACATGCTGGATTGACACGTGCGCTCTCTCTCTGTGTTGTATATATATGCGTTGTAAAGTATTGTATTTCATTCTGTCTGAAGATGACTTTGTAATAAAGTCGAAAATTTACAGTCTCAATCTGTGTCTTGTTTGAATTATATTTTGATTCTCAAGATGTCTTGTTTGTTCGGAATTTGCTTTTTACTTTACTTTCTTAAATTGTCGGCTGGTCATGGTTTTTTTAAAGACACAGTAACGTTTTGAAATTTGTCAAAAATCAGCAAAAAATGGCCTGTTAAATTTGTTTCAACAATAGCTGCTCGTAACATGGTTTCTTGTAACTTTTTTTAGCTTTTTGAGAAAATTCATTTTTTACTTGTTCTTATTCATCTGCAAATTCATGTTCACCAGCAACAATACATCTCCTTTGTAAGCTATTCACTATTGCATTCACAAAAGAATTCGTCGGGCACAACTAAGTATATAATGAAACACTGCCCCAATCATCGTTCTAGTTACCCTTCCTAGTCTACATACAATTATGGGACGTGAAACCTCCTCAACGTGCATGCACTTGATGCACAACCCTGTTTAGGCTCAACTACATCGTTTGTGCAAGAATCGTAAAATCATAAAAAATGCATCTTTTCTTCAAAGGAAATATGCATAAGACAAGAGCCTTGCAACAATGGTGGTAGCTGTGTGCGAAAGTCGTGCGAACCTCGTGGTTATTCATGCATATGTAGTCAGTGGTACAACGGGGAACATTGCGAAAATGAAAACAGTAAGTGCATGATGTCATGCAAGGGGCATGCAAGGGAAGAGTGCCAGGGAACAAAAATATAAAATACCAAGCAAAAGTATATTACATTTCATACACTGACATATACGAAATCCCTTGCTTGATCAGCTTGCTTAATACGGGGCAACGGTAGTGAAATTTATAAATAACCCGATAGTTATAGCTTAATAGGTGATTTGCGCTTATGCAGGGTGTCCCAAAAAAATGTCCCCTCCATTGCAATCAAGCCTTTGTTAGAATCTGATTGCCTTAATAATATTATGATAAACCCAGTTGAAAGCAAGACGCTTTATTTGAATGCCTCAACCTATAATAACTATGCTATTTACACACTTGATCATGCATTCAAATTCCAACAAAAGCTTCATTTCAAAAAAGGGGACATTTTTTGGGACCCCCTGTATATATATATATATACAGTATACACACTCACAATGGATATATGTATATATTGTTCAATTAGTGTGACTTAAATTTAGCTGAAATTATTATAACAAGTTATTAAAGTCCTGCCTAATTTCAAAAAAATGTCAATGTTTAGGTGATTTTGACGTCGTATTTTCATCACAAGACCAGAATCTCTCGTACATTGAGATGGACAGCATCAAATCAAACCTCGATCAATTCACTTTCACTGCTTGGTTTAAATTCAAGCCCGGAATAAAGAAGTATCACCTTCTGTCGTACAAGACTAATGGCAACATTGATTTTATCAATTTATTTTTTCACGCGGATAAACAGTCAGTCGACAGATTTACAGGGAAAATCTTGCAACATGCAGAAACGTGAGTAAATAAAGCCGCACAGCATGCAGACGTACTTTTTTTCTCCACAAAGTTTATCATGGAAAAAAGATCTGTTTTCCTTAGCAAGGTGGTTTGCTTGACCATGCAGTTTTTGAACCAGGAAATCTCTTCTTGTGTATGAAATGCTCTTTGTCTCAACTTATTCAAAGCATCTCCCACAATAAAAATATGCAAATTTAATCGTGAGAGCATTGCAGTAACCGAATGCTCGATCGTTCAATGCTCAATCAAACTTCGTGTAATATCAGACTTTTCGCGACTGACGTCATTATGAGAAAGGTCTATTCGACGTTTTTTTCGGGCACTACTCAGTGACTACTGCAACACTCCTTTTCAATACATTTTACCCAATTTACACATGCACTTGCTTCCTGTGTTCAGTTGCTTATTGCATGCTCGAAATGGTGTTTTTTTTAATCATGTTATTTCAATAGTAGATTCTCATTTAGGTTAAATACATTTAATATCATGTATAACTGATAATCTTTGTCTGAAAATCTTTGTACATATACAGCACCTACATGACTCCTGTCAATGACAATGTTTGGCATCATCTCGGCTTTGTTTGGAGCAACACGAATGGCCTCTGGAACGTTCTCATTGATGGAACTCCACGAGCATTGCGAGACTCTGTGAAAGCTGGTGCCGGTGCCGTCATTCCTGGCGGAGGAACCTTAGTAATAGGACAACGTCATTCTACTTCTGGCTTTAAAGAAGGGGAAGGATTTCTTGGGCAAATCAGTGGGTTAAATATTTGGAATAAGGCGTTGACTGGAGAAGAAATTGAAACCATGAGCGAATCCAGAGGAGATGAACAGGGAAACATATTGAGATGGTTTAATGTTCTCAACAGTATTGTTGGAAATATCCAGTTAGTTAAGCCTTCGAATGCACGAAATACAAGTAAGCATTTTACTGGCTCATAAATTGTACTGTTCTCGTTTACGTTGGATGGGAACGGGACAAATATAAGAATGATGTTTGAATACGTGAACGTGAAACTGCTGCATGAAATTTTTATCTATGTTAAAATTACATTTTTTCATTTTTAAAAATGATAACATTTAGTTTTATTTTTTTGATTTTCTACAATTTTGTCGTTTTGAAATTGTTGACCGTGTCATGCAGTTCGAGGTGAAATACAAAAACAATTCTTAAAATCATCCTATATCTTTATAGATAAAGATTTGAACTATAAAGTGATGTTCAAATCAAGTCAATTTGGCTACGTGCAATCACCTGGACCCGCAGAACCGATTAAGCAACTTTCCGGTTGTCTCTGGTTGAAGACGTCTGCCACAAGCACATTCTTCTCTTACTACGTAGAAGATGAAACAAGCCCTGGTTTTCAATTTGGGATTACTAGCTCAAATTTTTTGTTTGCTAAAATCAACGGCAGTCTTGCTAAAAGGTACATTGCAGCTTATTACATAAATATATAAAGAAAGCGTTCTTTTTTAGCCAACTTTATATCCAAGCCTCAGTGGGGAGTCTGCAGTAATTTACTTCAGTATAGCACTTTATAATCAGGATATTTTAGATGTGAAAAATAACATGAAGAACAAGGCCTTGGGAGGGGTTTACAGGGTATCTCTACTCAAATCACTTATTGTTAATTCTCTGCTCACGAATTCCTGTTATAGTGGGCATTTGGTGCAACAAAAATACTAGTTTACATATCGTCTCAGGATATTTTTTATTTTCCAAATTATAGCACTTATGATGACAAACGCATTGTAAATAACTATTGGCATTTCATCTGCGTCATATGGGATGGTGTAATTGGGAATGTGAAGTTTTATTACGAAGGATCAAAGCATCCTTCAGGCACACTATCTGGACCGATCACCCAACTTTCACCAGGAGGAAAATTTGTAATTGGTGCAATAAAAGGCCAAAACAACACGACATACTCCAGTTCCTTCGTTGGTTATCTCAGCTGCATTAATGTTTGGTCCATAATTATATCGTACGAGAGCATTATTTCAATGGCGAGCGGTGGAATGAACATCAATGGGGATTATCTAGCATGGCGAGATGTGCTAGGATATATTCTTGGTAATTTAACCGTGGTCTCAAATACAACGATTCATTTCCCAGGTAAAGATGCTCTCGTTTCTTGCTGCATACATCGATTTAGTGATTTATGGACGGCGAGCTATTTACCGCCGTCATACGTGAACCATATGCCTAACAACATATGCCTAATTTTAAATCTGTTTTTCACAGAGTTTTCCTGAGTAATGAGCTCGATTTTCTTTCATTCATTATTGTAGCATATATCATAAGAGAAACCTCAAATGCACCATGCATAAGACATCTAACTTAATGTTTAATGTTTATAACGTGCATGGCAGTCGATTCGATTCAAATTTTGTATTTATAACGGGAACACCTTTTTTAAGGTTACAGTTTACTGGAAAGAAGGTCAAAATGGTGTAATGAAATAACCACATCTCTGTCTTGTGGACCTTTTTATGCTCGACTTGGAGAAGGTACTGGTGGAGAGAAAATGGTATGGAGATGTTATTGCGCAGTTGCCCTAACTCCTTCAAAATATACCTACAGCTATAATTTCAATGGCGGTAGCAGCTCAAGTTATATCACCAAGCACGATGACCTCATAGCAATTCACTGAAAATTGGCTCATTTTATTTAATTTGCTCGATTGATTTAAACTTCACCTAAGTTGCCTTACGCACCCTCACTTCCTTCGACGCCCGCGGTTCCTGTCGATGCTGTGTCCAGATTTCAGAGTCATGGTGTATTACATCACGGTTAATTAATAGAACTGAGATTATACATTCAGTCTCAGTCAATGAACGTCAGGATGAGAGTTTTGCATTAACATGACAACTGTAACGATGGACTCGTTCTATACAGTATAGTTAAGTTTAGTTTATGTGACAAAATGCAGTAACAATGAAGTATTGCAAGAGAAATTGCATGCTGCATGCCCGAATGCACAAATGTATTCTGCATGGGACTTTTATCAGAGAATTAAGCTTGTATTCTGAAAGCTCACTCACATAAACTCATTGAGTAGGACGTCTCAAGCACTTCACAGCGATTCCTTTGCAGTATTTCCACTCACATGAAGCTTAATTTACAATGTCTAACCTTCAATTTTTCCATTGAAAGGAATATCTCATGTCACACTTAATGAGTATGAGTGCGGGTGAGTTTTTTAATACAGGCGATAGTTTTACATAGGCTAATTGCATTGTGAAGTGCAACCACTTTGGTTATTCTTCAGTGTAAATTGAACATTCTAATTATGATAGAAAATGCCTGTTGAGTTTATATAAACGTTACCACCTAATAGCGAAGCATAGCCTATATATATTACTTAAACTTCACCAATAAAGTATATGATAGATATTATTTTGTTCTAGGATATCGCGCAAAACTCTCCATGTTTATATTCTAATAGCCACCCACACTGAACTTCACAATATCTGCCGCAAAAATTTATGCACAAAAGAAGTGCGTCAAGTCAAAATGTTGTATGGTCAGTTTTGTATCAAGATATTTCTTGCTGGCAAACTGCAGTTATCAATCAACAAGGTTACTGAAAATACAAATTACTGAAAATAAATTCATGCATATACTTTCTTCAAGAAAATCATTAGCAAACGCGTTTCCATCATTGTTTTTCATTCCAATATACATATTCTCGTGGTTTTTGAAACGTTTATAAATACGTTATACCCTAAAGTACACTTTAGGCATTGTTTTCTAGTAATTAAATAAACAAATCCTTTAGAAGAACAATCAACTATAAAGTAAATTATGTACACTGTTTGTTTTTTCTTTTCTGCTATTTCTTTGCCTAATGAATCACTGGAACCAATCGACTATTATCAGATTGTCTTCGTTGATAAATTGTGATCACAGAGATATGGACATTCGTGAATATCACCGCGTTTAAAATAAAACGTTTTATGGCACGTTTCGATTGAGCACAAGGTCGAATGCAATGAAAGATTAATAGCTTATAAATAGGTTATGAATAACGCCTCAAAGTCGGGTTTAATACACATATATTCCATGGAGGAATAGCGTATATCTTAAATTGAAATTAGATTTGCGGTGGCAGCCCACGGGGCAAGGCAATCAAAGAGCATAGCATACACATGCAGGTGGAATTTAGACACATTGAAACAAAACTTCGCATGTCGAGTTGATCAATTTTCCCAACGGAACTTGCTGAAAAGTGAAAAAAAGTCTTCCCATAAATTGCTAGGTGAGTCGAAATACCTTCAATATTGTTTCATGCATGTATAGGCTACATAATATAAGTATAGTATTGATGTTGAATCATAGGTATTAAAACAAGGTACTGTGATATATTTGTCAAGGCATTTAATGAAAAATTAAAGATACAGCATCAATTTAATTTTTCTACAGATGACTTGATGAAAGTGTTTAGAAACTATTCGTAGAATTTTATTCATGTCAAAGATTCTATCGTTTGTAGAAAATAACTTTGCAGGAACTAAGGAAGTAAATTTTCACTGCTATTTCAGACCTATGGCTATGTTGGCGGAATGCTAAAGAAACGTTTAATTTATAACATCATTACAAAACATGAGTGAAAAGGGTTGTTTTTACTCGTTTGATAAATTACCTCTTCTTATAAACGCCATTGTTATTCCATTCGATTTTGATGAAAATCCTATGAATCGAGCCGTCTATTCATTGTCACAGTCGGTCCCAACACTGCATGATAAATTATGTCCTGCTTATATATAACTATAGCGTCTATAGAGATTTATGTTTTGAAACTTAAATTAAACGGGAAAATTATTTTAAACTATATATTTTGAGCAAAAGGAAACGAATCACTGCAGGCTGTTATTACATCACCAAATATTCGTCCACCTATATTGGAATAGTTGCTATCGATAAATGGGTAGATCGATGTATGTTACAATCCAGCTCGAGATTAATATGAATAGCATATTTATTACAATCTCAGAGACTCAGTCATACGTGTTTCCGCAGCAGTATTTTAATAATAATCGACAGTGGTACAAACGATACAAGTCACCACCATGGTTGCCAGAATTGATAGGCATTTCTAAACAAATGAAGACACATTTGCTGGCAATCAACTCCCTAATTAAAGAGCCGTTCAATTTCTTTGATATTCCGCTCTTTACACCACTTCTCAGTTTGCACACTGATTGACAATATAGGATTTTGATGTTGTATAACCAATTTTGGACGAGGATGCTGTGTTGCCAAAGAGCAGGTGTAAAGCCAATGATTGATTTACGAACTCAAGGCTGTTTTGAACTCAACATAACGATGAAAAATCGCGAAAAGTCCTGAATTCGGTATCCTGCAAAATGCTTTTTTTTCGTTTTTGACAAACACTTTTTGCATATTTTGGCTGTCGTTTTTGCAATTGCGTCGTGTTGCGCGTCCAAATTTGCCTTATTTAAGACGTTTTTCAATATATCAAATTAAATTTTCATTTTATTTTTCAGCCCATAGGAACGTCTGCTTATTGCAATGTCCATGACGATGTTGATCTTTCTGGGTTGGTTTGGATTGTGTTTCAATGGCGTGATAGCCGGGTAAACTGAGAATCCTATCTGAATAATATCCTGTCAAGACACTCTGGCTGGGACTTTCATGTCTGAATCCCAGCTTCATGGGTCATCGGATAAACCCTTTATTGGAAACATACATTGCCTCTTTTTTCGACTTGATGATTCATGAAAAGTGCTCAGAGAATTTGAACATATATAGACATTTATCATAGGGGTTATTGAGCGCATTTTCTCTGGGACAAGGTATGCAGAGTGAATTTCTCAAAGCCAGTTATAGAGTATTTTTTATATTGATTTTATAGAGCGTATGTATCGGAAAAGGAGCTAGTAACTGAAACGGAGACCTTACATAAACTACTGGATGAATATGATATTCGCACTAGACCTGAAGTGCAAAGTAAGTCAAACGACTCCGAATATTTATTTTCCCAAATTGTTTCAGAGAATAAATTATTACCGAAGAACTTTTTTTTGCAGCAAACTCTGCTTCGATGTATACATGCATTTTTGATTATAAATCTTTCAGAGAAACCTGTCAAAGTTGAAGTAACAGGACAGATTCAACAATTCAAGGATATCAAAGAATCAACTATGGTAAATAGGAATAAATAGGATTAAAGCAGATTTTAATTATGTCAGCTTGGAAATAAGATGTTATTTAATCATACGATACGGACAGTTTACCATGATACGCACCACATGTTTGCTGGAAGTTAGCAATAGAAATTTATTAAATTTCAATCACCTACAATTTTCGTGACGAGTTGACAGATTTTCTCCATATTCATAGGAATATACGTCCAGTGTTTTTCTTATTCAAACTTGGAAAGATCCAAGACTGAAACATGACTTTGCGGGAACTCTGTCATTGAACGGAGAGGAAGTCACTAAAAGAATATGGACACCTGACACATACGTCCCAAACTCTAACCAATTCATATTGAATGGTAAAAATCAGTTAGCTGTCATTTCAAAAAATGGAACAGTCTATTACAGTGCAAGGTAATCTCCACATAACACTAAAGTTGACCCATGAACCATGCACTTCAGTATAATGTCCCCTTAGTTTTAAGATTATTTAATGTTGCTTGCAACATAAAAAGTGATATTTTAAAATCCATCGTTTATAGAATAAGAATTGTGGCTGCGTGTCAAATGTATCTACAAAATTTCCCCATGGATGTTCAAGAATGTGAATTGAGAATTGAAAGTTGTGAGTATTTTCCCGTGCAAAATTTCCTAGGACTACTATTAGCCCGATGCATGCAGCCTGCATGGTCATTGCAGCATGCTTGTATACATTGCATGGTGGTTAGGTCAGATAGATAAATGCTGTCTCTGAACGGATTGGTAAAATGATCCTCTCCAGGAACCGATTTGATTTGTCGGGTACATGACATGTACGACACAACCTTTTCAATGTAGATGCCTATCCCGTCGAACACATGCAACTGGAGTGGAATAAAACAAAGCAACCAATTATAGTGATAAATACACAAATGGCTGAATTTGAAATTGCTGATATTACCTGCACCAGTGAGAATGTCACGTATAACGCAGGTACGTTTTAGATTACCTTTATGTATGGAAGAACTAAGATGCTTCATTTTACAAAGAATGCAATATATAATGTACTCATATCTTGGTCCGAATTTAAAATCCACGTGCTTATATACTCTCTATGCGCAAGCCGTTGTCTGAATATGCGGCTTTTTAGACTTTTGTTGAAAATGCAATGTCAGATCACCCAACAGCAGGGCCGTAACTGGAACGATAATTGGGGAGGTGTTTATTCATATATTCAGTTCTGCCCGACGGATTTCTTTTGTAAGTACAATAGCTCACAATGGAAATCCGTCGGGCAGAACTGAATATATGAATCAACACTAGTACTCACCCAATTATCGTTCTAGTTACGCCCTGCCCACCAGCATGATGTATACGTAACTAAGCCCACTTCGCTTGCATGATCCGATTTCTTGATCCGATTTTGTTGGATCTGCATGCACAATCTGAAAATTGTGTGAACATCTTTGAACTGTAGTGGCAGCCCCTTCCCCAAAAACACTTGTAATTCATTAAAATTACATACGACTATACTGATGATCCACTGTCTTTTTTTGTTACTAAGGAAAGTACACTCGCTTGAGGGCGAAGTTTACGTTTCAACGTCGGATGGGTTTTTACCTTATTCAAGTTTATCTTCCAACTTTAATCATTACAATGCTCAGCTGGTTATCCTTATTTATCGATCCAAGACACATTGGAGACAGGGTGTCCTTAGGTGAGCATGCGCAAGTATGTGCAACCAGCCTCGTACCCAGGGCTCTTTTGTTAAAAACAACAGGTTGATATACAACACGATCAATTTCAGGTTGTATGAATGAGAATGCAAATACGTCTAAAGTTCTCTCAACCTTAAGCCGTTTTTCCACTGGCGATATATTTCGCGCGAAGCGACATTATTCTTTTGCATTTGGACAATTTGTTTCAGATGGTTGCAGATGGCTTCATCAGACCTTCGATTGTTTGTTTAAAGAATATATTTATATTTGTAGGGATCACAACGATTCTTACGATAGTTTTCTTACTCGGTACCAACAATTCCTCCATGCCTCGCGTGAGTTATGCCAAAGCTATAGACTGGTATCTAATCACAAGTTTTATGTTCGTGTTTGCAACATTGGTCGAGTCCCTTATCGTTTTCAAATTTTCTGGTTATGATGATATGCTAAAAGAGCATGAGGAAAAAAAAGCTAAAGCAGCAGAAGGATACAAACCCAACAATATAATGAGGGTAAGCTAAACTGTGGCTCAATAGAACGCAAAAAACATACGCTGTCTATATGTTGGAAAACAGGGCTATTGTTCATATGGAGAATATTTTGTACTAAACTAATTGTTTTAAAGAGAAAACTATCTTCCAAAATATAGAAGAACCGTCTTGCGGTTCAAAATATAGGAGAACCCTCGAACTTGTTTCGCGTTTGTCCAGTCTAACGGCCGTTTTCTACTTCAACCGTATCGTAGCGAAACGTAGCGTATCTCATTGTTTTAAAGTCATTATTTCTGGTCGAATACTTCGGAAACAAAGAAATACGCTACGCAACGCTACGATACGGTTGAAGTGGAAAACAGGCCTAACAACGGATAATCCGTCTCTGGTATAAATCGGGCCACTTCTTGGGACGTTTGTTTCGTGTTAGGAAACAATACACCAGATTACCACTTGAAAAACGGCAATTTTATTTTCCTTCAGGAGGACTCGATGAAGCAAGAGGCAACATCTCCTTGTTTAGTCGACGAAAATGGCGAAACACGACGTGCAGGATATGCATACAACGACTTTGACCGTCGTAGCCGCGGTTCAATTGCTCTTCCAAAGTGCTTTGCAAGAGCTGCACTCTATAACTCCAAGTGCGAGTTTTCTGTTAGCCAGATGATTGATCGTGTTTGCCGCATTTTATTTCCGGCCTTGTTCTTATTCATGAATATCATGTATTGGGGTCTTTTGGCAACACATTAGGTTACAACCTTTATGAAGAATGACCTATAACTATTACTTTATCTTGTAAAGTAAGCTTTTGGGATTACCATAGCTCTTCTTTAGTTTCCAGGGAACATTATAAGTATGGATATCACTATTTCTTGTTTTCTCTCTTATCATATTTTGATGTAATTTCGTTAAGAAAGTCAATTCATGTCCAGTTAGTTATTGCACCAAGGGCAAGACTTGAAGCAACAAACCAACCGAAAGAGGTTAGCTATAGGCTCATAATTTTACGAAAAGGGCGTGAACACTCATGAATTCTATTTCTCGATTACTCCAAGAGTTGAGTTCACCAGATGAATTCTCGCCCTGGGGCGATTTTATTCCACTATCGTCCACAAGCTATCCTGGAGGTCATCACTAAATAACACCACTTGATGACGCGCTTAAATTCAGTTCTGCATTATGCTGCTATTTTTCGAGTGATTGCAATGATAAAAGAGCAAGAAAAATAGACAGGACAAGAAACTGGTGCATGTACAAGCATGTAATCTTTAGTTGCTTTGCAACTAAACTGGAACAGAAGACATGCACTTAGGCTTACTATATACGTAGATAGCGCGGGTATGGGCGCCATGTTGAAGGTTGAATTTTGACGCTTGGGGTAAAAAACTGCATCACTTTCCTTCACGATCTGGTATAACGATGACCACTTCTTGAGGCTAAGCCCATACGCCTAAATTTTTCACAGTGTAAACGCACATTTGCAAGGACTTGCCCAGATAGACAGCTCACATGCAGGTACAGTACTATTCTTTACACAATTTAAACTTACAGGGTTTTAAATATTTATAAAATTCTCGCGGATTCAAGTTTGATTTGATCTCCGTATACAGCAACCTGGCGAGCAGAAACGTTCCACTAAAATCAAAGAGTAACGGTTTATCAACGACTTCAATTAATGTTATCACCGAATGGTAACGCCGTTAGTTACATTATACCACGGTCCACTGAGCATTTTCGGATCATAAAAACATGATCTTCGCTTGGAAGCATTCTGGTCGCGTCAAATGCAAGAAAATAGATAATGAATGGTAACTATTAAGTGAAACACATAAAATTCTATGGCTGTGCAATTAATCCTGTTTTATGTCCAGGTTATGAGAGCTAAATAACTCCGCTTTCTTTTTTATTTAAAAATTAAATCGTTGGTAAAGTGTCGGTTTCGTTTTTTAGAGACACCCTGCATGACACCCTAGCTACAAAAATTGACATGCAGGGTGAGGGTGTATAAAAAACATGAGCAGGGTTGGTAGATTTGTGAATAAATAAGCCAAATATTAACATAACCATTGTTATCTTTGTTTGAAACGCCAATAACATTTCGCTCTTTTATTCAGTAACTTACCAACCCTGACGCCGAAAGCAACGAGCAATCGCACTTGTTTCACGTTTTCGAAGAACCAAAGAACTTTCCAAGCTAAGCAAGTTATTTAAAACTTGTCACTCAGCATATGCTGAGTGCTGTCAATATCCGGGTTCGTGTGTTAGTAGAGACGTTGGTGAGAAACAAGGTAAACGTCAGCACGTGAATCTGACTTGACTGGTATCACAATATAGTCGCACTATAGAGATCTCAGTTAATTCGTAGTAACTGTTAAGAGACGGCACGTGTTTTTTTCCTGATTTCATTCTGTGTTGGATAAAGAGATTACTGCCGTTTGTCAATTCTTGCTGGCTGGCTCTAAGGTAGGCTAACTTTTATTATACTTTGTCATCTTGTAGGAGTATCATTGCCTTTAAAATTGCCATATACGAAACCGGCCGCTTCTTGACATTCAATCGCATGTAAAAACCTCTACTTCATTCTTTTTCAAAGAATTCAGATAACAATTAACGTAGCGTGGTTTTAGTCAGCCTAGTCCTGTATTTCTTGTTAGCATTTCTCCGGTCCTAAAATAGATATATTTCAAGATAAATCAAAACAAGCTTCACCGCGGCATCCATCTGCTGATACCACTCATCATCCAGCTCAAAAATAGATCTTCGGTTGAAATTTCTAACAGTTTATTTACTCAAATATTACGATGACATCGAAACGTCAAACGCCATGATAATATCGAGGATAATATTATATTCTTCGGTTGTATACTAGGATGTTTGAATGAAATTATTATTCGAGTAGACGCCACTGGAATCTATATTAGCAATCTACAATGTCATATGAAACTGGTAACTATACGGAATATAAGACGGACCCAACCCATATTAATTAGCGGACACATAGCCAATTGTATCAGGTCGACTCGAGTCTACCAGAAACATCCTGTCCAAAACGAGAGGTAACATCATACTTGCATGTATTATATATTAATCAAAGACCCATCGTTTCCGGCGAACTTTAAATTAACAGAAATGCCCAAAAAAGTCGAGAAACGATGTTGCGTTATTTAAATATTAATGGTCGTAAATAAAACATAAAAGCCGGGCATGATCTAAAGGAATCATGGCTGTAGCAAATTGAATTGAAATTTGTGGTCCATACCCACAGAATAAGGCAGGCCAATGAACGTAAACGTAGCACACACAGGTGCATTGAAACAGGCTGATTGACAGCAAACGTGGATGTTAGAAACCCCTTATAGTTAGTGACGCAGACTGAAGATTTGGCGAGAACGAAGTTCAACATTTAAAACTGTGCTGTTTGACAATAGACGAACGTCTCGAGGTGAGTACACTTTTTCTTGTATTTAACTGGCAAAATACAGGTTTTATAAACCGTTGTTGCAAGCTTTTGTTTTAAGTAGTTTATCAAAAATTAAAGATACAACAAGCAAGGTCTCGTGTACACACATTTAATTGTAAATTGGGGACAATCAAGGTATCATTGAAGACATTTTAGTATCATAACTGATGACTTAGGGACACCCTATCGAAGTCTGGAAGCAAGAAAAGTGAAAATTGGTCATTTCTCTCTCTAGAACGTACATAAACGTCCATACTACATGGGAACAATGAGACGATTTAGGCAGAAATTGGTGGCATTGTATAACGTCACAATACAATTATATGACTGTATGTTGCCTATGTTGCTGAAAATCTCCGAGAAGGAAGTTTTTTACTTATCTACCAGTTGATGTTTAACATGAAAGTTTGTTAAGATTCCCCTATTTTCAGTATAGTAAAAAAACCCCAGAAATTTATCATATCCACAATACCAAGCTGCATACTTTAGGTCTTTTTATTTCAT
Source organism: Dendronephthya gigantea (assembly GCF_004324835.1). NCBI lineage: Eukaryota > Metazoa > Cnidaria > Anthozoa > Malacalcyonacea > Nephtheidae > Dendronephthya > Dendronephthya gigantea. Next base: position 3,127,161 of record NW_021163010.1, on the reverse strand, counting down.
TGGTCAAACTCTTTGTGCATGTTTATATAAATGTCTATGTTTTGAATAATAAGTCGAACCTCCAATTACGAAGTTATCAATTAGAGGCAAAAACTACTTCGCCTCAACTTGTTTTTACGGATTTAGCATATAGCAGCTACTGCCAGCTAGAGGTTATAAATATTGTTTAGCTGCAGTGAGATATGCGTCTTTTGTCTGAAGACGAAAGTATCGAAAATGCATTGGTTTTGTTTTGTCGGTTATGTCTATATACATATACATTCCTTTTTGTGGTCATAAGTGGCTGCATTTCTAAATTTGATATTCCAAACGCGGGGGTCCGCTGAAGAAAGAAAACTATACATTTAATAAGCTACTGTGGTTAATCTCTGAAGATGATGCATCAATAGAAGATTCTTCTTTACTGAAATGTAGCAATAATAATTAGCCATACGTAACGAGGGCTCTTCGCTTGAAATGTCGAAGGCTGTAGAATCCTCACGTATTTTTGAAACAAACAATGACTGTCCATTACTCAATTTGTTTTGGTTCAAATTTTTTTGTTGTTGTCGGCGGCTGTGGTTGAATTTATAATAAAATTTGCCGGTTCTTAGGTTACCTTTAAATTACTCCTTTGATTTTCGTATAAAAAAAGTGACCGTGCTTTACTCCGTTTTTGTTCGTATGAAATGATTCTTTGTCCTTTTTGGTTTAGGTGGGGTCAGAGAACTACTAAATAATTGAAGTGGTGTCTATAAATATATATTATATTATATTGATTGATGGAAAATGACATTACATCACGAAATTCAATTACAAATGTTACGCTAATGTTGTATCCTCGTTGCATGGCAATGTTAATGAATGAATGATGAATGAATTCATTCAATCAATCACATCAGTATAACTAAGAAAAAAATACTATTTGAGAGTTGTGTTGTATAAAATATATATACTCGGGTCATTGATTACTGGGTCTATGATATATATAATGTCATTTCTGCATATAAAACTAATTTAGAAAGTTAATTAGTACTATTTTGACGAGACATTGATTGAATTAATTAATGACATTCTTTCAGCCATTAGTTAGTATTACGTTCACTAATACAAAACTTTTTCCATCTTCGTGTCACACCTGAATTCAGTTTATCGAATAACGTAGCTGGTTCGCATTGATGACATGCACGTGACATATTTTAAATATTTGAAATTTTGAATAAGTCACTTTTATATAATATTTAGTGTTAGATATCTGATGTTTTTTTTTGATATTTTTAGAGCAATCATGCAAATAATGCTGATATATGCGGTTTGTGCTGTACTTCGTTTCACTCGTTCTACTCAGTAAGATATCACTTTTAGTTGCCAATTTTGGAAACTCTTAGCTTTTAATCTTAATCCAGGAGAAAAGTAAACGTATTAGTTCCTCTCATCTGTATTTTATCTTCCTCTATTTTCACTTTTTAGAACAGCTACAATTACGGATGACGTTGTTGACAGACGAGAGGCTGCAAATGCAACAAATATTTTGAAGGATCTTTTACATAAAAATGTTTATGATATACGCACACGTCCGTTTGCACAAAGTGAGTTCACATATAGTTTATGAAAGGGCGTAGAACCTTTTTTGTTAGGGGGGGGGGATGTCACAATGCGCTACCGTAGTTCCAAAGTTTGCATCGATAGAACGCAGACGTTTGAAATTATTTCTTCCCATTTTGTATGCAAAGATGTCGGGTATATATGTATAAATATTACTATGTCAAGAGTTAGGAAGCTAATATATAATAAGAAATATTGCTGTACACTCTATAGAAAAGCCAATTGAAGTTGATGTGGTTGGTCAGATTCAACAATTTAAAGACATCAAGGAATCTACTATGGTAAAACACAGATTGTGTGACTTAACTAGTTTAACTTAGGTTTGGTAACTAGTTTAACTTGGGTTTTATAAAAAAAATCATTCATGCCCTGTTTAACTTGAAGGTGAAGCTTTGTATTTTACGCATCTAACTGAAGCAGAAATAGTTCGAAACGTGCATGTATTCCCCCGTGCAGCTAGTGTCTCTTCTTTATATGATCCAATAACAAATGTTTTTGCTCGTAAGGAATTTACATCAAGCGTCTTCCTTATCCAACGTTGGAAAGATCCAAGACTAAAGCATAAGGTTGCAGGAACTCTATCGTTAAAAGGAAAAGAAGTTTCAGAGAGAATTTGGACACCAGATACCTATGTTCCCAATTCCAACCAGTTTACTTTACACGAGAAAAATCAACTTGCTGTCATTTCAATTGATGGGGGAGTGTATTACAGTGCAAGGTAATGATGCAGTGAGGTCTTGTTAGTTGTTTGAATAAAAGCTCCTTAACCAAAGTCATACCCATCAGCCCATGCTCAGTCAGGAAGCAAAGCTACCTAGCTTATCGGGTTGAAATAGTATCCAGTGGGATTCCCTAGCATGGCCAGTACGTAGGATTTTTAAGCTAGGGGGCTGTGATGCTCCTTTCACAATTCACATCATATTCATAGGTATTGCACGTAGTATCACTGACACTCCACTTCGTCAGAATAGTAGAGACGTTACGTTGATATTTCTCTAAAGCGGGGCACCTGTTTCCCATCCCTTGTATATTGGTCATTTGGAAACCTTATAGAGTAACAAAAAACCCTAACATGTACATATGTTTTTGTTCAATTGTTTTACAGGGTGACGATTGTAGCCGCATGTCAAATGTACTTGCAAAATTTCCCAATGGATGTTCAGGAGTGTACATTGAAAATTGAGAGTTGTAAGCTCACTATAACTATCGTAGAGTCTTATATATCTTTATGAAAGTTACTTCTCGTGCAGCCGAATTTCTATCTGTATTCTTCGACTTGATCATGCATTTATCACGCGTATACTGCTAAATTTTTGTAAAGCTGAGGTAATGTTAGCAGCATTTTCATAGGGTTTACTTTTTAAGGTTGCAATCGTTTCGTTTAGATGCTTACAGCAATGAACATATGCAACTACGCTGGAAGAAAAGTGGTACAGATCAACCGATACAAGTCATAAATACACAAATGGCTGAATTTGAAATTTCTGATATCAAGTGTACAGTCGAGAATGTTACATACAAAGCAGGTTAGTTTGAAGGATATGAGATAGATATGCCCACGCATGACCACAATGAGGTTGCCGCTCGTCAGGGTTAGAATCCGACTCAGTCTAGTTGTATCGTGTACTAGGAGGCCTTTAGGTTTGCAATAAGGAATGAACGCAAAGAATTATACGAGTTTCCGTTACCTAGAGTTGTGGGAGGAAGATATATTTTGTTTTCATCTTTTTAAATTATTTTCCGTGTTTTCATAGGAAATTATTCTAGTCTACGGGCGAAATTCAGGTTTGAACGTCGGATGGGTTTTTATCTCATTCAGGTTTATCTTCCAACCTTAATCATCACTATACTTAGTTGGTTGTCCTTTTACATTGACCCGAGGGACATTGGAGAAAGAGTATCCTTAGGTAAACTTTTTTTGTTCTTGCAAACAATCCTAAGGTTCATAAGGATCTTCTCCGACTAGTTAAATATTGCATGCTAGGTACCATATTATATAATTCAAATGACGTGTTCAGTATCAACACTCTATAACTTTGAAAGCATTGAGAGTTTGGAGATATAGAAAACTTTACTGTGTCAGGATTACTTCTCAAACTATATTTCTGCATAGGGATCACAACGATTCTTACGATAGTTTTCTTACTTGGTACCAACAATTCTTCCATGCCTCGCGTGAGTTATGCCAAAGCTATAGACTGGTATCTAATCACAAGTTTTATGTTCGTGTTTGCAACATTGGTTGAGTCCCTCGTCGTTTTTAAATTTTCTCGTTATGATGATATGCTCAAAGAAGATAAAAGGACAAATATTACGGAAGAAGTTATCGGGTACAAACCGAACAACGTTATGCGGGTAAGCAAGTCGCTTTAAATATCGGCTGGGGCCGGTTGTATCAAACCCGTTTAAATGACACTCTTACATCTCTCTTGAATAAGTTAACTTAAACATTATGCACTGCATGAATATGTAGTTGTAAGCAGTATCTTTGTATTAAGGTTAAAAACATTTTGTTTGCTTGTTAAATAAAACGCTAGACTTGCTTTCTATTTTGAACTTAACCACGGGGTTTCATACAGCCGGGGTATTATTATTATATTAACTTATTACTTTTATATAAGCTATAGTTATATAAGCTGTATAAAGTTAATCCAAGTTCGCAATTTTTTAGGAGGACTCTTTTAAGATGGACGCGTTAAAACAACAAGAGGCAACGTCTCCCTGTTTAGTCGATGAAAATGGTGAAACACGTTCTCTGCGCATCGCGTTTGCGCACAATGACCTGTATCACCGCGGTCGTAACTCGGTTGCATTGCCAAAATGTATACCAAAATCTGCTGTGTATAAATCCAATTGTCATTTCTCTTTGAGTCAAATGGTCGATCGTGTTTGTCGCATTCTTTTTCCAGTCTCCTTTGGTTTTATGAATATCTTGTATTGGGGTTTGTTGTCAGCGAAATGAACACGATAATATTCGTTCAATGAGAAGGAGTACACTTTTCTCTATTTGTGTACAAAAGTACTCAACGAATTTGTAGAAGTGCCAAAAGTCAAGTTCCACAAGATAACCAAGGATGTTTTGAGAAACCAGCTTTCCTGGAGAAAGGGAGTTTAGATGTTTGTAAGAGATAGGACATATAGTACCTTTTTTCGTTTAGTTTGTTGTAGATTTGTACATTAAAATATGCGATATAGTACAAAAGAAAGTCCAATATAGCTATAACTACAGATATTATTTATAATAATTAGGACGTTTAAAAATATATTGGTTAGCAATTTTAGGGGTCCGCAGTTGACGTGACGGCGAGTGATTAAATTGCAAGCACAATAACTGAACACTGCAAGTAAGCGAAATAGGAAATGTTCAGCGATAGTTATCGCTATCGCGCTATTACTTAAACCATGCATTTTGGTTACCTATAACTAGTGGCTACCCTAATCCCCCTGCATCATTGTACAAAACAAGCCTATATCTATTTTGACGAAGTGTATCGATTATAGAGAAATATAAAATTTTAACCACAAATACAGTATCTGATGATGGTTGAATGATATAAGATTAGGAAGAGGAAACATGCAGTTACATTTGTTATAACATTAGGAATGGAAGGAAGACGCGTATTGCAAGGATTGTTTTACATCCAAAATGTAAACAGAGTTAAACTATTTCCACGAAGACGTTTGATCGAACTCGTATTAATATGGAAAAAATATGTTTAATAACCATTTACAGCACCTGCCGAACACAGTTGTACATAAGAGAATTTACAATCGTAGAATTGAACCTTACAAAAGTAGATAACTCGCTTACATTTAGGTATATAATAGTGAAATCCTATAAATAATAAATGGCTAAAATCAACTAAATCTGGAAAAATAATGTTCTTGTATATCGTTGTAACCTGTGTCACCTTCCCTCAGTTCGACAATTCTGACGTCGGATAACTTTAAGCTGTGGACAGCCTAAAGCAAAACCATTTAACTGGAGTGAGAAATTGAAACAAGGCGCAATTTCAGGATTCTTATTGTACTGTACACACAGGTATATAGATCCCACAATATAACATGCTTTTAGCGGCACAAAAACAGAGTTCAAGATTACACCCGAATGTTTGGCTAAACGTCTACCCAGGGTGAAGTTAGCCTTTGCACAGACCTTGACGTACCTGTATACCTAAGGTACGTCATGGTCTGTACCCTGTGAGTATAGAGTACTCTGTGAGCAATCACATACACTTACCTTCAAGTAAATTTAAACAATGCTGACTTGTCATGGTCCAGTCAATATTTAACAAGGTTAGTTCAGGAAGATTTAGGTTTGCGACACCAGCGTCAGTAAGATTTGTTCTACTCAGATTTAATTTACATAAGAATCTTAGACAGTTTAGTTTTCCAGCCGAAATACCACGGTCAGTAATACCGGTTCCAGAAAGGTTAAGTTCTTCAAGCTGAACAAAGTCTACAAAGACATTCAATAGTTATTGTGAGGGAATATACAGATACAGCACATCGTAGTCTTTTCAGCAGATACAGCACATCGTAATGATCGTATTCTTTTGTACGTATTGCATCAAAAGAGAATAGCAGGTTTTGTAATATCATGTATGTCATGAAATCGTAAAGAAAAAATAATTACATGAAAGAACATCCAGTCCATCGTCAATCGTCAACACCTTTCTAAATCCAACTCTTTCAACCTCGAAAGTTCTGAAACAAGTATATTCAGAGATTCAATAAACTGACGATACCCTCATGGAGAGATCCAACATAACTCTTACCTGACAGAAATGACATTCCTCTATCTGAAATCTTAGTTTTACTCAAGGACAATCTTTCAAGCCTGGGGTCAATAAAAAAATTGTGCGACTATTGAAATTGATGAGGGCAAACCAACGTGCATTTATTTTATGGATCATAACAAATCCAATACATCCATTTGATATATGGAAAAGTTGCATGTCTATTTTTGATTCTCCTCTTTGTTACATGATTACATAATAATGATAAAATACTATGACTATGTTTGCTGGTTTTACCTTGTTAGTCGTCCAACAGTCCTCAGAGCGGTATCCGATATATTGACGTAATCGGTGAGATCCAGAGAGGTCAGCGGCATGCCTACGTACAGCACATTTAAATGGTAACTAATATATACAACTAATAATGCTGACAATCAACAAACCATTTTAAAACTCGATTAAAGAACAAAAAAAAGCTATCTTCAATCAAAGTAATCTAAAGTGTGGACAATGAATATAAAGGAATACTTGACCACCTTGAAGATAAGAAATCCCGATGTCTGTTATGTTTATTCTGTTTGGAAGACGAAGCTCTTTTAACTGCAATCCTGTAAGAAAATATTATATCTTTGTCTCACAAAACAGTTGTTCATGTGATGCATTATACATGACATCAAACAAACAACGTATGTATATATCCATTAAGGAATATTTACATATTTGGGGGGTGCTATCCAGTGTAGCAACATTTATCAATTATATGTACATTATATGTCTATATAAGTCTATACCTGTCACATACCCGTAAGATGAGAAAGACCCTGGTCTGTGACTTGCGTCTGGTGTAAATTTAGTTTCTCCAGAGATGGAAGGTTTATTAGAGATGACAAACTCTTATCATTTATTCTTGTTCCACCGACGTTCAGGCTAGTTAAACTAGTCAAATGTCCTACTCCTTGTAACTCCGACACCTTATAGAGGAAGACATGATTACATACACAATTATTATCCAAAAAGTTTACCGAAAGCATACTGAGAAAACGTACTCAAAATTATACCTCATGCAGACACAGTATCATTTGTTAACAGTATCTCCACGCACCCGAGATTTGCCCCAATAACTTACCACTGTTTGAGGTAGTGTTCTGGCATGGTTTAAGAACACCGTGATTTCCCTAACATATATGCACTCATTCAGAGGGGTCAAGAGGCAGAGCAAACCCCACGACAATACTTCGTATTAGAATTTCAAGATCCGCTATTCAAGGGTTATTATTCTCTTGGCCCTGAGACAATCACCCCTGTTCTCAACTCCTCCGTGAGTAGGTGCTTCTATGGTACACGTGCATATGATTTTAGATGAAAAGATGATTATAAGGGAGTTACTTACACTTGTTTGTTCCAAATGTAGTTCTTTCAACTTCTTTGCTATCAGACAGTACATGTTAACATAAACAGACAGTAAATACATAACTTACATAAATTTAAACTAGGACTGTTTTTGAATAGATAAATATCAGTATCAGAACTGAATTATATAGCCATTTCAAATTTCATCTACACACGAACGGGTATTTTACCTTGTATAGCTACTAGAGATTTGTTAGTAACAGCTGTTTTGCTGAGGTTGAGTGTTTGGAGTTCTAGCCATTGGGTTTCCATGAAGAGCGGGCACAAACCTTCATCAGTGATCTGCGCGTAAACCAAAATTTTAGTAACTAAAATATCGTCGATTCACACTTTAAAAATTTATTGACTGCCGAATTTGTATCCAGTTTACCTTGGTACTGACAAGTTTAAGAGTCTTAAGGTTTGTGTGATCTTTGAAAGAAGAGAAGTAATGCATGATTAACTACAGTTTGAGTCTAGTAGTTCATGCATTTTAAAGTACATTTTCGCAAGCTTAGACAATCATGATACAGAAGAAAAAACAATCAAACGTGCATGTTTTTAACAAAGGTTGTTCAATAAATGGATCCACGTACATTTTAAGTGCTTCAAGCACTGATTCGTCAGTTGTGTACAATTGCTAAAGTCCAAATGGACTATTTTCTTCAATCCTATCAGAAAATCACAAAAGAATGTAAAGGCTCTTGGGTTAAATAAATGTTACCTGTAACGTGTATACTCAAACTTGAACTTGCGTTAGTACGTTGCACTTTCAACTACTGCTACCAAAACATTTCATTGGTACCTGTGATCGCCTCCAACGCCTTATCAGTAAAGACTGTGCATGACTGAACACTTAGATGGGTTAAGCCTTTAAATAACCTGGACAAAGAAAAGAAATAATCGTTTTCACCCGTGAAATGTTTTACAGCACACTGGGCAACTTCTAACAGAAACTTGTATAAAGACATCCAGCATCTGTTAACCTGAATACCTTACGATATTGAACAATTCATTCGTCACATAAAGATAGTGGTCCAAAACAAGATGCTGTAGTTGACTGGATAAAGAGACATATAGAACGAGTTATTATGATAGACTTGCAAATTTAACATGATTATAGACGGGGCTTACCACGGAACAAAGAATATCAACGTCTTAGGTGTTAACGTTTTCTTTTTCATCAAACACGTCAAAATCTTAAAGCACAGACGTTGAGATAATGGTGCAAGGCTACCCACGGAATGGTGATGTCCAGGTAATCTTGCTGCAATATCTTTGATACACGAGTCTACCAGACTCGGTACTTCACGAGATGGTAAATACGGGGAATCTGAATGTTCGTCACGTTCAACTGGAAAATGATAAAAAATTTGCATTTGTATTTTTTATAAAACCTCTCTAGTATTTGCATCATGTGGCAATATGTAAAAAGTTATGTTGATGTTACTGACAGGATTGATCAAAGAATCAAAACACACAACGCATTAAGAAAACATAGTGGAATCGTCACTTTTTGTAAATGAGATTTTACAGTCGTCAGTCAATGTATCAGAAATGTCATTAATAAATTAGACTTGAAGAAATATTCCTCTTTCCTATACTGTACCTGGATGGGGTGGCCGAGCCCTCAGTCTGGCCTCAGCTGCTTCAGCTGCAGATTCAGCATGAATAACAGGATTAATTGCGTGAGGGTTAAAAGGATGTCTTCCCAGTGACACACCAGCTCCCCACACATGTTGACGTTGTGTGACATTCTGTCCAGGCAAAGGAATGTCATCGCCACGTTCTACATCATCTTCCTGGGGGATATCCTCTACTTCTTCTTGAACTTCATCTCGTTGCCTGTCTTCTTGTTGAAGTGATACGATACCTTCCCGGGAAGGTTGTGTAATATCGAGTTGTATGCCAGGCTGAGCAACGTCGGGATTACCTTGTATTTCATCTTGCTCTTGTATTTCATCTTGCTCTGGCATATCTTCTTCTAGCCCTTAGATTGGTATTCATTTAATTGAATTGGGGGCAATATTTCACCGCGCAATATCAACAAAGCATTATGATGCAAGAACTACTGTATGCATCAAATGGGAAGGGCGAATATTTAGAGCGAATGTGCATGAGAGCGAACCAGTGGAAAAGTGTTATCTACCTGTAGTACTTGAACTCCTCTTTAAGACTATACATCCACCCGGAGAAAGACCAAGCGAAAGCAAAGATTTTTTGATATCGTTAGCATTAAACTTTGTGTGGGGAAATGGCTAAAGAAAGTTGTAGAGCAGGTTACTTTCTAAATTCCATGCTTGAATTCGGAATAAAAGGAAGAGCAACATTTACGTACTGGGTGCACTGGTGTATTACCGGATAGCCGAATCAGTTAAAACATGCCATTCAACGATGAAATAATGTGCAATATGTATAAAGGAAATACCTGAATAATATCAACGTTATCAGGCTCACTATATGTGCGCTTTATTTTGTTGATCACGTCAAGTAAAGATTCACTACTTCCGCAACTCTCAATGATATTCTTGCCGGTAGATAATCTTATCTGAACAGAATAAAAATGAGCAAAGTACAGTATACACATAAGTTTGAAAAAAATCCAATCCTCCCGTTCCTACAGGAGATCATATATAGCAGCCTCATAGTACCTTTAATTTACATGTATTGTTTGCCGATTCTTTTGACGAAGTTCCTTCATGTGATCCAATTGACGATTTGTCATTACTTCCCACATTTGACTGCTCTCCTTGTTTTTGTTTTCCTGAAAATCGTCGGGTTTTTGCATTGTCTCTATCTTCTTTTATTTGTTTCAAGACTTCTTGACGAGCCTAGAATGCAGCAACATCTTTTCCTTCTCTTATTCCTTACCTGATCCTAGAGAATCTTTAAAACGTTCACATTGCATACCTGTTTATCAATAAGCCTTCGTTTCTTAGCTTCACGTTGAATATTATCTCGTTGTCGTTGTTCAAATTCGTCTTGGGCCTTTTTTTGAGTTTCATCAGGTGTGTATCGGCTTGCTACTGCGGCCGTCTATGAATATAACTTTTTTATTAATTAGTGTCCAGTTATTGACATCAAATAATGAACAAGAATGATGTCAATGTTTTGTGGTTATATTAAATGTTACGTCCATTACCAATACTAATGTCAGAAAAAATCAAATTTCAAAAGCTCGGGCAGGTTTTGTACGCTGATTTTTCCAGCCAATATACTGGTTCTTAACTTGACCATGATTTTAGATTGGTATATGACAAATCTTTGGAAAAAGATATGAACTAAGGTCTCAGAGAATAGTGCTTGCTTACTTTATCTTCCTTTGTAGTTGGGTAAGACGGTTCGGTTTTCACTGCTTCCTTTACAACCTCTCCCTCTGCTTTCTCTAAAGCCTTCCCCCTGGATTTGTCGCGATCTTTATTAAGCAACCTGAACAAAATTACTATTGCTTTAAATAAATATGTGTGAACTATAATTTTCCCCTGGCTTCGGGTTTCTTGACGGTCACTCTACCCACATTTTAAATTGAAATGTACAGCACAGTCTAACTAAAATATATATAGACTTAGACTTGCCATTCCACAGCAGTTTCTACAGTCGAGTTTCCAACTGCAATGGCTTGCTGACATCCATCAATATCAAAACCCAATGACATCAGTGTAGCGACAAGTGTGTCTACTTCCTATAAATATCAGGAAAATATTTATGAAGCATTTTCGATCCATTTTGTAGTGACCATGCATGAAATAGAGTTAATAGACGTATGTGTGAAGTGACTGGATTAGCCCATCATATGGAGATATTTTGCCGCTTTGGACATTTTTATTATAAATGTGCCTTTCATAACAACCATATGAATTTTCTTCTAAGCCTAAGTATCAATAATACAGTTTTTTTACTACTAGCTAACAAATATTTATTAATACGGTACTGTACCATAGAGATAAAAACTAGTACCAAAATCGGGGATATTCCGATACACTCCGATAGATAACGAGCGTGGTGGACAGAAAAAAATTGAAAACGATACGAGTGAAATCATTAACTGAAAATATATGACCCAATTTCGCTTTACGAGGTCACCAAAAACTGTCGTATTAACTTACGTTTTAATGGCTTTTATGTGTGCGTTAATGCGACACTATTGTTGTAGGAATGGACATTTGAGATGGTTCTTAAAAAAGAGATCGTGTTTTACACCCAAACCCAGGGTCTTCTAGGGCTAGAGATGGTTACAATTTCCAGCAAACCTTTCCTTTTATTAATTTTATTTATTGTTGAATGGAAATATTAGAAGGAGGAACCACAGAAAGGAAATTACTTGAACTTACTATATGTGTGAATTCTGGCAGACAGTGAAATTGGGCAAAAAATAAACCCTACTATGACTCATAGCTTTCTATAATAGCAAGTATGTAGTATTGCAAGTATTATTGAGTTGGTAACTAAATGTAAATGCAAGGTTGTATGTTATATTGAGGGCCAGACTAGTGTTATAAGAATACAATTTGTTGAGCTAGTGGTGTGAGTGGAAGATGCTTTTTTTAAGATAAAAATATTATTTAGTTATAAAGTTTTCTTTACAAATTTTCCGCAGTCTGCCATATGCTTTATACGTCATGTGGACTGTATATTACCAAGGATGATATTATATACAGAGTCGTGAGAGATATATCTTGCTGTTACTGTCTCTGATTTATTTGTTCAACCTTTTTGTAATTGCATGTGTATGATCAGCAAGCTATTTGAGTTATTCATCCCTAATTATTACAGGGGGTTTTCTGAGATTCTTGCAAAGATAGGTAAAATTCACAGCTCTGTTATGGTATCTCATCAGGCTGCTGAGGACACCTCTCAGTTCCAGACTAGTTCAAACCCTTTGATGGGTACCCTAGCTCAAGGTTGGTGTTTATTAACTGGTAGAAATAAACAACTAATTAAACTTCTTGGTGTTTATTAACTGGTAGAAATAAATAACTATTTCTCCCAATTCAAATTGTGTATGATATCAGTCACATTACGTCAGCAGAGAAAGTGTCAACCACAAAAAGTGACAAAACGTTATAACTAAACCGGAAATAGCAGCCACCCACGTGTAGCATTACCTCGTACCAGGACTTTTTCAAGCGAAAATTCAAAAGTCAAAACATTTTAAGAACACGTCATCAAAATGAAATGTTACACTTTTAAATGTCCGGACGCTTTATGCTAAAATTAAAACTTATCAGGAGAAACCTCATTTTGTACGTCTTCTGCAGACTACCAATAGATTACTAATAAAAATTTTTTCTAGCGGGGTCCGTCCGGACAAGTGCGTGTCAAGAGACATGAAAATATGAATTTTTATTGGTTCACGAATATGACTACTTCCATCAGTCGTAATTCAGGTTTAGTATTGTTCAATCAATATTTACCATTGAATGACTCTCCATTCCAGCCATCCGCAATGCAGTTTAAAAATTCTAAGTGGGATCACTAAATATATAAAGTTCATTAACAGTCGCCATATTGAATCGCGCAGGTAGCTCCACCCCCTGGTCCGGAGGTTCGTAGAAAATTGTTCGTAGAAAAACATTAACAAGTAAATTGTCTTTGCCGGGAATAAGATGCAGACTGTTTGCAAAAAAATGATTTTTTGTAAACACAAAAAACATAAAACTTTGTGTCGTTTTGCTATAAATACAGAGCTTTTGTTGAAAGGAATGAAAGAGCCCATGAGTAGGCCTCCAGTCCCCCACAAATTGTGCTCGGCAAATTTTGAAACTTTGAGGAATTTTTTTGTACTTCGAGCATCCCGAAGCAACCTTTTTAGCACCATTTCCATGAAAAAACTAACATAGAATCACAACTCCCCCCCCCAAATTTCCTCCTTTTGAACATTAGTGGTAACAAGCAAAACAATAGAAACATTTAGCAGATAAATAAACATGACAACTAAAAACAAATTTTTGCAGTGAACTGCTCAGATCATGATGAACCTGCTGCAGCACTCAGTGTTTTCGTGTTTTCGTGATTTCACATTATTTTTTGTGGCCGGTAACCCCCGGTTGTGTCGTAATAGCCATCTAGTGTAGTATGGTGAGATCAGTGTCAAAAACCACAACAATTTATATCAAAATGGTGGCTTTTAGTAAACTTCAGCAGCGTGTCACCGAAGCTATTTCTGCCAATAATTACGGTCTTGCTGCTTTGGGGGCTGCCACTGTGGCATTCTTTATTTGGAATAAATCTAGACTTGAAGAAAAGGAAAAAAAGTAAGTTATTCTGTATTATAAATGCTGGTATTTTCGTGACGCTACCATTTTAATAATATTTAAATTACGTAATAACTCAATATACAGATCAGAATAAACATAATTCCAATATTGTACTGGAAGACCATAAATGTAGCAAAACTGTGGCTTTCATTCCTTTCAGACTTCATTTTTAGAGACAAAACATAGAATAGATATTGACGTTCTTTATTCAGTACCTATTAATATTATTTTACATGCCTTAGGCTATGCTATGCCTTTCCTGGGAGTATAATGCAAATAAATACCAAACTAAATTTCTATGTAAAATGAAATTAATCAACCATTGAACATTTAATGAAAGACTGGTATATACTGCAGGAGAATCCCTAGGTAAATTCTTGAGACAGTCCACAATTTTATGGCAAATTTCCATGAGGTTGACTGTCACTGATGTTGATTTCTAGATTACGTCAGAAAAATGCCAAGGAACATACTGCTGTTTCATTAGAAGCAGAACATGTGGAAAGCAAGGTAATGACTAATGTGATTCTTGGAAATCTGGTTAAAGAAAGTTGTTGCATATTGGATTTCTAAAAACTCTAGCAGTGTTCTTGTATTGAACATTGTGAAATGTCTGCATAGTAATGCTGAAGAACGCAATGTGGAACTAAATTAAAATCATAGGGCTTTAAAGGGTCTTAATCTTCACTCTAAATTAAGACCTTTTAAACACCAATAATTTACATGCATCTAGTGAAGTGCCAAAAATCGCAATCTAAATTAAAACTATAGTCTAGAATCCTCTGTCATACCCGCGCTTACAATAAAGGGCAGCGCTATCCTAAAAATTGGTCTGGTGTGCTCTTCTTTCATCCTTGACGCTGCTGTATACAAAGGTATAATTAGTATAAAGTATAATCATTTTCTTGATAGAAAAGCAAAGTAAAAAGTCGTGCTGCAGTTGATAAAAAATTTTTCAGGTAAAATATTTCACAAACTGTACTTGTTTGCATGTTCTATGTTAGATTTCGTCATTTTGGAAATTTCTGAATTGTAATATTTGCTCTAAATCTTGAGTGGATAGTTTCCACTTACTCAAGCATATCACATAACAACCTTGTACAAATCATTTCTTTCTAAAGGAATTTATTTCAGCTGATAAAAATTGTTATTCCTGGATGGCTGACTCCTGAGGTACTGTATGTTATGTGTTTGACCTTTTAATTAATCCTTTGCTACCTATATCATTTCTTTATGCAGAAAGGAAGTTAGACTCTATACAATGTACTGTATTATCCGTGATTAGTCTGAGGGATTTTTCTGTTATATCCCATATACAAATGTTTCAATTCCAAACAGGCTTGTATTATTTTGTTATATCCCATGTACGAATGTTTTTATTCCAGACGGGCTTGTTGCTTTTGGTGGCTGCTTCACTGCTAACTCGGACATATTGTGACCTTTGGATGATCCAAAATACAACAAGTACTGAAAGGTCTGTGGAGTGGGATTGTCTTGGTTTGGGTGAAGAGAGGGCAGATGAAAAAAACAAACTGATACATAAAGTTTGTCTTTAGAGCGATTATTGGTCGGGATATTGAAGCTTTTAAGAAGAATATTCTTGCATTTGTATACCGTATGCCTCTTGTAAGTGAATTTCTATTAGTTACTAGGTCCCAGGCAGTCCCTGGCAGTGTTTAGTAGGACCGTGTTTTATACATTATTCACAAATTATTTTATAAACAAATTATTAATTTTCCGATCCCTGATTTTTTAGCTTTCAATTGTTAATAATGTTCTCAAGGTAAAACATAATCTGTCTTAAATTATACAAAACAATGACGAATATTTCCTTTGTTTCAAATTTCGTTGTGATTAAATAAAACCCCCCGCAATTACTTTGGTTTTTAGTTTGGCCTGAATGAATTGGAGCTTCGTTTTAGGACGAGAATGACGAAATATCTCCTATCAAAATATTTGAGGTAAAGTTTGGGTAGACATTATTTACAGTGCCGTGTGCAGCTGGATGAAGGCTCTTTTTACTGACGAAAATGTATAATTAGATGTATTCACACTAAAACAATTCAACAAACTATTTGAAAACATACACCAAAATACGGCAGCTCTAATATATTCATTATCCCCTCTTGTTTTAGTAATTTTGTCTACTATAAAATAAGCAACCTTGATTCAAGGATATCTAACCCAGATCAACTTCTTACTCAGGTACAACAAGAATGAAGACTAATATGTATAATAATATATACAACAATTTATAACTTCGATAACGCCTTTAACGGAAATGTCATGGCCGAAAACGTTTTCTTCAATAATGCATTTCCATCGTATTTTCAATTATATCCATCGTTGTTTTCGCCACCAAAAGCAGCTGTAAGGTGCATTTAGCGGATTTCTAGTATCATTTTTAGCAAGAGAAGCGAACATGCATTTAGTTAAAAAATAACGCAACCAGCTCCTACATCTTTCCTGCATTGATCACTTGTGTAAACATCTCCGTGAACTCTGCTGACTTCTTTTGTCTAAATTACATAACTAAGGTACTGTGTTTTATTGTACGCAGGATGTGGAGAAATTCTGCAGTGGTTTAGTGGAATTGTATTCAAATCTTAGCAAGGTCGGTAATGTATTCTCTATCGCAATATTATTTCCATCACTAATTTGAGATATGTTAATACAAAACGTGTTGTTATATAGACTGTCCTAACATAATCACTTAAGTCTTCTATTTTTGCAGCCCATTTTAGACATCATATTGTACGTGTACAGGCTTGCTGGTGCGATTGGATTACAGGTATAAATTTACGATTGGTGTTTTTCTGTTATTTACGAGACAGGTCTTAGAATATGGTAAATATTGATGCGTTAGAACTGAAACCATGATAGAATTATAGAATTAACGCATGAGGAGGGAAATAGTGCATACTGAGCAACTTCGCCTAAGAATAAAGCTAAAGCTAAAGCACCTCCCCCGGAAAGGCTGAAAAATTCGTGCAGTTTAAAGTGAACCTTGTAATAGAATTATAGTTGTTCCAAAATCGAAACATTTTCGTCGGCAACCTTTTGTATTACAATGAAATCGTGAATCTTTACAGGGACCTCTTGCAATGTTGGGTTATCTCACCATATCAGGTTTTGTTCTAACGAGGTACAGTACAATGTGTACTTTTATCGTACGCGTTTATGCGTACAGCGTAAGCCTTGGTGAAATCAAGAAACACAGTCTCGCGCATGCGTTCAAATATCATATTAGCTCATTTAATGGTCAATGTTTTTGTGTGACATGGAATTAGGAATTGACTGGACGAGAACTGGTCACGGAGAGGATCTTTTTTCTGTTTAGACTAAGACGTCCGGCAGGACGGATGACAGTCGAAGAACAACATCTAGAGGGAGAATACAGATACGTTAACTCCAGATTACTCACAAATAGGTAGGCTACTAACCATACCTCTTAACTACGCCGGTTGTTCGAAAGGTGTTTAATAAACAACCGGCCCCAGGTCTTTATACAATTAATTACCAAGTATACGTTTTCCAACAAAGTATTGAAGAAATCTTCGGCGCTCTTCACGATTGTGGATAATTTAATGCACTTTAACTGCATGGTCTTATGAAGTGCACAATATTTAATCTGTCAATTAAATATTTTTTGGTCAGTCAGATCTTTTTTGTTCACATTAGTTTCGAAAACCGTCATTCATTGTGTTATCCAGCTTTGAATGATTCTGTAAGCAGTTAACTGTTATCTTGTAGTGAAGAAATTGCTTTCTATCAGGGAGATTCGCGAGAAAAATTGATCATAAATCATGCTTTTCAAAGACTCGTAAGTATCTTGGAAGTGAAGTTGCGTGACAATGTAATCGCATTTCCATTTCTCTTCTTTATGTATTTCGTTAAGAAATTAATGAAATGGTATCTTTTCAGGTGAATCATCTAAGAACATTCTTACAATTTCGAGTTACCATGGGTTTCTTTGACAGCATAATTGCAAAATGTAAGCAAGATTTTACTATACAACAGGTCGAGGACTTCCACGATGCTCCACTGTTTGAGTAATCTCAGTGTGTAGCTCTCTTGCACGTATAAACGTCCTGCGTGTGAGATGATCCATTTGCGAGTTCTCTTTGCTAGTCTCATACAGTATGTTGCTATCACTAGTTATCACTGTATAGCCAACGATGTGCACTCTAACAGTATTCCATTTCTATGTAATGTCCCTATATATTTTTTTAGATATTGGTTTGGTTGTTGGTTTCTCGGTTGTCAGTATTCCTTTCTTAAACCTGGCTAACCCAAGATATATCAACAGTTCATATAGTGATAGATTACAGGTAAAACGAAAAACAAAGTACAAAAAAAACAGTCGCAAACCTGTCGAGTTCTGAACGATCTTCTTTTTTCGACCCTTACTCAATTTGTAACCTTACTTCAAACTCGCCCTATCCATGTCTCTAACTCTAATTGCTATCTCGAACGTTCCCTTATAGTAACCCCAATCCTAAGATTACGCTATATAACCCCGTCTATATCACCCTGTGTCCTGCTATACCCATTATTATTTTTTCTTCTGGTTCTTCGGTTGTAATTCTTTCTTTGTCACATATATATAGAAATAGTGCTTTGAATTTGTTATCCGCATTATGAATAAACTGTAACTTCATCAACACCCAAAGCAACTCGGCATTTCTTTCGTATTCAGGATTATTATGTCAGTGGTCGTATGATGGTCAAGATGGGTGAGGCCGTTGGCAGGGTCGCTCTCGCTGGTCGAGAATTAACTAGACTTGCTGGGTAAGAGAGGGTTAATATGAAAGAGAGTATTCTAATAGGTTTCATTTCAGTTCTGGGGAGATTTCACTTCTATGTTAAATCCAGTCCACAATTGAAAAATGGATGTGGATACTGTATAATAAAGTAGCGATAGTGCAGGCTTACTGTCAAATCTAATTTTCACGAACCTGTTATGCACTTCGTACAGTAATTGCGTCAAATAAACTTTGAACTATTTTTCTTCATGTACATTGTACAGTACGTACAAAACCACTGCTTTCTATAGCTTTACAGAACGGGTGAAGGAAATTATTGATGTTTTAAATGATTTGAACCGAGGGGTTTATAAAAGGACAATGGTTTCCCAGAGGAAGGAGGGAGATGAAGCTGAAGTTGGTAAGTCGTGAGAAAATATAAATACTTCATTCCTTGACCGCGGTTGTAAATGCAGATATTTCCTTTGTTATTAGATAGTTCGCTAAAGATAAACACAGATTGTCCAGCAGGAGTAATTGTAGAATGCGATCATGTCATACGGTATTTATCGAGTGTACTATATTTTTTAGTGCGCATGTTCATTTATCTTGACCGAGGCTTAATTTATTCCATGTTTATCTCTAATGGAAAAGTTTGAATGGAATTAATTTTTAGATTTGAAAATGTCCCATTGGTTACTCCTAATGGCGATGTTTTAGTGAGGGAGTTAAGCTTCCAGGTACTGTATAGTAATAAAGATTGACAGAAGCAATATGATGCTATATTGGAAAGTGCTCCTACCGTCAAATAGAATTGAAACCGTTTACGTTTGTGCTAATTTCTCTGTACAAAGGTAAAATCTGGTATGAACGTGCTCGTTTGTGGTCCAAACGGTTGTGGAAAAAGCTCGTTGTTCCGGATTTTAGGAGAGGTAAAGTTTGGTTTAGTTAGTAGCCATTACTGTAAT
The DNA here is from genome assembly GCF_004324835.1 of Dendronephthya gigantea. Taxonomy (NCBI): domain Eukaryota; kingdom Metazoa; phylum Cnidaria; class Anthozoa; order Malacalcyonacea; family Nephtheidae; genus Dendronephthya; species Dendronephthya gigantea. The sequence continues at coordinate 3,107,479 of NW_021163010.1, read as the reverse complement.
CCAGTATTCTTGGCGTGCGTGTATTTTTCCTTATAAATACAGTGTATATTCATGCGAAATATGTTCACAAAATATATTCTTGATCATATAGTTGTGGCCACTTTTTGGTGGAAAGTTGGTTAAACCTCACAAAAGTAAACTGTTTTATGTTCCTCAGGTAATGACAAATACTAAGCTCAACTTTATTGCGCTTTGGTCAACTGTAGTTTCTAGTTTTGATTCTATTTCTAGCGACCGTACCTTGCAATAGGGACATTACGGGACCAAGTCATATATCCAGACTCCACTGAACAACAAAAAGAAAAAGAAATATCTGATGAAGAATTGGAAGAATTTTTAAGACAGGTTCGTTTTAGTCCGAAGTTTCTTGCAAGCTTTGCATATTCTGATGAAAGTGGTAAAGATTTGCTTACGTCAGTCGGTCAGTCAGTCACTAATGTGCAACACACGGCGGAGTGTTGTCAATTTTTTTCTCACTTTATACGATTTAGGTTCATCTTGAATACATCTTAGAAAGAGAAGGTGGATGGGATGCTGTTCAGGTTATTGTTTGATTTTTACATCCACAAACGAATTGGTAGAGCTAGGATTATCAACCAAACTGATTCATTCCAGAATTCAAACCGATTAAAGTTTTTCTAATTCGTAATGAATGCACCTAATTACTTCAATACCATGAAAATCAAAATAACAGAATTCTTTGGGGAGTCAATATCTAACTAGTAAAATTTTCATTAGGACTGGATGGATGTTCTTAGTGGTGGAGAAAAACAACGAATTGCGGTACGTTCACTTCCTTTTATTTTATGTATGCTTATATCATCCCACTTACTTATCTTTCGGGAATGTGTGCATGGGGTTAGGCCCGAAAAGACTGAACCCACCCTTCGAGTTTCCTCCACACACCCTTCTCCAAGCCCACCTTTCCCTATTACGCTGTTTATCTTGATGTCGCGTTGTTGTTTTTTTATCATTTTTCCTTCAGGAAACCAGGCTTGAAAGAGTAATCTGACGTAGTTCTTTCTATTGTAGATGGCTCGATTGTTCTACCATCGTCCCCAGTTTGCGATATTGGATGAGTGCACAAGTGCTGTTAGTGTTGATGTCGAGGGATTTATTTACAGCCATTGCCGCGAGGTATAAATATTTCTGAGGAAATTAACTCATAACCGTATGAGAACTTCATTTTTTTTCATTTTGAATTTTTTTATCGCAAAGAGGCGTTAATGGAGATAAAAAAGAGTTTGCGGTAAATTTATCCCACTTCGGACATTTCCTGTTGTTTGAGTTCTCTGCAGTTGAGTACGTGCACCTGCATGAATTAGTTTTTGCGACGGTAATAACAACATAATAGCGAGGTTCATGTTTAATTCCCACAACCATGCAACACCGTGCTCGTGTCGAGAAAATATATCGATAGCCTACTAACTCATCTGCCTGAATAAACTATTGCAAATAGTGTGAATTTAGTTTAAATTCCTAACACTGGACAAAAGAGTGAAGCAAAGTCTCATTTCTGACAAAATCTGACTTAGGCAGAAAAGTTAGTAGGCTATCGATATGGAAATCTCGAGGCCGTTTATATGGAGAAATCTCTCGCTGCAGCGTGGTTGGAAATGAGTGCGGTCTAGGATAAAGCAGAATAAATTACTACAACTGTAGTCTGCAATCGCATTAGTGCATGTTGATTTTGATTTGAAAATACCATAAACAATGAAGCGTTGTTATTAACATATTTGGAATTCTTCCAAAATTGGGCGTGTAATTTATTGTGCCTCATCTTGGATCCGCCACTTCATAGGAACAATTCTCACTTATTATCGTTTGTTTTGCTTTGTTCGTCAATGGTAAATATTTTATAACCCGGGTCAGTAGTATCCGGTCATGGGAACCTTTGACAAAGTGATGCAGGCTCGTTGATAGCCTGCGCACAGGCGTAATATTTAGGCCTGATTCACAAGCTAAAGTTTGGATTTTATCCGCCGCTTTGATGTATTTATTAGCTAGTTTATAGCTCCCCCTCTCATGCAATCTAGACTATATTATGAAAAAAATGGAAAGGAATACATTTTATGCTTTTGTCCTTTCCCGCGCTTGTAGTCTCTACAGGCGTTAATTCAACAAATGCGGCGAGAAAGAGAAAATATTTTGTGTATTTTTTAGATTGGTATAACGCTGTTTACAGTTTCACATAGGAAGTCACTCTGGAAGCATCATGAGGTGAAATTCTTGTGAAATAATTTGAACTTTTTAAAATTCTACCCTATCTTATCTTCCTGGTTTTTCCGCCATCAAGTTGAACTTTCACCCAAGGTAATATCATGAGATCTCTAGGGCAAAATTCTCAATCCAACTATCAGTTTACATATCTAGAACGGGAAAGGATTAAGGAAACGCACGTCGTCTCAGGACTTGAAAAGTCATATCAAGAACGAAATTCTTGCCCTTTCCGAGACAAAGATATTCAAAGCATCTGTAAAATTTCAGTAATCTTTATCAAAATCCTCTGAAAAATCTTAAAAAACGAACTATTTTTTTTAAATCAAGCAAATTTTTCTTGATTGCTTGGCTGGTACGCCTTTGTCAACAATGTTACTGTATCAAATTGTTGCTGCCAGTATTCGTAAAACGATTCGCGATTTGATTCGGATCCAATGATATATAGAGTATTCACTGCCAAAACCATGGCACTCAGAGAGCCAAGCTCATTATAAACTGCTGCAAGGCAAATGTTATATATACACTCATATATAATGACATGTTGCATAAGAACCAAGTTTAATTAAACGAACGTGTGTTGATGCCTGGATTTGTTTTTATGTCCAACTATCTAAACCGTGAGATATCAATCATGCCAATAAATTAAACATGGCAGAAATTTGAAAGAGAGCTTTAGAAAAGTTCGGAACGGAATGCCAAGTGGGCAAAACTTGTGTACATTGTTATCTGAGCGACCTTTTAGTTTTATCTGCTTCTTATAGAAATCCTTTGTGTTCAGGAGTGACATAAATGGAACTTTATCTGTCGTAGAGCTCGATATACCCTCGTTTTTAATATTCTGGCATGTCGACACATTTTGATGCCACCCACAAGCGATTAAGACCCAAAAGACTGTCATAAGTATATTGATTTTTCTATACCATTTGATACAATAAGTGCCAAAAACAACATCACCGAACAATTGAACAAGAATGCGATGTTTATGGCTAAACTAAAATAACGAAAGAGCTTCACTGGAACTCAGCTAAACACACATGAAAAGTTTGTATATTTTTCACGTAGTTTAGACCAGTGATATTTAGCTTATTGCGTAATACATTATAATGTGGGGTCGCCAAGGTTTCAATATCATTCACGTTCGGAATATTTCTCTCCCGGTGGTATATTTGTGTTAGGATAAATTCCGTTCAAAATGAGGTAATCCTTGAAGAAAAACATACGTTAAAAGCCTATTAAATTTTTATCTCTAAAGAAGTGTGATGGGATCTTTTCCTAACACCAAGGATATATTCCTGGCGCCAGATAAAACTACTATCAATAGTTCACGGTCAAATTTTATCATTGGCATCTAAAAACCACGCTCATGCATGCGAGATCCCACGTGCATGAGTATTCGCATGAATTGGATATATGAAATCTTAACAAAATCTATCTTGTTAACAAAACTTTCTGCAACTTAAGCGCATTCCAAAACTATAAATATATTTATGCGATTTTTTCGCATGTGCAAAATTTTAAATATAATACCTCTTTGATCTGAGTGCGATTAGGTATAGTTAAGAGGCATATATTCACAAATATTTGTTTTTCCTCTTAGTTTGTTTTACATCTGGACGGCCGTGGCGCTTACGAATTTAAAAAGATAGACCCTAGCGTGGAGGAATTTGGTTCATAAAAGGGAAAATATTCAGGAAGTAACGACTCTTATGAAGATAATTTAGCCACTATGTAATGAATGATGAGTAACTCTATATATAGAGATGAGATGAACGTGCCGTCGAAACAAACTAAACATACACGTCTCGACACAAGTTATTCTGTTTAGGAAGATTTATTGGGCTGTAACAATTATTATATGACTAATATGAGCCATATGGACTATAATGAGGTGCATAGGGTGTATGATAACTGTGTATCCGAAAATGATGTGTCACCAGATTTGATCAACGACCTGATGAATTTTTGACATTGATATATAATGCTGACAAGCAATTGCCGATCTTGTCACGATTGATAATCGCATATAAAATATTTTTATGGTGCTACTTCTATCCACATTTTCGCACCAAATGCCGACTACTGAAATGACACTAACATGCATAATTGGGTAATTTAGTAATTAAATTGGTTAATGACGAAACAGTTTATTATTGACCGGTGACGTCGATCTAAACGTCATGTGTATTTTCTCTGTATACCTAAAACGTACAAAAATGTCGAAAGGCGCAAGTCCCAGACCGTTAGGAAACTGCACTCGAATGATGACTGACTGGTGTCTTTTGAAAGCGAAAGGGCTAACGTTTATCATATGCTCACACATTAGAACTTAGTTCATACAGAGATTTGTCTTTGAGACAGTTTTTACTATGCCATGGGCGTCAATCGAACGGTAATAGACCTTATGCATAATGACGTAACAAGCCGTGACACCTGCAGGGAATTCTGGTCTTAGTAGTCACGGCGGGAAATTTTGAAGCTTGAATTTTTCGCCGTGACTGCGAAAACCGGAATCCCTGCATTATGCAGCATAAGGTCTATTGAGGGGACCATATTCATATATTCTGTTATGCCAGGTTGATTTCTATTGAAGGTGAAATTGTTTTCAAAAGAAATCAGACAAGCATAGCAGAATATATATGAATATGGTCCCCCTCAATTAACGTGTCATTGACGCCATTGTACTATGCAGAAATCATTTAAATTTTATGCAGAAATCGTTTAAATTTGTTTTATCGTAAATAATATATAGACACTTCTTTAAAACATCTCTGAATCGATGTGATGCCGTTAGACAGTTTCCTTTTGCGAAACCCATACAGCTGTTTGGTGAACGTTGTTTATGCTGTTGATAATTCCAATAACTCATAGAAGAACAGAATGCATAAAATACAATCCCAATGCTAAGCTACCTTTGTTCTAGCTATCACGCCCCTGTGCGTAGGGACGAAGGAACATAAACCAACGTCAGCCAAATCGGTCATTGTCTTCACGGCGCGAAAGATTGAGCGTGAACAAAGGACAGGTTAATGACTTGCTAAGTTTTTCTACCATGTGGTGGCATGTACAAAAAGCATGTACAAACCGCTATATGATCAGGGTGATTGCGAAATGCGTGGTACTAGATAACTAGATTAAAAAAACTGGGAACGTTCTTCATCTGCTAAAAATATCACAGATTTCAGTCTTGAAGGTAAAGTACATTGTGTTCGCACTATGAAATGAAATGTACAATTATTGTATATAGATACGGTAGTTGTTTTTGTAAAGTAGCAAGGAAACGTGCATGGAGCGGGTTTTAGGAGCGAGTTTACTTGCGTATGCACAGTTTCTGCGAGAGTCATTGTCGCCAAACCAACAGGCGAAAATGACGAATCTCAAAGTGGTATCTAATATAATGCTCACCAGAATGATCGCGCGAGTTAATATTCCCATACACAATAAACAAATACGTACATGTCAACTTTTAATAAATGTGCTCGCAATAATTTTAGTATATATGTAGTACAACAATGTTAAAAACCTCATACAACTGAGCCTTTGTAACAACCGAATAAATACAGAATATTATTACGTATGAAAACTACTTTGTATACTAACGTTCCTCTTCTTATATATACAGTATATGCTTTTACACGTATTTCGAGATAACTAAAATATCCGTTGCTGTTGTACGGAGGAAGGATAACGCGCTATCCGCCTTGAAAGAAAGGGAGCAATTATAGAATTCCCTGCCAACCCAACTCTTAACAGTGAATGCCATATAGTCTTATAGATAAATGTTCCTTGTTTTATGTTTCTTAATGCATGAATTAGACTTCCAGAGAACAAGAATAAACACTATTTTTAAAGAACGGGGCAATTCTATACTCTAAAATTGATCCTCTATAACAGATCTTTAACATAATGCACTATTGGCAGGGTATTCTATAATTGTAACCAACACACACGCACACATGGTGGAGAACGCGATCAGCAGCTTTCGTACAACCAGCCCCTTATCGAAAATACGGTCATTTGGGGTTAATAGTGTAGAAAGCTTAAATATTTTGTGGTTTATTTCTTCTACACTGTTACTACGTTCTAAGCTAAAACTGCTTGGTATGAATGTAGGGCATGTTAACCATTTGGTTTAATTATTTTATATATGTATATATCAGATCATCTTTTAGTTAATCGTATATTTTTCAGGCTATAAAGGATGATATAGCACGTCTTTTTTTAAATAAATATCTCTATATCTCCTGTGTATATAAAAACGTTCGTTTTCTTGTTATAAATATACATATGGTCACACTCTGGACACTATTACTGGATGTGATATAACCACCAATGTGTATATAATTTATGTGCAAAGCTTTTCGATATTTAATATTAGTTTCCATTAAGTCGTGACCACATCGGCTGCCCTTCGTACAATCCAAGATACCTGAAAGAACCAAGTAATCCCGGGTACATTGATATCTTTTAGCCAGTCATACTACACGTATAATTTAAAGATCAGAGAGGTGTCAATTAATGACGTCATTGGCGTCGAAGGCAGAGCCCCCAGTCCTGATCGTACGTTTCATTTACCACGTGCTTGTATTTTTGACTGATATTTTCATAATCGACGAACGCGAAGTATTAGCCCAACATCTTTATACGAATTCGTCTTCAAGATCCACGACCTCCACCATGTCAGGGTTTGACGTGGTATAGCGAGGTATTATTGCTTTATTATTGCATGTTTCCTGGGTCCTCTCCTGTTTTAGTTCAACAGGTAATTTCACCGTGACTGTAGCTGTAGCAGTTACCTCAGCCATGCCACGAGAGCGATTTTTATCGTCATTTAACCCAGCAAGTTTAGGTTTTTGAGTTAAGGAGGGCAGGGTTTTGCCATACATTTGTCTCGGCGTCACTTCTTTCTTCGTCTTCTGAAAATGCGAGTCAAAGTGATCGGAAGCTTCCCGTTTTAGCTTCCGAGTTCTTGAGTCAAATTTATCCAGAGTTTGAAGTTGTACGTCTTCAGTTTCTATCGTATCATCTTGATGAAGTCCGGAGTTTCCTCGTGAATCGTTGGTTAAGTTCGTCACAGAGCTGCATGTGTTTCGATCAAAAGGCGTTAAACCAATCCATGATCTCGTACATGGCGTCGAGTTGAGATTTTGTAGTGGAACAATCTATAGAGGAAAGCAGAAAAATATCCAGTTAAAATAATCAAATAGAGAGAAAATTCAGTGTCAAACCATTATCTCTTTCAATATTTTGATTCGTTTTCAGAGAGATAGCATGAAATTTTATTTTCAAACAACTCCTCTGACATATAATGTAGTAAATAGTTTCACACACCTCTGGATTTGGTCCAATGAGCGATAGAATGACAGGCAGAAGAATTGCGCCGTTGAGAAAACCCAAAACAATCAAAGCTGCCAACACTTGGAAAAAGTATCTAAAAAAAAGATTGGTGTTGCTGAAACTAGCTTTCAACCATTCTCGTATAGAGAATTTGTGTGTATGATTGGAACGCCTTTTCGTGATTCGCGACGGCGTCTTATCAAATGGGACTAACACAATAGCAAAAATGAGGATTCATTTACACTGATTTGCTACTGAAGCGAGCACCATAGCGAAAACAATTCCCTTAAGATGGCATTGCAAACCGTAAAAAGCCGTATTGATTTTATCATCAGCTATAATACAAGTCTCGGATAAAACAAGTACTATGTAAAATGACTTACTTTACAACAAAATCAAACTCCGAACCGGCTAACATGATGACGCCCAAAATGGTCGACACAGTGCCATGGACCACGGGAGAAAAGACGGCCTCTAACGCTTGCTGTACCCTCTCATTTCTTGTTCCAACTGAGGCAACGAATACCTGTTGAACACAGAAGATTTTAGCAAATTTCATACAACAAATGCGAATTGTTTAAATACAAATACAAAATTGTTTTCAAAAGAGGTTAGAGAAGGGAAGTGTTAACAATTTAGGTTGTGGGTTATTTAATGTGTAGCCCGCAAGATTTCCGTTAAACTTATATTATTTAATCGTTTTAGATGAAACTCGACTTTTTATGACCTATCATTTTTAAAATCTGCATCTCGTATGATTGCCCGAGGGGTGCATCACTCGAAACAAGTGTTAGAGATCTTTGTTATTTTAAAAATCTCTTTTCAAAAATTTTAGGGATTTCTTACTGAAGATGTGCGAAATGTGTGGGTTGATTTGCCCCTTGCGATATAGGTATTCTGTATGACAGTCACAATTGCTCACAATTGCTGTGTGTTGAATCGAAAGAAAACAAAACATAAAAAAATTATGCCGAGAATACTACCCCCATCAGGCATTTCGAAAATACAACCCCTATAGAGCATTTCGTTTTCAAAGACCATATTTAGAGATATTGAAGCGCGTAAGGCAAGCCATGGCATCGTGCAGCTATTTTGACTGCAGGTAAATGAACAACATGTGGTCTCAAACTTATAATTCAAGTGTATAAAGGTCAATGCTAGAACAACAAGACATGAGATTCATGATTGGATTAAAACTGCGTGTTTTCCTTCTATACACCTATGGTCAAGAAAAACACACGAAGAAACACAGTGAAACAGCAGAGATTTAGTTATAGCATGTACATTGCGTTACATCACTGCGCTAATTATGGTAATTAGGAGAAAGACACCCGAGCAAATAGCAACGTAAGCTGTTTACACTACATGAAGTTCATTTGAATGTCAGATTAGGCAATGTTGCTTGTGGTTTTTAACATGCGGGTTTTCCATTAAAATTAAACCCTAATCTCACAGTAGGTCATTTCTCTAGGCTCTATGAATTGAGCGTGTTAGCACGCGTGTTTCGTTCAAATTTATTTTACCTAAAGAACATGAGATACTGTTCTAACACATGAATGACAAAGCACTGCACTAAATATGTGAAGTATAAATGCGTACAAAGTGCGGCATTAGCTTTAATTAAATCTACCGAATTTCATCAAATGGCTCCGATTTCAAGTGCTCAGTGGGTCCTCTGACAGAATCATACGCGTGCTAATCGCATTTGATCACTCAAGGCGCCAAGAATAGCGTTTGTTCATTTATACTTGCATTCGCCAAGCACTTGGAGAAAATATGCATGAAAAAGATTTCTTAACAAGTATCGCTGCAAATTTCTGCCAAAATACATAATTACAGATGGTATGGAAACGACTTCCTAAGAAAAACGATTTTATTATCTTTACGAAAGCACTGCGTGTGATTAAAATTTCTGTCTTTCCTATTCTATTACCGGTATTTTAAAGATCAGAAGAAACACTAATTATTTTTTCTCTGTACTGTCAGCTACTCAAGTTGATTAGTCAAAGTATTTCATTAATTTTAATGTCTTGTCAGTCCCCTAGTTAGAGGTTACTACCCTACTATTCGTAACAGTAATTAAATCAGGCAAATTTTTTCCGATTATTCATTCGAAGTTTTTTACCCTGGCTTTATCGTCGTTATGTGTTTACGGATGTACTTCTGTGTGCATTAAAACAGTTTGGTTTGGTAGCTGATGAAATACATATAAATCATAGAAAACAGGGGGGTCTGCTAATACCCTGCTGTACTTAAGTCTTGAAAGTGCGGTAAACTTCAAAGCGAAGTAGGTGCGATGAATATCTTATTAAATATATAGGAAGAGTATTCTCTTTATTCCTGCATGCAATACGTATTTGTTTGCTGAACAGATGGACACAAATGTACTTGGTAATTTGAATATGATTGAAATGGGTAATGTCAGAAGTTACATTTGACACGAAGTATACACAGTACTACCGTCATGGAAAGGTTTGTTTGAAAATGCCTAACAACTTTGACTAAGTATATTTACCACCAATTACCTGAACTCTCTTGCTGACAATATAGTAACTTCATTTTATTACGAAAATAATTTTAGAGCGTGAATTAGGACACTTGAGTGTGGTAATGACAACGTAGTCCAGATAATATCCGGCACAGTATATGAGAAAGTTCACACCGAACATTTCCCAACAGGCATGGAGTCGAAGAGAGAATAAAAGCTTACCATGCAAAGATGAACAGTGAATTCCACCCCAATACCAACTGAGAGCATCAGAGTGACTGCTGGTATAGCACTGAGTTTAATTCCAGCAAGACCCAGGAAACCAAACACCTCAACTGTAGTCATTGCCAAAAACATAACCTGCAACCATTAAAATTAAACATTATTTCATTTCAAAGTCTAAGTTAACCTATTAACGTAATTCGCTAGTTCAAATGGAAATCCGCGCATGCCATGGGTCCATGGTATGGGACTGATTTAAACCATTAATTTCTAGTCAAAACAAACTCTGCTTTGAAAATAGCGTTAGCTTCAGTTGTTCATTCCAGTCCAGTTCTCTCTTTCCAATAGAAAGTAAACGATTCAACGTCATGCTTTTTTTGCAAATTTTTATATGAAAATCAAGTTTGCTCGATTCGAAACGAACGGAATCAGTTTTTCTAGGTTCGCATGGTCTTTCTATACGGCTATGTTAGCACACGTTATATGCAGTACTATGTCAGTCTACATACATTCGTATTTATACTTCATGATGTGTAAAATGTAGGCTATTTAACAGGCCACAATTATGATTTGTGAAACATCAAATTTTGTGTAGCGTGCTAATTTAATCAGCAAAAGGAATCCAATCTTTGTTTTTCTAGTATAATTTCTTGCTGAGTTTTGACTTATTATCTCACCATGACCAAGCGTTTATATGTGCGTTGGTATATTCAACGTAATCTATATCCAACTGGCTGTAATGATTAAGCAACGAGAATTTTAAACGAGACTTGAATGAAGGCCAAAAATGGTCACAAATGAGGTAAAGTTTTCGTGATTAAGCAAACAGTGTAAGACGTTAAATTAACAACGTTTGTTCACTCTCAAAATCATCTGAACCCAAAGCAAAGATGCAGAGAAGAACTTATACGAAAATACAAAAAAAAATAACTTACCACAATCGTTCCAGCCCAGATATTTACCAGAATCGATGAAATTATAACAAAGCTCGCGACCAACACAACAATGACTGCAATTAACAAATGCTCTCGAAGCCAAATATATTGTTCCCAAAACGTGAAAGGAACGCCCCGAGGATAATTAGGAAGTCCTTCGTTGGTAAATCTATCACAAATCTCGCGAACTTGCTAAATGGACAAAAACGAAAATTTATGTTTCAGTACGACTATAGCTATACATAATTTGCAATACCATATTGTTCATATGGCCAGATTTACCCTGTTAAAGTTTCTGTAATCACAGTTGGAATATGCTATAACCGCAAATCCTAAGTTTCTATTTATTAAGCGTTATTTCATTCTAATGTTTGGTACAAATTCTTTATTAAATCTTGATTCACTGATGCAAAATTTTTACTGTAGACGGTGATCACAGAAACGTTGACAATGTAAAGCGGGCGATATTCAGACACTGTGTGTGCTTAGTGTAGTTGTGTAACTCAATAAACAATTTGCTCATCCTAAATGCCAATTGAAGGATGCGATAAGAAGAAAGATTTATCAGTCAATTCCGCTCAATTATCATTACCTTGATCAGTTTGATGTAATCAGCGGTTTCCTTTAGACCATTTATATAGAAAGGAATTCGAGCATATTTGATCCTTTCAGCTGGTCGAACTGCAAAAAAAGCCAGTTAACACCGATAACTGAATTTGTCAAAAAAGAAATTTGTACTTGGGAAGTTTACACATCCGCATACCTCGTCCATGAGGTCTTTCATCTTCATTCTCCAAGAGTTTTGGTGTTGGTTTCATTTTCATCTGGAAACGGGGAAAAAATTAAAACGCATTGATAAAGCACGTTTGGCATTAAAGAATTATGATTGTCTGATTGTAAGAGTGTAGCCTACATATTATATACTATATGTGTACAGGCAAAGAAATCAACAACAAAGAAATTAAGTGTGAATCACTTACCATTGAATTTTCATAACCAAACGGATCCTTATAATACCATGCTCTGAGAAAACTATAAAAACCGCGTCGGTGAATGATTCCGTTCTCGACCAATTTTTCGTTAGTGAGCTAAAAGGAAAACGCAAAATAATGAATACAATCGCAGAGAGTTTTGTTTTCTTTTTCTTCTTGATAAAACTAATGACCATCGTCGTTTCGGTCATTTATTTTACAAATCTGGAAATTATGGTTGTTAGCAAAACAAATACAAAACAAATTTGTACTCTTTCCGTTTGTATAATAAAAACAGTCTGCTAAAAAATTGACTTTTACTGCATGCAGGAATCGTATACAGCCTATAGTAATAATAGTATGTAGGTACCTGTGACGTTCCATTCGATGCTACAATACTCAAGAGTAGTTTGTAGGCTAACTTTCCTTCATAAGTCGCGTTTTTACCCGGTCCTTTTGAAGTGATAGTCCCTTTCTCCCAATCCTCATCGAATGCTTTCTGCAAACCTGCATGTGTTCAAAGTAAGAATTTTCAAAAACTTGTTTTAAGAAATTTGAACATAAATCATTTTATACCTTCAAGCCATTCTCTAAAGTAATGTAGCCAGTATTTAGGCAGCTTTCCGTCTTCATCTTTCACAATATAATCAATCTATAATAAAATTTAAATGCCCATGCATTATATTACATGAAATATTGGGATTGAAAATACTTATTTCCTTTTTTTGTGGGACAAGTCAAGAAAAAGCTAAGTTGGGCCTATCCGTGGGGTACCATCAAGGAATTTCTCATTCGGAAGTATTGATCAGGTGAAAGGTCCGAATGTTTATCAATCAGCAGCGCACAAGCGGGGGGTGTGAGGGCGTGACACCCGCCACTTTTTGAAAAATGGTTCGTAAATTGCGTTACCTTCAGATGAGATAGGTTTTTCAAAAAATATGTAAGGTCGGTGATTATCAAATTCATGTTTTCGAGTAAAGCTTTTTCTAGGCTCATTTGTGATTTTCAGAAACCGCAAGAGAGCGTGGTCGGTAATTAGTTAAAAACGCCCCTAATCCACGATCCCAGTGTGTTTTCCACAAATCACAGGCACAAACAAGATTCAGATTGTTCTGTAAAGCACAATACCTTTGAGAGCGCCTTGTATAACCGGTCTAGTTCTTCTTGCTTGTTTGGATAATCAAAGTCATCCATTGTTATGATGGAAATATCATAAAAAGAAAAGTAATCGTCTCTGGCCGTTAAGAATTCCGCAAGCTTTGTATCTTTTGGTACAACGTCAGTCATATCCACACCGTCTTTGACTTGAGTACAGCCATAAACAGAGATGGAGAAGATTATGGCGAACACGAAGAGAATCACAACCTAGAACATGAAAAAAGCTTATAATAGAAAGTTTGCAATAAAACCTCTTTCCTTCGCGTCTAATTCGAAAAATATGATCCATTATTTATCAGTACAACCTACAATTTTTACTAACGTCCGAAAAAACTGTACCTTTACGAATGGCTTTTGTATCAAAGGTCCGTAGTATTCTTTCGTCAAATGTCCCAAGCTAAGACGAGTTATACCTTTAATAAGTTTTGAATTTATTGTTCTTTGCCATGCCACGCTGCGTTGTCGAGAACTCGGGATGTTTTCTGGTTTCAATATGACTTCAGCGTTTGACGAACATGATGATTCTCCCTCGAAAGAATCCGCTGTAGCGTTAGCAGACACATGCATGGCACCTATCTTTGAATTATTATGTCTGCTTTTACCACTGGAGCTTTTATCGGTCACAGTGGTTGGGTCCAATGCTATATTCACTGAACTCTGTGCATTTTTACTTTGTTTATTATCCTGGCTGGTAGTACAACCATGATTGATTCTTGAAGGGATGGCACCCCGCATTCTTCTGCTGTTAGTTCGGCTACTACTGCTTGAACTGCTAGAGGCATTTATATCAAAGGTACGGCCTCTCCCATAGTTTGCATTAACGCTAGCGTTTGCTTTATGCGACGAGTCTCCATCAATGTTTTGACCACTTGACGTAACTGATACAACAACTATTCCAGGCTTGATATCTCCTCCAAGCATGTTGCACATTGGTTCATTTATGTTACAATTAGCTGAAGCTCTGAGAGCAACACCTGGTAATGTAAATGCATCGGACTGACCAAAAGAAACGTTTGCGGATGATGTAATTTGATGAAAAGTCGAATCTTCATCTAAAGAAGTTTGGTTGTAAGTTGTCATTGACGAAGGAGTTTCTGTTTGGAATCTGGTTACATTCGAGCCGCTGTCTCTGCAAAAATGAAGAAGCAATATTGATTTTTGTTAAATCGGGGATGCTTTCTTCTCAAACCCTTATTACCACGCAGTAATTCTGTGTGGGAACACTCTAGCATATAAACAAACCTGCGCACACAGCAAAAGATATCATAACGTTGATCTTTTCGTCGTTTCACATCAATACCAATCATAGCAGGGTAGATGAGTACAATGGAGAAAAAATTGAAAACAATTATAACACCAGCCTGTAAGAGAACAGACATATTTTAGCCTTAAAAAATCAACAACCAAATGCTACAATTCAGCTGATAAATCCTTAAATCCATCTAAGAAGTATCAGGTTAAGTTATATATTTCCTAAGATGTTTTTTTAGCTTGAAATGTTACGAAAAATAATCTTGTTTGTTTATTACAGCTATTTCCAGCAATCCGTCAACACCTTAAGCGGGATTCGTGAATTCCGCCCATGGGGCTTAATTGCAGGCTGTTTTTCAACATGCATATAAATGAAGTTAATGATAGCGCTGAATGACCCAACACATCTCGTAGTCTACCGTGACTGTCTACGGCAGTACTACTATTGATTGACAATGATGCAGTATTATTTAATGATAGTGAAAGTGAAAACTTGCCATTATACACAAATTTCTCAATGCTGGTATGGCAATGATGATTGCAGCCAAAAAGAACGCAACTGCATTGGTAATACTTGTCAACATCATGCTAACTCCCGTTGTACTCAAACAATATCCAGAATACTCCTAATAATAAGAAAAAAAAGACAAAAAAGTTAATTGGGCTATGCAGTTTATTGCACTGTCATTCGATACTTAAAAAGTGTTCATTCTTATGCTTTCCTATATCAGTGGACTGTATATTACTGCAAGATGTTACAACTATTGATAATTTATTCAACTATTGATTACATACCCTGGATCTGAGATTTTTACTGTTGAGATCTCTGTATGCATGCGATAATAAGAACATATCATCAACGCCAACACCCAGTATAACAAATGGTAAAACTTGTGTTGATGCGGCGTTGAAACTGATACCAGTAAACGAGCATAAACCAAGGCCAGCTGCTATAGATAAGGTCACCAATAAAACACCAAGAATACCCATACAGCCTTGTGATTGAACGGCGTTCGAACGCATCATGGTAAAACAGGCATATGCAATCTGTTGAGAAAAAAGCATCGTACTATGTATATGAGACGCATTTTTTTATTGTATTTTTCTTATTATTATCCTTACCATGAGAACGTATCCACCAATGATCAGAGATAGGTTTGGTGAAGAAAAGTCCCTTAGGAGATCATTGAAAGACGTAGTTGAGAAAGCCAAAATGTTCTGTTTGACATTGTCAGGTTCAGACATTTCATTTACAACCTGAAACGACGTAAACTCATAACTATCCACAAGTAGCATCAAACTATAAATATACCAAGACCTCTTTAAATTGTTTCCAGTACGTTTTACGTGAAGGTTCAGCAAAGTTACCCTTGAACCCGTAAGTACATTCCGTAAGAGAGTTATCTTGTGATGGTATTAAAAATACTGAGATTGAATAGTAAAAAATTTCTTACTCGGACAAATTTTCTTTGCCAAGCGTTAAGAACGGTCTTTGCGGCCTCGACATTCCACTTCATGCCTAAATGTTGAATCTTTGCGTTGCCGGAATATCCATTGCTCATCGTCCACCAATTATGCAGTTCTTCTTCACCCATCAAACTAATGATGGTTTGTAAGGCTCCAGCACTGTAAAATAAATAAAACATTGCTTTCGAGGCACCGGATAACTTCATATTACTGTGAAGCAAAGGGTACATATTCTGGATATTTTCCATTGGATGTATGTTATATGTACCTTCTCATGATGCCACTCCTATTTCGTTTTGTGCCACCGACTATGATTTCTTCCGGCCAGATCATCATTTTCTCTGCAAAGCCTGTGCAGCCACCAGTAAGTTCTGCACCAATATCTGGTGGCTAAATGTTCAAAATGTATTTAAATTACTGTTGAAGAAAACAACGGCTCAAGCAACGGGATAAATTTACCTTTTTGCTAGATTTATTCGGCGCTGACTTTGGACATGCAGGTTCCGTGGGATCTAAACACGGTCTGTCGAGGTAACCATGGGAAATTCCAGCCTAAACAGGAAATTGTTGATATTTGCAAAGAAAGTATATGGCGAAGATTCGAAGAAGAAATCAATTTCAAGTCAAAAGAAACCTACCTCTTCCAACATTGAATCCATTTTACTCTTGTCCATTTTATCTGTTATATCGCTTGGAAGACTTTTTACAAATTCCAATGGATCAAAAGTAGTCCAGTTGATTGCTTTCTTACTTCTATAAATAAATCAGATAATTATAAAAAAACAGGTCACAAAATACTTCAGACTTTTCTAGATGGCATCTATGTACGACCGCCAGCATTTGCGGTAAGTGCAACTAAAAAAAATAATTCCAATGATTATAAAAAAGCGAGCCCCAAAATACCCCAGACTTTGTAGATGGCGTTCACGTGCCTCTGCCAGCATTTGCCTTAAGTGCTAACAAAAAACTTCTGCCTTTTAACATGTTCTTCTCGTGCAAGTCGGAAAATAATAGTGTGTACAATTCCTAAAATCCAATGTCGCGACCATCAAGCTGGCAGATTAGCAGAGATAATTATCATGTTACCTCATACAAAGAGGCTAAACATGTGGTGTAGGGCGATCCAGATTCCGTCGGGTTACGGCATATTGGATGTCATGGCATATTAATTAAAAGAGATCCGAGATTGGCAAATCTCTACACTTACATGACAGTGGTGATGTTTTGTGAGTAAATCTTTGATCCATCCCAAAAACAATCCAGTGGTGTGATAACAGTACATGGAATAATTTTTTCAAGCATCTATGATTATGATAAATATTGTTAAATTCACCATTAGTAAAGGCGCATATTTGTGGTGAAACGTATGTTTGTATAAACCATAGAATAGGAAGCAAGTTAGGTGGGGGTTAGGCTTTTCAGAGCACATTTTGATTAGGGAAATGGTGACTACAAATTTAAAAAGGCTGGGATTGATTGGTAACACAAAATATCCTTCCTTAACCCGGTGTCTCATGCCAATGCGAAGAAAAACGTTACCTTATCAATTACGTTACTGAATTCAGGCATCGCTGGCTTAGAGCATAAATCTCGCACCGACCACGTTCTAAAAAATAGAGTTTGTATTAGAAAATGTGGATTCTAATTTTTAGAGATGCGTTGGACCTTTGGAAAAGATGAAAGTACAGCAGACGAGGCCTGAGTACCTTCTTTCCTACAATTCAGGACAAAATGCGTCGATGGTATCTGGTACAACGCCCCTAGAATTCAGGCCGAATCCCCTGACTGACATCACGTATTGGAAACGTGTCTAGAGACACGAACGCACCCCGCCCACTTTGAGTAACAGGTTTGATTCTGGTTACGCATCTATACATGATTTATTATTAACTGGTATCCATATATCCCACCAATTTTGACTAAATCAATAATGCGTTAAAGTTTTACTCACTGGTCAAAAACTTCAACCTTGACCTCCATAGCTTTCTTAACAACTTCGACGTGTTTTAAAAGAGCTTTTGCCGTCAGGATACTTTGTCCTTCAGTTTTCGGTGTCTGAATGATTATATCGTACGATGTGTAATCGTCACCATATGTTTTCGAGTATGTTAACTCTTTTTCCAGACGTCCGCCAACTAAAAGTGAAACCAAATCACCGATTACATTCAAATTCACAGCACTTTCTGCTCAGAGTGGTATCATGTACGTGTGTATATGCTTATATCGTTTCGTTTATGATCTCAATTTTCAAACATTCATTTGTTACATGCTTAATGTAAATGGATCAAACCATTTCAACCTATCAGTTGTATTTGAGGTTCGATTTTCATGTAGTATGTAACCATGCAAGGGCTTCGTTTTAGCTACAAGTGAAATTAACCAATACGTATTGGTATCCTAGCAGTTCTTCTGAAACCGATCAACTAGTCATTTCATTTTATTGTTTCCCGTGTGTTGCGTAGAGTATGTACACAGGCTAAAGAAACGGAGGCAACGTTTTTTGGTCCAGACCACAAGTCCACAAGACCACAACTACTGTAATGCGATGCGATGCTAGCATTGCAATATTTCCATCGCTAAATATTCATCGGTAGGTGTGTCAACAGCTCATGCAAGATGACTCGAATTTATGTTTGGTATTTGTATTGGAGGCGAAACTATTAGTCTGGCGTTTAGCCACAACTACCTGACATTAATTTTTCGCAACAAGACAAAACAATAAGGAGTATTATTTACACATGCACCAACTACATGGGACAAGATTCAAGTAACGTGCTGCATTTATTCTCATTTTACACGCTTATGTATTTTAACTTGATTGCAGAACATTGTCAGACATAATATGTCAAAACCGATGTCGAAAAACAAAATTATAAAGTGAACTTATTTGGGACATTTCCTGTTCAGTCTAATGAAACAACTTTATACTTCCGACAACAACATACAGTAAATTTGAAATAGTAATAACTCTGGTGACCGGGGGTGCAGTATGGGGCATGAGAAAACCAAATATCAAAATCTCGCGCTTACTATTTTGTGAGGCATTATGAAAGCCGAATAAGGGAATTTATCTTGCAGCATTTTACCAATACAGTACTTGGTATAATTGGAGCTGGAAAATGGTGTAACAATGAAAATATAACTGTGTTTTCTCATGTTTAACACTTTCTGTATTTGAAGTATGGTTAGTTTTCTTGTCGACAGGTTTTGCTCGACAGGTAGCAAACACCGATATTTTGTGTATTTGGTTTTTCGCCATGCACTATGCCCGGATACATCCAGGCCATTCAAATATGGATTTGAACGACAGCTACCGTAGAAGCCCACTCTTCCAATGATATAAACGTAAATCACATAAAGTCGAAATGTTTTGGTTGATTGTAGAATTGCGAAAGGTTTGCATTCGCATTTGCGATTGAAAATTTTATATTCGCATGACTACTTGGCTCTGCATGGGTTCTCTTGCCAACAATTAGGAAAAAATAGAGGTTTTTAGCCACGCATTTGCATTAACTATCAAATATTATGAAATTATAATCGAAATTAACGCGAAAGGCTGTGCTGGGTTGATTCTATGAATATACATGACAAAAACATGATTTTTTTAAACTAGTTATTTGAACCTTAGCTTTCCTCGGGAGGTCCTAAATATCGTCTACTCTATTTAATTGAATAACAAAGCATTCGCGTTCCCTAATGTGGCAAATGAGGCTATTCATGACATAAATCGACATTTGGTAGTCATTCCGCGAACATCCTTTATCTATTTTACCAGTCACCACTCTTTCAAAAGGTGGTAACAAAAAATTTCGAACTTTTACAGGAAATTCTACCTTTACGGCTTAAGAGATTCCATTGTACAGTGTTGCCACTGTTGCAATAAGACTGAAATGCCCCAGTTAACTTAACATTTGATAACGTTAACGGTCGGTATGATACAGAGGTACAGTTGTACTACGGTTTGATGAAATTAGACTGATTTCAAAATATCAATTTCAATATGCTCGATTATTACCATTTCTCCCTGGAACAGTAGAAAACTACAAACAGTATAAAAACTTGTGAATTCTAGACAAACATAACTGTCCAGCAAATTACAATGAACCAGGTTCTTTGATAAAGTTTTTAATTTCATTTTTCTCTAAAATGACTACATATATCGTCGCGTTATTTGATATATACCACACATCCAAATGAAGGCTTTCTTAAAACGCTATGTATGCTATCCTATATGCTATCCTAAAGACGCCCGAATGTCTTTCAATTAGGAGTCTTATCAAACTGTAATTAAATGGCGGTCTTTGTTTAAAGCTATTTAATATATATACTCGTGCAATTTTCGTGTTTACTCGACAAACGAGGGTTGAGGTAGCCTGTGTTACATGTGTTACCACTTGGTTTGTTTACTAAAACAGCTCACATATCGTAAGAGTATTAACTCGGAAAGCTGAAATACAATAAACATGAATCGCGAGATAATCGTTAATACTTCTGTTGCAGGCTGTCACCGAGCATATTGTTTTACCGTTTTGGTAAACCGCGCAACCAACCAATGTGTTTATAATTCCGGTCTGCTTTTGAAATTCAGTAATGAGAGAACATTATGACACTTGTGATAACATGTCGCCAGTGTGGTGGTCATTACAGAAAATTTGAATATTATGCGATACTTAAGAAAACATTGCATTAGGCAACATTTTTTGGTTTTTCAACCTTGTAGCCTTTCAAAACAGTCTCGCTGTGTGTCATTAAATTGGATAAAGAACGACACTTTGCAATTTACAACTATTGAGGTATAGCTTGGCACAGTCGTATTGTGTAACTAACAGCGTTAACGTTTTTAGTATGCTGACGTTTGATTAAACGACGAATAACCTTGTACTAAATCCAAATTTAAAAGCCGTGATACACTTGAATAACTCATTTGTCATGGGGAAGAATGTTATAACACCATCCCTAAACCATCATTTGTCTATTATACGATTAAAGTCCATGGCATGCATGGAGATATTTAGAGCAATTTACTCATAACAAGGTTTACGCCAGCTAATTACACTACAGCTGGAAGATTTGTAAAACCTACCCTCCATCCATAAATTTTCCACGTTAGTTTCAAGCCTTGCTTTGTACAAACCAAGTGTGCAAAGGACAAGAACTACCAACCCAATCATGACGACTTGAACGCTGTGGTTTTGTGCGCAATTGCCAAGCTTGAATAGAAATGTCTGCATTCTTGCCCGCAGCCATAGTGAACGACGATTTCCCTTTGCACGACCCTAGAAAATAAAAAGAGACAAATATCAGGTAGTTTCTTTTGTATAGTTAACTTTCAATCACTTAACGTTTTCCGCTTAGTATCTTATATTCAATTCAGCGTATTAAATGATGAACGTAGATAATAACTGTAGAATAATCCCAGTTTTTTTGAAATTCATACACCATTGACCTAAATGTTACGAGTGAATTCCGTTTCTTAACTTCAGGAAGTTTGTTATATGCTTTTGAAGCCTCACTTTATTTCTCTATGAGCATGCATGTGGAAAATCTCTCATTGACGCTTAACACTTGCAACCGCGGTATAGAAGAACAAGTGAATGTGTATTACCAATACAGCTGGACCATACATCTCAATATATGACAAAAGTTAAAAAACACTGAACGCAGACGCGTGCCACAGTAATGGCGGTCATTTGTAGACCCTTCCCCTTATAAGTCACGGCTGTCTGTCGCTAAGACAATGGTTGGTAAAAATATTTCGCCGAAAGACGTTTTTATTGTATAGTTTTACCATATCAAAACATGAAAATATGTGTAATGCGAAAACCTGTTGATATCCACCAATATATCAAATATTGCGACAGAGATGAAAAAAATTGTGAGATATTTGATTTGATTAAAACTTTTAAAGTGCCCCAAAGTTATATTTCAAACTTTCTTCTTAATATAAATGGTTTTTCACTGCGCCCTATGCGACGTATTTGTATTGTTTTTCAGTGCCCTTGCAATATGGAAAGTCGATCCATTTCTGTGTAAACATTTATAGTCGGTTGACGACCTACAGCAATGATGTGCTCAGTTGACTTGGGAAACGGAACTTGAAACACTTGTCCTTTCAATTCCGTGATCATTGTGTGTTCAGGAAAAAGAGAGGTGAGAACAGGCAAACGCTCTCCTGTGAACACAAATGTGTTTGCTAATTGATCTAGTGAATGTTTTGCGTCTTTATGAATGAAGGAAACAAACGCGCCTCTGATTGGAGCATTTGACATATGACAAGTGTCAAATTTGTGCAAATAATAAAGAGACAAAATGGCTGCTTTCCACTGCATATCTCTCCAGCTTACGTCCTAAATAAACACGGCAAACTTTCAAAAAATGCCTTGTGTAAGTACTTGCCCAACTAGGAATGTCCTTATGATATATTACATCACCCCTGATTATGTTGCAGTCGCATACATTTTGATTATAGTTTGCTCGTTACAATGTCAAGGAATCTGAAACGTGCTTTCCCTATGAGATATACGTTTGAACCGAAATAATGCGTTTGTTTTTTTTATTACGAAAATGCTATCAGAGTTTGCCCTGAGAAACAGGTAGGTACCACGAAATAGTATGTATGATAAGGCTGAAATCTTTCAGGATTGCGCCCCGTGTTCTCGGTGAAGTGCTGTTTAACCTTGCGTCTGTCTGCCAGAGGCAATTATTACCAAGAAAAACCAGAAATGGGGAATAATTTGACTTAAGCAGCCTTTGCGTAATTTATTCAATACAACAAAGAATTGCTTGACCTCCCATACTGAAATAATTCTCGCATAGATTACAACTATACGTCACTTCGCATCCATGCTCTCGACATATACGATTTAATCTGTGGTATTTATATCATTCCCCATGTCTTGAAATTTTCGTCCTTAAAAACCATATTAAGCGCGCTTCTTGCCTCATATTCGCACCCTTTTACCCAGGCTCGTCATTAATACAAACTTATTGCTTCAGCAAGTGCCAGAGATTCTTTGGAAGGCGATTGAAACAAGAAACGCACATAACATGATTTGTTGAGGGTTATTGACTGCCATGATCGACACACCGACGCCATTTTAGCTCGCATGATACGCATATCGCGCGTTTTACCTCGACTATTTCCCGATGTGAAAAGTCTGCCCAACACAAGTATTTTTCTTGAGAGCTTTCGCCTTCCATATTGCGTTGGATAAGCCCTGAATACGCACGTTGTTTTTTGAGTAGCGTAATATGACCACTTCGTGTAATATTCAATCACCACCACACACAATTTTGAAAAAAGTACGACGCTCATATACGTCTAAATCTTCTGTTACTTCGCTCGTTAACCTGGTGCCAATTGTTCATTATTGAAGACGCTATTTTGCGTACTCGAAATATGACCTTGCTGTGTATTCTACTCGCTGAGTGTCGAATAATGGCAAGTCGAATTTCGAGAGGAATTTGCTCTCGGAGGAAATTTAAAACAGATCCTCTTTCCATTCTGCCGTTCCTGATTGGATGTTCAAAAGTAATTAAGCTTGATCGCTTTGTACGTCAGCTTTGAGGACCTGGTGGGATTGAGACCACACACACGACATTCTTATCACAAAAGAAGGTTCAACACCTGAAAAAACGCAGGTATTATGTCGGCATAAGAAAACAATTTCCGAGGACATGTTTTTGCGACAAAACGAAAAATTCAAATGATCAATCTCCCAACGGGTTCTTTCCTATTAAAACAATTTCCACAGCAAATACAATCCTTTAATGGGCAAATCCATTTTAAGCAAATATGCACAATTGCGCGGATTTTAAGAGATGCGTTATAACAATGTATTCGGGTGGAGACTTCAGATACACTGAAGATATGCGTTTTTCATAATCGATTTCACAGAGGCTAGACGTGGAGGTTGTGGTGTTTTAGTGTTAAAATTGTTTGACCAATGATCATTCCTTCTATTTCGCTTTAGAAATAGCGTCAGGGATTGCATATGACAAGAAAACTGAGAACGAAAAATTCGAAATTCAAAGATACCTCAAATTTGCCCCAAAATATAAAATACCAAGCAGGATTAGAACATATTAGGCGTGCGAAAAGATATCTTTTATCAAGTCTATTCTTTGCAGAGAGGCATTGCCATTGGTTTTAACATTTGTTACTTCGTTTTAGAGTTTTGCCGTGGGGGAAAAGCATATGTTAAAACACCCTTCTCCTGTTTCCGGGGGGATGGCGATGTTCCTTTTGATAAAGCATCGAATTTCATCTTAATTAGAAGATGCTTTTAATGCTTCTGTCATCTCTAGTAAGATATCGATCAAATCTACGCTGCGATTTTGTGAACTACTCAATTTGCTACAGTCATCTCGACGCTTGCGTCAACTTTAGCGAACAAAATATGCATAAATCGCAAGTAATTTTGAATAGCTCTCGACCTGTAGTGCCTAGCTTACTAAGCTCACTCCCAACCGCGCAAGAAAATATTCTAGAGTTTTATGGAAAATTTTAGCATTCCTTTTCAACACTAGGGCAAAGAGTGTTCTCTAAAACGAACGCTCTTTTAGAATGTTTCAGAAATGTAAACAATCGGCAGAGTCGTGCGCCTATTTGACGATGCGCTAAAATCAACTTGTGCGGCAAAATTTCGCGCGGGTGTTGGTAGGCAATCTTTGTTTATAGAGCATAGGAGTGACATTCCGTAAACAGTGTTTATTTAATGGCGTCGTGCTGTTTGTTCGCCGGAAACTGCGCCATTTTGATAGATAATACTGCTATTTTCAAAAGTAAGAAGCCTAAACACGAGAACATTAATAAGCATGATGACGGATGCGGGCACGGGTATTCTCGCATTTTAACTCATCTTGATTCAACACATTGCGTGTTAAAGGTTGACAGGAACTGCTGTTGGAGCTGTTTGGAACTTTAGACAGCCGTTATTCATCGTAGTTCAGCAAAACTAGACTTAACGTTTCTCTTTTTCGGACTGCGCTTGAAAGAGGTCGGAATAGTCCTTCTAATGGACTAATTTAATGGATATAAGCTATCGTCACATTTAAAATAGGATAAAGAGGACAAAAGGTTGTCTTTAATTACGGCATATCCATGGTGGCCGGTGCGTTAATGGGGAGTGGGGTATGATTCCAAAGCTCTACCCCATATAGTCATAAAAACGTATTAAATATTGGTAGCTAAATAAAACTAATTAGGTCCATTTAATCAAAAACCTGCTCATCCCCAAGGAACAAACAGTCGAAAAAGAATGACCGACCAGCTTGATCAAACGATCTCATAAGTCACAACAAGCACTAGGAGTGCGGTGACCAGCGCAAGTTTGTCCCGGCTATATTCTTGAAGCTAGTTAAAACTCTTGAATCAATCAAATGAATTTATTATTCAATCATAAAAATATCATGACTGTGATTTATACACAATTGTCATGAAAAAGTTCTAGTAAAGTAAAGGTATAATGGGGTTAATGGCCACTCGGAAATCAAATGCATTTAATCCTTCAGGTCGACCTCACATGACTCGTTTTAACTGAGTATTTTATTACTGTGGCTTACGCTAATCTTTAGCATTTCTGGTAAATTTAAGTCTATTCGTCATGATTCTCAAATCTCAAGGGGTATTAGCTTGGGGTTTTTTATACTTCCGTACATGATTTCACTGAAATAGACGCGGGTGAAACGTGGGTCTCAGTATACACTATAAATATAATACCAATGACTATACAAGAGGATCTGATTATTTTATTTGGCTATGCCTATATGTGATTGTGCTGCAAACCATCGTTGCTTCTTAGCTTGTTCGTGTCAGTGTTTTAATGTTTAGGCTGGAGTGAAACGTTTCAAAACGATGCTTTACCACACACTATAGTCTATTCTTGATTATATGCGAACACAATATTTTCTTAGATATACTCTTGTGATATTTTTTCATGGGATCCATCATCAATCATAGAGCCAATTTCGACCACCCCTATGGGAAATTAGCCGCGGTGTCTATACTATATAGGCATTTTCAATCCAGGATGTGAAATGTGACATATGAAAAAATGAAAACATGGTTTATCCTCGACAACTTAATTTTGTGTCTCCCATTTTCTCTGGAAACCAATACCAATTTAGTTTTCATCTATCAGTTTAAACATTTCTTGCCCTATAATAGTGATATGAGAGACTACTGAAAAAATGACATGACAAATGGCGACGCGCATGTGGTTCACGTCTTCGTGAATTGTTATGAAATGCAGAGATTTTCGTACTTAATTGGTTAAAAGGGTTTGCTATATATAGAAATTTGTTTCATTTTGCCAGTAAAACTGATCGCAAAATAAAGGCGAAGATAATAGGGCATTTTTCATTGCTTTTATTATAGTTTCATCATGGTTTTCATTATAGCTGTTATACTAAGACATGCACAAGCACAATCTAAATAAACGGTTCTTTACCACAAGGATGTCGATACTAGATAACCTTTTTAGTTTTGGACAGTTTACTAATCATTCAGGTCTTTATTGCTGTGAACATTGTATTTATTGATACCGCATGCATGCATGTTTTCTTACAATGTGTGAGACCACCCGCAACTGAAAAAACTTTTTTGTCAAAAAAAAGACAAAGAAAGCTGAGAAAACATTTCAAGTATCCTCACATGCACTCAGGCTCAGCGCGTTATTACTTTACTCTCTTTTTGTATTTAGCTAGGTCTACTTTCTTAAGAATTTTTCGCAGCTTCAATTAATTGCGGATTGTAGAGATGCGTGGTAACAAAAAACAAAAACGTCATCTCGACGTCCGCAGTAAAACTTATACTTGTATGTAATAATATTCTAGGGTATAAAGGGTCTACATGGCTGCATGAAATCTTTCGGCATAACGCTTAATATAATATAAAATTCAAACCGTTTTAACCTATATCTAAGTGGCTTATGATGTCGTATTTTAACGTTTTAACGTCAGTGGCTCATAAGAACCAAGTTGTATTAATCAGTTTTCCCTGAAAACGTCTACCACGTGGCTTTTACTTAAGTCGTACGACTGAAATTGAAACGTTGGCAAATAACAATGCGTTAATTAACGCAGCTAACCAAAAATGCTCTGAATAAAGAGAGGGATAGAGCTGTCGATATTAATGACCGGAATAACGCCTGTTTTGTGCAACATGCATTAGCTCATTTTTTTCCAGTTCTTGGATCGATGCCGAGTACCGATGAAGCGTTTTCAGCAGCGTCTGCAAGGTCTCGGGTACGCTTAGTGATGGAGTCAGCCACAGAATATCTTTTAATGTTACATCAGTGTGGCTTTTAGAAGTCCAAATTCACACAGTCTGCACGCAGTTATAGTTTACACGACCGTTGGAGATGGTCATAATCATCACCCAATTTTGAGTTGATGATCTGATGTGCATGCGAACATTTAGGAGGGAAGTCTTCAGTCTTCACCACAAGCTCTAAGGCACCCCAACTTTCATGTTGGATTCCCCCCCTTCCCCCATCGCCGTTAAATTATGTTAATTCAAATAAATATTCATTTCAGTAACATGACCCGGCCATAAACCTTTGCATGAACATGTGCTGATATCGTTCTGGTAGTCCATGCTGAAATGTGGTTACTTTGAATAGATTCTTTTGAAATTAATCAAATACTCATGGTTTCGAGCTCTCGTAGATAAAGTAAGTTACATAAAAACAATTAAACAAACCATTTTATAGACTATAGAGTTTAAAATGCAGGAATTTTATCCAGCAGGTATAAAATTTCTGTATTCTGAAATTCCTCCAGTATAAATAATTAAAAATATTCATACTTCTGGCACTTTTGCATGTAGAAATCCCCATACGGGCCAGCTATGGTAGGCCTTCCTGTACGCGGGTTACTTTGCGAATAAATGTAGTTGCTCATAGAAAAGAATTTGGGAGGAAAGAGTATTAGAGGATTATTATATGTTCTTATATGTTTATCATCATATGCTTTGTAACAATACACTAGTATTGTCAGCAAATAAATATGGTTATAAATTAAATTTATTACAGAAAATTAATTCAGAATGTGATCTTTCATATATTAGAGGACAAATAAACATTACTAATTGTGACTTGAGCAAACTAAGAGACAGCAAAGAGTAAAAAGGGTACTAACGGGAAATAACGGCAAAGTTTTGACTTTTGACTACGTCTACGAATTCAGGATTGAGAACAATATTGAACAAGTACGACGATTTGTTTGTAGAAAATTAACAACAGTAATCTAGCACGTTCTCGCCCCGAACTCTTGCAAACTGCAGTTGGACGAAAGCGAAAAATGTTTAAAAAATAGTTTTTAAAGAGAATATAGAATCCTGTACTTAGCAGCAAATTCAGCTTTGCCGTATGTGTTTCACGCTCGCCGTATAAAATTTAATGCTTGAACGACTGCATGTATATACATCCTCAGCCGTTCAAGCATTAAATTTTATACGGCAAAGTTTTATGTAGAACGTTTGTAATTTAGCGAAATTGCCGCACACTTAACGATAGTGGAGTTAAAACACAAACTTTTTTAGCGGTTTGGCGTTCCGCGTTTGGTCAAACTAAAGGTCTCTATTGAAGATGCTGATGACGGGGGCGAGTGTCTTGTCAGCTGGTTGCATGGACAAAATATAATTCGCGCGCGGGAGTCAGCTGTCAAGGTCATAATCGTGGTAAAGTTAACTGAGATTCATCGTCATCATCAGTGTTGGTAAACTGGATTTAAATCGACGTTGTTCGTCCCTAGGCTATAGGTATAGAAGGATCGAGAGAGTTGTTATGATATGAAGAACAAATTAAATCGAAATCGAGCTAAACAGCGAAGATGCTGTAAACAGCGAAGATGATGGTTCTCTAAGCTCTTTATAGGTGGATTACTACCATGCGAGAGCTCTCGTTATCTATAACTGCCACACATACGTTCTTCTTGGAGACCTGCCTACTCCCATGGTGCATGTGGTGTAAATGCGGATACCTTTATAGATGGAACTTCAACTGAACTATTGGAGAGACTCAGTTTGACACCAACAGTTTCAAAAGTGATTAGCTCGGGACATGCATGATCCACTTGACCGAGCTAAACTTAAATTTACTATCTGTGCTAAACTCCACTTTAAACTTGGATAAATGATTTTTTAATTTGTGTTATTGTATTTAGATACCAGTTTTGTTCACTCCTGAAATATCTGTTAGTCCATGCAGTGGTTATTCAAAGATCATGAAGAAGTTGTCAAGCATTTTCTTGGTTTGCTTGTGTCTGGATTTTTCATTCATCACGCTTGTTAATAGCCAGCAATGCGATAAAGCAGAATGTGGATGTCAATTTAGCAATGGATCGGGAGTGTATGAAATTTCAATGAAAGGAATTAGTCGCAATACTACTCATCCATTGTAAGCAGTTCACAGTGCCGTTGGTACTGATTTTTTGGCGAGGAATTCGAGTAAAAATTTTAAAAAAATCTTTCGAATTTTTTCCAACATATATTTGCGTGTTAACAGCTCGTAAAAACAATTCGATTCAGGTGAAATGAATGCTGATGCAAAGCCATACGTGGTTCCAATATTTTTATACCATAATTATTATATATGCACCTTTCCCAAGGCTTAGGTGAGGAAATTTTCTTTGGAGAGACACAGAAGTGGCAGCATTAGGAAAGGTTTAAACTTAGTATAATAGCCAAATAGGAGATTCCTTTCAGTATGACAGTAATACCAAAAATACAATCTGATTTCTTTTAGTAAAAGGGTAATTGGTGTACCCGCTATTCGCTAAATGCCATGGTGCCAACAAAACTGGCTTATCAATATTTTTTTAGTTTTACAGATGTACCAGGTGCAGGTGACTGGATTTATTCAATTGATCCTTGCTATGGATATTATGAAAATTCTGATTGCCAACGTGTAGCAGTAAGTCTAAGTTAGGTCCGTTTCAGATGTCAAACTTTTCATGTGCCGAATCGCAAATGCATTGACATTTAGATTTGGCCCGGCAGGGTGCTATAAACCACACGCACACGTGTTTTATAGCGCCTTTCGGCAGATGAACTGAAGTTTGACCTCCATGCTAACTCTTTGACAGCGGGCACATGCAATTAACTCAAATTCTCAGACTCAGACGTTTGACCGCGGGGCTTTGCTTTTTAACACTAAATGCAGGCATATTGAACTTGGACGTGAAAATCAGTGAAAATATACCATGTCCATGCATGCAGTGTTTCTCATACACAACTATAGCCCAATATCCTGAAATATAATGATGATGATAAAAGTTCATTAATTTTTCAATAGATGTGTCGAATGAATTCGGATAGAACAGAATTCAGTACTGTTGCTAAACCATTGATAACGAGTTATGGTGTTTTTGAAGAAGGCAAACCACTTCGAGTTACTTATGCAACGTATAACAGCACGAAGGATGATACAGTGTAGGTATTTTCTGCCGGATAAGTGAAAACTAAAACGAATAGCGATAATTCAGTCACACATTAGTCGAACTCGTAGTACTTGCACTCGTCTGTAAAAACTGCTGAAATTCAGTTGGATTGTCTCCTCAGGCTCAGGCTCAGCCTATAACTATGTTCAATACCTTAAAGTTTTCGTAAAGTTTTCATTTCTATTTTCATGACAACTGAAAGGTTGCAAATACTGTCAGTTTAACGGTGAGACAAAAACGCTCGAAAGCCGGCTCGAAAACGACGTTCTTGTGAACATAGCCATCAAGAGTCTATTTAAGCAATTTTTTCTTCGTTAATTTGACGGCTAAAACGAGATGTTTCAGACGTGCAAGCGGTGCAACCTTGCAGACACTCAGGTACAAGAGACTGCATTTATCCCGAGAAAATTTACGGAAATGTTGTGGACTTTCAATAGTAAATGCATGGGTTCAGGAAATCACCATTGCGTTTAGGGCGTAATTCATTAAACAATGCCATGTATGGTTTAAATGCATGGCTTTACTAATCACTGCCATAAATCATTACTATAGAAGACAATTGATTATAAACCTGAATTATGGAGTTGATGTCGGGACGTCAAAGGTTTCCCAACGTAAAACATCATCAAGCGTAGATCAATTTGTAAGTATACATCAGTTTAGTCTTGTACATATTTATTATACATTGAAGATTGCCCATTAGTTTACCTTCATGTCCGCATTTATATATCTATAGTATAGACTATAGACCTATGATGGCATATACATTAAAGTGCATGCATATGCAGTGTTGATGTGCGAGATCACTTATGCATAATTTCAATTTCTCTTGTTATGAAGACAATAGACATAACATCACCCAGTCTTCGTCCAAGGTTAGTTCAACCAGGTTCCAGGAGCTCTTCGTCAAGTGGTGGAGGTCTCAGCATTGGCAGTTATATCATTATTGTGTAAGCATAATATATTTTCCAGAATCGCAGAAATCAGTCGAGAAACGTCAGAAATTATTCACATGTGTGAATTATTGAAATGTGTGAATGATTATTAACGTCACACCAAATGACGTAAATTTTAATACTAGACAACAGAACAACCACCTTTCTTGATAAAAAAATAATTTCGTATTTCGTACCTTTTTCATTTCCAGACCTAATATAGTCGCATTTCATTTCCACATTTGCCATCAATTCGCAAACAAACTTTGCAATTGGACTAATTCTGGACTAAGGAAAATAATTAACTCACTCGGAAAATAATTCATAGCGTTTTGTTTTTCTAGCTTTTTTGTGGTTCTGCTAATCTATCTCGTGTTTGGGGCCGTATTTATGAAGTTTAGAAGAGGTGCGACTGGGATATATATTATACCCAATGTTGGTTTTTGGGCATCGCTTCCAGGATTGATTAAGGTAAACTACATTAAATAAGATCGAACTTGAGTGTCGTGATTTCCCACACATGCTGAGTAGGATTGCCCTTACCATGTTTTAATGTATATTTTACTGTTTTGTTTTTGTTGCCATAATCGTAAGTAAAATTAACGTGTTAATGAGACCAGAAAGTCCATATTTCATAAGCTGTACAGGGAGTTGACCCCCAAACCTCATTCCCAGGTTTTTTATCCCCCCCCCCTGCCTCTTACTGAAATCAAGGAGTTGGTGTTAGCCGTTTGGGTCAGACTTAGGGTTTAATTTTTCGTCAAAATATTTTTCAAAGTTATATGCTAGAGAAGGTCTCTAGGAGGGAAATGCTACACATTCGATTTGATCGTCAGTGCATCGGAAGTGGAGTAAACTTTACCGTTTGAAAATACGATCGTTAATTAGTCGAGCTTTACGTTTTTATTACTTCAGTGAGATTTGCAAATCAGCGAATAGATATCCATATTAACAATTCGCACCTTGTTTAGGATGGTTTTATTTTCACCGGCAGAAAAGTGATAGGATTATGCGGGTAATGCATATGTGGTCCGTGAGATGACTACATGGCGATGAATCGCAATGAGCTTACTAACAATACTGCCAGTGCAACTTGGTGTTGGTATGACTGTCTGGTAACACGCTAAAAGCCTATTAAAATCACGGTGAATATTTGCAAAAGTTGCAATATTTTAGCTGGCTTGACTGGATCTTATTGTAAAATATAGCAACTGTAACATATTTAGCTAAAATTAGCTAAAAAATTTATCCGTATTTGATGTTTGAATAGACTGGTATTTACTGCATAATTTAGTATAAAATTACATTAGTAAATGATGAGTTCAATTACATTTTAACATTATGTTTGTTATTATTGTAAACTAATGGTTTAATATTTTACCAAGCTCAAATGAGTTCAAATGGACCTTTCGTGTAGAAAAGACCTGAAAAGACCCAGCCTTTCAAAGCGCCCGGGTACGAGGCTGGAAAAGACCGCTATGAGCTATATATAGTGGAAAATGAAAGTCAACCGATCTCGTGACCGTGACCGTCTTATGCTTTTGACATTATAATATATAATATAGTACAATTCTCGTAATGCTGTGGTGAATTTAAGTGGAACTTAGTCAATACTGGCAAGGAAATAGGTAAGAAACTTTGTTTAAACTTTTTATATATCTGAGGCGTTTTGTATTCCAAATATCATCCATATCATTCCAAATCTCTCTCGATTCGAACGTGAATGTCATGAGTTTAATATGAGTACTGCATGTATAAACCACTTCCATTCGCAGGTATAAAATATTAAATTTTGAGTAGAAACTGCCAAACTGGTACATTTTTTAATATTGTCTACTCTGGCTCCGTTGCTATCAACACATTTTGTATTTTTCTTTTTGAAGTAGACTTTTTTATTAATATGTTTGAAATACTAACTGCTATAAATGTCAGCATGATGTAAATCGCTTGCTAATTGCAGACTTGTGAATTTAGCAGTACTGCTATAAATAACCGACGAAAAACTCATAATTATCCACAACAAACTCAATAGTCAACTAACGATATAATGGACATGAATTTTGTGTTTGTTAGACCTATTATACTTTTTCTCTATTATTCTATTGTTATATGGTATTCTATTTATAACTAAAATATTAATAATATTACAAATTCCAGTCTTGACAAGTCTCACAAGTATAAGTTTCTAAGTGTATGGTATCAATGTTTATCATCGTTTATTAATATTGGAATAAGTGCTATTATTAAAATTTATATTATTAATATGCTATTAGCATTAATATAGGATGATGAACATTGCAACCACACACTTATTTTTTGGTTGCCTATGGGGAAAGGTGAAAATTTGTATGTTCATGTTCCCAGTATTATATAAAAAGTATTCTAATAATAAGGAAATATTTTTATGCTGTCTCAACAAGTACCTAATTGTTTTTATTTCAGATCAGAATAATGAGAATTGAGTTTCAATGAGGCACAACATGATCTTAGCATTTAAAATTTCATCAATCTTTTTTATCGCTCTTTGTTTTTCCTTTACCACTTGCATAAATGCTGGGAGTTATTCTTGCAAAAAAGTGGAATGTGGATGTGAATATACTATTAAAAATGGAACAACATATAAAATTTCATTGGAAGGAATCAGTAAGAAAAAGTGAGTAAAGTGTAAAAATTGCTAAAGATATAAAATTAATATTTTTTACTGTTGTTTCCAATCATGCGTAACTCCTCCAAGATATAAACGCGGTACTCTCTCCATCCTGTGATCACACAGTCACACTGAATCACGAAAGTTAAAACCGTGGAAGGAAAATACATAAAACACATACGAAGCACACACAGTAATAACTAGATACATACCCCAGGAGACTAATTTACAAAGACCAACTGAACCTAGAAAAGCAAAACTAAATAAAGCAACAACAGCACGATCATCCCTTGGGGGGTGGAATCTCAGGGGAAGAAGGCAGGGTGAACTGACAACCCGATAATAAGCAAATAAACAACAAGGCAAGTCATAGTTTTTTCGGCCAGGGAAATGCCCCCACACCAAACATCTGGTCTGGGTAACCAAGCGAGGGCCTTCTTTTCTATATTAATTTCCCTTATTATACTAATACATACATATAATTTGAGTTGTAAAATGACCATATGAACACATTACTATACGTTTTTTCCTCATTCAGCAAAAAAGTGACAGTTGGCTACTGGACCTACTATATTGATCCATGTTATGGGTTCTCAGTAAGCGATACCCATTGCGATGATGTCAGAGTAAGTATATCCGCGTTCAGATGTTTTCTTTTTCTATATATGGGGACATAAGCCATCATTTTTTGCGCGCAATGTAATTTAAGTGCATCAAAGAGGAAGTCCTGAAAAGAGGGAGATTAATCACTTACTCTTTTCTGTTATAATTATTCTCTTCACCTCCAGTATCTAACTTACTGGCTTCCCCCTAAACCTGCAGTCTTCGGAGACTTATTGCAATGCAAAGTTTTTGTCTGTGGTTTATTTTAGGATACTATTGCTGGAATAGAAGAGACAATTGTAGGACTTTAAAAACTAGTATAACTTCGACGTTTTTACGTATTTCGATATGAATTCAGATAAATTCATAAGAATTTATGCAACTGCTAAATTAAGGTCGATATTTTCGTCACTCTGCGCTCAGAAGGATTGCCAAAATAGAAACCCATTCTACAGTATTTTATCGATTATTAGCAACCAGTTAACATTTTGCGTGTTAAGGTATAGGAAACTATAGTCCTGACATGAATTTGAAACCGAAATACAGTAGCTATATTTCTTGTAAAAAAGTGTTAATTGAAAACTAGTTCAGTCCTTTCGACCATTTCAGTTCAGGATTGTACTCATGCATATATATTTCATTTGAGCATTCTTTTTCAATTTTTTTGCACAAGGTATCGATAGAGGATAGATTGTCTTTTTCTGGATATATTGTAACAGCTAGGATACGGATCGGTCATTCGCAATAGACCTTTTGCATTATAGACTACTTTTTTATCCAAGGAAGGGAATGCAATGAAATCACCACAGCTGAAAAGAGCGTACTAAAATTAGTAGAAATGCAGAGTTTGGTTGCGAAATGTTGTAAAATACGGGAAATAGAGCCTTGCAAAGTTTGCAAATTTGTATACTTTTTTACCACAAACGGAAATTGTTACCACATTCAGGCAAAAGATGGTAACAATTTCGGTTTGTAGTAAAAAAGTATACAAATTTGCGAACTTTGCAAGGCTATATTTTCCACATTTTACATTTGATTGCATTTCCTTGCATAGTTCAAAAAGTAAGTAGTCCATAATGCAAAAGCCGAAGGACAAAACAGGGAAATGTCACGAAAGTTCTATTCGCTTTTATATTAATCCAAAATGGATAATAAACTGTATTTTAAATATTTAACTAAAAGTTTTGATGTATTTTATTTAGGTGTGCCAAGCTGCGAAAGGTGGTGGATCTTTTCCTCTTGCTAGAGATATAAAAAATTATGGTGATTATGATGCAGACAAAAAATCAGTGACTGTTTATTATACACCGGTTCCCTCCCAGGGAAAAACGTAAGTCTTGCTATAAACGAATTCTGAATAGGCAAGTGATCTTACTAAAATGCAATAGAAGAGGTCTATTCGAAAGTTAATTTGATAAATAAACACTCTACTTACATGAAAATCAAAGTTTGATTGTGATTCTACCGACTCATCGAGAGCGCGTGAGATTACCTGAGAGAAGCGCCACGATTACGCAACACTGTATTTGTGGTGTAAAATTTGGTTACCCAAAACATTTTCTCTTGTTTTATGGCAGGCGTACTGTGCAATTAACTGTGATTGAAGCCAGCGCAGCTCCACCAGATGTGCAAGTAAATGACGTCACTTTTGTAAGTGTCTGTTTTCGTCGTATTTTTTGCCTACCTTTTTTTTTAAATCACTCTCAAAGTGTGACAAGGAAATTAGAGCAGTTATAGTTCACTTTCATTCAGTGGTATCCGTCCTCGGCGGTAAATAAGTAAATTAGCTTGTAGGCACACCACGTAAGTATTTAATACTCCAAAGTTTTCGGTCCGTTAACCTTGTCCGTTAACATCAGTGTAATAATGAAGAATGAAAAGTAGTATAAAATAATAATATTGTTATTTATAATCTTTTTGAGTATTTATAATTAAATTCATTCGTTCATATCTATCAAAAGACGAAAATCGCACGTACACATCACAGCAAAATTTTCCCGTGTAAACTGGGCCTTAGGGCTGCTTTCCATGCACCTACGCGTTTTTCTCAAGTACCTACACCCACGGAAAATTTAAATGCTTCTAAATTTTTATTATAATTTAACATATAGACATATAGGTTAGCAAATTCATACTGAAATACGCGGAAAAACTATAAGGTCTTTCGATTTATTCACTTTAAAAAAATCATATGTTGGGGATTTAGATTTTACGTGCGTATGAAAAACGTTTATAGGAAAGCAGCCCTTGGTTAATTATTAAGTATAGATACTAGCTATTATATATAACACAAGTAGGGTAAATTAAATCTTCTCAGTAATAATTGGATTTTAATATGTTGAAGAAAATCACAATGAAATCACCAAGCCTAAAACCTCATGAAGTTCAACCAAGTTCAAATCAGGGAAAATAAAGTAACCTTAGCACTGGTAGTATCCTTGTCATAACGTAAGTTCATTTTGGCTTTAATTTGTTGAAATAATTTTTCGAAGAAGTTTACGGTGCTTTAAGCTCAGTGGCAGTGAATGCATGACCACTAAATCCAGGGACGGCGGAGCGTTATATCAAGTACGGGGGCTACATCTTTAATCTTACTTATGATGTTATAAAAACGATTCCAAATACTAAGCACTGCTCAGTAAATGAGAAGTGTAAACATCTTTTGGTTTTACTGTAAATACAAAGTGGGGGGGGGGGTGTCCCTGAAATCTACCTACAAATGTATCTATACCTGCATGCATCTGGGCGACTAATGGCTTTTCGCTAACTCGGTGAAAACGTGAGGCGAGTTTTCAATATGAAATAATATATATATATATATACACCCATTTGCAAAAACGTTGGCCGCAGATAGATAGATAGATAGATACTCGAAGTCTAATTAGAATTGGATATGATTACATTTGCATGGGATTTCAATCATATTACACAACATATGCAATTCTAATTAGATTTCGACTATCTATCTATCTACGGCCAACGTTTTTGCAAATGGGTGTATATATATATATATATATATATATATATATATATATATATATATATATATATATATATATATATATATATATTGAGACCGATTAATTTTTAATATACGGATAGTTACAATGAAATCACCAACTATTGAACCTCGCAAAGTAGGTTCCATGTCAGATGGTGGCCTCCGTACCGGCGACGTACTTTTCATAATGTCAGTTCTTTGTTATACACAATATGATAGCTAAAAGAGGTCATTGTTTGGCATTAAACAGAACTTTGAGCAAAGATCTTTCGTCTGCGCATTCGATTTGATGGTGCGTTGGGATTAAGCCATCGTTGCAGTCGCAAGGCTATCGAATATTTTGAGTATGTTTGGCTATATATAGGATTTCTCTTTTTCCTCTTGGATCGTATTCTTAACTTAACAATTCGTATCTTTTTGTATATTTTTTAGGATGGTTGTGTATTCATTGGCGACATTATTCAGCTAATCAACCATATTCAGCACAATAATGATGCATTTCATTGTGACCAGTTCAGTCAGCATAATTATTTCAGCATAATTTCAGTATTTGCCAGTGAACTCTAATACATCTGTAACGATAACTCAGGGTGGGGAAATTGAAGCCGACTTTGTGCTCAGTTTGCACTCCTTTTCTGACGAAGGGGCTGCGCCCCGAAACGTTAAACGTAGTATATATTACAAGATGCATTTGATTTGATTTATTAAAAGTTTAATTTTTGAACACCGCGATGTGGTGAATTGAAGCTATATATATATATATATATATATATATATATATATATATATATATATATATATATATATATATATATATATATATATATATATATATGTATATATGCTGTAAACAAACATTGTCTGGACACATTGTTTGCTTTGAAATAAACCAGGTGACATTATGGCAAACATTCGCCAAAAACAAAACATAAAAAAAATTATATTTTCATGGCAACTCTTTCGCTTCGAACTATTTTAGTAACAATAGTGCACTGAAATTGATTTTCTTCCAAATCTTTTAATATATTGCCGTATTGGCCTGGGGCCGGTTGTTCGAAACTCCGAAAGGCGTTTAGCTTAAACGGTGGATAAGCCAAAGTTTGAAAATACTCTCATACATCTTGCGAATGCCTGAACCCGCATCTTATCCATTAAATAGGTACTTCCATTGAAAATTAAACTATTTACATCGAAATATTTCAGCTCAGTTGTTCAATAAATAGATAATTTTGTTTTCCATTTAAACTTATCCACCGTTTAAGCTAAACGCCTTTCGAACAACCGGCCCCAGGCCAATACGGCAATATATTAAAGATTTGGAAGAAAATCAATTTGTCAATTTCAGTGCACTATTGTTATCAAAATAGTGTTTTTTCTTGTTCTGTGAGTCCAAATCATAACGTAATAACATAATCGTAACATAAAACAAGGTACTTCTATATGGTATCCACTGTTGAGAGTTGGGTTGGCTGGTTGGCCCATTAACTGAGGTTGGCCTGGTATTCTCACTAGGTATTCTACAACAGTATAACTGTTACGTCATTTACCAATCTCGTTCCCCGAGCCCGCGATTTCTCTGGTAATATACGTGTTGAAGCCACTGAGCTATATATAGTGGAAAATGAAAGTCAACCGATCTCGTGACCGTCTTATGCTTTTGACATTATAATATATAATATAGTACAGTTCTCGTAATGTGGTGAATTTAAGTGGAACTTAGTCAATACTGGCAAAGAAATAGGTAAGAAACTTTGTTTAAATTTTTTATATATCTGAGGCGTTTTGTATTCCAAATATCATCCATATCATTCCAAATCTCGATTCGAACGTGAATATAATACGATATATAACATATAATATATAACGTGAATATAATATGTATAAACCACTTACATTCGCAGGTATAAAATATTAAATTTTGAGTATAAACTACCAAACTGGTACATTCTACTACTCTGGCTCCGTTGCTATCAAACATTTGTATTTTCCTTTTTAAGTAGACTTTTAAATTAACGTGTTTGTAATACTTAGTGCCAATGAGCATGATGTAAATCGCTTGCTATGCAATTAAATTGCAGACTTTTGAATTTAGCAGTACTGCTATAAATAACCGACGAAAAACTCATAATTATCCACAACAAACTCAATAGTAAACTTAACGATATAATAGACATGAATTTTGTGTTTCTTAGACCTATTATACTTTTTCTCTATTCTATTGTTATTAGGTATTCTATTTATAACTAAAATAATATTACAAATTCCAGTCTTGACAAGTCTCACAAGTATAGGTTTCTAAGTGGATGGTATCAATGTTTATCATCGTTTATCAATATTTAAATAAGTGCTATTATAAATAAAATTTATATTATTAATATGCTATTAAATAACATTAATATAGGATGATGAACATTGCAACCACTCACTTATTTTTGGGCTGCCTATGGGGAAAGGTTAAAATTTGTATGTTCATGTTCCCAATATTATATAAAAAGTATTCTAATACTAAGGAAATCTTTTTATGTTGTCTCAACAAGTACCTAATTGTTTTTATTTTAGATCAGAATAATAAGAATTGCGTTTCAATGAGGCACAACATGATCCTAGCATTTAAAATTTGGTCAATCTTTTTTATTGCTATTTGTTTTTCCTTTACCACTTGCATAAATGCTGAGAGTTATCATTGCAAAAAAGTGGAGTGTGGATGTGAATATACTTTTAATGGAACAACATATAAAATTTCATTGGAAGGAATCAGTAAGAAAAAGTGCGTAAAGTGTAAAAATTACTAAAGATATAAAATTAATATTTTTTTACTGTTGTTTCCAATCATGCGTAACTCCTCCAAGATATAAACGTGGTACCCTCTCCATCCTGTGATCACGCAGTCACACGGAATCACAAAAGTAAAAACCGTGGAAGGAAAATACATAAAACACATACAAAGCACACACAGTAATACACTAGATACATCTCCAGGAGACTAATCTGCAAAGACCAACTGAACCTAGAAAAGACAAGCTGATAATTAGCAAATAAACAACAAGACAAGTCACAGTTTTGCCAGGGAAATACCCCCACACCAAACACCTGGTCTGGGTAACCAAGCAAGCGCCCTCTCTTCTATGTTAATTTCCCTTATTATACTAATACATACATTTAATTTGAGTTGTAAAATGACCATATGAACACATTACTATACGTTTTTTCCTCATTCAGCAAAAAAGTGACAGTTGGCTACTGGACCTACTATATTAATCCATGTTATGGGTTCTCAGTAAGCGATGCCCATTGCGATGATGTCAGAGTAAGTATATCCGCGTTCAGATGTTTTCTTTTTCTATATATGGGGACATAAGCCATCATTTTTTGCGCGCGATGTAATTTAAGTGCATCAGAGAGGAGGTCCTGAAAAGAGGGAGATTAATCACTTACCCTTTCCTGTTAATTTTTTTCTTCACTCCCAGTATCTAACTCACTGGCCTCCCCCTAAACCTGCAGTCTTCGGGGACTTATTGCAATACAAAGTTTTTGTCTGTGGTTTTTTTAGGATACTATTGCTGGAATAGAAGAGACAATTGTAGGACTTTAAAAACTAGTATAACTTTGACGTTTTCACGTATTTCGATATGAATTCTTACGAATTTATGCAGCTGCTAAATTAATGTCGATATTTTAGTCAATTTGCGCTCAGAATGATTGCCAAAATAGAAACCCATTCTACAGTATTTTATCGATTATTAGCAACCAGTTAACATTTTGCGTGTTAAGGTATAAGAAACTATAGTCCTGACATGAATTTGAAACCGAAATACAGTAGCTATATTTCTTGTAAAAAAGTGTTAATTGAAAACTAGTCCAGCCCTTTTGACCATTTCAGTTCAGGATTGTACTCATGCATATATATTTCATTCGAGCATTCTTTTTCAATTTTTTTGCACAAGGTATCGATGGAGGATAGATTGTCTTTTTCTGGATATATTGTAACAGCTAGGATACAGATAGGTCATTCCCAATGAATTTTCATAGACTACTTTTTTATCCATTGAAGGGAATGCAATAAAATCACCACAGCTGAAAAGAGCGTACTAAAATTAGTAGAAATGCAGAGTTTGGTTGCGAAATGTTGTAAAATACGGGAAATAGAGCCTTGCAAATTTTGCAAATTTGTATACTTTTCTACCACA
Source organism: Dendronephthya gigantea (assembly GCF_004324835.1). Taxonomy (NCBI): domain Eukaryota; kingdom Metazoa; phylum Cnidaria; class Anthozoa; order Malacalcyonacea; family Nephtheidae; genus Dendronephthya; species Dendronephthya gigantea. The sequence goes on along the minus strand of NW_021163010.1, from coordinate 3,065,618 downwards.
AACGGAAATTGTTACCACATTCACGCATCAGACTGTAACAATTTCGGTTTGTAGTAAAAAAGTATACAAATTTGCAAACTTTGCAAGGCTATATTTTCCACATTTTACATTTGATTGCATTTCCTTGCATAGTTCAAAAAGTAAGTAGTCCATAATGCAAAAGCTGAAGGACAAAACAGGGAAATGACGCGAAAGTTCTATTCGCTTTTATATTATTCCAAAAGGGATAATAAATTGTATTTTGAATACTTAACTAAAAGTTTTGATGTGTTTTATTTAGGTGTGCCAAGCTGCAGGAGATGGATCTTTTCCTCTTGCAAAAGATATAAACAATTATGGTGAATATGATGCAGCCAAAAAATCAGTGACTGTTAATTATTCACCGGTTACCTACCAGGATAAACAGTAAGTCTTGCTATAAACGAATTCTGAATAGGCAAAGTGACCCTACTAAAATGCAATAGAAGAACTCTATTCGAAAGTTAATTTGATAAATAAACACTCTACTTACATGAAAGTCAAAGTTTGATTGTGATTCTACCGACTCATCGAGAGCGCGTGAGATTACCTGAGAGAAGCGCCACGATTACGCAACACTATATTTGTGGTGTAAAATTTGGTTACCCAAAATATTTTCTCTCGTTTTATGGCAGGCGTACTGTGCAATTAATTGTGATTGAAGCCAGCGAAGCTCCACCAGATGTAGAAATAGATGGCCTCACTTTTGTAAGTGTCTGTTTTCGTCGTATTTTTTTGCCTACCTTTTTTTTAAATCACTCTCAAAGTGTGACAAGGAAATTAGAGCAGTTATAGTTCACTTTCATTCAGTGGTATCCGTCCTCGGCGGTAAATAAGTAAATTAGCTTGTAGGCACACCACGTAAGTATTTAATACTCCAAAGTTTTCGGTCCCTTAACCTTGTCCGTTAACATCAGTGTAATAATGAAGAATAAAAAGTAGTATAAAATAATAATATTGTTATTTATAATCTCTATGAGTATTTAAATTTAAAATATATTTGTTCATATCTATCAAAAGACGAAAATCGCTCGTACACATCACAGCAAAATTTGCCCGTGTAAACTGGGCCTTAGGGCTGCTTTCCATGCACCTACGCGTTTTTCTCAAGTACGTTCGTATTTTATTATAATTTAACATATAGACTTATAGGTTAGCAAATTCATACTGAAATACGCGGAAAACTATAAGTTCTTTCGATTTATTCACTTCAAAAAAATCATATGTTGGGGATTTAGATTTTACGTGCGTATGAAAAACGTTTATAGGAAAGCAGCCCTTGGTTAATTATTAAGTATAGATACTAGCTATTATATATAACACAAGTAGGGTAAATAAAATTTTCTCAGTAATAATTGGATTTTAATATGTTGAAGAAAATCACAATGAAATCACCAAGCCTAGCACCTCATAAAGTTCAACCAAGTTCAAATCAGGGAAAAAAAGGAAACCTTAGCACTGGTAGTATCCTTGTCATAACGTAAGTTCATTTTGGCTTTAATTTGTCGAAATAATTTGTTGAAGAAGTTTTCGGTGCTTTAAGCTCAGTGGCAGTGAATGCATGACCACTAAATCCAGGGACGGCGGAGCGTTATATCAAGTACGGGGGCTACATCTTTAATCTTACTTATGATGTTATAAGAACGATTCTAAATACTAAACACTGCTCAGTAAGTAAGAAGTGTAAACATCTTTTGGTTTTACTGTAAATACAGAGTGGGGGGGGGGTATTTTAAAAAAACTAGGAACGGTGACGACCAACGTTTGACAAATTCGTACGATATAACAGCTAGTGCATGTATTTTATTAAAACTAGCCAGTATATATATATCCTTCCAGAGTTAACTATAAAGATGGTGCAACAGAAATACTATATTTGTATAGTAAAATACAAATAACATTTTTGGCGCCACTTTCCAGAAAGTTGTATGTGAGTTTTTTCCATGTACCACAGTAAGCGTGCCATCCTGATGAAGTTGAAATATTTATTCGACTTTTTAGTTTCTTTGTCGTTCTCGTTATTTATCTTGTGTCTGGAGCTCTATTTATGAAGTACAGAAGAGGTGCGACTGGGAAAGAAATTGTACCCAATGTTGATTTTTGGTCATCGATTCCAGGATTGGTTAAGGTACAGGGATGCTTTTGTGCTCAAAATATTTTGGGGTCGTATACTTTCATTAAGGCGCTGTTACACTATGCAATAAAAAATAATTTAGAGGGATATTCATTTGTAAAGACGGACTGTTCGAAATGCTAAGAAAACGTTAGCATATCGTAAGAAATGTTGAGATCGACCATTGTTTACTTTTTCTTTGGTGTCTTTCAGGATGGCTGTGTCTTTTTTGGCAAGAAAATGAAAGGACTGTGCGAACGCTGTTGCAATAGAGAAGGATACAATGAAATATAATTTCGTATAAAAGTTCAGTTATCAAGGACAACATTTTAATAGACTGTTAAAATTCAATTTTCTACGTGATTGATCAGTTGACGGAATTTCTCAAATGCTGTGGGCCGTCGCTAAATATAACTAGGATAATTCAGCACAATTCAGAATGCACAGTAATATAAGGCCGGTCAGTCCCGAAAGGCCAGTCCCATTTTTCATTCAAGGCATATTTCCAGTATGCAAATGAACTTGAAAAACAAAGACTTCAGCTCATTAATTAACATTAGGTTCGGCACATGAAAAGTTCGATGTCTGAAACAGGCCTAAAGCCCAACGCCGCACACGTGAGCTATTAGCTGAGCTAAAGATCACGCGTCGCTGTTAGCTCAGCAAGTTACTCTCGTGTGCGAATAGTTTTTCGTGAGGAATTCGCCTCGAGAGGCAAGTTTCTCTCGTGTGCGGATGGTTTTCGGGCTGAGCTAGCTGCCACGCGAATTCGTTAGCTCAGCTGATAGCTCTCGTGTGCGGCGGGCTTAAGGCCTAGGTTATATGTCACATTTTGGTCGCGTCGAATGCAATTCGAGCAATAGATAATGAGATGATATAATGAAGCTTAACGAGGTTTACCATCTTATTTCTAATTGCATTCGACGCGACGAAAATGCGACTTATAACCTAATGCATAGGCTTAAGCAACGACAAGGCGAAATATTACCGTTATTGAATTGACATTGATTTGGCATAAGTACTTGTATGATTTGTAAATGGATATTTTTCACTGAATTTTCAATCCCGTGACCGTGTGATTTATCCCTAGTATTATTATTAGTCAGGATGAGCGTGAAGGAGTCCCAAAGTTTGATAATTAACTGCTTGTTTATAACAAGATTTTTGTAGTCAATTAGCGCGAAAGTTGGCCAATCACAATCAAGGATTTAGAGTTTATACCCGTTGATAAAGAGATTGCCGAGTTTTATCGGAAAATATAACTGACACAAGGTTTTTGTTGAAAATTGCAAAAATTGCACATTACCAGGGTGAGGCCAGGGTGATTCCAAATTAATAAAACTTTTCGTTCAATCCTCGCGTTCTACAACATAAGGATCGATTATATCTTACACTTTTATAACAGGATAAATCGTAAATTTGTTGTAGTAGACCACACGTTGTGATTCGCTGTCCAGAGCCTAGGTATGACTTCTGTATGTCATTACTCTGAGAGGATTCCAGGAAACTGGGACAGGTCGTAATTCCAAGTAAGGCCTTAGTGGGAGTCCACACGTGCTTTTAATTCATCACTAATTTTAAGTGACTACCTTTACTAAGAAACGAATTTCATATAAAGATGCAAGTTTTCGTCGAAGTGAAATTTCCAATTCGTATCCTGTATTTTCTAACGTTTTTTACAACTTTGGTATTTGTTGAAGGCGCTAAAATTAGGTGTATCAAAGTTGATGAGTGTTCTTGCAAAACAAGCGAAGAGACAGGGCCACAGAAAGAAATCTCACTATGGCCAATGCCAAGGTACGAAGTATGTTGATAAAGTAGATAAATCAAGTGTTAAACTCCAACACAAGCGTTATATCTCTGCATGTTAGCGAAAGAAACATTCACAGCCGGTTTAATGTATTATAAAGCCTGTGAAACGTTTGATGTTTGATCAAACATGTAAAAACGCCATATAGTTAGTGCAAATGTGTAATGTATTGATGTTCGGCATTCTGGTCTACGTCTCGTAATGATTATTGTCTATTTTCAAATTTTTTACTAATCATCATCTGCCACGACGCAAAAATTCTGATCTGAGACTGATTACTCAATAGTTGCAATTCTTCATACCTTAGCATTATAAAATTATACCCTTATAGCAGCTCTACAACAGCAATCTGTCTTAGCTTGTTCTACAACAACAGGATGAGCAGAAATTTTCCGCCTAGCCCTGCCAGGCTTGTCTTTGAAGAACTGATAAACGTGCAAACAAATTGCAAGCATAGTGAGAAATTGCAGACAAACTGCACCATAGCAGCCCAGGAAGCATGCGAAAATTATGTATGCATGTTTATTTATTATACATAATATATAAAGTATATAAACATGCATACGTAATTTTCGCATGCTTCCTGGGCTGCCTATATGACTGCACTTGTCATAATTGTCCTAAGCATATCATATCCCGTCATCCCACGCTCGCTCAGAGTTTCAGGTTGAATATTATGAAAGCCAATATCGAAATACGATATATTCCGTGACTTTGATTTTTCGGTATCACGACGTGTTCCCATCACATGACAGGTCCGCATAAATGAAACCATTACACCTACCACAAGAGTTTTTTAGTTTCTTTATCATTATATAGTAAGGGAAAAAGTCACGGAGCTGCTAATTGGCTGTACGACTTTAACCTTTGCCATGGGCTCGAAAAAAATGCAGATGTTCCAGATGGAGGGTGTCCAAACTCAACGGTACTCTAGCCAGACCTACTTGTGTGCTTGCGCAAAAGTTGTTTTTTTTCCTCTGACACTGTTGGATGTACTAACGAATCCTTTTACATTCTCATTTAATGAAGGTTTGTCAGTTTTCTGAAGGGAACAAGAACGAAACTTTCGAAATCGGAAGGTTTGGAAATGCAACATTTGGCCAATACGAAGAAGAAACAAAGTCCATTACCTTGGTTTACTATGGTACACATCAAGAGGGTGCAACAAGGTTTGTGACTTATGCGTAATGACGTATCAAGTCGTGACGCCTGCAGGGAATTTTGGTTTTAGTAGTCACAGCGAAAAATTCAAACTTCAAAATTTTGCGGTTTGTTATGCAACATTATGCTATTTGAACGTTGCAATAATTCATTTAATGGTCAATGCGATGATTAAAGAATAATAAATATTTTTCCTTGAAATGACAAAAACGGCCTTATATACTACACCGACTGAAAAGCGCATCTGTTAATCAATGTTATACATAAATAAAGCTATCGTGGCTAAGTCAACTTTGTTTCGGAAACATATCTAATGCGTTTCTATACGTTCTTTAATTATTGCTATGCATATCGATAAAAAGTAATATGGCTGTCCTTCATTCGTCATGCATTGCACAAAAGTCTAAACACGATAATGCGTCACTTGTTTCAACAGGTCGATTACTATTACTCTACAGTGTGACGAAGATGGAAATATTACCACAGCAAAGTATGGCATTGTGAATTCGCGGCCTTTAGACCCTACCAAATTTGTAAGTCGACAGTTTCACATATTTTTTAACTATGCATATGTAGATAGTCTTCAAGGTCACGACAAACAAACAAACAAACAAACAATAAAACATTAAAATAGCGTATTTTAACAAGCATTAGCGTATTTCCTAATTATGAATAAAGAAGTCCTCGTGCTAATACAAAACAAAAACACTTAGATTGTCACAATTAAAGCTAAAGCTGCATGTCTACGTCCTTTTGCTTCTTATTCCACGTCACAACTGGTTCCATATTCAACATCACAAGTGATTCCCTATCCTACGCCACAAATCACCTCTTATCGTACCTCACAAGTGATCCCCTATCCTACGCCACAAATCACCTCTTATCCTACCTCACAAGTGATCCCCTATCCTACATCACAAGTGATCCCCAAGCGTACCTCACACGTGATCTCCTCTCTTACATCACAAGCCATTCCTTATTCTACTACATCACCAGTGGACATCTATTCCACCTCACAAGTAATTCCTCATCCTCGTAATGATGTTGAAAGCGTTGGTGGTGGATTAAAAACTGTTTATATTGTTATCATTACTATTGGAGGGTAAGATTTTTGAAATATATCTTTGTTGTGAAGGACTGATATGACGGATAAATTGTCTTATTTCTTGAGTTCTTCCTAGATTTCTGTTATTTCTTGCTGTTGGTTGTTATGTTGCCTACAGAAGGGTCATGAAACGAAGAAGATATTTATTAATTGCGGAAGGTGAAGATAATATGCGGATAGGTGTCTAGGTTTGTAATGTCAGTCTTAGTACCTATTTGCAAAGGTAGTTTTCCTCTTCCTATGGGCCAGATAAATATACTAGATGTGCTGTGGACATAAACGATGTCGTTACCAGCACCCAGCACCCACCAAAAAAGCGAATTAAGCGTGTGATAATTAAAGAATGAGATTGCTTATTAAATGAAATTTGCATTGGCTCCTTCGATGCATTGAGCTTTTTTGCTCTATTATTTTTACAGAGTGCTTTTGAACTTGGACCGTTTTTGACAATGTTTTATGACAGAATAAAGAAAATGCCACAGTACCTCTTCAAGTATCGCATTTTATTAAATTCAGCCAGCCCAACAACGAAATATTTGCGAATATATAATAGCGAAATATTTGCATGTTTTCTTTTGAAATGGAACAGTCAAGCTAAACTATTTATTTTGTCAAAATTCAAAAGAAAATTTGCAAATATTTTGCTAGCGGACTATTTTCCTGCAAGTGGAATCCACCCTAAGTCTAAAGGACAATTAAGTGTGAATCAGTTTTTCTGCTATACTGTATTTCTGATTGTGAGCCAAAATAAACCGAGAAGTGTATCAACCGATCACGGGATGGAAATGGTGGTAAATAGGAACAAGAGGCGTCAATCAAATGTCAAAATACGCCAGGTTTTTGCTTCAATTTTTTATTGTGATCGAGAGCATTGAAGTCCTCCAGGAGTTATATAGTAGAGCTCAGTGGGTCTTGAAGAGAAGTGGGGAATTTAAATATTTTCCAATACATTTTGCAATATTGACTGACCAGATTTAATAAAACTTTAAATTCACGAAATGATCCTGCGCAGTTTGGAAGAAAAAATGTTTGGTCCCCTGTACAATTTGAGTTTGCAAGTTCCAAGAGAAGTAGACGACTTTAGACCGTGTACTTCTGTATGTCGCTACTCGGTGTTTGAGCGATATTGTCACCGTGGCGATTCCAAGAATCCGAAACAATCAAGCTGTAGTTTCCAAGTAAAGCCTTACTGGGAACTCTCACGTGCCTTCGAATCGTCTCCGATGTTTCGTGTCTATTCCTTTACTAAGAAACCAATTTTATATTAAGATGCAAGTTTTCTTCGAAGTAAAAGTTTCTGTTCGTATCCTGTACGTCGCGACGCTTTTTTTAACTGTGGCATTTGCCATTGAAGGCGCTAAAATTAATTGCATCAAAGTTGACGAATGTTCTTGCAAAACAAGTGGTGACAGTGAGCCACTGGAAAAAATATCACTATGGTCTATGCCAAGGTATGAAATATTTTGATGAACTGAACTACATCTATCATTCCTACTGTTACAGTGTTACTGTTAGTAAATTAGAAATAGATATTTTAATACTCGGCATAATATTCACTCGGTATCATAAATATTTAATACTGTTTGTGAGACGTTTAGCAACTAAATATGTCTTGAAGCATGTTGATTATTACATAATTTTTGTTGCACACATGACGTTTTCTGTCTCGTAATGAGTTATATATTATTTAATTCTACATTTTCAATCATCATTTGTTTAATACAGAGATTATACCGCTTTGAAATATAAGGTATTTAAATGCATGCATGCGGGTAGACCTTTGACTCTCCTTATCTTTTACTGTTTCAAAAATTCCTGGCTTAAATGTTAATCTATAGTTGTTAATCTATATAGTATAAATAAATCGGGTTGATAATTGTTTGAAATATATTGGGTATAGTGTAGACTCCCGCGGTTTTAGGAAAACCCACTAACGTTTTCATTTTAAAATGCAAATGTGTTGCGCCTATATATATACATACCTATAACCTATTAAATTATACAATTCTTGACAAAAGCGCATCAGTTACGATATTAGACCATTTTATTGGTAACCGAAGCAGACTCCCCCTGCTTCGGTTGTTATCAGTCACAACCTATACAGAGAGTTTTGTGTCTTTGCAGAAAGCAATCATATATAGGCATGTGGAAGTAAAACTTATATAGAGTCCATTTTAATTGAACGAGTGCTATAGCTCAACTTTAACGAAGTTCAAAGACATGGATGTTCCACAATGATTTATTTTGCATGTAAAATCTTGATATGGACTAGACTCAGAATTTTTTCGCACTTATAGCCGGGGACACGTTGAAGCTTCAGGAAGCTGGCTGTTTGCGTTCAATCTTTGCCATGGAGTCAATAAAAATTCAGATGTTCCAGATGGAGGGTGTCTAAACTCTACGGTAGATTCCAATTTAAATCTCGCGAGCGTTACGGTTTAATCAATTTAATTCTAGTTCTCGTTCTCAATTTAAACTTGGTACGGTTCTATATACAAAATGACTAAACGAATGTTTAATTTTGTATTCTTCTTCTTTTCACATTAGCTGGAAAATCCGTATTGTTTTACCTTTTAAAGGTTTGCCAGTATACCCATGCAAATAAGAACGAAACCTTCGAAATAGGGAAGTTTGGAAATGCAACATTTGGCCAATATGACAACGAAACAAAGTCAATTACTTTAATTTACTACGGTACTTACCAAGAGAACTCCACAAGGTTTGTGATTTGACCACATGCATAATCAGCTGATTTCTTACAAATGGTTTTTGTAAACACGTACACTGATATCAGTCTGAACAAATTTAAAAATACTCAGCTTAACTTCGCAAAGCGATCCACTGCAAGTTTTCATTGTAGGCATAGATTGTTTTAGTGCTTTTACTCTAACATACTTGAAAAAGGAAAAAAATATATTTTCCTGAAATCATGCAGTGGTTCCTGTGTCGTATTTCTTGTTGAAGAAGTAAAAATAACGTACGGGATGATCTTTAGAATAGATTAACCAAGACTCAAGGCGAACGAGCTCCTTGTCATTGCAGCACGACCACACTGTAGCTAAGTGTTCTCGTCTCTTTGCTTGTCGTATAGATGGAAATGAGCGAGGCTTAAAGTCTTAAATTATAACAGAAACAGGCAAAAACGTCAGCCTTTTTATAATCCACTAAGCCCTTAATTTGTTTTCTATCCAAATGCTAATATTGGGTGTGTGTTTGCTTACTTCAGGTCCATTAATATTACTTTGAAGTGCGATGAAAATGTTACTGTTCCAGATTATGGCATGGTGAACATTTTGCCTTTAAATCCTAACAGATTTGTAAGTTATGAAAACAGGATTTATCCAATGATTCATAAAGATTAAGGAAAAAACTACAAAGAGATCAGTTAAAAATTTTTATGAATAACGAAGTCATTATGACTAATTCAAAAAACGTTTAGAAAACCACGATTACGGCTAAGGCGGCATGTCTACGAACTGGGATGGTTCCCTATCCTACATCAGCTAATAACAGTGTCACAAGCAATGGTGGTGGACTCAAGACAGTTTATATTGTTCTTATTACAATTGGAGGGTAAGATTTTTGAAGTCTTTAAACTCTTCAACTTTAACGATTTGCATGCTCTCTTGGGGGATCTCCACTTGCAGAGATATAGTTCACTAACGAAATATTTGCATATATTTTTTGAGTTTTGACAGAATAAATAAATTAGTTCAGCTTGAATGTTCTCATTTCGAAAGAAATATTTCGTTAGCGAACTATTTCTCTGCAAAAATGCAGGCTCTCTCTATTGCAATAAAAATTGATGTCGTAAAATCCTGCTTTATTTAATCGGCAGGATTTTAATCAATTTCTCATTGCGTTCGTTTATTCTTGAATTTTTTTAGAATTGTGATTCTTCTTGCTGTTAGTGTTTATGTTGCTTACAAAGTTATCTTAAAAAGAAAGCGAAGTTTGCTGCTTAATGAAGAAGAAATAGATTACGGAGCAGTCCCAAAAATTCATGCCCAGGTTTTTAAAACATCAAGTTTAAACTTTGTGCAAAATTAGCAACTGGCTAGGTACCTCAAAGTACGAGCAAATTTATCAGGTTGAGTCTGCCTGATAAAACACGCAAACTCAGTTGACATGCAGCTTTGAACACTGCTTCAAACCACAGCGTGTTCAAACAAATCACCTTATGTATTATGTAAACAAATACTAAGGGGTTGCTTGCTAGCTTCCCCTCCCGAATAGAACTTATGCGTAATGTCCTATCAAGCCGTGACGCTGGCAGGGAATTCTGGTTTTAGTAGTCACGGCGAAAAAATTCAAACTTAAAAATTTTCCGCCGCAACTACTAAGACCAGAATTCCCTGCAGGTGTCAGGGCTTGTTACGACGTCATTATGCATAATGTCTATTCTGGCATTCGGGGACCAATGGCCAATATAGGGCGGGAAAGAAAAAGTAAGGTGAGCTTTATCAAGTATAAATGAAGCCACTGCATGTGACTATACGGATGATTTAGATGAATGCAAACAAATGAATATATTTAAAATATACTTCATGGTTACTACAGGTAATTACATCTTGTCTCCTTTTTTTGATAGAATGTTCTATCGACACCAGTCGGTAGTGGACCAGTTTGATGAAACCCGATAAGTGATTTGAATACTGAGCAAAATTTGTAGGAATGACATGCCAGTGCATATTGCTTGGTGAACACAATACTCCACTTCGTTGTCACAATGATTGCACCGAATACATGGTTTGAAGTCTAAATGGATGGAAGTAAAATATTAGCATAAAAAACCAAACAACTTTTTTTAAACTTTCTTTGTACGATTATGTTCTGACACTTTTATTAGATTACTAGATTCCATAATACTCAGTTAATACCCTATTCATCTCAACCAATTGTAGTATTTTAATTAGTGGTATACTTTGAAACACGCATTGCAGAATACGACGTAACAAGGGCCCTTGGCCCCTTATTACCTTATTTACATACCTGATAGACTAACTTGATATACTAATATATTAAAAGTCGTATACTTGAGAACATGAAGAATTGGGTGGATATTTTACTGGTTACACCTCGGCGGTTCACGAGCTACATTGAGCTTGTTAAAAACAAGGGAAAATTGTCAGTGGAATTTCAATAATGCATTTTGAATTTCGCCCAGCTCTAATTGCCTTATATAGAATATTGTTCAGTGAGTTTTTTCAAGCACTGCCGGTTTTGGATTAGGGAGGGCGGTTGCGGTCGATAAAAACTCCGTATGTCCCCGTATCTCCCCGTGAGGATATCTAAATTTGAAGGTCTGCTCACAGATCCAATACAGTACTGCTTTATCAATAACGAACTACATTCCATATGTCGGAAGTGAATTGGATCCAAAAAAGTTGGATCGAACGGGCCTTAAGAAAAATGCTGTTCGATCATTTAAATCATCAAGTACAATGTTTTATATACATGTTTGACTGCATTTTGTAGTATCTTGCGTGTATCCATTTTTGACACGGTTCAATGACCTTTCTTACAACAGTCCACCATCCGCGCTTGTTTTACTTCAGCTTGCTAGTCGACTTGCTAGTCGAGTTGTAGATGGATTTCTTCCATGCTGTGATTCGTAACATGTATATACTTAGTTTTATTTCATCTTCGTGTTTCTCCGAGGCAAAGCCGATGGACGTAACATGTATGAAAGCAAGCAAATCACGTTGTAAATTCAACTGTAGTCACGATATACTGGATCTCTCTGCTATTGATGGCAATTATACACAACCTAGGTATTGAGAGTCGATTTAATATTGTATTAAATATGTTCCACTTTGGTTCTAGATTTGTGCCGGAATATCGAGCATGCTGGTAGTACTATTGATGATCAGACATCGATTCGACTGATATGTTCATTTACTGTGGACATATACTATAAGTATAAACCTCGGTATAAACAGCAGTTACAGCACTACACTATATAATACTATATAAGGCTATAAGCCTAGCCTCAGACACCTTGCCAAGAAGTCAGAACCAACTGTTGCGACAGACCAAGATGCGATACATGGTCTTAGCTTGGTTACTGCGGTTCATGTAAACACATGCAGAATGTTTTATTAAATCATTCAGTCGAAGCAAATCATGTACAAACGCTTACATGCTATTATACGACTTTTACTGATGAATATTGATTGTTTCACTTGACATAGCTTTGCAAACATACCAGATAATCAAAGTGCTCATGTTTCTTACCAGTGGAGTCCATGCACCAAATTTCAGCTGACCAACTGCACTGTCCCGGTTTACGTAAGTACCAGAAAGTGTCTGTGTTAGGCGCCGATTTTCAAAGGCAGATGCATTTGCTTCTGTATGCACCCAAGAAAATGCTCTTACATATACTATTTGCTTCGAGATACTGAGTTCGTTATGACTGCAGCTTTTATTCAGGTTGGTCGAGTGTTTAATAATGCTGTGAACCCGGAAGACCTGCAGTCGTGCAATTTAGGAAATCATGGTCCAACTGTAAAAGTTTCAGAAGGAAGATATAGATTGGTTTATGATACTCTTGAAGAATTCCTTGTTGGTAAACGGTGAATATATATATATATATATGATGATAAACAACAAGAGAAGTTTTTAGTTGACGTGTTTTACCTCGTGTAGCTTTTGATATAAATCATACTAATACAATTTACACAAAGTAGAAAGTTAGAATTTAGCCCTATACTTAATTGTTGCCAACTTTATAAAAAAGTGTGGCGCCAGCAATTCCCCTGCGCCAAATCTAATAGCTTGTCCCTGTCGAAATTTTGCCGATAATAAACACAACAATTGAGAGCGACTCTATGCATCAGTGAAGTTACTGATATATGCTGTAGTTTTAAATTTTGTAAGACATTTCTGAAAATGTAATTAATGTCTAAAATGTAATAAATTGAATATCAATCTTTTTCAGACAAACAGATGTGTATTTAGAGTACGACGGTTTAAGCGAAGGTCGAACCAGTTCGATGGAGAGATACGGTGGATTTTTCGTTAGTACAGTATATAACAAACAATAGAACAATAGTCTATAGCTATTTTCCATGAACTATATTCTCGCTTAATAGATACAAATGGGATATAAGCTTATGATACTTACTGCCCATTAGCCTCCTGGCATGTAGGGCAGCAATAAAAGCTCTCCACTCCCGTCCGTCTTGGGTCATTTTCTTGACTGACCCCCAGGTCTGGTGGAGGTCAGTCTTTCACTCTCAACTGCATGTTCTGCGTCGGGTGTTCTTGGGCCGACCACGTTTTCTTCTCACTTCTGGAGTCCAATGAAGAGCTGTCTTCGTTATCTCATCTTCCTTTCTTAAGATATGGCCAATCTACCTTCATCATGGAGTTGGGGTGAATAAGCTTATGATAACGGGGTCTTATTTGTCGTACTTGTCATAGAGATGCGGGATGAGTCCTATTGATTTTTCATAGTTAAAATTTATTGTTTCGTAAGTTTCAAATCGTGCATATAAATGCATGCAAAAAACAGTAACGCCGTTGCCAACTTAGTGAAGCAGCCTTTGGTTGCAAAAGAATTCAGGTATGCTTCTGCAGAAATGACATAATGGTAATTTTTCAATTGTAGAAAATGACTTTGTTCACGAAATACGCTCCAAGGCGCTCGGCCTCGAAGATAAAGAAAAAAGCAAATGATGACGATAGTTTGAGTATAGGAACCGTCATATTGATTATGTGAGTTTTAAAGCATTTCAAATATTCAGTAGATGAGGAAAGCGATGACTGCGATGCTTCAGACTCGGTGCACTTGTCAGTTGTGTTACATAATGTTTACCCTGATTTTGATCCCTTCACGACCTCGACAGAATCCTTACATTCAAAAACAATGGGAAGCAAAGGATGTTTTTCAAGATTTCGTTTCAACTACTGACATAATTAATCATCTTACTCGTCTGGTCAACACTGACAAGCTCTTTTATGTAACTTTCAGCGTGTTTTGTTTAACTGCCTTGTACATTGGTATTGGTGTGCCTTACATGAAGTTTGTACGTGGAGCAAGAGGCAGGGAGATTATTCCACATTATTCGTATTGGTCTGAGATTCCTTCTCTTGCCAAGGTAATCTTTGTTATCTTGTATTCCATGTGCTCGGGTTTGAAGATTGCCATTGCCGCTGAAAATTAACAAAAGATTCTTCACTCGAAGTTTCCCATCCACTTCACGGCATGCAATTTCCCCGATTTTAAAATACAAATGGCATGCAGGTTAACTCGTACACCGCCGCAGTCGTCTTTTATCCTCAGCTCTATCGACTGTTACAAAGTTAACACATAAGATAATAATGTAGTATAATATAATAATTTTATATAATTAATAATTTTCATTTGCAATATTGTAAATTTTCAGGATGGTTGCTCTTACACGTTACAAGCCATCCAAGGCTGCGCTTCTTCAACGTGTGCCAACATTTCCACGCGAAAAGATTATGAGAGAATATAAAAGGGTTAGATCTATTAAGAGGGTAACAGTATAGCATCGGAAGCCCAGAAAATTCAGTTTAGCAACTGCATGTGAAGCTTTGACTTGGGCATTATGAATAGAAAGAGGCATGATTTTTGTGTTTTTGCGTGTATGATAATTTATAGGGTTGTGTCATGACACAACTTTGTAGGGCATGTGCTTCATTTTAACCCATATTGGGCCTGGATTAAGGCCTTGTTCACACTAGCTCCTAAGAATCGGGGATCTATTGTATTATTTACAACGCATTTGCGCACTAGTGGATTTAAGTTGTCCTAGGAATCGGTGTTTCTCCTTGTCTGAGGACACTAGGAGAGGAATGCTTTGTATAACAAGAACCTCCGATTCGAATCTAGGAGCTCGTGTGAACCAGGAGCCTTTAATCGTAACTCTCGCGAACGAGTCATTTTCACCGATTAGAAATAGTCCGGTTATTATTATTTCTGTATTCAGATCGGTCATTGTTGCTGGACACAAATAGAAATGTTCTATCACATCAGCCACCTTGACATGTTCACGACACTCACGAGTTACGACTTAATGGAAACATAGACAATCCAAAAGACATGTCTTCTGGATTGTCTATGATGGAAACCAGGCATGGTATCATGCGCGTATGGCGTACAAACTGACACTGTCACTGATGAACCATAGTTATATGGATGAACTGAATAAAAAAATCAGTTCAACTGATCAATATATATGCATGCATGCATGCATGTTGTTTTTCTGCATTGTTCTCACCCTGTTGAGAATAAAAGAAAAGTTTAAAACGGGACGTTTCATTTGTATTTATACAAAACAGGATTTCACGCTTGAATTGATGAGCAGTAAAAATATGAATTTCAAATGAGTGTCGTACGATAGCCTGCAGCTTCAAAAACGTGAATCGTCAGCCTGACTCAGCCAGTCAAACCGCTATGAGAAACAGTTGTCTTTCTTTAATATGGCTTTTGCAGTTTTGGTTTATTTTATGGTTTTTTATGTTAGCATTAACACAATGCCAAACCGGATTGAGAGATTGCAGTCTTAAAGGTGACTGCAAATTTGTATGTCCCAATATCCCCGGCTACAGTGACGATGTCGAGATAGATTTATCATCTTTAGACTCCCCGAACGGTCCAAGGTAAGTGCTTCTGTCGTTTAAGTAATTTTAGTATACTCCTGGGTTGTCAGTGACTTATTTCAAAGTAGTCCAAGTGCCGTGTGAGTCAACTTTCTGGATCTCTACGGCCCTGCTCGTTAGTACACCACTGATATATTCAAACAGGTACTTACCATTTATGTAGACTACGGGCCGCACTAGAGCAGACTGAGAGATCTATAAACTATTTCGCTATAGTTTATTATAATATTTATTTATTGAAATTGTATATCAAATGCATGGAAGCAAAGTTATATCTATGATTCTACTATATATTAGGCCTATGTTATACGTCGCGTTTTGGTCGGGTCGAATGCAATTCAAACAATAGATAATGAGATGATAATCAAACATCTCATTATCTATCGTTTGAATTGGATTCGACGCGACGAAAATGCGACGTATAACCTAAGCCTTAATGATGCAAGACCTTTTTCACGTAATCACTGATTATTATCGTATATGGGATGACAAAAAGAGGGGTCTCAAATTGTTTATACGATTACCTGCCAACCCGATTAACATAATTCTGACAGTCGATACAGTACCGGTTGCAGCAGGTCAACTATATATAGGTAGAA
Source organism: Dendronephthya gigantea (assembly GCF_004324835.1). Classification (NCBI taxonomy): domain Eukaryota; kingdom Metazoa; phylum Cnidaria; class Anthozoa; order Malacalcyonacea; family Nephtheidae; genus Dendronephthya; species Dendronephthya gigantea. Next base: position 3,049,182 of record NW_021163010.1, on the reverse strand, counting down.
AAAACGTATCGTGAACTAGTAATCGTTGGTGTTCTGCTTATTTCTTAATGTTTATGACAATGTACATGCGATGTACAAATGTATGTTTTCCAAACGGGCCGCGTATCTTCCATATAGCTTTCTGCCATCCACTATCCCCGATGAGCCAATGACATCTATAGCATGTGGCCCAATTACAACAATAACTACAATCAAACTCGTTTATCATTGACGGCAAATAACGTGTCAGTCTTACGTAGTAATGTATTTCTTTTCCTCAGGTTTAAACACATAAGTGATTCACAAGGCGGAGACTACACCTATAGCTGGAACCCCTGTACCAAATATAGCAGTAATGGCTGCAAAAATGTCCATGTAAGTACATTGTTTATTTTTAGTCTAGTACCTCTGGCTCTGTCGGTGAGCAGCAGCACTTTCATGAAGCACAGGTGCAGTGCAAAAAAACCTTCTGTTCCCTAACCCATTCCGGACAGATCGGGATGACATTGTATTGCCAAAATTTCACCAAAGCATTGACATAGACGTTTCCAGAAAACCCCTCCAGAAAGTCCCTCTTCAGAAAATCACTTTTTAGAATGAACGTGTTAGAATACACGTGTTAGAATATTTTTTTATTCGGTAGGATTGGAAATAAAATTTTTATGTTTAGGCTTGCCAATTTACTGATACAACACATTATTCCCTTGGCTCATTGCTGCTGGTATTTTATTCAACTGAAAGCGGACTGTGCATAATGCGTTATCTAAATGGTGATGGTGGCAGGTACGGTAGTTTTTTTTGGAAAGGCGTATTTTGCTGTTGCCAGTGAGACTCTGAAAATAAGTCGTCAAGGTTATGAATTGTATTAAAATGGAAGTCTAATAGAGTTTTTTTTTTCATTTTTAACAATCGTGGTTGCATATCTACTAGTGCATGATAGTAGGAGTCCACTAAGTTATCCGTATCTAATGAACTAAAATGTTCGTAGTGTACCTTTAAATTATGTATCGACTGTGTTTGTTATCGAAAGCTATAAGTCTTCAGCAAGAATGTCAGCGAGAGGTTTTCTGGAGTTGTAAAGATTAGAAAAGAAAGTGTCTTGGGGACAAGTCGTAAAATCTTCACATCATATTCCGTATAGAAAAGTAATACTTCATATACATAGTAAGGAATTTACGACAGAAATAAGGAAGATAATTTTTTTTATCTATTTTAATGCGCTATTAATTTCTTAATCTCTTCCTCATGCGGTCGCTGTTTGTGTTTTCCCACTAGTTTTCGGCAAACTGCTGAGTTGGGATGTCGAGAACTGGTCGTAAACCATTTTGATACGAATTCCACTAACCAGCAACTGATACTTTCAAACAGGGTGTAAAAACTTTGATGTTTTTCTAGAGAGCTAAAAGTCACATTGCGTTATGAAGCAAACGAGGAAGGAAGAGTGCCTGGCATTAAAGAAGATCACCAACAATATGTAAGTCAATAAATCAATAAAACAGAGGAGGAACTGCATGAACGCATGAATTCTATTATTCCCTGGAAAGATTGCCCAAGATTGATCGAGGGGGACAGAGTAATGACTATCAGCTGGACAGAAATGAACAACTGAAAATCAAATGCACCATAACTATCACGATAAAAGCACTCATTCTCTATTTTTGCAGACAATGACGCTATACACTAAATATGCCCCACACCATGGAGGGAGTGATGATAGTGGTGGTGGCATTAGCATCGGAACTATTCTTTGCATTATGTAAGGAGATTGTGTCAAATCGTCAACCACAATCGTCAACAACTTACATGGATAAGATGTGGATTTAGCAAACACATTTTCTCATAGCTGTCCAAACACAATAAACTCTCGATCTATTTTTCTAGTTGTTTAAAAACCAACATGCACTATGAATATATTATGAAAAACGTTGGCACAATGAAAATCCACTTCAGAGATTTTCAATGCTTCAATCATGCATGTCAGTGGCCGTGCGTGGTGGCATGTAATATATCTTGGCATGGCTTTCTTATCTTAATAAGTGTTCAGTTTTCCTTGAAATTTAACCATTATACAAAGGGTATGAAGTAGTCGCATAGTGAATCAATTACGCATATTTTCTAGATTTTTCACGGTTCTTGTCCTTTACCTTGGAATTGGGATAACATATAAATATAGACGAGGCGCCCAAGGAAAAGATAGGATTCCTAATTATGAATTCTGGGCGAAAATGGTTGGATTGATCAAGGTATAATTTTGTATGGACTGAAACAAGTGCGTCAAGATTATTTGTCAAGATTATTCAGTAAATGCATGAGCATTCTTGCTTTCACTAGGATGGCTGTATCTTTTCTGCGAAGAAAACAAAGGGTTGTATTTCAAATGCAATGAACAAAACTGGAAGAAATAAAGAGCAAAATGATTCTGCAGGGTATGAAGAGATAAAGAATGAAAGTTAAAGTAAGAAAATAGATAGGTTTTTTCAATTGTTGGGATTATATTTTAGGTAAGTCACTCTCCATTTACTAAAATGATGATATTTAGTTGAATTAGCATGATCTTATAATATTTTAGTTACAAATATTGTCCCGCGTGATGTGACGGGGAATGGTTTTCTAATTAGGATGGATTTTAGGAGGACCTGAAATGTAGAACTAAAACAACAATATTACATTGATATACGGTTAAAAATGAAAAGTGAGATAAATTTATTGATAAACGGTTAAAAATGAAAAGTGAGATAAATTTATTATTTCTTTCTTAATCACAAGATTCATATTTACATCAATTCAATGCTTTTCTGACGTATACCAAAAAATTTAAATAACTACATCATGTTCTATATGGAGCATAATTCTGTTAATCATTCAAATACAGCTAAATAACACGCTAAATAACTACCAAGATCCATTGCGCTGTTAGTAATATGTATAACATTAGCACATTTATTGAGAGCGATATTTCAAATAATATTCCATCTACAACTAGATGAGCTGTTTAAACAAATATTTTAGCCTAGAATTATTTTCCCTGATAACGTTCACAGTTTCTTTGCTATTTCCTGGGCAGTTCTAATACCAGATTCCACAGCACCATCAACATAACCACGCCATACTGAACCCATTTCCGTTCCTGCCCAATGTATCCTGTTAAAATATAGAAAGACGTTCATACGGCATGCTGGATAAATTCCTATCGCGTGGAGGGGAGGGGAGAGGGGGTTAGAGATTATATAGATATAGATTTAATGTCCCCCTCAATAGGCAGAATAATTTCCTTACAGTATTTATCGTTGTTGTAAGAATAAAATGAAACTCTGCACTTGCCGTTTACAAGGTTTTCTCAAAACATCCCCAAACTGTGTGATACCTCCTGGGGTCATTATTCCCACCGGGCACCCACCACTCCACTCGTCTTGACACCAGTCCTTCAAACAGAAAAGTATTTCACTAAAATCATTAACATATAGTCCATATCCTTTAAACTCGGTAACTACTATATCAATATGTATGTTACACAGGCACAAAAGGAACCTTTGTTTAGGTAACTAGGTTAACACGATCCCGCTCAACACCTGGCGTACCTTTATAGCAAAGTCCAACGGTTTTCCTGCTTTGCTTCCGAAAAAGCTTTTCAATGTTTCAATGACTGCCAGCTTCTTCTCATCATCCTATCAAAAATGACTTAAATCAGCTGATATGACAGGTTCAGTATACTGTAGTCACCTCCGAAGCACGCACTCTCAAATAATTTTTTAATTTCTAAAAGAACACGGACAGCAAACTTTTTTAATTCACGAAATCTCTCCAACACGACAACCTCCTCAGGAGGAATAACTGAGGCAGACATGTCTTATGACGTCTAGTGACGCCTAGCTATCCTAAGGTAGAAGCACATATTAAACATACTGATTTTGATGCCCAATGACTTGCACCGAATCCTGTAAAAAAGCCAACTAGGGCAGCATTGTTTTCCTTTGTCACAGCATCCATGACCAAACTGACTGGGGACGAGATGACGGACTCCTTATTATCTGTGAAACGTGTCAACTGACCAGACAAACCAGACTCTCGCCAAAATGATGTTTCGTATGTTGCTAAAAACTTCGTATAGCACCCCATTACTATTTGCCTCATTAGTATGCGACGTTCGTACGGAAGTTCAGGAGTAAATTCGATTTTTCCTGGAAAACATATTTTCGATCATTTTCACAGACCGCAAAAGTCAGTCAAAATGAACAGATTTGAAAAGCCTGAAGCTGGAAAGATAAGCTTAATATATATTCATATACGATCAACGATTGATTGCAAAATGGTTATCTTAGTTCATACCTACAAGTTTTGGTGGGATGGCTAAGATACAATATTTTGATTCAAAAGATTTTCCATTTGATGTTGTAATCCTTACAATGTTGTCATCCTAAAATCACATCATTTCGTTTATACGTTTACAAGCTATAATCGTTTATAAGCTAAGCGCTACAGGTTGACCTAAGCGAGAAAAAAATCAAATCTCAAAGATGGTTGAAACAGCCTGCCTGGCCCGGGAGTAATCACCGTGCCAGCCTACTCTTCTTCACAACAGTCAAAATTCGTATGGTTGTTATTAGTACTCTGTAGGTAGGGAAACGTGAAAGGATTTTTAACTGTTCCTCATTCACACTTTCCTTAAATTGTGTTTTTGTGGCTGCATATATCCTCAGCCAGAAGATAATTATATTTATAAAGCTTTAATAGGTCTTGCAGGAAGTTGGCTTTACTTTATATGTATACCTAATGCCCACCTGGTATATTTTCGTAATAGCATGGCCGAGTAAAACTTTCTCCTCCCCAATTGCATCTTTCAACAAGCAACAGACTTGATGCAGGCCACCCTTAACAAATGAAGACTTGCAAAATTATAAAATTGTACTGTGAAAACACAAAATAAAATTTTTCAAAAAAAAAGGAGCTTGACGATTCGCTCCAGAGACTAAAAAATTCTGACAGCCAAGGTTCCAAAATCCAGGCTTGGATATTTTCCCAACATACCTTGGGCAAAAAAATTTAAAAACTTATATTTAAGTTGGTTGGTAAAAACGTTCTCGTTGTTGAGTGTTCAATATGCAGTTGCAAAGTGACTGCGCGAGTGTGTATAACCTTGAGGTGCCTTCATTGCTTGATGTACCTTAACTTTCGTCGCTTGTGCACCACCATTTTCGGCATCTATCAGTTTTGCAATGCCCCCAGCAGAGTTGCAATAATGGAGAAAGTAGAGCAAGGATATTTGAGATGAAGACAAACCGAAAATATTGCTGACTGCCACATCGAACGCTCTTTTAGCATCTAAAAAACATTCGGGTTTCGACTGAGTGGGGACATACTCAGTCAGTTATAAAATATTGCCGACGTTGATAAATTGTTCGTTTTGAATACAGCTTCTTATCAAGTCCTATATAGCAGCTACTTACTATTTGTCCAGAGAGTTTCATTTTTAAATGTCTCTACTGTCGTTCCATCCCACTGTTTCGCATGTGGAGATTTTTCTGGCGATGTCAAAGGTACTTCTTTGCACATGTTATCGATCTACAATAATCATAACGTTTGCCATGCAGGCGCAGTTCATTGCCTATTAGTACTACCTTTTACCAAGGGTCATGCATGTCTCGCATAGAATAAGATCTTTGCTCAATTGCAAAAAAAAGAGAAATTCGATAAGACAACGAATATCAAAAATCGAAGGATAAAGTTAAAGAAAATGCTGAAAGCCAGTATTGTATAAGAATAACGACTAAAACATATGTCCTGTGGGAAAAAAATGACAGTCGTAATTTGTTCGGAAGATGAACATTTATATTTCACTTCATCAGGACTTTATGCGGGTTGTAAGAAGAGCCCCTTCATTGAATTTTGATGCACGGGCGAAAACGTGATACAAGGAATCAAGATTCTTCGTTTCTTCGCAATGCTCGGAGTCATCGAGGCATATAAAGGCACGAGTAAGAACTATGAGCTCATGAAGGGCTGGTTTACTTGTAGAAGAGATTGGAGAGTAATCTAAAATTCTTAGTTTAAGGGACCAACGTCTGGCTTGGCTAGGAAATTGTACTGTTTTGTACAGCACATGTGTAATCGTGTTTTACTATGGAGCTATATTGTTACTTTAACTTGCTAATTACCTTCTTTAGCGCAAGAAACATCTCAATTGAAGAGAAGAAACCGATGGAGGAAATTTGATCTGTGTGACTCGTTACTTCTCCCAGACTTAGTTCCATCAGTTTACTTCCTTTTGTATATTGATCATACGTTTCTAACTTGAATGTTTCAATTAATTTACCGATGTTCTTCTGAGAGCTGCCATCCACAAGCGAAACAGATTCATAAAAAAAGTTAAAGGTTTCAAGAGGGCCGAGTAAAAGTTCGTTATGATCAATGTTTAAGCGTATATCTCCGTACACATCGAACAACTACAAAACTATATTTTACAGCATATATTTTTTTGTCATGATCGAAAAACATTAATACCAAATATATATTACCTACACACCCACTGGCCTCCCAAGTCAAAATTTTCTTTACCACCATTTTTTACATTAAGAGAGACTGACAATAGGCGCCCTCCAATTCTATCTAAACAGTGAAACACATACAGAAACAATTTTAATCACAATGAGAAAGCTAAGCTCAGAAAGGAAAGTGCATCACAGTACACGCGAATTTTGCATATCTGTGTTTGAGTTTAATAGTATTTAGACAGGAATATTAGAACATTTTTTTACTATATATGCATAAAAATTTTATTTATCATCTCACTCAAATTCTGAAATTCTGAAAATAACATTGCAGAAGATTACACCCTACTCTTCTCTCTCATAAAATAGGCCTGATCTGGATCAACAGAGACTAAGGTGGTTCTAGGATAAGAGGTGGGAACTCCCCATTCCTTGTTGAAATAATGCATATAATGGATTATTTGGGGAGATAAAATTTTCTATGTACTGAAGATAAATAACAGTATTAGAACCAAATAACACTTAATTGTATAATGTGACACCTATGAACACAGTGTAACATTGTGTATGTGACACCGATTTTTATGATTTATGTCATATGTAACACTGTTAACAGTCTTCCAAATAAATATTCTGGCCAAGCATCCCTATCATGGTATCCTATACTACACTCTGATTATCAGAAAACCATCCTGTCTGACATCACTTTCACACCATAAATTGAATGGTCCTTGATACCATTATGATTTAAAATGGCATTGTATCTAAACACTGAGACCTGCTAGGGGGCCAGCCTGACAATTTAGTCCTGCTATGTTAATATTATGGTTTTCAATGACTGTGAAAACAATGAATTTCTAAAGAAATGAAAAATTATGAGTTGAAATTGGCATACCAGGACTAAGTTCTCATTCTGGCTACTCAGTGATGGAGACCATCATGCTTTGCCAGAACTTTTGTTCATTTGGTAATTCCAAGATGATCAAGACTTTCCAAGTCTTAGTAATTTAATAAATAATATTGGTAAAGGTCATAATATAAGGTCTACTTTTAGCGCGCACAACTAATACTATATGCGCATATTAAATTGAAATATAATATTTTCTAATTAAACTACGTGTACTAGAAGACAGATGCTCAAAGTAAATATTGCCAAAATTTAACGTTATTGATAAAAATTTAAAGCGACCACATAGAGATTACTGATTTACCGTAAAAAAACATATACAGTTTAGTACTTATTGTAAATCTCCGGTATTGTTTCTTGTTCTGAATTTGTATTTAAACGTATTGTCAGGCTGGCATACACGCTAAGATTGATCGATCAAGTGCGTTGTTGGCCTACAAGCTGTACTCGCATATAAACATAAATTACCGAACACAGACATTTTGAGTATTCAATCAAGCAAATCAAAAATTTCTTTGCCAGGACAATAACTTATAATAAAATAGTTTATAGTGTTATAAAAGCTGCGAACTGATGTGTTGTTTTTTGTTTCCCGAGGAACGACCTAACATAGTAAACATACTACATTCATATTCATATAAATATGGTCAGTCTAGCCGGACAATCTGGAACTGCATCAAATTCCGATTTTTGTAAAAAAGTGGCTCGCAAGAGAAATACAATTTAAACAGCTACATTTGTTTTGCTCAAATTTGTATCGTTAAATGCAGTCGGTCAAAACCTCAATGGGCGACCTTGCGCAGATTTTGATCACCGAGGTCCGACCTGAACCGCTACCGCTCCGATGTATAAAGCATCAAAACAGCGGATGAATATAAAGGCGACATAATGATCTACCTCTTGCTTCCAGCACGATAATCTTGCACTCAGGTTTGTTTTTGGTAAGTTCGTATGCTGCTGTTAACCCAGCAGCTCCTGCACCGACTATTATAACATCATATGTGTCCTCCATTTCAACACCTTGTTCCTCGCAGGACAGACAAAAGTGTTTGTCAAAGATTAGAGATTAATATAGGCATATAGTATACGTAATTTCCCGTATATCCAGCTGTGGCCTACAGGGTAGCGAAGGGAACTCGGCCCTCAATAGAAAGATCAGGAGGGCGTTGGCATAACCATATGGTCATGATATGGAGTATGGATGTAATAGTGACAAACCTAGCTGCGATGGAGGTTGAACCAACATATTTCTCCCTAATCGATTTTTTCTTATCCAAATTGTATAAAGATCATAACTATGGAAATTGAGGTTTTGATTGCGTCTGTTCTTGGAGTCGGATACAGGACCGTTAAGAGGCTAAGCGTGTCCCAATACAGACTATCTCTGTTTGTTGTGACAATGTGGTGGCTCTATCATGGTGGTGGAGCATCTGTATGAGAACTGAGAAGATTGCTCGTTTAAATCAGACACGTTACTTGGCGGCTTTTTTGGTCATATCTCACCTCATGTAGATAAACAGTTAGATAAAGTAGCTCATACCGTAGCCTCATAGATTAGTCAAGTTCTAGGTTGGTTGACTACGGATCACATGAATTAGCTTGTCGGGATCACTTGACCCTCCAGGGCTGCTTGTGAAGGATGTTTTTTTGTCTAGTATCAATAACTTGGTGAATATACTGGGTACATTCCCACAGTCTATATACGTCAAAAGTAAATCCGACAAAATCGGATCGTGTAAATAGTCCTTAAAAACGTAGGACATACCGATATACGATATGTAAATGAACAAGAATCTCAAAACGATTACAATGGCTGATTCAAATCATGCAATATTAAATGCCTGTATTTAAAAAAACGCGGGTTTGCGCGCGCATATAAAACACGTGTACATACATTAATAAAAAGAGAATATTGTTTATGCCAGTTTATTCAGGTGTCTTTCAAATGTTATCAAAATATTTGCCTAACTTCTTGTCCACGCTATTTTAGTTAACCTTTAAAGTTTCCGAATCATAGACTGATACATGGCTTTTCAACTGAAAATCGAGAAAGTTCTGATTAGTGATAACTTAGACAATTGCTGCCCTGAAATTTTAACAAAGGGTGGTATTGTAGTCAAGACTGAAACGAAGTTAACTAAAGAAGAACTGTTGGCTGAAATTCCTGTAAGTAAAATCGTTTGTTGAAGTAGGTCATTTATATATTCAAAGGTTTATTATAGTTTAAAACTAGGTATATTGTTCAACGCACGCGGTGGAGAGGTTAGGTATATGGAGGCCATCTAATGTAGGGTCCCAAGTTTGTTTATGAGGTGTCTGCATCTTTTGATCTCTGCAATCTGTCTAGAGGGTAAACGAAATTTCCAAATCGTATTTGGTGTCAGCAATTTGATTTTTTATCATGGGGAGCTAAAATTTTTACTGGCCAACAAGGGGCTTTCATATTGAATAGATGGCTCTGTCAAAGTTGAACCTTTTTATATTTGTATAGGTCAATGTCTAGTCTTGAAAAAGACTGAACATTGGTGATGTAAGTTGTCACACATTCACAGAATGCTAAGGGTATCATAATTTTTGCATAAGCATCTCCTTATGAATGTCATAAATATGTTGGTGATTATGGTATCAGCCATCAGAGGCTGTAAATTGTGCTTTAAAATATCAATTGAACAGAGTTAACTGTGAATGAACATTGGTGTTCCATGTTTGTGGATGAAATTTTCTGAAATTTCTAAATTTTCAGTGCCAGCTCTAAAGCAACTAGGGGTTCTTCACAATTTTTGTTCCATTTTATAATACAACATATGTAAATGGTTCCTAAATTATGGTTTAAATGATTGTCATGGTACCCATAATTTCACCCACCCATAACTCCACCAATGATAATTAAAGCTCTCAAGTGAAAAATGGCCAAGTGAACTTTTAAGTGAGAATTTTTAAAGAAAATGTTTTGGTACATGCTTTTCTTTTGTTTATAAGTCATATATGAATGATGTAAAACTAACTGATTTATACCGATAAACTGATATATAGTGGTGCCCAATTAGGCTGCAATATGTGATGAGCAAACACAATATTTGATGAGCAATTTTGGGTTTTTACATTTGCCTTATTTGACATTTTGCATCGCCTGCCAGGGTTATATATATATCTTCCAATTGGTAACATTAACTGCAATATCTCCTCGTTGTGTAAATGTGCATCCAAAATAAATTTTAAAGACATGAAAAAAATTCTGCTCTGTGCACAAGATTCTGACCAGTGGAACATGAGTTTACTTTAATAAATGAGATTACTAAGGTTGCTGAGATTAATGCAACCACAAGCATGCGTTTAACCTGTTGTATATGCTTTCATTACTGGTAAAATAATTGCTTTTGTGTTCATATACTTCTACTCAGAGCCGTAACTAGAACGATAATTGGGGGGGTGTTTATTCATATATTCAGTTCTGCCCAACGGATTTCTTTTGTAAGTGCACTTTCTATTACAGTTTTTTAGTTTTGGCTGTTATTTCTAATCACATAAAATCTTTGAGGGCAGATAGAATTTTCTATTGCAAATGGCCTGTCCTTAACAGCTTGCACACAATAAAGTTTTTGACAGTTATCATTCTGGTATTCTCGGTTAAATTGCCTCCTCCACACCGCATGCACTGCGTAGTAGCCCATACCCTGCGTAGTAGCCCATTCCCATTGTACACGAGACTCGTTTTGTGAGTTTGAGGAAACATGCATCTATTTTAAATTTACCAAAAGAGAGGAGACGATTTTACACCATCCTCAAATCTACAAGTTGTGAGGCTTCGGAAAAAGCAGACTAGCAGAGAAGTGAGGAAGAGTAAATGACGTATTTATCACGCTTTTCCTCTCATCTCATTTAGATTGACGCCGAATGACGGGTTTATTTACAACGTTATTTAAATTGTGTTTCAGAATTACGATGCATTGATTGTCCGCTCAGCCACAAAAGTTACAGATGAGGTTCTTGAAGCTGGCAAAAGATTGAAACTTGTTGGTCGTGCTGGAACTGGGGTTGATAATATTGATATCAAGTCAGCAACACGTCATGGAGTCATTGTCATGAAGTAAATCACTATACTTTGAATCACTAGGCACTTCTTAATATAATCACTTCTTATATTATGAATCTTATTAGCCCCTTTCCGATACAGCCGGTCTGTGCCCAGACTACTTTTAGGATTTCAACTCTTTGTATGTTTTAATTTAGCACGCCAAGTGGAAACACCTTGAGTGCAGCTGAACATACGTGTGCCCTGATTGTATCATTAGCAAGGTTGGTTAAGTATTTTTACAGCGCTATATTTCCTACAACAAGCCACTCGACCCTTTAAAAGGTGCGAGCATAGTGGCAACCATAAGGAAAAACATGACTACATATGCTGATGGAGATTTCTTGGGTATTGTTTTCCAGAAATATACCCCAAGCAGCAGCATCGATGCGCGAAGGAAGATGGGATCGCAAGAAGGTATAATAGTGAACTTCTTTAAAATGTTACAAATTGTAATGTTTTTTCAATAATGAGTTTATAGGAATCTCAAACGAGGTGAAGAAATAGATATGAAGTGTTGAAGTAAAAATAAAGACAGTTCTCTCGTGTTATACTGGTACTGGTTACCGTGCAATACAACCTTCCTTTGATTATTCTGAGTTTTTGGAAAACTTTATTTAGTTTATGGGAAACGAATTGTTTGGAAAGACGCTGGGAATTGTAGGTCTTGGAAGAATTGGAATGGAAGTTGCGACAAGAATGCAATCATTTGGAATGACGGTAAGGACGAATTGCCCAAGCAATGATAAATTTTCTTGCGTAGTGGGGATATATGGATGTTTAGGTTTTAATCGCACAGTGTTGTAAACATTCAGTATGCGCGTTTTTGTAAATTTGAAGTAGGGCTTAATCGGTATAAAATGAATTATGAATCTTTTTCCATTTGCGAAAAGAACGCATGTTGGATACAATTCTATTGGTACACTTGGCATAAGTAATGTCAAGCCTGGATCAGAATGAAAATGGTGAAATAATATTCCTTTCCATTATTTAGACCATTGGTTACGATCCTTTGGTGTCAGCAGAAATGGCGGCTGAATTTAATGTAGAATGGATGGAGTTGGAGAAACTATGGCCTCTAGTGGACTACGTGACAGTGCACACTCCACTTATACCGCAAACTAAAGGTGACAACTTTTACCTTCAGTGGATTAGTAGTGGCAATTCTGTGATATGGGTTGTACGTATTTTTTAGGTCTGTTAAATGACAAAACATTTGCCATGTGTAAGAAAGGTGTTCGTGTTATTAACTGTGCTCGTGGAGGAATCATAGATGAGGAATGTTTGTTGACCGCTCTTGAAAGTGGTCAGTGTGCTGGAGCCGGCTTAGATGTCTTTGTAACCGAGCCTCCTACAGGTACTTCAGATTCGATAATAATTTCTGGACGTACGAAGACCCTGGGTACGAGATTGCCCTTACGATCGCTTTTGGGAAGCCAACAGTAGTGTGCTATGGTTGCGCTTTCAATAATTTATTATAATTACCACTACATCACTTTCCAATCTTCCCCTTTTCGAAAGATTTCCAGGACCAATCTACATCGCTGTTATATAGGTATATCAGAGAAGGTTGTTCAGCATGCAAATGTTATCAGTTGCCCTCATCTCGGGGCAAGTACAGTTGAGGCTCAAAAGAGGGTGGCTAAAGAAATCGCCGAGCAAATATTGAAGGCTACAAAAGGAGAATCTTTATTCGGAGCCGTAAGTTATCACAACAGTAGTTTTTGTTGACGGCTCACTGTCAGACAGATAAGATAACGATGGATAGCAAAGCAAAATTAAAAGACAATTGTGATGTGGTATGGTACAACGCTTATAGTATTGTATATCGAGAATGGTTGGTGAGGTATAGTGCAGTAGAAAATCCTCGCAGTTAAAAATATTTGTTGTGTTTCCATGATTTTATCTAGTTATATTTGTGTAGTAAGAAAGAACTAGCTGAACACGACATGCACTTGCTTGGGGTAAACAATTATCTACAGCTATATATAGACTACAGTAAATTGCAAGTATAACAACGGACACGCTCATCAACAAAAATGAGTAGCAGTCACGAGAACATAGGCGTAGTCAAGCTATATTACCATGCCCTCCCGTCCTCAGGATCACAAATTATTTTTAGATTAATGCTGCATCATTGCAAGGTGCCCTACAGCCAGAAACAGGTCCTTGGTTGAAGCTTGGCACAGGTCTAGCCAAAGTTGCTTTGGGTTTGAATAAGACAAAGGAAATACGGAAGGTGATTGTCACGACGTTTGGAGCTGGCCTCGAAAAAGCAGCGTCATATGTTGCTCCGAGTGTGTTAATGGGATTAATTCCTGATATGACTCAGACATCCAATACGCTGAATCTAATTAATGGAGAATATTTCGCAAAGGAAATGGGACTGCAGGTAATGACGTATGTTGCTATCGGGTATCAGTAAGCAGTAAGATACCCACACGGTACGAAGTCTCTTCAACAACTTATCATGGATGTTCATTCCAGGTTGAAAAGCAGCATGAAAATAAACCAGTTGGTGTCACATGTGATCAAGCAGTTTCCCTGAAGTTAGAATATTCTGACGATAGCCACGTCACTCTAACGGGGACAATATTTGGTCCTGGTACTCCAACGCTTCTTCAAGTTGATGACTTACCATTTTCCTCTCCTGTTCCTCTCGTTGATAAACTTAACTTGTTCCCAATCTCATCGAGCCCTGCCAAAATTCTTGGAAAACTATTTGAGAAAACTGGGGAAGATATCGATGTAAAGGCTTTGCACTCTTCTTGGAACGGTGAACGTGGGATAACTGTTTTAAAAATAGACAGTGACTTTGTCTTTGAATCCATGTCTGTAGTATCTTTCTGATTTAATTGCGATAATATTTGATGGCTTACTGGCTGTTTGTCACTATCCACCGGTGAGCCATGACAACCACGCTACTAATGTCATAAAAAATATTCAGAGATAGATTCTAATATCAATACTATATTATACAACTATACAATAGTTATGTCTCTTTGTATACCCTTTTGTATATAGTATGTTTGCATTCGGACTTCTGAATATTTTTATCAGTCGGAGACAATTTTCCGAGGTGCGCGCGCAATACGTAATTACTGACGTCATGAAATGTTGCTGCTATTCGAATCATGCGCTTTCTTGCCTAACGACCAATGGGCGAACTGAAAACGGATCAATGGGTGCAGTTTATCGGTTTTAAGACAAAAATTGCAATCGGCGAAGAATTGTTTCAAGAAACATGGATTCCGTTAGCCAAAGCGCTGCATGCCCGCGGTATTAATTCAGTTGTTTTATCACAGAAAGTCAATGCGAAAGATGACTCGTGTGATTTTGTTTTAATAACGAAGACATGGTGGGATGCCTTAAATGCTATCAGAGCCGCTTTTCCAAATGGTCTTCTCCAGGCAGTATCGTTAAATAGGGTTGCCATTTCTATAACACAGGTACACAATTCTTTGTTTTGCTGTATATTTTCCTATTGCATAGCATATCAGATTAACCAAATAAATATCCGCTACAAAATGTAATCCGGTACCGTGTAACTAGGACCTGAAGAAGTGCCGTGGCCATCAAGTATACATACCTGGAATTTGCCATTTGAATTAGCACGTACCACTAAATTGGTACTGATTAAATATTTCTGATCAGGTTGGTTGTTTCCGAGTGAAATCATGCAAGAGAGCTGATGAAAATATCGATGTAGGCAGACACGAGACAATAGTGGAAGACGAAATTAAAGCTTACATAATGACGACACAATCGTTATCTTTGGAAGAAATAATGAATAAAGCGGAAACTTTGTGTTTATTGCGGGGATTTCAAAGTTATTGTATTTATGAATTGGACCGCACCGCTTTTCCTGATGACGAGGACGGATTCTACAGTTGGATTATTGAGGTCTATGTTCAGGCTTTCTTCAAGGATTCGGTAGTTGAGGATATTCACACGTCGGGACAATTTAAAGACTGGGAGCTAACTGTACACGAAGATGTCGTGAAATTTTCCATGTGACGTGTTGATCCGATGATGATATGATGATGATCGGCATGCATATTTTCCACTTAGATATTTTGTGCTCATTCATATAACGTATAAAAAGATATTATCAGCAATGTTTTGTTTTGAAGAAGGCAAACCTATTTTAATGCAACTGCATGTACATTCAATACAGCATAGACCGACTATGAGCAGGGCGCTTATAAGCGCCCTGACTATGAGGGTTGATTCAGCGCAAACCTATTTTAATGCAACTGCATGTACATTCAATACAGCATAGACCGACTATGAGCAGGGCGCTTATAAGCGCCCTGACTATGAGGGTTGATTCAGCGCGGTGTCATCATTAGTAGAAATTTCATCATACCCCTATTCGTAGTGTTTTCAGCAGTTTGTTTTTAAGCTGCAGCAGCGGGGTTCATTTTTTGACGTGTAACACATTCATAAATTTTGCCTTTCACAATTTTTTTTCTCTTTACTATCTAAATGCTAGGATATATATAATCATCAATTTTGCTGTATACACCATCGCCATGCCTTTGTATTCCAATATAATCAAGGAGCAGCACTTCTAGGAACAACTACTAAAGTAGACAAAACACTTTTCGACACTTAGCATTCACCTAATAGAGGCCTCCGCAAGCAGAGTTTGTATGAATAAAACGCCGAGAAGTACATGTTTTCATGTATTTATATGGATAGGTCAAGTACTCGTACCTTATTCTAAATTTCAAAATCTTGAATGCACTTTATACAAAATACATTCATTCCATTCATTCATATCATTCATTACTTATACTGTTCAAAATACTTTAGCAAATTGATAAATTCTTACTGTACAAAATAATTTACAGAAATATTTTTATACAACAGAATGTTACCTACAATACAATATATGGAGTTTTCACGACAGTTTCACTACAATTTCTTCTTCGATTAGAAGCCTTTACTACCGAGAGCCAAAGGTTTATTTATTCAACAACATATTTTTGTACTTTCTTCTTTAAAGTCCGTTTATAAGAAATGATATCACCATCCCACTTAGTCACAGCTTTATTCTCGCACACCCATATTTCTTTAGCGACCTATTGACAAGGTAATGACAAATGAAACATTAGGAAGTATCGTACGCGTGTACATGCATTCATTTTAGTATATGTTCGGGGCAAAGAAAAACCAAAAAAATGTGGAACAATGTAGATCAACATGCCTGACTTATGAGCCGAAAATCGTGGCTAACCAACAGCATTCCTCCATCAAAATCATTGAGTGCATCAGCTAGGGCATCGATTGTTTCAATATCCAAATGATTAGTAGGTTCATCAAGTAACAGAAGATGTGGACCTTGAAATGCCAACCATGCAAAAACAACACGACAACGTTGACCATCTGATAAGTTCTTCATAGGACACATCTATACAATAATAACGTAAATCCTATTACTCTGGACTGGTATTCTTCAGTCATGATGGATATCGGACTAAAGCACGAACGAATGACGAATTCGATCACAGTTAATACTGTGATTCGACTTACCTGTTGTTTACCGCTCAAACCATATCTACCAATAGACTTTCTCATATCATCAATCTCCTTCACCTCTGGGAAACACTGCATCATCCAAGCAACAGCAGACATCTCCAAATCGAGCATATCTTGTAGATGCTATTCAAAACAACACGGTAAATAAACATTATTATAATATATGGCTAATACAGCACTGCATACCGCATTTTACTACACGGTTATAAAGGAAGTTATACGTACGGTATCGTAGGTAGTGTCAATACTGTACATAACGCGTAACAGTGTTAAAATAATGAGGTAATTTGATACCTGATGATAACGTCCAATCTTGAGATGGTTATGTCTTCGTATAAGACCATCACTTGGTGTTAGTGAACCATCAAGAAGTTTTAGTAACGTACTTTTCCCAGCACCATTAGGTCCAACTAAAGCCAATCTTGTGTCCAAGTCAATACCAAAATCCAGGTCTTTATACAGATATGGCTATATTTGCAACAGAAATAGATAATACATATTGAATGCTGATTTCTTGGAGAAGGAAGGAGGAGAATACTAGGACTTCAATAATGATCTCACCTTATCTTTTAAATATTTAAAAGACACATGTTGTACTTGAATAACAGGTGGATGTAGTTTTTCGCAACTTGGAAAACTAAATGCAATAACCTGGAAAGACAAAATATATATGATTTTCACACACAAATATGATTAGGTGCAAGGATTGGATGATTAGGAGCAAGGATTAGATGAGCATAGGTCATTAC
This sequence comes from Dendronephthya gigantea, assembly GCF_004324835.1. Classification (NCBI taxonomy): domain Eukaryota; kingdom Metazoa; phylum Cnidaria; class Anthozoa; order Malacalcyonacea; family Nephtheidae; genus Dendronephthya; species Dendronephthya gigantea. Next base: position 3,031,446 of record NW_021163010.1, on the reverse strand, counting down.
CTTATCCTTTTTAACTTTTTCTGTTAGACCACCTGCAACCATCTTAGCCAAAACTTTCTCCTTACTCTGAGCTTGTCTTGCTAGTTTAGCACTGCCATGACCAAATCTGGCAATGTAATCCTAATCAAAAAAGAAAAAGATTACAAAGGAAAAACTAAACACAACACATACATCTTTGCATGGACACTGGAGCACAACATATTAAAAAGAGACAATGATAAAGATAATACACTAATGATTAAAGCTAATCTGACCTTCATGTGTTTCATTTGGTCTTGTTCCCAGTTATATTGTTTCATTTGATTTTCTTCCAGTTCTGCTCTTGTTTTAACATAACTGTCAAAATTACCCTAAAAGCAAAATGTTTAAAAATGATATGAAAATGATATCCAATTGCTTGTTCAAATGTTTTGTGCTTTCAAGATACAAAGTATTGATGAATGAACATACCCCGTAATATTTAAGAGCTTTTTCTTGCATATGTATAATATTTGTGCAAACACCATTTAGAAAGTCTTGTGAATGTGATACTATGACTAAAATTCTTTTGTATCTAAAAATTTGAACATTAATATTGATTTCAGACATGTAAAAGGATTGTGCTACATCATTTGGTACCTCAAACAGGTTATGGTTATTGAGTTACACTTTCAATATAGTGAATATACTCACTGTTTTAGCTCTTCTTCAAGCCATACACAAGCATCTAAATCTAAATGATTGGTGGGTTCATCAAGTAATAGCAATGTAGGTCTAACAAAGAGGGCCCTAGCTAAAGCAATTCTCATCCTCCAACCACCAGAAAAATCTTTTGTCTTTGTTCTTTGCATTGCTGCAGTAAAGCCAAGGCCATGAAGAATACGAGCAGCCTGTGCTACAGCTTTATCAACATCAAGTTCTTCAAGACGTTCATAGACATACATCAACCTTTAAAAGATTAGAAGTAAATGAACACTAGTTTAACACACACTAATCAATTTACTACAACAGAAAGACACACTGAGATTTGTCACTGTTGAAATACATTTCAAGGTAAGAACAGTAAACATGCACTTAGGTTTCATAATGAAGGACTCTTGGCCAGGTTGCACATGATATTCCTTGACAAGCGGAAGATCTGATATGAGTGGTAAAGTAGTGCTGTGGTTGTGCTGTGGTACTATACCTCTCACTTCCTTGATCACCCTCACTTGTTAGCATTTCAGCCTCATGTTCAAGACGAGCTCTTTCCTCATTAACTTCAACAACGCATTCTAATGCAGTCTTTTCACTGGCAGGCATTTCATTTGATAGATGAAATATATCTATATGTGCTGGTACAGGAATCTCCCGATTTGCAATCACATTCATTAACGTCGACTTTCCTGATAGAATAGAAATATTATATTTCGTACATAAAGCAATAGATTTAATAAATTGTATTCTCAAACATTTTTCATCCCTCTATACTGTAGAGATCGTAAAGTAGTTCATCTCAGTCAGTTAAAGAAAAGTTTTTTTTAACTTATGAACATGTATCCGAAAAATGTTTCAAATTGAAAACAAAATAAATATAATTGATATATACCGCAGCCATTCAAGCCAAGTAAACCATATCTTCTACCACAGTTTAGCTCCAAACGTGTATCAGCCAAGAGTTCAACTCCGTGAAAAGTTATAGAGAAATTTTCAATATGAACATCCCTCGATTCCGGATGTGAAGCCAAAACGCCGGTACACGATGCTATAGATTCGCCATTTGTCGATCCATTTGTAACAATTTCTGTAACACTTTTTGACGTTTCTTTATCATTGTTCGTACTTTTAGATTTTCCCCTGGCTTGTGCTTGAGATTTCTTCTTGGCTTGCCGCTTTTTAGCGGCATCGGACGGCATTTTGGCAATAAAATTATGGATTACTTATAAAAGCCCAAAGAACGGACTGGCCAACAAAGATTTTTGAATGGAAGCCAAAAAATTTTTGCTGACTACTTTCGCGAATATTGCGCCATTTCCTAGTCACGTGAACACGACGCACAGATTTTGATGAATGGTATTTTTACGATTACTTTAAACTTGTGATGTCATCCTTACGTTGATGCGTTATTTTTTGAATAACATCAATGTGTATCCGACAAAGCCAAGTTATGAAGTTCTTATGAAGTTCATTGAAGTTCTTCATTTCGCCTCACCGCTGGAAGTAAATTAAGCTTTACTGTCGGCTCAGGATTAAATATACGTGTTATTGGGATTTCGGAATCTAAGTTTTGATTTGTGATCATCATCAGAAAGAGAAGAAAAACAAAATAAAAAAAGTAGATACAATGAGTGATTGGGAAGAAGTAAAGCGTTTAGCTGCTGACTTTCAGAGAGCACAGCTCAGTAGTACATCTCATAAGTTATCCGAGAGAAATTGTGTGGAACTTATTCAAAAACTTATCAACCTTGGGCTTATTGAGGTGATCTATACCACAGATGGTAGAGAGTATCTCACACCTGCTGAACTGGAAAAAGAAATTAGAGAGGAATTGTTTGTTGAAGGAGGTAACTAAATATTAAAGACAACTTAGTATATAAACTAAATAGGCCTCTAATTTTGTTAAAGAAGAAGGTCCTATGTGTGCCTTGTACTTTAACAGCATCCCAAGTCCACTCCCCAAGGGTGCAGTCACTGCATTGTGTATAGCATATTGTAGATGCCAAATCCAGCTACAAATCAATCCTCTAATGCTAATTAAATGTATTCATTATCTTTCTTACAGGGCGAATAAATCTTGTTGACCTACAACAGGTGATTCATCTTTATGGCTTCTTGAAGTTCACAAAAATTTTCCATTTTTCTGAGTGGGACCAAATACAATAGTAATTTAAACAATGAAATCCCCAGACTGGTAATTTGTAAGAGGAACAGGCAAAATAGAGTAAAACAATGCATCGCAGATATAGTGCATTGAATTTTCCCTCTAAAAGACAAAAGGCAAAATTTTGAAAAGTTTTGTGCTGCATCCTGGTTGTTTATGAAAAATCATGTTTTAGATATTCAAAACTATTAAAGTGATAAATTTGTGCTCATCTACAGTACTTATGCAGCCGTTATACTATTTGATATGGTTAATTTACAGCTAATAAAATTAAAACATTTGTAATTGTTCTTCAGGTCATCAATGTGGATCTTAGCCACATTGAAAATAAAGTTGCAGAACTTATCAAAACAGATCGAAGTCTTGTCTTAGTACAAGGAGAACTCATTGAAAAGTATGCTTGTAGTATCTGTGATTATGATTGTTCCAGTGTGTTTTTCAAATATACCTATACATTGTATGCATGTGTAGCTCTCGATATATTTGGTGACATTTATTGAAGTAAGGGTAAGTAAAAAAATGTCTTTCCTTTTTAGACAACATTTGGATCACATAGCAGAAGAAATTAATGAAAAACTCCAGGAGTCTGGGCTTGTGTCAATAGGTGAACTAGCAAAGACATTTGGTTTTACAACAGATTTTATGCTTGAGGTAAAGAATAACCTTCTTGTCAGATGCTACAGTAATGTACTGTATGTTTGGGAGTTCCCTGTTTATTACTTTTAACAATGTTTTATCCCATGTACCTACTGATTATGCAAGCAAGCAAGTCAAAAACAGCAAATCATAAACACTGAAAAGCCCTAACCACAAGCCTGAATGCACAATATGTACATGCAAAATATGCTGTGTTTATAAAAATGACCAGTTACATTGTATGTGTATAATCTGGTTAATTATAGACCATAGAAGACCGTCTTGGTTCCATAATACATGGCAAGCTTGATCGTCTTGAGAGAGGAGTGCTGTTTACTGATGCATTTATTGCGAGACATACGTCTCGAATCCGTGGTGTTCTCAGCGCTATCACCAGGTTTGTGTTTTAACAATTCTTGGCATGTAAAACGTTATATCGGGGTACCACATGATTAAAGACTATATCATTATATCTAGGCCCACCTCGCTTTCCAGTCTCATTATTCAGTATGATTTTCAGGAGAAACTTTTTAACAGTAAGTATATATGTACTGTACCAGGGGCCACCAAAAGATTTTACTTTTCTTAAAGTTCAAAAGTAGATAGAATTGAACTTTGTAAGCAGAATTCTTTATACTGTTTCTAACAAAAGACTCTAGCAGTGAGATCATGATGCTTCCAAGGACACACAGAACAGTGGTGATGCAGATGTTGTATCACTCTTTTTTCCCTATTTAGCGGTAATCAACGACCTTATTAAACAAGGCAGATTAAGCGGTACTATTCAAGGTCGACAAGACAAAGCAAATTTTATTCCGGATATTTATTCAAAGACCCAGAATGATTGGGTTGATGCGTTCTATCAACAGAATGGTTATCTTGGTAAGAAGTCTTGTCTTTTAAACTATGTTTTGTCATTCATTACTCTATGCATTACTACGACGGTGTGTCGCGGGTTTTTTGAATAATTTTATTGGTCAATTAAGGGACAACTAAACTCCAACAGCAACTCAGTTATTGTGTACTTTTACTTTGATAGAATACGATAATTTGTCGAGACTTGGCATAACAGACGTACAAGGATATTTAAAGCGTCGTTTCAAAACCAAGTCAAATGTGTATTTGAAGACATGCTGTGCTGGACCTTTGGTGGTTGGTAACCTCGAGGCTGCTGTAGATGAAGCCTTATCGTCTGGGACTTGGCTTGATGTCATGGTAACAATCTAGGTTTTTTAAAGGACGTTCATTACCCCTACCACTGACATTTCATGTATTTTTCATTTTAGACCGTACTTCCGTCGCCATTCTTGCCAGATGATGCAGCTCAGTTGCTTGAAAAATGCTTGAACAGTTCTGGTCGCACTTCTGCGCATGTCTTCTGTGGTTCTATAGTCGCAAGTGAAACCTTCATCGAACAGTGCGTCAAACCGTTTGAAAAAATAATGCAGGAAAAGGCAGAAAAGGTAATATTAACGTTTTATATACTGAATCGTATAGGAGTCATAGTGAAGTATGGAATGGATATATTATAGTAATAAAATAAACTTCTTGTGTCCTCTGTGGTGTAACGTGATTTAGCGGGTCGCTGATGATTCGTTGGTTATTATAAATTCGATTGCATTGAAAATGTCCGGAAAGTACCAGTCTTACTACTTATATCAATAACATCATTTATCCGGGGCTTTTTACATGAATCTTGCAAACGTTGTTTATTATGCAGGATGCAGTTACTTCTCCTGCATTACTGGCTGATCTATCAAAAAAAGACCTCCACGATCTTGACGTCAAATCATCAAAACAAGACAAGAAAGAAGAGCGTCGAGCGAAAGCCTCGATTGGAGGAGGAAGTAAAGGTGGAGGTGGAAGAGGAGCGAGGGAGGTCAAAACAAAAAAGGTACGTTTCATATCCTCTCATTAAACGAATCTCAAGTATTTCAGAGCTTGGAGGTCTGGGGCAACAAATACAGTACAATACATACTAAAATATGCAGAAAACTGTGTTCTTTCGATTTATTCAATCAGTTTTTAAAAAGAAAACCTATATGTAAGGATTTAGTTTTTACGTGCATGAGCGTGCGTGCGTATGAAAAACGCGTAAGTGGGAAGCAGCCCTTGCATTCATTCATTCATTCATTGATGCCAATCAAAGAACGGTCTTCAGATTTATCGATATCCACCGATTAAAGGTTATAGACTTGGTAACATCCGGCAGGTTGAGTGAGGTAAGGGGGTTTTGTGGATGATATGATTTGAGGACTGTTATCGTGCGCGATGTCTTCTGAATGAACTCGCGAAAAACAATATACATGCAGTGTATACATCTAAAACATTTCATGGTCAAAAACATAGATGATAATGAATGGCAAATCCAGGTCAAGTCTCAAAATCTTACCAAAATCACGGATTAAGTGTTTTTTAATCTTTTCATGCACAGAAAGACAAGAGCAAACTGAAAGCTGAAAAACAAACTGAGGAGGAGGAAACAAAACCTTCAAATCAAGAACTGCAGTTCATGACACAGGAAGAGGTAATTCGATCTGTTTCAATATTCCTCTCCAGATTTTTTATAACATTTCGAATAACACAGTTTAGAGTATTATACGTCGTCCTGAACTCAATCTGAAACTGCGATTAAAAATCGTTACCTCAATAGTCCAGTCCCACAATTTTTATGCAGCTTTTCTCGCTGCCATTGCGAGACAAGTTGCAGGAGTCATTGCACCGTCTACATGCCTTGTAATGACCCAAATCATAGCGAGACAAGTTGCACGAGTCATTGCACAGTCTACATGCCTTGTAATGACCCAAATCATAGCGAGACAAGTTGCATTAAGAGTTGCACAAACTGACTTCTACAGTACTTTGTGCAACGCTTGTGAGGAAAGTGGGTTAAGTTGCATGAAAAGTTACACCGTGCAACAGGACCCTAACTGTTTCCTCTTTTTTACAGATAGGAACGGTTCTAACGGAACATCTTAATGAAACTCCTGAAGAACTAGTTGATGAGCTGTCTGAGTATTTACACAGGTATTTTACGATGATTGACTTTTTCTTGTATATTGCTGTGATTTCCTTGCGCATATAATGATCGTATGGTTTGTTAATCGCGGTTTGTGTTACTGTGCATGAAGGACAATGTTGTGTAAACTCTTGAAAGTCATTTAACAGAAATCATCAATCTTTGCATCACATACTCATTTACAGAAGAGTACGCGGATCTCAGCCTTTTTTGTGTATAGGAACTTTCTGCCAACTTCTGTTGTGATATTAATCATCAGTTTACAATATCATACTTGATGGCATTTCAGACCGTTAATGAGGAAGTATCAAGAGGTCGCTCGAACAGTCTTTCTGACATCAGGAGATCAAAAACGAAAACTTCATGTAGAGCTTCAAGATAAAGTCACTGGATTATACACAAATATTCGTCTCTTTCAGAAAGGGGTGGAAAAGCTACCAGGTGCGTTAAGAAAGTTATCTTTCAGCCAAATTTGGTTCTTATTCATCACCTACAGTATATAAGAAAAGACAACGTGCTTTCTCCTTTTACAGATGATGTTCAACCTATGATTTCACGTCATCTTCTCAAAACGTTGTGTACTGATATGGCAAATTTAGCCATCAATTGCCTAGCCGCTGACCAAATGATGGCAGTATCTGATCCAAGCACATTAACAAACGAGGTAAACATAGGGTTTATTTATAGAAAATAATTTTATTTCATTCAATAGTGTTACATGTTCATAACGTTTTGAACCTTTTAGTGCCAGATGATTCTGTTTTTATTCGCAATTATAGATTAGGGTTTTAGTTGAGAAATTTATATTGATATGACACTTTAGAGAACATCGTTGTCTCCAGTAGTACTACTACGGCATTTTTTAATTTCCTCTTTCAGACAAGGTTGAAAATAATTTCGAAGTTACCTGAGAAAAATAGAAATGTTTTGGGCAAATTGACATCATCATTAAATGGAAAAGTGAGTGAATTATAGTTATTATACCATTAAAATGGATTGAAAGTTTTATTGGCCAACATGTATTGTAAAATGTAAAGATACTTCCTTTGTTAAGTTTTCACCGATACTTCATATTTTTAAAGGTAATTCTGAAATGGAATTTGCGTTGCGATAGGAAGTGCATACTTTGTCACATGTGGGGTTGGTTAGCCTCAAAAAATTTTAGAAATGTACCAAAGAAAGTACATCACTGATCCATTTCGACTAAGTCTAAATTCTTTCTCTTTATTGGCGAAATTTACACCTAACCCAGGATCAGCCTGAATCGGATCATGCCTTTCGGATTGGAATAAAGACGTTTTGCTGTTTATTTTGACTATAAACGGACATGTTTATTGAATTTATGGCTGTTATGAGCCGTTCATAATGGAATAACTACACAGTGGGAAAGCTTGATACTAGACTAGCCCTAATCAATCTCCGTATTCCACAATATAGGATTTGGAAGAATTTTTAACTCAGTTTGATGTGGTTAGCGGTCCGGGATATTGTGAAATACTTGTGAAGAAACTCGACAAGAAGAGAGAAAGGTGTTGTGTTTAGTATCAGCTTTGACTGGAATCTCAAATTTGCTTTATACAAAAATATTGAGTAACCATATGGTTCCCATCTTTTACTTCAAGGAGTCTTCTCGCGGAACATCGTCAAAACTTAATGGAGCAGTTGAGACAAGAAACTGAGCCAGCGATGGGCTTACATCTTGCAGCGGTTATACTATTTCAACAGCACACTGGTTGCATGATACACATCCCGGGTAAATGTGTGCCACATATCATTACGTATTTGGCAGAGCATATGTCACCTGATGATCACGTGAAGTTGACACAGTATCAAGGTTTGGTAGTTAAACATTTGACAAAGGGTGGGGAGGTTGTGGAGAAAGGTGTTGAAAACGGCGAGAAAAGTGTGGAAGTTTTGTTGGAAGAGGGACTAAATGAAGTAAAAAGTATTGCTTTGAGAAACAAAAAGCCGGATAACGCTCTATCGGGAGAGAGAACAAGCAATGGAAAATCTTCATAGTTTGTTCTTTTTAGGGTTTTATTCCATTTAAATAACTTTCAATATAAACTAACGTTTATAGCGAACAATTAAACAATTAGGCCACGTCACTCAAGTCGTATGAAAGCCAGCTATATACGACGAAAAGAAATGTTACATCAATTTTATAATGTACTACTAAATTCTACAGAAATTACTATCACTAAACAAAGATTTTAACCAATTCAACAATGATTGCATTTATTCCCAGTTAATTCAAATTCTGTATGTAAGCTTCTGTTGTGCTCTTCGCGCTTGGATTTTCTGGTTATATATGCAGCTTAACCGTAAGCCGTATAAGATTGTTCTCAGTTATTTTATCATTGCGTTTATAAAAATAGAAATAGCTTCCTGTTTAACATTTAATAAATCACTCAGAGACAACATGGATTACCCCATAATTATCCTTCACCAAATTACGTCAGCCCTCTAATTTAAAATTTGCCAGCCATGTTAATATTTAAAAAAAGCAGACTAGATAAGTCCTATGATTTATTTGACTTATTTGTATGATTAGTCAATTCAGGGCTTTCGTGTTTTTTATGCATAAGAACACACCAATGACCATTAATTATCCACGCAAGTCAACAAGGCATTGAGTTTGATTCTGTGTATGTTTTACGATTTCCACTGCATGACGCACATTCCTCACGTACAGCTGCATATAAACTCAAGTATAGTGGTTAAACCATTTAAATGCATGATGCGTTGAAGAGCATGTATGGGGTTTGAAGTATTGTAGATGAATAAGTGATTTAGAGTGTTTTGGCTTACGTGCATACAGAGGCGTAGGAATTTCAAGATTGGGGGAAGAGATCACTTTTACGAGGCGCCACCGAGCGAGAAAATTTTTGAACTGACTAATTTCTTTAGATCCTTGCTTTTGAAGTTGTTTTGAGAGCAATTGCGCTAGATGATAACATTTGGCTTTGGTGAAGCAATTGCCGCTGTCTTCAAAGTATGAAACACCAAAAGTCATAAAACTAAAACTATATTGTGATGAACGAAAACTTTTATGCATGAAATTTACATGTGTTACTACAACCTATATGCGATTTTTTATACTCAGTTTGAATTTCAAAACGTTTTCTTTTTAAAACTACTGTATTATTAGGGGTGGGGGTGAAAGATATTATATACACGGCTAAAAATTGATCAGGTTGTTGCATCAGGGGTAAACAATGTTGTGCTGCACTCTGGGAACAGTATTGTAAACAATATTGTTGAAGCTTGTTGAATCATCAATGTTAATGCAATCACGATGCATTGCTGCAGTACCCCAGACATATAAGTAGAATTTAGAAAGTGGTCGTTAACTATAGGGAAAATTATAACCATCTGTGAGATTTAGAGTCCAGCACGATTTACCAATTAGAATTACGTATCACTTCCGAACTGAGACGTATTAAAAAGCGTAAATCAAACTCGTAACATTTTACACCCTCCCCCCACCTAAATATTTCGCCCTGTATGGTATAGTATGGTTAAATTTACCCTCTAACAGATCACAAATATATATTATTCTTATGTATGTATATGTATAGGATTAATGTCCCTCGAAGGATTATATATAACCTTTGCTGCATTTTTTGTAAACTTGTTTCGATGGTGATGGCGTTAAAAATATTCTGCCCTTGCTACCTGTGGAGATTCCGGAAGTCGATGTTGACAATTTTGACATACCTACTTATAAATCCTAACCACTTTTAACACAAGGCTAAATTTATATAACTAAGTTTTTGTGTGTAGTGACTTCAGTGTTTCGTAATCGTAGAGACAAAATGCTCGTTTCTTTCGTCCTCTTTTCACAAGTATATATATAGACATTTTTACAATATTTTAGAGTTTTAACTTTCTTTCAACAGTTTAATTTGTTTTGGCGAGGGAATTATTATTACTGATGTTTTTGTATACGCCAACGTAAATGTTAATTTCATTGAAAATGTGCTTGTCTCGCCCAGCGAGTGGTCAACTGCACTAAACTGTAGTAGGAATTCGCTTAGGGCAAAAAAGAAATTAAACAAAAAAAGATGACTTTTTCGGTGCCTTCAATTTGTAACTAAGAAAGTCAATCTTTACTTTGTTAGGTATGCATATTTTAATAGTTATCAGTACTAAATTGGCAAAGCCATATATGTGGGCAGCCAGCAGCCTATATATAAATAATCTTTGAATACAATTTCACATTTACACTCATGAAGTAACATCAATATCATGCATCTTTTAACACTCTGCTATGATTTGGCATTCTGTTGCATCGTTGAAAGAAACATGGTTTCTTAGTACCTTTGCAGATGTTACGAACTGAAGATTTATAGATTTGGTATTGTATCTAGATGACTCGTTCGATAGAGCGAGACGCCCCTTCAAAGTCTTAGCGTCTTATTTAATCCCAATTTGCATATACGATTTCACTGTTACGGGGAGCCGGAAGATACAGTTATTAATTTTTAAATGAGTTACGTACATCTTGTCTTTAGGTCTGAACAGATATTTGCAACATTGAATTTGGTTTTGGTTTAAACTTAAGGTAAGCAATGCAACGTATTGTATATTCATTTCAAACCGTTTTCATTCGTTATGGACTCGACTGAGTGTCCACGTATCCAATGATGCATTTCACGAGAATTTCTAAGTCTTAATTAAAGCTGTTTGAAATACATACCGTACATGCAGTTTTGTTGATTTGTACTGTTAATATTTTGTTTTCAATTCCTCGTGAAATATATTTTTAATTGTATATATACTAAACGATATTTCCTTGTGAAGTTTGTTTCTGCATGTCATTGTTAATTTATAAGACACGTAACTCGTATGTATTGATGTGCAATCGTACAAGGATTTCAGGTTATCTTTACTTTTGAAATCTCTTTCAACACACAACGTTTACACTAGATGTGTTATTTGAATATACTTTTTCATTACTGAAATGCATTTTAATGTTTTTTCACGCGAAAGAGCAAATGATCCAGTTGTAGCCAGGCTTGCATGATCATAAATCATGGATGTAGGCTGGAATTGGACGTTGTTTATTGCAATTCAATTGTGAATAAGGGAGTTTGGATTACAGATTTTTTGTTTATTTAATATTGTCCGAACATTCTCTACAACCGGTTATCACGTATACAATAATAGTTCCTAAAGTTTAGTTCCTAAACGTCCTGTGTTACATAGAAGTTTTATCTTTGCGACAAGATGTCTGAAGATCCTTAATAATCATAATAAAGTGCAAAAAAATAAGGATTTAATTTTACTTTACATTTATTATGGCCCATGCATCGCTTGATAAACAAGTCAGTCAAATGGCGACCAATAACAAATAAGGGTTAAGTGAAGAATCAGTCTGAATTGTTTACTGATGTCATGCCTCAAATATTTCACAAGTACAATCACTTAAACAACCTTAGTGCGGTTTTAAGGCGGCTAATGTTCGGTATTGTACAAGATATCTTTTGGCGCATATTATTGAAGTGAACTTTTCATGAAAGACAAGTGAAAACTATAACGTGCAACTCCAATCAAAATGCCTCTTTTATTGAGTGATGTGACTTTGATTACTGCATGTCAAATCACTATCTGTATAATAAGATTTTAAAAGCATCCTATTTTTTGGTCGAATTTAAATTTTTTGCCCAAAAATTGATCACCTGCTTCAACCTGCTAGCTCGCGTGCATTAGTAACATCATCAGGCACGCAATCTAATCATTAGATCAGTAAGACAGTATAGCAGAGGGTGTGAATGCAAATATCACTTATATACGGTTGGCAAGCTTACAAAAACTACAGAATGGCGCTTTCACATCACCTTTCCTGACCTATGGGTATGCACTGTTGAACAGCATAGTTTACATATTAATGCATGTCGGAAAGCACTTGTCGGCTAAGTGATATTTTGCCTTTTTTGGGGGCAGCTTGTTCGAGAAAACCAATAATAGAAATTTTTGTAGACCCAAGGTATGTCAAAAGGTGTATGATTGTGACCCAACTATGCACTTTTTAATGCATCTAGGAGCAGTCAAACTTATATGTTATTCCAGCTAGGGACCTCCTCCTATATGTTTGCAATATTTGCTTCATTTTGCAATATTCAGACTTCTAAACTCGATTCGTATGCAGATGCCTGAGTCCCCGCACGCATGCACGACACTTAATTAGTGAGAAGCGAGATAATGTTTCGTTTGTATACAACATATAATATTGAGCGCTAATGGGCCGTTCGATAGCGAAACGTGCTTGCCTGCAGATCGTGCGATATATTTGTTTGTCTATAGTATAAGAGTCATCGTGTCATTATTCAAATGTGATAAAGTGGTTGAAAGTGCTTAAATCTTAAAAAGTGTTTTGATCATGATTTTGACTTGGTTTACGGACTTTGTATGTTTACGGATTAGTTTGCCAATAGGGTAGGTAATGCTGCCAGTGTTGAATTTTGTAGCTGGAACTAGTTTACCTACGACATGCGCTGGTATATAGGACTTAAATATCCAAGAAACAATTGAGGCATAGCCATGCATAGACGATTGTAAAAGCAGATATTATACTAGGTGATTTTTTTATTGTCAGATAAAATTTGAACCCGTCTGTATGAGCTCGCTATATAGGTTCATAACTTTAGAAATGAATTGTATAGTGTCATTGCATGTGCATTCCCAAAACGTTACGGCGATATTTTCAACTGAGTATTGATTGTCTATTGGTGTATTTGATGCAATTCATTGATTTTAGGCGCTTAATCCTGTCGAGAGTCCAATATAGACAACTATATAGGCAACGATGTAAATTAATGTTTTTTGTTACATTTGTATACTTGCATGGTTTGGAGTTGTAATTAGGCAATGCAAATTGATAGTCTCATGCATGCAGTGAATAAGCAATCCTACAACAAACTAGCGGATAATCATAATTCTAAGCTGTAACCTTTACCCTAAACAAAACAAATTCATGCTTTAAGCTGTAACCCAAACGTGTACACACTGACACACATTGGCAAATTGTTTATTTTTTGAGTTTCCTATTAGAGACAGAAAAGGGGCACATCATGCATGACCCCGGCAGATGAAGTTTTAATTAAATGAAATGATAAACTGCATTCTTAGCCCTTGGGTAGTTTTTATTTTTTTCTAATACGCCTTGCCCGACAGATAAGCTGAGATTAAGAAAAACTTTTTTTTAAATCTTTGTCTCATATTTTGGGCTGGGAGACCGTCCAAAGTATGTTTTGAGGCGCAAAATTAAATTTTGGCTTGCCCTTCTCTAGCGAAAACTCCCTTTCACATTTAAACCAAATTTGGCAAGTTAAACAGTAAATATTTTATTTACGTGGGGCCGGTTGTTCAAAAGGGGTTTAGCTTAAATGGTGCATGGATAAGCCAAAGTTTAAAATTTCTCTCATACATCTTATGAATGTCTATAAATCTGCATCTTATGCAATAAATATGTACTTCCATTGACAATTAAGCTATTTACATCGACATATTTCAGCTTAGTTGTTCAATAAATAGATAATATTGCTTTCCATTTTGAACTTATCCACCGTTTAAGCTAAACGCCTTTCGAACAACCGGCCCCTGATCATGTTATTCTGTATATATAGTAGCTGGTACGTCTGTACTTATTAATAACGATAATGGTTTCCTGCGCGTATTGATGAAGTTAGGAAGATCTGAACAGCCCGCCATATCATTTATTGCTCAGAAATTAGATTCAGTTGATGAGTTTATTTCATATCCTCCATTTTAATCAATAAATAGATCAATAATATTAATATGATATATTAGCTAATTTACAATGATTAATAAAATTTTGCAAACGATGAATCCAGATGTATATTTTCAAGGCGCGTCTATTTATAGTATAAAGATTCCCATTTCCCATAGTAGCTATATATGTATATACATATACGAACATCAATGAGTATATCTAATATATTATACAGTATTTTTTGGTGTACAAAATGCAGCGAAGACATGCTAACATTGTAAGAAAAAGTTTTTTAAAATGTAATTTATTATTCCGATTATTAGTCTCTCTATGTGACCTGTGAGTTAATTCTGCAAACGTTTGACGTCTGTGTAGGTTAGTATGACATATACAACTGGTAAATTACCGCAAAAAATACGTGCCATACATTTTAAAGACGTCATGAATATTAAGTATCTAGTATAACTGAGATAAATACGCCTGATTTGCGTGGATGAATATCATAAAATACACTCGCTGGTCTGCATGCATGGTATTCGAATGTGGTTATAACGAAAGGTGATTGCTATATGATCATGCGCATAGGTCAACCACGTGATTTGTTGTCTGCCGCAATGCATCAAGACGTTTTATATTTTTTCCTTTACTTTTACAGTGAATACGCTTTGAAGTACCGTCATGAAACTCCAAACAGGAGTTTTGCTCATATGGATTCTGTGCTTCGTTTGGTCTATCAAAGGTATGGGGTGTCTAGGGTACTCAAGGGTACAATCTATTGCATAACGAAGGGTACAGTCTTGAATTAGCGGACCTGGGGGGGGGGGTAGTGGTAGCCAGTGAACTCAAATAAGACTGGAACGCTCACTCTGTCGGAAGTTTGAAGACAAGATGGCGGACACTGAAGCCTTTCTTTTAGGTATGATCCAGGCCACCACGCAGATATTTCGTAGGTAAAATGGCGGCAATTTTTGCGGCAATTATGATTTTATCTTTAAAATGAAATTTCCGCGCCAGAGGCCTGGATCATATTTACAAGAATGGCTTCATTATCCGCCATCTTGGCTTCACTCATTAATGAGGGAAAGTCAGAGAGTGAGCGTTCCAGTCTTATTTGAGTTCACTGGTGGTATAGCTTGGGAATGTCATAAATCATTTTGAGTCCATTCTTCTTCGCGCAGAATGATGATTACGGGAAGTGGGGTAGTGACAAAGGAACGAGCCTTAACTTTAAGGACTTGGAATTTTTGAGCTCTTATAATATATTAATATAATAATAATAAACTTTTTCATGTTACCTGATTTTCAAAAAGGACCTGACACCTCTTCCAACTTCCTTTCCTTAAAAAATTGCAAATTAGTTAAGATATTTCATTTTAATGCGTAACAACAGGCAAATGGATCTGATGCGTGCATAAACAATGATGCGTCTGTAAATAATTCATATCTTAAGGCCCTGTTACACGGCTCAATTTTTCTTGCAACTTGCAATACATTTCTACTTTTAAGAGATGTAAATTAGTGAAGAGTCTTCAAAATGTAAGTGTAACTTGGATACGCCATGGAGTGTAATAAAGACAAAAGTTTGGTAGTTGCCAAATTTACGTCTCTCAAAAGAAGAATTGCATTGCAAGTTGCAGGAAAAATTGCACCGTGTAACAGGGCCTTTAGTAGTTATACGATATACAATACGCTATTCAGCCATATTGATTTTTATCCGCAGCGGACTCGCATCTCTGTGGACATCGTAACATCTCGCAGAGTGCTGCACATCGTCGCGTAAAGAGAGTAATTGGTGGAACAGAAGCAAAAAGAAATTCCTGGCCGTGGATTGTGAACTTTATTGATAATCAAAATCTTCAACAATGTGCCGGTTCAATTATCGACCATGAATGGGTTTTGACTGCTGCGCATTGTTTTCTGTTCGAACCCGAACCAGGCCCAGTTAAAAATTATACCTATATTGTTGCTGATCATGGATTAAACAAAACAGATGAACACGAATATGAAATTACGGCATCAAAAGTTTATGTTCATCCAAAGTACTTTATGGGTAATATGGTGTCTCCTGGTGATTATGACATAGCGTTGATGAAACTCTCAAAACCCCTAAACTACAGTGATCAGGTACAACCTGTTTGTCTTGGAGAAAAGGATGATGTTTTTGACGAAAATGATACCTGTGTTTTAACCGGTTGGGGTAACGATAAAAATATATCAGGGTACTATCGTTCACCATTCTTGAAGGAAGTCAAACTTGATTTGGTTGATCTAAAAGTATGTAATAGTAATGCTTCATATAAGGGGCAGGTTTCGGACAGATTTCTCTGTGCCGGTCAAAAAATCGGTCGTATTGATGGATGTTCGGGTGATAGTGGAGGTCCATACCAATGTGAACGTAATAATACATGGATACAAATTGGGATAATGATCTGGGGTATCGGATGCGCTGAGGAAAACCATTATGGCGTATATACCGATGTCAGAGTTCTTCAATCATTTATTAAAGCAATACAAGCAGGTAAAATAATGATGTTTACTTTTTATTCCATTGTGCTTTATCTAATGTGTTTAAAGATATTCCGTCCGGTTTCATGAAAAAATTTGCACGTTTACTTCCAATACAACAATTTGCATCAGGCTAGACTTACATCTTAGCAAAATATCGCGACATTTTCAATTTTTTTTCCTTATTTCACTAATTTTAGTAAGCACTTCCTCTAGTCGTAGTGCCCATGCAGTAGTGATCTAGTATTCATATCCACCTTATATCTTATAAATGAAATTTGATGTCTATATATGTCTATATGTAGTTTCGTTAAGAGAGTATTTAAACATGTACTTGTTTCTTGTCTTTAGGACCAAACCCTAACTTGACTGTGTACGCCATGAAATCGCTGAAGGATGTCCGACCGTCCTTGAAGAGTAGACTCTCAAGTAACCTGTATGATTTGTTCACAAACAAAGGAGAGTTTTCTAAAATTGACCTGGTGAGAAATTATCGCCTAGTTCCATATCAAATTGAGTTGATAAACAAAACAACGTTAATGGACCTAGTGTTCGTTAGTTCAAAGTCCAACGTAACTGCGAATACCACTACGTTGAAACACGTCATTACTGATATTTTCGACAGTCAAGCTAAAAGATTATATAATTATCATAAGAGCAAAGGAGTTGTGAAAGAATTTAACATCACTTTTGAAGAAATCTACGAATCAGTTAACTTAACCAAAGACGGATTTCTAAATTCTAAGTCAACAGTGATTGAAAAGGTCAGGAAAAGAATATACGTTGAACGATATATCGACAATCTTAAAATGTACCGAGACACAATAATGGCCTACAAATCGGGTTTGAGCGTTGTTTTCAACATTTCACAATTTAAAAAGGATTTGAATAAATCGGCAGATGACTTGAAAAATCTTGAGAAGAAATCGCTCAAACTAATTTTAGTGAAACACAACCAAATGTTGTTTACCAAGATGTTAGGTGTACGTAATATATCATCTTTCTTCGAGACCAGTCTGGAAATTTTGAAAAATATGACTGTCGCTAAAGTATTAACTGAATATCTTCATATTAATCTTACTACTTTTGCATCATCACATCAACTAACAAGTGAAGAAATTGATCTTTTAAAACTGAAAAAGATATCGTCTGTTTCTTATCCTGATGATCAAAGCCTTTATGATTTGATGAAGAAAATATTGGCAGAGTTGTATGATTCTTGTGGTATTCGTTATAAGCACTCGCGATCACGTCGTAAGAGAGTAATAGGTGGACGTGAAGCGGCAGAAAACAGTTGGCCGTGGATAGTAAACTTTATCAATTCAAACACGCGGGAACAATATTGTGCCGGATCTATCATTGATCGTAAATGGATCTTAACTGCTGGTCATTGTTTTGTTCTGAGTGATGGGAATTTAGTGTTGTCAAACTACACCTACCATGTCGGAGACCACCGCCTAAATTTCACAGATGCTCACGAGTACACAATCGAGGCATCAAAACTGTTTATTCATCCGAAATATGTTGGTGGAGCAGATTACAGCCCAGGAGACAATGATATAGCTATGATTGAGTTGAAACGACCATTGACTTATAGTAAATATGTTCGACCATTATGTCTTGTCAAAGATGGTGAGGCGTTTATGAACGGAACTTGTTATGTATCGGGGTGGGGAAACATCGTGAACAAGCAAGGTTACCATCGCTCCCCTGTTCTGAAAGAGGCCGAACTGGATTTAGTATCTCTAGAAGCCTGCAACAGTGATACTTCATATAACGGAAATATTTCTGACAGCTTTATTTGTGCTGGTTTCGAGGAAGGTGGCACTGATTCTTGTTCTGGTGATAGCGGCGGTCCTCTACAGTGTCATCGCAATGGATCATGGGTACAGATAGGTATTGTGAGTTGGGGAAAGCAATGCGCTCTGAAAAACTTTTATGGTGTCTATTCAAATGTTGAGCAGCTTCTGCCTTTTATCAATGCAATGAAATCTGGTAGGTTGAAATTTTAGATTTTAAATTTCACCTCACGTTTACATATGCAGAATTTTTGAAATATTCTATGGTCTACGTATCTATTGTCTACGTATATTTGAAACAGATTTTTCTTTTCCAGGACCTAACGTCAACCTTACGACTTATTATGAAAAAACTTTGGTAGAATTGTTACCCAAGATGCATGAACGACGATCGAAGAATCTCGGAGAATTGTTGACAAACAACAAACAGTTCTCGGATTTCGACTTAGTGCGGAATCTTCAAAGCAAACCAGACCAATTTAAACTTCTGAACAAAGCAACTCTAATGAATCTCGTGTTTGTCAGCGATGATCAAAATCTAACCCAAAACAACACGATGTTAAAATACATTGCCAAAGTTTTCTTACAGCAAACGAATAGACTGAAAATGTACATGAAAAGTGAAGAGCTTGGGAAAGAACTAAACATTACTTTTGATGAAATGGTTCAGTTATTGGGTTTATCAAAAGAAAAATTTCTTGATTCCAAACCTGAGGTTCTTAAGCAAGTCAGATCCATTACTTTAATCCAAAAGTTGTTGAGCAAACTTACAGGGTACAAAGATGATTTGATGACCTACAAAAATAATGTAAACATAAGTTTGGATGTCATGAAAATTAGGCAACATTTTAACACGCTCTCTTTTAAAGACATCAATATGTTGACGGAGAAAGAACTGAAACAAATGCTAGTCAACCAAAATATGATATTATTCACAAAGACACTGTCCTCACGAAACATCTCAACATTTTTCAATATTTCTACTCCTACTTTAAGAAGTATGACAGTTCCTGATGTTGTAACTCAAGTGTTAGGTATCAGTGTTCACAACTTTACATCATTACTTATGTTAACGGCCCATCAGCTGGAAGTCATCCATGACTCCGAAATATCCACTGTATCTTACTCAGAGGAGAAGACTCTTTATGAAATCACACACGCTCTCTTAGAGGAAAAAGGCTAGTATCATTAGTATGTCAACTTTGTTACTTATTACACATGCAATATGCAATGATCCTAAAATCTCCGACAGAATGTTGAAAAGTCATCTCAGTGTTTCATTGTTTCATATTGAGCTGTTTATATTTTAACTTCCAGAGAATAGTATGTTTTTTCGATATGAAAATCAACACATGCAGAAGCAAGCGCTATACAGTATAATTTGCTTAACTATACACTTCACCATATTTCAACCTAAGCATTTTTAGTGCCAAGTGTAATCCCTTGGATTCGCTTGGGGGTCTCATTCTTTTTACCCGCTATATATGAGCTAAGAGAAAGTGGCTAAAACTATAGTGACTATGGCTAATATAGCCGTACTCATGTACTGTATTTTATTGCAGAATAACCGGCATAATTTATTTTCACTCATATTCGGCATATTTTCACTCATATAACATTATTTTCTTTCTATTTCCACTTATATTCATGCATATAGGCAAGACCAACAAATGCAGCAAATCACGTTGTGCAAAGAACGCAAGATGTATCCAGAATTCAGATTACTCATTCTCGTGTCATTGTATGAAGGGCTACATTAAAAATGGTGACGAGTGTGATACTGGCAACACAATATTTGAATCTGACGTGGTTCTGAACCAAACATTCACCGAGTCACTCAACAATCCAAACTCATCAGAATATCTGGACCTCGCAAAAAAAATTGAACAAGGTTTAACAGCTGCGATTAGAAAAGAAAATATTTTCCCTGGGTTCCTTGGTTGCCAGGTTACTGGTTTTAAAAAAGGAAGTGTAGTCGCTCAGTATATTTTGATATTTCGACTAAAAGAAACGGAGACTGTTAATGCGTCGAAACTATCAGAAATTATACGTAGATCAGTTCGGAATGGTTCGTTGGCATTGCCTGTCTTGTCATCAAAATCTCTTGTGGCGACAGGTACGTTTGTTTGGAAACGGGAAAACGTGAACTATATATGTTACCGACAAACTAGTAAACTAACCAAAAGTGGAATTTGTACAGTTTATTATATTTACTAAGTGAGTGAAGTGACTGACTAACGTTTAAGCAAATACAAATAGAATGAACAGACTGCCAAAATCAACGTTTTCACTAAAAGATTGACCAACAAAACAAAATACAGATAGGCAGGCGAGTGAAATATTATACCTCTGACCCTATACATGTTGATATAAAGACAAACATGGCAAATATATAGGTTAATTGTTAGGCTATAGCCTATAGCTGAGAAAGTTGCGAAAGAACGATCTAAAACTAAACCATCTTTTTTCTTTAAAATAGATTTTTGTTCCTTGGGTCTCCACAGTTGTCACGAACATGCTACATGCACAGTAAGAAATGACATTGTGACTTGCACATGTAACAAAAATTATCATGGTGATGGTAAAAGTTGCGTAGATCCGTGCAAGAAACTTGAGTGTCCTGCTCACTCTTATTGTTTCCGTGGCTTGAATGGACATGCGAAATGTATCTGTGACTCTGGTTATACTTACGAAGAAGGGGAATGTAAAGATATTAAAGGTGAACAACAACACTATAGACCTTTTCGAAAAAAGCTGGAGGCCTGTAACGAGTTACGCCAAGACAAGGCTACTAGTCAGATTTTTGTCAACGAAATTGTAAATTTTTTTTATAATCACCTGTTCACTGCACCTGTTACAAGCTACGCCAAAACAAGTATTTTCAGTCAAAATAGCAGTGAAAAATAGCAGTGAAAAATTTGACTAGCCTCGTTTTGCTAACTCGAGCAACAGGCTTCTTGCTCTTCTTCGAATAAGTCTGTACAGCGAAGATTTATCTTTTGTTTATTGAGCAATTAATGCATGCATCTGGATGTGTAAGGAGAGGTCTTCTTTTGCATCAGGCTTCGAAGTGTTAAAGAAGAATTGCAAAAATGTTTAATGGAAGATTTCGGATAACTGAGGTTTTTAGAATAAGTGATCACGAGCTAGTGTTCTTTTGTTTAGATCTAAAACCAGCTCTAATCGTTGTCAGCTGTGTTGCTGGTACCTTGCTGTTACTGGCGTTGTTGGTGTGCTGGTATCAATATTGCAATAGAAATAGAAATAAATCCCTGGAAATCACTGCGAACGGCGACAGAGGAACAGAAAATGTTGCGTATGACACGATGAATATGGATAAACTTTAATTGCATTTGCAATCACTCTTTTTAAAATATTTACTGATTTTATCTTCATAATCATGCACAGTAGGATGTCGATGTATATTTTATAGACTAGTTGTGATTATATAGAAAAAAACTTCATTCGTTCTCCAGCAGGCATTTATAGGATATTAGAATGACGTTTATGGTATATATATATAATCGTTGAACTTTATAAGCCTAATTATATTAATATATTAGTTATATTAATAATACTTATTAATATTACTTTAGTATTAGTAATGTATAGGTTTCGCGCTGTTCTTTAAGACTCTGTATACGATTAAAGCGTCTGATTGGTTGTTTTTTAATACTTAAAACAATGAGTCACTACCGTTGAGATAAACGGAAGAACTAAGAAACGAAAATAAAAATGACTTATTAGGCAAAAGTGGGGTATTCTTATGTTCGCTCTGCATGCATGCTCAACGGAAGTCTTTTGTAAAGCTTGGAGTGATCATGGGGGTGCATACATTTGAATTATTATCCAACTCACAATTATTACTAGAAGATTTATGCGTCCGATCATTAGCGAAGTTAAGAATTCCAAAACCGCCAACTTTGCTGACCTCCTCCTTTGTATCTTTTCTATCCAAACCTTTTTTCTTCTTGGATCGGTCGAAAATCTTCGCTGAATAATGTATACAACAGGGTATACACATAAAATCGTACAGCCCGGACATGTCGCGGGTTTGAATATTTGTTGGGTTTTTGGAGTCTATCCCCTCCCTCTTTTAATACGAGCCGGAGCCCCTAACTTTATAATAACATGCTGGTGTTTCGACAACAATGAGTTATCCAAATATAATTGAAAACTATTATTTTTTACTTTCATAACATAAATTTTGCTGACATAAACTTTACTAACAAGTAAATATTCCATATGAATATATTGCTTTCAATACAGTATTTAACTTCGTACTCAATAGCATGCATCCCACAAGTCTACAGTGACGAGTTTCCAGGAACCAGTTCAGGGAGGCAAACGACGAAATACGAAAGCAAGCCAAGCGGCACCAACTGACCACATGAGGGCAAGGACAATACTGTATGCAATAAGCAATGTTTGAGTAAACACCACTCCTGATATCCCACGTCCTATTAATGCCGCCACGAAAAAATTGATCACTGCACCACTTTGAATAGTGCTGGCATGTCGCGAAGGCGTGATTTTCGATAACAGGGAACCAGCAAACGGATAACATGGTAATGGCAATCCAAAACAAATGTAAATGACGAGTGTATAACTCATTGAAAATGAAACTTTTGTCCATAGAATCGCGTAGGTACATAACATGAGCATTGACGGTATTGGTAAAATTATGGAACATAGTAATAGAACGCGTTCACTGCAGTGTTTTGTTGCAATATAACTTACTGAACATACGAAAAATACAAACATCATTCCGACAGCGAATAAAAGCTTTACATGTATAAGCTTTAAGGAGAACAATTCCATCGTTAAAAGAGGGATAATTCCAGAGCAGGTACTTGCTAAAAGAGAGTTTGAAAAATCAATATAATACAAACACAATACCGACGAGTTGAAACTCTTCATCACGTCATCATGATTCCCGCCACCGTCAGATAAACTGATTTCATCTAAAAGACCAATTTCGCTTGTCCCAAGATCAGATGGTAGGAAGATGAGTACACACAAGGCTACGAACCAAATGGCTGCTAAGACAATTCCTGGAGAATTGCCATCATTGATTTTCAAGCCCAGGATACTTCCACTAAACGTAACCAGGCCTCCGAAAAGTGGTCCGCATGATGCCCCCAGGGTAAATACAGAGTCGAACAATATAAACAGTTTTGATCGATATTCATTCGCCGTGTATCGAACGATTTCACCGTACATTGCGGAATAAGCAGCGTTTGCAGCCCCAGAGAAAAAACATCCCGCGAGAGGGAAATAACCAGACACTGGAATGGCGTAGACTAATTTCGATATCGCTTTAACCAAAACACTCATAAACAGGATCAATTTCACCCTTCTTGTTTTATCTGCGAGTTTCCCAACAATTGGCGACATTAGTATAAAACCCAAAGATTGGGCTGCCAGAACAGCGCTGTAGAAATTTTTTGAGAGCCCAAGACTACGGATATAGTACCAAGCTGTTGGTAAAATAATGTAACCATCCGCACCAGAAATAAAGAAATACACACAAAAAAAGATTAAGGTGCTCAGTTTTAAATTCGTTAGTTCCATTATTTTGGTTCAATCTGAAATACAATAAATTAGGAGAAAAAAATTATAGCCTTATACGCCTACCGGTTAAGCCTAGTTCATATACGTCGCATTTTGGTCGCGTCGAATGCAATTCAAACATAGATCATGAGATGATAAACTCATTAAGCTTCATTATCATCTCATTATCTATTGTTTGAATTGCATTCGACGCGAACAAAATGCCACGTATAACCTAGACCTAATTAAGAAATTTCAATAAGCACTTAAAGGGTCAGATACTTGATTGATGGTCATATGCATGTACCGCATAATTTAGGAAGATTTTCTGGGGCTTTTATAGGGTTCAACACTTATGATCAGTCTCCGGTAATTAATCCCAGGGTAAGTTTATCTAAGCAAAAACCATTGCAAAAATATGCACAAAGACAACGTCTTGCGAACGCAAGATTTGAGCTTTAAAACAAGACAAAAATTAACGGTGTTATTTCGCCTCAGTGTCGAAGTCATTGTCAAACACTTACAATCCGTACAAAATGTCATTTCTACTGAGCATACACTTCTCTGGTATTTTTAAAATTGTTTGCTGGAATGTTTTCGATACACTTTTTAAATGAAATTTGAGTAAATTACTTTTGTGTGACAGACCACAAAACTGATGGGATCGTTGCACTTTTGAAGCAAACATGCACTCGTCGTCTCAGTCCACATTGTGTTTCTTATTGCTGATACGTCGTATTTTGGTCGGGTCGAATGTAATTAAAACAATAGATAATGAGATGTTAAACCTCATTAAGCTTCATTATAATCTCATTATCTATTGTTTGAATCGCATTTGACGCGACCAACATGCAACGTTTAGCCTAGGCCTTTAAGCCGTTTTCCACTTCAACCGTATCATAGCGAAACGTATAGCGTCCTTAGTTCTGATCGAATACTTCGGAAACAAAGAAATACGCTACGTTACGCTACGATACGGTGGAAGTGGAAACAGGCCTTAGAGAATTCAGTTTCAGCTATTTCGCTTAAGTATCGAAGTCTAAAGCCGGTTTTCTAAGCGATATTAGGAATGCGCCAAATCTACGACGCGGACGTATCCGACGTCATGAAATCAACCGGAATTGTTAGAAAACCAGTTTTAATTAGTTCCACGTACATCTCTGACCTTGTTTACCAAAAGGAGTCCATAATTTTTATTCCTGTTGTGAAACTGTGGAAATGAAGACAATATTACTTCACGTATCTTAAACTCACTATTAACGCTAGTGGGAAACCGGTTTAAGGTTACGTCGCGTTTTGGTCGCGTTGAATGCAATTGAAACAATTCGACGGACCCGACCAAAATGCGACGTATAACCTAGGCCTAAGCCACGAGTGATTGCACTTTGTTGCACAGTCTGTGAACATTGACAATAATGTTCACGATCCGTTTCGTATCGCCGCGCGTTTATGAAAATGTCTCGGTCAAAAATTTATAAAAAGATCATGTTGATTGTCAAAAAGGATATTGAATTGCTGAGCTCTGTACATATGTTGCCACTTGGTACAGAGTCAGATTTGAATCGTCCAGATTTGAATGTCTATGATACAAACCTCCATTTTAGACCTATAGCTATAGCTATACAATATATAGCTATAGAGTATAGTACACTGTCACTGAGTCTGATTCGTTGTCTTTATCGGCCCCGCAGCGCTACGACCACCTGAGGTTAGTGACATATATACATACCTTCATTTCTTTTATATGTCCCGTCTTAATGTTTCCCCATTCTTCTTAGCCCGGCTACCTCGTCCTTGCATGTATACGCCTTTTATTTCAGTCTTTCGAGATTATCCTACCTAAATACCATCAATTAGTCTCTTTTGACCCAACGGCCTCGTGTTTCGTGTATATTTGGGCCGGGGTTATGTATGTTATTTGGCATATGACACCTTTGTCCGCCATAATTTATCAACATTACGGTATGCGTCCTGTCGATGATAGGTTTGTTCATGATTACAAGCCTTCGCTTGCAAATTTTAGTGGTCCTAAAATTCATTAATAGTAAGACTGGTACATTTTCATACGTTTTTACTCTGCGTTCTTGAAGACATTTTGTCGCATTTTGAGTTTTCAGCACTCCCGTTGCAAACTGCGACGGCAACAGAAATTGAATTACAACATTTATATAATTATTGTTTAAAAATGTTAAATATAACAAAGTATACGTTCAAAAATTAGTATGTACGAGAATTAAAATTTCTTAGACTATTATGTATAAGATTATAAGAATTACAAACACGGTTCCGGTACAATACTGTCAATAGAAACTTAATTTACTTATTATGTCTTTATGAGATCGTAAAAAGTAAGTTATGTAATTTATGGACTTATGGTCCCTATCCTTACTGGCATTTGTAAATATTTTTTACATGATATGGATATCAGAGAAAATTCTTTTTAGTGCTAGCGGCTAAGCCTGTGGCTGTATCAGTCTACATTAGCATTTAGCAGCAAAAGAACGAGTGTAAGCTGCCATGTTGTTTCCTTGGACCTTGGTTGCGCAATGGTTCTTTCCAGTAGTCGTTTCTAAGACTAGTATGATATAAAACCTCGAGCGAAAGCCAAAAACCAAAGGGTTTCTTTTCCTCTATCGTCGAAAAACCGAAACTTTCGATTCCCACTTGTCAAGTTCCTAATTTTGTATTATTTTCTTGGGTTTACTGTGTTCACATTTGTTACCCTGACAACTAGTTATAACATTATTCCGCCATCTTGTATTTTAATATATTAAACGTCAACTATATATTCCCAAGGCAAGGAATATTGAAAATGTAAGTATTTAAGAATTTGTGTGGTTTCATTGACTGCTTCAATAGCTAATAAATGTAGAATTGGTACCTAGTTTAAACTTCGTTTATACTCATATTACTAGCCCGCAAAATTTAAACAAATTGTGTGCAGACATAGCTTCCAACAATCAAATTTAATAAAAATGAAAAGAGTCTGGTGGTATTAAAATATAAACGGTAGTATTCAAATTTACCTTTCACTACGTTAAAACTTCAAATTACCTGTGAAATGAGTTGTATAAGATAGAACAACTGCTTGGATATGAGTGTTCATCTCTATTGTTCTCATTAAAGCATATTAATTAAGCAAAGAATTGTTGCTGGTGTACTTCTAATAGCTTTTTTACGACTATGTTAACTCTGATAAAAATCACAAAGTTCATTAAAAGGTTGATGGCTGGGTAAATCTATTAATAAATGTGAGCAAATTCATTGTCAATATTTTAATTGGGGTATAATTCTTTTGTTTTGATGTAACACATTTTCTTTCCTTGGTTATCTGTTTTGAACTACTTATCACTGTTTTCTGTGACATAGAATTGAAATTTGAACCAGGTATTCATTCTATGCAATGTTTTAATTACTAATAGTTATTCTATGTGCTATCAACAGGAGTAACTTTGGAAATAGACCTCCATCTGGATCACTGAGGCCTGGGACTAAGGGAAGAATGGCTCAGGGAAGCAGTATCCTTTTTATGCTATATATTTATAAGTTTATGTCATAGATTAACTCTCCATAATGATCAATAAAGACATTGAATTTAAAGTAGTATACAGATAGTTGTGTGGCTTAGTTTTTCTATGTCGAATCGGTCTGATATTTGGGTAACATATTCTATAAGTAATATTCTAAAGCCATTGCATGCTAGAAAAGTCCTGTATACTTGTTTCCTACTGTAGAAGGTTTGTAAATTTTGATACTTCTAGCCAAACTGTTAGTTTTTCTGAGTTAAAGGTTGTTTCTGTATATGGTACAGTACGGTATGTGTAAGTTTAAATCAGATATGAGCAAAAAAATGTCTGTTAACATTTTTTTTATCTGACTGCAGTGTATCAAAAATTATTTTCAATGTATATCATATTTAACAACTTTTTTATTTTCCTTCACTTGAGTTTTATTGTCAGATATGGCAAAACCACCAGGTGAAACCACCTCATTCTGTTTTTATCTACTTGTCTGTTATTTAGCATTCATGGATGGGTCTACAGTTTCATTTGGGCAAAACCTCATCTGTGAAGGGCATTTTTGTTAAAGCCCTGTATTTTTCCCTAACTTCTCCAAAACACAAAGCTGAAGAGATTTAAATGAACCCAAACACCATGTTGTTGTTCTTATATTTTGTTTTAATTTTTTTATGATAAAATCATTGTCTACAAATTAACAATTCAAAGGAACTGGAATGGTAGGTCTCTTTGATCACTTTTATCCTTGGTGGCAAGCAATATTTGCATAGAAATTAGATTACTGCATTATTTTTGGGGAAAGATTATACTTACAATACAAATACAGCTTTTTTATTTGTATTATATTTGGAACCCTGAAGGCCTGGGGCATATCTCTATAGCAAAAACCACGTGAAAATGGCGAATAAATAGCGCAGCATGTCCATATATACGCGCATTACGTCAGTTATTCGCTATTTTCACGTCGTTTTTTGGCGTTCACATCCTCATGCTGAATCTGCCTACTATTCTGACAGTCCTTTCATTTTTTTCCAGGTCCCAGGAAGTGCGAGACCCGGAACACGTGGTGGTGATGGGGGGATGGGAGGTTTGTACACTACTTTGTTATAGCTAATGTTGTTTCAAAATATGATTTGAAAATCACTGTAAGTTTGATTAACGAACGACAATCATATTCATGGTTTCATGGTGTACCCTCGAACTACATTGTATTTAAAATGGTCAGCCTAGAAAATATTTTTACGCCTACTTTTCCCGTTTCAAAGATAAATTTTTCTTTCCCTAGCTTTGAACTCTCAGATCAGGGTGACAGATCGTCCAATGACAAGACAAGGACTTGGTATTGCAACCGGTGCTAAAGGTATGACGTGATTTGATTCTGTCATATAATTAAGTTTGCTACCAACTTAATTCTTAAAACAGAATTCATTTATTGTAATATTGCATGGTGATATCTTCGCTAGAAACTAATACCTGTCGCAGTACCAGTATCTGGGTCGAGATACTACCGAAATTATCTGCGATACAAAAATACTCCTCGGTAAATATTTCGTTTGATTACTTTTGAAATACAGGTCCACAAAGACAGGTGCAAGATAAATCTTACTTCATGGGACTGCTGAGGTATTATAATCATATAGTTATAGAGTATTGTAAAATGTGTTGAACGTTTATATACACTTTTTAATGCTCTATTTATTGCTTTCTCCCAAGAGCAAAAGTATCTGAGTTGACCACAGAAATAGCAAGAATGCAGAAAGATATTGATAAATATTCCCAAGAACACGAAACGTACCTAACTTATGAAAAAAGGTAATGTGTTAACATATAGTTAATGCCATTGATGAAAGTATAGGTTAAGTAACGGATAGTATTAATAGTTTTGACGTTAAAACTTAAAATGGCCATGTTTGTGTAACACACCATTACTGTATATGTTTATAATAGAGCTGAAAGTTTGGCATCCGAGATAAAAGATTTTCAAGGTCAACTGGCTGATTATAATACGGTACGTAAACTGTAGTCTGCACACATTTTCTTAGAAATGCTAGCTTCATATATAACATCCATTATTAACATAAATACTTGAATTTGGGCATTTAAGTTTCTTCATTTCTACTATCATGATGTTCGTCGTTGAAACGTATAAACCTTTTTTGCGCCATTATGCTCGATATGCAAATCGGTTTTCTCCGGCGTCAATGAACTAAGTATGTGTTTCTTTTATCTAATTCGTCTTCCATCATTCATATATTTTCTTTTTATTTGGTAGCTTTTGGATAAACTTAATACTGATTCAGATATGGATGAAATTATTCAAGAACACGATGCGGTAAGTTAGCTATATCCAAGTGCGCGATATAGGGCTAGATATGCCATCTATATATAATCATGCTAGAGGTATTCAATATTAGTAATTATGTAAAAATTTAGGGATACAATGTAAAATATATTGTTAAGTATTGATAAACAACATGAATCAATGTTATTCCATTTGGGATTAAATACCAAGTGCTATATCGTTATCGTCCTCAGATAAAAGTCAGCAATGAGAGAGAAAGAAAGTCGATTGATGAGTTGTTTATGAAACGACAACAGTAAGTATCTGTGCCTACAGTATCCCTATGAATCAATACAATTATAAAGTATAAAGATGTATTTTGGCTGTATAAGAATCAATCTTTCATACAGCATTGATATGATTATATAAAACCTATCCACATTGATACACATCTAATTCATAGTTATACACTCGCAACTGATCTATGTACATATACTCCCGACTCTATGTATAGATATATTTTTGACTTCAACTTCCATCCCGTCCTAAAAAATGATCTGAAACTTTTATCATGCTTCATGCAATTTTAAATCTTGTTCACAGAAAAGAAGAACAAATAAAAGATCTTCAACTTGAAATAGACCAGGAGAACAGAATGGCAGAAAATCTTGTTCAAGGAATGGTAAGTACTTTCTTTTCTATAAGATTAATACCATACATCTAAAATAATTTAGCACTTTTTGCCTTATGCTTCTTTGCATTTCAGTCAGAATCAATGAAGCAAAATTATCTAAACTTGAAGAAAAAGAATGCTAACCTTCAAAAGGTAAGCAATCTTATGTGTATTTGTTATAATATGCGTTCAGGTCATCATTTCTATGGAAACTAAATTGTTTTTTCTACCCAGGCGCTTGACGAAAAACAGCAACTTCTTGACAAAGTGACGACAAAATTGCAAACACTGGAAGAGGTTTGACTATAGGAATATCGTTTTAGATTTAAACCAAGTTTCTTGTACAGTGACCGTGTCAGAATCAGTTATAGCTTGCCTGTAAAATAAATTAAACAAAATATTGGTAAATAAGTTCACGGCAAACAGCTATAATATAATCAAACATATAATCCATTGCATTTATCGCGCTACTCTTCATGCAAGTAATCACCACACAAAATCAGCGATGATTGCGATAAAATATTAGTTGTTTCTAGCTGATTTATATAACAAAACTCTCTGTTTTCATATAAAACAAGCCGTTTTCAATAGTCAGGGACTTCATATAAAAATTGTGGTAACGTACAGTATTATTTTATCCTTTAGGAAGTAGCGTCTTCTCCTGTCAAACAAGAAGCAGGTACATCACTTTCTATCTTCTAAACCAAGTCTGTGAAGAACAGAAATAATCGTCGCAATTGCATATTGTATCAACTTATATTGCGTCTGTCTTCTTCAGTAACTTTGTATGAAAAAATTCACGAATTGGAAGAGAAAAAGCAAAGCCTAGTTGATGAAGCAAACAGCAAAGGAACACCAACAGAAGAAAGAGAAAAACTCTTAAAACAGGTGCACCGTAGAAATACAGTAGTTTGGACACTTGACTGTGCCTATATAAACAACTTGAGTGGATTTTTTGGCGCAATAATTACTTATTTTCCATTGTAATTTATGTAGGTTAAAGATGATAACGAGGAAATTCGATCAATTGAGAAAAGGTAGGGGGGGGAGGGGATTCGATCAATTGAGAAAAGGTAGGGGGGGGAGGGGATTAGCTCACAGACTCTGTATTCAGTTAAAGGTTAAATAAAATAGATAGCTACTGGGGTTTTCATTCTATTTTTGGTCGGGGCATTGTAGCTAATAGTGTTTTTGCAATTGCTTTAGGATTCAGGAAATCAAAGAGAAGATTAGAGTAACTTCGGAAGAATTACAACATGTTGATATGGATTTGGAGGAGAATCAAGGTACAGATACTGCACGTCTGCATGCGTATGGATATTTCGTATTATTTATATGTAACCTTCGCGCATTTTCTCTTGCGTAAAGGTGAACGAAATCAGAAATATCTCGAGTTGAAGAAAAGGGAAGAGACTATGCAAGGTAATGTTACTATTGTTAGTACATGCACAGT
Source organism: Dendronephthya gigantea (assembly GCF_004324835.1). Lineage (NCBI taxonomy): Eukaryota > Metazoa > Cnidaria > Anthozoa > Malacalcyonacea > Nephtheidae > Dendronephthya > Dendronephthya gigantea. The sequence continues at coordinate 2,999,432 of NW_021163010.1, read as the reverse complement.
AAACGTTGATGTCGACGACCCAAAAAGAAATTTAAAAAGCTGATGTATCTTTTGAACAAGAAGCTGTGTAATAATCGCACAGCTTCTTGTTCGAAGGATACAGTAGCTTTTAAGGTAGATTCACTGAACGTTTAGCTAGTTCAGTAACATTCACTGACGTATAGCCACATAGTTCAGGAGTTAAGAACTCGTGAGTCATTTATTTTGTAAACTTTTGTAGAGTTCCTTGATTCTTTTGAGGAAAACAAGAAACGAGAATTGGTATATTGACTCACAATAAATTGAATTGTTTCATTTGATGTGAAATCAGCATACTTCAGTTTGTAGCATATTTCATGCCCTGGTAAAATTATGTTTAGGAACGCAAAGCTCAGTTGGAGGGAAACATTGTATCAGTAATGGAGCATATGAGTAGGGTAACTATACTTAGTCAATTATAGCGAGGTATAAAGTTTGCGTCGTGACTTCGTAATCATATCCAATTCTTACGGCTTTTTAACTGTGGAAATAAATTAGATTTTTATTTAACATGCTCGAAACACACAGTTATACTTGAACAAGCTCAATAATTTTTAAAATTTTCTGCGCAGAGAATGATTCGTTCGAAACATTTACCAAGTGTTGGTGAACTTAAGCAAATGCAGGTATGATTCTTCTTTTCCTTTTTGTCTTTTTTCCTAAAGGTTAGTTATACTAAATAATGCATTATCCTTTATTTCATATCTTGCCGATGGTTCTTCATTTTTTAGGCTGATTTAAGCTTCAAAGAAAATGAAATGCACAGATCTCAAAATACCTCAGATTCGTTACAGTCAGGTACTGCGATCCCATGCATGTATAGTATTATCAGTGCTGTTATCGTAAAGATTTAACTCGAAATTAAGTGTTTTAAGCTCAGATAGGGGTCTGAATTTTTTTAATCTTTAGAGCATGATCGATTGCAGATGGATTTAGATAAAGTCCAACAGGTAAGACCAGCAAAAAGGGAAATAGTCCGTCCTTGTATATTTCTTGTAACCTTTGAACATTACAGTATATGAAAGGGTTAATTTAGTATGGCTGTTACTGCAGTTATTCTTGCCCATTATTTAGGAAACCTTTAATGTACCAGTTACATGCATGCGTCTGGCTATATATAATACGTACTCACTAGGCTAACGTAGGCGGTAGGCTTTAACTTAGTACTGATGACTTGGTGTTGATATAAAATGTCGTTTTACAGCTTGAAACCAAGATAAGTTCAGAACTGGAGGTTTTAAAGACAAAAGTTGCATCGATGGAGCAGGTTAGTTAAAAGGAGAAACAAACGTTGGTGCATATTTTACCAGTGCATGGTGAGCTTATAGTTATTACAGACTACAGCGGTCCAGGTAACTGTTAAATAGGCGATATATAAGAGCGTGCATGTGATGGGACAAAAAGTTGAGAAAACTACGGCTATACTGGCTAAGCATGAACGACTTCTCTGAGTCAAAGTTTCTGGTTTTGTGTTCACTTGAAGATTGATCTGAAAAAAGGTGACCATCGAATTCGTTTTGTAGGAATTAGTGAAGTATTACGATTTGGACACATTGAAAGAAAATGCTGAAGACAGAAGAGTGGTAAGTGACAGTTTTGCTTTTACAACACGAAGTCTTGTACATATGTTTGTCAAGTTTGTGCAACTTCAATACAGGGTGTGTGTTCACATGAACACTGGGTATTTGTGGCATGCATATACAACCCAAGGCGTTTGTGCTATTAAATTCCACGATATATTTGCAGCATTTAAACGACGAACAAGAAATACTCGAATCTAGAAGAGAGACGTCGAAAGGACGTAAGTTACATTTGGTTTAGAAGTACTTGAGTGCAGTACCATATTAACAAATTTATTTATATATTTATCAAGGTGTTCGAGATATGAGTCAAACATACGAAGCCTTGAAGAATAAACTTAATGAAAACGAAACTTACTCTCAGGTGTGTAAACTACAATAACCAGCCTGCTGTGGAATCAGCAGAATTCACTGCAAATTGCAGTCATTTTCACAGTTTAAATTATACAAATTATGGTTTTAGCTTGCAAATCTGGAACGAAAATGGCAGCATCATGAACAGAATAATTTTGTGATGCAGGAATGTATCCTTTAATTTTCCTTGCTTCTTGTTACTTACTACCTCCGTTGTTGGGGTGATCTATTGTGTTGTCCTATTATTACATAAATCATTGCTCAAATCGTTTCTCATATTTTGAAGTTGTTTTTCCGTTATTGTGAATGTTGTTATAACCTTGACACATGATGTAGTTATCGCAACCAAGAGCGTAGAAAGTGACTACGGACCGTTGAAGGAAAAAGTGACCAGTCAGCTTGATGAAATCAACAAGATGATCATTGGAAATCTTGGAAAATAGATAAGCTAAACTTTCTTATTGTCCAAGTTTTAATATTTATTTACCAGTTGTACATATTATACATATGATGTACAGTCAATAAATTTACCTTGTTAATTCCAAAGCTGAGGTAGCAAGTCGTGTAAATTATTATCATGCAGTCAATGTGCTAATACCTCGAAAAGACAAAAAAGTTAATAAGTAATAAGATACGTAGAAAAATGCCGAAGCCTGGAACTCAAAGGAAAGCATAATCATGGCTTTAATCAAGCTTTATCAAGCTTTAATCAAGCTTTTAATCAAGCTAATCAAGATAATTGTGAGTTTTGAATAGAGATTAATCAAAAGAAACAAATTTGATATAAGAAGAAGGCAATATATAGACCAATTTCCCATTGAAAAAGAATGCTAATCTTTGGCTTCATTCCAGGTATGACTACATTGACCTCTTTTATATAGTTTAAAATGCACATAATAATATTTGTACTAGGCATCATATACTGGGTGGTATAATTGATACAAACAGGTAAAACTACTGTAGGGGGGATTAATAGGGGTGCTGACTAGGAAATCATTTTGCAGATTTATTTTAGTTTTCTAGTTAATTAATTAACGGCTAGTATACAGACAAAAATATAAATTAAAAAACTGACATCTAATTGTTCATTATATCATTCAAGTATTGCATTTATTGCTTCCTTTACATCTTCAAAGATCTGCAGAAATAGTAGAAAAGTGATATGAAATTTCTTCAAAACACTATTGTATATGTATAAGACAAAGGGGAATTACCTCATCTGGAGTTCTTGCAGCAGGAATTGTCTTGACAAGATTAAGTTTCTCATAATACTTTATAATTGGCATTGTTTGTTCCTTATATGTTTTAAATCTAGCAACAAATAGCCATAGAAAAATTCAATAAATGCAATATGGACATAAAAAACACACTGTTTGAATTAGAGCTACTGTGAACCTCTTGAACCTACCTTTTTCTTAAACTGTCAATATTGTCATCAGTTCTACCACTTGTTTTACCACGTTCAACTATCCTTCTTATACATTCCTGGAAAAGAATGACCAATACACTAATTGTTTAGACATAGCTCATCAATCACGACAGGAAATTTACATGAAAGTTTGCTAAAGGTTAGTACTGTACATATATGGTTATTCACCTCTTCTGGACAATCAAAAAATAAAACACACTTCACATCAACAATGCCATCCATTCTTTCACTCCAGCCTTGAAGATTATCTTCATTTCTTGGGAAACCATCAACAAGAAACCTTTTCACAGGACTATTCTTCATTGCCTATAAAAATAAAGATATAAAAATATAAAATTAAAAACTGAAACCCAAATTTTGTCATACAACAGAATCATTTAGATGATTCATCTAAATTTGTCTCAAAATTTCTGTTTTGCAAACACAATACATGTTATTTAACCTTTTGTAGTAGTGAAATTGTAATTGCCACTGGAACAATTTTTCCCTCCTTAATGTAATCTTGAATTAGATTCCCATCTTTTGAACCACTGTCTCGTTCTTGTCTTAGCAGTTCGCCGGCTGACAAATGAACAAAACCAAAGGTCTATATAAAAAAGAGGAGGCAACTGATTATGGCATTATAACAAATTGTGATGCCAAAATAACAAAAAAGCAAGGTATTTTCACCTTTAAATAATAACCTTTTATCAGCTAGTTTTTGCTACTGGAGAAGTATTATATCTGTACAAGTTTGAGTGTGTAGGGTTATATGAATAAGTGTGTATAAGTGCTATGAAATATAAAAATTTGATTGGGTTTCATACATAAGCAAAATTGCTAAATAATTTTTGTGTTCAACCTGACTGATGTGTCGAATTCTAGGCATAACGGGTAACTTTCAATGACAATATGACAATTCTATTAACTTTTTTCAAACTTCAAAATAAGTTGTTGTTTTATCAGTGAAATCATGATCATGAATCTTTTACCAGTTCACATTGGAGGCTTTTTGTAGGTAATTAGTTGGAAACATTCGTTTGGGCGTTATAAATAAACCAGAGAACATCTAGTCCCAATAAACATTTTAATAATATAATTAAATTATACAAAGAGGAAATACGACACAACGAGACAACTCATAAACAAATGGGTGTGCCTCTTCCCTCTGAGCAAAATTACCACGAAAGGTAAGGCATCTGTATACATGTAAACAACATGTAAACTACCTCGACAATTTTCTCACATTGCGTTCCTTTCCCAGCGCCAGGTCCTCCTAGAACGAACGCTACTACCGGCATTTGTGACGACATGACAGCCTTCCACAGAGTTCTATACACCTTGGAAATGGTTAAACGCTTTGTTTAGATTAACAAGCAAATAAAAAAAGTCACAACCACTGATTATTATTGCAATCGGTATAAAAAGTTTCAAAGTTCTTCTAACCAGTGAACCAAGTCAATTTTTCAGGTGCCAACTTGGCAAGTCATCAGCGGTAGTAAATGGAGGCTCATTTGTGCGGAAGTATTCTCTAACATGAAGTATCTCCGTGGAAGATACCAGGTTGGTGTTATATTTTCTTCAACTTCTTGTGCTTCTTCTCTGACACAATGAATGAAACGATGTATTTTATCTATTTATAACATTCATATTTTGTTTTATTTTTCTGATTTGAAGTCTGGCTTTGGTACTATAACATTTGGATGACATTTTCATGGTGAAATCACTGATAAATGTGTCAAATTTAAATGCATTTGCAGCATGTATTTTGCTGTTGGCTGGCCCAAATATTATGGCGCTAATAACATTAAGAATAATCAGCCTTGTGGATTCAAGTTTAATCGAGATCGCTCTATTCTAGCCGTTTTAACCGAAGATACATTGACACTGTGGTATTGTCGTGTGAGTATTTTTATAAAGATGCTAATATTATGTCTTCAAGGTCAGGAAGAGCCTAAAGGCAAATATTGAGCACCTGAGATTCGAAGTATGCAATGGTATTTAATATATTAAATATAATAAAGTCGTGAGAACATATGTTCCAGAAGGATTGCACTCATTGTAGCCAATGTTTGCTAAAGCTTAAAACTAAGCAACATTCAACCCTTTTAACTGCATACTACTTTTTACTGCATACTACTTTTTACTGCATACTACTATATGGTCTATACCTATCAAAGAATACAGCAATTGCATTCAAACTTCATTTTCAATACAAGTAATCTATGCTATGCCCCCATATGTATAATTTTTCTACCTGATGATATTCATGACTTGAATGAGCTTATTTAGATTATCCAGCTATTTTTGGACATGTTTCTTATTTTTCTATTGTGCTGCTGTGACTGAAACAAATTTTGAAATATTCTGTCTTAGCCATTTGTTGTGATTGTGTCGTATCGTCGATCAAGAACTTCTGTGGACGAGTTTGGTGGAAATGAAGATTTTGCATGGAAATTTGATTCATCAGCCATTGTAATAAAGGTAGAAAATGAAAATGTGTTTGTAAATCTACGTATGAGTCAATCTGGTACATTTATGTGTTAATGGTATAATTTAATAATAATAATGATAATAATAATCTTAATTCAGGAAAGTCATAGACTATACACTAAGCCTATTAGTATATATGCATAATTTTTACCTTTAATTTTATACAGACATCAAATGGAGGATTGATTTTTTATGAGTTAAAGCTTTCCAAAGGAGACTCAGGACAACTATACGTTCTCAAAAACCAGAGGTACAAAAGCACTTGTTTAGGTTTTCTCTTTTGCTATTGTCTTTACCACCAAGCCTCACTTTTGTTTTTAAAATAATATATTAATTTAGATATAATTAAGGTGGTAAAGACAATAGCATAAGTGGCAATCTGAAAGGAAATCTAAATTTCAACTTACGTATTAGGGTAGAGCCCTGTGTAATTTATGGAAACATTATTCCTGTTATGATAAGTAATTTTAGAATTACTAAATTATAGAATTTTCTAAATCTAAGAATAATTGAGTGAGTCTGGGAATAGTCTAGCAGACTCTAGCTTTCTGAATTGAAGTTTACATCTTTCTTGCTAATTATAGTACTGTAGACTGTAGCATTTTGGGACTATTTTTTCCTGTGGATATGTGGCAAAAACTGGCTGAATCCTGGATAATGTCGGAGTTAAATCATGCAAAAACCTTTAACCACCAGAGATTCCTTCAAAATAAAGATAACTGAAGATTCTGGACAAATTGTCAACATTCTGATGTTCAATATTTGTTGTTCATTTAATGGACATTTGAATGGTGGCAGGTTGTCTGTTGTGACTTGTGAGTGGAACCTTGGTTCATGATGAAGTCAATTTTCCTGTAAAATTTTTGTCAATAAAGTAGGACCAAGGAGACAATGGTGATTGCATTCTATGAAACAAAAAAATTGAAGACATGAGTTTAAAGAAGGAATGACAACATCTGTCAAGAAGTGAAGAATCAAATGTGAAGTGATTAGACGATTAGTAATATACTAATGATGGCTGAATGGAATTTGAAAGTGATGTTGTAAAGTGATTGCTTGTGGAGAAATACAGTAGCTTGTTTTTGAAATGTTTTCATGTTTTCCTCATGAAAACATTTGCTTCCTACAGCATGAATATGTAGTTCAAGATAAACTCATTTTCGCCAATGTTGCTTCATTCAGTTTCCATATTACATCGTTAGAGTCACCAGTTAGTTTCACTAACACTCGGCAGCTTGGTGTTCGAGGTCTGTAGCCTCATTTCAGAAGGTCAATCCTCCAAGTGGCATCTCTTCACCAATCTCATAGTTAAATAGAAAAATGAACAGTATACATACTCGTACTGACAAGATGAGTCGCGAAGCATCACCAGAGAGAAAGCATCGAGTTGAACATGCAAAAAGGGTTCATTACCTATTCCACCTACATAAGATCAGGTCTATAGAGCTCTTGGTTGAATGTAGCACCAATGAATTTCCATTTGCACCACATTTGACTAAGGGCACTGAAGGCCTTCGGATAAAATGCAATAACATTGTGACAAAATTTTTGCTTTGAATTGTGTGTTTGATTATTGTTACATCGTATTTCAGAAATATTGGCAATCCTAACTACAAGATATCGTACGATGTACCAGCAATATTACTGTCTGAAACAACTCCAATTTCAATCGTTGGCGGAGTTTCGAGGTGAGAAAATTTTTTTACTTTGTATTTTCTTTTCCGCTGCGTGTTGATGGCGCGTTGCTTAGTGAATTTTAGTGATTGTGATAAAAAAAACTGTTTTAATAATTTTTATAATAATTTTCAATGTATTTTTCACCAAAGCCTGTCAATCAAACGGAACGAAATATTTGTAGCAAGTAGATTGGGAATTCTACATCGTGTTTATTGGAATGGAACAGTTGATAAAGAGCTTTCTCTTCCAGTATCGTCTATTCCATTTTCACTTGACTTGGAAACGCCGATTGGTAAGTGGAAAATGGATAATAATCATGGAAACGATCTCCATGAAGTATGCATAATTTCTTGTTTTTTTTTCGTTGCACTCATTTTGTTGAATGTATCATCTATTTTTATTATCGTCTTTTTTTTCATGAATCTTCTTTTTACCACATTAATCAAGTCTTGTTTCTTTTTCAACATTTTTTCAGAGTCGGCTCAGTATCTTAAATCGTCAGAAAGTGATATACGTGATATGCAGTACAGTGCTTTACTTGGAGGCTTTGCTATTGTGTTGAGAAATGGTCGTGGGGGTTTTCTATCTGCGTCTACGTCCAAGTTTGAACCACAAGTAAGCTATTTTAAATTAAGCTATCATGCCCTCCATGTTTCTATTATTTTGGTATAACAACTGGCTAAAGACTTTTCGTGTCACTCTAAGCCTAAGGCTCTTCGTCAGGAGAGGTAGAATCGAAGAACTATACTAAAGCCAGTTTCGTTTCGCTTCGCACCACGGGATTAACGAAGGACCTTATATGTAGGTCGAAACTCGTAATGTCAAATTTAAGCGTCCTCCCCCCCCCCCCTATAAAACGTCGGGATTTACGTCTGAAGTTTAGGAGTTTTTTATTTAAAGCATGCACATTTAGCGTTGAAATATCTAAATGGAACCATTGTGAATATTCGGTTTTTACAGTGAATAAAAAATGCAAGACATTCTTTAATTTAATTGCAGGATGTTCTTGCCATCTGGGCCCGAGATTTGACGCAGGCTACCTGCGTTAAACTTAACCACAAATTTCGAATCATTGCCTATGGCTGTACTCAGTAAGTACATGCAGTATGTATATCCTGTCGAAAAACTAAAATGACGACAATTCATGCAGCAAGCTAAGCCCACATCAATCCCTGCATCTTCTTCAACATACCCGTTATTGATGGAAATGAAACAGTTCATGATCAGTGCATGGGCCACAAGTAGTCTTGATTCCTGGTATACCACAATCATAATCCAATCTTTCGAGATGTTGGTTCAAGCAATTGATATGTTTCTGTTTTATGCCGAATGTGTAGCTACACGTATATATATATATGTATTTAAATCTTTTAGTGGTGGTTGTATGCTGTACTCGTTTGATGAGGTCACTGGTGCCTTACAGTTCTCGCACAAAATTGAGCTACAAACTAAACATTTTCTGAGTATCCTTTTTTTCCTGATATTTTTAATACGTATATATATACAGCATAGCGTGTTGCAGTAGCCCAATGAAAAAGACTCTCCGTTCAAGAATGACAGATAGAATTTAGTATAATTCCAGTCCTGGGGGATCTTTCCCCACAATGTCGAATGGAAAATATTTTTCTTAATTTAACAACAGCTTCAATCAATCAAGTAGATGCAGTGGAAAATCTTTGTTTTAGTCCCGATGGTCATGTCTTGGCTGTATCGTGGGTTGGTGGAGGTTTTGCTGTGTGGAGTGTTTTTGGTTCTTTTTTGTTTTGTTCACTAGACTCATCGTCTCACGGGTAATTTTAAACGTTTATTTCTTCGATTTGATTTTCACACATGCAACAACCATAATATTCCGGAAGTCTTATCTTATTGCGATTATTTATTACACTTGAATATTCATTGTAAACTATATAAGCTATAAAGAATGCATTTTAATGCAAGCAGTGTGAGCGTGAAAGAAATCCGTCGTAATGCCGATGACCTTTCAAAGGAAAGATGTTTTCGCCTCTCGCTTCTTATCAAGTTTCTGTGTCTTCTAAGCATTTCTTCTAATTTGGTAGGTTACAAGGAGATGTATTTTGCGGTAAACCATGGCACGTTAGTGCAATGGTAAGTAAGTTATAGTTAGTTATGGGTTTGAAAATGGTCTGAAATTAGAGAATTGCTTTCTCATACAACTGAAATTATGCATAAAAAAAACCTCTCCACGTTTCGACCTCAGTGTCTTTGTCAGGAGAGTTGGTATTACCCGCTATTAAACCAGTCCGTTTGTTGCTGTTAACTGAAATGTTTTTCAGTTTTATGACGTGTATCTATGGTTATTATAGCTTAGTATACGAAGTGATTTCCCTCACTTTAGGAATGGAGCGTTGAAGGTTACAATTTATTGTTGGCGATAGAGAAACCGCTGGAAGATAAATGGAGTGGAACTGGTTTGTATTGATTGGCTCAATTACTATATAAGACCCGTTAATTCACACCATCCTACTTTGTCGGATCCAATTCACCACTGCCGTACGGAATGTAGTTTGTTATTTTAATAAAGCCGCACTAAAGCGGGGCATAGGTTCATACGATTCACGATTGCATGGTTTAAGTGGATTTGCTGTCCAATACGCACTGTTAGTCGATAGAATATAAAACATCCATCAGACGTGAATTGGATGCGACAAAGTTGGATCGTGTGAACAGACCTTTATACCTATACGTTTTAACAACGGTCCACGACCGTGAAATTTGTTTAAGATCTAGATAGCCTATGTAAATTTGCTTTAAATTTGTGCCAATTAAAAAGACGGTATAATACGCAAATGCACATGCATGGAGAGCTTCTTATCTGTATGCATTACTTTGTTTAGTGCACTGAGTACCGTTAATTTTTGTTCATTTTCTAGGTGAGATTGTTCATATCCCGTTTGTCAAGAGTGTCTTGACCGCTAACCCATGTGTGGTAAGTCAAAGTATAAACGCTTTAAATTCTTTGTATATCTTATATAGATTGGGAGAATGTACCGTGTAAATAAACCTGATAGATTGGGAGAATGTACCGTGTAAATAAACCTGATATTGTTGTCGGAAAAATAACGAAATAATAACACGTGTACACAATAGATCATGTATGTGATTATAACCGTGTGATAGTCGGTCTTTATGGGACGATATTTTCCCTGTAATATTCTTTCGGCAAGATCAAGTTTGATCCCCGTATTGATAATGAAATTTGCCGTTTGCTTTAGCCAGGTGCACGCGACACGAAACTGTTTTGATGCCACATGCACGCAAGGATTTAGTCGACCGACTAAAATCGTATATGACAAAAATCGCGTCGTGTGCGGCTGGCTTTACTCTATAGGCTTATGACGTAAATGTCTGTAAATTGCGTGCAAATGTCGAATCTGTTTTAAAATGACTTATTCCGGTGTTCTGCTATTCACAGGCAAACCATCACCATTTAGTTCTCCAGGGCGAAACATGTCTGTATTTAAGTACAGCTGATGTAATATCAGACACACGGACACATCTACACGATGCATTCGGTATTGAAGGCTCTGGTTTTGATTGTCATGATGGTAGTAACTCACCTTCTAGTACTAAACATTGGCAGATTGTTCAGGTATAGTGATGGTCAACACTTTGAATCTGAAGGTTTTCAATTGAAAACCGCCTGGAATTTGGTGTACTGTACCCACACAGAATAAACATTATACCAGAAGCATCACTCCTTGCATTTTGCTAATGTTTTCGTTTCCGGAATTTTTCAGAATCGCACGCGTCATTCTACGCAATTCTACGCCATCCCGGTGTGTGCAGGAATTACGCACACCAGGATTGCGTGAGCAGGATACAAACTGGATATTAAGCGCCATAATGCTTGCGTGTGCTCGCGTATTTGGCTTGTGTCAGGTGGCGTCACACTCTCAAAAAATTTCGAACGGCAAATGCAAAGAGTGAGGCTTCTGGTGAAATGTCTATTCTGTGGTACTTATCTCGACTGTCCAACCTGGGGCAAGTTTGCCAAAGAAGATTTTAAATGCAATGCATGCTAATTTTTAGATTAGTATGATTGATACATATTTATAGCTTGTAAAGTTCAGCTCTTTGTTTATTTTTTTGATTTAGTATCCTCAAATCTACATTGAAAAGAACTGGCCAATCAGGGTGAGTGGAACAATTAATGCAACAAGTATATAGTTTTCCTATTTGTATAATAATTTATTCCACGGTATTTAGCTGATATTTTCCTTTTCGTTTCATTTATTATAAGATGTGCTTCTTACTGGTAGTAATTTTCGAAGCCGTTATATATTTTTTAACAAATTCTTTTGCTAAATAATGTCGTTTAATGTCAATTTCTGCAGAGCGTTGCTGTTGACGAATCAGGGATGTATTTTGCAATCGCGGGTCGGATGGGGGTTGCGCATTATTCTTTACTTAGCAGAAGATGGAAGTTATTTGGGAATGAATCACAGGTAAAAAATTAGTTTGAAAAAACCATTATGTTTGGAGGAAGCATTATAGCAATGTTTACTAACAATTGCACGTACAATCAGAAAAGAAACTGCGTTATAATTCCTGAGCGTTCTCAGGGACAAAAATTACTTTACAACATTTCCATCCAGGAGCAAAGTATTTATTGTCGCGGTGGACTTCTTTGGTGGAACGAATTCTTAGTGATAGCTTGTTACAACATGCATTCCGGTAGTGACCAGGTGAGGATATAGCACTCCACAAGACATTTTGGCACTCGAGAAAACTTCGGAATTGACAATTTCATACTTGCGTTTGACGACTTGAACCCCATTGCACATCCTCTGCCTGCCAGAGTCAGATCCTGGTACACGTGTTTGCGCCTGTGTATACGAGACAGGTCACTGACCTCCAATATGAAAGGAATACTGTATATGTGGGACTGTTATTTCATGCATTACATTTTACCGGTAATTTGTACCATGAGACAACCAACCATCTACCAACATATATATTGTATTTTTAGATACGCTTTTATCCACGTCTATCCAATTTGGACAATGCTTTTGCCAGTGAAATAAACCTAACATGCTCGCCTTTTCTGATCAACATCTTAGACAATATCTTGTTGGTTTACTGTTCTGATTGTAAACTAACGTTTTATTGCTTGGATAAATTAGCTGAGGGTGAATCAGGTGTGGTTGTTGTTTTATTCTTATTAGCGATATCCAGCCAATCAAATACTATAAATCTGTATCACATTAACCAATCACTGGCGCAATAGATATTGCAGTGAATCAAATCATATATGTGTTATTAAGTTTAGAGATGAAATTGACAAAATTGAACTGTGTAAAATTTGATTACTTTGTATTTATCTTCATGTGTATTTTATTTTTTAGATCACATTCAGATATCACGCATGCAAGATGTTTCATTAGTTCCTCACGTACCTCATCCACTATCTGTGATTGAAATTACTTTAAGCATGGCATGCTTCGAACAAGGTACAGTGTGATCTTGTGAAAGTCACTCAACTCTAAACACGCGTTACAAGATTGATTTTAGTGCAGTATTCTTAGTTTCTGCATGCTAGTTTTTGCATGGACATGCATTCACCTGCAAAGAAAACGTACCTGTGAATAGTATGCACAGAAGAAAGTTTAAAGCATTCTTAACACAGGAGGACAAAATAGAAACCTCTATTAGAAATGCATGGTATCTACGTATGGTCATACGACATTAAATAATTAATGCACCGTAAATATTATACTTATTCGTTCTCTCGAAGGTTGTGTCAGCTCCAGTATAAGCAGAGTTGAGTCATTGTTAGTGAATATTGGTGGGAAATTGATGATGCTCCAAAGACTTCATGAAAAAGAGAAGCGAAAAAAGGTAGCAACATAATATTGGTCTATGAGTCTTGCGTGTGTTATAAATGCATCTGCGTGTAATGATCTGAATGACCTACAACATCAACCTCTCGATCGGTCGCCTGTTGTGTATGTACATGAATGTGGTATATATGTTTTTATTCTTCATGCAGATGCAATTTTCAGCACCAGTCGTTCTTGCTTCGTGTGTTGAAGGAATATGGTCATCATTGAAAACGTCTTCAACTGACAAACAACATTTAGTCGAAGCGTTATGGTTAAACTGTGGTGTTTCTGGAATGAAAGTAAGTTTGTAATTCTGTCTATATCCCAGACCAATCCTTAGCCTAATGCATGCATGGTTGCATCTCAAAGCCGAGATTACTGTCTTTGTCATATGAATGAGTATAGTCGTGGATTGCATGCATGGTAAATAAATTTAATACCCTTTTCCATTTAGGTTTGGCTTCCATTGTTTCCTGGGGACGATGAAAAACCTCCGAACTTTCTATCGAAGAGAATTATGCTTCCAATACAAATGTCACTTTGCCCACTTGGTATGTTGAGTTAACTCTTTCATGCATGCACTCTATAATTTCTGTTATCACCTTGCCTTGGCTATACTAGCACTAGCAACATTATTTTAGTTGTTTTATCGAAAGAAGCACTTGTTGTTGGGGCTGCGTCGGAACCTGTGCATTTGAATCTTTCATCTAATCTTCCAATTTCTCCGGAAGAACCATTTCCTTTGTATGCACTGGAAAGACCGGTAAACTACATAATACTGTGTTGCGTTCTAATATATTTTTCATTGAGAAAATGGGGTGAATTTGGTGTTACCGCATATGTTTTCTTTTTTGCTTGTTTAGGCTCAAGTCTACCTTCACCATCTTTTACGCCAGCTACTTCGAAGAAAGTAAGTTGTAATTTCTTTCTATCAAGAAAATATATCAATAAAAAAAATAAATATACAACACGGAACATTGCTTAAGTGTTTATGTTATTAGGGAAATTTAACGAAATTACAGAGGAAATGAAAAACATTTTAGCAAATGTAATGGATTAAATATTGGCAAATGTATCTGTTTAAACTTTAAAGTGTGGTCTCTGACAAACCTGCTGTGCGATTCTTTTGTATAGTCTTGGTATTCATGCACTACGGATTGCTCGGAGTTGCAGTGAACTTCTATATTTTCCTCATGTGCTTGAATTGATGCTTCATGAAATACTCGAAGAAGAAGCCACAGCATCAGAGCCCTTGCCAGGTGATTTACGAAGGCAGTTAAATCAATGAACAAGCTGTAGAAACACTGTTAACTGTATAACTTCCTTTTAAACGTACACGTTCAAAAGTTGACCATGATAAACTTTAAATTGTACTTCCTTAAGATGCGATGCTTCCAAGAATCGTGGCATTTATTCAGGAATTCCCAGAATACTTACAAACCGTGGTACATTGTGCCCGGAAAACCGAAGTAGCGTTATGGAGTTATCTTTTCGCTGCCGTCGGAAATCCACGAAATCTGTTTGAGGTTAGACTGCAAGGACAAACAAACATGTCAGGAATGTTTATTAAACAAATGTCGAACTGGACGTTTAAAAAGATATTGCCTTCTTTTTAATAATTCGCCGGCCCTAAAAGGCTGATAGATAGCCTTTATTTTTCTCACCAAGTTGCCTAGTTTTACCTATAGAAGATCTTAATAGTGCGCTTAGGTTGGTTTCGCGCAGGTGATGCGATGGGAAATTTATAGTTTTCTTTCTTGCCTGTTTCTAATAGAAATGTCTTGAAGATGGATACCTTGAAACAGCTGCTTCATACCTAATCATTCTACAGAATCTGGAAACGCCTGAAGTCAGCAAACAGGTTTCGTAAGATATGTGTGCTAAGAGATATGTTGTCTTAAAAAGATTTGCATACTGAAAAAAATACTTGTGTATACTCTTTATTCCAGCTTGCGACAATTCTGCTTGAGGCTACTTTATCCAGTGATAAGTACGAGGTAAAACCCTTTCGGTTTTAGGCAAAGAATTTTGCTGAAAAAATCCAAAGCTTAAATTTAAGTATTTTAATTTCACCAAACTTGATACAATAACCTCTTTCCTCTAAAATGAGACTAATCCTCATTGTGTCAACTTATTAGATTGCAAGAGACCTTGTTCGTTTTCTTGGCTCCATAAAAGTGAGTGATTTTGACTCCCCACCGCAGAGCCCGTGTATCAAGACACTTGTAATGTCGTCTGCTCTGCCTTCTCTTGTGGACGACGAAGAAGATGACCTCACCCCTCTTCCCCAAGGGATTCAATCACATTCACAGTCTGGGAGTAGCAGGATGAGTCCAAGGCCACCATTAACCCGCATCAGCTCCTCAGATAAACTTCAAAACATTAGACCGTATGAAAAATCAGCAAGTCGAGGTCGTCATACATCTGAGGATAGATCCTTAACGGGAAAAGGTTCTGTATCAGGAAGGAAATGGGACTCTCAAGAACATATAGAAGGTCCTGGTGGATCCCAGCATATTGTGTTCAGGTTAGGGTATGACCCTTGTGTTATCCCATATCGTCGTTTCTCTGAAATGTCTTCTATAATAAGCATAACGACCATATTTTTTGCACTACAGAAACCGCTATATGGAATATATTTATTCCATGCATGGCCGCGGTTGTACAAGAGATGGCTAAATTTTGGTACCTAGTTGAACAGATTCAATGAAAATTTTTATCGTTTGATGCTTCTTCAGATACGCAAGAGAAGATGCCCCTGAGGGATTTTTCTTGGATACCATTCTGAACCGCCATTCCAGAAAGTTGTTATCAAGTAACAGACTAAAAGATCTTGGTCGCTTTTCAGCTTATCTTGATTTTAATCTCAGAGAGTGGCTTCGGAAGGAAAGGTATTTGCCCTAATCTCTCGTGGTTTTATGTTTTTATTTATTTTTGTTTGAAAGTGTGTATTTGATAACTTTGAGACGATATGAATATAAGATACGCCGTTATATTCTCAAGAGAGTTTCGTAGTATGCCTTTCACCACCGATAACGTCCGTTATCCGTGTGAAATCCTCAGATATTACATTTGCATGTACTTAAGAATTGCGTTAAAACTTGACGTAAAATGATTTAAAAAGTTCACCATCGTCGCCTTCTGAAAGACAATCTTCAATGCTAATGGCCTTGTAATCCATGTATCCCTCAACCCCTCCTATATGATGTAATCGTCCTTAATGTATTATATTTCAGTGATCTGTCTTAATAATTTATTGTAGAGATCGAGCCGCAATAGTTAACGATTTTATCGAAGCATTTCTCAGTATTCATCGTCAGTTCGATTGGCCATTCCCTTCACGAACAACGGTGAATGCTATTACCACAGGTGCGTTATAACTCAGCCTACTTGTTGTGTGCAACTGCTTTCATTGTTGCTAAGGCGAGCTGTGCTAGCTAAGGCCAGCCGATATTGTTATTTAAGCCCCGTTTACACTACACTCAATTTATTGGGCACGGTCAAAATTGGCACCCTTATTAGTGTTCAGGCTACCAAAACAATGACCGGGCAAGGATGAAATTGGTACGGTTACCTAAATTGTGGTGTGTATGCTTCATTGGTAGTTTTTCTGTATATTAATATTTTGACTTATGGCTTTTTACTAAGAATCCTTGTCGCTACGAACCAGTTTTCTCTCCTCCTCTGGTAACCGGTTGATTTGGGAAAATCATGATAACACAGTCCCGAACAATTCTCCAAACATCGAAGATATACAAACAGGTATTGGTTGATCTCATGCATTATGCAAATTAATCAGTGGTTTCAGTGGGAATCATGTGATTATGCCGAGTACTTGACTGGTCATTGTCTTTTAGATAATTCGATGCTACTCTTTATATTTCCAGCTCTTTCCGAGGTTGAGTTAAAGGGAGTACAAGTCGAGCAGTCTGAAGCGAGCTCAGTTTCATTCTCACTAGACGATGACCCAGAAGGCTTGGAGGACAGTACATGGAGTTATGATACAAACATAAAGGATTTAGATGATTTTGCTGGTCAAGTTCCAGGACCCAGGCAAGCAGATAGAGAAATAAGGTCAGTGATGTTTTCTTTTTATGATAGAATTTATGATTACCGACTTTAAAGGTTTTTCACGTGTATAAAT
Organism: Dendronephthya gigantea; assembly: GCF_004324835.1. Taxonomy (NCBI): domain Eukaryota; kingdom Metazoa; phylum Cnidaria; class Anthozoa; order Malacalcyonacea; family Nephtheidae; genus Dendronephthya; species Dendronephthya gigantea. The sequence goes on along the minus strand of NW_021163010.1, from coordinate 2,981,915 downwards.
CCTGGTATATACTACTAGCTATGTAAGTTTGTTTACTTAGGTTTCTGCTGCAAGCGATGTCAGACTCGTATTGTTTCGACTGGTCTCTGTTGTTGTCACTTGCCTTACGAGACGCACCTTTGGTTAATCAAGTCATAGAGGATATCTTGCTTTTGGGTATGGATGAACTTGCTTTAGAGAACTTCATTCGACTTCGTGATGGTATTAAAACCTTGGAAAATTGGGCCAATCACGAATGGTAAGAGTTTCAATATGAGATAACCTCCGCCCCCATGCAACATATATGTACAGCTCTTCCGTGACGAGTTAATGTAACCTAATGATGAGGGTGTTGAAGATTTTTTGTCGTCGATTATAATTATATTTATATAGTTATACGTTATTATACTGCATTAGAAATCTGGTGATTGAAAGTAAAAGTGCCCAGCGTGATATTTATTTTCTGTAAAACTTCCTTTTCACTGTGAAAACATCGTGAAAAGATAAGCATTTTGGCGCTCTCGTCCGTGTCATGAGTGATTTGAGATGGCTGTAGCGTCTTCATATTAATATAAGAAATAGTTTGACTGATTAGATCGAAAGTGCTATTAAAAACTCAGATCTTTGATATATCACCATGTAGCAGACTAAGTGTACAAAATCAAATAATCATATGCAAGCAAAGGCATTTTACGGTTTTCTTAAGTCATGAAATATAACTTTTCATGTAGGTCACTTTACCCTCACTAGTTTTTAAAAGATAAAACTATGCCGTAATTCGTAAAGGTTGTCCTACGATAAACGTGAAGCGTAGAATTCGAATCGCTATTCTACCCTTCGCCGGTGCAACTTTCAGTCTATGAAAAATTGCCATCCATTGTCCGCAGTGGCGTAGCCAGCCTGACGATTTCCCGCTATGCTAATATTTTGGTGTTCATTGACTATGAAAACAATGAATTTCTAAAGAAATGAATAATGATAATAATGTAAAATTTGCATAGCATGACTAATTCGTCAGGCTGGCTACGCCACTGATTGTCCGGGATAATCACTTCTAGGATTGTGTAATTTACTTATTTCAATACCCAAAACAGTGACGCTTCGTTGACTAAATAATCGGATAAGCGGGACCTGACGTTTCGAGGGTATACTGTACATATACAATGAATTATTGCAGTCTGGGTTACAGTGCCTTCTTTGGTCAGTTCAAAACTCAATGGCAAGCATTATCTGAAGCCATCAGTACAGTTGCAACGCGTTTAGCAGAAAATCAAATGACAAGTCGAAATGTTGAACAACAGGAAAATATTGACGAAGGAACGATTTTCAATGAAATGAACGAAGTGACTGATGAAGATAAAGTAGAATCTAGTGATCCTTATGACTGCGTTGTCTCGTAGTATATATATACATGTGAATATACTACATTTGCGACGAATTCTCTACGTTACAGTACATTGACACCAATGTATGCGCAGTCAGAGGCCAGGTATTATAATGAAAAAATGTTTATGGAACATCTCACGCATTTAGGCAAACAAACGACTGACGACTAGTACTGGTTTAGGTTACATCAACCAACATATTTTTGAGAAGGTGAAATATATGCAGGAAGAGCTAGCAATTCAAATTAGTACAGAGTATTTATGTTTATGTATTTATTAATGCTTTCGTCGAGAGTATTATCGCGAGAATTTGAATTTCTCTGATTGAGTTGTTCAAACGGTGAGATTCTCGGGGAATCAAACGAATCGACCGCGTTTCTAAAATAGCCCTTGACCTAGCTTGAATTTGATTTCTGCATGGATAAATGACTTTGACTGGGTTTAGAACGGGTTGGAAAGTAATCTGGCCAACGTCTCACTAAAGTGCGTTTACACCACGAAAATCTAGCTCAAAGCTTGGCCTAGACCTAGCCTAGGCTCGTTGTGTAAACACACACGGGTAATGTTCCATGCAGTATACCAAAATAACCAGAGGGAATACAGCCATTCAAATAATCAAATTACCACAAGTGCGGTTCCCTTCAACATAACGACCTGATTCAATGTTTAATTGCTGCGTGGCGGTAATCATTCAACCTCGTTAAGCCTTGTTGTGTGGTCATTCATGCATGAAGCTGCTTTTTTGTCGTTTTTTTGCCTCGTTGATCATAGGCATAGCCATAGATATATCCACTGGTTTTGTATATAGCCAATATAAAACATCTAAGAATGCGCTATATCAGAATATGCTTTGAAACATAACACGAGCTAAGACTGTAAATGTACCATGTACGATGACCGAAAAAAGGTCAAAAACCTTAACTTTGCAGTCTTTGCTCTGTTTCAAAGCATACATTGCATTCTCAGGATGTCTTGCTTATCTGGAGTTTGTTTTTTAACTTATTTTTTAAAATTGCCTGCTGATAATATTGACTTTTTCGTTGACTTTTTTACAGCGACAATGATTAATACACATAAAAAATAGGCTTATCAAAGTCACACACACATTTCGAGCAAATCTATATGATCCAAATAACTCATCTTGCAATTGAGAGTTTTATAAAAGGCAATGAGGCCTCCGGTTCGTGGCGCAAACCGCGGCGAAGACTCGTCTGAAATGTAAACCCGTTTGTGCGACATGTCAACACTTCACCTAAATGAACTCGTTAACTTTCGACGCCTTGCTAATTCTCTGCCTTCCTCCAATTTCTACACGGAAGCACAACGTCACTATCGTCAAATGGATCGATTTTAGTCTTCAGATAAGTTTGCCGTATTTACTGGAGCGTTGTCTGTGTGGTCGCCTCGCTTGCTATATATAGTTTATATGGTGACCACTGTATGCATGCATGGTGCTATGAAATATGGAAGATAAATAAACCTCCCGCTTCCAGCGCATCGAAATCCAACTGGGTGAAAATTTTCTCTGCATGTTTAATGTCTCTACTGACGATCCTCTATCTCATAGCAATTAGCTTGCACTTGGAAAGCATAGACTATCGCCATGCCATGCAGTTTCTGCACGATTGAGCAGTTGCAGTGTTTTAAGAAGTTTTTGAACGTTTTTTGCTGAAAAACTGTTTTGAATAGCAGATTCTCAGACAGATATCGATATATTAATTAATAACAGATCGCGCATCCAAAATATCTTTCGAAACTTGTTTTCTACTTTGCTGATAGAATGTTCGCTTCCCGCTCACCTTAATTATGTATGGTAAATGTTTCTCTTCCTTATAAACGATGCCTTTATTATAAAGCTACTATATAACAATGGAACTATAAAAGTAGGAAATCGCAAATATCTGTTTATCTATTTATCATGTTCGCAGGTTGCTGTGAAAATATGGAGAATTTCGTAAATCGAAATTGAATAGCATGCAGAATTTGAAACAATTAAAAATGGTAAAACAATAATAAACATATTTAACCTTTTGTTTTGAATATTTTCTACTTATATAGACTGCATCAGCCATCACGTGTCCAATTTCGTGACGGTTTTCTGGCTAGATATGACGCTGTCAGCACCTGCGTGCATCGGGGCGATAAGGGGTGTGAAGTGTGCACGAATTATGCCTTAAATGGTTTCACAGATTCAATACAACGTCACTTCATCCCGGCGGGCCAATCGTAAGGATCATACCAGAAAAAAGAAGAAGCAAGGTTAGTTGAATTATATATTAAAAACCCGAAGTCTAAACGAGTTTTGTCTATAATTTGATATATGAATTTGATAAAGTTTGATATATATGAATTTGATATCGGTCATGTGTTTGATGATACTATAAACTAAGAAATGCATGGCGAAAATGGACTAAATTATCGCTACGTGTACTGTGGCAGCTTGCCATTGGCTTAGTTATAACCATGCAAAATATAGCAAATGTATAGGATTGCATTCCAGTATTTTAAAAAGATTACGAAAAGGTTGTTAGAACCTTGAATGTTTGTTCCTACCCTGGTTATGCAGCGGAACACCTACTCAAGGACATCATCATACTGTTACAGACGTGTGCGTTGAAATTGGTGAACGTATAAAGGAGAGTTCTAAAGGAGCATCCACAAGTGTTCAAGAGGTAAAATGATATACGCATACATGACTTCTATCATCCATGCATTCATATAAAAGTAACTGCCCAAACTATACATTCGCCATCCGTGAACGTCCACACAAATTGTAAACTAAAAAGAAAACAACCTTTCGCAGAGCTTTCAGGCATGCTTTCTCGTGCACGAGACAACATTTGGCTACAGAGTAGGAATAGGCGTGATTGGCACTTGAAATTCGTCACTAAACGAGCTTTCCTTCTGTTGATTTTCTGGCGCCTGCGCGGTTCAAATTATGCTAATTACAGCCTAAAGTGAACATGATTTTGTTGACAAAAACACTTGTTGCAATTTTTTCCGTCGTTCAAATGCCTCCGAGTGTAAGTACGAAGCTGTGAACGGTTGTGAAAAATATCTATAAATCAAGATTTGAAACCACTGGGTATATTATTTATTGGCATGTTAATCTGTATCAAACTAATAGCATATGCTATACATATACGCTTTAGTGATGTTGCAATAACTTATGAAATCTACTTAATAATAAATAGTATGATATGTCTAGAGATACTGCATGCATGCCAGCATTGTGATAGATGTCGGCTGCAATATTCATATAATAAATTTTAGGGTATAACAACGGTTTGCAAGCGAACTTATGCAGCCTAGGGATAGTGAAGCAGGGCGGAGTATTTTCGTAGCTTGGAGTTTCGATGCCATATTTCTAATTATTTTAATTCCTCCCTGTCACTCAAATTTGATTTTGCTTACATCATTATAAGAATATTATTTTTCTTCCCACGTTATTGTCAGAATGTCAACACATATCGACATATATCTTGTTCGAACATTAATTAAACATAAAACTTTTAACGAAGCCATAAAAATAGTTGTTTTTTGATCACGATTCTATTGCAGCTGACGTGATAATATCAAACAGGAAAAAATTAACACGCAATTACTACACGAAGAAAAGGATAAAAAAAGTTTATGCCGTGTAGAGTACTTTTTTCAAATTGAAATCTAAAAAATTTTAAAAACCTCTTTTCTCTGGCTACGCTAAACGAATTAGTTTGCACTCTTTCATTCGATCACTGTCGGATTTGATCGTTTATACTCCTCATAATTCGATATTTCATGTTATGATTTAAACCTTACAATAGCAAACGATCTTTGAGAGTATCACATCACACTCCGGGATTCAGTAAATTCTCTGCTTACTGACTAGATATCGCTTTGCCATCTCCATCAATAAAAAGTAATAGCGATAGCGACCAAGTAGGGATACATACTATTACATAGGCATTAACCGTCAGATACGACCATCTTCATAATACCATTTTCCTGTCAATTAACAATAAAACACGACAAATATGGTCGGCGCATAGACCTCATTATGCGGTGTTTATACTTTAGAACAATTAAAAAATTAGTTTTGGAGAAATTGAAAGTTATTCTTGACAAGTAGCATAGGAAAAAATAGTGGATCTGCTCTCCGCCGTTTTTTGGATATTAAAAAAAAGATACAAGGTTCAGTTCATCAGATGAATAAAAGTGACCATGTCTATACTCGTATAATTAACTACCCTACATGTCATGCAGTGTAATTTGTCGCTATATGCATGTTACTTTTACCATATGTGTGCGCATTGTGTACATGTTGTGTGCATTAATGTAAAACAATTCATTTCAATCAACACTTTATTTTTCGGCAAAGCATTTTCAGCATTATGAAACTCCGAAATAAATTTAAATCCCATATCCTTATAGATTTTTAAAGATCAAACGCGCGGTTTCAGTCTAAACTATTAGCACACGTGCATGCATGGATATCATTTGTCATTCCCACTCCCACAAGCAGTCCTGAGATACATTAATTGCTGTACCAGCTGGTAGTGGTGCGTGTCACCGACAGAATACACATTTCCCAACAGGAGTGTGGTATGACACTTGCGTCATGTAAACCTGTTATACCTTCCTCATAGGCGCATTACTTTTTCCATGCCGGCAATTCTCACTGATAGAGCAGCTGGAAGAATTTGCAGACGTATCTCACTGACGTATTGCCAATGTTATTCTTTAAATGTTCTTGCATGTGCACCCCTTTGACCACTTTTCTCTTAGCTTAATCCGGAGAACTGCTCTCAAAAAATCTAGGCTGCGGTCAGTCTCTTAATGATATGCATGTTTTCTAAGAGGCATACGTGCATGGCACTACACTGCAAAAGGAAAAGCGGATTGGTTAGTATTTACGCTCGCCATTTTTTCATTTTCGCTGTTTGTATGCCCAGCAGGGAAAAATTAAATTCTCTGTGTCATGCAGAGAATCATGCCATGAGAATGTTAAATTCGTTATTCCGTGAATCTGCATGTAATAATGATATTTCAATTCCCCTAGTGAGAACTCTGTCGCCAAAAAATGACTGTTAAACGGTCGGGTATCATTCGGGTGTGTCTTTAGAAAATTTCCATTTTCATGCAACGGCTTGGCTGAATAGGCTTTAAATAGACTCCGGTTACCAGGTTGCTATTCGAGTGCATCAAATTTAAAGCCATAAAGATTGTTGTTGTTAGAGCTCAACTAAACATATCAAATCTGTCAGATCAATAAGCATTTGCTACTTTACCATTTTTTTATCGCGTGTAATTGGGACCATGCATGATATATTCCAATATCGTGAGTAATTAATAATCCATCGACATCGTCTCGTTCGTGTTTTCAGTTCAAGAGCCAACACATTAGTGCTGCATACCAGCGCTACGCTTACAAAAACAAAAATAATCTCGCAAAGTGGGAGCACAGACAACAGGTTTCAAAATCCAGTCGCCTGTGCGGAGTTTGTCAATAATAAATATATTTGGTTCTGACGAACCACGCCCGTATCGCACAAAGGAGAACAATACGTATGCGAACCATAAGTAACGGATCGAGTTTAGTCAATGAGAAATGATTAATGAGTGCATTGGACTCATAGTTACGATGAAGAATTTAAACTTCGCGTTTTTATTTAAAATTTCCCGTCAACAACACTTGCGGTTTATTTTCTTTCCGTTTAAAAACAACACATCAAAAATATACTTATGGAACCCCCACGGATCACGACACAGATATATCTATATTAAATTAACGTTTTTGATCCTAAAAACAAGTTTCCTATATAAGTATATTCTCTCGATTGTGGCTTGCAATGTTTATACAAGATTTTTCAGTTCGCAGTCTAAATTGATTATAGATCGAAGGGCTACGTTTCGACCCCGATATAAGTTTCCCAACCGTTTTGACTATGTTAATTTCCGTATAAATGTCGGTTCCGAAACTTTAGACGATCAACTCGAATTCACTTCGCCTCCAGCATTAGTTTACCAAGTTGACCAACCACGATGAAACAATTTCCTTTTAATAGTTCAACATTCGTTCAAAATACCAAGTATTTGCATTTTGCACTTTTTGGCAAACCTAATGTTACATTAGTATCACAGTTACTCATATAAGATCATGCATACAGACTGTTGACTAAAAATTTTACTGTTCGACGAGAAACAGCCACACGCATGCGTCGGCTTGTGTATTTTTCGATTTCAATCAAACTAAAAATTCATCGTTCTTTTTCCTAGTTGCTGATAAAAATAACAGATTAGTAGCATGGAGACTAAAAAAATAAAGCAAACTCGCGCTCTCAACAAATCTAGAACATGACGGGATACCACAACAGGATATGGCAGAGCGCACTTCGATGCCAGACGATATGGTATCTTAACTATTTCCTCCGCGGAGCCCTCCCCAATAATTTTCGCAAAAATGAACAAATTAATAATTACCCAGCAGGTTTCTTCTAGCTACATATCTAATCACGTAAAAAAATTGCGAATTCCGTTCAGCCTCAGGGGCCCATGCTTCCCCTCCCCCCCAAAAATAGAAAAATTTATAATTTTATGGAAAATCCCCCCTCTCAGATAGATCTCCGAAAGAGGTAAACATCTAAATACTAAAAAGATATTTGCTCGTTATCAATGAGTTACGAGGTACAAACTAAACGTTGTTTTTGTCAAATCTAATATCTTGAATTTATGACTTCATGCAATGTATCCTCTTAAGACGCATATTCTTTGGGGCCTCCCGCTCCATGTCATCTTTCCAGTTAAGATCATTAAATGCTAACCATTCGTTTGTATTTTTTCACAGTTACTGAACAAAATAAAATGGATGTGAGAATAACTGTTGCCTTATTTTTGCTTGGCGGTATTCTTGAAGCTGCTGGTAAACAATATTTTGAATTATAAATAGGTGTACGCTCCCTGAGGTATTGCACGAGGTGAATCAGACAAGTAAAGATTTTTCGCGCTTGTTAGCCATCCAGCCGATGGCTGCATGATGCGAGATCAGGCTGACAGCCGAGCAGACAGGCATGAGCTCGAGTTATTTTCAATGATGTTTGTCTGAGGAAACCTCGCAATGTATTGAAAAATGAAAACAACATTTTGTCCTTATATTATAAGTACATTATCTTTTTATAATTGTGTAGGTAAATGTAACACACCAATGGAAGTTGCTGTTGTGATTGATGCCTCTGATACTTTATCCCCCAGGAATATACCTGAAGTAAAAAGCTTTCTAAAAAGACTGGCAGCAACATTTAAGGTGGCACCACATGCATCTCACATGTCAGTAATTTTGGCAGGGGCTCGCGTTAATGTCGCTATAGATTTATTAAAGATCGGTGCAAGTGTGAGGACATTTTCTAATGCTGTCGATACGTCTATAAAAGCGTTAGGAGGGGATTCGAGTTTAGATAGAGGACTAAGTTTAGTGAAGGATGAGGTCTTCACAGTTAAAAATGGTGCACGGAACTTTCTACCACTGATTGTGGTGGTTTTGACCAACGGACGGCAGAAAGACAGTGGAGTCTTAGAAGACAAAGCTAAGGAGCTTCTTGATATGAATGTTCACGTCTCTGTTGTTGGCGTGGGGGATGACATCTCACGTGATGAACTTAAGCTGATGGTCAGAAATGAAAGTGAATATCTTTATCAGGTTGAATCCTTTAAAGATTTGGATGCCTTAGCTGTAGATGTCGGGAAAGACATTTGTAATATAGACCATCTTGGTAAGAAGATTGCGGTATACATGTTTTATATTTTCATAAAACAATCACGATTAATGATACAGTGAATCGCATTTTTTTTGTCCCCCTCACATTGTTCTTGACTTTGGCAAATGTTTCAGTTATATTATTCTGATAAATTATCTGGATGAAAACCACGTGCAGGAAAAATTGCGGAGGATAGCTTTGCCTATATACCCCTTTCCACGAAGCAGGGGATTTGTCTCATTCGGCCATGATTGTCGCCCTCAGAATCAATTTTAGAGAAAATATCGAAGAAATAAAAAGAGTCATGTTTCTGTTTTTATCTCTAAATAGGTTCTCTCGCTATTTGTCAATCTACATTGGATATTGGTTTTATTGTTGATTCCTCTGGAAGTATAAACCATGCAGGATACCTGAATATAAAAAATTTTATGAAAAGTATTGCAGTATACATGGGATTCAAACCTGGCTTGACGCACATTGGAGTGGTATTGTATAGTAAAAAAGCAGAATTACATACGGGTTTCGCTAAGCATTCGAACGTCAGAAGACTATTTCAAATGCTGTGGAAAATTCCTCATCATAAGGACGTAACCCGCATTGACCTAGGACTTCATGTTGCCAATACCGAACTGTTTACTACGAAAGCCGGTATGCGAAAGAATGCGAAGAAAATAGCGATTTTGTTTACGGATGGAGAACAGACAACCCAAGGTGTCACTGATTTAATACCACTCCGTGAAGCATCGAACAGACTGAGAGAACGAGGTATTATCGTATACGCTGTCGGTATTGGAGATTCAGTTAAAAGAAAACAACTTTTGGATATCGCTGGTGACGAGGGGCATGTAATAGAGTTAAGCTCGTTCAGTGAATTACAAGAAAGTGCAGCTAAAATTGCAGCATCAACCTGCCAAGCCGCAGGTAATAAAAATTTTTCTGAAGTTCAGACTTCTCATTGTCTGTTGTTTTTAGGAAAAGCTTATTTTTATTTTGATTACAAATTCTCTACGACACCACATTTATGATAATGAACTTTTTTAAAGAGGACCACTCGAAAATTTTCTATATCTTTATATATCACCTGTATACATTTGCATAAAATATTTTCATTGTTTATCGATTTCTTGATCTTTTAACTTATTAGATCCACCCGTGATTAACTTTACTCAATCCGTCTACGAGACGAGTGAAGACAAGAAAGCAGTTGTTAGTATAATTGTCACAAAGAATAGAGTGATTGCTCCAATCACCGTAAGGTAAAGTATCAGTTATTTTGACACTTCGAAGTAACAGTGTCAACTGTCAAACCATGCTTTGTATTATTGTGTATTGCGCTAATTGTTAGTTTGTACGCTTCACGAGTGTACTTTGTTCAGCTAGATTGTACTGGTAATTTTTGCACTGGTAAGGAGAACCCGATAAATGGTGCATATGGTGCTAGTGGCTGATAGCTCCCAGCACATCGGCTCCCACCAGTTCGACGTCTAAAACAGGCCTTGCATAATAATCGTTACATTTAGAACTGTATAGTTTGCTACACTGGAAAGTGTAGTGCAATTATGATTATCCAAACAAATGAAAACGTAATTTTTCATTTTCGTAGCATTCATCCAAGCCCAGTTACAGCCGACAGTAGTGATTTTCTTGCCATCGTTCAGAATGTGACATTCCAACCAGGCGAAACGCAAAAAACAATTGCCTTTGACCTCGTGAACGACCGTCGTGTTGAAGCTGAAGAGAGTTTTTTCGTATCATTATCGTCGGTTTCACGAGCGATATTAGGAGAACCGTCATCAGTGAACATCATTGATGATGACGGTAAATACCAAGCTTTTGTGTTCATCACGCATGCGTTATATACAATGATAGATTGATTTAGATATCGTCCTGCAAATATTTCGAAACTCTTCGTGCCCCTGGTTCATCGTTTATTAATATTAATATCAATTTCCAGTTCAACTAAGAATGAGTAGTTCCAAAAAAACCTGTGGTTCCTAAGTCGCTATTTCTATGAATGTTTTTTTTCCTTTCTATTCATATTAAGAAGCAAATTTCAATATGTTTTTAAAAACATTTTTGCAGTCGTCCTTAATTTCACTCAACGTGTTTACACCGTGAAGGAAAATGAAAGAAAGGCAAAAGTTGGAATTTATGTATCAGACGGTGCTGTATCCAAACCATTGACTGTACGGTAAGAAATGGCAGATAACATAAAATAGAAATTATTACAGCATGATCAATACCTATATAATGCTCTAAGTCGATTGCTTGTTTGTTTGAATGGTATAGTTTATTGATCGTAATATATATTGTATATTCAGGGTAACTCCACAATCAGATACGGCTGACAGACAAGATTTTGACTATGCTACAAAAGACGTTACATTCCAACCAGGGGAAACCAAGACTAAATTTGTTGAAATTGGTCTGGATGATGATCGTAATGTTGAACCATCAGAGAGATTTACTCTTTCTCTCTCATCAAAATCACGCGCAGTTCTTGGGAGGCCTTCATCTGTGATAATCCAAGATGATGACGGTAATTAATTTGTTCTCAGTTTAAATTTACAATTTTTAGTGAAACAGGTAGTATTCGTTCTACCAAAGGCCATTCGTTCTACCAGGGGCAAAGCCAGCCTGAAAAAGGGAGGTCCAACTGTCAAATACGCAAGTCACATGGTGGTTAATATACCTTCCCAAAAGATTTTCCTGATTATCAGTCTGAAAATTAGCCTGAGCGAACAGTGAAGCCAAGGCCACCTAGATCCCCTCCCCCCCATGGGCACGTCGTTGCTTAATTGTCTCACCTTTTTCTTTTTTTATTTTTAGTTGTCATAAATTTTACTCGGCCCTCATACAGCGCAAGAGAGAGTGAAGAAAAAGTTAAAATAGGTGTTTTAGTGACCAATGGTTACGTCTCTGACGTGGTGACAATAAGGTATACATTAAAGATTTTTCAAAAAGTATATTTTTAATCGCTACTTTGAACAACTGCAGAAGAGCTGGCTGCTACTGAAAAATGAAAACTGATCATCACGTTTGGGATAGTTACATTGACTTTTGATTTCTGATATATATATATGTATATATTGTGTCGTGTTTGTTTGTGTTGTAATTGCATGATCCTGCCTGTAACTCGACCTGTCAGTCTGGACGTAGTGCTTTTTCTTTGATTTTAGAATAATTCCATTAATAACAAGATTAGATTCCGCTAGTACCGATGATTTTGACGATACTGTCCAAGACGTTACATTTCAACCTGGTGAAAGTGGTCCAAAATTTGTCGAAATTGGCTTGGTTAATGATAACGATGATGAGCCAACAGAACGATTTACTGTTTCTCTCTCGTCAAATTCACGTGCAATTCTAGGAGAACCTACTTCTGTTAACATACAAGATGATGACGGTATGCATGTGTATTAAAGAAACAGATCTAAAATCTTACTAGCTACGCAATCCATTATTAGTTTTCGTTGTCGCTTTCCTGCTGTTTGCTTTTTATTTGCTACAATTAATTTTCATGTTTTTGTTGTTATTTAATTCCTGTTGTTTTTGAAGTATAACATTTTATTTCTCGTCAGTTCCACCTCCTCCAGTCATCAGTTTTACACAGCCTGCATATAATGCGTCAGAAAGTGGTAATGCTGTTGTTGGAATTTTTGTTGAAAGAGAAAAAATCACTGAACCTGTCACTGTAAGGTGTGTGGGTTTGTGCTGAGATGTATTGTAATTGCCTGTAAATAGTCTAATGAAAAACATGAATTTTCAGGATAACTCCAGGGTCAGATACGGCTGATGGAAATGATTTTGATAGGACCGTCAAAGAAATTACTTTTCAACCAGGTGAAACAGGTCCAAAACCGGTTGAAATTATCTTGTTTAATGATAACGATGATGAGCCAACAGAACGATTTACTGTTTCTCTCTCGTCAAATTCACGTGCAATTTTGGGAAAACCTTCCTTTGTTTATATTGAAGATGATGACGGTATGTATTGAAACTTTTTACAACATGTAAATGTCATCTTGTTCTAGTTTTTTGCTTTCACTGTATAATTTTATCTTGTTGTTTTTCTTCTTGTTAATTTGTTTCTGACTACAATTATTTTTTATATTTTTAGTTGTACTTAGTTAATTCCTCTTGTTAGTTATCCTATAATATCACATTTTATTTCTCGTCAGTTCCACCTCCTCCAGTCATCAGTTTTACACAGCCTGCATATAATGCGTCAGAAAGTGGTAATGCTGTTGTTGGAATTTTTGTTGAAAGAGAAAAAATCACTGAACCTGTCACTGTAAGGTGTGTGGGTTTGTGCTGAGATGTATTGTAATTGCCTGTAAATAGTCTAATGAGAAACATGAATTCTTAGGATAACTCCAGGCTCAGATACGGCTGATGGAAATGATTTTGATAGGACCGTCAAAGAAATTACTTTTCGACCAGGTGAAACAGGTCCAAAACCGGTTGAAATTATCTTGTTTAATGATAACGATGATGAGCCAACAGAACGATTTACTGTTTCTCTCTCGTCAAATTCACGTGCATTTTTGGGAGAACCTTCCTTTGTTTATATTGAAGATGATGACGGTATGTATTATAAAGAGGTAGATAATCTATTAGATGCTTTGTTGTAACGGTTGTTGTTATATTTGTTATATTTGATAGAGCTTGTTAGTTGTTACAACATATACATGTGATTTTGTTAGTTTCTGTCCTCAGTGTTTAATTTTTGCTTGTTGCTTTTCTTTTTGTTAGCCCTTTTTTTACCACAAAGGTGTACTTAATAATAATTCCTCTTGTTAGTTGTCCTATAACATAGTCTAAAATTTTATTTCTCGTCAGTTCCACCTCCTCCAGTCATCAGTTTTACACAGCCTGCATATAATGCGTCAGAAAGTGGTAATGCTGTTGTTGGTATTTTTGTTGAAAAAGAAAAAATTACTGAACCTGTTACTGTAAGGTGTGTGGATTTGTGTTGAGATTTTGCGATACAATAGTTTGGCTATAAATATAGTAAATATATTAAACAAAAAACATGAATTTTCAGGATAACTCCAAGGTCAGATACGGCTGGTGGAAATGATTTTGATAGGACTGTCAAAGAAATTACTTTTCAACCAGGTGAAACAGGCCCAAAACCGGTTGAAATTGATTTGTTTAATGACAACGATGATGAGCCAACAGAACGATTTACTGTTTCTCTCTCGTCAAATTCACGTGCAATTTTGGGAAAACCTTCCTTTGTTTATATTGAAGATGATGACGGTATGTATTGAAACTTTTTACAACATGTAAATGTCATCTTGTTCTAGTTTTTTGCTTTCACTGTATAATTTTATCTTGTTGTTTTTCTTCTTGTTAATTTGTTTCCGACTACAATTATTTTTTATATTTTTAGTTGTACTTAGTTAATTCCTCTTGTTAGTTATCCTATAATATCACATTTTATTTCTCGTCAGTTCCACCTCCTCCAGTCATCAGTTTTACACAGCCTGCATATAATGCGTCAGAAAGTGGTAATGCTGTTGTTGGAATTTTTGTTGAAAGAGAAAAAATCACTGAACCTGTCACTGTAAGGTGTGTGGATTTGTGTTGAGATTATGCGATACAATAGTTTGCCTATAAGTATAGTAGATATATTAAACAAAAAGCATGAATTTTCAGGATAACTCCAGGATCAGATACGGCTGGCGAAAATGATTTTGATAGGACCGTCAAAGAAATTACTTTTCGACCAGGTGAAACAGGTCCAAAACCGGTTGAAATTATCTTGTTTAATGATAACGATGATGAGCCAACAGAACGATTTACGGTTTCTCTCTCGTCAAATTCACGTGCAATTTTGGGAGAACCTTCCTTTGTTTATATTGAAGATGATGACGGTATGTTTTATAAAAAGAGAGCTAATCTATTGCTTGGTTGTAACGGTTGTTGTAATATTTGTTAGAGCTTTACAACATGTACATGCATGTGATCTTGTTGATTTCTGTCCTCAGTGTTTAATATTTGTTTGTTGCTTTTCTTGTTGTTGGCCTCTTTTTTACTACAATTATTTTCTATGTTTTAGGTGTACTTAATAATAATTCCTCTTGTTAGTTGTCCTAGCTATAACATAGTCTAAAATTTTATTTTTCGTCAGTTCCACCTCCTCCAGTCATCAGTTTTACACAGCCTGTATATAATGCGTCAGAAAGTGGTAATGCTGTTGTTGGAATTTTTGTTGAAAAAGAAAAAATCACTGAGCCTGTTACTGTAAGGTGTGTGGATTTGTGTTGAGATTTTGCGATACAATAGTTTGCCTATAAATATAGTAGATATATTAAACAAAAAGCATGAATTTTCAGGATAACTCCAGGATCAGATACAGCTGGTGGAAATGATTTTGATAGGACCGTCAAAGAAATTACTTTTCGACCAGGTGAAACAGGTCCAAAACCGGTTGAAATTATCTTGTTTAATGATGACGATGATGAACCAACAGAACGATTTACGGTTTCTCTCTCGTCAAATTCACGTGCAATTTTGGGAGAACCTTCCTTTGTTTATATTGAAGATGATGACGGTATGTTTTATAAAAAGAGAGCTAATCTATTGCTTGGTTGTAACGGTTGTTGTAATATTTGTTAGAGCTTTACAACATGTACATGTGATCTTGTTGATTTCTGTCCTCAGTGTTTAATATTTGTTTGTTGCTTTTCTTGTTGTTGGCCTCTTTTTTACTGCAATTATTTTCTATGTTTTAGGTGTACTTAATAATAATTCCTCTTGTTAGTTGTCCTAGCTATAACATAGTCTAAAATTTTATTTTTCGTCAGTTCCACCTCCTCCAGTCATCAGTTTTACACAGCCTGCATATAATGCGTCAGAAAGTGGTAATGCTGTTGTTGGAATTTTTGTTGAAAAAGAAAAAATCACTGCCTTACTGTAAGGTGTGTGGATTTGTGTTGAGATTTTGCGATACAATAGTTTGCCTATAAATATAGTAGATATATTAAACAAAAAGCATGAATTTTCAGGATAATTCCAGGATCAGATACAGCTGGTGGAAATGATTTTGATAGGACCGTCAAAGAAATTACTTTTCGACCAGGTGAAACAGGTCCAAAACCAGTTGAAATTATCTTGTTTAATGATGACGATGATGAACCAACAGAACGATTTACGGTTTCTCTCTCGTCAAATTCACGTGCAATTTTGGGAGAACCTTCCTTTGTTTATATTGAAGATGATGACGGTATGTATTATAAAGAGAAAGATAATCTATTGAATGCTTTGTTGTAACGGTTGTTGTTATATTTGTTATGTTTGATAGAGCTTTACAACATGTACACGTGATCTTGTTAATTTCTGTCCTCAGTGTTTAATATTTGTTTGTTGCTTTTCTTGTTGTTAGCCTCTTTTTTACTACAATTATTTTCTATGTTTTAGGTGTACTTAATAATAATTCCTCTTGTTAGTTGTCCTATAACATAGTCTAAAACTTTATTTCTCGTCAGTTCCACCTCCTCCAGTCATCAGTTTTACACAGCCTGCATATAATGCGTCAGAAAGTGGTAATGCTGTTGTTGGTATTTTTGTTGAAAAAGAAAAAATTACTGAACCTGTCACTGTAAGGTGTGTGGATTTGTGTTAAGATTATGCGATACAATAGTTTGGCTATAAATATAGTAGATATATTTAACAAAAGCATGAATTTTCAGGATAACTCCAGAATCAGATACGGCTGGTGGAAATGATTTTGATAGGACCGTCAAAGAAATTATTTTTCGACCAGGTGAAACAGGTCCAAAACCGGTTGAAATTGATTTGTTTAATGATAATGATGATGAGCCAACAGAACGATTTACTGTTTCTCTCTCGTCAAATTCACGTGCAATTTTGGGAGAACCTTCCTTTGTTTATATTGAAGATGATGACGGTAAGTATCTTGATGTTATTTACTTAGAATTCTTGATTGAAAAGGAGAAAGTTGTTGTTATCTTTGATCGATCAACAGCTCAACGATCTGCTGAAATTTCTTATGCTGGTTAACTCTTAACTGCTTTAAATTTTAGATAACTCAAAATTCCCTGCTATTGTGTTTGGTTAACAAATGGCGAAAACATTAACTACAACTTTCTACAATTGAGTGCTTTTATACTTTGATTAGTGGCTCCAATTTGTGGTACACCACGTGATGATTGTCATAAACATGCTCTATGTACAGATGTGAGCCCTGGGGAATATAAATGTGTTTGCAACCCTGGGTATGCCGGAGATGGAAAGTTTTGCGAAGGTTAGTACAATGGACCCCCAGAAACCCCGCACAAGTTATAATTTATGAAATATGACTGCATGTCTATATTTTGTCTTTGACAAGGATGCATTTGCTTGAAGGTGAGGAGGGCTCACACCCCCCTAACCTACTCGAGGGGGCGGGGGGGGTGGGTGTGCAGGAAGGGTGCAAGCTTGCGTAACGATTTAAATTTGGGAATATTATGTACGAAAATCCGTAGGAATGCATATTATAAGTATTTTGCTATATTTGGAACAAACATTTCATATTACTCTTCATCACTCCTACACTGTCACTCCTCCTACTGTCCTGCATCTATCCCTGTTTTTAATATATTCCATGCGACATATAGTGATCGCACAATTATCCGATCCCAACGCCTGGAAGACCATACCTGCCCATATAGGAATATATAGTTTTATTACTCATATGGGCATTGCTCCTGTCTGTCACAAAATGCACCTACTTATCTTGTTATTCTGGTAACGGGAAAACATGTGAAGATAATATTACGTACATGCACAGGAAATGTAGCTATATTAGATTACACTTACTACTGCTAAAAATACCTTTCGTAAAGTTGCAAACTATGAAAGAATAAATAATCATAGTACCATAAATATACTGATTTACTAACTCCATCACTTGAATAGTGCACGGTTTATGGTTATATTAATGTTAATTTGCCATAAGCTTTTTTACTTATTCTGCATAGTTTTCGAGCTCATAATTGTCCTGTTTTCTTTAGTCATAGGGTTCAGGTTTACAAAAAAAGTGTACGATGTCAAGGAATATCAAAAAGTCGTTGTTGGGGTTGAATTAGCGTCAGGTGAAATAAGTGAACCTGTTACTGTCGAGTGAGTTATTTATTTTGACAGAGATGATTTTTATTTCTTTATCAATTTATTTCTTTTTATATCTAACGTAACGTAATAATCTTATGTGCCCAACCAAATGTTTAAATAGACTTACTGCATGTGCATACGAGTGCGTAAAGTATGTTCACTGCTTTGATTGCGGTTTTATGGTTACTATGGTGAATTTTTAAACAATAGCTTTTCAAAAATCATTTTTACAGAATAAAGACAATACAAGGAACTGCTGATGATAGTGATTTCAGTCCAGTTACCACGTATGTGACATTCGAACCTGATGAAAAAGTTAAAAGTAAAACAATAGTAATTGATTTGATTGATGATGATGTCGAGGAACCGACCGAAGAATTTACCGTCAGGCTATCCTCGCCGATGCACGTAGCGGTTAGCCAGCCATCCAGAGTTCGGATAGAAGACGATGATGACGGTTAGTATGAATTTATACATGTGCACGAGATTGCGGACGGGAGATTGGACATAATTGTCGTATCAACCAACACAAGTGATTCTTTAAATATATTTTTGTAGCTGAAATTTGTGACATGGATGTTGGTTTTCTACTCGACTCTACTGCAAGCATGCGAAACTGTAATTATGAAAAAGAAAAGGATTTCGTGATAAAACTCGCTGGATATTTCCAGGTCGCGTCTGGGGCCACTCATACCAGTACTATTGTTTATGGTACCGAAAGTTTGCTTGTGAAGAGATTTAACGAGACTACGTCACAGAAAGATTTCCAAAAAATAATCAATAATCTTCCATTCAAAGGAGGGAAGGCAAATTTGGATAAGGCGATGCATTTAGCCGCAACCGAAATGTTCTCAGCAAAGAATGGCATGCGCCAAAATGTTCCAAAAGTGCTTGTTGTCCTTAATGATGGTGCTCGAAAGGTCATTACGCCGTTTGCACAAGAGATCTCGTCCATGCTAAGTAAACACGAGGTACGGGTTGTTGTCATTGGAGTTGGTGAAGCGGAAAAGGATCTATTATCTCAAATTGTAACATCGCCTGAAGATTTGATAATGGTGGAGAAATTTGAAAATGCGACAACAATGTTGGTTGCCTTACTCAAGCGCATTTGTTTAAAACGTGGTAAGTTTAAATCCTGTTTTCATATAAATGCATTTTGTTTTTATAGATATATTCTGTATAATTCGACTAGATTTCGCATGATGGATTTTCATGCATATTTTTGACTTAATTCAGACAGCAGTACATGCCACGTTTTAAGAAAGAAAGTTGCTGATTTGAAGATCGGTGGATGTGTCAGTGAAAAGCCAGTAGAGATCGGTATGAATAAACACAGTCACACAAAAATATCTCTGATTATATGCATGGTTCAGCAATGTGGTCTCAATTACCATTCATTTCGAAATTGTGTTCAAATAAAGATTTTTTTCAAGTCATAAATCTATCTTGAATAAGTAATTTTGTTTTACATATAGGCGTTTGTGGCGGACATTGCTCTTCTTTTTCGAACTTTGTGAAACGAGATGGAGTTTATGAAATGAATTGTGGTTGCTGCAAAGCGAATACCAAGGTTACGGTAATCGTTGATCTGAAGTGCAGTATGAATACATACCAACCATTTCACATTCGGTCAGCAAAATCCTGCACTTGTGAATCTTGTGAATCTGATGATTAGTGACGTAACTGTTAAATGGTCACCCTCAGGTGGTAACAAACAAACTATACATTAGCTATATTGAAATATTAATTTTGTAGTTATAATATATATCATGTAAAGGTAAAACATGCTAAGTGTGTTCATATATAACATGGTGCTAAATTTAGGTAGATGTTATCGAAAGCATTTGGAACAGGTCTTAAATCATGCTCTTTGCTTACCAGTGAGTCGTCAAACCGGACGAGTTTCAGACTCTAAAACAGGACGAAACTGCGACCGGAAAAATTAGATGCAGTTCTATATATAAAGAGAAATTTCAGATCATTTCAGATTCACATGCAGTCATCCAGTTTAGTATACGTTGTATCACTTGTATGTAACGTATAGATATTACTGAGCGAAATTCAAATGTCAATCGATGGTTATAGAATCATGCAAGGACTTAAAACTTTGTGGGTAGTTTCAAAGGAGTATGTCTTGTTAGGCTTGAAAAGTACACTTTTAGCTCATATATTAAGTACCGTATTCATTTCTTTATCCAGCGCATACTATACATAGCAAGTGAAATTTTCGTTGCCGAACAGCCATGGGATTTGAAGTTATTACGAATCATACAGCGTCATATTCGAATATATATTTTCCAATAAATTCACAATTGCTATCTCAATGAATGAATTAATTAGGAACAGACACTTCCTGAATTTGCTTGAATGCACACAAAACAATAGCTTGGAAACGAGGCAGGCCATGAAATCTATTGTTTATTGGCTGGTTTTCATTGCCCCAGAGCAAATTCGGGAAGTGTCCATTCCTGTTACAATTTTGTTTATAAAAAAATTGATTTCGCCTTTTTGGGTGTCCATTTGAAGATACATTTTGAATATATTCCTGGATACAATATCTATCAGTAATTGCATTAGTAATCGGACATATCTGTATATTTATCCGTAATTCCTTAATATGCAGGGTGTATATAAAAAAGGCAGCTCTCTTATTATTCATATTGTGCACAATAGTATACTCCTAATTGGGATGTGAATATTAACTGTTGCCTTTTTTACACACCCTGTTTGCATCCTAAAACAAGGTTCGTCCTCTACAAATCGAGATTGAAGGGTTATAAGCCTTATCTCCACAGCATTTACTAGCAGCACTGAATTTTTCAACAACATTGCCTTCACAACACAAATGCGGTGCGGGATCGTAGCTTTTATCGAGACAACATCGGGTAGATTTACCAGCCACTCTAACCGCGGGTTTTTTGTCGCAACAAATCGATTGGATGGGGTTATAAGCTTTATCTCCACAGCATTTGCTAGCGGTACTGAATTTTTCAACAACATTGCCTTCACAACACAAATGCGGTGCGGGATCGTAGCTTTTATCGAGACAACATCGGGTAGATTTACCAGCCACTCTAACTGCGACTTTTCTGTCGCAACAAATCGATTGGATGGGGTTATAAGCTTCATCTCCACAGCATTTGCTAGCAGCACTGATTTTTTGAACAACATTGCCTGCACAACACAAATACAGTGCGGGATCGTAGCTTTTATCGAGACAACATCGGGTAGATTTACCAGCCACTCTAACCGCGGGTTTTCTGTCGCAACAAATCGATTGGGTGGGGTTATAAGCTTCATCTCCACAGCACTGACTAAAAGCGCTCAGTCTCTCTACCAGATTGTTTTCGCAACAGAGAGATATGGCTGGATCGTAACTTTCATCGTTGCAGCATTGCGTTGAACCACCAGCGATTCTTACCAGCTACAGTACTAGCGCAGACAGTCGAATATAAAGGGTTATAGGATTGGTCACCACAGCATTGACTTACGGCACTTGTTTTTTCAACAAGATTGTTTTCACAGCAAATGGATCTTGCTGGATCATAACTTTTGTCCTCGCAACATTGTGTTAAATTTCCAGCCATTCTTACAACGGGTTTTCCAGCACAACATATCGAGGTTATAGCATTATGAGCGACATCTCCACAACATTCACTGATGCCACTCGTTTTCCTGACAACTTTATTTTCACAACAAAGAGAAGTCGAAGGGTTGTAGCTTCTCGTCTCGCAACATTGAGTAGAACTTCCAGCAATTCTCCAAATGGCTTTCCTGGCACAGCAGATCGTGGTTATTGGGTTGTAAGACTTATATCCACAGCATTGGCTCACAGCACTCCTTTTCTTAACGATTTTGCCTTCGCAACAGAGAGAAATGGCTGGATCGTAGCTTTTCATTGCGCAACATTGGGTATAGTTTATTGCCATTTTCATGACAGGTTGACGATTACAACAGATCGAGGTCATTGGGTTATAGGGTATGTCTCCACAACACTCGTTGATGGCACTAATCTTTCTAACCACTTTGCCTTCACAACAAAGAGAAGTCGCTGGATCGTAGCTTTTCGTAACACAGCATTGGGTTAAATTACCGCCAACTCTTCCTGCAGTTGTTCTCCCACAGCAGACGGTGATCATAGGGTTATAGGATTTATCTCCACAGCACTGGTCGAATTTGCTGTATTTTTTAACAACTTTTCCATCGCAACAGTTAGAAATTGCAGGATCGTAACTTTCTCTTCCACAACATTGGGTTAAATTACCAGCAATTCGTCTGGCAGATTCTCTAGCGCAACAAATTGAAGTTACAGGGTTATAAGATTTATAACCACAACATTCACTAACATTATTCAAACGTGCAGTTACTTTGTCTTCACAACAGAGGGACGTTGTTGGATTGTAGCTTTCATGAATGCAACATTGAGTTAGGTTTCCAGCAATTCTCATAACCGGTGTTCTGCTACAACAAATGGAAGTAATGGGATTGTATGCTTTATCCCCACAACACTGACTAGTATCACTCATTTTTCTGACAATCTTGCCTTCACAGCAGAGATGCGTAGATGGATCGAAGCTTTCTCTACTACAACATTGTGTTAAATTACCAGCCATTCTCACCACTGGATGTCCAGAGCAACAGATCGAAGTAATTGGGCTATGGGACTTCTCCCCACAACACTGACTAACTTTACTGTATTTTCTGACAGTTACACCTTTACAGCAGAGAAACATCATTGGATTGTAGCTTTCCCCATTGCAACATTGTGTTAGGTTACCAGCAACTCTGATAACAGGTTGTTTAGCACAACATATCGTGGTTATTGGATCATGAGATTTATCGCCACAACATTGTGTTAGGTTACCAGCAATTCTGATAACAGGTTGTTTAGCACAACATATCGTGGTTGTTGGATCATGAGATTTATCACCACAACATTCACTAACATTACTCAGTTTCCTTGTAATAACGCCATCACAACATTGAGACGACGTAGGGTCGTAGCTTTCTTTGCGGCAACATTGCGTTGAAGCCCCAGCCATTCTTAGAACGACTTGTCCAGCACAACAGATCGAATAAGTAGGGTCATAAGGTATATCCCTGCAACATTGAGTGCCATTGCCCTGTTTCGTGACAACTTTGGTCTCACAGCAAGTGGATACCTCTGGATTGTAGCTTTCTTTACCACAACATTGAGTTAAATTGCCAGACATTCTTACGACAGGTTGTCTAGCACAACATATCGAGCTAACAGGATTATACGAAATGGCCCCACAGCACTCATTAATTTTACTCTTTTTCTGAACAAGATGTCCTTCGCAGCAAAGATCTGTGGCTGGATTGTAGCTTTCCCTGCCACAACACATAGTTAAATTACCTGCGAGTTTTGTCTTGATGTGTCCACTACAACAGACCGACGTTTTGAAGTCATACGATGCCTCTCCACAACACATGCCAACGCTACCCAATTTCTGAACAACTTTGCCTTGACAACAAAGAGACAGTGCTGGATCATAGCTGTCATTATCGCAACATAATGTTGAATTTCCTGCGACATTTGCCTTGACATTTCCGTTACAACATACCGAGCTTTTGGAGTCATATGATGTTTCCCCACAACACTGACCCACATCGCCCAATTTCTGAACCACCTTGCTTTGGCAACAGAGAGATAACGTCGCATCATAGCTTTCCTTACCGCAACAGAATGTAGAGTTTCCTTGGAATTTCGCTGCGATATATCCGTTACAGCAGACCGACGTTTTTACATCATAAGACGTTTCCCCGCAGCATTGGAAACTATTAAAAGGCTTGTCAACTGTTTTCCCATTACAGCAGAGGGAAAGTTCGGGGTCATAGCTTTTTTTCATACAACATTGAGTAAGATTACCTGCTATTTTATCTGCCACTTCACCCCCGCAACAAACTGAAAAATCGCTGTTGTAAGCGTGTTGTTGGCAACACTGAGTTGATGCACCAGCAGATTTTGGATGAATGTACCTTGAATCACAGCATATTTCCGTGACAGCATCATATGACTTGGTATCGCAGCACTTGGTTCCTGTACTGTATTTAGGAGCCACGATTTCCTGGCAGCAGACATAACTCTCAGTATTATACGCCTTCTTACCACAGCATCCAGAGCTATTTCCATATTGTTTCAGGTGCAACTCACCATCACAACATATGTCATTCGAAGGATCCCAAACTTTATGGCCACAAACAGCTCTTCGAACGTTTTTTATAATTTGAAGGTTGGTGTTTTCTATTGAAGATATAGACAGATTTTACCAGTTAAAGACCATAGAAGTGTTCACGTTCTGGCAGCGACAGGAATAAATTGATTAAACACATGAAGGCCACACGTAGGAAAAATAAAAACATTCTTATTTAAAACTGTGGGACGTAAACACTTTTAAGGTCTACTTTATAAATTCTAATTTAGGGAAACTCCCAACGAGTGTTGCATTACACACACCAGTGTACGCGATGTTTAAGGCGGTGTGTTACACTATGCAACTTTGAACTTTCCTTACAATTTGCAACGCAATTTCGTATCCTGATGCATCTAAAGTTGTCAAGTACGAACATTCTTATACGATCTGCTAACTTTTCTTAAAATTTCGAACATTCTTTGCTAATTAACATCCCCCAAAATTATAACTGCATTGCAGGTTGCAAATTGCATTGTGTAACAGCGCCTTAACGACGGCATCTTTCATTATCATAAATTTATGTCTGCCGTTGCGCTTAAATTATATTCTTGCAATATCGTATGCACGCGCCATCACAATGCCAGGCAGTCAATACACGTACTGTGCACAACATTGCTGTAATTTTGCATGGCGAACAACAACATGATTACCAAGTTTGCGAACTTCCCAGAGTTGCAAAAAAGCTACGGGTACACGGCTGCCGTCCGGAGGAAGGTTTGGCTTTGAATGAGGTTTGTGAGGAAGGTTCAAAGTTGAACAATCTAATTGATTACATGCATGTGCCAAAACACCAAATATTTCTTGATGCTGGTTGCCACTTGACTCAGTTACGTAACGTCATTTTGAGGAAGGTTTTCGCCTGAAAACTTGAAATCCTACCGGAGGAAGGTTGAACTATAGTTTGCAACTCTGACACTTCCTCAGGGTCGGAAGGCAAGGTGTTCTTTGTAGCTATAGCGTTTTATAAGTAAGTAGCGTGTTATGAAAATGGATGCATTGGTCTACTTTACGTAAAAAATATCCTTCCCTTTTAGAGAACCAATTAACATGCAAATACCATGTAATGTCGGATAATGCTCGTGCACTCGAAAATTTCCCAACATCACTAATGATCCCATATTTTCTTTTGCATGGACTGTGCATAATTTATTATAAATATCATAATTTATTTGGTTCCCTTGACAAATCCTTATAAACAATCTGCAAAAGTAACTTCTAGCCAATATACTACTTAAGATTGCTGCAAAATACTTGTATGATAACTGTCATTTATATTTATAAATGTATGTAAGAGATTTTTATTGCTTGAAAAATATCGAGCTGCCCATTGCTCGATATTTGTTCAGGTACAATAGCTCGGGTACGCCTTGTCGTATATATGTACTATCGTTGGTTGTAATGCTTAAATGCAAAATTTTTGATTGTTCAAACTATCTACTCGTGTTGTGTCGATATTCTTGTTATATCAGCAGGGGACAGTATACGAATATTCGCTGTTTTGAATATTCTGTCTGATTCGGATTAGATTGTGTAATAATATAAGTCTCATTCAGCCCCTCCCTATTACCATTTCTGTAAACATTTTCTATATTACACCGTGATTATCACCGGAAGTTTAAGGAAGCTGGGACCTCGAAAATA
This sequence comes from Dendronephthya gigantea, assembly GCF_004324835.1. NCBI lineage: Eukaryota > Metazoa > Cnidaria > Anthozoa > Malacalcyonacea > Nephtheidae > Dendronephthya > Dendronephthya gigantea. The sequence continues at coordinate 2,955,842 of NW_021163010.1, read as the reverse complement.
TGATAAATCTCTGATTTATGAGGGTTGCAATCGTTAAAATGTGTTTAGTTTTAAAAAAGGATAAATCTACCCACCGGTATCGTTGCTTAGTAATTTTTTATTAAACCTATTTTCTCAACTCACGTTTCGCCGTTTTTGGTTAACTTTTTTACGGACGATGCAGACATTTCAACTTTGGGATATAAAATATGTTTACTGCTAATATAATAGACCGGGAGCCCAGAGGGTCGAGCCTAGCTGGAAAGCAAACCAATTTTAATGCACATAGTGATGTTCTACATGCGTACGACTATACGAAAATGAACGTCTGCCGGGGATAGGCTGGTGGGCGTGGTTAGGATGGGCACGAAAGATGCGAGAATATCAGCTAGATCAGCTGTGAGATAACCGAAAAAAATATTTGCCAAAATGTTCAGCATAACTCTTGTAGTTACAAATGTCCACTGCCAGACATATTGGGTGGTGGGTTGGCCCCACCAGACAGCCTCGAAGGCCCACTCCCCAAATTTGTCTAGATCAGCTGTGAGATAACCAAATAAAATATTTTCCAAAATGTTCAGCATAACTCTTGTAGTTACAAATGTCCACTGCCAGACATATTGGGTGGTGGGTTGGCCCCACCAGACAGCCTCGAAGGCCCACTCCCCAAATTTGTCTAGATCAGCTGTGAGATAACCAAATAAAATATTTTCCAAAATGTTCAGCATAACTCTTGTAGTTACAAATGTCCACTGCCAGACATATTGGGTGGTGGGTTGGCCCCACCAGACAGCCTCGAAGGCCCACTCCCCAAATTTGTCTAGATCAGCTGTGAGATAACCAAATAAAATATTTTCCAAAATGTTCAGCATAACTCTTGTAGTTACAAATGTCCACGGCCAGACATATTGGGTGGTGGGTTGGCCCCGCCAGACAGCCTCGAAAGGCCACTCCCGAAATTTGTCTAGATCAGCTGTGAGATAACCAAATAAAATATTTTGCATGATGTTCGGTATAACTCCATTAGTTCCAAATTGCCACTGCCAGACATTTCGAGTGGTGGATTGGACGGTGGATTGACCACGCCAGACAGCCTCGAATTCCCTCACCTCTAGAAAATTGTTCATGATCATCTATTTCTAGATAATCAGCAAATTATATACTTGGAAATATATATATATATATATATATATATATATATATATATATATATATATATATATAATAGTTACCAAAGGCTATTGTCAGACATTTCTGGTGGTGAATTGTTTTTAACCCAAAATTTGAATATAACTCATCACAGTTAATAGAAATGAACTTATTTAAGCCTAGACTGTACACAATCGGCCTGAAAAGCAACAGTACAAAATATTTGCAGTCCATTTCTGTCCGACATTACCAATTGTAATCTACACTGCGTCCAAGAATTATATGCAAAATAGTTTTTCCGCTACATTTCATTTGGTTTTTAAAAGAGGATTATGAAATTTCGTATATATTATGAAAACACTGTAACATGCCCACAACTGAAGCTTTTGGCTTATCTGAGCAGTGGTAAACAAACAGCGGCCATTTATGCTTTAAATGGAGATCTTGGGCGTCCATTTTTATATGCATATTACACTTATACTGCTATTTAGCGAATTGATACAATGGAAAAATTTATAAAATGAGACAATATCGTCTATCTAGGTAATTTTAATCAATATATTCTCACACACATTTGATAAATAATAAATTATATAATGATATACCAAAAATAGAAGATTAATATTATTCATTAATGTTTAATGTATCATCCATGATTTGATTTGACTAAAAGTAGCCTTCGATCCATCAATGCGATCAGTTTCATGTTGCATCAGGTGAAATACCTCTAGCAGTAGTTTTAATTGCATTCCAAAGATCTTCTGTTGACGAGTACTGTCTTCACCGGCATATACCTCTCTTTTTCCACAAGTTCTAAATCGGGTTGAGATCCGGAGAGCGTGCTGGCCATTGCATAATTTCACCTTTTTTAACAAGAACTTTACTAAGAAAGCCTGTTGTCAAGTGTGCAGCATGGGAAGGAGCATTGTCCTGCATAAAAACCATATTCCTCCGAAATGACAAATTTTCTTCTTATACCATGGCAAAAAATGCTCCTTTAGGAAAGCTATGTATTTCGGGGGTCATTTTAACCCCATCCTCGACTCTAAATGGGCCGACAAGTTCATCATTGATGATCGCAGCCCAGAACATAACTCGCCTTTGGATGCCTGAAACACTGGAGGTAATCCTTTCATATCACACCATCCTCTTCTCCAGCCATCGGGTCCATCAAGGGTTGCTCAGGACTCGTCAGTAAATAACACCAACTCAAAGTTCTGTTTCACATATTTTTTCACCAACTCAAAGTTCTGTTTCACATTTTTTCGTCCACTCAAGTCTTTTCTCAATGAACTTTCCTTAAAAGAGGTCGCACCAAGGGTGTCTTACATTTTGCATTACGCTTTAGAATGGAACATCGGCTGCTTTAAGAAACGTTACACATACCAACTGCTTCGAAGACCTGCTTGGAGGTCTGTAGAGGATTACGGTGGACTTCGCGTTTAAGTGAACTGACTCCCCGACGAGACAAACCTGACTTTTCCTGAATCTTCCCCTTGTCTGCTCTTCCATTGCAGGATTGTGGATTTGTAGCATATTTTTTTTTTACGTCGCGTTGAAGCATTTTGGCGATTTGAAGGGTGGGTTGCTTCTGCTGTAGTGCTTGAATAATTTTGGTCTTTTCAACTCCGCGCGCCTATCTTGCATATAAAAATGGACGCCCAAGATCTCCATTTAAAGCATAAATGGCCGCTGTTTGTTTACCACTGCTCAGATCAGCCAAAAGCTTCAGTTGTGGCATGTTACAGTGTTTTCATAATATATACAAAATTTCATAATCCTCTTTTAAAAACCAAATGAAATGTAGCGGAAAAAAACTATTTTGCATATAATTCTTGGACGCAGTGTAGATTACAATTGGTAATGTCGGACAGAAATGGACTGCAAATATTTTGTACTGTTGCTTTTCAGGCCGATTGTGTACAGTCTAGACTTAAATAAGTTCATTTCTATTAACTGTGATGAGTTATATTCAAATTTTTGGGTTAAAAACAATTCACCACCAGAAATGTCTGACAATAGTCTTTGGTAACTATTATATATATATATTTCCAAGTATATAATTTGCTGATTATCTAGAAATAGATGATCATGAACAATTTTCTAGAGGTGAGGGAATTCGAGGCTGTCTGGCGTGGTCAATCCACCACTCGAAATGTCTGGCAGTGGCAATTTGGAACTAATGGAGTTATACCAAACATCATGCAAAATATTTTATTTGGTTATCTCACAGCTGATCTAGACAAATTTCGGGAGTGGGCTTTCAAGGCTGTCTGGCGGGGCCAACTCACCACCCAATGTGTCTGGCAGTGGACATTTGTAACTACAAGAGTTATGCTGAACATTTTGGCAAATATTTTATTTGGTTATCTCACAGCTGATCTAGACAAATTTGGGGAGTGGGCCTTCGAGGCTGTCTGGTGGGGCCAACCCACCACCCAATATGTCTGGCAGTGGACATTTGTAACTACAAGAGTTATGCTGAACATTTTGGCATATATTTTTTTCGGTTATCTCACAGCTGATCTAGCTGATTTTCTCGCATCTTTCACGTGCCCATCCTAACCACGCCCACCAGCCTATCCCCGGCAGACGTTCATTTTCGTATAGTCGTACGCATGTAGAACATCACTATGCGCATTAAAATTGGTTTGCTTTCCAGCTAGGCTCGACCCTCTGGGCTCCCGGTCTATAACGGGTTTCTTACTTTATCAGAACGTTTTATGTATACTTTACCTGAAAGCCTAAAACTTCTTTAATGTTAAATACACGCACTGTACACAATATTGCTGTAATTTTGCATGGCAAACAACAACATGATTACCAAGTTTGAAGATACACTTCCTCAGGGAGGGGAAGGCAAGCCCATACATACCGGGGGCACTAAGATAAAAAGGTGCTCTTTGCAGCTATAGCGTTTTATAAGTAATATAGTTGATGAAAATGGGTATGCTGCATTGGTCTACTTTACGTTAAAAATATCCTTCCACTTTTAGCGGCGCCAACAAATACCATGTGATGTGATAATGGTCGCGCACTCGAAAATTTCCCAACATCACTAATGATCCCGTATTTTTTTTCTTTGCGCTGACTGTGCATAATTCATTATAAAGATCTTCGGTTCCCTTGACAAATCCTTATAAACAATGTGCAAAAGTAACTTCTAGCCAATATACTACTTGGCTAGATTTGCTAGATTGCTGCAAAATACTTGTATTATAATAACTGTCATTTATATCTATAAATGCATGTAAGAGATTTTTATTGCTTGAAAAATATTGAGCTGCCCATTGAGGTGTAATTGCTCAGGTACACCTTGTTGAATATATGTACTGTCGTTTGTTGTAATGGCTGTAATGTTTAAGTTCAAAATTTTTGCTTTGAATTAAATTGTGTAATATAACCGTCATCTTCAACCGCTCCCTATTACCATTTCTGTAAACATTTTCTATATTACACCGTGATTATCACCGGAAGTTTAAGAAGGCTGTGACCTCGAAAATATGATAAATCTCTGATTTATGAGGGTTGCAATCTTTAAAATGTGTTTAGTTTTAAAAAAGGAGAAATCTACCCACCGGTTCGCTGTTTGTAACTTATTTTGTCAAGTCACGTTTCAGCGTTTTACGGACTTTAAACTTTTTTACGGACGATGGAGGCATTTCAACTTTGGGATATAAAATATATTTACCGACCGCTAATATGACAGGTTTCCTACTTTACCAGAACGTTTCATGTTTACTTTACCTGAAAGCCTAAAACTTCTTTAATGTTAAATATACCCAGTTATCCTATAAGCAAATTGTCCGAAATGAAAGACGAACGATTGAAGTGACCTACGGCCCTAAAGTGACTTCACTATTTTGCTCAAACCTTCTCGGTGTTTTAACATTGCTTTGAAGGTGAAGTGAGTAAAAGCTATACACCAGCTCAGGGGGTTGACAAAAAATTATAAAAACAAACAGGATACAAATTCGCTATAGGTTATTGATATTTTTTGCGTTTATATGTATTGCACGTCTAGATTATTCATCAGAATTCACAAATTTCTCATTCATCTATTTGTCCATTCATTCATTTATTCATTCATTTATTCATTCATTCATTCATTCATTCATTCATTCATTCACTCACAACATACTGTGATTGTGCTTAATAAATAGCCTCACCTACCTGCTGACCAGATAATAAAGAATAAGAACAGCAACATGAAGTTCTTCATCTTCTTGACAGGGTGATACGCACTTCGTGATTCCTAACCGTTTTATGATAGACTTCAATTACTGTTGCAATTTTTGTTTAATTTCTAAATTTGTCAATATCGTGTTTGTGTGATGTCGTGTAGGCAACAATTTTTAAATAATTTTTCTGAAAGAAGCCGAAATGAATTGCCACCTATTAGTGGCGCCATATTGTCTATTAACATAATTTTCCCGAGGCCCGTTTACACTTCACCGTCTAGACGCAATTTATTGGCATGGCACGGCTAAAATTGGTACCCGTACCCAATTTTTGTAGTGTTCAGGCTACCAAAACAAAGGCCAAGCACAGATGAAATGGGCACGGGTGCCTATTTTAGCCGTGCCGTTTCACAGCATATAGAGGCCCTTGAAAGTAATCAAAGTTCGTTGTGATCAATTAAATTACACTTTTTTTTAAAAGCAAACAAACAAACAATCCAATGCAACTGAGATTGTATAGCCTTCTGATCCCAAAATTTTTCTCTTCAAAATTGGTCACCAGTGCAGGGTTTGCAGCAATCGGTTGATAAAGATCGAAGATGGAGGATTACTTCTGTATGTGATCAGCATGAGACTCACACGTAAGAGCGCTAAATAAGAACTACGGAACTCCTGAGAACATTGATAACTTTGATAAATTGAGATAATTTGAGAACATTGATAAATTTTGGGATGAAGGACATCTATCTTTATTTTTCTCTGCATGAATGCTAGTTTTTTGCAGCCAAAACGTTTTGTAATAAACTCTTTACTCATCAGAATAATATGCAACGGTAGTCATAGATGTGAAATATTCTAATCGATCTCCACCCGCACAAATAATCCATGCGACTGTCTGATAATCTAAACATTTTCAGAAAACGTGAATCGAATGAGGCAAACTGAAATGATTACGAAATAATTTAGAAAGTAGGGTCTTGTTCCCATTTGATATTTCCTCAATTGCTAGTGGGGTTAATTATAATAATTTAACTTATTATCTCAACTATTTTAGCTCGACAATTCCCTTATTAGCCTATACAATCAAAAATTTCTGACGCTTAGAATTTAAGCAGCAGTTTAATCGCTTTAAAGGCCCGTTTACACTTGCGATTTTCTTCTTTTGATAGATGTCAACGAGTGAATTAGTTACGGATATTCAAATAAGAGCTCTTATACATCAGAGCATGGCGTAACTAGTCACTCGTTCACATCTACGAAAAGAAGAAAATCCCACCTAAAAGTGCAAACGGGCCTTAAGTAATTTTTACAATGATTTGAAAGATTGCTATCCAAATAATTCTGCTCTATGCGCAAAACTGATGTGGAGTAACTGGTTAGTTATACAGAGTGTATCAAAGAAAGTTTCCCAGCGTTACGAAAACAAGCACACAAAGTGAATTAAACTTATATACGAGTTCGATTACGAATGGCTCAGTTCGATTACGAATAGAACTTAAGAGAATTTCCTGTTTTAAACGTATACGAGCAAACTCAACCTCGGTCTAAAATTGTGCTTATTTTGATAGTACTGCAGGTGGAAACGTATTTTCAAATCCCAGAAGCGTTAGGTATTGAAATTCTAATTTATGATCTCGTGCATACAAATGATGGTATTTGCAGTTTTTATATACACCCGGTAGTTGTATTTAAGGAATACAATTAGAACTAAACTCTGTTGTGAACAGCGAATTCTAAGCGAACAAAGTGCTGGATTACTCAGGAAATTCCGAGGTTGTTAGTTGTAGGGTGTGAAAAAACCTTTTTCACAACTTATATGCATACGATTATCTTCATGGGGATAGCGATGACAAAATACTGAGACAAATAACTTTTGAAAAGAATGCATAATACATCATTACCACAGATCCCTCCCTCCCTCGTGGTTTTCATTTTGAAAGGAAATTTTCTTCAATTGTAGAAACTCTGCTGAGTCCTTCGTGATTCTGGCATTGCATTCTTTTAGATGCACAGTTATTATCAGACGACATGTGGCACCACTTGGGCCGTTCCTTGCAGAAAGGCGAATAAAATCATTCTAAACATTGGTTCAAATGATCTCCCCGAAAAAATGCTGAAGATATTGATAACATGCAGAATAGCCGATTAATATATGTCTTTCGAAGCATGATAAAACCCCAAAACATGCTTAGGAGGTGGTTGATTGTTTATCATATATACAAAGTTAAAACAGGTAGGATTTACCCGCTGATATACGATTTAAGTGATATCGGGATATTGATTTAATTCTACGCATAACAGTAAAAACGTGTATATGTCACGTGTATATGACCAAGGGTGTATATGCATGCATATAGGTGATTGAAATAAGCTATGTGTAAAACGATGACCTTGCACACAATACAGGGTGTCTCAAAAAAAATGCAACCACTTAAATATGCAAGAATATTAATATTGTTCACGTTTTCACCATAGTTCGGCTAAAATGACTTTTAGCACTTTAGATGAGTGATTAGATATAGGAATTAGCACTCCCAGAGGTGCACTTTAGAGCTGTATTAATGTTCTTGCATATTTAAGTGTTGCGTTTTTTTGAGACACCCTGTGAGAAAGCGAATTTTCATTGCGTTTTTTTTTACATTCATATATTCATACTTGCATACCATAGGAACAATCGCTTACGAAATAAACCGGCTAGTCTGGACTGGAATCAAGACAAAAATATGAATATGATCTTCCCCGCGACGTAGGCCGGCTAACATGTGCAAGTTAATTTGTGCAAATCAGAATTAAAGTTCCAAACTATAACGTTTTCGTTAATTGTAAAAGGGACACTCTTTATTGAATGATCTTTAAGCCTGTCATTCTGACTCGTAGCTACTTGTTGAGTATTTGATTTATACAGGGTGTCTCAAAAAAAAACGCAAGCACTTAAATATGCGAGAACATTAATACAGCTCTAAAGCGCAATGGATAAGCACCTCTGAGGAATTAAAAATGGCTCTTAATCCTTCATTTAAAATACTAAAAGTCATTTTAGCTGAACTATGGTGCAAACCCGAACAATATTAATATTCTTGGATATTTAAGTGCTTGCGTTTTTTTTGAGACACCCTGTATTCGAACACATGCGGTCTAGCTACGGCCATGTGAATCTATGCATCTAGTTGTAGGCAACCATCAGTCCCCAGGACTGTGCCCAGCGAACTATTACAACTGAATTCGAAGGTTTACACTGGACTGGACCGGCCTAATTTTTAACTTATATAAACACCAGGTCCACAGCGAGAGGGGGATTGTCAATACCTCACCTTTTGTGAAATTGCCTTGTTCGGAAAAACAGTTATTGGCACTTTTATTGGCACTTTTGTGATTAACAAAATGGACAAACTGACAAAGCTTAGTTTTGCTGGGCAATCACGCATAGGTGTACGGGCGCAACTTTTTTGGGGGGGCAAAAAAATCGCCCGAATTTTTGAATTTTACAATGTGCCCGAATTATAACTTTTACCATATTTGTAACAATAGATTTGGCAAAGCGGCGGATGTGGTTTTAAGAAAGTGTAACAAAAATAGCGAAATAGAATACAAATATGTTATATATATTACAAAATTTGGTTTTAAAAATTTTAGCTATGTAATTTAGCTTTCAGTTTGCCCGAAGTTTCGGCTGAACTTCGTCCGAATTTCTTGATTCTCGAAATTTTTGGGGGGGCAACTGCCCTTCTGTCTCGTACGCCTATACGCCTAACCACATGCAGCATAACTGTGGTTATTTTAATGTGATTTTGGTCGTCATGATCTTATGCAGCATCATTTTGCAACCTTTTTAGCACTTACAGCAATGATATCGGATAAAAACTTGAAGAAGGTATTCAAGCAAAATATTTAAGCAATATAACGGAGGTTAAGTTAACAATCTCGTGAATTAGCTACGAGCATACGGCTCGTCTAGAATCATCCGTAATATTTAACATTTGTAATTTGACATCCGAGGTTCATCTGTAATTTTTAACATTTTTAATTTGACTTCCGTATAAGTTTTCCTATAATATGATGCGATATATTCTAAAACAGTCGTTTCTTCTTTGGCCCAGTCCTCTCAGAGTGTATTTATCAAACAGGTTACGCCTCTTAAGTATTAGTCGGCAAACTAGACCTACTAGATTCATGCTTGCATCACATTACATGATCGGATATCGCGCGCCCTCTGGAGGATTATACAAAACGAGAATAATTCTATTCATTCAACTAAAATGTTGTTCGTTGAACTTCGTTGAAGTTCGTTGCCTGCGCAACCTCAAGGACTCACCCAAACATGATATTGACAAATTTGGTGAAATCACTGAAACTGTTTAGACTGGCCGTGTTCGTTCTGTTCAAAGAACGAGAAAACATCGTGAAGTGAAGAGCACAATTTCAAGATGAAGCAGAAAATGTTTTTGTTAGGTTTGATTTCCATTCTACTTTTACCATTTTCAGGTGAGATTATGTAGTAATGTATAACATAAGCCATAAATTAAAATATTTTGCTGGAATGCAAATGCACATTGCTTGTTACCTAGGCATTCCGAATCGAACCATAAGCTGGTGCAAAAATTGGTAAAGCCAGCTTTCATTATTGCAAGAAAATGCATAGCATAGATATTAAAACTATGTTCGTCTTTGACTTAACTGTATCACTTTGCAAGTAGCACAGTAACAGTGTATAAAATATGACGAATCAAACTATTATAGTTCCTTACTTTTTCGTAAGTGCTTTGATTTAATTAAAAGGTGTTTCTATTCGTATCAGTTCTAATCGTTTCAGTGCCATATCAAAAAGTTTCTACGTCCACTCAACCTAACACTAGCTTTTCGGTATTTTTTTTCTGCAAATCTTGACGAACTAAGGCAGTGAAGCATTTAACGTCCAGACTGTCCAATAACTAAAATGTTGTACACCAATATTCGTAGTTGAATGATTTATGAAAAACACATTAAGTTATAGTTTGCCATATTCACGTTTAAATTCTGAACTATACTAATCTTACTAAATATGTGTTAAAATATTCTTGCAATTTGGCATAGCAAACAATTAATAATATATAATTGTCAGTTTGCACGTAAACTTCGCACATATTCAAAAGCGCTAAGCTTTCAGTCAGTCGTTGACCTGTTCCGTCATTATGCATATATTGTAGACTTGTATACAATAGTAATGAATTTACGTGTGATTTAGGTGTACCTACGAACTCATAATTTTATTAGCCAGTTTACTTTCGTTTGCGTTAACTGAACACTAACTTCTCAAAAGATATCAATGATCAATGATGGAAAGGGAGATGGAAAGTTTTGCGAAGGTTAGTACAATGGACCCCCAGAAACCCCCCACAAGTTATAATTTATGAAATATATGACTGCATGTCTATATTTTACACTGTCACTCCTACTGTCCTGCATCTATCCCTGTTTTTAATATATTCCATGCGACACATAGTGATCGCACAATTGTCCGATCCCAACGTTTGGAAGACCATACCTGCCCATATACCGGGTGTCCCAAAAAAAACTTTACCTCTTTGTCTTAATATAACTCAAAAACGAATAAAAGTCATTAAATTGAAATAAACTCCACTGCATGCAAGCAGGGCTAACTTAGATTTTGATATATAACACTAAATTATTGATGCGATATTTACGGAGATACAAGCATTTGATGTCGCAAGGTACTTTCAAAATCTGTGCAAAATTGACAAAAATCGGCTATTAAATTAATTCGAAACTAATATTTTAACTTTTACGTTTTTAACTTTAGTGATTTTAATTTTAAATGTACGCTTTTCCATTGCAAACTTACTCTAATATAAGAGCGAACAATTAAAGTTAAAATCGCTGAAGTTAAAAACTTACCACGGGAAGTGGCATGCAAGTATTTTCGAATTAATTTAATAGCCGATTTTTGTCAATTTTTCACGGATTTTGAAAGTACCTTGCGACATCAAATGCTTGTATCTCCGTAAATATCACATCAATAATTTAATGTTATATATCAAAATCTAAGTTAGCCCTGCTTGTATACAGTGGAGTTTATTTCAACTCAATGGCTTTTATCGTTTTTGAGTTATATTAAGACAAACAGGTAAAGTTTTTTTTGGGACACCCGGTATAGGAATATATAATTTTGTTACTCATAAGGGCATCGCTCCTGTCTGTCACAAAATGCACCCTACTTAACGGGAAAACATGTGAAGATAATATTACGTACATGCACAGGAAATGTAGCTATATTAGATTACACTTACTACTGCTAAAAATACCTTTCGTAAAGTTGCAAACTATGAAAGAATGAATAATCATAGTTCCATAAATATATTTACAAACTCCATCACTTGAATAGTGCCTGGTTTATGGTTATATTTATATATTTGCCATAAGCTTTTTTACTTATTCTGCATAGTTTTCGAGCTCATAATTGTCTTATTTTCTTTAGTCATAGGGTTCAGGTTTACAAAAAAAGTGTACGATGTCAAAGAATATCAAAAGTCGTTGTTGGGGTTGAATTAGCGTCAGGTGAAATAAGTGAACCTGTTACTGTCGAGTGAGTTATCTATTTTGAGAGAGATGATTTTTATTTCTTTATCAATTTATTTCTTTTTAAATCTAACGTAACGTAATAATCTTATGTGCCCAACCAAATGTTTAAATAGACTTACTGCATGTGCATACGAGTGCGTAAAGTATGTTCACTGCTTTGATTGCGGTTTTATGGTTACTATGGTGAATTTTTAAACAATAGCTTTTCAAAAAATCATTTTTAGAGAATAAAGAAAATACAAGGAACTGCTGATGATAGTGATTTCAGTCCAGTTACCACGTATGTGACATTCGAACCTGATGAAAAAGTTAAAAGTAAAACAATAGTGATTGATTTGATTGATGATGATGTCGAGGAAACGACCGAAGAATTTACCGTCAGGCTATCCTCGCCGATGCACGTAGCGGTTAGCCAGCCTTCCAGAGTTCGGATAAAAGACGATGATGACGGTTAGTATGAATTTACGCATGTGCACGAGATTGCAGACGGGGGGGGGAGGTTGTTCAACCACCGAGATTGGACAGAATTTTCATATCAACCAACACAAGTAATTCTTAGTAATTCTTAAATATATTTTTGTAGCTGAAATTTGTGACATGGATGTTGGTTTTCTACTCGACTCCACTGCAAGCATGCGAAACTGTAATTATGAAAAAGAAAAGGATTTTGTGATAAAACTCGAAGGATATTTCCAGGTCGCGTCTGGGGCCACTCATACCAGTACTATTGTTTATGGTACCGAAAGTTTGCTTGTGAAGAGATTTAACGACGTCACAAAAAGATTTCCAAAAAATAATCAACATCATTCAAAGGAGGGAAGGCAAATTTGGATAAGGCGATGCATTTAGCCGCAACCGAAATGTTCTCAGCAAAGAATGGCATGCGCCAAAATGTTCCAAAAGTGCTTGTTGTCCTTAATCAGATGGTGCTGTCGAACCGGACGAGTTTGAGACTCTCAAACAGGACGAAACTGCGACCGGAAAAATTAAATGCAGTTCTATATAGAGAGAAATTTCAGATCATTTCAGATTCACATGCAGTCATCCAGTTTAGTATACGTTGTATCACTTGTATGTAACGTATATAGATATTACTGAGCGAAATTCAAATGTGGATCGATGCTTATATAGAATCATGAAAGGACTTTGTGGGCAGTTTCAAAGAGAGTATGTCTTGTTAGGGTCGAAAAGTACACTTAGTCGTTTATCTCATATAATTACCGTATACGTTTCTTTATCCAGCGCATACTATATATAGCAAGTGAAATTTTCGTTGCCGACACAGCCATGGGATTTGAAGTTATTACGAATCATACAGCGTCATATTCGAATATATATTTTCCAATAAATTCACAATTGCTATCTCAATGAATGAATTAATTAGGAATAGACACTTCCTGAATTTGCTTGAATGCACACAAAACAATAGCTTGGAAACGAGGCAGGCAATGAAATCTATTGTTTATTGGCTGGTTTTCATTGCCCCAGAACAAATTCGGGAAATGTCTATTCCTGTTACAATTTTGTTTATAAAAAATTTAATTTGGCCTTTTTGTGTCCATTTGAAAATACATTATGAATATATTCCTAATCGGACATATCTGTATATTTATCCGTAATTCCTTTATATACAGGGTATATAAAAAAGACAACTCCCTTATTATTTATATTGTGCACTGTCAATAGTACACTCCTAATTGTGCGAATATTTTGAATATTAAGTATTGCCTTTTTTTACACACCCTGTTTGCATCCTAAAACAAAGTTCGTCCTTTACAAATCGAGATTGAAGGGTTATAAGCCTTATCTCCACAGCATTTGCTAGCGGTACTGAATTTCTCAACAACATTGCCTTCACAACACAAATGCAGTGCGGGATCGTAGCTTTTATCGCGACAACATAGGGTAGATTTACCAGCCACTCTAACCGCGGTTTTTCTGTCGCAACAAATCGATTCGATGGGATTATAAGCTTTATCTCCACAGCATTTGCTAGCAGCACTGAATTTTTCAACAACATTGCCTTCACAACATAAATGCGGTGCGGGATCGTAGCTTTTATCGAGACAACATTGGGTAGATTTACCAGCCACTCTAACCGCGGGTTTTCTGTCGCAACAAATCGATTGGGTGGGGTTATAAGCTTTATCTCCACAGCACTGACTAAAAGCGCTCAGTCTCTCTACCAGATTGTTTTCGCAACAGAGAGATATTGCTGGATCGTAACTTTCATCATTGCAGCATTGAGTTGAACCGCCAGCAATTCTTACCACAGGTTCTCTAGCGCAGCAGATCGAATATAAAGGGTTATACGATTGGTCACCACAGCATTGACTTACAGCACTTGTTTTTTCAACAAGATTGTTTTCACAGCAAATGGATCTTGCTGGATCATAACTTTTGTCCTCGCAACATTGTGTTAAATTTCCAGCCATTCTTACAACGGGTTTCCCAGCACAACATATCGAGGTTATAGCATTATGAGCGACATCTCCACAACATTCACTGATGCCACTCGTTTTCCTGACAACTTTATTTTCACAACAAAGAGTGGTCGAAGGGTTGTAGCTTCTCGTCTCGCAACATTGAGTAGAACTTCCAGCAATTCTCCAAACGGCTTTCCTGGCACAGCAGATCGTGGTTATTGGGTTGTAAGGCTTATATCCACAGCATTGGCTCACAGCACTCCTTTTCTTAACGATTTTGCCTTCGCAACAGAGAGAAATGGCTGGATCGTAGCTTTTCATTGCGCAACATTGGGTATAGTTTCTTGCCATTTTCATGACAGGTTGACGATTACAACAGATCGAGGTCATTGGGTTATAGGGTATGTCTCCACAACACTCGTTGATGGCACTAATCTTTCTAACCACTTTGCCTTCACAACAAAGAGAAGTCGCTGGATCATAGCTTTTCGTAACGCAGCATTGGGTTAGGTTACCCCCAACTCTTCCTGCAGTTGTTCTCCCACAGCAGACGGTGGTCATAGGGTTATAGGATTTATCTCCACAGCACTGGTCGAATTTGCTGTATTTTTTAACAACTTTTCCATCGCAACAGTTAGAAATTGCAGGATCGTAACTTTCTCTTCCACAACATTGGGTTAAATTACCAGCAATTCGCCCGGCAGATTCTCTAGCGCAACAAATTGAGGTTACAGGGTTATAAGATTTATAACCACAACATTCACTAACATTATTCAAACGTGCAGTTACTTTGTCTTCACAACAGAGGGACGTTGTTGGATTGTAGCTTTCATGAATGCAACATTGAGTTAGGTTTCCAGCAATTCTCATAACCGGTGTTCTGCTACAACAAATGGAAGTAATGGGGTTATATGCTTTATCCCCACAACACTGACTAATATCACTTATTTTCCTGACAATCTTGCCTTCACAGCAGAGATGCGTAGATGGATCGAAGCTTTCTCTACTACAACATTGTGTTAAATTACCAGCCATTCTCACCACTGGATGTCCAGAGCAACAGATCGAAGTAATTGGGTTATGGGACTTCTCCCCACAACACTGACTAACTTTACTATATTTTTTGACAGTTACACCTTTACAGCAGAGAAACATCGTTGGATTGTAGCTTTCCTTATTGCAACATTGTGTTAGGTTACCAGCAATTCTGATAACAGGTTGTTTAGCACAACATATCGTGGTTATTGGATCATAAGATTTATCACCACAACATTGTGTTAGGTTACCAGCAATTCTGATAACAGGTTGTTTAGCACAACATATCGTGGTTATTGGATCATGAGATTTATCACCACGACATTGTGTTAGGTTACCAGCAATTCTGAGAACAGGTTGTTTAGCACAACATATCGTGGTTATTGGATCATGAGATTTATCACCGCAACATTGTGTTTGGTTACCAGCAATTCTGATAACAGGTTGTTTAGCACAACATATCGTGGTTATTGGATCATGAGATTTATCGCCACAACATTGTGTTAGGTTACCAGCAATTCTGATAACAGGTTGTTTAGCACAACATATCGTGGTTATTGGATCATGAGATTTATCACCACAACATTCACTAACATTACTCAGTTTCCTTGTAACAACGCCATCACAACATTGAGACGACGTAGGGTCGTAGCTTTCTTTGCGGCAACATTGCGTTGAAGCTCCAGCCATTCTTAGAACGACTTGTCCAGCACAACAGATCGAATAGGTAGGGTCATAAGGTATATCCCTGCAACATTGAGTGCCATTGCCCTGTTTCGTGACAACTTTGGTCTCACAGCAAGTCGATACCTCTGGATTGTAGCTTTCTTTACCACAACATTGAGTTAAATTGCCAGACATTCTTACGACAGGTTGTCTAGCACAACATATCGAGCTAACAGGATTATACGAAATGGCCCCACAGCACTCATTAATGTTACTCGTTTTCTGAACAAGATGTCCTTCGCAGCAAAGATCTGTGGCTGAATTGTAGCTTTCCCCGCCACAACACATAGTTAAATTACCTGCGAGTTTTGTCTTGATGTGTCCACTACAACAGACCGACGTTTTGAAGTCATACGATGCCTCTCCACAACACATGCCAACGCTACTCAATTTCTGAACAACTTTGCCTTGACAACAAAGAGACAGTGCTGGATCATAGCTGTCATTATCGCAACATAATGTTGAATTTCCTGCGACATTTGCCTTGACATTTCCGTTACAACATACCGAGCTTTCGGAGTCATATGATGTTTCCCCACAACACTGACCCACATCGCCCAATTTCTGAACTACCTTGCCTTGGCAACAGAGAGATGACGTCGTATCATAGCTTTCCTTACCGCAACACAATGTAGAGTTTCCTTGGAATTTCGCTGCGATATATCCGTTACAGCAGACCGACGTTTTTACATCATAAGACATTTCCCCGCAGCATTGGAAACTATTAAAAGGCATGTCAACTGTTTTCCCATTACAGCAGAGGGAAAGTTCGGGGTCATAGCTTTTTTTCATACAACATTGAGTAAGATTACCTGCTATTTTATCTGCCACTTCTCCCCCGCAACAAACTGAAACATCGCTGTTGTAAGCGTGTTGTTGGCAACACTGAGTTGATGCACCAGCAGATTTTGGATGAATGTACCTTGAATCACAGCATAGTTTCGTGACAGCATCATATGACTTGGTACCGCAGCACTTGGTTACTCCTGTACTGTATTTAGGAGCCACGATTTCCTGGCAGCAGACATAACTCTCAGTATTATACGCGTTCTTACCACAGCATCCAGAGCTATGTCCATATTGTTTCAGGTGCAACTCACCATCACAACATATGTCATTCGAAGGATTCCCAACTTTATTGCCACAAACAGCTCTTGGAACGTTTTTTATAAATTGAAGGTCGGCGTTTTCTATTGAAAATACAGACAGATTTTACCAGTAAAAGACCATATAAATGCTCACGTTCTGGCAGCGACAGGAATAAATTGATTAAAGACATAGTTTTTGGGGCAAACATTCTCGACAATTGCGTTGCAAATTGTAAGGAAAGTTGCATAGTGTAACACTGCCTTAAATATTGCGTACACTCGTGTGTGTGATGCAACACTCGTTGGGAGTTTCCCCTAAATTAGAATTTATAAGTAGACCTTAAAAGTGCTTACGTCCCACAGTTTTGAATAAGAATGCTTTTATTTTTCCGTGTGGCTATCACGTAGTTTTACGTGTGGCTATCACGTAGTCCTCGACAAGTCCCAGGTTAACAATAATAAAGATATTTGATAGAGTTCAATCCCACGTCTCACAATAATCACAAGTCTCACACACACCCTTTCACCATCGTGGTCACAGTCACACTAACACGTTTGATTGCACTAATTTCCTAATTTCCTAATATAACCTAATTTCCTCACAATTAACCGCTACTCAAATTACTTAATTAATGTCTGTCAGTCTCCAACACAATTTCGTATCCTGAGGCATCTAAAGTTGTGAAGTACGAACATTAATTATACAATCTGCTAACTTTTCTTAAAATTTCGAACATTCTTTGCTAATAAACATCCCTCAAAATTATAACCGCATTGCAGGCTGCAAATTGCATAGTGTAAAAGCGCCTTAACGACGACATCTTTCATTATCATAAATTTATGTCTGCCGTTGCGCTTAAATGATATTCTTGCAATATCGTATGCACGCGCTATCACAATGCCAGGCAGTCAATACACGTACTGTGCACAACATTGCTGTTATTTTGCATGGGGAACAACAACATGATTACCAAGTTTGCGAACTTCCCAGAGTTGCAAAAAAGCTACGGGTACACGGGTGCCATCCGGAAAAAGGTTTGGCTTTGAATGAGGTTTGTGAGGAAGGTTCAAAGTTGAACAATCTAATTGATTACATGCATGTGCCAAAACACCAAATATTTCTTGATGCTTGTTGCCACTTGACTCAGTTACGTAACGTCATTTTGAGGAAGGTTTTGAAAACTTGAAATCCTACCGGAGGAAGGTTGAACTCTAGTTTGCAACTCTGACACTTCCTAAGGGGGAAAGGGGGGGGGAAGGCAAGCCCATGCATGCATACCGGGAAAACTAAGAGAAAAAGGTGTTCTTTGACCTTTGTACCTATAGCGTTTTATAAGTTGGCAGCGTTTTATGAAAATAGGTTCGCTACATTGGTCTACTTCACGTAAAAAATATCTTTCCCTTTTAGGGGCGCCAATTAACATGCAAATACCACGTGATTTGATAATGGTCGCGCACTCGAACTGAATTTCCCAACATTACTAATGCTCCCATATTTTCTGTTGCATGGACTGCATGTGCATAATTTGTTATAAGGATCTTCGGTTCCCTTGACAAATCCTTATAAACAATGTACAAAAGTAACTTCTACCCAATATACTACCTTACGATTGCTGCCGCAAAATACTTGTATAATAACTGTCATTTATGTTTATAAGTGCAAGTACGTAAGAGATTTTATTACTTGAAAAATATCGAGCTGCCCATTGAGGTATAATTACTCAGGTGCACCTTGTCGTATATATTTACTGTCGTTGATTGTCATGCGTAAATGCAAAATTTTTGCTTGTTCAAACTATCTACTCGTGGCGTGTTCGATATGCTTGTTATATCAGCAGCGGACAGTCATACGAATTTAGCTCTTTTGAATATTCTGGCTGATTCGGATTTAATTGTGTAATATAACTGTCTCCTTCAACCCCTCCCCATTACCATTTCTGTAAACATTTTCTAAATTACGCCGTGATTATCACCGCAAGTTTAAGGAGGCTGGGATCTCGAAAATATGATAAATCTCTGTTTTATGAGGATTGCAATCGTTAAAATGTGTTTGGTTTAAAAAAAAGGAGAAACCTACCCACCGGTATCGCTGCTTAGTAATTTTTTATTAAACCTATTTTCTCAACTCACGTTTCGCCGTTTTTGGTTAACTTTTCTACGGACGATGCAGGCATTTCAACTTTGGTATATAAAATATGTTTACTGCTAATATAACGGGTTTCCTACTTTACCAGAACGTTTATGCATACTTTACCTGAAAGACTAAAACTTCTTTAACGTTAAATAAACGTACTGCACACAATATTGCTGTAATTTTGCATGGCGAACAACAACATGATTACCAAGTTTGGCCTAAAACTTCTTTAATGTTAAATACACGTACTGTACACAATATTGCTGTAATTTTGCATGGCAAACAACGACATGATTACCAAGTTTGACGATACACTTCCTCAGGGAGAGGAAGGCAAGCCCATACATACCGGGAACACTAAGATAAAAAGGTGCTCTTTGCAGCTATAGCGTTTTAAAAGTAATATAGTTGATGAAAATGGGTATGGTGCATTGGTCTACTTTGCGTAAAAAATATGCTTCCACTTTTAGCGGCGCCAACAGATACCATGTGATGTGATAATGGTCGCGCACTCGAAAATATCCCAACATGGCAACATCACTAATGATCCCGTATTTTCTGTTGCGTGGACTGTACATAATTTTTTATAAAGATCTTCGTTTCCCTTGACAAATCCTTATAAACAATCTGCAAAAGTAACTGCTAGCCAATAGACTAGTTAATTTAAGATTGCTGCAAAATACTTGTATAATAACTGTCATTTATTTCTATAAATGTAAGATATTTTTATTGCTTGAAAAATATAGAGCTGCTATTGAAATATAATTACTTAAATACGCCTTGTCACATATATGCTACTGTCGTTGGTTGTAATGCTTAAATGAAAAATTTTTATAATTTTGAGTCATTTTTTATTAAACCTATTTTCAGACAATTCACGTTTCGCCGTTTTTGGCTAACTTTTTTTACGGACGATGGAGGCATTTCAACTTTGTTATATAAGATATATTTACCGGCTGCTAATATAACAGGTTTCCTACTTTACCAGAACCTTTCATGTATACTTTACCTGAAAGCCTAAAAACTTCTTTAATGTTAAATATACCCAGTTATCCTATAAGCAAATTGTCCGAAATGAAAAACGAACGATTGAAGTGACCTACGGCCCTGAAGTGACTTCACTAACTTGCTCAAACCTTCTCGGTGTTTTAACTCCTATTGCTTTGAAGGTGAAGTGAGTAAAAGCTATACACCAGCTCAGGGGGTTGACAAAAAATTATAAAAACAAACAGGATACAAATTCGCTATAAGTTATTGATATTTTTTGCGTTTATATGTATTGCACGTCCAGATTATTCAGAATTCACAAATTTCTCATTCATCTATTTGTTCATTCATTCATTCATTCATTCACTCACAACATACTGTGATTCTGCTTAATAAATAGCCTCACCTACCTGCTGACCAGATAATAAAGAATAAGAACAGCAACATGAAGTTCTTCATCTTCTTGACAGGCCCGGTGATACGCACTTCGTGATTCCTAACCGTTTTATGATAGACTTCAATTACTGCTGCAATTTTTGTTTAACTTTTAAATTTGTCAATATCGTGTTTGGGCGGCGATGCCCATTTCATGTTTGCTTGGCATTTGTTTTGGTAGCCTGAAGTCCTGAACAATACAAAAATTGGGTGCGAGTACCCATTTTAGCCGTGCCGTTCCAAAATATCGATTGGGCCCTTGAAAGTAATCACAATTCGTATTTGTAGTCTTCGGATCAGAAGTAAAAAAATTGAATTTTTTTTAAAAGCAAACAAACAATCTAGTCCGACTGAGATTGTATAGCCTTCTGCCCCCAAATTTTTCTCTTCAAAATTGGTCACCAGGGTTTGCAGCAATCGGTTGATAAAGATCGAAGATGGATGGAGGAGTGGGTGTTGTTTCCAATTGATATATTTCCTATGTTGCTAGGGGTTAATTATATTATAATAATTTCACTTTTTATTTGAAGTTAGCTTGACAATTTCCTTATGCCTTATCGAGTACTATTTAATTTTTAAAAATTGTCAATATATAGGGCCTAGGATTTACCAGAGAGGTGCTGAAACCACCTAACGCTCGCCTGCACTGTTTGTCTAGAATAAGGAATGTATGAAAGGTATCTGTATGAAGCACAAATTACCGATCTTTTTATTAGAAACTACAAGGCTAAAATCCGCTTTGGAAGGTAATATTAAGCACAAACTTCAGATATTAGTTGTGACCTCAGAATTACTGGCCAAAACCGGCCTCGGAATTACATTAGTTTTATTTGTGACCAATATTTCTTCCGTTTCTCACAATCCGCGCACGTGATATCAACAGGTAAGTTAACGGACCAGGCAAAAGGCCCTGCTTTAAGCCGGGCGCACACACAACGATTTTACGGTAGTTGGTCCATTCAGGTTTAGACATATAGGCAGCCCTTGCCCAGACATGTTTTCCTTCTCGCGGCGCTCGCGCCTCGCGCGTGTACGCGAGTCTACTTGGTCTAATCTGACCAAGTATAGATTGCCAGTCGCCACATTTTGATGAAAACATCCATCTAGACAATCTAGACAGGAATCGGCCGACTAAAATCGTCGTGTGTGCGCCTAGCTTTATGAAAAAGACAAGATTGGATTTTTATACCTACACAAAAAAGGATTATGCATCAAACAACGAAAAGGTATGTACATAAATCTTATAGGTGCTTTAATAATATATTTGCATGTGTATCTACATAAGTAATATGCAAATATATGTCACATGCGTTGCCATTTGCCTTTGCATTCCGAGCCTATCGGCTTTCTACTTATAAATACTTATGTGCTAAAGCTTGTAATTGCGAATTATCTGACAATATTCTTTAAACTTTAACGTTGCACTATGTTTTATATATATTCACTCCCTGAATGATTTCTATATTAAGCGATTGAATTTTGATACGGCATGTCACAACACAATCTCATAATTTATAATTGTACATGTACAATACAAACATATGGTAGCATACAGGTGAAAATATTTGAAAGTTTCTCATTTGGCTTAGGGTTGTACAAATACTTTCGTTAAATATGATTCAGCTACAACTTTGAACTAAAAAAGACAGGGCTACACAATAGCCCTGAAAATCGTAATGAGCGTGATAACTCTGGATATTAAACTCTAACATTGACCTTATCATGATGCTAATAAGCTTAACATTTGCCTTATCATTTGATAATTTTGAGCAAAGCTCTCTTTATTATTGTATAAATGTGTACCAAATGGCACTGAATAGTTACAATGCATATCGATGACTTATATTTATGATGATTCCTCTGATGTAAAGCCATAATATTTAAAAAATATAGCGTCTTAACATTGACCTTATCATTATGCTAATTAGCTTAACATTCACCTTATCATTTGATAATTTTGAACAAAATTCCCATTATTTTTGTGTAAATGTGTACTAAATGTCACCATATAGTCACAAGACATATCGATGAGCTATATTTATAAAGAATCTTCCAATGCAAGCCATAATATTTAAAAATATAACATCTTAACATTGACCTTATCATTATGCTAATTAGCTTAACATTCACCTTATCATTTGATAATTTTGAGCAAAACTCTCTTTATTATTGTATAAATGCGTACCAAATGGCACTAAATAGTCACAATGCATATTGATGACTTATATTGATAATGATTTCTCTGATGTAAAGCCAAAGTATAGAAAAAATATAGCATGTTAACATTGACCTTATCATTATATTTTGTTGTATAATGTTCACTCCCCCCTGGTAAATGGTTCTTTTGCAACAAATAGACTCCTTAAGTAGATAAGTTGAAAATAATGGGAAAATAAAAGTGGCATCTTAACATTCTACTTATCATGTAGTGTGGACGCGGATGGGGACAGTGACGGGGACAGGGACGGGGACGGGGACGGGGACGGGGACGCGGACGCGGACGCCAAGACTATAGCAATAGCTCTCTTGCACTAAAGTGCAGGCGAGCTAAAAATGTGAAATAAGACGCACACCTAATCCCAATTATATGTAGATCATAATTCAGTTACGAAAGACATATTTAAAATTTTCTGACGCTTAAAACCTGCAGCTTAATCGTTTTAAAGGTCCGTTTACACTTTTGCTGTGATTTTTGCTGCAATTTTTTGTAGCTACAATTTTTTCTTTTGATAGATATCAACGAGTGAATTAGTTACGGATGTTCAAATTAGAGCTCCTCTTATACATAAGGGGCCGGTTAATTGTATCAAGCCCGTTTAGCTTAAACGGTGGATAGGTTAGAAATAGAAAGCAAGTCTGCCGTTTTATTCAACAAGCGAAAAAAAATGTTTTTGACTTTAATAGACCAATTGCGAAACTTAGTAACCGCGCCTTCGCTCAACATGGAAACGAGGCTTATTATGCAAAAAACAATATTTGTATTTTTTGCAGTACAAAGCTATTCGCCGAGTTATATGCCGTTTTTCGCCTTTGTTTTACATATTTTTCGATACCTTTCAGCTTGGTTTCATCGTTGTTATCATAGTTCTCAGGTTAGGAAATTTTGCCTTTCAATTGAGGCGTTTTTGTGGTGTTTTCATTAATCTTTTCGGCTGCTTTCGTCGGGGAAGTATGGAAAAGGCCGACACAAACTCAGGTAAAAATTTAGTTTTTCCAAACTATTTCGTGTCAAGTTTTGAAAATGTATTTCATTTTTCTCCCTCTTATTTGTGCAAAATTTGGCGATATATATTTGGTGCAAAATCTATGTTTTTTATGTCAAAAATTATTGAAAAGTGACAGTCAGATTATATAATTTTCAAACCTGATGACTGAAATGGCTTCATTTATCCAAATTTATTCACAAATATCACTGTATTTTTTTTCTTTATACCACAGTAATACTGTTAAAAGGTCAAAAGTAACTGACTGAAATGTTTTTGTTTATATTCGTTTTAATAAAGTAGAGACGATGCATAGCTTGCATGCCAGCCTGAAGGCCGAATTTTATAAAAGTCGAATTCGAATGCATCTGAGTTTGCATCTGAATTCTGCATTTTTGTTAGTACAAAACACTATTCTTTCTATCTACTACCATGCAATAGATGTTTAATAAGGGTTAACCAGGAATACTTGAAAAGGAAAGGATTCCGTTCACCATCGTAAACGGAAAAACACTTGCGAACTCCGGTTTAAATATTTTTCGCTTTCGGCTTTCCCATCATGTAAAGGTGTATCTTAAAAAACGCTGCAGCTCGCATTGTGGCTACCTTTATAGTATGTTATTGCGGGAAAAGGAATATTCAAATGGCAATTCAAAATAGACAATGATATTATGTCTTGGTTATAAATATTTTACTATCCATGTCATGCATGTGTGCCAAGTTGAAGAGTTCATCACATCACATGTACTGTAGTCTATATACACAGGGAAAATAAACATAAAACTCCGTTGCTTATTTCATCTGTTATAGTTTTTGTCAACAGATTTCTACTATTTTTTTTTGCTGAGCTGTAAAATTGCTGTCAAATTACATCTTATCGATCGATAAAATTGGTATAAAAAAATTTTAGATGAGAAATGTGAACATGGTGGTTTGTTCGATCGTGACTTTTCAATAATTTTTGACATAAAAAACATAGATTTTGCACCAAATATATATCGCCAAATTTTGCACAAATAAGAGGGAGAAAAATGAAATACATTTTCAAAACTTGAGACGAAATAGTTTGGAAAAACTAAACTTTTACCTGAGTTTGTGTCGGCCTTTTCTATATTTCCCCGACGAAAGCAGTCGAAAAGATTAATGAAAACACCACAAAAACGCCTCAATTGAAAGGCAAAACTTCCTAACCTGAAAACTATGATAACAACGATGAAACCGAGCTGAAAGGTATCGAAAAATATGTAAAACAAAGGCGAAAAACGGCATATAACTCGGCGGATAGCTTTGTACTGCAAAAAATACAAATATTGTTTTTTGCATAATAAGCCTCGTTTCCATGTTGAGCGAAGGCGCGGTTACTAAGTTTCGCAATTGGTCTATACAAAGCTACTGTTTACTGTTTACAACTACATATTAAGTGCATAATATTCAAGTTGACTCATTCAAGTCACAGTGACGCCGCCAGCATCGATAAGTGGGGTGGACATATTCATATATTCATGTTCACAGACCGTTAAAACAATCAATTTGAATAGAAATGAAAAATGTAAAACACGAATATATGAATAAGTCCCCCCACTTATCAAGCTGGCGACGCCACTGTCCAGCCGGTTGTTTGAAAAGCATTTAAAAATGCTCTCATACATCTTATGAATGACTGAACCTGCATCTTATGCATTTAATATGTACTTCCAATTACAATTAAACATTTACATCGAAATATTTCAGTTGAGTTGTTCAATAAATAGATAATTTGGTTTTCCATTTTTAACTTATCCACCGTTTAAGCTAAACGCCTTTCAAACAACCGGCCCCAGAACATTCGTAACTAGTCACTCGTTCACATCTACGAAAAGAAGAAAATCCCACCTAAAATTGCAAGTGCATGTAAACGGACATTTTTCAAAATGATTTGAAAAAATCATTTGTCAATATGTAATTTCTATTCAAACGAGACCATACATTAGAATTTCAATAGCTGTGAAACAGTGCAAGTAATTACGCTGGGATTTGAAAATACGTTTCCAAGGGTTATCAAAACAAGCTCACAAAGCGAATTCAACTCACGAGTTCGATTACGAATGGCTCAGTTAAGAACAGAACTTAAGAGAATTTCCTGTTTTAAACGTATACGAGCAAACTCAACCTCGGTCTAAAATCGTTATTAAATCCGGCAATCTGTTGTTAGCTGAGTTTATTGTGCTTATTTTGATGGTACTGCACGTGGAACGTATTTTCAAATCCCAGAAGCGTAATTAGTTGCATAGGCATTGCAATTCTAATTCATGATCTCGTGCATTACAAATTATGGTATTTGCAGTTTTTATATACAGGGTGTCCCAAAAAAAACGCAACCACTTAAATATGCAAGAATATTAATATTGTTCGGGTTTGCACCATAGTTCAGCTAAAATGACTTTTAGCATTGTAAATGAAGGATTAAGAGCCATTTTCAATTCCCAGAGGTGCTTATCTATTGCGCTTTAGAGCTGTATTAATGTTCTGCATATTTAAGTGGTTGCTTTTTTTTTGGGACACCCTGTACACCCTGTAGTTGTATTCAAGGAATACCATTAGAACTAAACTCTTTTGTGAACAGCGAATTCCAAGCGAACAAATTACTGGATTACTCAGGAAATTCTGAGGTTGTCAGTTGTAGGGTGTGAAAAAACCTTTTTCACAACTTATTTGCATACGATTATCTTCATGGGGATAGCGATGACAAAATGCTGAGACAAATAACTTTTGAAAAGAATGCATAATATATCATTACCACAGATCCCTCCCTCCCTCGTGGTTTTCATTTTGAAAGGAAATTTTCTTCAATTGTAGAAACTCTGCTGAGTCCTTCGTGATTCTGGCATTGCATTCTTTCAGACGCACAGTTATTATCAAACATGTGGCACCACTTAGGCCGTTCCTTGCAGAAAGGCGAATAAGAAAATGCTAAGCATTGGTTTGATCCGTCCAAAAAAATGCTAAAGATGATCCGCCCAAGAAAAATGCTGAAGATATTGATAACATGCAGAATTGCCGACACAGTTAATTGTCTTACAAAGCATTATAAACGTGAGTCCCAAAACATGGTCATATATACAAAGTTAAAACAGGTAGGATTTAATTAGTACCCGCTGATATACCATATCGGTGATATTGATTTAATTCTACGCATATCCCTGTATATGCATGCATATAGGTAATTGATATAGTTCGGCTATGTGTAAAAGATGCCCTTGCACAAATAGATCAAATGCTCAACAAGTACGATTCAGAATGACAAGCTTAAAGTTCATTCAATAAAAAGTGTCCCTTTTACAATTAACAAAAACGTTATAGTTTGGAACTTTAATTTTGATTTGCACAAGTTAACTTGGAATATTTAGCCGGCCTACGTCCAGGATCATATTCAGTTTTTGTCTTGACTCCAGTCCAGACTCAGTAGGTGGTTTATTTTGTAAGCGATTGTTCCTACGGTAAACATGAATATATGAATGCATGAACAAGGGCAGATTTCGTTCTAAGCCAATCAACGCGTTTGTTGACATTTTTGCTCTCCGCCAATCAGAATGCTTGAAAATAAAAATTGTAAACAAAAGGAGCGAGAAAATATTGCCGTATTCTAAGGCATCCGTGAGCCAGAATATTTACTTTTTATATTCGAAACCGAAAGAATGCAATAAAACATAAATATATCTTGAATTTTGCCGTGGGGTTTTTTAAATTTCAAAACATAACGTGAAATATCGACGTTTGAATTACTGCAATGATGGCGCTCTATGGCTGCAATATATCGTTAATATATCGATAAATTATTTGGGGAATAATGTCGGTTTCCTCTCAGGATTCTCCTTTCCGTCTCATGTTTTCATTTCAGTTCTGGATAATGCTACTTGGAATGAGTTGGATCTTTGGGACAATGAAAACACCATGATATAAATAATAACCATTGTTTCGGAGCTTGCTAAGATGTTTTTTCACGCTCAGTGGACATTCTGTCAGAACATATGGCACTGTTTGCAATAGTAGAGATTCACAGCACCAGCATCCCTGCATATCACCTCAAAGGCATTGGGATCCATTTCTGGTTGGGAAAAATTACCAATGTGAGACTTGATTTTTCTAAGATCATCACTGAAATTTCTTGAGCAGTGAAGAATAATCATCTGCAGAGAGAAATACACTGTCAACTCTTTGGCACTCTTTGTTGCAACATCCAATATTTTTCCTGTATAAAAATCTTGATTGTCGATGGTATTTGCTTGGCTGCATGGGTGTTAAAGTTATTGTTGTTGTGTCACTTGTTTGGCTCTATGATGCTTCTTGGTTAAGTGCTTGATCTTCTACATTATGTTGACTTTCAGCAACCTTATCAGTGGCTATAATTATATCACCAGCCTGGCTATTAGATTGTTCTTGCTTCTCATTCGATTTTTGGCTGGATTCAAGGTGATTAATGGATGTAGTACCAGTACATTCAGGATTAACATGCATCTGCAGCAGAGTATAGTAAAGTACAGTAAGTTAGCTATAATTATTATATTAATTTACCATAATTAGTTTGGAGGGTGGAAGGGAGGTGTATAGGATTACTTATATAATTTTATATTATAATGAATGTAACTCTCAATTTAATTATAATTTAATTATAACTCTCATCCCCCACACATTCCTTCCCCTTTTCCCCATCATCTTCGCCCACCTTACTCTCTACCTACTACATTACACTACTAGGTTACAATTAGTAGCATTACA
Organism: Dendronephthya gigantea; assembly: GCF_004324835.1. Lineage (NCBI taxonomy): Eukaryota > Metazoa > Cnidaria > Anthozoa > Malacalcyonacea > Nephtheidae > Dendronephthya > Dendronephthya gigantea. The sequence continues at coordinate 2,927,168 of NW_021163010.1, read as the reverse complement.
AATAATTTACAATTTACTTGATCATAGATCACAATATAAGATTAGGCATTCAGATGAAGTTTGAGGAATTAAGGCTGTGTTCTGATTGAGTGCCCGGCAATTGTGCTGGCACTTTTTCTGGTGCCTAGGCTTCACACAATCATCTAAATGAAATTGGCATAATGGCATGGTACCCAGGAATGGGCACTACCTCCAGATGTATAATTAAATTGAGAGTTACATTCATTATAATATAAAATTATATAAGTAATCCTATACACCTCCCTTCCACCCTCCAACATGTTAATTATGGTAAATTAATATAATAATTATAGCTAACTTACTGTACTTTACTATACTCTGCTGCAGATGCATGTTAATCCTGAATGTACTGGTACTACATCCATTAATCACCTTGAATCCAGCCAAAAATCGAATGAGAAGCAAGAACAATCTAATAGCCAGGCTGGTGATATAATTATAGCCACTGATAAGGTTGCTGAAAGTCAACATAATGTAGAAGATCAAGCACTTAACCAAGAAGCATCATAGAGCCAAACAAGTGACACAACAACAATAACTTTAACACCCATGCAGCCAAGCAAATACCATCGACAATCAAGATTTTTATACAGGAAAAATATTGGATGTTGCAGACAAAGAGTGCCAAAGAGTTGACAGTGTATTTCTCTCTGCAGATGATTATTCTTCACTGCTCAAGAAATTTCAGTGATGATCTTAGAAAAATCAAGTCTCACATTGGTAATTTTTCCCAACCAGAAATGGATCCCAATGCCTTTGAGGTGATATGCAGGGATGCTGGTGCTGTGAATCTCTACTATTGCGTAAACAGTGCCATATGTTCTGACAGAATGTCCACTGAGCGTGAAAAAACATCTTAGCAAGCTCCGAACAATGGTTATTATTTATATCATGGTGTTTTCATTGTCCCAAAGATCCAACTCATTCCAAGTAGCATTATCCAGAACTGAAATGAAAACATGAGACGGAAAGGAGAATCCTGAGAGGAAACCGACATTATTCCCCAAATAATTTATCGATATATTAACGATATATTGCAGCCATAGAGCGCCATCATTGCAGTAATTCAAACGTCGATATTTCACGTTATGTTTTGAAATTTAAAAAACCCCACGGCAAAATTCAAGATATATTTATGTTTTATTGCATTCTTTCGGTTTCGAATATAAAAAGTAAATATTCTGGCTCACGGATGCCTTAGAATACGGCAATATTTTCTCGCTCCTTTTGTTTACAATTTTTATTTTCAAGCATTCTGATTGGCGGAGAGCAAAAATGTCAACAAACGCGCTGATTGGCTTAGAACGAAATCTGCCCTTGTTGAATGCATGTAAAAATACGCGATGAATATTCGCTTTCTATTCCATCACAAAAAGACCGATTATCTCCCCTGCAGTAACAGCATTAGTTTTCTAATTCCTATAAAGATAAAATAAATAAACATAAGAATTGTTAATAAGATTTAGTGTAGTTAAATCTTGCTCTAAAGTTCACCAGCACTTTAAGTCCACAGCGAGAGGGGGATTTCTATAGCGCCATTTCCCGAAGCTCATTGGCGCGATATCGGATAAAAACTTGAAGAAGGTATTCAAGCAAAATATTTAAGCAATATAACGGAGGTTACGTAACCGTTACGTCAACAATCTCGCAATTTAGCTACGAGCAGATTGCTCGTCTAGAATCATCCGTTCCGTATTTACTCGTTTGAGCGCCGCGGCGCTCTTTAAATTTTTAAAACTTCAGATGCAGCGCTTAATCGAGGGCGCCGCTTAATCGAGGGCGGCGCTCAATCGAGGGCGGCGCTCTTTAAACAATATTATTTGTGAATTGTAACAAGAACTTTAAAACAAAAAGAATTGAAAATTATATGTAGCCAAATGTCCCCATTTTGACAGCGAACGTTTGGACATTTTACAGAAAACAAACCTCGCACAAATCACTGGAATCTCTGCCTTCAAGACTGACCTGTGCCTTACGAAAATTCTAAAGACCGATTTAACAATAGTATTTGAAAATTTGAAAATAATTAGTGCGGCGCTCTTTAAGAAAAGATCAATCGCAAATGCGGCGCTCATTTGGGGGCGGCGCTCAATCGAGTAAATACGGTAATGTTTCACATTTGTAATTTGGTATCCGAGGTTCATCCGTAATTTATGGCAAGCCAAATGTGACAAAAGTGTATCGAGAATACAAAGTGGTAGTCGAGAATATTAACCTACGTATATATGAGAATATCAACCGATATTCGAGATAAATTAACTATATACAGGTAGAGAATTTCACAGTGTGCTCGAGAATATTTCGGTACGATATATTCTGAAATGGTCGTTTCTTCTTTTTTGGCCAGTCCTCTCAGAGTGTATTTATCATACAGGTTACGCCTCTTAGGTATTATTCAGCCGTCTAGACCTCCTGGATTCTTGCTTGCATCACACTACATGATCGGATATCGCGCGCCCTCTGGAGGATTACACAAAACGAATATAATTGAATAGTTGAATTAATAAATTCAATTAAAATGTTGTTCGTTGAACTTCGTTGAAGTTCGTTGCCTACACAACCTCAAGGACTCACCCAAACATGATATTGACAAATTTGGTGAAACCACTGAAACGTTTTAAGCTGGCTGTGTTCAGAATGTTCAAAGAACGAGAAAACATCGTGAAGTGAAGAGCACAATTTCAAGATGAAGCAGAAAATGTTTTTGTTAGGTTTGATTTCCATTCTACTTTTACCATTTTCAGGTGAGATTATGTAGTAATGTATAACATAAGCCATAAGTTGAAATATTTTGCTGGAATGCAAATGGACATTGCTTGTTACCTAGGCGTTCCGAATCGAACCATAAGCTGGTGCAAAAATTGGTAAAGCCAGCTTTCATTATTGCAAGAAAATGCATGAGCATAGATATTAAAACTATATTCGTCTTTGACTTAACTGTATCACTTCGTAAGTAGCACAGTAACAGTGTATAAAATATGACGAATCAAACTATTATAGTTCCTTACTTTTTCGTAAGTGCTTTGATTTATTTATAGGGTGTTTCTATTCGTATCAGTTCTAATCGTTTCAGTGCTATATCAAAAAGTTTCTACGTCCACTCAACCTAACATTTTTTCTTCTGCAAATCTTGACGAACTAAGGCAGGGAAGCATTTAATGTCCAGACTGTCCAATAATTAAAATGCTGTACACATTAAGCTAGTTTGCCATATATACTATCCTGACTAAATATATGTTAAAATATTCTTGCAATTTGGCATAGCAAACAATTAATAATATATAATTGTCAGTTTGCACGTAAACTTCGCACATATTCAAAAGCGCTAAGCTTTCAGTCAGTCGTTGACCTGTTCCGTCATTATGCATATATTGTAGACTTGTATACAATAGTAATGAATTTACGTAAAGGACTATAGGTGTACCTACGAACTCATAATTTTATTAGGCAGTTTACTTTCGTTTGCGTTAACTGAATACTAACTTCTCAAAAGATATTATGCGGTTACACCCTGTGCCAATACGCAAATTAAAAAATTTTTCAACACTTTGACAATTTTTAATGAATGCACGAATTCCGTTCCGATATAATCAAACCTAAGTTATTTAGCAATGCCTAACATCACTTTTTTCTCGCCGACATATTAGAGCCAGTTATAAAAAAGTACTAAAGTACCTGAATTTTAAATACAGTTATGACAGTATAACCAAGGAGCAGCGTGGCAGCGTCTTCAAACAACTTAGCATCAAATGTGGTATAAAAACTGTTAGTATGGCTGACTCTTCTGACGAAGGCACTCAGGTCGAAACGTCGAGAAGTGTTTTGTTATTTAGGCAGTTGTTATACCACATTTGATACTAAACAGTTATGACAAGATTAATTAGGCAGCCAACATCGTGTATTTTTTAGTTACCTGCGATTTGACTACCTAACTCAGTTCGGTTCTATCATGCATGTGTAGGATTGTAAAGGATTGGGTAGAGTTATGGGGCAGTAACGGTAGATTTAGCCTTTGTGAATGAATCGCTTTATATTTTCCTAGCAAAAGCTAGCAAAGCTTCGTCAGCTGTCTGTGGCGATGAATATTGGGATCCTTTATTCGATATCTGTTGTGACGGTAATGCGCATGAACAACGTTATGGAGCAAACACCAGATGCTGCGGAAAGAAAATCTACGATGCCCAAAGTCATATTTGCTGTTCAGGATCTGTATTCCGTAAGGAATGCACAGGGATGACTCAGTGTTGTGGTCAACAACCATTTAATAGCGAGAAAGAAATATGCTGTAATTCAAGATCTATTCATCCTAAATCAGCTGGTGCATCAACTCGATGTTGTGGAAATTCCCCGTACAATGGTAGTTCTTTCACTTGTTGTGCTGGTAAAGTGGTAGGGGTCGAGTAGCAGGAAACAAGACCCAATGCTGTGGGGAGAAGAGCTACGATCCAAATCTTTCTGTCTGCTGCGAAAAGAAAGTCGTTGGCAAGCCAGATAATAGCAGCAGTGGTGAATGTTGCGGACAAACATCATATGATCCGTCATTATCCGTCTGCTGTAACGGACAGCCCGCCAAAAAGCTCAAAAGCAATCTTACATTGTGCTGCGATAAAGATAGCTACGATCCTGCGAGTTCTCTTTGCTGCGAGGGCAAAGTTTCTCTAAAGACAGGTGATTCAGTTAGTCAGTGCTGTGGAAACCAGTCCTTGAATCCAAAAACCTCAATCTGCTGTGCAGGACAACTCGCGGCAAGAATGGCTGGTAATTTGACCCAATGTTGCATGGACAAAAGCTACAATCCAGCGGTTTCCCTGTGTTGCAGAAATAAAGTTATCACGAAAACGAGCAACAATGATCAATGTTGTGGAACAACTTCATATGATATCAAAACCTCGGTCTGCTGTAACGGACGGCCAGCTACAAAACTCGCGAGTAATCGTACAATGTGTTGCGGTACAGAAAGCTTTGATCCCACCAATTCTCTCTGTTGTACAAACAAAGTTAGTAAAAAAGATAACGAGTTTAGTCAGTGCTGTGGAGATAAAACGCTTAACCCTGAAACCTCCATCTGTTGCGCTGGACATTCGACACATAGAATGGCTGGTGAAGTTACGCAATGCTGTGGTCTGGTGGCTTACAACCCTCAAAAATCGATCTGTTGCAACGATAAAGTAGTTACGAGAAGATATGGTATTTCTTCACAATGTTGTGGAAACCAGTGCTACAACCCCTCCACCTACACCTGCTGCGACGGTTATGTGACACGAAAAAAAGTTGGAAACACCATACAATGTTGTGGGAAGAAGAGTTACGATGTTAGAAAATACGTTTGTTGTGAAGGAAAAGTTTGGTCGAAAATTTACGGAAATAACACGAAGTGTTGTGGTAGCGAAAGATATAACAGAAAGGTGAGCAAAAGAAGCATAGCACGAGGTAGAAAATTGCTTTGTTGTGCCGAAAAATTATACTACAGCTCCGGCCATTGCTGCAAGGGGAAAATAGTGAAGAGAGGATCTTCATGCCGTAACTCAATTGGAAAAATGAATGTTTAATGAACATTTTTACATTGTAAAGTCTGTACTACCGTATATCTATCTGCATGCCCCAAGTGGTATAATTATACAACTATATTAATAAAAGCAAGGATGTTTATATCAGTAATAAACTGCAAAAAAAGCATTTCAAATGGTGATTAAAATTATATCGATTACATCATCCTATAAAGTATATGTGTTTATGACCAATAGAGCATGCTGTATAAATGCCCAAGAGGGAAAAGGCTCCTTACAACATTGATGCCAAAAAAAGTCATAAAATTCTCCAAATCAATTACAGTCATCTGCTTCCTAAATTGATTACATCACCAACTTTCTAGGTGCCTGCATGTGCATGCAGCAGTACTCTTAATATAATTTATATTGGTCAAATTACCCCTACAGCAAATGGCTCTGGGTCATATATATCTGTGCTATAACGAGTATTAGTATACACCCGACTATTGTCTCAGTATTAAAAATCCTACACTCTGATTGGCTACTCAACCATTGTCTATTCGTGATGGTAAACGTTTGGGAAAAATTCGCTCGTGCGACCGTATAAAATTGAATTTATTAAATTATTTTTCGGTGTAATTGCGGTGTATCGATTATTTTCTCGAAATTAATATATCTAGGTACAGGGTGTATACTAAAACAATTAGACAACTCATCTTCGTTGTCTATGAGCGAATAATCAACTCAGGCTTCGCCTTCGTTCACTATTCGCTCATAGACAACTCAGACTCGTTGTCTAATTGTTAAATAGTAAACCAGAATTTCAATTCAAATTGTGTTCCTGAGAATAGTGTGTTTTCTATTACTGATTTCTTTCGTAAGACTTATCAGGGCAGTGAATTTTATTTAAAATGAAATGATAACTCGATTGCCGTCTTTTAAGCCATTCTATTGATCTGTCTTCATGGTCGACGATGCGCCAAAAGCAATAAAAAAGAGACTGGCAAGTGGCAATGGTTCTCCATGTGGTTTCGTATAGGCTTCAAAGATGGCGGCCAATGTAATCGTCAGTTATCGTTTCAGGTTTTATATACAGCTCACTGGATCAGGAGTGCGCATCCCAAAATATTTTCTTAAGGTGTGCGTATAACAATTGGGCATAACGGTTTCGACTGATTTCTTTCGGAAGCGATTGTTTTTACCGTGTATGAACATGAATATTAACTGATTATTGACCGTGCGTGAGGTCTGTGCTGTAAAACATTAGACTGAGGCTTTTTAGTGGGATGAGACATAGAGGGTACTGGTCCAGATAACGGAATATACGGACTACGGTCCGGATATGGGTTTTGCGGACCCCGCTCGTGAACCATTCAGAATAGAGGATTTTGCAAAGCCATATATTAATAAAGACGTTACAATTATCGCTATTTAGTGCACCACTGTTCATTAATAACAAGGGCGTCAATCATAGGAGATGGGGGGTTGAAATGTTCCCTTTAACTAGGGGAGACGGAATTATGTCTTACTAGGTTAAACAAGATAATTCTACTTTGGAAGTTAAATATTTAATTAGGTTCGAAGGTAGCATGTTTTTAAATCCTCTCTAAACGGCTATAGTGACAGGATTAGCCGATTATAGTTAAATACCCAAAATGTTGTTAATATTTTTTACAACCGGCCGCGTGGCTTTAAACGAACTTTAAAGTGCCCGAAAAACGACAAAAATTTTGTTTCAGTGCACCAAAAACCATTTGGTTCCGGTAGCTCTAAAGTTGGTTTTGCCTCGTGGATGTCATTCAACTGAGGAAACTGAATACCGCGGTATTAGTCAAATATACAATGAATAGTATAAAAAAATACGGAAAGACGTACCTCTCTGTGAAAAATGACATTTGTTGACGGAAGTACAAGTGTCCACAACACTTGAAAAGTCGATTTTGAAAAACGGCAGAAATAAACAAGATGAATTTAGTCACGGCAAATGCGGCAGTTTGGCAAATCACTTTCGTGAAAGATGCGATAGTTTATGCTTTATTAATATTCAGTATTTCAAATGTGGTTTGAGAAACAGCAATTATCCACTGGTTATATGGTTTGTATAGGCTACATAATCATACGGAAATCTCCAGCATATAACTGAATTATTATAAAACTTTTAAACTGAATTGTAATAAAAAAATATGTTCATTAAAGGTATAAATGTTACTAAATAATTGTCCGACTGTGTTTATAGACAGGCAGTTCCTTTCCTTTGCAATTTTCCTTTGCAACAAAATCTTGTGCGGGAGAAAATCACACGGTTCGCACAACAAAATTTCCTTTTCCCTCCTCTTGGTTTGCCACTGTATCTTTTCCGGCCACAACATCTGGTATACTTCCCGTACTTTTTGGACCACCGTCTCCCATCACAACAAATCTGGTTTTCTTCATTGTAACTCATGCTTCCACAACATTTTATGGTGTTAGCAACATTTTGTCGTTTAGGTTTCTTTTTGTCTGCGCAACATACGTGGGTCGAGGGGGTGTAAATACTGGTCCCACAACACTGTGTTGTATTACCATATGTTTTTAGCTTAACTTCTCCGTTACAACAAAGTGAGTTTTGAGGGTTAAAGCTTTCTCTACCGCAACATTGTGTTAGATTACCGGCCATTTTTTCTGCCGCGTTTCCAGCACAGCAGACTGAGGTTGTAGGATCATAGGATGTAACTCCGCAGCACTCCGTGCTGATATTATTTACTCTTGGGGTGACAGTGTCTACACAACAAAGTGATTCTTGAGGGTTAAAGCTTTCTCTACCGCAACATTGTGTTAGATTACCGGCCACTTTTTCTGCCGAGTTTCCAGCACAGCAGACTGAGGTTGTTGGATCATAGGATGTAACTCCGCAGCACTGGCTGGTATTATTTACTTTTGGGATGACAGTGTCTACACAACAAAGTGAACTGGTCTGGTCGTAGCTTTGTTTACCACAACACATCGTGAGATTGCCCACAATTAGAGGCGCGGGTTGGCCGTTGCAGCAGACCGATGTAGAAGGGTTGTACACTGTTTTCCCACAACACGAACTGCTGGCGTTGACTGGAATATTGACGATCGTATCTTGGCAGCAAATGGAAAGTTTGGGGTCATAGCTCTTTTTTCCACAACATTGTGTTAGATTTCCAGCTCCTTTCCTCGCTCTTTTGCCAGCGCAGCAAACAGTTGTGTCAGCATTGTAGGTTCTTCGTCCACAACATCGTGTTGAAGCACCAGCTGATCTCCTAAGAATATATCTGGAGCCACAGCATATTCTCGTATTTCCATCAAATTTCCTTCGACCACAACATTGGGTGAATTCTGTACTCTTGATTTTATACGTGCGTTTCGAACAACAAACTGCAGTCTTAGCGTTAAAAATTTTGTTACCACAACATCCAGAGTAGGTTCCATAACGTCGCCCGTACGCACGATTTTCACAACAGATGTCGTATCGAGGATCCCATAACTGATTGCCACAGACTGCTCTTTTCGTCCTTTGACTTATGGCGCTAGCTAGAAAAATAGTACGTAAAAAAGCTATTGTAAAGAAAGGTTGAAGAAATAAGAAAACTTGCGAAGAGGGATTCGATCGGCAAGATCTAGGAAATTTCTTCTTCAGCGGCAAATGGGAATGAAATGATGCATCATTTACAAAAAAATAGCCGGGAAGGAAAATTGCGCTATGCCAACAGAGACTATCAAAGTTACTTTGAGGCTACGCTCACAAGGGACCGGACGAAGTTGGGACACGATTAAAAATGGATAAAAATTTGACCGGTTCTACGTTTTTAAGTGCACGCGGGATTAGGACAAATTCTTCTTGTTCCGTTTGAGCGCAGCCAGAGTTATAGGGTTTATATCGCTCCTGAACATAGAGTTATCACAAAGCAAACTGACTCCTAATTGACTTTAAAATGGCTTCATTAACGGCTTCATTAATACCTTCATTAATACCATTAAGTTGAATTTCAGTCAACCGCCTTCCTAACCGCGCGTCTGATATCTTCTGGCAACTTCTGGCAACTATGGTATGATGCAATAAATTTATGGAGAAGCCGCCTTATATAGTAAGCCAACAGTTGTCATAATAAACGCTGAGGAATATGTAGCGTTTCACTTGAGTGTTACCACCACGATATTGAAGCATGTGCGTTGCTATAACACTCAGGAACGATATATTGCAACATGTACGTCGCTATGGCACTCCGCGTCAGAAATATTGTCTTATTCATACTTATAATTCTTTTACCATGTTTTTCACCAAATGCCAAACGTAAACTACATTTTATTCCTCTTCTCCTCACGAGTGTTTATAGTCAAATTATACTGGTTACATGCATATGGTTCGGCAATTTTCAAACTCGCATAGGTATACATTACGCCGGACATGCAGCGACTGACAAAATTAGCGCCACACTGCATGTAGATCAAACTGAGTTCCTATAGGTTATACGTCGCATTTTGGTCGCGTCAAATGCAATTTGAACAACAGATAATGATTCAATATATAATGAAGTTTATCATCTCATGCATTATCTATTGTTTGATTGCATTCGACCCGACCAATATGCAACGTATAACCTATAGGCCTTAGGAAAAATAATAGCTTAGTCAATTTTCAGGACCGTCGAACTCCTAAATTCATGTTCGTACAACCGTAGAACTGCCGTAGAAAGAAATCAGTCAGACATAAGACGACGAATATATAGGACTATTCCCCCTCCCCCCCAATTAAGCTTCTAGCGACGGCCCCGTCAATGATTTTCTGAACTGAAGAATGAACAATTTATATACGTATTATTATTACATGTATACTTTGTACGATTTCTTTAGTTATGATATAATATAGCGGTATATGTAATATTTTTTATTTCAGATGCTATTAAGAACGGATTTTACAAAGAATTCGATCGGAAAGAGTGATAGGATGACGGTTAGTATAAAGTACATTTTTTATATATGAAAAAAAACTTATATATGAAAAGCTAAACTTACGCTACCTGCCGAGCAGACGATGAAGATGCAGCACAAAAAAGATACGTTCTTCATTTTGCTGCTCTCTCTCTCTCCTTCCCCTCTCTCTCTGTGATGATATCCCGTGCAGTGATGTTTTCTTATAGCTCCTTGATTTATACTAAATAAGATCATGATGATTCCTTCAAGGCCTCAATATTATATTTGGGTGAGTCCTTAGAGTTGTGTAGGTTACAAATTATAACCTGTGAGAGTTTTGATGCCGCTTCGGTATTGGACTCCAAAGGCGTAGCAATACTTTATGTTTATTACAGTCAGTGAGTTGGCGTCTTCTATAAATGCATGTCATATATATTCGTAACTTTACACTATAAATTTATGTCAAATGATTAATATTGAATGCATTTCGAGGTACGGATAAGTTTTCTAAATATACTCATTTTAGACTTTTAGCACTCAGTAAAATGCGTTGTATACGGTGCGGTATACATGAATTGCATCTGTATAGATGGGGAAGAAAGAATTAGAATACTCAATATATATTGAGATCACAAGAAAGTAACTGCTGGAAAAATCCTGAATACTTAATTCTACTTGTCGATATAACTGGCTTGAAACACTAACAAAGTCTTCAAGTACATATTTCATTAGGGTATAGCTAGGGGATGCAATCGTCCTGCAATGAAAATTTTAGGCTACATATTTATCATTACTTCTTTCTTTAGAAATTTATTGTTTTTAATTTTACCGCCAATAAACACCAAGATATTAGCATAACAAGACAAAATTGTCAGACCTGCTACGCCACTACGTAAACAATCATTTCGTTCTGTACTTTTCGTATAGCATATCGCCGAAAAAAATTTCATATATTAGCTATTTTCATGCATTTGCATATTATGTGATCGAAGTTTTTGATTTTTCGATGCCGGCATCGTGCATGTTGACAAAATGATATACCCGGCACAATCCTATAGGAATTGATTTTGAATGATGCCCTTTAGTATACTTGTATTTTCCCAAAACTCGATCCTTTTTATTTTTTAACCAACCCTTTTAGGACCAAAACTAACCAGTCCCTCCCTTTATATATTTCTCTGCGCTGTGCCTTTCTGAGGTTAAAATATCGAGCAATTCTTAACATTTGAGAAGTGCTGAATTTTTGAGGATATAACGTAAGGGATGATCAGTTAATTTAGAATATTTTGTCGACTTTTTTAACTTAGGAGTCTTAATTCAACAGACAATTAACGTTCCCCTTAGTTTACTAGGTCCATCCCGAAATTTTCTTCAAATACACTCAGCAATATTGTCTTTTTGATCTAACTGCTACGTAAGCTCTCAAACCCCGTTTAAGCTTTTCATTCAAACCAGTTTTACCTGTTTCATAATATCCCTGCAGCATTTTTATTTGGTAGATCATGTTAATGCAATCATGCTATCGTACTTTTGGGAGTAAAATGGAGTCCGGTATAGTGAAAACAGGGTCATAGGACAAAATAAATTCTATAGCTTTGGATTTTCCGGTGGCCTGCGCTCCTGGCTCAAATATATATCATATGCACTTAGTCTATCGTCATCAACAATGAAGACACAGTGTTTAGATCAACATTTTGGTTAATGCAGCCTTGGTGACGTCTGGACTGAGTATCTGAAGCCGGCTTTTTATTAAGCGTTTTTCATTCCTATATCTGTTCGCATATGTGCAAGGAAACTTTCTAGCATGTATATAAATATCTCAAAAAATGCAAATAAGATAATACTCATTTGATTCTATTATAGTTATTTCAGTGAGTGAAATTTTCAACGAATTCAACTCTTCCCTACGTATGTACACGAACGTCACGCGGTCACGGGAGCCGAAAAGGCTCAAGTTAAGTGGAAAGGAATTTATGTAGTGACGTCAATGATAAACCAATGAATTGTATTAAAACCTGGAACGCTAACTTAGCCGAAGGTAATGTGAAGGGAGTTTTTAAACTTTTGAGGCATACGTACTACGTAGAGAGCAATTATCTAGGAATGTCTCAAACTATGTAAAAACACAACGATTTGCTAATTTTTATAAAAATTGAACGAACGTCAAAAACTCTTTTTGCTCAATTTTTGCTTCAACCAAGTAGCTATAGCGCTGAGCTATAACCCGGAGTTAGCGTTCCAGGTTTAATTACGGTTCACTGCGATAAATCTAATTCGTGTTTAATCATAGCAGACGTGCTGTACGTGCACGTAAAAAAGCCTATTATAATCTCACCATTCTCCACCAGATTCGAATCCCCATCATTCTCCACGCAGCTGGTGCGAATAAATGAGACCTTGGAGTGCGTGGATCCCTGCTGACTGCGCGGTGTGAAAACAGCAGGTGCTGGAATCGTCGATTATTCAAAATCAGTTATACAAACAGAGGAAGGTGTGTAAAACAAAAAAAGAAAAACTGTAAAACTTATCAACCTATGATAACCATTTTTTGACAAATGTTACGTAGGTTTCATTACCTCAAGTGCACAGCTCATTAGAAACATTCAAAGGGTTCTATACATGAAACATGCAAAATATTCCTACCTATAACCCGAATTTCGTCACATCTATTAAATGACAGGCAATCAGCTTTCAAAAACATTCTTCCGGAAGCTTTCAACTGAAAAATCCGTCAGTTTTAGTCGTTCGCTATAGTAAAGTGGAATTCCTGCTATTATAAAGAAAATTTCTCAGTTAGACCAAATGCATGAGTTGTGTTATTAACACTCCTGACGTGCTCAGACTGGCAGACAATCGATTAACGAATTCCCGTGATTACCTTGGAAATTTGTGTGATAATTGGTAGCAATTGAGAAATACAAATACCAGGTTTTACCCTGTTTTGACCCCACGCATATTTGATGATAGAAAGCCCGGAGTATATTTATTACGAAATATCACAAAAACGTTGAAAACTCTATACAAGCTTTGTGTCTTGATCAGCCGTATATGGTGCATGCTCGACGTTTCATACACTATATTCCGGTAATCCGGTTGCGATACCATGCAGCGGCTAGTTTTCGAGTGATTTGATGTACGCGGTTAAAATAGGATACGTTCGTGGCGCGCAAGATTTGAAAACGCCTACCAGCTTCTGTTATCGACTCTGTATTGCAGACTTGCATAGGTTGTTGACTGTTTGTGTTTTCTATGTGCGGTTTCAGTTTAGGTTTTTAGTCGCTTTGTTATTGTTATTGTCAATTTTAATCCGTGAAGGTTTTTGTCAGGATTGAGTTTTTAAACTATCGATAGAGCAAACGTTTCAGTGTCAAGTATTCGCGGAGATCACTTTAGATAACAGTTAAAGCTAACAGCTGCATCGTCTAGTCTTGAGATTTTTTTGTTTCAAACTTCATCAAATTTTTGTTCATATATATTCCTATCACCTATAATGCATCATATCTAATGCGTTTACTGCCTTTTTTCTGCCTGTTGTATTCATTTGCACCATTGCATTTGTTCATTCGGTAAAGAATTATCATTCTTAAATCTGACGTCGGCGCTTTCCTTTAACCATAAGATTAATAGCCGCCTGGAATTCTTTCAACCGCTGTTTTTATCAAGAGGTTTTGATTGACTTTGTTAAGCCGTTGGTATATCATATCCATATTCACTCCTACATTGGCATATCACCACTCATTCGTGGCTGGCTTGGAGCAACACATTCTGTAGACTGTATCGCTATACATGCGAAAGTAGTTTGTTAAAAAAAACTGCCGCGACCGTAGGTTATTATACTGAACTACTTATACAGGATACTCTTATATTTGGAGTTTCTGTACTTGAGAAAACGTGCCAAAAAGGTTTGTGTTGCATTTCATGACATTTATATTGCGTATATCAGTTTACACGTGCATGCAGATTATAGACATAGTTAAGAAGTAGAGTTGTAAAAAATTTGGAACAGTTAAGGCAGTTTTTTATGCTGACAATTGACATCACACACTGCATGAGTGGATTTTTCTGTCATAATTGCTCACGCAATGAAATTAAAGGATGTTTGCATGATCCCAAGAAAGTTACCTAAGATTAAACGTATCAAGAGCAGTCTCAGATATTATTGCGGGAATAAGTCGGAAGGCTACAACTAGCTGCATGTCTGATCATGTTATTTACTCATTTTAAGACTGCCCCAAAGTCAAGCCTTCGTTAATCAGTCACTGAGTATAGCAGAGATCATGGTCATCATGCCTACATGTAAACAGCTCCTAATTGACATTTAAGTGATTTAACCATAAACCATGCATGATATATTTCATTTGAGCGAGGTATAGCTGCTTAAACAAATTATGCTACACCTTATCATTGAAAGAACACTGATTTGGGGCGTGAAACATGCATGGCTCATCCTATAGGTGCCAAAACCATTATAGGTGCCAAAACCATTTTATAGTTTATAAATTTTTATCACCGTCGTTCATGGGTAGTTAAATGCAAGCAACGATAATCAGAGTCGCGCTAATAGTTAATTTTTCTTTGTTTGGTTCAGTATACCATCTGATAATAATGGTAGCTCAGATGTTTATAAGGTATGCGGTTATCACTATTTCATCTGTTATTGATGAAAGTTGTTTGAAGTACTTAATCTTTCGTCTGATCTGCTTTTAATGAGAGGCACATGAAAAATTGTTGCATTTCTGTGTACAGACAATATTCTCAGCTGTTTCTTATGGAGGACATATGTGTTTAACCTAGGGGGGCGTAGGAACCCTGGTGTTTTTGCCTTTTTGGAGGATGCAACATGACTAGACCCCGCATGTCCAGCAGAAGAATTGATTTAAATCTTATAGTATATTAAGTATCATATTCTTTCATTACCCCCGTAAGGACTGTTGCAAATTAACGTCAATTTATACATTTTTTAGATTCAGTAAGTTGTAGGGGAGGTAGAACTTAACTTCTACACTCCCATTTACTTTTTATGAGCTGTTTTTGTTAGCTGTTAGTCTGCAGGGTAGGCCCTCGCTTGGGTTAAGGCCCGCCTTTTTGAAACGGTCCAGAAAATCACCGCAGTAGTTGAAGATCCCTTTCGACTGCTGTTTTTTTGTCTGCATGTAGGTAAATTCGGCAGACGGCTGGGCGCAAAAAAAGTAAGGATAAGAGTCGTGCCAATTTGCACTTTGACTCAGGCCACAGCCGGCCTAATCATTGGGTCCATTTATCCAATTGTCCATTGATTTAATTTTAACTGTTGCATGGGAAGAATTGAACTATTTGCGAATATTTAACCCTAACACGCGACAATTTCGGGTGGTTTCCGTGTTACGGAGAAATTTGACATGTATAATTATGATTAGAAAATGGTAAGATGGCGACAAATCCATGAATGGATTTGTATCCAGGCGCTTTGCTCTCGAGCTCTCGCTCCCTTGAGTACGTGCTCGTTTCTCTCGAAACCCACGAGGCATGGGTACGAGGCATGCAATGCAAGAAGACACCTTTAACACCCTCGGTATGAAACGGGGGAAAGAGGGGAGGTACATGCAAGGAAAATTGGTATTTCGTTTTCATTTTCTTATAGACTGCATATTTACCAATTGACAATTAGCACGTTAGACTATAGCTTTTTGTTTTTGAAAACTGCAAAAACATTTAATAAAATTGCAAAATTTCGAGGCCTTCAAAACTTCGCAATAATTGTATACTTGTTTAAACCCATAGGCTCGTTCGATTTGGAAATTTTTGTACAATGTGTAGTTATCAGCAGAAAATTAGCATTAAGTGCATGTGACCTAAATTAACTTGACAGATTCAAGTTGTCATCACAGAAGAGTGGCTAGCCCGCAACTCAGGGACTGAGAGCTCTGTGATGATACTGCTAAATATATGATATATTTGCATGAAAAGATAAATCATAGAAATTTTGAGCTACATAGGTGTTTTAGAACCGCAAACAAGCTTTGGATTCAGTCCCCTAGTTTTAAGCATATTAACTATATATGCATCAATTTTATACCTAGTATATGTGTTCCTAGTATAGTATATATACCTAGTATAGTATATATTTTGATTGTTGATTTTTATCATATATCATGTGTGTTTAATTTTGACGAAAATCAATATTAATTATGGCAGACTGTAAGTATATTGTCTATTGTTAGACTCGACTATTAGATATACAAAGAAAGTACTGTTGTTGCTATATGGTGGTTCAAGTACAATGACAAACAATGCTTCTTAAGAGATAATAAAATTAATTGACATGACGGTAAATCAATTCTTATTTTTTGGCACTTCACTCGATGTTGGTAAATTCAAGAGGTTGAAAGGGTCTTAGTTTCGAGTGGAATTATGCACACTTCAAATTCAAGCCAGGAACAGTTGATGGAAAAATGAGTCAACTATCGGTCCTCTGGCATGTAGGAATCGAACAAGAGCATTGCACCGGCATCGCAAAAGCGTATATGTTCGATTCCTGCTGGAGGACCGTTGGTGGCTCATTTTTCCAACTGTTCCTAGCTTGAATTTGAAGTGCGTATAATTCACTCGAAATTAAGACCCTTTCAACCTCTAGAATTGACATGACGTTTAATCCTAAACTTCTCTCCGTTGGCGACGATAGCTTGGTGGCTAAAAGTGGAGAAAGTAAGGGCAGCGATACAAACAGGCTCTGTTACCGCAGGGCTATGTCAAGTGCAAGATGATTTTTATATTGCCTAAACTAGGATTCACTCGTATAGATACAAGTGAAGATTTTTTCGGCGTAGCTTATACACAACTCTTGTCAGTTATAGTTCTGTATCTACAGTTCTCTTCGGTTCAGTACCGAACATTTAGGTATCGTACCTTGCCGGGTCATCTTTGCCGCTTTTGAAGTTTGAACCTTCTTAAAACTGATGGCTTTACAGTATATACCGCGCATATGATTCGTTGAATGCGATCTTATCCCGTAGTTTAGCATAATCATATATTGATTATTTATACATAATATTCACTTTATTACGGTCGACACACTAGCTGTATATATTGCCTTCTTTGTTGCAGGAAGTTATCTTTTTAGGCTTTTTAGGCTTTTAGCTTCAGGTATATATACTAAATACCGATCTTTTCGATTTTAAATTAAATCATATCATATTGCCTCACCTTGCATGCACACATTGTTAGTATCTTGCACTCATTACTTACTTGCAACCAGACCCGTAAGAATAATTACAAACTGATGACAGTTTCTTATGAGGTAATTTCCGGACTTAATTGTGCGCAATTAGGGGGCACAAGTGGAATTTTTTCTATGCTGGCCTGGTTATATTTGTTTAGTATATACCAGCGCGAATAAACGCACATTATCACACCATAAATCATTATGGAGACTAAATATACTTTTGCAAACTCGTCAACTTGGACTTGGACTTGGTCCAAAATCTATGACTGAAAAACATTTTCATTTTAAAAAAAAATCAGTTACGTGCATGGTAATTAATTTAATAAAAAGTTAGCTTGGTTTCCTTTTTAATCTTATTTAAAACGGTGACCGTATAGAACGGAAAACATCTGCCATCTAGCGGGGGAAAACATCAAATTACGTGTTGTCAAAGAAGGAGAAGAACCGCAGTTTTAAAATCTCAAAATTTAGGTAAGATAAGTCCTGTATGGAACAAAACAACTCAAGCACATCATTGCTCTCCGTGATCTACCAAGAGCTACACGCTGCCACAATTGTGCTAAATTCGTGCTGAAAAACTCATGCCTGCATGTATCACTGATGCTGCCGGCCGCTTTACTCAGTTTTTTACGCTAAAAGTGCGGCTCATATATTGCAGCTGCTTGTAAAATGGTGACGCTGCCATTAAAGGAGTTAATTTTCCTTTCACCGCATGAGGAATTTTTCTGTTTGCATCGACGATTTTCTGCGTCGTAAATCGTGAACTCAAATCGTCGGGATATATGCACTACGACATATTATTTATTCATTTTATTACGGACATTGTACATTTGTACACTTCCTTAAGCGGGATCATATAAACCGCCCTAAAACGTGGATTCAATTAATGATGCGAGATTGAGTGTATGATAATAATTCGACAGCAGAGCTCGTTATTTTGCCGTTAATAACTCTGCATGGTATTCTGTATTTCTACGAAGATTGCTGAAGAAAGCATACTAAAGCCTACTACGTCACAAGGCCTACTCGGACTCGGTCGCGTCGAATTCGAACAATCGAGATGATAAACCTCATTTAGCCTCATTATCTATTGTTTAAATTGCATTCGCCGCGACTAAAGTGCGACGTATAAACTAGTTAATCGTGCTTTGTGAGCGGTTAAGCACACAACATATGCTTTTACCGAGCTTAATAGTGAATTCTTTCAGTGCGCAACGATTGCCGTTATTAAACCCAGTCAGGTTAAAAGAGTTGGTAGATATGCAAATATTTCAGGCCAAATTGTCATGATCTATTAAGAAAACAAAGAAAACAAAAGACCAAGAAAAAGAAAACAAAGAACTAGTGTGATGCTGTTTGCGCTCATATATGCAGCTTCCAACCCTGTACTAACTATGCATAGAGCATTATATAAAATAGGTGGGAACACAATGCTGCCCATGCAGTGACTTACTTGGCAGGGTAAACTCGACCTAGCCAACGACTTCTTTAAAAACCAGCTTGTGGAATGATACTTTGTATTTTGTAGTAATTTCCGGTTTTTAAGCTATTGTGTTTAGAGTAATAGCAAATATATATCAAAATGTGGCAATTATAGTTACAAGGTTTCTAATTATAAAAACGACAATGCGAATTTGCGAGGGAAAAAATTACAGGATAACGTGGTATGTCGAAAAATTTGAACCAAGCATTGTATGTGGTATATTGGCAGATACTTTATTCATGTGTCAGAAGTCTGATTGATTACTTAGTCTCAGTGTACACACTGTATCAATGGCTTCTGACGTGAATGCTAATGCTCGATACTTCCATATATCTGAGTTGTCTAAAAGGTGATGAAGAAGTGATTTCTTCATTGTCGATTCAAATGAGAACGCGTGACCTTTATTAGACATTTCAATTATTACTTATTAGACATTTCTGCCATCTGTAAAAGTTTTGTTTTATGGCCTTTATATATACACATATACCATTAACACATTAGAGTGAAATAAGACTCCCATCACTCCAATCTTCCAGCAGCCACATACTTGACCTCGTGTTTAAAGAGTCGGCTTCTTATGAACAAACCAATTAATTTAATGAATTGGAGCAATAAATCGTCAATTTCCAGTGTCTAGTCTGACTTTTAGACTTAGATAAATATACAACAAATCTCAGAAGCTAGGAGACTAATCGGCGAATTGACTAGAAAAATGGTGTTGTGTTTTTTCTGATATAATTGGTTTTCCATGTGGAAAGGAATTAAGTGTATGAAAGTGGTCTCTCATTATATAGTATCGAATTTTGCTCGAGTGAAACAGGAAAAATATGTTTTATATATGTCATTAACATATGTACTTCACATGCCAATGTAAAGTTTATTGCCAACCTTTCTAGAAAAGAGTTACATCATGAGTTACATCATATGAGCACTTGAAATTGTACAACAAACACATCTTAAAATTATATAAAGTCAGCAATGTTCTTAGCAAGAATATATTTTATTTCCCCTTTGGAGAATTTAGATAAGTAATAATCTTGGGTTTCATAAAAAGTCAACTTTTAAAGTATGTTTATATGTATTGCTAGTTACTAAGGCTAGTTTTTTTCAAATCGCGTACGTGATTGCTCGACTTGAGCATGAAACTGGTATGTTAAAAAAGCATTTCTTGAATGTACAGTAGAATCGGATACAAATTGGAAACGTGCATGGCATATATTTTATGAAACGCAAATCAAAAATACATAAACAATGAGTAACGTTACACAAAATCGCTTGATATAAGTATAATATCGTGATAAACGAACTTGCATGCTGCGATATATAGGAGTCTTTTTGCGCGCCACAATATGCAGGACAATTTTATGTAGCTACATTTTTTGTACGGACTCTAATCTAAGATCTAATTTTTTCTAAATGCGCATAAGAATATTATAGGCCTAGTTCCCGTTGTTCTCTTATATAACAGTTGGGTATTTAGAAGGGCTGACTCTATATCTAACACGCTACCAAAATGCTCTAATGCATTTTATGAGGTTGTCAAATCACTTATCACATGCATGCACTATAAAGGTTTTGGAATGTGATCCAGTATTACATAACTGCGAGTAAAATAATAAACTTGTTTGCCGAATGAAGCAAAAAATGTCGATGAATTGTATCTTAATTCCATTCTTCCGAGATTTGTGAGGCAAGATTTGTAGCGGTTGGGAGGAACGTATCCCCGTTGAAACATATAGCAATGTACTGGTCATTGTGCTATATGATTTGTGTTATACATACCAACAAACGGGCACACTTAAAATCCATGTCGTGAATTCAACTGCATGGCAATTGTGTTATTTTAAACAAAATTTAAACAAAACACCAACTTGGAGTCAAATTCAGTCCACCATTGGGAGTTAAATTAGCACCTTAAAAAAAAACTGTGTTGGTTGGTTATGTAGTTATTTGTTTACACAGGATGTACTAAATTTCCCGGGGGTACATGCATGTCGGTTGGCCGTTGGTGACTATATATGCTGTTAAGTTGTGAATAGAATTGTACATATTCTGTACATGGTATATGGTGAAGGGGTTTGTGAAATCATAAGTTTGTCACGTTTGGATATTGTTTATGACAGATTTTTCAAACTTCAGTAACAGTCAACTTTTACGTTCATTTAAAAACCCATATGCACTATTGTTTCTTAGAAGAAGTAATTACTTTGACCCCCTGTCCGATTTGATGCGTCCTAATTGACCCGCTGAGGTCACGCGTCTGGTGGCGATTTTATTTCAAGTAATCCTATATATATATATATATATATATATATATATATATATATATATATATATATATATATATATATATATATATATATATACATGTATAGGTATTTCTATTAGATAAATCGTTATGTACGTTAGGGGTAAATTATTGTTATATAACTGAATGTGTAGTAATTGAAGATTGGCATTAAGACAAAGAAGAGAAAATTCTTTTCCCGAAGGTCGTCCGAAATCAAAGAAACTACATGACATTCACCTCGCAAACAGCGAGCATTACAATAACAAACGTGGTACAAAATATTCATTAAATATATTCGCTCTACACAGTTTTATAACTAGTGCCAGTAGTGCTCGGCATAGCAATACAATTCGACGACTATCGACTAATTAATATAATTATACATGTACACACAATTTGACTTATCTTTGTACCTCTGTTATTTTTAGTTCATATATAAATACAGTAAAAGCAATTATCAATAAAACATTCATCACAGCATAAGGACTAGTTTACGTGAAAAACTACCTGCGTGTGTCAAGATTGATAGAGATTCAAAATCCTTTAGTAAAAATGTAACGTATTGGGTCTCGCTGTCATTGATAGAATTCGTCAGTCATCAGCTTAGGACACAGCTAATGCTCTGGAACTTCCTGTGAGAATATTTAAGTGAACACAAAGGCCACTTGTGTCCACCATTTTTGGCTTTACGTATCGTGCTCTCGGACGCACAAATAACATCAGAGGAACAAAAAGATTTTTCTCCAACAGTATTTTACTAGTGGAGAACAGCTTTGATAAACGTTGCTCTAGCAGAGCTTTGGACTTCCAAATAAGGTCGTAGCAGTCAGAAAACACTGGTAAGTGAAACGTTTAAATAAAAAAATTAAATCATTGCGCGTTCTCACTCAAGTTGAAGTAACAACTTTTTGAGCAATGGCTTTTTCGCCATATTGATATTGTATAATAATCCTAACCGTTCTTTTAATCAGTCGTGTAAATACAAGATTGCTAAGATTCACGCTAAATCTGTCTCCTATTTTCTTTATACAACATATACCCAGAACGCTATTTGTGGCATCTTCTTTTTTTATTCGTTTGAATACAAGTCCCACGGCGCCTATGCTAATTATTTAGAATTCACTGATCGCGATGTGTGGGAATACACAGATTCTTTCAACAAAGTTTTTAAGCTTATAGCTTGTTTTCCTAATTTTGTCTCTATTTTCATTGATAAGTTAATTATATACATCTGGAGATATGCAAAGAATTCTTAATTTTGACAGCTATCAGCAATAGCAATCGAGTGGATCTTTTCAAGAGAGATATTTTATATTACTTCTTTTCAATCACATTTATTTATTTAATTTTCGTCATTCGTTCAGTCCATATGAAATTAAGAACAATGAACAAATGTTGAACATTTTGAAATTGCGAAACATTACATTGCATCGAACATATACAATGTGTATGTCACTAGCTAGAAACATCACCTATAGCTGAAATATAGTGTTAAAAGATAAATTATGAGATATATGAGTTCCCTTTTACTTTACATTCCATTTGCGGTCAGACGTGAATCTGGGTCCTCAAACCACTCAAGAAGTAATTTCATCACTGAAGTAAAATTATCGAAACGACAGCAATAATACTCTTCCAACGAGTGAAATCCGAGAGAGAACCGGACTTATATAAAATCTGTCTTTTCCTGACAACAGAAAGGTTATAGGTAACCCGTTTCCGGGTTACTGGTGGGGCTTTTTTTTCAACGCTATTAATATGCACGCGAGCAACAGAAATATTCTTCGAATGAAATAACGTCCTCAATACCCGTAACCCGTAACCCAGGTATCACTAAGTACCTATCACGAATAATTCGAATAACGAAGTGAAAGTAAATATGACACAGCCTTCTGACGACAATTGAATTATATATCAATATATTGAATGTACCATGTCCATGCCATTGAAAAAACCCTTCTAGATCTGGATTATTTTTGATAAACAATAATAACATATCAATATACGTCGATCAGTTTGATAAGCAATAATAATTTTTATAATAAGAATATGGTATTTACCCTCAAATGTGTTAAATTGTTTGCCTTATACGCAAACGCGCAGTAAATTGGATTGGCGTTATTGCTGTATTAAATTTCTTGTGACGAAAATACCTCAACATGGAGTAAATCAATCACATGCGTTTCGAAACGATTGTAACGATTTTGTGATAGGAAAATAATAAATCAGTGAATAATTATCTTGGAATCGTCACGGGCACGCTATGTGACATCAGTACTGAGCACCACATGATCTTCATGGTCGCAGCAAGTTTGAACGTACAATATAAATGATATAATGTATTATTTAACGATCACGACTGGTTTATTATAATAATAAACATTGTGTATCGATTGTAGGTTTTTTGAAACAGGTGCTAATTTGGATAAAAGTTATGCGCTTCTCAATACATCACAATTTTTTGAGGAAAGCTATCCAACTTTCTATCATTAAAAACACATTTATCCTGTGATTTATCACAGATGGATTGAAGGTGATCCTTTAATTGTGCCGCGTGCGAAAATTAAGCATGCATGTCGTGCTTGCATTGAAGTGTTACAGATTATATTTGGTCATGCGATCAATAAAAGGAAAGGGCTTGTCCTTCCGAGGTTTTAATGACAGAACAAAAATGGTTAAGTCCGATTATTTGAGATAGCAATTTGAATGTTTCTCAAGTTTTTTTTATAAGACGTCATTAGTTCAACGTAACATTTTTGCCAGAATAATTCTGAAATTAAACGGTCATAACAGCTAGTGGACATCCGTCATAAACCGTCACCTGTATTTGTGATAACCAATTCATTTGTGTGCTTAGTGAAGTTCAATCACGGCCAGCACAGGCGACTTGTTCAACACACGCACAATTCAACAGCTGCATGCATTAGGGCCTAATAACAATCGCGTATCTCTTTTCTCACTTTGGTAATACAGTGAGACATGCATGCAACATAATAGCCAATGATAAATTCTAGAGGTTCAAAGGGTCTTAATTTTCGAATGGAATTGTATACACACTTCCAATTCAAGCCAGGAACAGTTGATGGAAAAATGAGTCAACCGATCGGTCCTCTGGCAGGAATCGAACCTACGCTTTTTGCGATGCCGATGCAATGCTCTTGCCAATGATAGAATTTCTGCCTTTTATGGGAACTTATTTCAGTTTTCCCTTGTACCCTTTACTAACAATGACAGTGAATATACTTGAAACAGAATAATATGTTTATATAAAGATATATATGCTGTATATATACTGATAACCATGTCCCCATAAGATTCGGGGAACGGATTAGTATACAAATGAATAACGATATTATAACGCATGGCCAAGATTAGAATATTAGTTGCAGACATGCCATTGCGATTTGAGTGCGCTGTTATTAATTTGTCTGCGCTAACCACAAAAAAACATTTGTCCGTCATGAATTTTATCAATACCTAAAATAGCGCCAAGAGTTAGAAACGTCAGATGCGCTCATGCATGCACTAGATTATGAACAAATCAAATCAATAAAACTGCTTTTGATAAAAGGATCAGAAAAAGAATTAAACAATTATGTTTTGAACTATTACGATGACGACGATTACTCAGTTAACTGAGGGCCGAGATAAGTAACCGTTATCCTTGAGATGGCGCCACAGAGACGCTAAAAAATATGCAGCTTGTGACCTCAGCAGTCCTGCTAATTCCGCAAGTGGGATTTGATCTTGGTTCTAAATTTACGTTGTTTTTATACTATATAGAATTTATATTATCTCCTCATGAGATGCCATGCAGCCTCCTTGCATGATTTCGTCCCTCACTAACGCCAAGTGAAAATAGTCGCCGCCTAAATAAGTCTTGTAAATAAGACGTAAGTCTCAAATGACTCGTATAAACAGTCAGTTTTCATGCAATAATCCACGATTATTTAGGCCTGGCGTTAAACCCTGCATGTATGGGCTTATCTTAGCCGCGCTTACAGATGATTCAAGTCGTTCGTGACTTACGTTGATAATCCGATTATCAATCGTATTTTGAGTATGTAAAACTTACTGGGCGTTGAGCGGATTTGCCATACCGTGTCTGTGCGGTAAAATGAGGCAATCTCAAGGCCATCTTCTTTTCCTAAGTGGGGAGAGAGGGACAATTTGTTCCGGAATAAGGGTAGGCGGAGAACCACAGTGACGTTATGGTGCAATAGGTAAAATTGGTTATAGAAAGAAGACAAAGGCTCCGTCATGCGCACATCAAGAAAGGGCTCCTCATTTGATTTTTGTCTCCCCGCAAAATGGGATGTTCTTGGGTGGCTCAGGTGGCTCTGTAGGTTTGAACAACTACCAACCACCCTTAGAGGGTCAAATCCCCGAGTCATTCTTCTTACAGTATGTTTCTTAAAATAATGAAGGTCTAATAGGATAAAACGAGTTTTGGGACCATGTTAATTTAAAACAAGAAGGAAAAACACGAGATAAAATTTTGAAAAACCAAGAAGGAAAAAAACCAAAGATAAAATTTTGGGAGCGTCTATTTCCGGTTTAAAATTTTTCACCCTTGACATCCGCAAAAAGGTAATGTGGTATTTGACATCCACAAAAATTAGGTAAGCGGCTAACAAAACCGACGCCCAAATTCGTCAAAGCTAAGTCACGCTCAGTCTGACTCACTTCGATGGTATAGAGCTCAATTCCTCTTTATTTCCTGACAATATTAGCTACTACTTGCCCAAGCCCCGAGGGCATGGTTGTAAATGTTTTACCATGTATTAATTGAAAAAGCACGCTTTCAAATTCTGTGTCAACGCTCAATAAGATTTAATTGTATCAAAAATTGCGCGTGTGGATTGATTAAATGAATGACCAACGACTAACTGGCAACAGGAAACCCGCCCAAGGATAGCTGGTATATATTTAAATGCCATTTGCAACATCAGCGAATTAAGGGCCCTCGTTTGTCACTTGTCATTGAGAAAATTATCCATTTCATCAAAAAAAATTTTCTGTTTTTCTCCTTCCAGCTCCAGGAAATGACTGAAAGTCTTTGCACCCTTTATAAATGCTTTTCAGTTGTTTTATTTAATCTCTGCATTGGACGTGGTCTCTCTCAAACAGCTTACTATTTTTATAGATTTATTTTTTTTATAGAATTATTATAATTTTTAATTTCCGAATTTTTGTGTGTGTTGCTTAGTTTTCGTTGTATTTCTTCGTCTCCCCTGCATATGGCAATTAATGCCGAAGTTTCCTTTTTTCTGACCATGTTTCTCCGCGTTTCGCCATTTATATTTTCTGAGCAAGTCAACTAAATGCCTGAGCCTGCCATGACTGCATGATTCACGCTCTGAAACCAAGATCACCTCTTGAGGTGGTCTACTTTAATTCGGTTCGAATCCGCTTCGCTTGCGACTGTTCACACTTACCTCATTCGGACTCGAATCGATTCCGAATCGATTTAAAAAACGTTAGTGTGAACCCAAACAGTGTGAACCGTTCGCGTTAGTGTGGGCCCTAAGGCGCAAAGGACGCACAATCGTATCGCCTGAGGTCTTTATTATGCTCAATTTACAGCTGGTTGTCAGAATGTCAGAAATACATGGGACCTAAAGGTGATAACAGAATTTTAACATTAGGGTTTAATAATTCGCTATTCGACGGATATTGCTATAGCTCTTGAATAGGTGTCCCCTGACTTAGACATTCCTTACACCCATAAACAGCTCACGCCACACTTACATCAGTTATCTTCTGACGAGACCGTTTCGGATGATCTATAGAGGAATTCGGGTCGAAGAAATTTTAAAAGATTTCGCCCCCAACCCTCGCTCCCAGGTTGAGAGATTCTCAGGGGAACTTGTAAGATAGCATTGCTATTAGAAGGCTTGTCGGGCAATACAAAGTCAAAGGCCTTCTATGTCAAGTATAATTGCCCCATATTTCTCTCAAATGCAATATCTACATGCATGTCAGTTATACGCTAAGCAAATTAATTCTAATAAGTTGAGTTAGAAACCTGAGAGTCAGACGCCCCATTCCCGCAGGACAGCTGAAAAAGCAACTTCTTTTGGTCAAGTCTTTAGGTAGCTGTTGATAAATAAAATTTTAAACCTTTGTTTGAATATTTCTTCAATAATTTTCAGCTACGCCAAAAAAACACATTTTCCAGACTCTGAACCAGGGCGTCGATCAACAAGGATTACCGGTCTTGATTGGCAGAAAGGGCTATTAGTATTAAAATACCGCAAATATGGTGTTAACTTATCATCAAAACATACTAATTGCTCCATATTAGATTAATTAACTTATCTAGCCTCCTAATTTTGCACTGCAGTTGTTTATGCATAAAAGCGTCTTTACTTTCTAATCAGGAAATTCTGTGCGCCATTCTGGTTATTGTCTTGGATAACTCCTTAATGTAGCTAACACACAAAGTTCTCTTCGCTTTACTGTTGTCAGTCGATCATTGCATTCCTCAAATTACAAAGTGAAATACGATAAATGTTTTGGTTGCATGGAAACAATTATTAATGGCATCATAAAGAAATGAAATTGTTTAAATAATTGCCTATAGATAACTATAAAACAAAAGATTAATCGATATTCCATTTTTACTTTCTAAATTGTAATAAATTATGTATAATATATTTGTATATCATTATACATAATAAACTAGGAAGTTACGTTTCTTTCGAGAAACGTAACCGCATGCCTAGCAATAGAGCGTTGTGAGGGGGGCGGGTAGGGTGGTGTTGGTGAAACCCTATAGTTTAATTAGTCAAAAAGTCGGTCCAAAAACCTGCCGTTTGTGACAAAAAAAAATCCGCTTAAGTCCGAAATAATTTGTTATTTTGTGCCGCGCTTTTGACGTGAGTAATGCATTATGAAACGTGACATTTGTACTATTAATAACTTCAAAATACAATTGCATATAGTTCCGCTTTCGTGCTTCAGAAATTCAGTTTTTATAAGGTTTCAAAGTGTATTTTCGAGCCGGGAAAAATTCGAGTTTGCGCTAACTTATATACCCTGTACAACCAGGCTCCCTTTGCACTATCGTCCGTCGAGCATTTTGCGAACATACTAAATTTAAAAATTCGTTTTATTCATTGCTTTACAGCTGAATAAATCAACATGAAGATTCTAGGCCTTCTTCTGTTGGCCGTTTTGGTGAGATCTCGTAAGTTCCACTATTCAATATATTACTATGTGCTAGTGCTTAGCTTATGCATGGTTGGTTTGTTGTTAAGAATTTAACGTTTTCATAATTTATATTTCGAAACTGCTCTGTATCTGAATAATCTTGGTAAATTGAATAAAAGTAATCGTTCTAACATGGTCTTGCTTCGTTAAATCATTTCACGATAAATGCTCATGTCTTGTAGAAGCATAGCTTTGATTGAAAATAACGATTTTTTGGTTTACCATGAGTATAATTAGCATAAATCAACCATAAACTAATGCACATGAACGTGAATGAAAGTTTCGGGCTTGTAAATTGTATTTTCTGTTAACCAGAACTTCCAAACATATGCGGAGATGATGTGTGCCACAGATATGCCTCGTGTGTTGGCGGGAGATGCGAGTGCAACGAAAATTATGAAGGGGATGGAAAGGATTGTAGAGGTAAAATGAAATTAGAAGCATTTTACAGCAACTGGAAGGAGAATACGAAAGGCCATATTTATGCGTGGGGAACAAAAAATCTATATGCTTCATCGAGCCTTTCTGCTGAAGAAACTCAGAATAAATTTCTTATCTTATTTCTTTAGGAATTAAAATTTGTGGTGGCACACGAGATGATTGCCACAGAGATGCTTCGTGTACAGACACAGGACCTGGAACGTATCAGTGTACCTGTAATGAGGGCTTTACAGGAGATGGGAAGTCATGTTCAGGTACGCTTAAAATTTAAGGAATAATTATACGGGCGCACATCAAGGGGAGAAGTACGAAACACTCCTTTTGGAATTTTGCTAAACGCTTAAATTCTGTGCATTCAGATTTATTTATTTTGGACTTTTTCACGGCGGGCGAGTTCAAATGTTCAGAGCCAACGAAGAATCGCCATCCAAAAAACCGCAAATATCATAATTTTTTATTGTTGTAGTATCTGGTGAAGCCGGTGAAGGACAATGCCAGAAAGCAGATATCATTTTTGTATTGGACAGGTCTTCTAGTATACGAACATCTGATTATGATTTAATGCGAAAGTTTGTAATTGATCTTGCGAAAAAATTAAGGGTCGGAGAACGGAATAGTGAAGGCGAAGTTGTGGGGCAAGCAGCGGTTGTGACCTTCAGTGAGCGAGGAACCGTGAGAATAAACTTAAAACGTAGTCAAACTCCTGGGCGTTTTGAAAACGTTGTGAATAATATGCCTGGACCGATGTCAGGTGGTCGAACGAAAACTCACAGAGGTTTAGACATCGCTGATAAACAAATCGTCACTAAAAGGGCTGGATATCGTGAGGATGATCCTGATGTGGCAAAAATCTTCATGGTTATTACAGATGGTAAACAAACGCGTGAATCTCGACGGCGGGGTTATAAATATGTCAAGGAAGCCATGCAGCCATTCTTTAATCGTGATATGAATGTATTTTCGGTGGGTGTTGGTTTGAACGATGATAGTGCAAAACAACAAGTAAGAGATATGGTTCAAGTAAGAAGTAATGCGATTCTGGCAAAAGACTTCAAAGAGTTAAGCGAAACAGTGAACAAATTTATACAGAAATTTTGTCCAGGTATCTTAATGAATCTAATAGTAAGGCTTGTGCACCAGTTTTTTAAGGATCTTTAAAATCTTTTTTCAAATATTTTCGCGACGTGAGGAACTACATTCTTCATAGATGCAAAACCATTCCTGTCTAGGAGACACGGCCTAGAAAATGTTTGAAATCCTGATCTTGAAACCCAACCGATGAAAACAAGAGGGGGGAGGGGTTGTGTAGGGTACCCTGACTATCCCCTTTTCTCGGGTGAAGGGGCTATTTATAGATTTCTTATGTTCGATCTTTGGTGATTGAATATAGAAAGAGATATTCATGAATATGTATATACACATTGTGATCATGGTTATAGCAGCCTGATTTTGAAACAAAGTCAAGCGATAAAATTCTTTCGATCAAAAATTCAGGGGAGGTAGTGGAAAACTCGCCCTCAGTGGTTTTGCATGCATGTGATAGGTTATGTTTGTTTCAAGAATCCATCGCTCTTAAGGCTGGTTTCCACTCAGAAAAATTATCCTCCGAACTAGATCAAACAGAACGTTTTTATTTTGTCTTTATATAAAACAATTAGTTTTGGTCGAGAACACAATTGTGATAAAAGAAACTTTGTGTCATCATTGGAAACCAGCCTTTATAACTATGTTTACACAAACTAATTTAAGTCTTGATTGTACCCTATATGCATATCATATATACACGCTCTTTATTTATACATTCACTCTATTTTTCAACGTGAATTAGTTCCTTCGATATGCGGTGGAAGTGACGACTGTGCTCCGCAAGCGAGCTGCGAAGATACTGATCCTGGAGAGTACCAGTGCACATGTCAGGAAGGCTATAGTGGAAATGGAAAGCTTTGCATCAGTAAGTTTTGGTATAGGAAAGAACGCATCATTGGTCGTCGTGATTATACATGACCTGTTTCGATTCGAAATTCTTGATTATACATTCATGTCACCAGGGCCGTCCTCAGGATATTTTACAGGGGGGGTGTAAGGTAATCTAAACCGACTGATCGACGGATTTGTACCGACTACACTCTGGATGAAACTTTGTCAAGTTTATATTGGATCGGTCTATAGTATCAAAAATATTTTTGTCTGCCGACTAAAATAGCAATTTTACCGACTAAACCTAGGAAAAAACTTTCTGGGGGGGTGTGACACCCCCCTAAACCCCCCCGTAGCTCTGGGCCTGCATGTCACCAGGACGCCAACTTACTCAAATGTTTGCTAATTCACTGCTAAAGAACAAAAGAAATAATTTATTCAATGGCTTGTTATTTAGTTCCTCCCATATGCGGTTCTGAAAGAGATGACTGTCATCCATTCTTCGCAACCTGTTCAGATACCGGACCAAATAAACATGAATGCGAATGTATAACGGGATACAAAGGCGATGGCAAGACATGCATAGGTATGTAATAGTAGAATATTAGTATGGCTATACCTGTGATAAACGAATTTGGGCCGTGTTCGATTTCGGACCGTGCTAGCTCGAATTGTCGACTCTCCGGTATTTGGACTCCTGAACTGGACAAATGCGAGCACGATTACAAATTCGTTCGGTCCCGTTTAAATGTATCCTGAAACTGGTCAAGGCTTCACGGTGCCGGATCTGCCCGTCACGGTGCGGTATCTGCTCGTCACGGTGCAGGATCTGCTCGTCACGGTACCGGATCCTAGTCTGTGAAGTAAGTTATCAGTTATCGTTTATTTAGTTTGGGCTGGAGCATATTAAAAGCAGATTTAATTTTCGAAGTTCGCTTTCCGTCTAAATTAAATATAATTCAATTTGTACAGCGGATAAAGTATGCGGTACTCCGAAGGATGACTGCCATGAATATGCGACGTGTACAGATCTGGGAGCTGGAGATTACGAATGCAAATGTAATCTCGGATACTCTGGAGATGGAAAAACGTGTATAGGTGTGGCTTGTAGATCGCTCTAGACTTAAACTTTATTGTTTATAGGGGACATAAATTTAACATGAATGACTTTATTATCTTTTCTCATTATTAGCCATTGTTATTGGATTCGACAGCCTTACTTACGACGTAAACGAAGGAGATAAAAAAGCAGTTGTTCAAATTTCTGTTCAGTCAGGAGTAATAACGTCACCTTTGACACTTCAGTGAGTGAAAACAGAACTTTACCAGAGGGTAAAATGGTCATTCGGTGGCTTATTCGTGCTATCGACGCAGTTTTTTATTTTATGGGCGATATAGCGATAGTATAAACAAAGCTTCTCCTGGATTTATTTCATGCACACAGAGTTGCATATAAGACTAATTTGCTTTTTTTAATTTCGTGTTATTTACTCTGCCAGACTCGACACACGACCTGGTACAGCTGGAGGGGCAGACTTCACTGGTGTGTCTAGAACCATTACAATTCCCCCTGGCGAATCCGGCCCTATATCAGTCGAAATTGATGTTGAAGATGATACGCAAATCGAATCTACCGAAGCATTTCAAGTTGCTCTAAGTGATCCGTCTTATGGCGTACAAGTCGGTCAGCCTGCATCAGTGAATATTCTTGATAATGACGGTAATCGAAGTTTTTTTTATTAAGAATGATGCTTGCAATATATTTCTACGATATATTTCTATACGATATTTGTGGAAGTTTTACGGTCAGTTGTACAAACCAAGGTCGGTTCGTCCACCCTCGCAGATGAATGTGGCGGGTTCAGGTTACGCAATCTAATGTTGACAACAATATTAGTCAGTATGGATTTCCAAAAGTATATACTTTAAATAGAAATCTATATATACCATGCAGACTAGCAAATTAGAGTTGTAGTAGTTTATTCTGCTTTACCTAAGAGCTTTGCTATTCGCCACAAGTCTTGCTGTTTTTAAAGTCACGCAAATGCTTATCATTTAACATTCCGTGGAAAATTTAGCTAAATTGCCGTTAAAATTTTTAATTTACAGAGGCGGTTATTGCATTCACTAAAAGTGTAGTTGACGTCAGGGAAGATCAAACCGCGGTAATGGAGATTGGCTTCACATCAGGTTCCGCCAGCTCGCCTGTCACTGTCACGTAAGTCATATTTTAAAACTGTTTATAAAGTAAAATGTTAGCTCTGGACTGTAATAATATTATTGCATAATCAAGCCGCATATACGAAACTAAGATTTTAGTAATTTGAAATTTATTCCAACGTTAAGTTTGGCCACAAACACCGGATCAGCATCCGATGAGGATTTCAAAGAGAAAACAGTCGATGTTGTATTCGAAGCTGGGGAAACGGGTCCAAAGCTTGTGGAATTTGATATCGTTGATGATTCCTTGGTAGAAGATACAGAATCGTTCACAGTGTCTATCGTTTCATCTTCTTTATCTGCTGTAAAACCTGGAGAACCCTCAACAGTCAATATTTTGGATAATGATGGTAAGCTAAAACTCAACTGGAGAAGGATATTGACTGTTGAGTTATATGCGTACTATATCATCATACACCAGAAAGAGTTTCGAAATTGTCAATGTTGTCCACGCGATAATACTGCTAAGCAAAGAGTTAAGTAAAGACCAAAAACAACAGTTTTCTCTAAATTTTCCTGAAAATTCCTTCCACAGAAGCGGTTATTGCATTCACTAAAAGTGTTGTTGACGTCAGAGAAGATCAAACCGCGACAATGGAGATTGGCTTCACATCAGGTTCCGCCAGTATGCCTGTGACTGTCACGTAAGTTCATATTGTTAAATTTCTTCCTGGAAAATTAGGTATGCAGCAGGAGGGTGAATTGAGTTGTAAGAGATCACGTAACTTTTCAATCTAGTTAGAATGTATCTATCTGAGTAGTTCAAACAAGTGTCTGTTTTTTACGCGATTGCAATACGGGCTACGTTTCTTGTATAATTTCACGTTTGTTTTAAAATTTCAAGTTTGGCCACAAATACCGGAACAGCATCTGATAAGGATTTCAAAGAGAAAACAGTTGATGTTGTATTCCAACCTGGGGAAACGGGTCCAAAGGTTGTAGAATTTGAAATCATTGATGATCTCATAGTGGAAAACACCGAGTCCTTCACAGTATCTTTGGAGTCATCTTTAGTATCTGCTGTTAAACTTGGAGAACCATCAACAGTAAATATTCTGGATAATGACGGTAGGTTTTCTACGAAGAATGATGAAGTTATATTTTTATTCATATGTTTTCTCCTTTAAGACGTACGCCTACGTTCTAAAAGCTCACTAACACTCAAACTCATTGAGTGGTAGATCTTAATCTCACTGACCAGCATTGACAAAATTTATATTTCACACTCAATGAGTGTGAGTGTGAGTGAGCTTTTTGAATGCAGGCGTAAGAGGAAAATAGTGATCTTTTTTGAAAAGAGTGTTATTTATTATACTTGAAATGTGAACCGAAAATTCTTCCTACAGAGGCGGTTATTGCATTCACTAAAAGTGTTGTTGACGTCAGAGAAGATCAAACCGCGGTAATGGAAATTGGCTTCACATCTGGTTCCGCCAGTATGCCTGTCCTTGTCGCGTAAGTTGAAATTATTGAATTTCTCTCTCGCAATTTTGAAATAATAGGTATACAAAGCAAGGGTTTGGGTTAAGAGATAATGGATCGTATTGTTTTATATATTGTAAGGAAAAGAAATGACATTTTTTTGCCTACATGCACGTACAATTATTTTTGGCGTTAGCTGAATATAATTTCAACAGGCGTCGTTCCGGAATGCAATACGGACTGACTGCGTTTTTAGTAATTTGTTAAATTTCATTCTTTTTTGATTCAAAGTTTGGGTACAAATACTGGAACAGCATCTGACGGGGATTTCCAAGGAAAAACTGTTGAAGTTATGTTCCAACCTGGGGAAACTGGTCCAAAAGTTGTAGAATTTGAAATCGTTGATGATCTCATAGTGGAAAATACAGAGTCCTTCACAGTATCGATGGAGTCATTTTCAGTATCTGCTGTTAAAGTTGGAGGACCATCAACAGTAAATATTCTGGATAATGACGGTAGGTTTTCTACGAAGAATGATGTAGTTATATTTTTATTCATATGTTTTATCTTTTAAGACTAAGAGCAAATAAGTGATCTTTTTTAAAAAGAGTATTATTTAAAAAAATGTGAACAAAATTCTTCCTACAGAGGCGGTTATTGCATTCACTAAAAGTGTAGTTGACGTCAGAGAAGATCAAACCGCGGTAATGGAAATTGGCTTCACATCAGGTTCCGCCAGTATGCCTGTGACTGTCACGTAAGTTGAAACTGTTGTGCTAATTTCTGGGATTTCGAGAAGAGTGGAGGTATTGGGGAAGGAAGGGTTCATGGAAGACAGAGGATCTTATTTATTTCAGATCTTTTCCCGAAAAAAATATTAATAATTTTAGGAATGCTTTTGAGAAGACCTTTGGAGACTGCCATTTATATTATATATCAGGCATTACGCCATTAGGCATTTATTAAAAAAAAACATTTTTTCAGATTTTTTCATCTCAAATTTTAGAAATAATTTAATTAAAATTTTAGCTTAGCCACAAATACTGGGACAGCAAGTGGTACGGATTTCAAAGAGAAGACAGTTGATGTTGTATTCCAAGCTGGGGAAACGGGTCCAAAAGTTGTGGAATTTGAAATCGTTGATGATTCTTTGGTGGAAAAAACCGAGTCGTTTACGGTATCTTTGGAGAGATCTTCTGTGTCTGATGTAAAACTTGGAGAACCATCAAGAGTAAATATTCTGGATAATGACGGTACGTTTTCTACGCCAATATGATATAATTATAGCTATATATTTTATATTTCATCTAGGAGGTGTTTCGGGGTTGTACCGTACCGGCCGGGTAGTGCACGGTATCGAAAATCCTCAATATTTCTAACAACTCCGTTTAACTAAAGCTACGTTCATACGGGACAGCAAGGAATGGTTTGGACATTGCTCTCATTCGCCCGGTTTCCACGTGTGGACACCTGAACCTGGCAAATTCGAGCTCTTATAGACTACCTAAACGTAGTCTAAAAGAAGTTCTTAATGGACAAAAATTATATGGCCAATTTGGCTACAGTGTTTATAGCGGAATGATCACTTGATATGTGCGACAATTGAATGAGTTGTTGTTGATAAGCCCCGTTTACACTTCGCGCGGTACTTGGTACGGTACAGATAAAACTGGCACCCGTACCATTTAAAACTGGCACCCGGCCGAACCATTTTTATCCGTGGTAGTCCAAGTACTTGTAAAAGTGGCACGGCCGAAACTTGCCACAAATGAACAAATGCCCAAACAATTAAGTAGCCAGTACCCTTCAAGACTAAAAAGAAAATAGCTTTTTTTAAAAGAAGAAATAATGATCGAACGTACTTGACATATGTGCAAATTCCTCTTACAGAAGCGGTTATTGCATTCACTAAACGTGTAGTTGACGTCAGAGAAGATCAAACCGCCGAAATGGAAATTGGCTTCACATCTGGTTCCGCCAGTTCGCCTGTGACTGTCACGTAAGAAAAAACTGTGTTCTTTTATCGTATTATTATTGGAAAATTCCACCTATAAAACAGGCAAAAGTACCGAGAGATAGCAAAACTTATTGAAGTATAGATCTTTTGCTTAATCAAAAAATACCACACGAGTGTGATAAATTCAAAACAAATTGGAAACATTACGTTGCCAAAGAGACGCCTATTATGGGCTTAGAATAACCCGCAATGGGGGGAGTCTGATGAGCAACGAAAATATATTACAGTGAGCCACAGTGGCCACTGTATATTACAAACACTGAGCTATGTATACCAGTATAGCTCAGTGATTACAAACCACTGAGCTATATATATAGCTCAGTGTTACAAACAGTTTTGATGTAAACAAAGAAATGGGAGTCATATTACTCTGGGTGAATCAGCTTAAATGAAAGAGAGTTTTTTATTTATGCCGGAGGGATGAAGAGTGCCAAGACTGTGGATGAGTCGGGTTTCTTGTCGTTTACGGCTATCGTTAGTTCCGAAAATGGGACAGAGGGCTCTAATTCTCATGTCCGTGACACAATGATTTATACCAGATCAGAGGTAAAGTGTTAAGAGTCTGGCAACAGGCTTGGTGTTATCGTGGTTGTTGACCGACCTACGATATTCACCAAACCTTACCCGATGTTTAGTAAACCACATTTGTTGCATAAGATGCAATAAATGAGGTTCGAGGAGAAGCATGTGAAATGGTGCTGATTTAAAACTTTGAATTGGGAGCCGAAATAACAGTGCCGAAATCAGTAAATGAACATGTTTTACATTGACCAATGCCACAGGGGAATGTGCCATTGGGCTCTGAACAATTTTGCTGTAGAGAGCTGTGAACCAATGTGTCCTGGATATTTTTGTTGTGCTGAAAAGAGACCAGGGGGTTATTGGTGAAAATGGAAGTTGTCTTGGGATCTTTCTGTAGGATATGAAAATTCCTAAGTACTGTATGACATCCCTATAAACAGCAAAATTGAAGGGATGATGTGTTAGAACTAAGGGGGTAGAATTAATGCTAGGATGTCTAAGCGGGAAATGTTGGAAGCCTTAGATAAAGCAGTGTCAATCGGTGAGGAGGGATTTTGCACTTTAGATTATATAGGGAAGCTCTCAGGAAGACCTAAAATGAGATACAATAGTAGCTATGATTTTCTCATTTGAATTTTCATATTTATCTAAATTTTTAGTTTGACCACAAGTACTGGGTCAGCAAGTAGCGAGGATTTCAAAGAGAAAACAATTGATGTTGTATTCGAAGCTGGGGAAACGGGTCCAAAGGTTGTCGAATTTGAAATCATTGATGATTCCTTGGTAGAAAATACTGAATCCTTCACAGTATCTTTGGAATCAACTGCATCTGCTGTTAAACTTGGAGAACCGTCGTCAGTCAATATTTTGGATAATGATGGTAAATGGTAGTAGTTTTAGATGGGGGAGGTGTAACAACTAACAATGGTGTACTACATCATTTTAATGCAAAATGTCAAGGCTGTGCATGTGCTTTCAGTAGCTGTACTTTAATTTTAATAAGAAACAGTAACCACGTAGATGAATTATATTGATGATTTTTACAATTGTTGTGGGTTAATCATGTTTTTGATAGAATATTAAGCAAATTTTGTTACCGATTTTGTAGAGGCTGTTATTGGATTTACTAGTCAAACTTACAATGTTCCAGAACATCAGAATGCTCAAATTGAAGTAGGATTCTTGAAAGGTGGAGCAGCGGTACCTGTTACTGTCCGGTAAGTCTACTTTGACAGTCATTACCATTGAAGTGGGAATAATTAAGGCCGTAACCCAACTTCAACTAGACTGAAGGAAAAAGGTTATTTTGACATCTGCGTACATGACAGTCATCATCACTGGCCTGTGAGCATTGGGATCTCAAGTTAATCATGAATTTGTTGCATTTTGTTACGTTAATTTCTAGTCCTATTGGAAGAAAATGTTTTCGTAATCTTCTTTATAGGCTTTCGACTGTCCCAAGCACCGCTACTGCTGAAGATTTTGTTCCAAAAACAATAGACGTGACGTTTGCACCTGGAGAGACCGGACCAAAACAAGTTGAGATTGAAATAGTTGATGATCCAAAGGTTGAGTCGACAGAAGAATTTAAAGTTAAAGTGGAATCTTTGCATCCCGCTGTGAAAGGAGGAGATGATTCAGTTGTAAACATTTTAGATAATGACGGTAACTATGCTTTATTACGGGTGTCTACAACTGACGTATTCACAATAATCAAGTCACGATTAGAATTCTTTAATGAAAGGATTTTTCGTAACAACTAAAATCGTAAAAATTGTAATTGGTCGCGATCAAGTGATTTAACTACGTATTTACGGGTGTCTACAACTGACGTATTCACAATAATTAGGTCACGATTAGAATTCTTTAATGAAAGGAATTTTCGTAACAACTAAAATCGTAAAAATTGTAATTGGGCGCGATCAAGTGATTTAACTATGAAGTGAGAATGAGATGGGTTTGGGGTCCCAGATTGGCAGGATTTTAGAATTGTCACAGTCATACAGATTTTGTCCACGAGAAACGTCATATTGTCGTTGAAAGGGAGGGGGGGCGTTCGGCCCGAGGTGTGAGGCATTCCTGACACACCAAGCTTTTGGACCAAAAAAATTGCCGAAACAGACTGCAGAAACATTCAGATTTTTTACTTTTGACATGCCAGATCATATTTCCATTGTATACTTACGCAGATGCCTTATTTGTTTGCATTTAACATTACGATTGCACAGTTGTGGGAGGTTCACTACGCACAGTTCTGGAGTAAATTGTAATAAAAAAAATTGAACATTCAGCCACTCACCCCACTATTTGTCTTTATATAGAAACAACGGTCAATTTCATTGAGGGAACCTACGACGTGAAAGAGGATGAAGATGCAGTTATTGAAGTTAAACTTTCCTCAAGTATTCCAGTACCCGTCACCGTGACGTATGGATACACTTTCATTATTGTATTTCTAAGAAAATTAGTAATATTAGATTTTTTGAGTACATTTATTTAAAATCAGCAGTCCTGATTTATGTTCAATGCACATTACAGGTAAATGCCCCTCATTAAATGGAATTGGTCTTTGGGTGGTAATTTTGTAATTTTTATTTTGCCGTTAGCCTGAAGACAGAACCGTTAACTGCTGGAAATACCGATTTTGTTCCAACGATTGTGGAAGTAACCTTTGAAGCAGGGGAAACTGGTCCCAAAAGAATTACGATACCCGTTATAGATGATGATTTGGTGGAACCAACGGAAGAATTTAAAGTCAACTTAATTTCCTCGTCTGTGCCAACTGTCAAACTGGGTGAACCTACTTCAGTTAATATACATCTCCAGGATAATGATGGTGAATGAGCAAATATTTAATTTATCAATAGATATATTCAATTAATATGAAATTATATTATGCAGATCTTCGTAACCTAAACAATAATGTATCCTTGTATCTGAAAGTCAAATTTGTGGCCAATTTCAATTTTCAGATGCTGTTATTGGCTTTACAAAACGTACTTATGACGTGATTGAAAGTGAAAACGCCATAGTTGAGGTTGGAGTTGCTTCAGGTCAAATATCAATTCCAGTTACTGTGACGTAAGTGTACATACGTGAGAAGTTCAAAGTATTCGCTTAAGCTTTGAAAAATTTTTAGTGATTTTGATTTTTTTTAAAGTGGGGCTCCAAAAAATGTTTAGGGGGGGTGGGGCAAGATGCTACTATAAGTGACGCGAACATCGCATAGAACTAAAAACTACTTACGTAACATGAAAAGATCTGGGGGGGGGGCTGGGGGCAGATAACAAAATTATGGGGGGGGGAGAAAATGTTCCTCCCTTGCTTCCCTCCTGGCGCCTCCAATGATGTTTTGCTTTTACTTCAAGCTTGGAGACCATTCCTTTGACTGCATCCGAGAATGACGATTACGTTCCTAAGAGAGTTGAAGTTACTCTACAACCTGGGGAAAAGAAACCAAAAACCGTTGAAATAGACGTTATTGATGATCTGTTGGTAGAAAAAACTGAGGAATTCCAAGTTGGCGTGGTAGCCTCCAGCATGCCATCGGTTACATGGGGAGATCCAATTTCCGTTAATGTCCTGGATAATGACGGTATAATTATTATTTCGATTTTCATAGACAGTGAAAATCATGCAATTCCTCGAGGACCGCTTTCGCTATCATTTCATTTATTATTCTGTAGGAGTGATCCAATTTACTAGAACATCCTATAACGTGAACGAGGATGAACAGGCGGAAGTGGAAATTGAATTCGCCAGTGCTGGAATAAGTTCACCTGTGACCGTTCAGTAAGTGAATCGATCGTCCGATTGTTTTGATTATATTAAGTTAGAAGTTCCGAGTTTGATTGATCCCTTTTCAAAAGAATGTATGTAATTATTTCAACGACACTACTAGGAAATTTGCGCTTTGAAGTTTTAAGTGGTTGGTGTTATCATGATAAATAGAATAAGAAATAACATATGTATAGATACTTGTTTTATTCTGCTTTTTAACTAATGATGTCCTTAATACTTTTTTAACTATAATAATGTCCTTAATACTTTTTTCTTCCTTACCATTTATCCAGGCTAAGAACTAGGCCAGGGACGGCTGGAAATAATGATTTTAAAGCAAAGACTGTTGATGTTACGTTTGAGCCTTGGGAAACGGGACCGAAAACTGTACTGTTTGATATAATTGATGATCCTTTAGTAGAATCAGAAGAAACCTTTTATGTTGATTTTGCATCGTCTACGGCGCCTTCCATTAATTTGGGCCGACCGGCAGCAATTAATATCAGGGATAACGATGGTATAACATCTTTAGATAATTTTATGTATACATGCATTACTAGCTAAGCGAGGAAACATCTTTTATTATTCCATGTTAAACGTCTTTAACATCTTTCAAGAATGACGACAATGACAATTCATATATTATGCTCACGAGATCGGGAAAATTTAGGTTATCAAATGAGGTTATCATACCTCTATACGTGGAATAGAATACGGGGAAAAGACATGTGCCCACGCTTGTGATTTAGATAGAGTCATTTTTATCACCACGCCCTCAAATTGTCTGGCCGATTTAATTCAGCCTAAGTGGAAAATTATAACCTCCTCTTTGTCTTTCACAGAGGCCATTATTGCTTTTACAAAACCTGTTTATGAGGTAAAGGAAGATCAAAAGGCTGTCGTTAGTGTAAAGGTTGCAGAGGGGCAAATAGATGGTCCCGTCACAGTTCGGTAAGAAGAATTACCACCACATATGCGCCCTAAATATTGATCGCAGCCTGTATGCAATTATTTTCCCTCTTTGAGAGTTTAAACCCGTCTATGCAGCTGCCATAAACTGTTAACTTTTGTCACGTTTTAGGATGGCAGCAACGCCATCAACAGCAACTGAGGCAGACTTCGTTCCAGAAGAATTTGAAATCACATTTGCACCTGGTGAAACTGGTCCCAAGTCAGTCGAAATCGATGTTCGAAATGATGATTTACTTGAGAATACGGAACCCTTTTCAGTGTCTCTCGTTTCATCATCTGTCCCTGCTGTTAAATTAGGCAACCCTTCCACAGTGAATATTTTGGATGATGACGGTATGTTCGCTCTTGTCTACCTGTTGGGTTCATTATTACATAATCACTTTCTTTTTCTGGTAGTATCGTACTGTTTATTCCATCTTGA
The DNA here is from genome assembly GCF_004324835.1 of Dendronephthya gigantea. Taxonomy (NCBI): domain Eukaryota; kingdom Metazoa; phylum Cnidaria; class Anthozoa; order Malacalcyonacea; family Nephtheidae; genus Dendronephthya; species Dendronephthya gigantea. Next base: position 2,884,840 of record NW_021163010.1, on the reverse strand, counting down.
AAACCGGTTATTTTAACGCAGTAACATTTCAGCTGTGCCCTACTCTGTGTATATAACACTATTCCTTCAGCTGTTATGTTTAATTCGTCTATAGAAGTCATCGTTGGTTTCACAAAACCTGTGTATACTGCAAATGAGAATGAAAAAGCAAGAGTGGAAGTAGTACTTGCTGATGACACGGCCGGCATCCCCGTCACAGTTCGGTAGGAACAAATTACGCTTTTTAAATACGAAATATCGAATGATTTTTCATTGTTAATGGTCTTGTAGACTACGTTAGAAAAATAACAAAAACATGCAAAGAAGATTGGGTTTATTCACAACTCGCAAATGCTTTTATTCTCGCTATAAAACCTTTGTATTTTCCGTAACAAAGTTTAATTTACCAAACGTGAGACTGGATGGCAACGTTTTGATTTTATTTATATGACATTGTATAAAAGAAAGTTAAATTCTTTTTCAGTATACATATGTAGCCGACAATTTACCCGCATTTGAAGGGTGTCTCTCTAGCATTTAACTCCAAATACTAATAGCTAATAAATATTATATTATAAATACTATGATCACGATGCAGTGAAGGAGCGAAAAACAATGCATAAATGATAAACTCGAAGCATATTTTAAAAATTGTTTGCCGGCAGTTTTAAAAAACAACGAACTTATAAATTAAATATGTTCAAAATTTTAGGCTTCAAACTAGTCCCTCGACAGCTGGAACAAGTGATTATTCTGGTGGGCCATGGGAGATCACGTTTCAGCCAGGCGAAACTGGACCAAAATCGATCGATATTGATATTGTTGATGATCAACTGTTGGAAGATGAAGAATCGTTCATAGTTTTCCTAACACCATTAACACCAGGAGTTAAAGTTAAAGATCCTGCGTCTGTAAAAATCATAGATAATGAAGGTGAGTTTCGATTGAATGAATAATGCCGATCTTCATGCATGGCGGATAATACCACATACCAGGCCCCTATAGCTGATTAAGAGGGGGGAGGGGGTGTTAGAAAGCAGTACACTCCCTGTTTGAAAATGAAATTGACATTAGCCGCAACCGAAATGCACCAAAAAGCAATTTTCAGGAAATTTTCAGGAGTGTGCCCCCCCCGCCCAAAAAAGTGGGGATCCATCCATCTACGTGCCTGGACACTAGGGACAAATACCCTTTATTCTGCATGCATATGATTGCACGCATCATGTCAAATATAGTGTGTCTCAAGCGAAATTACACGTAATTTATATTATGTAATTTTTCTAATTTCAGTTGCCCCGATATGCGGAACACCACAAGATGATTGTCACAGATATGCCACGTGCACCGACACAGGTCCGGGAAGATATTCATGTACTTGTAATGAAGGATTTACTGGGAATGGAAAAACCTGTTTAGGTTGGTATTTTGCATGAAAAAATTTTGAATCGCAGAAAATATATACTGTATACTCTTATCATATCACATGTAGGTATAGGCTGCACGAATTTTAACAAAACGAATTCACCTTCCCGTAAGCGATGTCCGATCCGGAGATTCGTTAATTACGGCAGTAATGTTTACACTGTGTTTTACTGCGCCCTGATTATGGTAGATTTTGCTTCAGCGCTTGATCTTATCGATATACTTCTGATATTCTAAAAGTGCCATCATTCAAGTTGTACTGTTAGAGGTGATAAAAATAAAAAGAAATCACCATATATTTTGAATGTCAAAACGAAAATGCATGACATAACAACTTCAACTTCCTATCTTTTTTATTTAACAGCCATCGATATGTGCGCAACTGGCGCTCATGATTGCCATTCTGATGCAACATGCGTCAACACAGGTCCTGGGACTTTTATGTGTTCTTGTAATGAAGGCTTCACAGGAAATGGAAAAAGTTGTGAAGGTATGTTTTTTTTGCCAAAATCGAAATCAAAATCGACATGATTATGATCGTATTCCTTGCGAAAATTGGAAATTAGACCATTTGCGTTTGATTGCGAACATAGATAAAATTATTTCATTTTTTTGCAGTTATTGCAATTATTGCAGAAATAATTACGCGGGAAACTTGTTTAATGACAACGTTTTAATATTCAGTGTCAATGCTAAAAAGGCTATACCACGTAAGCGAGTTACCCGTTCCTGCTTCCCCCCAGTTCTGGGGTGGTCGATATGGGCTAGATTAACGAAGGCGAGATGAATCGTCGCTGAATAAAAACGGGATGAAGGCGAACATCTCGAACGTGGTTTTTACCTCGAAATAATATATTTTGTAATCCCATTTTTTCCGCTTCTTTCGATGTTTTAGGCATAGCGTTTTTTTTACCTTTGACACAACAACTCGCCATCATTTTAAACAATTTGCTTAGGTGAATTTTGCTTGTTCAATTCTTTCATGAGCACTTCAGTATAACTCGTGTTTGTAATGTAATAGAGTTGCCTGCTGTCCAAGCAAAATGTCGGAAGATGGATCTTATCATGGTACTCGACAGATCGTCAAGTATCCGTCCCGCTGACTACGAACATATGCGCGACTTCTTAATTGAGCTTGGCAAATCCCTAAAAATTGGGGAGAGAGATGCGCAAGGGGACGTCATTGGTCAAGGTGCTATCGTTACATTCAGCGAGAGGGGTACTGTAAGAATAACACTGAAGGGAAGTCAAAAACCTGGTGCATTTGAAAAAGCTGTAAGGAATATGCCAGGCCCGCTGCCAGGGGGTCGTACAAAAACTCACAGAGGCTTAGCTTTGGCTGATAAAGAAATCCTCACATCGGAAGCTGGCTTGCGAACGAATGATCCAGATGTTGCAAAAATCTTTATGGTTATAACTGATGGAAAGCAGACTAAGGAGTCACGAAGAAGAGGTGAGTAATTTGATTAAATAATATTTTTTATAGCAAAACTACAATGAAAAGTGAAAGATATATAACACTTTGTGTGTTGTGTTTCCAGTCTCATGCTTCGGTCCTACGTTCTCATTCAACCATTCATCGTACTCATCGGCGTTGGTTGCTTTTTATATTTTACAAGCAGTAAATTTCATTCGTCACCGGCTAAGCGATAGAATATTGGCATTATGTCGTAATCAAAGATGCCTCGATGGGAAATATGGATTATACAAATTTTTGTTTCACTCAGTTTAACCTGCTCATTTTTACAAACAAATGCTTTAGTTTATTCCGTATCCGTTTTTAGCCGGTTATTATCCGTTTTCTAAAGGGTTACCTTGCGATATATTGTTTAAACGTTCATTGTTTCTATGTCTAAACCATAGGTTATAAATATGTTGGAGAAGCTATGGAACCATTTCATGCCCGTGGTTATTTGGACGTTTTTGCTGTTGGTGTTGGTTTAAAGAGAGATAGCGAAGTCAAAGAAGTCAAAGATATGGTAAAACACGCAAGTAATGCCATTCTGGCGGAAAATTATAAGGAACTAACAGAAACCGTTGAAAAGTTTTTGAAGAGATTCTGTCCAGGTAAAATAGAACTGTTACTTATATTTTATCTGATCTTTAACTATGAATGAGTCAAGCGTTAAGAATTCTTATTTGTCTTGCAGCTCCAACAGTATGTGGGACAGAAAACGATGATTGTGATAAAAATTTAGCGACATGTACAGATACAGAACCTGGGTCATATCGATGTACATGTAATGATGGCTATGTTGGAAATGGAAAGAAATGTGTTGGTAAGAATGTGTTGGGATTTAAAACAATGATTTAGCAAAACAGCCTCAAGACTTCATATTGCTTTTTTTTTCAGCTCCATATGTTTGTGCCACTTTAAGAGATGACTGCCATCCATACCTTGCAACATGTACCGACGTTGGAGATGGAAATTATAATTGTAAATGTGTGGAACATTATACTGGAGATGGAAAAACTTGTGCAGGTTTGTTTCCAATCATAAGGTTGTACTTTTAAACTTGTGCTTTCTTCAATCTTCATTATTGATTCCATATTTTTTCACCTGCCATGCTTTGAATAACGACAATATATTACAAAGAATTAGAATGGGAAATGGACATGAGGCATGGATAATTTGATTAAGAAATAACATTGATTGGTAAGTTGTGGATTTTTTATCACCAGCGACAAAGATCTGTGGGACAGAAAGAGATGATTGCCATGAACACGCAACTTGTACTGATACTGGTCCTGATAGCTACAAATGCCGTTGCAACACGGGCTACGTTGGAGATGGAAAGATGTGTGAAGGTGCATATGAATAAATTTTTCTTGAAACTATTACACTTATACCAGTTTGTTCATGAAAATAATCAGTAATTTACACGAGATTTTGTTTTTGTAGTTGAACAAATATGCGGCACTCCCAAAGATGATTGCCATGAGTTTGCATCTTGTGAAGACACAGGCCCAGGAAAATATAAATGCACCTGTAATTCAGGGTACACTGGCGATGGAAAATCGTGTGCAGGTAAAATCGGTGGTTGTAGTCATGCAATATCTTAAAGCTGAAATGTGCGTTTGTGTTGCCATGGCTATCCTGCAAGAATATAAAACGTCAGTTTCGATAATTAGGGATCTCTATTTCAGGAATCAAAATATGCGGAACACCACAAGATGACTGCAGTGAATTTGCTACATGTGCCGACACAGCACCTGGAACCTTCACGTGTACCTGTAACAAAGGTTATCGTGGGGATGGAAAGACTTGCGAAGGTAATTTGTATATAAAAAAAAATGAATGTGATTGCTTTTGTCAAGCTTCAAGAGCAAATCTATCATCAATTTTAGTAACCATAATTGAATTTTCAAGTGAATTCAACTGTAACATTTTTATCTAAATTGGCATTTTTTCATCAGAAATCAATATATGTGGAACACCACAAGACGACTGCAGTGAATTTGCTACATGTGCTGACACAGGACCAGGAACCTACACGTGTACCTGTAATGAAGGATACACCGGTGATGGAAAAACTTGCGAAGGTTTCTATTCTCCGCCATTTTTTGCCCGTATAAAAATTCATACCACATAGTAATTCCATTATTGAACTCATTCCTTATTGTGAATATCTTTGATTTCTTTTCTTTTGTTTAATTAGAAATCAAAATATGTGGAACACCACAAGACGACTGCAGTGAATATGCTACATGTGCTGACACAGGACCTGGAACCTACACGTGTACCTGTATAGAAGGATACACTGGTGATGGAAAAGTTTGTAACGGTAATTTTAATATTTGAGAAGAGAGAAATGAAACAATCAATGAAATCAATGAAAAAATCAATTCCTGCATTCCATTTATTCGATTGAGATGGTTATGTTCAGTAATATAAATAAAGAGCTCAAAAGTTCATTTTCGCCACTATTTCTTTTCAGAAATCAGAATATGTGGAACACCGCAAGACGACTGCAGTGAATTTGCTACATGTGCTGACACAGGACCTGGGAGCTATACTTGTACCTGTAACAAGGGATATACCGGAGATGGGAAAACATGTGAAGGTTTTTGACCGCCTATTCCATTTTTTCGAGAACAACATAATCACTGAAAATATTTGTTAATATTCACGAACATTGTTCACTCAATAATCATCTTGTAAAATGTACGCTTCATCTTGAATCCAACCGTTTAAAGAACATACGTCATTTCTCCTTTGCATAGAAATCCAGGTTTGTGGAACTCCACAAGACGACTGCAGTGAATATGCTATATGTACCAACACTGGTCCTGAAACCTATACTTGCACGTGCAAGGAAGGATATAGTGGAGATGGAAAAAGCTGTAAAGGTAAGAAAAACTGATTTACAACTGATTTAGAACCTTTTATTGAAGGGGTGAGATACGCATTGATCTAATTTCTGTATCGTTGAATTTCTATTCTAGGCGTTGTAGTCGAGTTTACAAGGCGAAACTATGGCGGCAAAGAAGGCGGGTCTGCATTGCCTGAAATTGTTGTACGTTTGGGTGATATTATCGAGCCGATAACTATACGGTAACTCATGCTAACCCGTTTTCTTCAAAATTTCCAGTATGAATGACTGGACAAGCTCAAAATTTAAAATTGTACTTCCTCTACAGCGTAACAAAAACTCCTAAAACAGCCGGAAACAAAGATTATGATCCTCAACCAGTGGATATCACATTTCAACCAGGCGAAACAGGACCAAAGTCGATTCCAATTAACTTAGTGGACGACGATGTCGCTGAACCCAACGAAGAATTCACCATCACCCTGTCATCTTCGTCACCTGGAGTTACTGTGGGAGAACCTGCGACTGTGATCATTAAAGATAATGACAAATCAAGTATATATTTCGTATTCCTCACCCTAGAAAAACATAACAATTAACGCTTTTAATTGTTTCCTAAGAGACGTACTTCTCTCCATTGATAGAACAAAGTAATTTTTCTTTTTGTTTTATTTCAGCACCATGCAAAACAAAAGCTGACCTCATCTTTGTACTCGATAGATCTGGTAGTATATCTCCAACAGATTACGATAAAATGCGCGAATTTGTTAAAAAAGTAGGAAAAGAAATAAAAGTCGGCGAAAGAAATGAAAAAGGGGAAATCATTGGACAAGCCGCCATAGTTACCTTTAGTGAATTAGGAGAGAAAAGACTAACGTTAGCAGAAAGCCAAGATTCAAAGAAATTCTATGACACAGTAACTAAAATGCCTGGACCTTTGCTACGCGGCCGAACAAAAACACATCGTGGCTTAAATATTGCAGATAAAGAAATTGCTATTAAAGAAGCTGGGTATCGGGAGGATGATCCAGATGTTCAGAAAATGCTAATGGTTATCACAGATGGGGAACAAACTAAAGAATCAGTTCGACGAGGATACGTTTATGTTGGGGATGCAATGAAAACTTTCTTCAATAGAAATATGAATGTCTTTGCGATTGGTGTTGGACTCGAAAATGAAGATGCAAAGAACCAAGTTAGAGATATGGTAGAATATCCAGAAAACGCAATTCTTGCTGCTAACTTTAGTGATCTACTCCAGAAATTTGAACTCATTATCAAGAAATTTTGCCCAGGTAACCTTTGATAATATAAAAACAGTGAAGTTATGTTTTTGGAGTAACATTATATATACTTTAGGCAGTTCATTTAGTTTTATTTATAAATCCAGTTAACCTTGTTTTAGTATCTGATACTTGTGGAACACCAGAAGACGACTGCCATGAATTTGCTACATGTGCCGACACAGGTCCTGGAACCTACACCTGCACCTGTAACGAAGGATATACGGGAGATGGAAAAACTTGTGAAGGTAATAATGTTGGTATATATCTAGATAACGTACAGCATATGGCGGCTTCTGCTTCTTAAAAACTTTCTGTTTCGTCTTTAACTTTAATTAAGCTTCTTAACTCTTTTGAAATACTACTTATCCTTCAGAAATCAAAATGTGTGGAAATCAGGACGACTGTAGTAGATTTGCGACGTGTACTGAAGTATGGCCTGACTCCTACGCTTGCGTTTGTAAAGAAGGATATACCGGAGATGGCAAAACCTGCGAAGGTGAGACACAAAATATTCTGGAACAATCCGTTTAATTTTTGCTTTTACTAATTTAGGAGGGTTTTCACAGTTTACATTGGAGGTTACGTTCTGCATTTCTTTGAAGTTGGGTTTTGTAACTGAAGATAAGCTTTTTTCTGTTTAGTTTGTCTTTTCTAGGTATAAATTCAATTTTTTTCTCAACCAGAGATTATAATATGTGGCACTCCATTGGATGACTGCAGTGAATTTGCTACATGTGCCAACACAGGACCTGGAACCTACAGTTGTACCTGTAATGAAGGATATACCGGAGATGGAAAAACTTGCGAAGGTAATTAGAACAAAAATAGCCACGAGAATGCATGCCTTATTTAAATGTGCGTTTCCTTTACTGTACGAAAAAACTATATGAGCTAAAAGTGAATGATTCATAAAACGCTAACTTAAATTATGCGACGTTTAATATTAGCGAAGTTTGGAGAATGATTTTCTGAAACGTGGCCGATCAAACAGTTTCGATACATGTTATACCCGTGTTTTAGCAAATTTTTCAAGCCTACGAAAATGTGTATTATATAGTGTAACAATAATTAAGGTAACACTAAAATTTAATTAGCTTCCCCCCTGGAAAGAAAAACGAGAGAACTTGGACACCTCAAAAAAGAGACACCATTGCAAACGACAATACAGAAACTATTAATCTTACTATTTATTTAACGGTTAAACACTTATCAAGTTTTTTGTGTGCGTGCAATACGTACGTAGCTCCACAGCAAAAATTCGGCAAAATTTTTCTCTTAAATTTTGATTAATTTTGTTAATATTTCCTGTCTTTTATTTTTTCTCAACCAGAAATCAAAATATGTGGAACACCGCAAGATGACTGCAGTGAATATGCTACATGTGCTGACACAGGACCTGGAACCTACAGTTGTACCTGTAATGAAGGATACACTGGTGATGGAAAAACATGCGAAGGTTCAGTTTTATTTTCATAATATTTTTCTTGCCATTAATCGGCCATCTTTCTTAAGGTTGAATTCTAAATCACAGAAATTAATATATTTGGAACACAATATTGAAATTGAATTTTAAATCACAGAAATCAATATATGTGGGACACCTCGAGATGACTGCAGTGAATTTGCTACATGTGCTGACACAGGACCTGGAACCTACACGTGTACCTGTAATGAAGGATACACTGGTGATGGAAAAACATGCGAAGGTATGATATTTAAGCAAAATACAATAGATTTGGGGAAACGTTCTCCGACATGAACCCTTTTGATCAGTCAGCTATAGAGCATAAGGCTACCAGTATCAAAGATCATATTGTTTACTTTTTTTCAATCAGAAATCAAAATATGCGGATCACCACAAGACGACTGTAGTGAATTTGCTACATGTGCTGACACAGGACCTGGAACCTACACGTGTACCTGTAAAGAAGGATACACTGGTGATGGAAAAACGTGCGAAGGTAGGAACAAATAATTAAGATACCAGCTGTACCTAGTTATTCCTATTGTGGATTTAAAAAAATGCGTTGTGTATATTCAATTTATTATTTGGTTATGAACCGACTGTATTTTATAGGATAAAATTTTTCCTTACTCGTTTTTTGTTTAATGTCTTCCTTGAACAATCATCATAATCATAAGTTTAATTCACTAACATTTTTCTGAATCTATTTTGGTTTTTTTTGGTATAGAAATTAAAATTTGCGGAACTTCTGAAGAAGACTGCAGTGAATATGCTACATGTGTACACACTGGTCCTGGAACTTATAAATGCAACTGCAATGAAGGATATTATGGCGATGGAAAAACTTGCAAAGGTTTTCTTTAAGTCATTCAAAAATTTTCTAAAACTGAACAATGACCATTTGTTTAATAACTACTTTTGTTTATTTGCATTTAAGGTGTTGTTGTCCAGTTTAAGGAGAAAGTGTATGGTGGCAAAGAAGGCGAGTCAGCATTACCTGAAATTGTTGTAACACCTGGCTATCTTACCGCGCCGATAACCATACGGTAAGCAATATTCGAATTCGTCTGTTTCCTGCCGTGCGGCTATAGTGACAATCAAAGCTCTCTTAACCTAACCAGCGCATCTATAGGCACAAAGTCACGACGTGGTAGAGAATAGGTTTCTTAAAGATTGTAGGTAGTCCTCCGAAACATATTTGGTAGCCATCAAAGAGTAACACAAACTCAGCTCTTACAAAACCTTAAAAAATGCACGAACTATAACCAAGTAAGCATTAATCCATCATTCCTTGCGCGGTCAGAAGGTCAATCTCCTTTGAATCAGATGTATACGACGTTAGGTTTTCAGTTCATTCGAAAATTTCAGAAAGTTTCTGGAAACTTTCGTTTAAATTTACTAAGTTGATTTAGCTTGGGATACGTCGCTTAGGATGAAAGTTGTACTTCGTCACTGATACTTTTTATATGGTCTTTAATAAGATCACGCTATCTCCTGGGCAGTGATAACTGTTTGGTTTATTTATTATACCTTTGCTTCTGCTTTTTCTGTAAAAGATCTCCTTGTGCGGTGTTTGCGACATGAGGTATCGTATAAAAGCTGCTTAAATAACGGGATTTTTGTTCTCACGTTGCGACAAATCAGTTGTTATGTAGTATAGTTGATATCTGTAACGCGTTCGTTTCGGTTTTTTAAAAAGTTATCTATGGACAGGTCAGACCAAGTTTCTGCAATGGTCTTCTAGGTATTTGGTGTGCTATAACGTGTTCTTTTTCATATTTCCTTCTAAATGGGGCGCAGGTGAAGCATCTCGTCACACTTTCGTTGGTTATTATCGGGCATTCTAGGCCAATAAAGTATTTCTCTTGCCCGCGCTTTGAATTTTTTTTTTCTCCACAGTGTTACAAAAACTCCAAAAACAGCAGGAAACGAAGATTTTGAGCCTCAAACTGTTGATGTTATATTTGAACCTGGCAAAACTATGTCGAAGTCGATTCCAATTGACTTAGTGGACGACGATGTCGTTGAACCCAACGAAGAATTCACCATCACCCTATCATCTTCGTCACCTGGAGTTACTGTGGGTGAACCTGCGACTGTGATCATTAAAGATAATGACAAATCAAGTATACATTTCTTATTCCTCACCCTAGAAAAACATAACAATTAACGCTTTTATTTCTTTCCTAAGAGACGTACTTCTCTCCATTGATAGAACAAAGTAATTTTTCTTTTTGTTTTATTTCAGCACCATGCAAACCAAAAGCTGACCTCATCTTTGTACTCGATAGATCTGGTAGTATATCTCCAACAGATTACGATAAAATGCGTGAATTTGTTAAAAAAGTAGGAAAAGAAATAAAAGTCGGCGAAAGAAATGAAAAAGGGGAAATCATTGGACAAGCCGCCATAGTTACCTTTAGTGAATTAGGAGAGAAAAGACTAACGTTAGCAGAAAGCCAAGATTCAAAGAAATTCTATGACACAGTAACTAAAATGCCTGGACCTTTGCTACGCGGCCGAACAAAAACACATCGTGGCTTAAATATTGCAGATAAAGAAATTGCTATTAAAGAAGCTGGATATCGGGAGGATGATTCAGATGTTCAGAAAATGCTAATGGTTATCACAGATGGGGAACAAACTAGAGAATCAGTTCGAAGAGGATACGTTTATGTTGGGGATGCAATGAAAACTTTCTTCAATAGAAATATGAATGTCTTTGCGATTGGTGTTGGACTCAAAAATGATGATGCAAGGAACCAAGTTAGAGATATGGTAGAATATCCAGAAAACGCAATTCTTGCTGCTAACTTTAGTGATCTACTCCAGAAATTTGAACTCATTATCAAGAAATTTTGCCCAGGTAATCTTTGATTATATAAAAACAGTAAAATTATGTTTTTAGAGCAAAATTATATACCGGTACTTCAGGCTAAATCCAGTTAACCTTGTTTTTTATTTTAGTATCTGACATATGTGGAACACCACTAGACGACTGCAGTCCATTTGCTACATGTGCCGACACAGGACCTGGAACCTACACGTGTACCTGTAACGAAGGATATACGGGAGATGGAAAATTTTGCGAAGGTATTTATTTTGTGAAAATGAGAAATAATTGATTGTATACAAAAAATTTGTATAGAAGTGTATGCATCTATTTATGGTACAGCTACTTATGGTATACCTGTATCTTTATTCTGACAATCGTTTTTAGAGAGATTTAAGATTCAACAATTTGAATTAAGTTATTAAATTGTCCAAATTTTATGATATAAGAGTGCTGATGGTTGATAGGATTTTTCTCGATTTTTCCCAACTGCTTCCGGTTAGATCTAACAATTCTATAAATTCAACTCGATTTTCCAGTCGAGATTTTATATGTATCAATCGAAATAATATTTATGTCTGTCATCTTGTTTTCATTATCATAATGGGCAACTCTGCCAAAGGGGTGGAGGAAATCTGCTCTGAAGAGATAAAACTTTGTCTGTAGGCCAATAATTTAACAGATGGAACAATTAGATCACTTTCAGGGTGCTTTCATATAAGACACACTTAAACGTACTTTTCAAGTTAGCCGCTTCAAGTCAGCTGGCGAAGCAAGTCATCAATCGAAATAATATTTAACCAGCGAGATGCACAAAAATGAGAAATATATCTGAAATTTTTTCCAATAATCTTTTGTTACTGTATTAATTCGATCATTTCATCACCAACTTCATAATTGTTTCCTCTAGCGATCAAAATATGTGGAACACCACAAGACGACTGCAGTGAATTTGCTACATGTACTAATACAGGACCAGGAACCTACACGTGTACCTGTAATGAAGGGTACACTGGGGATGGAAAAACTTGTGAAGGTATGACAAAGATAAAAATTGAGAGTGCGCAAGTTAATTTTAAAAAAATTGAATGCACAAGTGCCACTATCAAACATGGATGAGGGAATAAAATAGTTTATGCAATTAGTATAAATATGATGTTAAATTGTAGTCTGGGGCTATACTTTTGGAAGTGATGGACTGAAGGAACCTAGAAGGATAATAAGAAAAATCACTGCAAAGTTTATCACCGATTTTTTTCGGTAAAAGTGGTACCCTCATTAATGCATAGTAGGGGAGAAATTGTATGATTTTTGGAAACGTGCGCGAGTGTGAATAAATCCAAGTACTGAATGAGATATTGATAAAAAGAGAACAACAACCATCCCTTTGGGTTCTAAACGATCTGACATCTGGCAACTCACGCTCGATTTCCAAATCTATCCTTCAACAGCTTGTTAAAAATTCAAAAAGATTGTTCAAAATTCAAAAAGATTGTTCGTTTATCACTCCTTCATCCACCATATCACACTGGAATGTCTAGGAGATTTCCACCGTTATTATATCAGCCTAACTATGGATTAAATATTCAATTAATTGCTTAAATCCTCAATGTATTTTTCCAAAAAAAAGTAAAACCAGTTTTTAAATTAAGAATCCATTGATATCTCAGGCAACAGCCCTATTTGATGATTACCAGCAAATCTTGAGTAATATGGTCCGCTCACATACACGTTTTCTTCTCCGTGTCGGGATTACCATTTACATTCCCGGACTGTTCGGAAATTTCAGATGAAAATCCCCTATACCATTTTCTTTTCCGACCCCGAGGTAAATAATGGTAACCTCCCCAGAAATCTACTAAACTCGACTAAAATTATGTCTTAATTCCCTAAAAAATTATATTTAATATAAAATTATCTAGACTTTGTCCTATTCTTCATTATCACTATTTAGTGCTATATAGGGTTGCTATAATTATATTTATGTCATTGCCCCTCAATTTATTGTCTTAATTATATTTTTTCTAGAAATCAAAATATGTGGAACACCACAAGAAGACTGCAGTGAATTTGCTACATGTGCTGACACAGGACCTGGAACCTACAAGTGTACCTGTAATGAAGGATACACTGGGGATGGAAAAACATGCAAAGGTTTATATTCTGAAGATATAATTTTCAGTTCATAAAATTTCAATATGTCTATAGATTCCATATTGCATAACGTCATATCTTATCTGGATATTAGAGGGTATTTGGAACCTACATTAGAAGTTTACACAGCTCTCTTTATTAATATGGTCGTTTAACATACTGTAGCAATCAAAATATGTGGAACACCGCAAGACGACTGCAGTGAATTTGCTACATGTACTGACACAGGACCTGGAACCTACACGTGTACCTGTAATGAAGGATACACTGGTGATGGAAAAACCTGCGAAGGTAAATTAGAGGTTGGAAAGAGACAACTATAGTCATCTCTATTAGCCATTTCCCAATCGAGCAGGGTACTAAGTCTAGTCGCGAACCGCAAATAGACTGTTTGGAAGAACAAATGTAATAATTTGTAATCATTTGTCCCTCCAAACAGTCCATAGATGCTTTGCGGTAGACCCAATACCCTGCTCGATTGGGAAATGGCTAATAATCGAACTAGGCATCCTGATTAAACTGCCTGAAATGCCATTAAACTGCTTGAAATGCCTTTACTATTTCATGCTCACATCGGATTAGAGAGTTACTTCGTCTTACAATGATACGCCTTTTGACATTTCTTTGTTCCCCAACTAGGAATCAATGTTTGTGGAACTCCACAGGAGGATTGCAGTGAATATGCAAAATGTACTGATACAGGACCTGGAACATATGTTTGCACCTGTAACGAAGGATACACTGGAGACGGGAAAACATGCGAAGGTTTTTATTTTCTGCTTATTTCCATCACTCGCAAGATGAAAGATTAATGAACAATTTCGTTTTCCAGGCTCTTTTTAGTCAAATCTACTTTTCATTAATCTTGACATTTAAAAATATTTACCTATTTGTTTAGAAATCAAAATATGCGGAACTCCACAAGATGACTGCAGTGAATTCGCAACATGCGCTAATACAGGACCCGGGAAATATAGTTGCACTTGCAAAGAAGGATACACTGGAGATGGAAAAACCTGTGAAGGTAAATAAGAATATGGAGTCGTATGAATTCATCCTGTAATGTGACAAGCTTATGAATCATAAACTTTTCATATTTTTCCCTCATTTTCCCCTTAGAAATCAAAATATGCGGAACACCACAAGAAGACTGCAGTGAATTTGCTACATGTGCTGATACAGGACCTGGAACCTACAAGTGTACCTGTAATGAAGGATACACTGGTGATGGAAAAACTTGCGAAGGTTCCTATTTTTGACGAAGTGTCATTCCATTTTTTTAAAAAAAAATATTAGCCATCTTTAGGATTCTAAGGACTTGGACCACGTATTTTTCACGTATTCCTGAAATAAATAAATAAATTGTGAAATACTTGCCTTTTTTATTATCTAGCAATGAAAATATGTGGAACACCACGGGATGACTGCAGTGAATTTGCTACATGTGCTGACACAGGACCTGGAACCTACACGTGTACCTGTAAAGAAGGATATACTGGTGATGGAAAAACTTGCGAAGGTAGGAACAGATAATTAATTAAATACCAGTTGTTCCTAACTTGTATTTATACCCAAGCTATTCTCTTTGTCTCACGCGATCATTTTTGTGACTTTGTTTATTCTCAATGCCTAATTCATTATACTATACGTGTTCTCTTAAAGCAATCAAACTATTTGGAACATCACAAGCCGACTGCAGTGAATTTTTTACATAGAATAAATAAATAAATTGTGAAATACCTACCTTTCTTATTATCTAGTAATGAAAATATGTGGAACTCCACGGGATGACTGCAGTGAATTTGCTACATGTGCTGACACAGGACCTGGAACCTACACGTGTACCTGTAATGAAGGATACACTGGGAATGGAAAAACATGCAAAGGTATTGCTAAAATTATTAGAAAATGTTTTTGTTGTGAGGAGGAAATATGTCATCCCAATTAACGCTGTCTCTGCTTTATTTGTATTTAAGGTGTAATTATCGAGTTTACTAAGAAAATTTATGGTGGTAGAGAGGGCAAGCCTGCTTACACTGACATGGTTTTAACATCAGGTGATATCTCCGTGCCTATAACCATACGGTAAGCAACGCGCCTATGATCTACTGAATATTAATGGCCCTCGATTTAACTACATGAGGGTATAACAACTGCCTAAAATAAACAAAACACTTCTCGACGTTTCGACCTGAGGGTCAAAGGAGAGTTAGGTATGAAAATAAATAGCGGAGAACACATGTTTTGTGTGGGGTCCAAACACGTGCTAAAAATAGGCCAATAGAAAATGGGCCATTTTTGTCACGTGTTTATAGCCCCTATGGAAAACATGTGTTCTCCCCTATTTATTTTCATACTAACTCTCCTGACGAAGGCCCTCAGGTCGAAACGTCGAGAAGTGTTTTGTCTAATTTAGGCAGTTGTTATACCACATTTGATGCTAAGTTGTTTGAAGACGCTGCCACGCTGTTCCCTGGTTATACTGCAACGTATCTCCTTCTTTCGATTTAAAAAGCATTTTCAGCCACGAGCAGAGAAGTGGTGACGAATAGATTTTAAATAAGTGGTAAAAATCGTCCCACCTGATATATATAAATGACGAATACCATGCATACTTAATATTGTTACTAACTATGAGTTTGTGGACAAATAATTTGTGATAAGTACAAGCAAATACGACCTAAATAGTATTATGGTTTGCAACACAAAATGAATAAATTATAGTGAAATAACTCTTGATTTTCATCAAACTTCGGTGTTACAAAGAGTAAACTTTGAAGACTGCATGAAGAAGCCTTGAGGACTCTCACGTTAAGCACAATAACAAGGTTTCAAAAACTTACAGCGAACAATTAGTATGACAAACTTGGATTTACGCCTAATATAATAATTATCATTATTCAGTTATTATTACAAATACTTTTAAGCCTATAATCTTATATGTTTCCTTTCACAGTGTAACAAAAACTCCTAAAACAGCCGGAAACAAAGATTACGATCCTCAACCGGTGGATATCACATTTCAACCAGGCGAAACAGGACCAAAGCGGATTCCAATTAACTTAGTGGACGACGATGTCGCTGAACCCAACGAAGAATTCACCATCACCCTATCATCTTCGTCACCCGGAGTTACTGTGGGTGAACCTGCGACTGTTGTCATTAAAGATAATGATAAATCAGGTATTTTCCGCTTCATGAAGAACCTACTGTAACTAACTACATTTTTCGTTCTTAACGACGTATTGTTTGTCATTACAAGAACTTTACATGATAATTTTTAATTTTGCTTTTGGTCTTCCAGCACCGTGCAAACCAAAAACAGACGTCATCTTGGTACTCGACAGATCTGGTAGTATTTCACCAGCGGATTACGACAAAATGCGGGAATTTGTTAAAGAAATAGGAAAAGAATTGAAAGTCGGCGAAAGAAATGAAAAAGGAGAAATCATTGGACAGGCTGCCATAGTTACCTTTAGTGAAGAAGGAGAGAAAAGACTAACGTTAGCAGAAAGCCAAGATTCAAAGAAATTCTATGACACAGTAACTAACATGCCTGGACCTTTATCAGGCGGCCGAACAAAAACACATCGTGGCATAAAAGTTGCAGATAAAGAAATTGCTATTAAAGAAGCTGGATATCGGGAGGATGATCCAGATGTTAAGAAAATGCTAATGGTTATCACAGATGGGGAACAAACTAGAGAATCAGTTCGAAGGGGATACGTTTATGTTGGAGATGCAATGAAACCTCTCTTCGATAAAAATATGGATGTTTTTGCGATTGGTGTTGGACTCGACAATGATGATGCGAAGAACCAAGTTAGAGATATGGTGGAATATCCAGAAAACGCTATCCTTGCTTCTAACTTTAGTGATCTCTTGCACAGAGTTGGAGGCATCATCAGGAAACTTTGTCCAGGTAAGCATGATGATACGGTACATTAGTATTATTTCATCATATATATCTATAATGTGATATTTGGTATCGTAGTAGATAAAGTGATATTTGGTATCATTTCGCAATAGAGACGATAAACAGTAAACGATATTGGAATTAAATATAATTTACCCTATTTATAGTTACTGACATTTGTGGAACACCGGAAGATTACTGCAGTCCATTTGCTACATGTGCTGACACTGGACCTGGAACCTACACGTGTACCTGCAACGAAGGATATACGGGAAATGGAACAACTTGTGAAGGTAAGAATAGATATATCTAGGGTGCTTCCCATTTTCTTTGGTAAATCGGAAATTCCGGTCGAAAAAGCAAATGGTATAAGGAATTTCCATAGGAAAGTCAGGAAATTTTAGAATTTTCGATGTAAATTCCTGGTACCGTTTGATTTTCCGACTGGAATTTCCGATTGGGTAAATTCCCTTGGGTAAATGGTAAGCAGTCCTAGACAACAATATTAAGTAGTCTAATTGGACGACTTGCGCTTTAGACTTATTTTTTACCTCGGCGATAAAAAGGACATTTTCTGAAAGAGCTTACTAAAATGAGTAAAACTGCCAAGTTTGGCTGCGAGTTGTTGTAAATTACAGAAAATATAGCCATGCGAAGTTCACGAATTTTGTATACTTTTGTGTTACGGCCGGAAGTTTGTAACTAATTTAGTTGCACATTTCCGCACGTAATACAAAAGTATACATATTTGCCAACTTCGCATGGCTATATTTTCCGTATTTTACAAAATTTCGCAGCCAAACTTTGCATTTGCACTAATTTAAGTATGTTCTTTCTAGCTGTGATGATTTATTTTCTTCTAGTTACTTCGATCAAAAATTAGTCTAAAGCGCAAGTCGTACAATACGAAAGCTGGATAGCGCTATCAACCGAATAGTGATTTTTTCAACCGTTCTAAAAATGCTCGGAAAACGATAAAATTTCATCTTTGGAACCAACAATTATTAAAGAGGATTCTCGATTTAGAAATACTAAGATTTAATCAAAGTTATAGCAAACAACGGGCGATTTGAAAGCGATTGAAAAATCACTATCCGGTGGATAGCGCTATCCGGCTTTCATGCAAACGGTCCCAGATCCACGAAAAAACGCAATTTAGACTAAGTAGTAAGACTGTAAACCGTAATTTTGCCTCATAAATTCTTTTGACGTATGGCACTTACTGTCTTATCACACGTATCACACACTATAATATGATGCCGAAATGGCTTGTTGATTTCTCAGCAGTTGAAAAATGTGTTAGTCCGAAAGATGATTGCAGTGAGTTTGCTACATGCACGAATACTGGTCCAGGCAGTTATATTTGTACTTGCAATTCTGGCTATACTGGCGACGGATACAAATTTTGTAAAGGTTAGCAAGTTTTTCCTTTACACAAAAGAGCGAACGACATATAAAAAGCTATAGTGCTTCGTATTCGATATTCGTTTTTTGCGTCGGGACTTTGAAACAATGGGCAAAAGTGTAATATTTTTTAAAAATTGTAGCTATATGTAGGCAAATTTAGAGATAATTTTGTGTGCTTCGTATATTGTAATTCGTTTTGCAATTGTAACTGTCTTTCAGAAATCGATGTATGTGGAACACCGGAGGATGACTGTAGTGAATTTGCTACATGCAAAAACACAGGTCCTGGGACTTACACCTGCACCTGTAACGAAGGATACTCCGGGGACGGGAAAATATGCGATGGTAAATAGGCTACTGAAAAATAAAACATAAAAGATCTAGTGACATATAATATCTGTTAGTTAAAAATTATGATTTCCTTAGAGGCATAACTGCATTATATCCATAACTATTGAGGGCTGGTCTCTGGCGATAAATATATTCAGGTTCTGTAAAAAGTAATAAAGACCGATGTCTGGATTTGTCTCATATTCTATAAAGTTGTTGAGATGACCGATTCAAGGCCAAAGTCTTTTAGGATGAATAGTGTATGAGGAAGATATCATATATAGTGGAAGAAAGTAGCCATTTGCTGGGGCTTGACCCAATATGATGAAAAAGATAATGGTAAAACATAAAAAGAGTAAACGTACCTATATGGAGAGCGCCTTCAAAAATTTGGTTTCTCTAAAGTATCTTTAAAATTCCTAATGAAATGAAATTGAATTTTCTTTATTTAAAATGCCTTGGCTAGACCTTATAATTTTTTCCTAAAAAATGAAATGAAATATTAATTTCCTCACCATTTCCATTTATAAAGAATCCCGTATCAGTGAACTATTTAGTCGATGTTTAATAACATTTTAATCGTGATGACAAGGGTCTGGATATTACGCCTGTCCTTGTAGCGAGAAATATGCAGGGTATGAAAAAGGCTGTAAAGGTAAAAAGTTTTAAAAAACGAAATCCATTTCATGTTTAACCAGAGAGCATTGTGGTTGCGTCTATGCATAATTTCCTATCGAATAACAATTTCCTAATAAAAAAAAACTTCTCGACGTTTCGATAGAGTCGGGAGTGTGGAGCAGAATATTTGGGAGGGGAAACACGTGATAAAGGTTGACCAATAAATGAAGATAGACAAAATAGGAAATGTATATTTGAACAAAAATGTAATCCGATTTCCTATATTTCTGTCTTAACCGGTTATCTAACTTGTCAGATTTCGAATTCGATTAATACACCAGACAGAAATCAAAATTATAAACTGAAAATTAAAGCCCAGCAAATAATTTTCAAACAAGACATAACAAAATGTAAAATTAACTTTTTGGCTAACGTTTCGTTGTATTGTTCACAACGTCTTCAGAGCATGAGTTGACAGGAATGATTCGAATGAATTATATATGCACAAATATTTAAAAAAAAAAGGGTGGAACATTTATATAAGGGAATAAGAGGAAAAGATAAAAATGATATATTAGTAAAAATTTTTGGAACCACCGAGTCTTACATTGAGTATACGAAACAATGGTTCAACAACTCGAAAAAACAGTTACTTTTTGATATCATTCATCTGCGTTTCGACTAATTTTCAGTAATCGATAATCAGGATATCGATAAACTAGCCAAGGTTATAACATCAAATCCAGTGTTTATATAGATAGGATTAGGAATATGATATACAGGAAAATAATTTATAGTTCAATATATGATTAATTCTTCAGTCGTGGCTTTAATTCAGGATTAAGTTCTCGCCTGCGAAAGATTCTTGGTATAGCACTAATAGTAGAAGAGACCGATGGTTGCATGAATTTGTTTGAATGGTTGCATCAATTTTATTTGCTTATTTGTTCAAACAGAGAATACGTTGTTTAAACATGACTATATTTAATCGAAGTTTAAATAAGTATAATTTGAATATTATTTTTGGAGTCAACTTTTATATTCATAGTAGATAGTTAGTTATTTCTACAAAACAAAGTAGGTCAAGTAGAGTTGACCTAATGTTGGCAGTACTGACAAGATTAAGCTTGCATAAGAGAATGCTATTTTGAACAAGTAGATCCACTTCAGAAATCCAGTGGAAAGTGACTGAAAATTAATCGAAATGTAGTGAAATATTATGTTTTGTGGTATCGATGTGAGCTAGTATGCCTGTTATGTTAGAAGCAGAACGTTTCTTCCCAGTCAAAGGTGAAATTCCATGTGTTCAAGAGTTTCGTGTGTGTACATGCCGACATGTTTGACCAACATACCATGCACTTCAGAATTGACACATCTATAAATACACAACATGCGATCTCAGATAATCTCAGATCTGTCTTTGAATGAAAAGAAATTCAAAAGACGAAATAAACGGAAAACGAAGGAAAATGAGTGGATAGGCAGAGGAGATAAATTTCTGTAGCTAAGAGTAAAGTTACTAAACAGGAATATATCATTTTTTTTCGAGCAAGTGTGAGCTGTTTTTTGAGAATTATAAATTATATCACTAGATAAAACAATACTAGGAAACGTTGCCAATAAAAATATTACGCTTTGTTATGTCACGTTTTGACGGCATTTTTTTAATTCAGTCTTATTTATTTCAAGAAATAAAGATATGTGGAACTCCGTTGGACGACTGCAGTGAATATGCTACATGTTTGGACATACAAGCGGGCATCTACGAATGTACCTGTAATGAAGGATATACAGGGGATGGAAAAACATGTACAGGTGAAAAATGATATGAGATTATTTTAGGTATTAAAATTTCATTAACCATGCAAACGTGCTAAATATATATGACAGCAATCCGAGCCAGTTTATCGTTGCATATATTACTGTGAATTATTTGGCACGAACTACTTTTATCATCAACAGATATCAACGAGTGTTTGACAGATCCTTGTGACCCAAATGCCCAGTGCACTGATACTGCAGATTCTTTTACATGTACGTGTAACACAGGCTATACAGGAAATGGATTTACTTGCACAAGTATGTATCTTATTGAACTATTAAAATACCTTTAATTTTTGTTGTACAGCCGTGACAATAGTACAAATTTGATGCAAATTACAAATTCCTTAAGAAGTTTCCAAGTTAGTTTATCCTGAAGAATGAACCCTGTCTTTATGTAAACGTTTTTACTGATTTATTTCAGATATCGACGAATGTACGGAATTGAGTCCTTGTAGTGCCGATGCGACCTGCAATGACACTCCTGGTTCTTTCACGTGTTCTTGTAACACAGGTTTCACAGGAAATGGACTAACATGTGCAGGTAAGGCGGTAGTTTATTTCTCATGCATACCAGACAAGAATTAAATGGAGAATCATATTATAATCTCTTAAAAAGGAGAAGGTACTTTGTTTGAAATTTCGCTATTAACTGGCACTTTAGAAAAAATAATAATTGAAAAAATCAATACTTATTATAGTTTTATAGAAATCTCTGCTCGATCTTGCTTGGAATGTCTTGCAGCAGAACTAACCGTTTTATAAGATATTTTCTATGGTAAAGGAATATTTTTTTTCTTTATTTAGACATAAATGAATGTGATGATAACCCATGTGACACAAACGCTAAATGTGTAAATACAGAAGGCAGTTATGATTGTGATTGTAACTCTGGATTCGCAGGAGACGGAAATACCTGTCTTAGTAAGTAAAATTTTCTATTTCAGTTTATTGACTTTCACGTTATACAAATTGCGTTGATTTTGGTACATTTACATGCGCATTTCAAGAGCTCGCTATCTCACACTAAGCAAGATCAACCTTGCATATATTACATGACGGTATTTTAACTGGATAAATGCGAACATGGGTTTATGCATTTTACCCATGATCTTTTGATTCTTTTCATTCATTCTGGAAGGAATCCTCTACTGTTGTTTAGGAGCTTAGCTTCTCTGCCATGTTCAATGATTTTTAGTTTGAATGAACATTTTGAATTCAGTCGTTATATTTGGGTATATGCATGGTACCTTACAATTGTACCGAGGCCGGCTACGTTTCATGCACCTTTTGTGGGATTGGCGGTTGTTGACCCTTGCCAGTAAACATTATTCCTACAAATTTTTCGATATAAAGAGCTTGGGTCAGTCTGGGTATGACGATACTATGACGATACTCAATGAGTGTCCATGCACTGACAGTCACCTAGTATAATGGTACACTCACACTCCAACTACAAGTATAACGACAGTTTAAATATTTTCAATACCTTCCATCATTAAATACTAATCAACATGAAAGCTTAACTCCAGCAAGTCAAACTCGAGTGAGCTCTTTGAATACAAATAAATCAACCTAAATACTTTCAAGCGCGAGTGCCGCCTCGTTAAGTGGCCATTCACACTCATACTCAACTCTCACTCGCACTTCAGTTCCCCTTGAGTGCATCTCACTGGATCGCGCTCAAGTGTAAGTGCGAGTGAGCTTTTAGAATACAGGCGTAAACTTTACATGCTATATAGCAACTGGGCCACATTCAAATATGAAAATTTTCAGGATGCGTTAATATTATTGAAAATCAAGTTCTTGATTAAGGGTTTGTCTCATTTGTCACCTTCATACCATTTGTGTAGATATTAATGAGTGCGAAGATAATCCATGCCATACCCATGCCACTTGCACAGATACACTTGGCTCCTACATGTGTACCTGTAATGAAGGTTATACCGGAGATGGAAAAACGTGTGAAGGTAAAAACAAATTCAAATGCCTGTTGTGCTCGTTTACATTCGCCCCACCTATTTCTACTATACCCAACATCTGCTCATTTTTACGTTTTCATTTCTATTTTTTTTTAAAATACCAATTCATTATCCTGCGTATTTAATTTTTAAGAAATCAAAATATGCGGAACACCACAAGACGACTGCAGTGAATTTGCTACATGTGCTGACACAGGACCTGGAACCTACACATGTACCTGTAATGAAGGATACACTGGTGATGGAAAAACATGCGAAGGTAAAAACAAATTTAAAACCTGACGTGTATTGCTGATACCTAGTTGATCTCCACTCCTGCTTTTGCGCGCTAATTTTTGTAACTTTGTTCATTCTAAAAATCTGTTTCATTAACTATGTTTTCTCTTCAAGAAATAAAAATATGCGGAACACCACAAGACGACTGCAGTGAATTTGCTACATGTTCTAACACAGGACCTGGAACCTACTCGTGTACCTGTAATGAAGGATACACTGGTGATGGAAAAACATGCGAAGGTAAAAACATTTATTCATAACTCTTGTTCCTAATACATGCAAACTATTCTTTTTCGGTAACACACGTAGCTTTGTTCATTCCCAAAGTCCAATTCATTATACTGCACGCTTTTTTTTAAGAAATCAATATATGTGGAACACCACAAGACGACTGCAGTGAATTTGCTACATGTGCTGACACAGGACCTGGAACCTACACGTGTACCTGTAATGAAGGATACACTGGTGATGGAAAAACATGCGAAGGTAAAAACAAATTTAAAACCTGTATTGCTGATATCGAGTTGCTCTTAACCCTGCTTTGCGCGCTAATTTTTGTAACTTCGTTCATTCTAAAAATCCATTTCATTAACTATGTTTTCTCTTCAAGAAATCAAAATATGTGGAACACCACAAGACGACTGCAGTGAATTTGCTACATGTTCTAACACAGGACCTGGAACCTACTCGTGTACCTGTAATGAAGGATACACTGGTGATGGAAAAACATGCGAAGGTAAAAACAAATTTAAAACCTGTATTGCTGATATCCAGTTGTTTTTAACCCCTGCTTTTGCGCGCTAATCTTTGTAACTTTCTTCTTTCTTAAAATCCATTTCATTAACTATGTTTTCTCTTCAAGAAATAAAAATATGCGGAACACCACAAGACGACTGCAGTGAATTTGCTACATGTTCTAACACAGGACCTGGAACCTACTCGTGTACCTGTAATGAAGGATACACTGGTGATGGAAAAACATGCGAAGGTAAAAACATTTATTCATAACTCTTGTTCCTAATACATGCAAACTATTCTTTTTCGGTAACACACGTAGCTTTAATCATTCCCAAAGTCCAATTCATTATACTGCACGATTTTTTTTAAGAAATCAAAATATGTGGAACACCACAAGAAGACTGCAGTGAATTTGCTACATGTGCTGACACAGGACCTGGAACCTACTCGTGTACCTGTAATGAAGGATACACTGGGGATGGAAAAACATGCGAAGGTAAAAACAAATTTAAAACTTGTATTCTTGATATCGAGTTGCTCTTAACGCCTACTTTGCGCGCTAATTTTTTTAACTTCGTTCATTCTAAAAATCCATGTCATTACCTATGTTTTCTCTTCAAGAAATCAAAATATGTGGAACACCACAAGACGACTGCAGTGAATTTGCCACATGTTCTAACACAGGACCTGGAACCTACTCGTGTACCTGTAATGAAGGATACACTGGTGATGGAAAAACATGCGAAGGTAAAAACAAATTTAAAACCTGTATTGCTGATACCCAGTTGCTCTAAAGTCCTGCTTTTGCGCCGTAATCTTTTTAACTTTGTTCATTCTAAAGATGCGTTTCATCAACTATGTTTTCTCTTCAAGAAATCAAAATATGTGGAACACCACAAGACGACTGCAGTGAATTTGCCACATGTTCTAACACAGGACCTGGAACCTATTCTTGTACCTGTAATGAAGGATACACTGGTGATGGAAAAACATGCGAACGTAAAAACAATTTAAAATATCCATTTTACCGATCGAGTTGCTCCTAACTACTGTTTCTACCACACACAAGTTATCTTATTTTCTAACGCGTTCGTTTTTCTAACTTTCTTTATTTCTCAAAGTCCAACTCATTATACTACGTCTTCTCTTTCAGAAATCAAAATATGTGGAACACCACAAGACGACTGCAGTGAATTTGCTACATGCGCTGACACAGGACCTGGAACCTACACGTGTACCTGTAAAGAAGGATACACTGGTGATGGAAAAACATGCGAAGGTAAATAAATTTATTCATAATTCTGGTTCCTAATACACACAAAGTATTCTTTTTCGGTAACACGTTCATTTCCGTAACTTGGTTCATTCCCGGAGTCCAATTGATTATACTGCACGATTTTCTTTAAGAAATCGATATATGTGGAACACCACAAGACGACTGCAGTGAATTTGCTACATGTTCTAACACAGGACCTGGAACCTACTCGTGTACCTGTAATGAAGGATACACTGGTGATGGAAAAACATGCGAAGGTAAAAACAATTTAAAAATATCCGCTGTACCCAGTTGCTCATAACACCCGTTTTTACCATACACAAGCTATCTTATTTTCTAACGTGTTCACTTTTCTAACTTTGCTCATTTCAAAGTTCAATTCATCATACTAAGTCTTCTCTTTCAGATATCAAAATATGTGGAACACCACAAGACGACTGCAGTGAATTTGCCACATGTTCTAACACAGGACCTGGAACCTATTCTTGTACCTGTAATGAAGGATACACTGGTGATGGAAAAACATGCGAACGTAAAAACAATTTAAAAATATTCATTTTACCGATCGAGTTGCTCCTAACTACTGTTTCTACCACACACAAGTTATCTTATTTTCTAACGCGTTCGTTTTTCTAACTTTCTTTATTTCTCAAAGTTCAACTTATTATACTACGTCTTCTCTTTCAGAAATCAAAATATGTGGAACACCACAAGACGACTGTAGTGAATTTGCTACATGTGCTGACACAGGACCTGGAACTTACACGTGTACCTGTAATGAAGGATACACTGGTGATGGAAAAACTTGCGAAGGTAAAAACAAATTTGAAACCTGTATTGCTGATACCCAGTTGCTTTTAACCCCTGCTTTTGCGCGCTAATTTTTGTAACGTTCTTTATTCTAAAAATCAATTTTATTAACTATGTTTTCTCTTCAAGAAATCAAAATATGCGGAACACCACAAGACGACTGCAGTGAATTTGCTACATGTTCTAACACAGGACCTGGAACCTACTCGTGTACCTGTAATGAAGGATACACTGGTGATGGAAAAACATGCGAAGGTAAAAACATTTATTCATAACTCTTGTTCCTAATACATGCAAACTATTCTTTTTCGGTAACACACGTAGCTTTAATCATTCCCAAAGTCCAATTCATTATACTGCACGATTTTTTTTAAGAAATCAAAATATGTGGAACACCACAAGAAGACTGCAGTGAATTTGCTACATGTGCTGACACAGGACCTGGAACCTACTCGTGTACCTGTAATGAAGGATACACTGGGGATGGAAAAACATGCGAAGGTAAAAACAAATTTAAAACTTGTATTCTTGATATCGAGTTGCTCTTAACGCCTACTTTGCGCGCTAATTTTTTTAACTTCGTTCATTCTAAAAATCCATGTCATTACCTATGTTTCTCTTCAAGAAATCAAAATATGTGGAACACCACAAGACGACTGCAGTGAATTTGCCACATGTTCTAACACAGGACCTGGAACCTACTCGTGTACCTGTAATGAAGGATACACTGGTGATGGAAAAACATGCGAAGGTAAAAACAAATTTAAAACCTGTATTGCTGATACCCAGTTGCTCTAAAGTCCTGCTTTTGCGCCGTAATCTTTTTAACTTTGTTCATTCTAAAGATGCGTTTCATCAACTATTTTCTCTTCAAGAAATCAAAATATGTGGAACACCACAAGACGACTGCAGTGAATTTGCCACATGTTCTAACACAGGACCTGGAACCTATTCTTGTACCTGTAATGAAGGATACACTGGTGATGGAAAAACATGCGAACGTAAAAACAATTTAAAATATCCATTTTACCGATCGAGTTGCTCCTAACTACTGTTTCTACCACACACAAGTTATCTTATTTTCTAACGCGTTCGTTTTTCTAACTTTCTTTATTTCTCAAAGTCCAACTCATTATACTACGTCTTCTCTTTCAGAAATCAAAATATGTGGAACACCACAAGACGACTGCAGTGAATTTGCTACATGCGCTGACACAGGACCTGGAACCTACACGTGTACCTGTAAAGAAGGATACACTGGTGATGAAAAACATGCGAAGGTAAATAAATTTATTCATAATTCTGGTTCCTAATACACACAAAGTATTCTTTTTCGGTAACACGTTCATTTCCGTAACTTGGTTCATTCCCGGAGTCCAATTGATTATACTGCACGATTTTCTTTAAGAAATCGATATATGTGGAACACCACAAGACGACTGCAGTGAATTTGCTACATGTTCTAACACAGGACCTGGAACCTACTCGTGTACCTGTAATGAAGGATACACTGGTGATGGAAAAACATGCGAAGGTAAAAACAATTTAAAATATCCGCTGTACCCAGTTGCTCATAACACCCGTTTTTACCATACACAAGCTATCTTATTTTCTAACGTGTTCACTTTTCTAACTTTGCTCATTTCAAAGTTCAATTCATCATACTAAGTCTTCTCTTTCAGATATCAAAATATGTGGAACACCACAAGACGACTGCAGTGAATTTGCCACATGTTCTAACACAGGACCTGGAACCTATTCTTGTACCTGTAATGAAGGATACACTGGTGATGGAAAAACATGCGAACGTAAAAACAATTTAAAATATTCATTTTACCGATCGAGTTGCTCCTAACTACTGTTTCTACCACACACAAGTTATCTTATTTTCTAACGCGTTCGTTTTTCTAACTTTCTTTATTTCTCAAAGTTCAACTTATTATACTACGTCTTCTCTTTCAGAAATCAAAATATGTGGAACACCACAAGACGACTGTAGTGAATTTGCTACATGTGCTGACACAGGACCTGGAACTTACACGTGTACCTGTAATGAAGGATACACTGGTGATGGAAAAACTTGCGAAGGTAAAAACAAATTTGAAACCTGTATTGCTGATACCCAGTTGCTTTTAACCCCTGCTTTTGCGCGCTAATTTTTGTAACGTTCTTTATTCTAAAAATCAATTTTATCAACTATGTTTTCTCTTCAAGAAATCAAAATATGCGGAACACCACAAGACGATTGCAGTGAATTTGCTACATGTTCTAACACAGGACCTGGAACCTACTCGTGTACCTGTAATGAAGGATACACTGGTGATGGAAAAACATGCGAACGTAAAAACAATTTAAAATATTCATTTTACCGATCGAGTTGCTCCTAACTACTGTTTCTACCACACACAAGTTATCTTATTTTCTAACGCGTTCGTTTTTCTAACTTTCTTTATTTCTCAAAGTTCAACTTATTATACTACGTCTTCTCTTTCAGAAATCAAAATATGTGGAACACCACAAGACGACTGTAGTGAATTTGCTACATGTGCTGACACAGGACCTGGAACTTACACGTGTACCTGTAATGAAGGATACACTGGTGATGGAAAAACTTGCGAAGGTAAAAACAAATTTGAAACCTGTATTGCTGATACCCAGTTGCTTTTAACCCCTGCTTTTGCGCGCTAATTTTTGTAACGTTCTTTATTCTAAAAATCAATTTTATTAACTATGTTTTCTCTTCAAGAAATCAAAATATGCGGAACACCACAAGACGATTGCAGTGAATTTGCTACATGTTCTAACACAGGACCTGGAACCTACTCGTGTACCTGTAATGAAGGATACACTGGTGATGGAAAAACATGCGAACGTAAAAACAATTTAAAATATCCATTTTACTGAGTTGCTCCTAACTGCTGTTTCTACAATACACAAGTTATCTTATTTTCTAACGCGTTCATTTTTCTAACTTTCTTCATTCTCAAAGTCCGACTCATTATACTACGCCTTCTCTTTCAGAAATAAAAATATGCGGAACACCACAAGACGACTGCAGTGAATATGCTACATGTGCTGACACAGGACCTGGAACCTACACGTGTACCTGTAATGAAGGATACACTGGTGATGGAAAAACATGCGAAGGTATATACATTTATATATGACTCCTGTTCCAAAACACACGAACTATTTTCTTTCCCGAACGCTTTCATTTCCGTAACTTTGTTCATTTTCAAAGTCCAATAATTCATTATGCTACACGTTTTCTTTCAGAAATCAAAATATGTGGAACACCACAAGAAGACTGCAGTGAATTTGCTACATGTGCTGACACAGGACCTGGAACGTACAGTTGTACCTGTAATGAAAGATATACTGGGGATGGAAAAACTTGCGAAGGTGAGACAAATATTTCAAGTACCTGTTGCACTAAGTTGCCCGTTACTCGTATTTTTACTACATTCAAGCTATCTTTTCTCTATCTGAGATTATACTACATGTAATTATACTACGTGTATTATTAAGAAATCAAAATTTGTGGAACACCACAAGAAGACTGCAGTGAATTTGGTACATGTGCATATACAAGCTATCTTATTTTCTTACGCGTTCATTATTCTAACTTTATTATTTTTCAAAGTCCAATAATTCATTATGCTACACGTTTTCTTTAAGAAATCAAAATATGTGGAACACCACAAGAAGACTGCAGTGAATTTGCTACATGTGCTGACACAGGACCTGGAACCTACACGTGTACCTGCAATGAAGGATACACTGGGGATGGAAAAACTTGCGAAGGTATACACATTTATATATGACTCTTGCTCCAAAACACACGAACTATTTTCTTTCCCGAACGCTTTCATTTTTGTAACTTTGTTCTTTTTTAAAGTCCAATAATTCATTTTGCTACACGTTTTCTTTCAGAAATCAAAATATGTGGAACACCACAAGACGACTGTAGTGAATTTGCAACATGTGCTGACACAGGATCTGGAACCTACTCGTGTACCTGTAATGAAGGATACACTGGGGATGGAAAAACTTGCGAAGGTAAATACATTTATTTATGATTCTTGTTTCTAACACACGGAAACAATTCTTTTTTCGGTAACACGTTTATTTCCCTAACTTTCTTCAATTCTCAAAATCCAATTCATTATACTGCGCGTTTTCTTTAAGAAATCAAAATATGTGGTACACTACAAGAATTTCGATAAACAGAATTTTTTCAATATAGATGCTTAGAATGCCTTATTTTGTTTGCTGATCACATCGAAAAAGAACCATCCTTTTTGCATGATAAATTATCAATCAAAGAATTTTCAAATTTTTTCATGTCAGCCACTCCTGCATGAAGACGTGGAATCAACGCGAAACGTCACCATAATTTTTCAACTAATATTATATGACTCTATTAAAACAATTTGTTGGGCATTAATCTTTGTATTAAAATCTCGTACATGGTTTTTTAATCTCCATGTGACGAGCAAACTAATGTGATTGCCTAAGGAATTAAAAAGAACTCCTGTCTGATTCGATTTTCAGAACTACCAACTGTAACTTGCAAACCAAAAACAGACGTCATCTTGGTACTGGACAGATCTGGTAGTATTTCACCATCGGATTACGACAAAATGCGGGAATTTGTTAAAGAAATAGGAAAAGAATTGAAAGTCGGCGAAAGAAATGAAAAAGGAGAAATCATCGGACAAGCTGCCATTGTTACCTTTAGTGAAGAAGGAGAGAAAAGATTAACGTTAGCAGAAAGCCAAGATTCAAAGAAATTCTATGACACAGTAACTAACATGCCTGGACCTTTACTGCGCGGCCGAACAAAAACACATCGTGGCTTAAAAATTGCAGATGAAGAAATTGCTATTAAAGAAGCTGGGTATCGGGAGGATGATCCAGATGTTCAGAAATTGTTAATGGTTATCACAGATGGGGAACAAACTAAAGAATCAGTTCGAAGAGGATACGTTTATGTTGGGGATGCAATGAAACCTTTCTTCAATAGAAATATGAATGTCTTTGCGATTGGCGTTGGTTTAGAGAAAAAGGAAGCAATTGACGAAGTAAAAGATATGGTTGAGATTCCAGAAAATGCCATACTACCTGCTAACTTTAGTGATCTACTTCACAGAGTGGAAAATATTATCAAGAAGTTCTGTCCTGGTAGGTTTTGAAAGATTTCAGATACATCCAAAAGAAAGTGTTTGCACTGTTGTGTAAACCATCTTGTTTCTATAATACGTAAGTGCCTTGTTCTTAAGCAACCAGAATCCGATCTTTTCACTTGTTTTACTTTTGTTACTCAGAATTGCCAATATGTGGAACACCGCAAGATGACTGCAGCGAATTTGCTACATGTGGTGACACAGGTCCTGGAACCTACAGTTGTACCTGTAATGAAGGGTATACCGGAGATGGAAAAACTTGCGAAGGTTAGAACAAATGTTTCAAGTACTTGTTGCAGCAAGTTGCCCCTTACTCGTATTTTTACTACATCCAAGCTATCTTTTCTCTACCTGAGATTATACCACGTGTAATTATACTACGTGTATTATTAAGAAATTAAAATATGTGGAACACCACAAGAAGACTGCAGTGAATTTGCTACATGTGCTAACACAGGACCTGGAAGTTACTCGTGTACCTGTAATGAAGGATACACTGGTGATGGAAAAACATGCGAAGGTAAAAACAATTTAAAATATCCGCTGTACCCAGTTGCTCATAACACCCGTTTTTACCATACACAAGCTATTTTATTTTCTAACGTGTTCACTTTTCTAATTTTGCTCATTTCAAAGTTCAATTCATTATACTAAGTCTTCTCTTTCAGAAATCAAAATATGTGGAACACCACAAGACGACTGCAGTGAATTTGCTACATGTGCTGACACAGGACCTGGAACCTACACGTGTACCTGTAATGAAGGATACACTGGGGATGGAAAAACTTGCGAAGGTAAATACATTTATTCATGACTCTTTTTCCTACACGTGTACCTGTAATGAAGGATACACTGGTGATGGAAAAACTTGCGAAGGTAAGAACAGTTTAAAATTTCCGCTGTACCGAGTTGCTGCCAACACCTGTTTTTACCATACACAAGCTATCTTATTTTCTTACGCGTTCACTATTCTAACTTTGTTATTTTTCAAAGTCCAATAATTCATTATACTACGTGTATTATTAAGAAATCAAAATATGTGGAACACCACAAGAAGACTGCAGTGAATTTGCTACATGCGCTGACATAGGACCTGGAACCTACACGTGTACCTGTAATGAAGGATACACTGGTGATGGAAAAACTTGCGAAGGTAAGAACAGTTTAAAATTTCCGCTGTACCGAGTTGCTGCCAACACCTGTTTTTACCATACACAAGCTATCTTATTTTCTTACGCGTTCACTATTCTAACTTTGTTATTTTTTCAAAGTCCAATAATTCATTATACTACGTGTATTATTAAGAAATCAAAATATGTGGAACACCACAAGAAGACTGCAGTGAATATGCTACATGTGCTGACACAGGTCCTGGAACCTACAGTTGTACCTGTAATGAAGGATATACCGGAGATGGAAAAACTTGCGAAGGTGAGAACAAATATTTCAAGTATCTGTTGCACCAAGTTGCCCCTCACTCGTATTTTTACTACATCCAAGCTATCTTTTCCCTATCTGAGATTATACTACATGTAATTATACTACGTGTATTATTAAGAAATTAAAATATGTGGAACACCACAAGAAGACTGCAGTGAATATGCTACATGTGCTGACACAGGACCTGGAACCTACTCGTGTACCTGTAATGAAAGATACACTGGTGATGGAAAAACATGCGAAGGTTAGAACAATTTAAAATATCCGTTGTACCGAGTTGCTGCTAACACCCGTTTTTACCATACACAAGCTATCTTATTTTCTAACGTGTTCACTTTTCTAACTTTGCTCATTTTCAAAGTTCAATTCATTATACTAAGTCTTCTCTTTCAGAAATCAAAATATGTGGAACACCACAAGACGACTGTAGTGAATTTGCTACATGTGCTGACATAGGACCTGGAACCTACGTGTGTAGCTGTAATGAAGGATACACTGGTGATGGAAAAACGTGCGAAGGTAAAACGTTGATAAGTAGTATGATTATCGGCTTAATTTACAAGTTCTGAATGAAAACTTCATGTCATATTTAACGTGGTGAGATAATTGAACGGCGGACCAGAGAAAAATCCTGATTTTCGTCAAATTTTTTAAATTTCAAAATTCGCTTCAAAATACCGTGAAATGGTCGAGAACTAAGTAGAATTGCATTCTTTCATGAAACAAGGGCATTTGAACACAAAAAAACATATTTTGGTGAATTCCAAAATTTTAGGAAAATCGGTAACGCAGGATCAAAGAAAAAATCCTGATTTTCGTCGATTTTTGAAATTTCAAAATTCGGTTCAAAATACCTCGAAATGATTGAGAACTAAGTAGAATTGCATTCTTTCATGAAACAAAAACATTTGAACTAAAAAAATCGTACTTTCGTGAATTTCAAAATTTTAGGCAAATCGGTAACGGGGGACCAAAGGAAAAATCCTGATTTTCGTTAATTTTTTGAAATTTCAAAATTTGGTTCAAAATACCTCGAAATGGTTGAGAACTAAGTAGAATTGCGTTCTTCCATGAAACGAGAACATTTGAACACAAAATATAATACTTTGATGAATTTCAAAATTCTAGGCAATTTGGTAACGGGCGACCAAAGGAAAAGTCCTCATTTTCGTCAATTTTTTTGAAATTTCAAAATTCGGTTCAAAATACCTCGAAATGGTTGAGACATCAGTAGAATTGCATTTTTTCATGAAACAAAGACATCTGAAGACAAAAAATCATACTTTGGTGAAGTTCAAAATTTTTGGCAAATCGGTAACGGGGGACTAAAGGAAAAATCCTAACTTTCGTCAATTTTTTGAAATTTGAAAACTCGGTTCAAAATACCTCGAAATGGTTGAGACTTAAGTAAAATTGCATTCTTTCATGAAACGAGTACATTTGAACACAAAATATCATACCTTGATGAATTTCAAAATTTTGGGCAAATCGGTAACGGGGGACCAAAAGGGAAAATCCTAATTTTCGTCAATTTTTTGAAATTTCAAAATTCGGTTCAAAATACCTCGAAATGCATGGTTAAGAACTAAGTAGAATTGCATTCTTTCATGAAACAAAAACATTTGAACACCAAAAATAATACTTTGGTTAATCTCAAAATTTTAGGCAAATCGGTAACGGGGGACCAAAGGAAAAATATTGATTTTCGTCAGTTTTTTAAAATTTCAAAATTCGGTTCAAATACCTGGAAATGGTTGAGAACTAAATAGAATTGCATTCTTTCATGAAACAAAAACATTTGAGCACAAAAAAGCATACTTTGCTTAATTTTGATGTTCATCTTTTATGTGTCATTTCAACTTCTTTGCTTAATTTATATTTGATATTGTGTGAATTTTATTGAATTTATCACGTTTCATTGGTGTGCCTCTAGAAGCAGGTATTTGCGGAACACCACAAGAAGACTGCAGTGAATTTGCTACATGCGCTGACACAGGACCTGGAACCTACACTTGTACCTGTAATGAAGGATACACTGGCGATGGAAAAACTTGCGAAGGTAAGAAACTGAAATTTTTGTCGCGTTCTCACAGCATTGATACAGTTAGGCAGATAACTAACTTCCTTCATTCTTCAAGTTTTTTTTTAATAGTTTAATCCTATCATTATATTTAACTCGATCAATCTTACTGGATGTAAAAGTATAACTTATTCGTTGCTGTGTTTTTCTTATGAAGAAATAAAGATATGTGGTACCGACAGAGATGATTGTAATGAGTATGCTGTATGTAAAGATACAAGCCCTGGCCAATATTCCTGTACTTGTATTCAAGGTTACACCGGAGATGGGAAGAATTGCGAAGGTACGAGTTTAATTGAACATTCCCGATTTCTTTGCCATTCGCTGGCACATAGCATTACTGACTACAATTAAACATCGGAAGAAAAATTCTGAAAGTACATGAATTCTGGGGTTCGTGGCTGTGCGTATCTTACTTAGTTTTCTCTAAGTTATTTGACAGTGAACAGCTGATATGATGATATAACTAGTAACTAGGGTACCCATAGGGTAGATAGTGCTGCCTATGAGTAAGCCATGCAATGAAAACATTAAACTTTTAGAAGAACAGAAATCACAACCAAAATTTTTTTACGTTCGAGAAGAGATTGGAAATATAAAATATAGTACAAAGTCCTTCGCCTCAGCTTATTATCATTATTTAAGGAAAATGACAAAAGCAATATTGTTCCAGAACAGAAATGTCTTACGAAACCTATCAATAAATTGTTTTTCATGAAGCGGAGCCCCCACAGAACTTAAATTTGTCAATTATGTTTTTAAATCGCTCGATATAGTTATTAAAACGTTATGAAAATGTTGTTTCTGTTAAGTGCAGTTCTTCCGTGTCAATCATCTTTTGCTGTAACGGATACGACGAATCTAATGAGATACAAAAACACACATGAAATAAACTTTTGATGATCTAGTGAGTGTCTTAACAAGACACAAAAACGAGGCGCAAATACAGCAACAACACAGAAGAGTCAGCAACTGATGACAGATGACTGACAAAAATTCAAAAATCAATGCATTCAATTACTGATGCAACTGAGAACAAAGACTCGATTATATAACAAGAGTTGCAGCCTCACCTTCGGACTAAAATATCAACCTGGAAAGTATAAATGAACAGTTAATAAACACCGCGCGCTAAACAAACAAAACAGACGCCATTTTTTATGATATATTCAATGATCGCTCAAATAAATGCACTATCCTAGTATCCTAGTAATAAGTCATAATTCGGCATAAAAGGCTAAAAGCCTATAGTGAAGTATATCGTTTAACAATATGAATGAAATATCGAATAAATAGGAACTCGACAGTAAAAAACTCACCAAAATACCTTATACCTCTAATACTTCACAGTACAATAATATGTAGCCAAAACGTAGAATTACGTGAATTTCACCTTCTGTCTAAAATATCAACTTATAAAATATAAAAGAACAGTTAAATATGAATAAAACATTGAATAAATATGAATTTGATTACAAAAAACTCACCGAAATAGTTTTCCTTCTTCGAAATAAATTCGCCAAAGTTTATGCAGCCAACACGTGGAATGGTATAACCTGACACCGAACTTCAACATGCAATGCGTCAAAAATTTTCACCGCAGGTGACAAGAGTATTATGTTTCGTTTATATCGAAAATCTACTGGCACCCGAATACGCTAATACAATGTTCTAAAGCACGTTTTCACTTTTATTCACAATATAAATTAACATACCATACACGTGGTATCACGCACCGCACCGCGCAAGGTAAAAATCGTAGCCCTAACCTCCCCAAAATACATGAAAGAATTTCACGAACGTGTAACGATAAGGTCGTCAAATTGCTGTTCGCCTGCTAAAATACAAAAGAAATATCCTACATTGTGTTCAGGTGAATGTTAATTATTTCTCTCTTACGCTACATAACATATGCTCTCAGCGTGTCAACTATGGCCGGAACTTAAATTCAGCCACCCCCAAAATAAAATATGTTCCTCCATCCCTGCCACTGGTACCGTCATGCAATGCGCCAAAGACAAATTTTGATTTGCGCCCCCATTTCTAAATTAGGATCTGCTGCCTTGCTCGCTCGCTTCAGGCTCGCTCGCTGCGGCAGCAATTATATAAGTTATATGAACATAATTTTTCTGTCGATCTCTCAGAAAGATCCTGATGCACGCTGAATACGGTCCAATCAGGATCGAAACTAGATGCAAAAATGGGGGAAGGTGCGTTGTCAATAGAAATCCGTCGGGCTGGAACAGAATATATGGACATTCACCCTCCCCCTAATTACCACCCTTGTTCCTCAGTCCAATGCTAAATGCTTTAACTTAATGTCTTTTATATTACAGGCCCTCCAATATTCGGTCCTGTCTTGTTTGAAGTCACTCCGGAAAGTCCCTCAACTATAAGTGCAGCGTGGCGACCACCAGCCGAAATCATTGAAATTATCGACTACTCAGTCTGCTACAAAGATATCAATAACGGAGAGGAAGCGTGCATTACTACAAAACCTACTACCCCAGACGGCCCTGTTGAGATTGAATTCACGGATCTAAATGAAGACACAACCTACGAGGTGGTTGTGAGGGCAAGAAACGAAACTGGTTTTGGTCCACCATCAAATATTATGAATGTGAAAACAAAAGCCTTAGGTCAGTATTTTCTTACTGTTTCTTCTTGTAAAGTTATTGTCAGATATTGATTGCCAAGAGGATCTTAAAAATCGCATTTAGATGACATCGATGATGTTTGGTTTAAATTCATTTTTACTGTAGCCATTGCTTTAATTTAATTTTTACGATTTGCGTGTTTTTTAAGATATCGAAAAATGCGATAAAAAGACAGATACCATTTTCGTCGTGGATAGATCAGCGAAAATCAGTGAACGGGCTTATAATAAGATTCGGGCATTTATACTCGGTGTTCAAAAACGGCTTCGAATTGGTGTAAAGGACGAAAAGAAAGAAATAATCGGACAAGGTGCTATAGTGACATTCAGTAATGAAGGTCAAAAGATTATTACTCTAAGAGAGAGCAGAACTCCAGGAAGATTTGCTAAGGCTGTGAGATCCATGCCCGGTCCATTATCTGGTGGAACGACTAAAACTCATCGTGGTCTGAAAGTTGCTTATGGTCAAGTAGCTGTAGTGAGCGAAGGCTTACGTGCTCATGATGACAGCGTTCACAAAGTGGTTGTAGTGATCACCAACGGTCAGCAGACACGTGAAAAGAATGGTTATGTATATGTTGGCGATGCAGTAAGACCGTTTTTCAAACGTGGCATAGATGTTATTACAATTGGTATTGAAATGGAAAATGCAAGAGATCAACTTAACGATATGGTCCGAATACCTGAAAATGCTTTCTTAGTGAATCACCACAGTAATCTGAGTTCTGTTATGAAGAACGTAGTATCACGAATCTGCCCAAGTAAGTTATGCTTTGTTACTTCTAACAATAAACACATTCTTTTGTTGTAAGTCTAAAAGTTCCTTATAGATTGTATAAAGATGGTTGTGTGGCGAATAGCCATCTACCTCGCAATGTCAATCATGAACGCGAGACAAACCATAATAGAAATATCAGTTTTAATAACACATCGTAAATTAACTACTCAAAGTGCGTTAATCTGGTCCTTCATAGTGGCAGCAACTTGAAATAATAAATTCTCAAGCCTGAGCCGATATATATTCTTAGCTGCATGTATTTTGCCTCATTCTTAATCCAATCTCCTATGTTTCGTCTTGCCTTTGCATCTTAAAGTAGAGACCTATCTTCCATTGTACGATTAACACCATACCTTTTCTCCAGAAACCAAGATATGTGGTACACCTCAGGATGATTGTCACAGATTTGCTACCTGCTTCGACACCGCCCCTGGAGAGTATAAGTGTATCTGTCGCGAAGGATATTTTGGAAATGGAAAAGAATGCGCAGGTAATTAAACTTTTAATCAAATATTCACCTGTCGTTAAAGACCTCGTTACCACGTTGGGCAGTTTGACAAGCTACAAGTTGCGTTCGCACGAATACAATCCTCGTTTGTCCTGAACCCAGTAACCAGTAATTGGTAACTCTATAACGTGGACAAACATGACAAAAAGTGAGGTCATTGGGTCAGTGTAATAATCTATCCTCTTGTGTAATAATCTATCCTCTTGTGTAATAATCTATCCTTTTGTGTAATAATCTATCCTCTTGTGTAATAATCTATCCTCTGGTGTAATAATTGTGTCCTATTTGTATACAACTTGTATACCTTTGTTTTCTTTTTATAGAGAAAAAATGTAAATTCGATATCGGATTCCTTATTGATTCATCGTCAAGCATGCGTCATTGTAACTACGACAAGCAAAAGGATTTGGTGAAGCATATTGCAGAACAGTTCCAAGTAGAGCCAGATAAGAGCCACGCTAGTGTTATCGTATATAGTGACAACGCCGCCATGTACAAAAAATTCAATGCGTTTAAAGAACTAAATGATTTCAAGATGCTTGTGAATGAACTACCCATGGTTGAAGGAGCGACACACTTGGATAAAGCTCTCCAAACGGCTGCATCACAAATGTTCACTGCTAGGAATGGCATGAGAGATTCTACGGTACCAAAATTACTGTTTCTGTTAACAGACGGCGCGCAATCGGCGACGTCAATTACTACACCTTTGCAAGAAATAGCCTCTTCGTTACATAAACAGAATATTAGAATTATTGTGATTGGAGAAGGCGAGGCTGACGAGCAGCAGTTACAGCCACTTGTACAATCCACTGCTGACTTATTGATAGTCAAAGAATTTAATGAAGCTACCGAAAAAATAACTAACTTTGCAGAAAACATGTGTTCAGGTGAGTTAATTTATTCATAGTTCGAGAAATACTACCTATTTGAATATGGAACGGACCATCTCAGCGTATAGATATATTTACTCTATTACTCAGTTGAGCAATAAATAAGACATGTATTTCTTATGTAGTCGGCCACTGTTCCCATATGGAAAAAAGGGTTCCGGTCAGGATTGATCAATGTGTAAGCTCAAAACCAATAAAGATCGGTAAGTTTAGTCTTATACAAGTGTGTTGCATACGCTCGACGCTCAAATGCAGTGATATAACAAAGCAAAAAAAGCTGGGTATAGTCGTAAGCGTCGTTCTTGCAATAAAACTGTACTCCGCTTGTGTGTCGTTTAATTATATTGCAATACGAATACCTAAGCTAGCTGCTGTATAAATGGAAAACACTAAAAATAGGTGAGTATATTAAAAATATGTCTCTTTCCTTACAGGTTCGTGTATGGGCAAGTGTGCAAGTGGTCCTAACTTCCGACAAACACAAGGTATTTTCAAAATGGACTGCCAGACATGTAAACCTGGTGGGTATGCAATAAAAACAGTGATCTTAACCTGCCCCGGAAACAAGAAAAGACCCTTCCAAATCAAAGAACCAACGTCATGTATTTGTGAAAAGTGTCCATGGAGAAAAATTTTATAACAAGAATTTTAGAATACAGATTTACAGGTTATACCATCAGCTATAGCTTGTATACTTATTCTAGAATAAGGAATGATATACTTTACTGAAGTAAATACTGCTACATATATGTGTTAAAGAGAAGACGGTTTGTGTCTTTATGATATTAGATATGGTTCTAACAAATAAATTTATAAAAATAGAACAACAAAGTTGGAGAAATGAAGGATAACTGGAAGATACATACTACCATATATAGTAAAGATTTTATGATATAAATTAATAAATATAAAAATAGTTATAGGTTTTCAATAGTATTGGGTTTTCAATAATTAATAACCATGCTTCACATTATTTTCAGTCACACGACAATTTGAGAAAAAAACCACGAAAAATTTCATCATTAACTATTAAAAAACCCTTCACCGTGATTGTGGGATTATTATACTCGTTTACTGCGATCAAATTGACAATGCATGTGTTATATACTAAACCTTCGGGTCATACCCACTGCGTTTCTTTTGTCTCTGTGTACTTCTTGTAACCTTAAACGAGGCGATGTGGGTTTTTATATAATAATATATATTATGTAATCGTGGTCAACGCACGATCCGCTGGCCTAGTAGTTAAGACTGCGGCCCTACCAGGTTGTAAGCGTAGGTTCGAATCCTGAATGGGAAAGGTTCGATTTTTCCTTTCGAAATTATTATTTAATTAATTTAAAATTCGTCGAAAACGATTAAACCAAATAAGAAAATGGATTTCGATAAATGATGTGGTGGTCGAGTGGTTAAGACATTGGTCTCTTAATCCCAGGATGCATGTTCCAAGCCGTAGCTTTAACCACTAGCTGGGTCACCGAAATAATATTTATATTCTAAGGTTGGTATCCACACGATCCATTCACGAAAATTTGACAGGGTGATTTTCTCGAGATTTTTTTCAAATTTTTGTAATTCTCTTAGATTTTTCTTTGACGCGGAAGTGTTTTGTCTTAGGCTATTGTCTCTGGCTTGACACAGGCAGGTAAGTAAACATAAGTTTTTTAAAAGCGAGAAAATTTAAATTTTTTTCTGACTTTTTAAATTTCGGTTTTTTTGCAAGACACATGCTTTTATATATATATATATATATATATATATATATATTAATATATATATATATATATATATATATATATATATATATTATATTGTAAGGTTGGGAAAAACATACGATCCGGCAGCCCAGTGGATAAGGCTACGGCCTACCAGGCTGTGCGCGTAGGTTCGAATCCTGCGTGGGAAAGGTTCGATTTTCCAACTGAAAAGTTACTATTTAATTTAAAATTCTTCGAAAAGGATTAGGTCAAATAGAGAACAATAGCTTTCGACAAATGACGCGGTGGTCTAGTGGTTAAGACGTTCGTCTCTCAATGCGAGGACAAACGTTTCAACTCCTAGCAATGAAACAAAATTAGCCTAAAAAATTTCGGTGTAATTTGAAATGTTTAAAACAGTTAAAGGACTTCTCGGCCTTTCCGAAAGACTGTAAATTGAAAAAAATTTGAAATAAAAAAACACAAAAAAATTATTGCGTTCAAAAGTACCTGAAAATTGAAAAAACGCACAAGTAAAATAAGTTTTAAAAACACATGTCTTCTAAAAAGCATGAAAATGAAGAAAGTCAGACGGAAAAAAAATTAACAATTTCCCGCTTTTAAAAAACTCATGTTTACTTACCTTAATTTTTTTTCACGAAAATTTGACAGGGTGATTTTCTCGAGACTGAAAAAATTTAATTTTTTTCACTTTTTTGAAATTCTCTTAAATTTTTTTTTGACGCGAAAGTATTTTGACTTGGGCTACCTGTGTCAAGCCAGACACAGGTAGCCCAAGACAGACAAAGGTAGCCCAAGACAAAATACTTTTTCTTTAAAAAAAAATTTAAGAGAATTTCAAAAAAGTGAAAAAAATTAAATTTTTTCAGTCTCGAGAAAATCACCCTGTCAAATTTTCGTGAAAAAAAATTAAGGTAAGTAAACATGAGTTTTTTAAAAGCGGGAAATTGTTAATTTTTTTTCCGCCTGACTTTCTTCATTTTCATGCTTTTTAGAAGACATGTGTTTTTAAAACTTATTTTACTTGTGCGTTTCTTTAAATTTTCAGGTACTTTTGAACACAATAATTTTTATTGTGTTTTTTTATTTCAAATTTTTTTCAATTTACAGTCTTCGGAAAGGCCGAGAAGTCTCTTAACTGTTTTAAACATTCCACATCACACCGAAAATTTTCAGGCTAATTTTTTTTCATTGCCAGGAGTTGAACCGTTTGTCCTCGGATTGAGAGACGAACGTCTTAACCACTAGACCACCGTGTCATTTGTCGATAGCTATTGTTCTTTATTTGACCTAATCCTTTTCGATGAATTTTAAATTAAGTAGTAATTTCGGTGGAAAAATCGAACCTTTCCCCATGCAGGATTCGAACCAACGCTTACAACCTGGTAGGCCGTAACTTTAACCACTGGGCCACCGAAATAACATATATATATTTTAAGGCTGCTATCAACATAATCCGATGGCCCAGTGGTTAAGGCTACGGCCTACCAGGTTTGTAAGGGTGGGTTCGAATCTTGCATGGGAAAGGTTCGATTTTTCCAACTTAAATTACTATTTAATTTAAAATTCATCGAAAAAGATTAGGTCAAATAGAGAACAATAGTTTTCGACAAATAACGCGGTGGTCTTGTGGTTAGGACGTTCGTCTCTCAATCCGAGGACAAACGTTTCAACTCCTGGCAATGAAACAAAATCAGCCTGAAAAATTTCGGTGTCATTTGGAATGTGTAAAACAGTTAAAAGACTTCTTGGCCTTACCAAAAGACTGTAAATTGAAAAAAAATTTGAAATAAAAACACAAAAAAAATTATTGCGTTCAAAAGTACCTGAAAATTGAAAGAAACGCACAAGTAAAATAAGTTTTAAAAACACATGTCTTCTAAAAAGCATGAAAATGAAGAAAGTCAGACGGAAAAAAAATTAACAATTTCCCGCTTTTAAAAAACTTATGTTTACTTACCTTAATTTTTTTTCACGAAAATTTGACAGGGTGATTTTCTCGAGACTGAAAAAATTTAATTTTTTTCACTTTTTTGAAATTCTCTTAGATTTTTTTTTTAAAGAAAAAGTATTTTGTCTTGGGCTACCTGTGTCAAGCCAGACACAGGTAGCCCAAGACAGACACAGGTAGCCCAAGACAAAATACTTTCGCGTCAAAAAAAAATCTAAGAGAATTTCAAAAAAGTGAAAAAAATTAAATTTTTTCAGTCTCGAGAAAATCACCCTGTCAAATTTTCGTGAAAAAAAATTAAGGTAAGTAAACATAAGTTTTTTAAAAGCGGGAAATTGTTAATTTTTTTTCCGTCTGACTTTCTTCATTTTCATGCTTTTTAGAAGACATGTGTTTTTAAAACTTATTTTACTTGTGCGTTTCTTTCAATTTTCAGGTACTTTTGAACGCAATAATTTTTTTTGTGTTTTTTTTTTCAAATTTTTTTTCAATTTACAGTCTTTTGGTAAGGCCGAGAAGTCTTTTAACTGTTTTACGCATTCCAAATGACACCGAAATTTTTCAGGCTGATTTTGTTTCATTGCCAGGAGTTGAAACGTTTGTCCTCGGATTGAGAGACGAACGTCCTAACCACAAGACCACCGCGTTATTTGTCGAAAACTATTGTTCTCTATTTGACCTAATCTTTTTCGATGAATTTTAAATTAAATAGTAATTTAAGTTGGAAAAATCGAACCTTTCCCATGC
The DNA here is from genome assembly GCF_004324835.1 of Dendronephthya gigantea. NCBI lineage: Eukaryota > Metazoa > Cnidaria > Anthozoa > Malacalcyonacea > Nephtheidae > Dendronephthya > Dendronephthya gigantea. The sequence continues at coordinate 2,840,257 of NW_021163010.1, read as the reverse complement.
AGGATTCGAACCCACCCTTACAACCTGGTAGGCCGTAGCCTTAACCACTGGGCCATCGGATTATGTTGATAGCAGCCTTAAAATATATATATATGTTATTTCGGTGGCCCAGTGGTTAAAGTTACGGCCTACCAGGTTGTAAGCGTTGGTTCGAATCCTGCATGGGGAAAGGTTCGATTTTTCCACCGAAATTACTACTTAATTTAAAATTCATCGAAAAGGATTAGGTCAAATAAAGAACAATAGCTATCGACAATTGACACTGTGGTCTAGTGGTTAAGACGTTCGTCTCTCAATCCGAGGACAAACGGTTCAACTCCTGGCAATGAAAAAAAATTAGCCTGAAAATTTTCGGTGTGATGTGGAATGTTTAAAACAGTTAAGAGACTTCTCGGCCTTTCCGAAGACTGTAAATTGAAAAAAATTTGAAATAAAAAAACACAATAAAAATTATTGTGTTCAAAAGTACCTGAAAATTTAAAGAAACGCACAAGTAAAATAAGTTTTAAAAACACATGTCTTCTAAAAAGCATGAAAATGAAGAAAGTCAGACGGAAAAAAAATTAACAATTTCCCGCTTTTAAAAAACTCATGTTTACTTACCTTAATTTTTTTTCACGAAAATTTGACAGGGTGATTTTCTCGAGACTGAAAAAATTTAATTTTTTTCACTTTTTTGAAATTCTCTTAGATTTTTTATTTGATGCGAAAGTATTTTGTCTCGGGCTACTGTGTCTGTCTTGGGCCACCTGTGTCTGGCTTGACACAGGTAGCCCAAGACAAAATACTTTTTCTTTAAAAAAAAATCTAAGAGAATTTCAAAAAAGTGAAAAAAATTAAATTTTTTCAGTCTCGAGAAAATCACCCTGTCAAATTTTCGTGAAAAAAAATTAAGGTAAGTAAACATGAGTTTTTTAAAAGCGGGAAATTGTTAATTTTTTTTCCGTCTGACTTTCTTCATTTTCAGGCTTTTTACAAGACATGTGTTTTTAAAACTTATTTTACTTGTGCGTTTCTTTCAATTTTCAGGTACTTTTGAACGCAATAATTTTTTTTGTGTTTTTTCATTTCAAATTTTTTTCAATTTACCGTCTTTCGAAAAGGCCGAGAAGTCTTTTAACTGTTTTAAACATTCCAAATCACACCGAAATTTTTCAGGCTAATTTTGTTTCATTGCCAGGGGTTGAACCGTTTGTCCTCGGATTGAGAGACGAACGTCTTAACCACTAGACCACCGCGTCATTTGTCGAAAGCTATTGTTCTCTATTTGACCTAATCCTTTTCGATGAATTTCAAATTAAATAGTAATTTCGGTAGGAAAAATCGAACCTTTTCCAAGCAGGATTCGAACCTACCCTTACAACCATATAGGCCGTAGCCTTAACCACTGGGCTGCCGCAATATCATATATATTAAGGCTGTTATAAACATACAATCCAATGGCCCAAAAATTTTTGACATATATATTAGTGTTTTTCACTAATATAAATTTTTTTACATATATACTAGTTTCCTTTTTAAACTTTTCAAATATGTGAGAAATTCAACTTTAAAAATAATTTTTAAAAAAATATATGTGTATATATCAAATACTTAAAATTTTCAAAAATTTTTAATATTCAGGCAATTTTCACACAGAAATAATTTTAATTTTTTTTTCCCCAAACGGGGGACCAAAGGAAAAATCCTAATTTTCGTCAATTCTTTGAAATTTCAAAATTCGGTTCAAAATACATCGAAACAGTTGAGAGCTAAGTAGAATTGCATTCTTTCATGAAACGAGAACATTTGAACACAAAATATAATACCTTGATTAATTTCAAAATTTTACACAAATCGGTAACGGGAGCTAGACCAAAGGAAAAATCCTAATTTTCGTCAATTTTTTCAAATTTCAAAATTCGGTTCAAAATACCTCGAATTGGTTGAGACTTAAGTAAAATTGCATTCTTTCATGAAACCAGTACATTTGAACACAAAATATCATACCTTGGAAATTAAAAATTTTAAACAAATCGGTAACGGGGAACCAAAGGAAAAATCCTAACTTTCGTCAATTTTTTGAAATTTTAAAATTCGGTTCAAAATACCTCGAAATGGTTGAGATTTAAGTAGAATTGCATTCTTTCATGAAACGAGTACATTTGAACACATCAAATCATACTTTGAATAATTTCAAAATTTTAGGCAAATCGGTAACGGGGGACAAAAGGAAAAATCCTAACTTTCGTCAATTTTTTGAAATTTTAAAATTCGGTTCAAAATACCTCGAAATGGTTGAGACTTAAGTAAAATTGCATTCTTTCATGAAACGAGCACATTTGAACACATCAAAATCATACTTTGAATAATTTCAAAATTTTAGGCAAATCGGTAACGGGGGATCAAAGGAAAAATCCTGATTTTCGACACTTTTTTAAAAATTTCAAAATTCGGTTCAAAATACCTCGAAATGGTTGAGACTCAAGTAAAATTGCATTCTTTCATGAAACGACTACATTTGAACACAAAATATCATACCTTGATTAATTTAAAAATCAGTTTAAACAAATCGGTAACGGGTAACTAAGGAAAAATCCTAATTTTCGTCAATTTTTTGAAATTTCAAAATTCGGTTCAAAACACTTCGAAATGGTTGAAACTAAGTAAAATTACATTCTTTCATCAAACAAAAACATTTGAACACAAAAATCATACTTTGGTGAATTTCAAAATTTTAGGCAAATCGGTAAAAGGGGGGACCAAAGGAAAAATCCTTATTTTCGTCAATTTTTTGAAATTTCAAAATTCGGGTAAAATTACCTCGAAATGGTTGAGACTTAAGTAAAATCGCATTTCTTCATGAAACGAGTACATTTGAACCCAAAATATCATACCTTGATTAATTTAAAAATTTTAAACAATTCATTAAACAAAACATTTCGTCAATTTTTTGAAATTTTAAAATTCGGTTCAAAATACCTCGAAATGATTCAGATTTAAGCAGAATTGCATTCTTTCATGAAACGGATATATTTAAACACATATATTCATAGTTTGATGAATTTTAAAATTCTAAGCAATCGGTAACGGGGGACCAAAGGAAAAATCGTAACTTTCATCAATTTTTTGAAATTTCAAAATTCGGTTCAAAATACCTCGAAATGGTTGAGACTTAAGTAAAATTGCATTCTTTCATGAAACGAGTACATTTGAACACATCAAATCATACTTTGAATAATTTCAAAATTTTAGGCAAATCGGTAACGGGGGACCAAAGGAAAAATCCTGATTTTCGACACTTTTTTAAAATTTTCAAAATTCGTTTCAAAATACGTCGAAATTGTTGAGAACGAAGTAGAATAGAATTCTTTCATGAAACGAGTACACTTGAACACAAAAAAATCTTCTTCGATCAATTCAAAAATTTCTGACGAACGGGTGACGGGGAACGAAAAGAAAAATTCTAATTTTCGTCAATTTCTTAAAGTTTCAAAATTTGGTTCAAAAGTACGTAGAAATTGTTGAGAAATACGCAGAATAGCATTTTCTTATGAAACGAGCACATATATTTGAACGCAAAAAGTCATACCTCGATTGCTTTAAAAATTTTAAACAAATCGGTAACGGCGAACCAAAGGAAAAATCCTAACTTCTTTGGAACGATGCAGATGTTATTCATCATGGGTTACGGGGCAATTCCGAAAGGAATTTTGGTGTATTTTCGATTGACAAAGAAAGGCAGTATGGTGTTTGATCATTGATTATGGAGCACTTCCGACTGGAATTTTGGAATATTTTCAATTGTGAGTTATAGAGAAGATGCAAACATTTTTCCAGAGCAAGGAATTTGAACTTCTTTGGAACGATGCAGATGTTATTCATTATGGGTTATGGGGCGCTTCCGAAAGGAATTTTGGTGTATTTTCGATTGACAAGGAAAGGCAGTATGGTGTTTGATCATTGATTATGGAGCACTTCCGATTGGAATTTTGGAGTATTTTCAATTGTGAGTTATAAGAAAGATGCAAACATTTTTCCAGAGCAAGCAATTTGAACGTCTTTGGAAAGATGCAGATGTTATTTATCATGGGTTATGGGGCACTTCCGAAGGGAATTTTGGTGTATTTTCGATTGACAAAGAAAGGCAGTATGGTGTTTGATCATTGATTATGGAGCACGTCCGATTGGAATTTTGGAGTATTTTCAATTGTGAGTTATAGGGAAGATGGAAACCTTTTTTCAGAGCAAGGAAGTTGAACTTCTTTCGAACGATGCAGATGTTCTTCATCATGGGTTACGGGGCACTTCCGAAAGGAATTTTGGTGTATTTTCGATTGACAAAGAAAGGCAGTATGGTGTTTGATGATTGATTATGGAGCACTTCCGATTGGAATTTTGGAGTATTTTCAATTGTGAGTTATAGGGAAGATGCAAACAATTTTTCAGAGCAAGCAATTTGAACTTCTTTGGAACGATGCAGATGTTATTCATCATGGGTTACGGGGCACTTCCGAAAGGAATTTTGGTGTATTTTCGATTTACAAAGAAAGGCAGTATGGTGTTTGATCATTGATTATGGAGCAATTCCGACTAGAATTTTGGAGTATTTTCAATTGTGAGTTATAGGGAAGATGCAAACATTTTTCCAGAGCAAGCAATTTTAACTTCTTTGAAACGATGCAGATGCTATTCATCATGGGTTACGGGGCACTTCCGAAAGGAATTTTGGTGTATTTTCGATTGACAAAGAAAGGCAGTATGGTGTTTGATCATTGATTGTGGAGCACTTCCGATTGGAATTTTGGAGTATTTTCAATTGTGAGTTATAGGGAAGATGCAAACATTTTTCCAGAGCAAGCAATTTAAACTTCTTTGGAACGATGTAGATGTTATTCATCATGGGTTACGGGGCACTTCCGAAAGGAATTTTGGTGTATTTTCGATTGACAAAGAAAGGCAGTATGGTGTTTGATGATTGATTATGAAGCACTTCCGATTGGAATTTTGGAGTATTTTCAATTGTGAGTTATAGGGAAGATGCAAACCTTTTTCAAGAGCAAGGAATTTGAACTTCTTTGGAACGATGCAGATATGAAGAAATGGTTGAGAACCAAGCAGAATTGCATTCTTTCATGAAACGAAAACATTTGAAGACAAAATATAATACCTTGATTAATTTAAAAATTTTAGGCAAATCGGTAACGGGGAACCAAAGGGAAAATCCTAACTTTCGTCAATTTTTTGAAATTTCAAAATTTGGTTCAAAATACCTCGAAAGAGTTGAGAACTAAGTAAAGATGCATTCTTTCATGAAACGAGAACATTTGGACACATAAAATCATACTTTGATGAATTTCAAAATTTTAGGCAAATCGGTAACGGGGGACCAAAAGAAAAAATCCTAACTTTCGGTCAATTTTTTTAAATTTCAAAATTCGGTTCAAAATATCTGGAAATGGTTGAGATTTAAGTAAAATTGCATTCTTTCATGAAACGAGAACATTTGAACACATAAAATCATACTTTGATGAATTTTAAAATTTTAGGCAAATCGGTAACGGGGAACCAAAGGGAAAATCCTAACTTTCGTCAATTTTTCGAAATTTCAAAATTCGGTTCAAAATACCTCGAAATGCTTGAGATTTAAGTAAAATTGCATTCTTTCATGAAACGAGAACATTTGAACACATAAAATCATACTTTGATGAATTTCAAAATTTTAGGCAAATCGGTAACGGGGGACCAAAAGGTAAAATCCTAACTTTCGTCAAATTTTTGAAATTTCAAAATTTGGTTCAAAATACCTCGAAAGAGTTGAGAACTAAGTAAAATTGCATTCTTTCATGAAACGAGAGCATTTGAACACATAAAATCATACTTTGATGAATTTCAAAATTTTAGGCAAATCGGTAACGGGGAACCAAAGGGAAAATCCTAACTTTCGTCAATTTTTGAAATTTCAAAATTCGGTTCAAAATACCTCGAAATGGTTGAGATTTAAGTAAAATTGCATTCTTTCATGAAACGAGAACATTTGAACACATAAAATCATACTTTGATGAATTTCAAAATTTTAGGCAAATCGGTAACGGGGACCAAAAGGTAAAATCCTAACTTTCGTCAAATTTTTGAAATTTTAAAATTTGGTTCAAAATACCTCGAAAGAGTTGAGAACTAAGTAAAATTGCATTCTTTCATGAAACGAGAGCATTTGAACACATAAAATCATACTTTGATGAATTTCAAAATTTTAGGCAAATCGGTAACGGGGAACCAAAGGGAAAATCCTAACTTTCGTCAATTTTTGAAATTTCAAAATTCGGTTCAAAATACCTCGAAATGGTTGAGATTTAAGTAAAATTGCATTCTTTCATGAAACGAGAACATTTGAACACATAAAATCATACTTTGATGAATTTCAAAATTTTAGGCAAATCGGTAACGGGGACCAAAAGGTAAAATCCTAACTTTCGTCAATTTTTTGAAATTTCAAAATTTGGTTCAAAATACCTCGAAAGAGTTGAGATTTAAGTAAAATTGCATTCTTTCATGAAACGAGAACATTTGAACACATAAAATCATACTTTGATGAATTTCAAAATTTTAGGCAAATCGGTAACGGGGAACCAAAGGGAAAATCCTAACTTTCGTCAATTTTTGAAATTTCAAAATTCGGTTCAAAATACCTCGAAATGGTTGAGATTTAAGTAAAATTGCATTCTTTCATGAAACGAGAACATTTGAACACATAAAATCATACTTTGATGAATTTCAAAATTTTAGGCAAATCGGTAAGGGGGACCAAAAGGTAAAATCCTAACTTTCGTCAAATTTTTGAAATTTCAAAATTTGGTTCAAAATACCTCGAAAGAGTTGAGAACTAAGTAAAATTGCATTCTTTCATGAAACGAGAGCATTTGAACACATAAAATCATACTTTGATGAATTTCAAAATTTTAGGCAAATCGGTAACGGGGAACCAAAGGGAAAATCCTAACTTTCGTCAATTTTTGAAATTTCAAAATTCGGTTCAAAATACCTCGAAATGGTTGAGATTTAAGTAAAATTGCATTCTTTCATGAAACGAGAACATTTGAACACATAAAATCATACTTTGATGAATTTCAAAATTTTAGGCAAATCGGTAACGGGGGACCAAAAGGTAAAATCCTAACTTTCGTCAATTTTTTGAAATTTCAAAATTTGGTTCAAAATACCTCGAAAGAGTTGAGAACTAAGTAAAATTGCATTCTTTCATGAAACGAGAACATTTGAACACATAAAATCATACTTTGATGAATTTCAAAATTTTGGGCAAATCGGTAACGGGGGACCAAAGGAAAAATACTGATTTTCGTGAATTTTTTGAAATTTTAAAATTCGGTTCAAAATACCTCAAATTGCATTCTTGCTTGAAACAAAAACGTTTGAACACAAAAAATCATACTTTGGTGAATTTCAAAATTTTAGGCAATCGGTAAGAGGGAACCAAAGAAAAATCCTGATTTTCGTCAATTTTTTTTTAAATTTCAAAATTTGGTTCAAAATACCTTTAAATGGTTGAGAAATAAGTAGAATTTCATTCTTTCATGAAACAAAAACATTTGAACACAAAAAATCATACTTCGGTGAATTTCAAAATTTTAGGCAAATCGGTAACGGGGGACCAAAGGAGAAATTATCATTTTTGTGAATTTTTTGAAATTTCAAAGTTCGGATCAAAATACCTCGAAAGTCGAAATGGTTGAGAAAAGTAAGTAATTGCATTCTTTCATGAAACAAAAACATTTGAACACAAAAAATCTAAATCGTACTTTGGTGAATTTCAAAATTTTAGGCAAATCGGTAACGGGGGACCAAAGGAAAAATCCTGATTTTCGTTAATTTTTTGAAATTTCAAATTCGGTTCAAAATACCTTTAAATGCATGGTTGAGAAATAAGTAAAATTGCATTCTTTCATGAAACGAGAACATTTGAACACATAAAATCATACTTTGATGAATTTCAAAATTTTAGGCAAATCGGTAACGGGGGACCAAAAGGTAAAATCCTAACTTTCGTCAAATTTTTGAAATTTCAAAATTTGGTTCAAAATACCTCGAAAGAGTTGAGAACTAAGTAAAATTGCATTCTTTCATGAAACGAGAGCATTTGAACACATAAAATCATACTTTGATGAATTTCAAAATTTTAGGCAAATCGGTAACGGGGAACCAAAGGGAAAATCCTAACTTTCGTCAATTTTTGAAATTTCAAAATTCGGTTCAAAATACCTCGAAATGGTTGAGATTTAAGTAAAATTGCATTCTTTCATGAAACGAGAACATTTGAACACATAAAATCATACTTTGATGAATTTCAAAATTTTAGGCAAATCGGTAACGGGGACCAAAAGGTAAAATCCTAACTTTCGTCAAATTTTTTGAAATTTTAAAATTTGGTTCAAAATACCTCGAAAGAGTTGAGAACTAAGTAAAATTGCATTCTTTCATGAAACGAGAGCATTTGAACACATAAAATCATACTTTGATGAATTTCAAAATTTTAGGCAAATCGGTAACGGGGAACCAAAGGGAAAATCCTAACTTTCGTCAATTTTTGAAATTTCAAATTCGGTTCAAAATACCTCGAAATGGTTGAGATTTAAGTAAAATTGCATTCTTTCATGAAACGAGAACATTTGAACACATAAAATCATACTTTGATGAATTTCAAAATTTTAGGCAAATCGGTAACGGGGGACCAAAAGGTAAAATCCTAACTTTCGTCAATTTTTTGAAATTTCAAAATTTGGTTCAAAATACCTCGAAAGAGTTGAGATTTAAGTAAAATTGCATTCTTTCATGAAACGAGAACATTTGAACACATAAAATCATACTTTGATGAATTTCAAAATTTTAGGCAAATCGGTAACGGGGAACCAAAGGGAAAATTCTAACTTTCGTCAATTTTTGAAATTTCAAAATTCGGTTCAAAATACCTCGAAATGGTTGAGATTTAAGTAAAATTGCATTCTTTCATGAAACGAGAACATTTGAACACAAAAATCATACTTTGATGAATTTCAAAATTTTAGGCAAATCGGTAACGGGGGACCAAAAGGTAAAATCCTAACTTTCGTCAATTTTTTGAAATTTCAAAATTTGGTTCAAAATACCTCGAAAGAGTTGAGAACTAAGTAAAATTGCATTCTTTCATGAAACGAGAACATTTGAACACATAAAATCATACTTTGATGAATTTCAAAATTTTGGGCAAATCGGTAACGGGGGACCAAAGGAAAAATACTGATTTTCGTGAATTTTTTGAAATTTTAAAATTCGGTTCAAAATACCTCAAATTGCATTCTTGCTTGAAACAAAAACGTTTGAACACAAAAAATCATACTTTGGTGAATTTCAAAATTTTAGGCAATCGGTAAGAGGGAACCAAAAGAAAAATCCTGATTTTCGTCAATTTTTTTTTAAATTTCAAAATTTGGTTCAAAATACCTTTAAATGGTTGAGAAATAAGTAGAATTTCATTCTTTCATGAAACAAAAACATTTGAACACAAAAAATCATACTTCGGTGAATTTCAAAATTTTAGGCAAATCGGTAACGGGGGACCAAAGGAGAAATTATCATTTTTGTGAATTTTTTGAAATTTCAAAGTTCGGATCAAAATACCTCGAAAGTCGAAATGGTTGAGAACTAAGTAAAATTGCATTCTTTCATGAAACAAAAACATTTGAACACAAAAAATCTAAATCGTACTTTGGTGAATTTCAAAATTTTAGGCAAATCGGTAACGGGGGACCAAAGGAAAAATCCTGATTTTCGTTAATTTTTTGAAATTTCAAATTCGGTTCAAAATACCTTTAAATGCATGGTTGAGAAATAAGTAGAACTGCATTCTTTCATGAAACAAAAACATTTGAACACAAAAAAGCATACTTTGGTGAATTTCAAAATTTTAGGCAAATCGGTAAGGGGGGACCAAAGGAAAAATTATCATTTTCGTCAATTTTTTAAAATTTTAAAATTCGGTTCAAAATACCTCGAAATGGTTGACAAATAAGTAGAATTGCATTCCTTCATAAAACAAAGTCATTTAAACACAAAAAATCATACTTTGGTGAATTTCAAAATTTTAGGCAAATCGGTAACGGGAACCAAAAGAAAAATCCTGATTTTCGTTTATTTTTTTTAAATTTCAAAATTCGGTTCAAAATACCTTTAAATGGTTGAGAAATAAGTAGAATTTCATTCTTTTACGAAACAAAAACATTTGAACACAAAAAGTCATACTTTGGTGAATTTCAAAATTTTCCGTCGAGTGGTAAAAAATCACCTACATATACGAACATAAACAGTTGTCTAAATTCGAAACACCTACTGTATATGGCTATAATAATCTTTTAACGAGATTTGCTAATTATCAATTCGTTCCAAGTGAATAGTTTGTATTGAAAACAGCGAAAACAGCCATAATTTGAATTACAAATTCTTCACGAAGCGCATGTATAGGGCGTAGAATGTATAAATATTGTAAAAGTTCATCGCACACTCACTATTTTTGCTTTGCTGCCAACGTAATGACACCCGATAAAATCAAATAATTTGATAGTTACCATGTATTTATGGTAAATTTTAAGAGTTGGTTTTACTACGACTAGGCAAAAAGGGGGGACACCGCATGTGATGGTTACTATGTGGCTACAAAGGTTTTCACCATGAGCAGTGAAGCATTAAAGCGTGAGACAGTTGGTACACAGTTCTATTACCAATGGAATGTATATACTTTGTCGTTTGAGTAGCGGAATATAACGTACTAAGAGGAGGCAACGGGATATTCAAGCTGGATAGTTTATAGGTAAGAGCCGTGAGGCACATATAACTTGTGGATATCCCTAAAATATCCTCGGTGTAATCATAAATGTTTTATCTGCACATGTTTTTAAGTAATTATCATCACATACCTAGGCATGTTCGCATACTCCCTTTCTAGTTTTAAATATGATCAATATCTTGGCTAAAATACCGAAATAAAATCGTATTTATCGCTAAACCTAGCGTGGATCTATCTCTATAGCATAACACAAACGGCAAAGTCCATTGTAATCTGGGCGCTTGGGGTTTATAGCGGGTTATAGATTTCATGTATATATATACGCATTAGTGACCTAATGAGACCTACGTTTCCTGTACTGACACCGAGATCTGCATTTTTGGTAGTCGACTTTGTCAATGCAGATTATTTCACCATGTAAGGCTACTTTATACCTATAGTAAAATCACACCGTGTAGATTATAAGCGTTGGGGGAGAGCGTTGTGGTGGTATATATCGAACATAAAATAAAACATTAATTAATGCCATTGTAGGCAGTATAGATACCATGAATAATTATGGAACATTGTCACTGAATAATTTTGGCGTTCATTCTTGATAAGGGGAACGATCACGAACAGAAAGCCGTAGGCCGGGACATGTCGGGAGTCATGCAGAAGCGAAAATGTAGCCGAACTTCAACTGCCGAAAACCGGATGCATTTAATAACTCGATCTCTGCATGTGATCCGACATATGTCCTTGCGACCGAGCTCAAGTATATACGACCTGCGTTCAACAAGGCGCATGTTTGATAAAATTTAACTTGATTTATATTAGTCAAAGTATTAGTTTTGGAAATTTTCCCCTATAGCCTCTGTTGACATTTATGTCTGAGACAAACAGCTAGGCTAGCAAAAATTCAATTCGGGCTATTGATGACACTACATGATGTGCGGTAAAACGTAATGGGGAAAAAACTTATCAGTCAAAATTGTAAGCCAAAAGCAAACAAACAGTGCTTGATGTTTAATCTGGTAATATAAAGCGAAAAAAAAAGAATTCCAACGTTACGGTAATAATGTGTTTGAAACTTACAGCCTCCACAGTCAATTTCGAGGACTTCCATGGTTAGTCCATACTTTCGTATATGATTATACTTATACGTTTTCATCGCCCGCGTATACATGCCGTGTCAATTGTGCCTTCCAAAAAGCGATATAGTTATACTTTGCCTTCCAGCAAAGTCTATACTTTGTCTCTAACTTTATAATTGTAGACATTTCACAATTAATAATGTACACACTGGGTCAACACATACAATAAATGGCACCGAAAGTTATTTCTCATCCTCGTGGCACGTATACCTATTATATATAGACTATATATATATATATATATATATATATATATATATATATATATATATATATATATATATATATATATATATACCATTTTGGATATACCAAGTATATATATATATGCCACTACCAAGATATATCATAGGCATGTACATATGTATTATACAGTTGGCCATTCATTCCGGCTTTGATTTGGCTTTCGCCGATTTTACTGCTAATGCAGCTGCTGCCGGCCTAGGACGTTTGGGCGTGATTGCATGATTTTACCCTTGCTGTGTAAGTCAACTTTGAATCTTTTCGCTGTCTTCGCGTACTAATATTATTGACAATATATATATACTATAAGTTATGTGTTGGTATATGCCGTTATGAATGCAGGCGAAGACTAACTGACTAAGGTGTTGTCTTCCACGCTTCATGATATTTTTAAGAGGTTTACAATGATTTCATGTCACACTTCAGTTCTTGTGGACAATATCAAAATGAGTTATGAAGTATCCTTATTATGATATATAGAATATAGGCGCCGGTTATAACAAGGCAATATAGAGCGCTTCGTGTTTCCGGAAGGCAGAACTTTCTTGGCAGAATTTCTATTCAGATTCCTCGTTCCATACTTTCTTTCTTATATAAAAACATTGATTGTGTCGGACGTTTTACAAAATCGAGTCTATTTTAAATTTTTATCATGTCATTATCATAACAAGACAACAATGTTAATGATTGCATTAATCCCAATAATTGATTATGAAAAAGCCAGAGTTAGGTCCATTATTATTATTATTACATAAATTTCGTTTTGTTATGGCTTGGTAATAAGTTTCAAACTCTATTCGCACCAATCTGCATGCAATCAATACTATCTGGTAGTAGGTTACGTGCAAGCTTACCATAGGGTAGACTTCGACTCTTCCTTCTCCTCACCCCCCGGCCCTCTTTATGCATAATGAACGTTTTATGCGTCATGTTTAATAGGCCGAAGGGTGTCCCAAAAAAAAGTCCCCTCTATTGAAATCAAGCCTTTGTTAGAATCTGATTGCCTTAATATTATGATAAACCAAATTGAAAGCAAGACGCTTTATTAGAATGCCTCAACCTAATAACTATGCTATTTACACACTACTGCGTTGATCATGCATTCAAATCAACAAAGGATTCATTTCAATAGGGGGGACCCCTTTAATTGTCCATGGCAACGCATCTTTGGAATCTCCATACCTAGTACATCGAATCATCGACTAGGGTGGTAAAATGATAACTTAATCTCCAACCTGGGTACAAAAATCAACCAATCAGAAACCAGATCCTCGACAAAACAAAGTTATCATTTCCTTCATTTCTTATGACTTCGGCATTCAAAAATTTTGACCTTTATACCATTAGTAGGATAAATGGGAACAAATGCCTCCAGGCGCATAGCTCAGGTTTGTTGAGGCGCCTCGTGACGTCATGATCTCAGATCAGCTGGAACAACGATATAACTTCATTTAAATTTTTGCAGTGAACAAATACGAGAATGCTCGTTGACAACGTTATTATTATATCATTTATTGTTGGTTGCCTGGCATTCTTTCTCCTGGTTGCAATTTTCGTGGCTATTTTCCACCGTGAGTTGGGGACGAAACATTTGCGGGAGAAACTTGCCGACGGTGATGTTTCAGAGACACAGAGGTTGACGCCCATGCCGGCGGAAGAAGCACAAGTCGAATACACCACAGAAACAATCCAACCTGAGTGCAAGACTCCCATCAGCGGATATCCACATGCACAGGTAGGAGAGAATTTAGAGCAGGTGCACCGGTAGGGCTGGGGTATAAAAGGTGTTTTTGAAAAGTATACTTATTCCTTAAAAAAGTTAGTCGGATAAAATAAAATTTACGCATAGTTGGTGAAGAGTAGGTCAGTAAAACATGAATAATTGCTAACACTTTGACCGTATTCACATGAAAATCTCAGAGAAAGGGTTAATACATTGTTTTCCTTCTATTTTTCTGAAATGGCAACATGTAAGCAAAAAATAACTGAATAATCTATTTTTTGTCGCTATGTAGGAGGAAGAGTCGGCGGATTTTATGGTAATTAGACTATTAATTCGGCTGTCAACCAGTCAGCAAACTTGAGACATTCATCATGCACTATAAATCACTTGCCATCTCAGTAGTCACTGAGTATAGTTCTGACTACGATATAAAGCTGATAATAGTGGATGCCTTTTATTTAATTCGCATCAATTATATGTTGTTTATCGAATATATACTTATTTGTATTTGTATATGATAAAAACTAAGAAACTCTTTGATTGAAACACAGACTGATCCTGATGTAACTCCAACACTAAGCATTCTACTACGCTATGACCGTCAAAGGTAAGTGTATATATAAACATATAATAAAAGTTGTCACTAAATTTTTTTTTTAAAAAGTGAACATAATGATAATTTGAATTGTCAAATTCTTTCAAGTATAAAAGCTGTGCATGGTTATTTCACCAAATATTCTTGCATTGTATAGAAATATTGTATAATTATTTTCACAGAAACTATCTGTTGCTGAAGCTTTTGAGCATGTTTGATCTTCCTACCCGCAATGACAACACTGAGGTTAATTCGTTCCTTGAAATTCGTCTTCTCCCTAACTTCGGCCAAAATCCAATCCAAACGGATGTCTACTGCAACACAAGTTCACCGAAACTGGAGGAAACGTTTGAATTCGAAGTAGATCGAGATGAATTAGCTCAGCAAAAACTTGAAATTGTTGTCATGGATTCCAGGGAATACTCAAATAGGTAATCACCATACGATCGTAATTACTTCTTAGTTCTACCCATGGAGTTAAATGCCTCTCTAAAACAGATGTCTTTTTAATACGAAAATTCCCTGTGGTGGTACATCATCTCTGTGTTGTGACACAAGCTCATCTCACTTATAGGAAAAAAAGGCACTAGTACAACTTTTCTAAATACGAATATAGCCTATATATAAATATAGACATCCCACAATTACGAATAGTCGGACGATAATTATTTCGGCTCAAGTGAAAATAGGCTTGTAAACACCTCGCCTTCGGCAACTAATTGTTAATTATACGGACACCTTCGACTAAAACATTCGTAAAACTGTAACTCCTCACAATTTTTTTCCTTATTTATTAAATGTCGTCGCTGCCTAAAGGTACATCGGTTTCGCCATGTGTAAGATTGGAGATTTGAATCAGAATGACTTGATGGCAGAGAAGGAGGTTCATTCCGTATTGAATATTGGTAAACCAAGAATTCAAAAAAGTTCTTCTACAACGAGCATGAGTAGCATGGTTGACAGTGGAGATGAAATGCCTTCTATTTATGATGGATCGAGCGGTGTAGAGGTATATTCTACTTCAGAAATAAGCTCCATGCATTTATTATTCTGGACATCCCTGTCTGTTTTCGGATATACGAAAATTTGGAGAAATGTTAAGAAATTTAAGAAAATATCAAATTTGCTTGAAAGTTGCGAAATTGTAGAGAAGATACTTCTCAGGATTGCTGTGCATTAAACATCCTCGTTTTTTCTCCTAGGGCGAGCCAGAAAAAAAATCAAGGGGAACCGTTCGTTTGGCAAAGGATTGGGAATATGTAGCTGGCATGGAACCAATGATACTAGTGTCACTGCATTATGATAAAACTAAACAAAATCTTGTGTTGGCAATTATTAAAGTTGCAAATCTCAAGGCTCTCCCCAATGATAAGATGCCAGGTAAGTACCTGCATGCATGGTTGTTCATGATTGCCAACTGTCTAGAGAGTATATAGAAAATGGCATTTCTTTCAATTTAAGATCCGTACGTGAAAGTTCATATTCTGATTCGAAACAAAACTAAATTGAAAAAGAAGACGGCCGTAATGAAGCAAGAGCTGAATCCAGTTTACAACCAAAAACTGGAGTTTCATGTGTTAGCTAAGGATCTAGAGAGTGTCAAATTGATCCTCGCTATTAAGAATCATGTTCCAACAAGAGGTGGCACTATTCGAGGGCGACCTGCTTCTCTTCATCAAGTTGAGTTTGGTGAACAAGCTACTGGTTCCTTCTTGGAACACTGGAAGTCCGCCATCACAGCCAACAAACCAATAGCTAAGTGGCACGTTCTTGGCTAATAACTGTCTCATATTCTTTACTTTGTTAGTATATATAAGGGACAAAATATATTTCTGTTTAAAATTATTGAATATCGTGTAGATGTTAGTTCAGTGTAAAAGTTTCTCATGCTATGCAAGGGTGAGAAAAGATTAAATTAGCAATCTATGTTTTATCTATCACGACTGTTTAATTAAGCAACTGTTGGTGACAGTTATGGGAAAGTAAGGAGATTTTGTCAAAAACTTTCAATAGTTATTAATAAATACTATAGTATAAATGTGTTTACCATATATCGTGTTAATGAGTTGTGTTCAATTGCATTAAACTATTTGATAATACTGTTGGTATACTGGTATATTGTCTGAAGTGTCTGAAGTGTCTTAATATCCGCGATTTTTCATGTCTGTGCAAACGACGGCAGAGAAATAGAACATAGATATTAAAATTGGAAATGGTTGGCAACTCTTATTATTTATGCTTCATCAGTCTTGTTGACAGAACTGGAATTTAAACAAGAGCTCGTGACCTGCATGCTTATATACAGAAGACGATCCTGCTTCTATGTCGTCTATATACAGTCCATGAGAAAAAAGCTAATGAGAGATGTATACAACTTATGCTTCATCAGTCTTGTTGACAGAACTGGAATTTAAACAAGAGCTCGTGACCTGCATGCTTATATACAGAAGACGATCCTGCTTCTATGTCGTCTATATATACAGTCCATGAGAAAAAAGCTAATGAGAGATGTATACAACTTACGCTGGAAAGCAAATAAAGAGAGTAAATTTACATTTCTCTTGTCAATAAAGATGTCCTTGTAAAGATTAGCCCTATCATTACCAACACTCCCTGCCTACGTACCTAAAACCATCCAAGCCATCTAGCGCTACATTTGAAAGTGGGAACAAATTTCAAATACAAAATTTTCCTCTAAGTAGCTAAATATAGCTATAATTATGGCAACATTGGCTAATGTATTTGCATAAAAATTCGAGAAGCAATATATCAAAAACAAGAGCCATCAATTGTGTGCGATTTAACAAAGACTGCCTTAAATTGTACATATAGCGAGATAAATTGGAAATCTCGGTCGAACATGAAAATTAAAACGACAAAACAAGCTTTAATTCAGCCAAAGATTTGAACGATAGTATAAAGAGTCACTTAAGTCTTAATGCTCTTGCAAGGACAAAAGGCGATATGCTAACTGTATAGAATGTAAGTAATCGTTTGAAAATTTCTCTTATATGTAGCATAATTATATATCATAGCATATTTATGATCCTATATACTTCATTGTTTCAAACATGCAAGTATCTTGGTAGGCGTCAAGTTTGCGGTGTACATGAAGGCAATAATGTTTATATATATACAACTGATTCAATCACGATTGTCTAAGACAATTTGTCTTCAAAAACTCTAAGCGCGCAAGGGATGATGGGTTGTCACTTATTTGGCCGTCAGAATATACAGTTTTTTAGCACCAAAGGGATACCAAATTGCCTCGTTTAAGCAATAAACTAGAGTTCTAGAGTGCCAGAATGCTCAGAGTCGTCTTGTACACAGCGAAGCAAGATTCATTGGTCTCATGATTGATTATAGGATTTTAATATTTTTGTCCCTTACGGTACGTTTTCATTGCTTTTAGAAAAAAGAATTACAATGGTCACGAACGATGTACTGCTTTTAATACTCCTCTTTTTAGTTATTCTCATTTTGCTTTGGTTAGTTGGAACAAGTATTTTACGTAGGTTTGGAATAAATAAATGTCTCAATTGGGCCAAAGATGATTCAAAGAAAAACAGAAAGATAATAAACATGGATAACGAAGCTCATGTGCAGTATTCCTTCGAAGTTGTACAACCAGAGATGGTGAAACAAAGCAATGCAGATCCATTCCCTAACTATAAGTATGTTTATGATCCTAGTATAAATAATTTGCGATATAGTCAACACTTCCAAATTTCCTGGTTAAATTATATCATTCAAATATCGTACTTAATTAATACATACAGTCTAAATATCGTATGATATTTAGAATTTAGTTGAAATGCAAACTTACCCTATTACTTCCGCAGTTTGAAACAATTTTGTGTCCGAGTATGGATTTAGACTGCTGCGCCAATGCATAAATAATTGTGTGACCGTGTTAATCCAGATATCGTTACAGATCATACACAGAACAACCGAAACGTCATAACCGAATGTTTCAAAGTATTTTGAATGGTGCAGTAGACAGCGCAGATGAAATGTCTTTCATTTATGATGTGTATAGCGAAACAGAGGTATTAAATAATACAATATTTGATAATATATTTTGCAACAATAATTGATTGCAATTTTTTTTCAAGCTGATTATTTAGTTTAATGACGAAATGTCTTTGAATTTTTTTAAGACTGATCAAGAGAAAAGAACAAAAGCTATTACCACGCGTTTTGCCAAGTACTTGGACAATGTACCTGGAAATGAACCAATGATATTGCTGTCATTAAATTATATAAAAGATGGGGAGATTTTGGTGATGGCTGTAATAAAAATAGCAAATTTAAAGCCTATTACCAATGAAATAATTGGTAGTGTACTATAATATTACTATATACCAACAGTACAATTGCATGCGTAATATAATATGTCAAACAAGCAAAAGTTTTAAATGAAATTCTGCTGGTAAATATTGCATTTCATTCCGTATATAGATCCATTTGTGAGAGTTGATGTTTGGATAAAAGACATGGTCATACTTAAAAAGAAAACAGTTGTGGTTAAACAAGAACTTAATCCAGTTTTCAACCAAAAGATGGAAGTCTCTGTGTCGAACGAGGATATACAAGATGTAAGAATACGTCTGACGATAGCAAATTACTGTCCCAGCTTGGATGAACCCCAGTATTGGCCTGTGCCCCTGCACAAGTTGGAGGTTGGTGCTAGATCTACTGGTTCCTGTTGGGAACATTGGATAGCGGCTATGAAAACTAACAAACCAATAGCTAAGTGGCACGTTTTACTCTGACTACAAAAATATGTGCATGGATATGAATCGAATTAATCTAAATATCGTTTTTTAATTTAAATTTATAATGCAAGAAGAACTGCAGGAATTGATGTAAAAGTAAAAATTATTCAGGTGTAAATGCTGATGAAAAAATGACTAGGTGTCTCATTTCAGTGTGATATACCGTATAAATCTTAGTTTTTCCATTCATCATTATCATAACGTTAGACTAGCTTCAAGCCTATCTCAATTTCTCTGCATCTGCCCTCCGAAAAGGATGTATATAGGTTTTAAGTAAGTCTGATCCAACAGCTAACAGTCATCGGAGTGTAAATGTGTTACTGTACAAACAGCGGCACTACATAATGAATACAACAATTAATGAGATTGCAAATTAGAATTGAAACGTAGGCGTGTGGAAATTTATCATATTCCTTAATTTCACGTCGGACAATCAATATTTTAAATGTTGATGCAATTAGCACATCCACGTTTTTATGGGTATTTTCTAAACAGATGTTCTTTTCTCATTAGTTTGGATTCAACAATCGAATATTAGCATTAGTACATGTGATAAAAATCCCAATTTGACTCGACTGCTTTCGGGACTCCGAACCACAACTACATAAACGGCTATGTTATCTTATGCAGCTATATACAATTATAGATTGTAGATTTTCAATCTGATTATTCTGATAGCAACGGCCTGTTTAGTTCGTCCTCAAATGCAGCCTTTATACCGAAAAGTTCCAATATAACCAGGGAGCAGCGTGGCAGCCGAGCGTCTTCAAATAAGTTGGCATCAAATGTGGTATAACAACTATACCTATAAATAGACAAAATACTTCCCGACGTTTCGACCTGAGGCCTTTGTCAGGAGAGTTACTTACTGACGAAGGCCCTCAATTCGAAACGTCGAGAAGTGTTTTGTCTATTTTAGGCAGTTGTTATACCACATTTGATGCCTTTTATACCGAAAAATATACTCTGACTTGTGGTTGTCTGGCTATGTGGAGGCGGGTGAGTGATGCCTATACAACATTGTCAGATATCGAGTGCTTCTGTACCTCTGTTAAAACAAAGATTAATATAATCTATAGCAAACTTTATTTGAAAATATAATCATTTAAATATATCGGTTTCTGCAAAAGTGGGCTATATACCACACGTCCACACATTGTACACATGCTGCCGACTCTGCGAGTTGGGTATTGACTACAGACATCAGCTCAATATTGATGTGATATATTAATCCTTGTCCTATAACCCTAGAAAACCTGACAACCATGAAGTCACTAAAGAGAGTTACTCTGTATGCATGTTATTTATACGTTGTAAATTACAGATATATTTCGAGAGCAAACTCATAAATCATAATATATGCACCGACGATCTACCAGCTAAGCCGGATATGGTGTCGAGGCAAAGAAGACATGCAGATGTTTTTCATGATATATGGCGGGATATGATAAGCGACGTTCGCCTCAAAATGTTTCTTTTTGCCGTAAGATTTTTTTATGATCCAAATTAAATAAATGAGTTCAAGCAGCGACCTCATTTCATTTCATCCTTACTTTTTATGAAAACATTCAGCTTCTAATCAGTCGAAGATAACATCTGCTTTGCGAAAATTCTTTTTTACAAGATTTTCAGCCTTCATCGTTGGTTAATACCTTGTTAATATCATCTATAGACTGATTTAGAAAAATATATGTTGGAAAGTAGGATTTTACAGGATTAAATCCAGCCCACCACTTTAAATTTTAATTTTTCATCTCGCTCGCTCACTCGTCTCAATCACGGCTGTCATATGAATACGTCGGTGTCGTTGCGAACCTTAATACAATTCACGCATTCAATTTAGGTTAAGTAATTATTTCCTCGTTCCCAATTTCCATCAGACTCTTACTTATTTACATTTTCCATACATTTTGAAGTGAACGACGTGAAAGAATCCATCTCTATGTATTTTAGTAATCGTCGGCTTTTCCGAGTATTATTTATTGATCAAATGCAAAGTTGCGTTGTTTTTAATATTTAATATAATGAAGTCGATTCTTGAATCTCTATAATATAAAACCGATATGCATAAACCAATTCATATGACAATTTGCCGCGAACATCCCACGCAGGGTCTATTGTTTTGCCTTCTTTTAATTTTTGCCCTAGCCACACATTCGACAGGAATACAGCCGACAATAACGTATTAATTACAGCAATAGCTCAACTTTGAATAAACATACAGCCACAGGAAGAATTCGCGCTTGTCATTTTCTATTCACTGCATCTACCGACGACAAATACAAATACAAAGGAAGAACAGCTCAGGAAGAAACAGTAAGGGAAAACGATATTTCGAAACAATGGACTATCTCGAAAGGTAACTACAACGAATTTCAAAACATCAAACAAATCTCGAGTGTTAGCTTGAAGCCATATATGCATGTAACATACATCGTTGTCTGGTTGTGGCTTTCGAAACATTTTTGACATAAAAGCAATTGAAAGCCATTAGGTGAATTTGATATGCAATTCAATATCATAAAAATATATATTTCTGAGAATATAAGAAAAGCCTGGCAATTTTTTGTGAAGTCGACCTACATATAGGTAAAGTAAACCAAAGAAATGTATATATAAGCTTTTTCCGTGTAAATATATTTTGAATATGCATGCATAGTAATAAGATACTACCGCGAGAACTCGTATAGTATTGAAACTTCACAATGCTATAGTTAGTTAATATAAATTTGCTGCTTGTCCATGCATGTAGACTTTAATGAGGGGACAGGTCGGGGCAAAACCTGATTGCTGTGAACAATTATACCATATAGCACGATCGGCTATACAAATACGCATCCATGGATATGCACGCACCGGCTGCAAGTATAATATAAATAGGCCCACATTACTACATGCATATATATATAAATGCATTGCATATGCATGCATTTAATATAAGAACCTTCAATTCCATGCACTGTCTGGGTTATAGTTTGGCAAAAGTCGTATCTAGGTCATGAATACAATGTCAATACAGAATTACTATTAGAACAATATATTAAAACTACAGTGATTTTTTTATGCATACATGTTAAATGAAAAATGCGCTAAACATATATATAGCTACTGAGAAAACGTATTTGTCTTACTGATGACTTACTTTAGTTACTTAACTTAGAAAAAGAAGGGTTTTCACGACCACAGATAAATATGCAGGGGCGCAGGAACGATACGGGGGCAAAGGGAGGGGGGACAGTTTTCATGAAAGGACACTTCTCTAGCGGCACATAAACTAAATGTTTTATGCGTCTGTTGAACTTTATCTCACCGTGATTTTTTTTTCCAATTAAATTATTTCGGTGTCTTTTCGACCAGACGATTGTGCTATTCTTAATTCTTCATGCTCGTTTGTCGAACTCCTATAATTACATAACTTTTTAAATTTAATCCTAAAAAGGACATCTTATTCCCCCTTGCCCCTGCCGCGGGTAAAAGGCAACGGAGGCAGCTGCTCCCGCCCTGTTCCCGCGCCTCTGCATAAATAGTCGGTTACGAATATAACCAACATGTGTGAGATACAAAATTTAGAACAGTATACACAAAAATATTGTGTTGTGTGAATCCCCAGAAGAGAAGAAAATTCGTTCATCCGGTCTATTAACTCTGATGATGATATGTCAACCAGAACGAACTTATTATAAAAAGCAATAAAGCGGAAGATTTTACTTATGAGCAGCTTAATAAACATAATGATGCGCTGTGTCATGCACATATAAACTTTGGTTTAAGTCTGCAATCTGCATGATCAAAAGATAGAATAAAAAACTAGTTTAGACGGATTCAAAAGTATATAGATATATTGGTTCGTGGGATATATAAAAATATGGGTTCCGGCAAATAAGAAAAGGCTGAACAGAAAAACTGAAAGAAGCGACTAAGTTGGCGAAGCATAAATAAAATATGCAGGTGGGTCGAATGTAAGCTAGTAAAGAGTAAAAAAGTTAGAGAATTTCTTGAGTGGTAAAGTATACATTGCTGTATGTATGTTTAATTTACCTGCTTTGTATGTATATATATAAACATGCACTGGATCCGAATCACTCATTCAGGTTTTTCTCTAGCAGATTTGCACTGATTCACATTTTTAATAATATGCAATGCGCTGTAAATGAAAGCAATTTACAGATCAAGCAACATATAAATGGTGCATGTATACTTCTATTGGTCTGCATCGTGACTGTTATATCTGCATGCGTTGTATTTTATATATAAATCGAGGAATTACAGCATAGGTTATGCAACTATATGCACCAGGTAGCTTCTCAATAGCTTGGTAAATAATTATATTAGCCAAATTACATGCATTTACTGCAGTCTGTCAAATTACCCAGATATATGAATGTACTCAGATCGAGATACATATAGAAATCAAATTATAAATATGACGATAAACAAATCGGTTTGTTCCCCTGAACAAGAGATTCACACAAACTGTTTTGAAGTAAACAAATGCAAATCATAAACTGCAATATATGCATATAAATATATACTCAGTCAAATCAGTTCGTCCATTAGCATGCTTATGATCAGCCTGACAATAAAGGCCTTTGTCAGGAGAGTCGACTATAGGGTGAAAAGCTGTCAGATGCATGCAATACTTTATCATTGTTTGTTTAGTTGGTAGACAAAAATTCATCTAAAGGAAGTTTTTTATTATCAAGCATCCATATATATAGAAAGTTTCTTAATGCATGGGCGTATATTTGTCCATAGCCGCGTGTCTTAAATTTCCACGGGAGAATCCTGCAATTTTCATCTCTATATATAGGAAATTCACTACACGGTTTATACATATGATCGATTTTAACTGATTTCAGACTGAGACTGAGACAATGTCATTGTTTCATCGTGTTTGATATGACCGTCAATCGAGTCTGGTATATAGACCATGCATTAGCTTTGCTAATTGGTAGCGTTTGTTGTGGTTGTGCGAAGACAATAGACATATATATACAGGATGTTAAGTAGAACGAGTGTATATAGCTATATATAGTATATACATAGCAATTTGAGACTGATCAAAGTTTCGATAAACTTTTTCACTTTTACAAACGTGCTTTTGTCACACTATGCAATTACAAAGAGCTTAAACTGATCGAATATTCTATTTTATAATAGTCTTGTTTGTGACTTATGAGGCTTAACTACGTGGTCATAGAGCATGAGATATGAATGAGTTGGAGGAAAAAATTAACAATTATAAAGCACGCTTGCTAGTGTAGCGTATAGGAGGTTATATAATCTTTGCCGAATATCAGTGAAATATAGTGCTTATAGAACTCAAGTATAAATATATTTAAGCTTCAGCGAAGTGCTTTCGAAAGGAGCCATAGTTAACTATTTCAGTATTTGATTTGATTTCTTCCGCTTGGTCATATCTCTACCAACAATTCTGCTTTACAAACGTTTAATAAATTAAGACTATATATAACGTCGCGCAATAGATAGCTATTTGTACATGGAGAATATATAGGAACAAAGAGATTATAGTTACGTTTGACTATACAGCCCATTAAATGTCTTTTCATGAAGCATACCACTGAAATGCACCCAAACAACTTGTCGGTATATCGGCGAATTTTGATAATCCCATGCAGTCAGTAGGAATATTCAGTTTACCTTAGTTTCGGTCTGCCAACAGGTGATAATGATACCCACAATATCAAATACTGATTAAAGATAGCATTCTGAAAACACACGGTTGCATGGGTAGCTATACTACCGACTTATAGGAAATCAGGAGCAAAAAATGGCAGTTATACATGAAAATGCATATTATAGAAAATGTGAACCTTGAGAAGAATTTTTACCTTACTGCATGCCATGGTTTCGCGTGAGGCACGGGTACATTCATGTCAGCAAACTTTTAATTTCATATTTAATTGGAGAAATGTTGAGAAAAGTCAGAAAACCATGTCAGACGTGTGAAACAGCGTAACAGGTTACGTAAATAACGGGTTCTTTTTAAATGTCCTAAATGTACTCGTGCATTTTTCTCTGCGTTCGTCATGCAAGGCGTTTGTAGGTTTTTTAAATGCGTGGAATGTTAATCGCTGGGCAACGAATCCAACGTCTGGTAGAAAGAAAAATATCTTTATGTGATATGGATTAAGAGTAGCAACAATACCTTTACAATTACAAAGACAAGTAAACGAGAACTCTCGTGCAATATAACAATTTCCTGCAAGGCAATATTTCTATTAAATTGATATGAAATATACATTTCCTTAGCCGCTTTTTCGAGTTTTAAAAGACATTGATATGTTTCGAAAGAGTTGAAACAATCCTTTCAATAAAAGAAATTTAATTTTTAAGGCCTTTTGTGTATAAGGAAATTTATTCAATTTTTTATTAGGCCTACTATGCTTGGTTAATATTTGGATGTATAATTCTCGCGGTCATCATTATGGTGTCCTTGTTATGCTTACGATTTATGAATGGAATTTTGGACTGGGGAGATAAACAGGGAGACTACGCGACTCATATTCTCAATGGAAATTATCGGAGAGTTGACACTGAAGCTGGTACAGGTGAGAAGCCCAAACATCCACACGGAGCTATCACTATTCACACAATTCAACCGTACGGGGAAATAATGAGAGAAGAAGAGAGTGACGTGCCTTATACTGAAGATAGTGACATGGAAATTGAGGTAAGTATAATCGCGATTATGTTCCAGGTATATGGTTGTTGATACATGATTTAAATAGGCTAGTTCATGTACATTATTATTGGAATTTCAAGAACAAATATTTCTTAACGAAGATGAAGTACTCGTGCATGAGTGTCCCGCTTTAGCTGAAGTCA
The DNA here is from genome assembly GCF_004324835.1 of Dendronephthya gigantea. NCBI lineage: Eukaryota > Metazoa > Cnidaria > Anthozoa > Malacalcyonacea > Nephtheidae > Dendronephthya > Dendronephthya gigantea. The sequence continues at coordinate 2,814,120 of NW_021163010.1, read as the reverse complement.
ATAAAGATGAGGACATCTGATGGGCCATCATTGAAGCACTATACACGAGTCATTTATTCTATTGAGATGTAAATTACTATTAATACATATATTCATCCAAGGCCAATAAGGCAATACACTTTATTATGCAATCGTTAATGTTACGTTTTGCTATATACAGAAGAAGTAATTGTTTTATTCTCGATCAAATTGAGTGACATATATGTAGCTATATACACAACCGTTGCATAATTCTGTTATTTTAGTAACGGAAGTATATACCTTTAGCTCTTTCATATCTTTATTTCTAATTGTCTTTATTGTAGTATATTTACCCGATACAGAGATTACTAAACAGCAAGGAGAATCTTGGGAAGTTATACTATTCATTAAAAATTCTCCCCAGGTTTGTAACTTGTATGCATGAGCATGTTTTGACTATTTGCAATTTAACATATTTATTTTCCACGCGGCAGCTTATCGTATGAAAAAGTAAAACAACTGCATGGTCATTTGATGCATTTGAACACCATGCATGCATTTTTACAATCTGACATGAATAACACTAAAGAGACTGTTGAAGTATTTTCATTGATGAAAATCCTCGCAGCCAGTTGGCCAATGCGATAAGAACAGGAAGCGAGCGACCACAAAATAACATTCAAAATTCATGCCTAAAGTTGAACAAAAGCAATTGTTGTGATTGGCTAAAATGTACTCGATTGATCGCGTACGTGTTGTCAACTATAAAGCTCTATACCAGTCCTAGTTTCATGACGTCAGTGCACATGGGAACTGCATTCGCGCTATGACAGGTTGGAGCGATTTTTACCACATTGTCATGACAAAAACGATCATTAGCTACTGTGTGAATGGTAGTGTGAAAAGATAAGATAATATTAAACTTCTGCAGTAACAATCCTACTCATGCACTGTTATCTTTCCCTTTCAGTTCCAAACTTGTTATAAATCTCCTAAGAGCAGATGAACTACCTGAGGCAAAGAACGACTATCCAAGAGTTTATGTCACAATCAGTCTCTTACACAATAATAACATTACCAACACAAACCAAGAATTAAAATCCAAAGTTCAACAAGGAACATATTCTCCTCATTTTAACGAGAGATTCGAGTTTGATATAAAAAAATTAAACGTTGATGAGATGTTATTTCTACGATTAGTTGTCTGGTATGTGGATAGTTTTTCACAAGGCGAATGTCTTGGTATGGTGGAGCATAATCTGGACAAATTGACGGTGTCAGAAGAAGGCACTAATGAACAAACAATTGTTTGTAAAGATATCCAACGAATAGCACGGGTAAAGCTAATAAATTTAGTCAATTCTTTTAAATAGATATACATATAAAATAAACAGGTTTATAGGGCTATAATCGTTCCACTGTTTCTCATCTTCAAATTTGTTTAAAATAACCCTAGTTAGGAATGTTGTTGTTAACTGACGTTTCGAGTTCTTTACCAGTAGTCATTGTCAAAGTTAAGAGAAGAGGAAGTGTCGGGTACGCCACAGACACACCAAAGTGTGCCGAACCATTTAGTCCCAACGTTAAGGGGCTCGAAACGTCAACACCGCCAACAATCCTTCTCATGATCACACCTACGCTAAGCTGGACGGTCAACACCTACCAACCACATAATTGTATAACAATACGCCTGCATTCAAACAAGGAATTTGCACAAAAATTCTTCTTCGAGAGCCTCCAACCCCGATAAAACCATCATTTGGAATCGAACACTAATACTTATTGCAATGAGGCATTTAATTGACGATTGGCGAAGAACGTGAGGTTTATCACCCCTTAAAAAAGAATCTAAACATTTTTTGCATTTTATTAAGGACTTTCAAGATGAAAACGGCGTGTACGGTCACTACGGAGCTGTATTATTTTCACTCACTTATGCACAAACAACCAAACTACTGACAGTTGTCTTATTCAAAGCACAGAATCTCAACCTCATTTCAGATGACAATCAAGGTATGTTTTGTACATTAGCAATACCTTTTTCCAATGCACTAGAATGACTTCTGGTAGTGGTTAATAAAGAAGCTTATATATCTTTACAACAAGGCGATATCCAGGAAAATCGACGACCTCGGCGTTTATTTATACTCTCTTCACATGAGCAAAATCAGCAAATTTATCAGCGTTTATCGAACACAAAACGGCCAGCAATAAAGCCCAACTGTCTTGTTTTGCAGCATTTCAACCCATTGAAATGTCTATCTTTTGCAGGTATTTACGCAGAGGTTACAATAATTTACGTGAAAAAGAACAGACGAAAACGGAAAGTGACGCAATCTATGCCTGGTACGAACAATCCAGTTTACAACGAAGCTATTTTGTTTGATCTCAGCGACCTTGAAACTCAAGATATGAAACTTCAGATAACTTTAAAGCAGAAACGGACTGATAAACCTGATATAGCGCTAGGACGAGTCCTCCTGGGCAGCGATGTTTATAACAGTGACGCAAAACTTCATTGGAATAGCGCAATGAACGCAAATAGGGCAGTTGCAGAGTGGCACAATTTACGACAATGTCAGTCTTACAATTACAATAACAGGCGACGACTCCGCAATCGGTTGAGCTGTAGTGAAAATGAAGTGCCAACTGACTCTAGTTCTTCTGATGATTAATCATCCAAGCATTCTCAATAATAAATGCCTGCCTGCATGCGTAAAAGTGTGGAGACAATCGCTAATTGCATGAATGATCATGATTGCCAATTTCAATAATTGCGCTTTTTAGAATGTGATTGCGCATGTCCAGTTTTCAATAAACAAACTTTTAGAAACAATTTAACAGGATTTGAAAGAATTTTTGAAAGTGATCTCCGTTCTACACTTAAAAAAACAATTATTTAAAAACAATTAAAAATAATTGTTGTTATTTATATCCTGATCTACCATCATAGGGGATTATGTGCACGATGAGAGGGCTTTTGAGGGAGCGCGGAGCAAGGATGCCCCCCCCCCCACAAATTTGTAGGAAATATTTCAAACGGCAGAAGAAAATTAATTAAGGGATGATGTTAGTAAAATAGCAGTATAATTTTTAAAGTAAGATAATATTTTTACTTCGCAATATCAGAGTCATGAAAGATTATCCCTAGCTATAAAGGCACTTGTCTGCATCTGTGGCTGTACGCGTATATAGAGCGACAAGTAATACATGAATTAATTTGCATGTTCGCATTCATCTTGGGAAGATAATTTTTTTAACATTTAATGACCTAGGTCCGGTTTTCCTCCATCATGACGACTCAGGATGCATTATTCACTTGCTCTAAAATTATTTAGCTATCAGTCTTGTGACCACAATTAGCTTCGAATATGGAGACTCGGCTCAACTTTATAAGATGACAATTCTCTTTTGAGATAGGCTCTGCCTCGAACTGTGCCACATTCTATGTCTTATTCGATAAAAATAAAAACTGACGAGACAAGCGTAGCAAAAAACTGGTCTGCATGATAAACGTGTGGATTCCACCTAAGCGCATAGTAGGAGGTTTTTTGTTATGCCCTGAGCGCTCGTATTTAGCTACTGAGGTTAGGATGACTTATGTTATCATTTATGGTCTCCGTACGGTCTCTACCAGGTATGAGAATAACTTCGAAATACCCTCCTTATGGTTCACAAACGATCCTCTTAATCAAGTCATATATCATTGCAGACAGGGATAGATTTTTGTCTCCTGTCTGATGCAAGGTGGAATAGTAAAGCATGGCTTTTACTGCCAGGCCGTATCTTGCCAGGTATTTATTGACGTCGCGTGTACTTTGGATCCTTGAATAAGACAAAATTTTAGTTCATCTTCATCAGTAGTTGACTCATATTCAGTGATGCGTTGTCTGCAACTTTTAGTACCATTTGCATCGAAGAAATAGCCGTAATAATAAGGATTAATAATACCATGGATTAAGTGGAACGAACATCTGATCTGCCGTGTCCTCAATATTCACAGATCTAGTCCACACAATGTTCATGTCTATCAAGCATAGAACTGGATATGGCAGTTCTTTGAGGACTAAATATATGTTTTGGAATCTTCATGAAATTTTTTCCCCTGAAGGAAAGCATTTTTGACATGCAATATTTGCTATGTTGACGCCTTATTTTTTAGGGGGGGGGATGGGTGGTCAGACGTACTCAGACTTTAATATTTACCAAAGTTTCTTATTCAAAAATTTTTTTCAAAGAATTGTTTTCTTTCGATAATTTCCACCAAAAATTTTATCACTTGCCTACAATCAGGATGTTGTGACCATCAGTGCAGGCCAATAATGCTACACAGGAAAAAAAATATGTAGATCAACTTCGCTTATCTCTGTTTATTGTATCATTCCTATGCATGCGTTACCTGTTTTGTTCTCTAGAAATCGTTGGTGACCTCATCTGCATAAGGTTAACCCTGAGCAAGTTACCGATATATCATTGACATTTCTCGAGTACTTACTAATTTCGTATGTATAACGGACATATATGTCATGTCACAATAACTTTATCAATGATTTCCCAAATCTGCGAGTTCTTTAAAGATCTTTTCTACTGTCGTTTGTCACAACACTTAAATATTCTTTCCCGATCTTTCGTAACGCCCCATGGAATCATTCGATCCATAGCGTGTTCAAGCGCCGTGTAATTATATAGAGTAAATGAAATGAGACATGCAAGACTTGTGTTTGGCAGTTTGTATCATTCCTCACTTGCGTAAACCAACGGCTAAGGCGACAGACCGTGCCAATATTTGAGTTCTTATACGTCTAGAACAGCGCCTTCAACGGCAACGAATTATTAATCAACCTGCATGCTGTAATATCTAGACGATTTGACAACGACGAACTATGGCACTAAACTGGAGCGATTTTTCATTAAAAATCCTTTTATTTTGAGCATAACTGAAGACCGACGAAGATCTGATGCTATTGATTTACTTTGAAGCGATGTATACTTGAAGGTAGGATTATAAATATATAGTTATATGTGCATGTTGTATGAATACTGTGTCGAAAATGCTCATTCTGTATCAGGGCGTCATGAATTGAAGTGCTTTAACTGTCAGTTTTAAGAAAATACATACATAAAACTGGTGTGCTTGGTCATTTATTGTTTTTAAAAGTAAACTAGTAATTATGAGCTAGGAATCCTTTTAGGACTCAATGATTTCGAAATTGATGACCGTAGGAATAAACGTGCAGCCTTAATATCAGCCTTAATGTGGTTTATAGGAATATTGAAATTAGACTTTAAATTATTTCGATTGCCTGTCATGCCTCATCGGCACAACAAGTATGCAAAACTATAGATGTGAATCATAATTATTACATTATATTATATTATATTATTTATATTTTCATTCAAACAAATGACAGTATTAAATATATGAGTTCGTGAATATAATTACATAAATTATCCTTATACAGTCGATAATATAGTCGAGCTTCCTTATAAGAATTATGATTTCATTGTCATGCACTGACTTGCTCTCACATGACAAAACCAAAACAAAGAAATAGCTACAAAGATTGCAATGAAGTGTTCAACAAAATAACACAGACTATGTCCAAGACATCGTAATTGCTCGAACTATATCATTCATGTATCACTGGGTTAAGAGAGGCAGAATTAAATAAACATAAAAAATAAATTAGGTTGATTTACACATAAAACTTTTTTCTCAAAAAGATTAAAATCGTGTGATCCTATTAGAAAAAAATACCATTTTTCTTAAGCCGAAATGAAAGAACTAGTTTTAGCCATTGTGATTTCGCTATGGATCGCAACCTTGTTGGTGTTGGCAATTTGGGTAGCATTCTGGAAAAGTCGAAGAAAAAAGCGTGCAATATCTGAATCTGAGGAAGAGTTTCTTAGTGAACAAATCAGTCTAGAGAACGATCCAGCCGTGGTTACAAAGACTACTTCAGTTCAGCCTGTATATAAACCATATCCTGCTATAACACGCGAGGTAAGAGATTCGCTGAAGAGATTTTGCAGTTATACATGTTAATTTACATAAAATAATGAGTCTGAAGCAGTGAATTCAAAAGAGATGTACAAGGTTCTTAACCATAATGGTACTAATAACAACATTGAAAAAAATTGTAAGCTCGTACATCAAGAGCCATGATTTGGCACTGAATAAGCAACGTTACCATGCATACATTATTAAGGTTTTCATTTTTCAACCGTGATTATTAGCTATATTGGAAAGTACCTGTTATTGTTAAGGTCTTTTTTTTACCTCCAGTATACCACTACCGCTAATACAAAGGGTACAAGAACCATTAAATACGATAAGTCTGTCAGATTAACCAATCAGGAGCACAATAGTTCAGTGAGAGGTGTCGGTTGACAGTTGTCAAATCTGAACGTCGGTAATGTGAAATACACGGTCAAAATACTGTCAAAATATCACGTCATATGCAAATGAGTCTCTATAGTCTGTAACCACATGCAACAACTGTTTGTTTTTTAACAAGCTCTGCGCAGTATCTTAAACCGGATTGCTTAAACAAATATACGTGGTTTCATTTTCATTAACATTTTCTTCGACGTTTTTGGAAAGGAAAGAATATACGATTAACAATGATAATATGGATAATGAACAGCCAGGGCCTAGCTTCAACATAGCTTACAGCTTGCATTACGACAGTTTGTTGAAACAAAACTATTTAATTACCTACGTGCAAATATAAATAATGGTATGATGTGTTGCTTTTACAACCCAAATCTGATGGGAATTATTACCTGGGAGACAATTATCATTGACTGTTTAGCATTGAAGATGAAAGAAATATGCAGCTAGCTCACAAATGCTTCACAGTTGCAAAGAATCATCTAACGACTTAAGCGTACACTGCATTTATTATTATTAACCATAATAATGTTGTGTATCATTATATAGAAAACTGGTGATACAACTGATGAGAGAGGCGAAGATTCAAATGGATATTTGTATTTTTCCATAAAATATGACGGAGACAGGTAAAATGTGTGTGTGTGAGTCGTTTTCTGTTGGAAATTATTATTCATTAATACTTGAATTGATGGAGTCCAGAGATACATATAGTCTTTTCTTCTAAAAAGCAGATAATATTTCACATCGACCACATTTCACGTCTTAATTGACAATGCATGTAGCGACAGAATAACGATCAAATGAAAACTATATAGTTATCACTGCAGGTGAACAAAAGTATGGCTAATGCATTTTTTTAAAACACAAAAATTCATCAAGAAACAAAAAATATTGGTGCATATTTGTTTTCCCCAGATCGACCCTCGTGGTAAGATTGGTTAAGGGTGAAAACATCCCAACTCAGAATTTATTCCCGAGCAAACCGAGCGTTGAAATTCAAATACTTCCCGCGAGAGCTGAACCAGCGCATGGTCAAGACGGTATCGAGTTTGAGATTCCCCACGAGGAGCTTTTACGACAAACGGTCCATTTTTGCGTTTGCCGTTATGATACATACTCGAGAAAGAATACAATTGGTGATGTTTTTCTGTCTCTGGCAGAGCTGACAGCAGAAGGAGTAGATCTGAGTCAGGAAATATTCATACGAAATTTAATCGAACCAAATATTGAGGTATTCATGCAGTAGCTAAACTAACATCGACCTGCTACGATCCCATGGTTTTTACAACTAATATACAGCATAAATCGTTTTTTATATACGGCATAGAAGTAATTGTAGATTACCTGTTCTGGTCAGGCAATTCCAATAGTTTTATCTAGCTAAATTAACGGAAAGCTCTTTCTTTACCGCGTAATAAACGAATTAATATGCCATGAAATAACATGTATTTTATTAGGTCAGTATAACAGAGCCAAAAAGCCCATACTATCTATGGGAGAAAATAAGAACTGCACTTCACGAAGGAAAGTTACGTCCTGAGATGAAAAAAAAGTCATTTATGGAATCTGTGGAATGGAACGTTGGTGATTCTAAGGAGGAAGAAACCAGGTAAAATCAATTACATGGTATATTTCAGATTCCTTAATTTGTATGTTTTTAATGCTTTCGGTGCAAGAGACAGGAGCAACACTTAACCATAGCATTCCATTTAATTTATTTTTTTCTAATGAACAAAGGGAGTTGGAGAAGCTCGATGAGACAAGCCATCGGGAAAGAACAAAGAGCATAAAACACGATGGACAACTGGGAAATTTATTTTTTTCATTAAAATACGAAGACAAGAGGTATAGAGCCACCTTAAGTATTTTCAACTTCGTATATCTTCGTATAACTTCGTGGTTTCTCGTTACGAGAAAAAACCCTCGATACCATGTATACTTTTATTCACTGCACACACGTGCATTATGATTATTCTCTTTCAATTTCATTTTTGAAAGGACGTGTCTGGAAATGTATTTGACCGGCTATATTATTTGACCGGTTATATAAAAAGAATAGCGATATTAGCTATATACCTTTTTTTTAAAAAATGTTTGCTTGTTCATGTTCGAATTTGATATAAATATTCACACTATATTTCAATTAGGTCAAAACTTCTTGTACGAATAATGAAAGCTGAAGGTATTTACCGTTTCCTGATAAAAATATTTACCTTTCCTCTCTAAAAAAAAATTACATTAAACTATATGAAGCATTAAATTTATATATGGTTATTTATCGAATTTCAATTAAAGGTATCCCAGATCATGATGGCGAAGCTCCAAATGTTTTAGTAGAATGTGCTTTGATACCTAGAGAGATTTCCGAGAAACCTTCTGCAACTGCAGTGCAAGAAAACACATTTTCGCCAATTTTTGAAGAACTTTTTGAATACAAAGTTGATTTCGGAGAACTATGGAAGAAAAAGCTTCATCTAGTGGTGTGGTATGTTGATGCTTACTTTCACCTAACAAGTTTGGGAGAGGTTATATATTCCCTCAGTCAACTGGATATTGAAGGATTGGATATATCACAAACTGCCATGCTTTTCTCCAAAGAGATTGTTCTACTTCATCAGACTAAGGTAATTTTCGATATATCTTTATAATAATACAGGAATAGTGATACACATTCATTTTTTGCCGGAATTTATTTAGCAAAAGTTATTTTGTTTTTATCTTTGTTATCGCGTAAAAAACTAATATTATTCGTGTCCACAGGATCATGTTGTAAGTTCCGTGGTACACGAGGTGTTCCGTGGCTTTGGTCACTGACTAGGGAAAAATTCTATCTTGCATAATGTCTATTTTCCTTAAAACGTTATTCAGAAACAACTTGTTTTATGTTTTACCAGGATTCTTCAAGAAAAAGCGTAGCGGAAGATTCAAGCAAAATTTTATTTTCACTAACCTACCTCCCAGCGACCAATCGACTGGGTGTATTTGTTCTTAAAGCTAAGAATATAAAAACAACACAAGATAATCAAGGTAACGACATCCTGACCAGTCCCTGATTCATTTCGGTAACGATTTCATACGCACTTTGGATTTCACTTATAACTGTCTTTCATGCATGCAGTGCTTTATAGATATCCAGTAAAACAGAGAAATACCAGTTATAGTTAGTAAATAGTAATATTGACTCCATTGCTCTTATACAAGAAATGAGAATTAAAAGCGAACATTTTGTCGTAAAAACGGTGGCGTTTATACCATATGCATATGCACGCAGTGAAATTTATGTGAACTCGATAGGACATTTAGCGAACAAACTACAAAGTGATTGTGTGCATGTGTCAATTATATAGTTATGCAGTGAAGCTCAAATATAACCGACTCGTGCTGGCTGCATGGGACATCTGGAGTATGCCAAAATGAAAACAATAACGTTTTCCTTTTTTATTCCAACAGGAGTGTACGTAGAGGTTACTATACTTTATCGGAGTTCACGCCATCGTAAGGTCACTATATTTAAAACTGGGACAGAGAACCCTGTTTACAATGAAACTCTATTGTTTGATTTGGAAGACTTTGTTATCAGTACTGTCAAGTTGCAAATTATTGTCTACCAGAAAGTAGCAATAGGGGCAAATGATGTCCCGCTTGGAAAGGTCCTAATGGGAAAAGAAGTAGGAGGGAGCGAAGAATCTCATTGGCTTGAAGCACTAACTGCGGCAAAACCTATTGCACAATGGCATGAGCTAGCGCCGTGCAGACAAGAGAGGAAAATGAAAAACATCACAACGATAAGGACGAGAGAACTTCGATCGTTTCAATTTGCAAAACGAAGGTCGCAGTTATTTGAATAACTTCATCAATTATAATGAATAACTATAATGAATAATATTTGAATAACTTAATCAATTATAATATTCCATGCAAATTTCATTAACTTTAACTTTAACTTTAACTAGTTGGCAATATCTCTTTTTCCAAGCATGCATGCACAACCCCAAAATTTGAATTTTTAGCGTGCCCAACTAACCCCCCAAAAACTTTTCAACTATAGATGAATTTGATCGCATTTCCCAGCTCTCAGACCAAAGTTTTCTATCATTATATATGCCCCCGTTGTATGTCAAATTTCAATAGTTATCCGGCGCATGCAGTTTCTTTAATTCTCAATCGACCATATTTATTATTGGTATTTTCCAAGCAATAATATAAAATGTCGGGAAACAATGTGTGGGAATGTTGTCGGGTTTCCTTCACCTCACAAACACGCCAAGCGTTATAACGTATTTTTGTCAGGCATTGCCACACGTGGAAATTTATAACATGCTGAAAGCAGGTAAGGTAGCTATAATATTAATACCCGTCGAGTTATCTTTAAAAATGCAGTACACGTAGCCATATTATCTATACTTTAAATGATCATCTACACGTTGGATGTTTATGCCACTGTCATATAAGTATTTATCAGGTAATTCTATGATAATCCTTATGATCAAACAAAAAAATTGCTGTGGCGTACACGGAAAAAAATACAGAATGTAATTCTACCACTCCTTCTCTTACGAAATAAGCGATTCAAATGTCTGATATTTCTTTGTACCGACCTCGCGTTCTATAAACATTATTAATTTTCCATGGTCCCTCGACCAATCAGTGCGAAAAATCTCCGATAATCAATTTGTAATTATACTAAAATATAATTAAAATGAAAATACATTTATACATCATCAATAATACATCATATAATTTACTTTAAATAACTTCCATGCATGCAGCTGGATCGACGCCCTAGTGCATATATAAATTAATACAGTTTGCATCACACCCAGTTTTATTTGCCCTTACATACCCTAGCATCAAATTGTGGTATAACAACTGCCTAAATAGACAAAACACTTCTCGACGTTTCGACCCGAGGGCCTTCGTTGCCACGCTGCTCCTTGGTAATATTGGACCTTATATACCCTGCATGACATTCATTTATCAGATCTCTGCATGGATTTAATTCAATCTATAGTAATTTTGATCAAGTCATATATATATATAAAAGAAAATCAGAGTCGTACAATAAATGCTTTAGGTTCGGGCCGCAGCTATGGGTCAGACAATTTACTTCATTGGGATGTTCTTATATTTAGTTCTCATAGCAGACTGACAACTCATGCTCAGTAACGTTTTACAGCAAGAATATGGTTCCATGCTGGGAAGAGGCTATACTGCTTGTGAGTGGCCTCGATTGCGGTATATACTGCTTACAACAGTTGGGAATCTGCTCGTGTCAACCGTACAATATTCAAAACGTGCATACAAGATAGATTCTGATTGAATTTCTTAATTCCAGATACAATGATTGCTATTACAATTTTTATTTGATCAGTTTAATTGCAAATGAAAACGTATATATTAATAATTAAAATGACAACCACTTGAAATGAACTTCCAGCTGGATACAATACAAAATTATGTGAATATATACTTCATATATCATGTGCCCAGATTTGTACAGGTTTCGTCTGACATTTAGTCAAATCTCTTCATGCATGGATCGAATGCAATCTATATTATAGCAATTTTGATCATCTAACCTGGTACGTATATGTTAAAATATTATCGTACAATAAATACTGTACATGCAGGTACGGGATATGAGTCAGCTATCGTCTTATTTCAATAATTAAACGAAAAGACAATTTTCTTAATCGGGATGTTCCTTTTTAGTTCTGACTTCTGATAGCAAAACAACTCAAACTCCGTATGTAATATGGTTCCATTCTGGGAATACTGCTTGAGAGTGGCAGCGATGGCAACACTAATACTGCTTACAACATTCGCAGATCTGCTCGTCATCCAGGCAATATTCAAGATAAAGAAATATCGACGCGCATCATCCCATGGCCTCTTATTGAATCTCTTTGTTTCAGACACAGTGGTTGGTATCACCGTTATGCCAATTTACTTAGTCAACTTGATTGCAAATGAAAATCCACACAATTTACTAATGTGTTACTTCACTGCTTTACTAAAAACGTTTACAATGTTGTATTCGCTTAACTCCTTGTCACTTCTATGTATTGAGCGTTTATTCATGTTTAAATATCCCATAAAATATCGTAAGTTGTTCTCACCATCATCAGTATGGCCATGTGTCGTCATTGCAATAACTTTATCGCTGACCATGCCATTTTTAATCCTGATCAACTTCGAGGTCGTCTATTTTCCTAAGCAACATCTTTGTTGGTTTAAAATGGAAAAGCTTCCTTTTGTGTCCGGATTTTTAATTCCTATCTTTGGCGTTCCCGCATTGATTCTGGTATTCAGCACAGTGATTATTATTCAAGCAATAACTGGAAGTGCTCCTCGTGGTAGTGAATTCAACAGTACGAAAACTAACACATCAAGAAGAAAACACCGCTCATATTTCATAGTTATATTAATGGTGTTTATATTTCTATTCTGTTATATACCAAGCATAATAACATGCATCTGCGAGCTTTCTAATTACTGTCAGATATCTGAAAGACTAATTGTAAGCTCAAAGTTCCTACATTTCTCCAAGAGTATTTTGAATGCTGTAGTTTATGGCCTTCTCAACCCGGAAGTTCTCCAAAATCTTCTCGTGAAAAAATTATGTAAACAACAACGATAACAATTGCTATTGGAATACGTGCAAGTTAGCTGTATGTTTAGAAAGCAAATAAATAATTATTGCATGTCCATACGTTTTGTTGTGAATGAATGATTCTTCGTGGATTAGAAAAAAAGCATGCATGTGAATGATGTTATACAGTGAAACGGAATTTATTGCAGTCGTGTTTTATAGCGAGACAATGTTATATGGTAATACTCAGTGTTGCACATAATTGTCGCGTGAAAATCAGATATTCAAAAAAATTATCAACTTCGTATTTGACCGGATAAAAATTCCTTTTACGAAGAAACATTGATAATTTTTATGGTTTAGCATCCATCCGCTACCCTGTTGTGAACTCACCTTTCGCGATCATGTTTTAAAATGACAGTTTTAATATGGGTGTTTTTAACCTGCAAGTTGGAGGTTGATAAACCGCAAACAACAAAACTCGCGCTGTTATTTTCAGAGAAAAGTAACGAAGACAACGCACCCACAATGCGTGGAGGGTGAATAAGTAGTTTCCGAGTATTAGAAACAAACATACTCATATACAATACTGCTATCAGCGAGGGTCATATTTCGTAGGCATTGTTGTTTTATAGGCATTGCAATATTGTAGAAGTTACAAAATCTTTTAAACTAATACTGAAGCATTTGCAAATAGCCACCGCATAAAAACGAAAATATCATGACGAGAGAAACTGCATGGGGTAATAAAACGGGTTTCTTAAAAGATTTCTTATCCATTCTACCTAAACTATTTACGGATTTAAATGCAACACTGTCACAATAAGGATTTTTGTTATCACCTGATGTGTAGATTCGAATTTTGCATGCAGGCATGTGCACAACAAGTGAATAAAAAAACGAATGATATAGCATATATACGATTCATATTCCATGGCAAGATTACATAGCCCAAGTTGAGACAATTTCACGGTGTCTGATTTTGTTGTGTTTGAAATCTGCATATTCCTCATGCATGCAACAGCAGCTGTCCCACGAAAATCTCTTTATGAAACATGCAATAATCACCCGAACCAATTGCGAAGACGCCTGCATGTACAATTATTTCAGACCATGCGTGGGTTTTATTGAGATATTTGTTCAAAACAATATCTGTATATGTAGAAAATTAATATTACTTTGAATTTTCATCAGCCGATCAGCTCAAAATCCGTTGAACACAAAGGATAATAATGAGTTGCGTTAATTAATTCAGGCAATTTCGCTCAGTCCCAAAATTTGTCTTAAGTCAACTCATTGAACGCCAAGTAACATGAAGCGGAGGTCCATGCACACACGATCGTTCTCATAACAGACTCATGGCGTTAAAGTAGGACAAAGTTATCGAAAAAAGGACGTTTCTTCCCAAGTAGGTATAAACTAGCTTTTTCGAATACACTTCCGCAATATATATTGAGTAGAGAAACTTGTAATTATTAACGCGACTGTTGAATGGCATTTTAAAAACGATCAGGCGATATTACAGAAAGAATCTATACATGAAAATGTGGCGCGGACATTCAGTCACATCGAGATATTCACATGTTTATGTTCAAATTAAGTGCCCCATTCTGCGAATTATGATGATAAATTTACTAAAAGTTACTTGAATTTGAAATATCTTTATAACGGCCACCACAGGCACAGGTATAGGGCCTTTTATCCCGTGCGGTTGTTTTCCATGCATGCGAGCATCCAAAACTGAGAGTATATATATCGTCTAAAAGCTACATACCATGCGGAGAAAAATCTAGTAAAACGTTATTCATGCAAGTTATTAGTTAAATGGTCTGAAGAAGAGACGATAACATCACGTGAAGTAACACAATTCAAATCAGCAGGCGCAATAGAAACAATGATGTACTGAACTGCGGTTAATTCAAGATCCCAATACACATGCAGGCACGGCTCACGCTTGGCATCCATTTAAATCAGGGCGCTTATATTTTCTATATTAGCGCCCTATAAATTTTATTTTAAAGCAATTTTCCTTTTTACATACAGGCTTAGACACATGCATGCTAAGAGTAAGACATTGGGAGAAAATCACTTTGAAGACCTATATAAACCGGGAAAGCATTTTCAACTGATAGAAGTACAGTATAGGTGCATGAAAGATATCTTTTCAGCTAAATACTTTGCGGAAAATATCGACAGTGCACTTATCGGATCACACTTGAAAACCTGCCTATATTTAAACGTTACATTTGACTGCAGCTGTAATTTGAAATTTGAATCAACTTTATGAATACACACATGAATGAATGCACAATTCGCGAATATTATATCATTCAGTCTGCCATGCATATGCATGTGTTCTATAGACTGAACTTGCCGTTTGATTATTAGTTTTCCTGTATATGAACTTATAGTTATAGTTATAGTGATATAGTGAAATTCAACGGCTGTACAAAATATCCGTTGCAAGGCAAAACATTCAGCTTAATCATGTAGCTACTGACTTTGTTGTTAATCCTCTAAACAAACATATTAAACCCCACATTTGTCGTTAAAATTCATACGTTAGACACTTCGGATTTGCTTGAGTGCATACAACCAAAATGTTGAAAACTGGCAGAATCGACAACTTAGTCGTCATTGCCAGAAAGCACTACATATTTCAACTCCAGTCTCCAGTAATACAATTCCAGAAAAATATGTTTTAAATTGAACCCAAGAGTATTATACATCAAAATTGACGAAGTCAAATTCACTGCATGCCTATTACAAAAATTGGGTAAGTGCATGTTTACAAATAACGTTTTATATACTATATGAAATCCTTCAAAAAACTTTTAACTCTTAAAATAATGGACAATCCATGCAACAGTTGTCAACAAGCGGCGTTGTCGTGCTTCACGGAATATACTCACAGAATATTTGCTGAATTAATATATATACGGCTGAAAAGATGAAAATCACTTTGCCTTTAACCATATAAGGATGCATGTTTTCGGCCATACAAACATTTATCTCAAACAAATTTTATTATATATAATTAGTCGACAGGAATCATACAATTTTTATGACTGATGCTTTTTCCCCTTCTATTTGATGACTATATACGAGTATCAATGCGAGAATTATTCTCAATTGCAGTTTATTAAGTCTGTTCCTGACTCACAGTTCTATTAGAAAAGGTTACCACTAGAATATTATTGTTTGAACACATGCAGGGGTCTGTGAGGGATGCACCACCATGGCCAGCCTGACGTCACGCGAACACCATGCATTTATATAGTATTAACTTTAATTGTAAAACTTTTATGCAAGAAAATGACTCAAAAACCTTCATTGGTATTTTCTGCAGTCTATCCCAATTTAGCTCAGAACCTTCGAAGTTCCATAGTACTTGATTAGTACTTGATTATACACTCGTTTTTATAACCTAGATTGTGGGGCGTAACTAGCTACGTAAGTTGGCTATACCAGATTTTTTTAATGACCATTGGTAGATCAATGTATCGTCGTGAATCAGGGCAAGCGTTTTGTGGAATCGTTCTATGCATAATAAGATCTACTCTTTGACGTTTCGAGAAATGAAAATCTTTATTTTTCGAGAATAGATGTTTTGTGTCCGGCGCAGGTGAAATTTGGTCGTGTGTGCGAAGAAGGCTTCGAAATACGAGACTAAGTTTCATTTCCTTATAGATTATTCGACCCCACGCATGCATATAAAAGCATAAATAGCAAGGGCAAATATACTATACATTAATAATGAGATAATCCCGTCAGGTTTTAATATAATTTGGCGACATTTCGAATTAAATGTATCTGCCTTGCAATAAGCAAAACACCACGTCAGAAAAAAACTAGGGGTACGTACGGGGCAAGTGCGAGTGGGAACAAACGATTCACCCTCGAATATTGTTTACGTCATGTGTCGCTGTGCCAGATTTGGTTATTACTGAATGATAAGGAACATTGATGAATTCCGAGCCGGGAAAATTGATGCAAACTAGTCATTGCGTATCAAAGAAAAACTACAACCAACAGGCACTAGCAAAGTTGATTGATTTTA
This sequence comes from Dendronephthya gigantea, assembly GCF_004324835.1. Lineage (NCBI taxonomy): Eukaryota > Metazoa > Cnidaria > Anthozoa > Malacalcyonacea > Nephtheidae > Dendronephthya > Dendronephthya gigantea. The sequence goes on along the minus strand of NW_021163010.1, from coordinate 2,797,110 downwards.
TGCCGGAAAGTGTGAAAAACTGGCGTGTAACCTAATCTCAACCGTCGCGGCATGCATGCATCGGTAATCGCCCGATGCAGCCGATTATTTCCGATAACTTAGCAAACAATAGCATCCAAGATTAATATCTTGGATGAATTTAAACAAAAACCGGAATTCTAATTTCTTATGCATGATTATATTATAAATTTTCAACTTTCGTCGTGCATTGATAAAAGTTGAAGTTTCACCGCATGTTGTCAGGGTTTGGGTTCGAAAAACGCAAGCTGAGAGCAATAGACAGTAGGCTTCGCGTCTGCTTTGCTTAGTTGATGGATAACGCGTCTAGGAATTTTCCTATACATTTCAATGTACAGTGCCATAGCCTAATTTTAGGCTGGGACTAGAGTACAGTGACCTTGAATCCGGTGTAGTATTACTATATGGCACTGCCACTCACCGAATAACTGTCCAAATGCGCAGTCTACAGCCTTCCAGTAACGTCTTGTCGGTCTTGCGTGATCTGATTAAAAAAATAGTGGTTAAAATTATTGGTATAGCCGAAGAATAAAATCGATAGTGGAATAAAGATACACAACAATCAATTGGCAGGTATGAAATAAACTATTTGGATCGTAAAGGTTCAGTGTAATTTGTAAGAATGTTTTTCATCTAGTAAACATAACCTCGTGATGACCTTCACGCACTGATCAAATTTTTAATAGTATTTACTTCTGTATTTTACTGTGACTGTTAGATGGCAAAATTGTATTAAAGAACGATGAAACATTTTAAAATGCGATAGCAAAATGCAAGTGTAGCAACTGAAGCTGTAAATAAAACCATATTGCCAATTATTTGCCACATACAAAAGCTGAATTGTTCCTATCTTATGGTCGGTTTGTAAGCACGCGTGTTATACATACAGCACATTCATAAATGCGCCCAGTTTTACAACGGTATATACAGTCTATTATTCTGAATACTCGACCATTAAAACGGAATCTCGTACTATGTGTTTTGTACACGGCCTGCGGCTGCGTCAGCATAGCTATTTGTACATTTGCGCGTCATCATAGCTATTTGCACATTTGCGCAAATATCTCGTTGGAGTTTATGCGCACGCAGTATTTGATAAATATCCTAAACCTAGGATAATTGTGTGTTACGTTTTTTTATTATAAAGATGCGTTTTTAGATTGCTATTTCATGGGATTAATAGTTTAGTTATTAACACACGGAGATATGGGAAATGTATAGCAAACTGAGCAGAAACCCCCGACGCTGGTGTACCGTGTAAGTTGGCTTCCCAAGCCAAAGCCAACGGTTGTTGTTGCTATATATATCAACTATATTTTAGTGTTCTTTGAACCAACCATGTTTCAAAAAGTAAAGTAGTGCTGTCATGGGTATACAATACGCTAGTTGGTTAACGCTATGTATATACGAAATCTAACCCCACTTTTGTAGGGTATCGGAAAAAATATCTCGGTGATTAGATAGAGTTGTGAATCAAATAATTTTTCTCGATTGAAATGAGTTTCCACTGAACCACACAGTTTCCGTATTTTACTATACGACTTGTATTCTTAAAAATTTTATAGTTCTAACACAGTTTCAATATTTTCTTCTGTTTTAAGATGGCCAATGAGTACCACTGAGATTATTTTATCACTGGAATGCAGTCTATTGGTACTCTTTCTTCTCTTGATGGTTGGCACACTTCTCTTGTACAGATTGAGAAATACGGCATCTCGTAACACAAATAGACCAAACGATTCTGGGAATAGAAAGTACATTGTTCTACCGCATACCAGCGCAGAACCTGTTCCAGTTGAGAGAAATGTCAAACTGGTAAGAAGCTTAGAAGTGTAAACTGTATTCTCGTCATAGATATAGGAAGTCTGAAGCTTTTCACTCGATAAAGCCATACATAAAAAAAAACAAATTTCAAATTTCCAAAAATGGATAATTCTTGTTTGAAAGCTGTTGTAGCTACGCTATCGTACATTGTATTACATCAATCAACACATCAAGGTATCCAGGGATCTATTACTTTTGTGCAATTCTATTATAGGTAAACAATGTAGGAGATGATGAAAGTGCAGATCATCCACTGCTTGGTGACAGAACTGAAGCTGGCCGGCTGTATTTTTCTCTTAAATATGATGAAAAAAGGTAGAAAATAGAAGCTTGATTCACGCCTTTGTATACAATTTTTCAAATTAATCAAGGGATTCTAAATTATTTCATGGATATTGAGTTAGTTGCATAACCACCCTACGATTGCCCGACTCAAGCATTAGCTTAGCGACGCAAATACGCAACCTTGAAAAAAATTGAAAATCGCTATCTTATTATCATTACATAATTATATAAAGATTTGTCTAATTTGCCAGGAAGACAAAGTAGAAACCTTCCTTCGGAATTTTATTTTCTTATAGGTTTATAATGGACAGTTTACTGCAAATGTTTGTCTTTTCTCATGTTTACTTCCCTCGTGCTTATGAACTAAGCTTAGGTATAGATGGACATAGATGGGCATAGAAATAGACTCACCCACTTTCTCACTCACTATGGCTTTAACCGATTATAAAGCTTACAAACTGTCTAAAACTCGCAGCACTCGCTGTCTAAAAACCTCCTACGAAAACCATGCACAACTGCATGACTCCGTCCATAATTGAACCAGCCTATACATTCATTTACCCGCAATCCTCTTCACAAATCGAACTTGAAGCTTTTATAAGGTAAACTTTATAAGAAAAAATTTTAAAAATAAGGTAAACTGCACCATCTTGCAGAGAATTCTAAAGCATCAGGAAATTCATTACGACATGCGTGCAATTGTTAACAAGAGAATATATGATAGAAAAATGGCTGGGATCAGATTGGCTGAAATTCTAGTTCAAAAAACGTAAAATATGCCACCGGTGAGCACTGACTTTATGTTATCTGATATATTTCCAGCTCTATCATTACCATAAAACTCATCAAAGGGGAAAATCTACCATTGATAACCAAAGACGAGACGAAGGCGTTCGTAAGCGTTCAAGTTATATCCGACAAGAAAGATGCCACAACAAAAAACAAAAGAAACACCATCAGCCCAACTTATCAAAGATTATATAAATTTCCTCTATCCCCGGGCGACCTTGCTTCATATACGATACTCTTTGAGATCAGTCGTTTTGATCGATACTCAAAAAAGTATGATATTGGTGACGTCACGGTCCCTCTGGCAGAACTGGGCGTAGATATTAGCCATGAGACATTCTTTACAAGAGACATTATTCCCCAGAAGAATATAAAGGTATGAAAGAATATTAAAGATGAATTTACTAAATATTGGATTTTTCTCCAAACGTTATCAAAGTTGATTTCAATCTAAACTCTCTGCTCTTTCCTCTCCATGCAAGACAGTTCTATGCTGCAGTTGGACAGGATATGACTGATACTAGCTGGTTGAGATTTTTTTAATACTTTTGTGTACCATAATGATGTTTGCTCCGGTAGGCTGACACTAGAAAACCGGGATATTCGACTACCGCTGGCTCCGAAGACAGTCGTGTATTGAGACGAGTAAGAAAGGATGCAAAGGTGAAGCAGGCCAAATAACCAACCATTTGTTGCTAATGTATTTTGCATTACTTACTGCGTGTTTAATGACGATAACAGTTTTCAGTAATTATGAAGTAATGATCTTATTACACCTTAATTGAGACGATCCTGGATCCTTTATTCATTTTCTATTATAGGTCAAACAACATCCTCAGATACTTTGGCACAAGTTGAGTCGTGCAGTTCATGATGGTTTATATCAAGGAATACTACGAGGGCGTCACGAGTCACTGCAGTGGGATCCATTTCTAATCATACAGAAATACGAATACGCAGAGAGCGATGAACCTTCAGACCAACAGGAATTACCAAAGTTAGTGACCAGTGACGTGATTTGTAAAGAACAGCCGTGGTGCTTTATTCTCGCATATCACGATATATTGAAGCATGCAAGACCGCTCCCTTGTTTCACCGCAAAAACCACTACAAAACTTCCAAAACATAACTTAACTTAACCAATATCTATTCTTAGTAACAACAGAAAACGACATCATGATTTTCCTGAAGAAACACCAGAATCATACCCCGAGACATTCAACTCGGTTACGATGGAAAGCCCGCCTATTAGTTATTCCAGTCCACAACCATCAGATTCCAGCCCTGAAAGATTAGAAACACTTCAAACACCTGTGAATCGGGAGTTCTATCGCTTGGTTCACTCCCCAGCACTCGGTCGATCAGATTCAAGCGAACCTGCAACCTCTTGGTCAATTCCAGAAACATTTCATTTCCCTCCATTACCAACTCGCTTGCAATCTAGCACGGTCGTGTTTCAGAGCGCGCCTGCAGCATGTCGCCCTCGACAACATCGTCTTGACAGACTTCACAAATTGACTTCTTTATCGTCTAATTATCGTAAAAATATATTAAGAAAGTCGCGGAGGAGAGTCACGTTAAGGCGAAGTAAACTAACAAGAATGGAACCACTTCATAGGTTACTGTACTTGGGTAAAGACACGAGGACAGAGAGATCATATAAACGGTTGCGTGGTGAAGGAATTATAGTGACTCAGGGAATTAACAATATTATCATACAATGAATTATTGTTGAAGACGGAATATGCTGACTGATTAGTTTATTTTTCAGATTAGGTAAAAGATTTAATTATTTGTCATTACACATGATTATTTTTGGTGCTTCTGAATGAATGAATATTTAGATGTTATCTAAATATGTATAATACTCTGTGAATATTTAGATGTTATCTATCTATTGCTATTGAATATAGAAGGAGTTTTCTGTTGTGTAAAACGAAGTCGGTTATCATTTTTAAAACAATCTCGTAATTTGCTTTTATCGTCAGGGGAAAGATATAGGTAAGTGAAAACTCCCGCATCATGTTTAAATGTTTCTTTGTTTTTGTACCGTAATCATCGTTGAAGCGATTTCAATTTTCGATGGAGTTATTGGTTTGTGAAGTTCCGAAATTACTGCTTACAATCTCCATTTCTACAAGCTAATCGGTGCATAGTCAGGGGCGTAACTATCGCGATAATTGGGGGAGGTTGAATAATCATATATTCAGTTCTGCCCGACGGATTTCAATTGTACTTAAGGTATTGCACTTACATAAGAAATCCGTAGGGCAGAACTGGATATATGAATATTCACCCCCCCCCCAATCATCGCTCTATAGTTACGCCACTGTGCATGGTCTCAATAAATTGAGTTTAATGTGAACGTGGGGCCATAGTATCAGAGGACCTAGAGCAGTCCATGTAATCCGTGGCGTATTTCACCTTTCCCTTTCATTGCTAAACACTTCTTTCCATTTGCCGACAGTAATCGATTTGAATTAGTCTAGTTGCGTATTCAAAAATCGCTGATAAACCTGTTGTTGTTTTAGCGCTTCAATGAACTGGAAAACATTAAACTGGTCGCAATTAAAAAACGCCGCGAATCGCGATTGGCCAAACAGTTCAGTTGTTGATAAATCGATATATAAAAGCAAATAAGAAATTGGATACAGATGCTTATGTTGTGTTCAGTGTTTGACGGTTTCTATCAGACTGTTTTTATGTGTGCAGGTATGTTAAATTGATCCAAAATGACACGTTATCCACGATTCTTATCTACTTACACAGTCGATAATATCGACACATAATCACACATAATCAAGCAATATAAGATTTTTAAAAGTAATCATGATAGGTCGGGTATTATTCCGAAAATAGCCTCTTTCGACATCCAAAGTGGATGGAGAAATAACGATAAACGAAATCCAAATAAAATAACGTTACATGGAATTTGGTCGTCCTGTTACCTGGAATTTTCAGCAGAAATTTAAAATGTTTGCAGATAAAAAAATTTGTGTTGTAAAAACGTTAATATTTATACTTCATGAAAAGACTTATTTTAATTTTAGGTCGGACAATCGTGCCAAAACCGAGACATGTTTCAAAACTGTTCATTCCAATAATTCTGGTTAGTCTTATTATCATCCACACGCTATTAATTAACCATTCGACGAGAAACGCTCGAAGACTTTATAAAAAGTTATTACACAATTATGAGGAGTCGAACATTCAAGCAGACACATCCAAGAAACTTCACATTGTAACACAATTTCCAGTAATGTCAAATGGTTCTCAAGTGACGTTGATACGTCAAAGACAGCATGAATACATCAAGGCATTGGAATTAAATCACCAACATCCACAGGTCCGTCAAGCCAATATTATTGCAAAAGTTAAAGATACGTGGTGTGTTATCACCATTATTATACATATATATGATATCAGTATGGCGCTGTTTTATTACCGATATTAGACTTTGGGCTTTTCTGCTGCAGGTTGAAAAAATACATCTTCTTTTGGAGCGTCATGAGGACATCAAATTCTTAGAAAACTCAACAGCACAACGTGAGAAGATAAAGTACCACTCTTTGAATAGAAGGATGTTTTATGGTGATGCGTTTCGTTACGTCTCGGAATTTCTTCTCAACAAAACCGCCATTATTATGAATGCAGACTGTTACCTTGGAGAAGGTTTCCAAAAACTCAATGTTGATATTCTCAGAAAAGGTACAGTATATGCTCTTACTAGGCACGAAACACCTGATGCTATCAAAAAGTGCGGAGTGAAGGACTTTTGTTCACCACAAGCGAAATATATCGGTTCCCACGATGCTTTTGTCATACATCTTGTTACTCCGTTGCCTAGCAACTTCTTAGATACAATGATGGTTCGTCAGGATATTGTTGGAGTGGAGAAATTCATCATTTTTATCTTAAGAGTACATGGAAAATTTACCGTAAGAAATCCGTGTACAGTTCTGTTTATTTTTCATAACCATTGCACGAAGCTCATAAATAGAAAACAAAGATTGATTCATGGAAAGAGAATAAACAATATATATCTAGCGAATGAACCTCTGTGGAGAACGAATGCGCCCTTTTCGGGACTGTGACTTGAAGAAGAATTTAGGCAAAGGTAATGCGCATGTAATAAGCCCGATTTGTTTAATGGCAGAGAGTTCCTATAGCTATATTGTACTGTCACCAATTCTAGTTAGTGTATTGCATGTCGGGCCCACTAAAAATAGCGAAGGAATATTGCAAATACTGCTGAGTTAGTTGAATGTCGCCAGTATAAATTATGGTATTGCAGATCTGTAGCATCTTTTGCGGCCGGTGTATCCGGTTTTTAAGTCAATTTATTATGTATACTTACTTGAATTATATCTCTTTATTATATCTTTAATCTGCAGATACTATCTGAGCTTCTACTCTTGCTGCCAGGTCTGACATAGTTCGTTTCAGTCGCTGAGGATCAGTGAAGAAAAGCACAAATAGTTCCCGCTCCATTAAATTCAACGAATCAGCACTGAGTACCTGCACGGATGAAAGTCGGGACATCATTATTATTGACATGCAATAATATATGTAAAGTGACACATGCATGCAGGTGACAGGTATATCTGTTAGAATACTCCTCGCAGTCAAAATACCAATTATATATGATGAAATTACAGTATGCCACTCATACATTGAAACATTGTGGCGACTAGTTAGAAAACATAAAATTATATGAACATGCATGAGGGTTGCAAACATAATCTTTATGATACATGACAAACGTACTCTTTTCTTTGATTCGCAATCTTTCTTTACATCCATGATAGAATTTTCAAGTGTGGCCAACACTTCACTTAATTGATTAATTCCATCAGACAAGACCTATGCAAATGATCAATCAAGTACAATCCAGATAAGATCTAGAATAAATCTTTAAATCATTTAATGGAAACTGCAACCTAGTTCCTTCCTTGAAAACACTCTACAGTCTAACATCACACAAAGCTTTAAAACTAACGCTAAATCCATTTACAATACTAACTTGTGTTTGTAGTTGTGGCAGCCCACCAGACGTGGCAGAATTTCCGTAAACCATTTGTTTATATTCACGTAAACTTCTTTCTCTAGAAAATAGCGGTATGATACTTGCGCTTATGCTCACGTGGGCTGACGCATTAATGTTCCACCGGACGTTTGTTCTAACTCTCTTGCTACTATTTTAAACTTAGTTTGTTGCGACGAATTATCGTTACACTTACAAATGCTCAATGCTTTCGTTCTGAGATGAATCCACAGCAGCCAATTCATTCTTCATGTTTACTTCGTTATTTTTCAAATCTTCAGCTTTCTTTCGCAAACCGTCATACGTGATGAATATTGATGATCTTTTCGTCAGTTCATCCGGCTCATCTAAGTCAAAAACTACAATAGCTATAGCTATTTATATTGAATATGAAACCGAAGCCGTTTAAACTCACGAAAAGCTTTAATTGCTTTTGTTCAATGCAGCAGAGGGAGTGATTTTTCTCCAAGAGGAAAGACAATGATTGAACAATTTATAAGCTTCATAATGTCAACCACTCCCCTTGGTGTACGAGCCTATTAGGACTATACTTAAGTACTCACCAAGCAATTTATACAGACGAGTCAAAAATAAATCACGAACATCAATAGTATCCCTCTTTTTATCATCTCGTAATAATGGATTTGACATAACTTCCTGTGCGAATATATGCATTAAGGAAAGTTACAATCGAGGCAATCGAATCAAGCCTTTAGTGCATGTGGCAAATAGTTCAACTTTTCTGAGGAGCTACAAGGTCAAGATCGATATTTTGGACTGCCGTAATAATCTCATGGAACAGTCAAATTCCAGCATGCTCGAGAGGGACTACCAGCCCAGGCCTATGGAAGTGTTACATAGTGTAAGCATTACTAGTTTTGGCACAGGACAAATGTTGTAGCTTTAAAGCCACTGGTTTTACCACCGTCGCATTGCCAGCAGCAGTAGGAATTGTTTTTTCAGAAATTGGTTTTGAGCATGTGGGTACATATGTCGCGCACAAACTGAATAATCAAAATCATTTGCCATGTATGTATGTAGCTATAAGATATCGTAAGTATACATACACTACAGTATCACATGCGCATGAATATCTTCCTGATATATCAATAGAGTAAGGATACATATCTTCTCCCCACCATATCAGCGTCTCCCTCGAGTAATGTTCGAACAGCGCCAAGCAAATGATGAGAGTCGCGGTGTTTACGAGCTTCAACTTCCAAAAGCATTGATAAAAATTCATAGCGTGATCTTTGAAGCATCAGCTGGTTAATCACCTGTACAGATAACGTCAACGATTGGTCATACAAAAATGCCAATGGTGAAATCGTGTTAGCCTATCATCAACACATCATATGGGTCTTTTTTGACACGTGAACAAAATGCTCATTTACTGTGTACAAGCTAGTACTCTTACAGTAGTTTGCACATAAAATTGAACATTTACTCGAGACCCAGACCAACTACAGACTAACCTGATCTTGTTTTGAAACAAAATAGTCTTGGCGAGCGATTTTCAAATCGTAATCTCCTCGCAAAATTTTATTTGCTTGCAGTTTCCCCAGTTCTTGGACAAGCGGTGACAAATATCGGGATGTTAATTCTGCTGTACGATCTCGGGTCTGTGTAAGTTTATGTTGATATTCTTGAAGAAGTTGCCTGAAACCATAACGAGGATGTTGGAAAATTTTTGACCATGCGTCACACAGTGCATGGATGTAATGCATGTATGTCATAAATTCATATTACTACATTTACACCAGATGGAGTGGAGGAGCCATATAGTAGGTACTGTATATAGCTATATATCATATGAAACGCTATTATATAACAGAATGTTTTAATGAACTCTGTGGCAAGTTGGTAACTCACCAGTCGTGAGGGCGGGGGTTACTTCAACCTATAACAATTTTTATGACTAATTATATTGAGATGTACATTGACCTAGTGTTGATCGATAATTCAAGCCAGCAGATGTATTCCCGTGAGTATAAATTTCAAAAAGAACACTAACCTTAAAGTACTGATATCTGACGTATGCGGTTGGTTTGTAAGACGGTAGAGTTTTCCTCGCGAATGTGTAATAGCTGCGTTTAGCCCATGATTCTTTGCTTGCGCCTGTATTCTCTTGATTTCGCTCATTGGATAGCTGAAAACATACATACAGAACGTATTCAAATTTTCAATCCAATTCTGCTTATCTATAGCCTAAGTGCAAAACAGCAGAATTCATGCAAGACTTACATTGCCTTCAGTCTTTTTAACTCTTTAATATCACCAGTCGTAACATCTTCCGCTTCACCTAAAAATGATTATTTTATTTTCACTAATGTTGTACGGCGCGATCTTTTTTTAAACAGCACACGTGTTTTGGTAGCCTACGTCGTAGACCCTAGTGTATTGGTGAGCAAATTACCTAATTTTTAGAGCTGTATAACAATGAATGCAGGATGTACCTTTGATTAACAATGTTGCAGGATCGCTGATTTCTAGGAAAGTGTACCGTGATTTTTCACTGCCATTTGCCAGTTCGGCAATTCCCTAAAATTGCAAATCGAAATTAGCTTCAAAAACCTACATACCCGGATCAAACATTTGTCATAAAATACCCCTTTTTCGAATTTAAGTTCATGCATGCTTCAAGGAATTGTGCTCACGTGTGAGCCCCGTGGGCTTGAATCTATAGTCTTTTGCTATTAAAACATTACATACCACGTGTATACATGCAGAGGTCTTAATGCAACCACGACTACATAATGGTTGCGATTACAGCCGACTTCACATTGTATAAGGATTTGCTGATGAAATATTTTGCAGATTGGGAATGTTCGTGAAAAAATTTGTGAACAAACATACCATATATATGATCAATAACTCTAATAACCCTTTAATCTTTACACTCAAACACTGATTGTTTTTCGTACCTCAAAAAATTGTTTCTTTGTGTACTTTGTCAACTCACTTGTAAAACCTTCTTCAGCTTTGTGGTAATCATCCAGGGAAAGCTGTGAGACGAATGTCGCTGTCTCTTTTTCTACAAAATGACACGAATAACATGTATTGGTTTACAACACAGTCATTGCACATGAAAAACGAACTGTACATGTACATTACTTACCCATTGGTGCTGCAGGCAGATCATACATTTGAGTAAATTCTGTCACAGTTTTTGTAAGATCTTCCATACTTTTATTAAGCTTTAATTTAAATGACAAACACAGATTTTAAATGAGAATTTGAGAACATAAAAAAGATTGGATGTCATTGCTTAGTGCATATTTGTTATTATATCATGGAAAACTATGAGCATTTTATAAGTACTGTATTTCTTAATAGACCTTTTCAGCTTGAATGCAAATTAACCCATTTCAGATGTTGTGACCATATAATAGCCAATAAAACTTAACCATTTTAGAGCATGTGACTTTAAATGGGTGAATTTGCATACAAGCTGAAAAGGCCTGTCTATTCCCTACCATTGCATTGTCTGAATAGGCTTGCTCCAAAGACGTCTTGTATTTGGCTTTTGCATCATTCTCTAATGCGTTCATTTTTGTCAGTTTATGGTTAAATGCAGTGCTCATAATGCTGAAAGTTAATGAATGAACAGATGTAAAGTTCACCAACAAATTACCTTTCACTAATTGTCTTGGACCAGTGAAACTCTCTAATCACAGTTCAGATATAATTATACATTTCTGGATGGTAATATTGCTTTATACCTAGTGCATATGGGTATTCATGCAGGTGTTACTCATAAAAAGATTGTTACTATTCAAAAGTACAATATATTTGCACTATATAAACATACAGACATATCATCTATTCTCATAAAATTCAAATTATTTTTGCATGTTAATGTATTTTTATAACCGAATATTGTAAATCTGCGCATAGGTTGCATAGGCAAATATATTATAGGCGAAATGTCCTGAATGTGGTACATTTTAAAGCCAATTATGTAGGCTAATTGAACCTACTTCATTTTGTTTCTTTGCTTGATTAGTGCATCCAGTCGTTCTTCTAAGATCTGTTTTTCTTCCATTAAGAACTGAGTTTCTTCTCTGAAAGTTGATCGAGCAATATGTGAAAAAGGAAAATTGAACTAGCTTTTATTACCCTAAAATGATGTACACATTCATGGACGTTAACAGTTTTTTGTTCCCAACTTTTCTCCATTCTGCACATATTACAATAGTTGCAGTATACCTACTCTTGTAATGTATAATGATTCAATTCTCTAAAAATGTCAAAACTAAAAGACCTCAAGGCCTGAGTGAAAAGTATATATACTAAAACATATACTATAACATACTGTATATAGACATTCATAATTAAAATCATAATGCAGTATGTACAGCACATACCTCACTTCTTCTTCACTGCTTTCATTTGTTTCTAAAGCTTGTAAGTTCTTCAAAGCTTCCATAAGGTTTTCTCCCTTAGAAAATATCAATGAATCATTGTGAAAATTAATTCAGTACATTTTTAATGCATAATGAATTTATTGTTCAGTTTAGCAGTTAGTGAAACTTACTTCCAGTATCCCTTTCCCAGAAATTGTCAATTCCTCAAAGCTACAAAAAAAATTTGTAATATTTATATTTCAAGGACAATCATTAACCTTCATGGGTAAAATGGGAACTGGGATAAGTGGGATTGCACTGATTTTTCTGCTGGGGAAATATACATGTATATGATATTTAATATAAATTAGGCAGGGATTTTCAACTCAGATAGTAATGTTGAAAACTCTAGCTTGATATTCTTCATAATATATTATAGTCTATATAAGACGACAGGCTACATTAGTCTTCTTTCTCATTCAATAATTGATCTTAAAATTGTTAATTATTATTTATTTATTTACTATTGTATTTCTGGTACGTGATCTCTCAGTTCGAGTCAGTATATTACTTAAGATTACCCTTTTAATTCTTCATCTGTAATTACATTCTGTGCGTGAACACTGTCACAAAACCACTCAAGAAATGGTAAAGTATCTTCGCTTTCAAACATCCAGTCAAAACTTTCTGCAGACAATTTGCTGCCATAACCTATCCTCTTTAGTGCATCAACGAATCTTATTCCGCTCATTGTTTCTGTTGGAAATATCCTTAGTGCTTAGAGTTTCGTTCATGCAGTTTACGAAAAGACATCGCAAGAAAAAGTGAAAAACAAAAAGAATTTTACAGCAAATACTAGTAAAATAAAATCGATATTAGATGCATTGTATTTTTCGACATTTTGTGGGCGGTTTTAAAATTTCCCGCTTGATCAGTGCTTCCATAACCGTAAATAATAATTCCACTTTTAAAATACTTCCCTTGTCCGTATAACCCAGGTAGAACCAGAACGCCCTGGGGCTGGGTAGAACCTTCCCCAAGCGCCACAAGCGCTCTCTATTCCCTCTTTCTATGGCTTCACAGATTAAAAAATGGATGCAAAGCTTGAACTATTTGGCGTCGTCGACTTACAGCTTCACGTAACAGCAAATAGGTGGGGTTATTATGAACACAAATTTTCCAGGCGACCGGGCAAAAAAACTGAATAATTATCGCACATGCTGGTCAAGCTTTACACAGCGTGTTGTAACCTCCCGTTAACAATTTATTTAGCTGTAATCCACACATGTTCTAGGCTACATATATTTATTAATCATATTTAAAATATAAGATGTTTACATGCACTCATGTTTTACAAGGTATATTTATAAGAGTAATTCGGCATTACCCATCATCACGTTAAGCGTGAATCCACACAAATATCATACATTTCAAATTAAACACTGCTTTCTTCCTGCTCGTCATTACTAATCAGCCCAGAACTCCTGATAACTGCCGCGTCAGGCCACATCCACATTTTGGACCATTGTCACATGGTGGGGAAGAATGCGACAGCCCGCTTTGATCAATGGATGGGTCTGGAGAGGGACATGATGTAGTTCCTCTTATTGGTCTCTCTGTATGTCTTGAACGGGAACTAAAACTCCACGAGTATCCCTGAAACATTTTTGATAAAAATATCGTGAGGTAAAGCATTAAATTATTTCAACCTATAAATGACGCATTTGTTAAATTCTATAGACGCTGATTAGCTTAGAGCTGCATGCATGTATAGCAGTAACTTGGGAAAATAAGGAAATTTAACTGAGTTATGTGGTATTAAAAACACTTTCCGCATTTATATATATTTATAAAACGGGACCTATATTCTCATTCACTGAGATAATCATTCACTATATAATATCCTGGCATCAAATATGGTATAACAACTGCCTGAAATAGACAAAAACACTTCTCGACGTTTCGACATGAGGTCGAAATTTAAAGACGCTGCCACGCTGTTCCCTGCATGGTTATATTGGAAGATAATATCCTATTGTGTCCATTTCATTTTTTCCTGGCATATCAAAATGCAGCAATAACGATTTATAAAAAAATACAAGGAACTTACTTACATTTTCCAAAATGCGCGTCCCCTGTAAGGATGATCTACATTTTGATTTCGCTTTGTTTAGCAGTTCACCACTGAATGTGATGTAAACCAGACAAGCCAACGTCCCCTAAAATATTGATAACAATTTATATTTAGCTGAAAACACTTGCATGAAATTGCTTTTATGCGTTCGTTATTTCGTCTCATATATTTCAACATTTTAAAAATACTCCGTAAAGTACATGCAGTAAGTCAGTATATGGTGGCTGCTTTACTTAAAGTTTTTTTTTGATTTTGCTTTGTTTATAAACTTTTTCTTACCTGCATTGGGTAAACAATTCGTAGGAAATATTGATACCAGACTGGTGGGTTTTTTGGTACAAAGAATATTAACAGATAAATTACACCAAGCAAGGGTGATAGCACAAGTGTCCCTTTGATGGCTTTCCTGAAATTTAAAATTATAATACTCATTTTCGAAATAGTCAGTAAAACCAAATTTTGTTTAGGTAGTATATATATGCAATCCATCATTGCGTGATAGGCGTCACATGTAAACCCACCTAAAATCTGAAACGCTTACATGCATTTCACATTAATGTTCTATATGGGTCGATGCCTGTATATGGCTATGGTGGTGCTATATTAGTATGTATATATAGGAGAAGTAGAGAACGATTCTATATGGCTAGGCTATAGTGTCAGTGAAAAAAATAAAATTCACGTGCACTGCACATGCTTCATGCCTCGCAGTCGCAGCGTTAAAAAGTCATTACCTGACTTTCACGAAGTCCCCTTTTTGTTGCCTTTGCTGCCTTTTTACAAAAATTGAGACGGTGTATATCAATGCAAAGAAATCAACCTGGTAAAACACGATAAACATAATAAACTGTTAGATGTGAATATTTCGTACATAGATTGATCTATAACAACAAAATATATAAGAACATGAATTAATGAATTTATTTACTCTGAACTTACAATTAAAAAGAAAACCAGTGGCACGTACAACACTAACATATAAATTGAATCCTTGTAATGTACCCAACACCTAAACAAACACGAATTCGCAGTGAATGGTCGCTGCAGTTATGTATCGATCGATGTAAAGTTAATGGAAATTTAAAAAAATTAATAGGGATTGAGGACATGATACATACTTTTTTGGTGAATGATCAACAAAATATACAATAATTGGAATATACGCTGTCAACAACAGTAAAGGGGATCCTATATGAAAGAATAAAAGTTAATGTCGATGTAGGCATCCTTGATCAAACGAATGATAAAGATAATGTGCACGTGTTGATCACAATGATGCTTTAGTTTGTGTTGTGAATTATTATCGCATGTCTGCGTAAAATAAAGTTGTCTCAGATAAAGAATTTTCAACACTCAAAAAAGAATTTACAGTGTTATGTGGAAAACAAATTGCCTATAACCTTTTGCTGTTCACGTTATACCATGCAATAATAGTAATATAAAGTACCCCATCCAATCAGCAAATAATATTTGAAGTAACTTTTCTTATCAAATATTACGACAACTTTTCTAAGTAAAAGCAAAGCTTCATTCAACATCCACATGATTTCTGCTGATGCAAAGTAACGATTCAAAATCCAAACGAGATTACAAGAAACCTAAAAACATTAATCAGAATTGAAAGGAGAAGTAAACATATAAACTTATATCCATATTCCATATAATTTACAACTTACCCGTGAGCTATCTTGGTTACCAAGGTTACCATAGTGGTGGATAAAGAACGTACTTATTCGAAATGTAAACGCCAGGATAAGATTTGTATGAACGTTGAACCGTTCGTTTTTGCCCTTCCTGAAAAACAACAATATGGAAATTCATTCAATTAAGCGATATACATCATAATATAGCTACAAACACGTTTCGAAAAATTTTATTACAAATTAACAATTTTCGTTTTACAATTATACCACATTGGATAAGAAAGAAATATACTGTTGATCATGACTACATTATCAAAAAATTCGCTGCTGCACGTGTTTTTAACATAGTCTTCGCCTAACATCAGGGTCAATATGGCACACAAACGGTCCAGCTATATACCACTTCTGCCTAACCTCTAATCACATTTTGATTCAAATCTCAATCCTTATAAAAGGTTATCCAGCGTAATTATCGTTTGTTAACAATTAATATAATTTCAAACTTACAAGAGATAGAGTGTGACCACTAACGATGGGATCATAATTGAAAAAGAAAACCAACTTAAAACAACATAGATACGTTGTTTTTCATCTTCCTCTTCATTCGGCTAAATAAACAAAATGGATTCACGATTGTAAACAATCTTTAAAATGAATAATGTTATATAATTCTCTATAGATTTAACTATACTTATCAATATGAAGTATATTTGCTACAAATGGCAAGATAGTATTGGGAATACCGAAAAATGCATGTACATAAAACTCTTCGTTTGCGGTTATTTTGAATTTTAATTATTCAGTTTAAGTCATTTTTCATTTCAAAAATTTGGGAATGCATGTATGTGAGATTGGCTTAATGGCTATTTTTTTTACTTTGAGACTTTCCGCGTTTGACGTCATTATAAGAAAAGTCTATATCATACCAAAGGAACAGAACTAATTTTCTTGCAGAAGGAAATATCTGGTTTTCCCCAAAAACCAGATTCATTACACCGTCTTGAGATATTCCCTAAAACAAGTAACATCTAACATTATATAGCATTATATGTATAAAGGTATATTATAGCATTCGTAAACAGGAAAATGGACGAGGAATTAAAAAATGATGCATTTTCTAACATGATGACTTACCCGAAGTAAGGAGGTCAAAGAAAATTGAAGGGCATTGAAGATAAACTGTGCTGTTAGCACGAGTTGTTGGCCAACAAGCGCCATAAAAGCTTACACCACATGTAAATTTAACTAAAATGGAGGGGAAAAAACAGGTTTTTTATAGTTTTAAGTTTAAAAAAATGATTGCACATGGTTGGACGCATCCTGCAAAATATTAGTGTACAATACAAGTACTGAAGTATATGCATATACCATTCTCTCATAATATAGTTTCCTTGAATATTAACGAGCTTAAGATGCACCAAACTTAAATTTTAAAAAAAACACTGTACGTTATTTAACTAGTTTTAGCGTGCATCTCTGAATTCGTTCGCACAAGTCGATTTGAATTCCAGTCACGAAGTCACTTTCTCTCAAAATTAAATTTGTATATATCTTTTCATTCTTTGTACAATACATCTCATACAATATGTATTACAATAGGCAGTATTTCATTGTTCACCCTAGCTTTATAGGAGACATGCCGATAAATGCTCTTTTTATATTCGTCAACACACAAGAAGTTCATAAATAAGCAAATGTTTAAAAAATTCTGCTCACCAGGATATCCGTCTTTGATTAACCGATTCTTTGGGTTATTGTAACACTCCAATTCTTGTTTCTTGAGTTCTTTGGCAAAATCTTCTTGTGCCTCGACATGGATTAATATATTTATCTTGCGGGAGAATGAGAAAAGCGACTTAGTAGTTATTTACAGATTCAAACAAATATAAGTTTTAGGAAACATAAGTTTTAAGCACCCAGGGGGGTGCAAGTCTACGTTTTGTCGACAAAATGGGGGGGGTTACAGTGTACAGTGTACGCTATCTTTATCAATTCCAACAACTCCGTCCCCACTCCTCGCTACGCCCCTATAATCAATTAAGGTTTATCGGTAGAAAATAAGTTACGGAAACTGGGGATAGGAGCACGACAGATCCCACAAATAAATCATACATCACTCATGTAACTCATGTATGATGCATTAACTTTGGAAACGGAATATAAAGGTATAATGCATCGCTTTATACACTCCCATTGAGTCACTAATTAAGATATACATTGGCGAAATAATGTGTAAGATTTATAGTAAAGTACAAAAAATAAGAAACGAACCGTCCCATCCTACTGATCCTAGCTATGTGTGGTGTAATGAAGAGAAAAATTTAAAAAAAATTGTGAAAGCAGAGAAAATCGAAGTTAAAGTTAAACATTGATTTCTTTCTAATTTCTAATGAATCATTAATGATTTTTTAAAGCCATAATAAAAGATCAAAATATATGAAGTGATCAATCACTCATATTTTCAAATTGTTTTTTTGTATTTTTACAAAGGAAATAAAAAGGCAAAAGTACAAAAAATTATCAGCATACCAATAGACATTTTATTGCTTCCTGTATCGTGTTTATATAGAAATACTATATTATAAAAAAGACACATGGTATTTTCCCCCGCAGTGAACAAAAAGCGGGAAAAAATCAAGGCTTTGCCCGCAAATTTACATAAACTTGTTTGCTGAAAAAATTTCCTGACAGCCGGAAATTTTAAATCCAATAAACCCAATGAATCCCATTTTATTCTTGCTTGGATGCTTATAAAACGCGAATGGTTTGGCCACAGAGTGAGCTTGCTGGGCACAAATATTATCTACTTGTAATTTCATATACCAAATTGAAATTATTAGGTGAGTAAACCTCTGGTGAGCCTTCGAATAACATGAAGCCTTTTGAACCGAACCGCTAGTGATTGTTAGTGACAGGTGCTCGCAAAGAGAGCCCAAGCCGAATCATTAAGAACAATTATACTCCTTGTTTAAATATGCGCATATATTTATAAAAAGATATAGAATATTTGCTTGTTTAACCTTTATTCTTTTGATTCGTTGAAGCGCATATTTAAATATTCTTGCCTACACGTTGTTAGCAACAATGATCACTAATGAATTAAAATAAGCATGAAAATATTCACTGCATTGACGCATGCATGCATGCAGGGCATAGAAAACCTTCCGGTCACACTCCTATATACTCGTTGTGGTACATGTATATGCAATTTTCCACAAACGTTCAGTCGCCATGAGTGTACTATATAATTTTTTTTCTTCACTGACCACCTGATGTAAGAGAGTTATCAGATCTATAATATGTGAAGTCAGCTGTTATAGATTCAATGAATAAATCAGTAAAGTTAAATTAACCAAAAGACTTTCGATTCAACATAGTTATATAGTCCAATTGATACAATGTATCTATAGTGTTGCAGTGGCCTATAAATATACATATGAATATTGGCAACATGACTTGCTAGCCTACTATCAATAAATTCACCTGAAATTTATTTTCATGCACTTAGTTTTAAATCGCTTCAAATCAATAATTGCATGAGGGATATAATGAAAATAGAACATACAACTCTTTAGATACAGATTGAAATCATTCTCTTTCATTACAAGAAATCGAATTTGTAACAAGCGCTTCGACATACATGCAGTTTATGCTATTTTTCAATTGGGTAAAACATTTTTTTCTTCGAAAATGACTGCATAAAATGACTTCGAAAATGATCCATGCCAAATTGCACTCGTTTCGTAAATTTCATATTTTAAATCCCATGCACGTCCAATATAACGTTTTAAGCAATAAATTGTTGAGCAATTCATTGAATTTTTGCCAACATATTCTTTTCTCGCCATTATTTAAATTAATATAATATATATAACGTACCTGCAACAACAAAGCAAGAAAGATCGAAAGCATCTTCGACAAATGTAATCTTTTAATAGAAGCCTCTTGTTAGCGTCAGGTACTTAGTCTATAATGAAAAAATTGGCTTAGTGAAAAATGACAACTTTATTATTGACAAGATGAAAAACATCAGAATAAAAGAGATATGCTTGTATCCACCGCTATATAAGACCATACGTTGAATTATTCTTAATTTTCAAGGTACATTTCCCGTGTGATGAAGGTGGGCCCATTGGTATTGGCAATGAATATTTTTATCATCAATCATTTTACTTCTCTGGAAATCACTAATTAATATACGCTTGAAAAGATGTACGACTGTGTATACAGTTCTCAAATATTTCGCCCGCCTTCACCCTTTGTGCGCAATTTACATCTAACACAAACCAAGCAATACTGCTTTGACTTGTCAATTCAGTTATAGCTGCACAGGAAATGAAATTGCGCACATATTCCTGATGTAAATTAGAATTTCAAATTCATCAATTCTAGTATTGTCTCGCACTATGAACTGGTTGCATTTTAATACAAAATTAAATAAGAATTAAATTTTAGTTTCCTTAACAACAATTCAATTATTATTTAAAAACATGCTCCTCACAGCGATATTAGGAAATTAATACAGCAAAGCTGTATGAAAGTCGATCAAAATTAAACGGCATATCAAGGCTACTACTATTCAAACCGCTCATATATATATTTGTAATTAGAGAACCTGTCCGAAATTCTCCCTTTGTCTAAAATTCCCTTGACGCTGCGATCAATCAGCATCAAATTCAGCCTGGAACGATCACCACGAAGGCATGATGATCAATATCAAAGTCATTAACTATGTTGCACCTTTTTTTTCGTATGCCTAATGTGACGCGAATCTGATCACACTTCTCCGCCAACTTATATGTTCAACTACAAATTTACGTTTTTTAATTTGTCGGATTATAGTAAAAATTACTGACACACACACACAAGTTTGCGAGGACAACTCGAATTGAGGAGATATATATGTTTCAGTACAGTACTAGTTGACAGTTTCATGCAGTATACCTTTACGTGAGAATAATCCATACTGTATACCATACATGCACATATAGAAAAACGTGCTTTTAGACGTAATAATATAGAACAGATTCTTCAACAGGAAAAAAGTGCTTTCTAAAAAATGCACGCGGTGATGATAATAACAATAATCAAACTGCCAAGGAGTAAATGCAATTATAGCCAGACAATTCCTATAATTGAAAATGTCTTTTTTTTTCTCTCTTGTTATATATGTTTGTACAAAGAACACCCTTATGTACTTTAGTACAAATGTGTCTGAGTATATATTTATCGTCTGAAACTGCGCGCGAGTTATGTATTGGAGGAACGTTTATTTATATAGTTACTTAATGTAATGCTTGAAAAACAGAAACAGAAACAGTAAGTCGTTTTCGTTCCGACAAGCTTACATAACACAGATGCCGAATATGTAATTTTTCCCCTGGCCCAAATTCGTCGTCGAATGTTACAGCTCCTAAAATGCGGACGTCTGCCAGCCTGACATTGAAAATGTGCGTAAAATACGAGCAAAGTAAGCACCCAAAAACGGCTCCACATTCAACGAAACTGGTATCGATAAAAAGATTATGTAACACACATACCCAATATGTAATTTTTATCCTGGCCCAAATTCGTCATCGAATGCTACAGCCTCTTAAAACGCGGACGTTAGCCAGCCTGACATTCGAAATCACATCTAATGACCTAATTATTAGCAGAGGCTGACAGCTATAATAGAAATATAATTTTATAGATTTAATATTTATATGGTATTTACTCTCCTCTATCTTAAGGCCATGTTACACGGTGCAATTTTTATTGCAATTCTACTTTTAAGAAATGTAAATTAGTGAAGAGTCTTCAGCCCGGCTATAAATATTTTTCAATCAAATATCGATGTACCCATTTGCTTTTAACTGAACTTTTTGCAATTTTTGGCAATATAGGCAGCCAGCCGCACATGTTCAATAGCATATAAATTTAAGCCAATGTGGTTTCCGAGAGTCGAAAATTCAAGAATTCTTCGGACTTTCACCTCTTGCCAGGCTCGTATACGTTATATATATATATATATATATAGCCTACGTCTAAAATTCTTGTTTATTCTCTCAAAAAAATAACAAGTAACGACATATCTAGACTTCATTTACATGCTGACTTGACTAACACTGAAATTAAAACAGCTGATATATAATTCGTAGTTTAGAAAATGAATCAAGATCGTTTCTGGAATACACCAGCAAATCAATAAAGAGCAAAAATAGGTATAACTTACTCTCAAACGTACGAAATTTTTTACTCTCTCTTTGCACTGTCAAATCAATATACTCAGTCTGAGTGAGCTAGCAACCAGTCTTTTCTTTTATTCCTGCAGGTGTAATATATATTCCTCAGTATATAGCATGCATGTAACGAGTCGTTCAAATTAATTCTCTACTCGAGATATTTTGAACGCATTAAGTAGCACCTGCATGGACTACAGAGTTGAGAAATTCATTCACAGAATTTCGAACGAGCAGCCGCTTAGATCATCAAGGGAGATCATCTACATATTTTCTGTTTGCAAGCCTTATATATAGTTCCGGAGTTACTATTTTAAACTTGAAATCATACTTCGTATTTACTATATATACAATGCAAAGCAAGCAAGCATTGATATGAGTGTGAGCAATTTAACCTTCGTACTCAAACATAGCAGAAGGTAGTGCAGGTTCCCATTTGCGCATGAGCTTTGCACAGTGATAAATGAGATTATCATCAAATCCTTCAGATGCTGGCCTAGGCTAAATTAAGCCCGATAAAGTTAATTTCAAGTCTGGTGTTAGATGATAAAATCGATCAATAATTATCGTGGGCGTCTCAAACGTAAAATAAAATGAGATTTCTTCTACAAAATTACGCCTGAAAACGTTTATCCTCCGCATTACGCACCTCAAACGTAATGTAAGCGATTCAACCAGATATACTTTTAATTGCGAAGAAAAAACGTAATATAAAATATTACATATAAAAAATTACGTATAAAAAATATTAGTATCAAAAAACGTTTTAACGTTAATATATTCTATCGAAAAAAAAATGTTTAACATGACTTTTACCAGGATTGTGCCAGTTTACGAATAAGACTATTATACATATAGTCGTTGCTATGGCGGCATATTTGCACGAAATACATTCCGCCACCTTAGTTCACCACAGCCTTAACTCAATAGTTACTTTCAGCTGTGCATTGTTCTATATTTAAAAAACAATATGACATTAAGTAAAATAAAGCTATTCCGGCTAATGCGATTTTTGCACGCTGTTTTACACTTCCCTGAAACTGGATGATGCATTCATTATTCCTTTTTTAGTCAGAGGCGTAGGAAGCATCTCAAATTTCGGTGCACAAGCTCCATGTGTACTTCTTGGTAATAAAAAGGGCAGTTGAAATGTGTACAGGAAATGTGTTTTTGTCAAAGCTGCATGCAAGGTCAACAAAAAAAGCACTTCGAAAAACCTGGGGGGAAATTCATTTCTTCAGAGGCTTCACGATTGGAAAAATGCACATCCTAAATCTTTGATAGTTTTGCTGTGAGGAGAGGCTCAGGTCTATTTTTACATAATTATGTGACAACCTCTAGGCTTTTCAGGAATATTGAGTAGAAAATCCAACGCCTGCACCTTCAGTTATTTCCTTATTACACTTAGTGGGCATAGAACCTGTAAATTCAGTTTAAAATTTAAATGCTTTTTTTTAGAGACGACGCGTAGCCCCTTCAGAATAAGAAATTTAAAGTTAAATCACTGTATGATGCCACGCATTCCCTTTATTTTGAAACAGACCGATGTACGGGGCGTGGGAGACGCCTGCAGGCCCCTCACAAATTTTAGGCCTACGATAAATTCTGCTGAAATAAATATCATTGCATTGTTACAGCACACCACTGACAAAATATGCGTCTCGGTGATGAAGAATTTATATTATCGTCATAGAGTTTTGAAACTATGTAGCCCAGCTGTGTTATTTACAACTTCGAGTAGATTTCTTGGCATGAACCACTTTTCACTTATCACTATATAAAGAAATAGCGTAGATAGCGCATGGCCTCGAAAATTTTGAGAATTTGAACTCTCATAATTAAACGTGATTTGCTGCATTCTACGGCAATACAAAAACATAGAACTTCTTGAATAATCCTCACCGAATCTCATTGGAACATGAAAACGTCTAGGACCCATTTTCCTAGGTACATATAGAATATTTTACAGCTTCTGCCCACCCAGTAGTGCCAGAATTATTACGAAGCGTTTCTCAACATCTTAATGCCTCCTGTCGATATAATAGCATATGTACATCTTCAAATGGTAATCATGAACATTTCCGTAAATGAAATAACAAGATAACGAATTCTATGGACTATCAGTTCTTTCTTTTTTAAATCTGACACTTTCTATAAATGCATGACGTTCGCATCATTCATCTGGATACTATTAAGGTAGCAAACCTCGACACATCTGTTAATATTTAATATGGGCTTTAAGACGTAACGTGGGCGAGTATCGTATACACATTTACCACAACAATAACATCCACTTCTCGGACCTATGAACTAAGCGCGAATTAGCGGGGAAAGCGGCAATGCATACGAAACGGAAAAATTCAGGAAAAAAGTTTTATTCCGTTTTTTTTTATTAAAAATTCCTTATACTATTCCTGGCATTTTCCTGCCATCTGTTGCTATTATCATTCTTGCCCACGCATAATCTGCACTTGACACCATGCGTGGACGAGTTGTCTATATTGTCCACACAAGTACGCAATCTATAGCGCCATGGCGCTCTCAAAAGAAGATCGAAAATGAGCGAACGAGTAGACAGCGAATAGGCCAAAAGTTGTAAATGAGTTACCCGAAAAATGTTTTATGTGAATAACAATGCCAATCTTTTTTTAATAATATGGCCTAGAGCAAAAATACGTTTTAATTATTTCGTAGAACATGTTAGAAGATTTCTATCAATCCACGAATATACAAAAATAGTTCGACTTTCCTAGCCAACAGAATAGGAGTATACGAGTGATAAAATTCTTAGAATCAATAATGACATGAATTAGCAATTACAGTGAAATATTCGCAATAATCATCCTCTTTATTTTGCAAAGGTCAGTTTTGAGATCGGTTTTAGGATGGAGAGTCAAACGTGCAAAAAGAAGAACTTAAAATGAAGAACGTATAGGTCGTGAGAAAAACTGCCAGTGATTTGTTTGTTGGTTTTACTCCAAAGTTGTAACCTCTTTTACTTGCATCATTAACAGATCGGTGAACGGAAGATCACATGCATGCATGCTAGCAGAGACAGCGAAATAAATGTTTCGCATGGTTACGCAACACTTGTTGTTAACAGCTAGCAATACGATATGACTGAATCAAATTTGATCAAAGGATAAGGCAACTGAAAGTTGATGATTTGCAAAATTTATTGCGTACAGCTAAAAACAAATTGTGGAATGTTATGTACTGTGCATGCATGCAGTGGGGCAGTGAAGAGCGAGTTCAGAAAATTATTGCTGTATATTATTATGGTTATGCTATGTTATGGTGTTCTTAACGTGATAACTTTAGAAATAACACAATAATGTGTTTAGAATTGCTCCATGCTAAATATACTCAACATCAGAGGATATTCTTATTATATCTTGCTGGGAGCTGATCGAGGGCGAGTTGAATAACAACAGATGCAGGTCGACTTTATCGGGACGAAAGCAATTATAAATATGCCACTCATGCATGCATGCTCATATGTGCCTGATAAGCAGGGAACAACTTTATAATTCTAGTTTACGGCATATCTCCACCCACCATGCAGGCACCCTCCTATTGTAGAACTGTGAAGCCTCCTGGCTATTATATTGCATGTATATGCGTTGAGGAGATAATGTTTTCGTGCCAGTTCCGCAAACGCTTGATCCCCCTGTACTTGTAACCAATTTTGCGTAAAGTATTAAGATACATGCGTGACTAACTCGCTAGTTCGTGCCCTCATTTGAGATTTTCGGTCATTTGCCCAGCCGTTTAAGGGACAATTTTATATAGCTATATTTCCTTAAATAATATATGTATTGAATATTTAACACAATTTTATAGTTCGCTATATATGCTTTTAAACAATATTGAGAAAGAGTTTATGTTCAGAAAAATTTGAAGCGTGTATGCAAAATGCGGGCAATATCTGAATCAGTGAACATTATTGGGTTTTTTATTGTTATTAGCAGAACCGAGGTTGTGCAGACGCTGCTGTAACCTCCCCCCTCCCTTTAACTACAGCATATAAATATTATTTGTATATATATATATACTTTCATACAGTATAGCAAAAATATCTCTACAAAGTATGAAATTACTTGAATATTTACAAAACGTGCGGCATTCTGTATATTTAATCATTAGACGTCATACCATATGCAACGTTGAAGCATGTACTATACCATACATCTATATAGCTATATATATACAGTATATATATACAAATTTAGCGACGGACGCACCTGATATAGAAGTCCACAGGCACCTTTTCCTTGATAGTGAGAAGGCGTTTTGCTTAGTTTGTTTCCACTACAACTGAGAACGTTGTTTATGTGCGTCTTTCGAGTTATCTTAAATTTTCTGTTGAGTGTTGATAACGTTAACAATCATATTTCACAATCTTGCTAGATATAGGTAATATTAATTTTGTCTTGACGCTATTCCATCTCAACCAGCTTCATATATATTGCGTAACCAACCTAGACATACAAACATCATATTTAATGACTGTCAAGGAGGTCCATAAAAAGTATAAAAATAAACGTTCTGTTCTATAAAACGGCTACCAGCTGACTTGTAGCGTTTATTACGAAGATCGTCTGGCGCCAAGTCAGATTAGGTAGAGTTATGGAGGAAGGTGTCTTTCCACAAATACTTCAGACACTGAAATATATTATATATTCATACGCAGGACAATAGGCATATGTGACGTGTACAGAAAAAGGTTGCAATATAAATGTTGATCACAATCAATGTTGAGCTTTTTGCCATATAAAAACCGATGGTTACTGGGTTTACACTCGGTTTAAAATTTCGGTATGAAATGAAATTTGGCATGGGTATATTCCTAAGTTTTGAAGGACTTGCTTTAGAAATTTTGAACGGACTATAAAAAACTGATTCATTCTTGAAAATGTGACAATTTAAACAAGATTTTATAGAATATATATAGAATGACAAATATAAAATCTAGCTAAATTTTGGTAGTCTGAGTAAAGCTATCGCAGTGTCAGTGCAAGGAGGCATATTTTGACGTATGCGTAAACGTTCTTCGATTGTATTATATAATTGTACTTTCTGCATCATAAGTTTCGGAGTTATACATTGACGATTGCATGCATATAATGAACTTAAATTAAAAAGCTCATCGTCAAAGGCTTATAAACCAATCCTTTTTTTTTTCCTTTTGCCTGGAAGATTTGTCTCTGTACCGGGTGTCCCAGAAAAAAGTACTCCGGTTTGATTATTAATAGCTTCTAAACTAGCTAAGCTATTAAACTGAAATAACTTTCACTAGATAGAGGGAAGACTAACTTAGATTTTGATATATTACAGTTGTATTTTACTTTAAAATTTACGGAGATATCAATGTTCAAAATTGGTAGCATATTTCTGGAGGTGTCTAAATTATGCAAAAAACGCCGTATCAAATGTTAATCAATATAATTTAGACACATCCAGAAATATGCTACCAATTTTGAACATTGATATCTCCGTAAATTTTAAAGTAAAATACAACTGTAATATATCAAAATCTAAGTTAGTCTTCCCTCTATCTAGTTAATAGCTTAGCTAGTTTAGAAGCTATTATGAATCAAACCGGAGTACTTTTTTCTGGGACACCCAGTATATATATATATATTACCATAGCAATAACATGCATTTGTAAACGCATTTTTTTAAGATATACGATAAAGCTTGAAAAAGTTTAATTATAAACTAAAGTATAGGCCAGATTACTATACTAACTGAGAAGTTGTAAAATATAGATCGTTATCTTAATTATATGAAAAATTAACAAAGGGTTTGAAACCAAGTAAATGCATATACATGTATAGAAGAGACTTTCTTCTATACTGACCAACTATTCTTGGTAAAGTCGTTGCACCTATGAATTAATTAAAGTCTGTATATCTGCATATATAGTATTGGTTCTTTTGCGAAATGATCTCACGAATTAATGCAAAACAGCACAGTTCAACTCTATTTGATTGCCGACATTAGTAGCCATACGATCATTCTCCTCCGTAAAATATAAACTGATTGTAGTATATATTTTTAACTGTCCGGTCAAGATTGCTAAACATTTATTATCAAACATTGATTAGAAATAGCTGGCTGACAAATGATGTATAGCTTAAAAAGCAGGTTAAAGATTTTTTAAAACTATCACGATCGTCTCCGAAACTTAATTGTGGCAAAAAAACGTATACTTGTCAGCGGTGTATTTTTATTTCACCTCTATACGATAGCCAAACAAAAATAATGAGAAAACCAAAGACCAGATTAAATTAAATTTTTGAATTCTTTTAATTAGATAGCATATTTCAGTAGGCTATCTAAATTGAATGCGCATGCGCAGGTCATGGTCAGGAAATAAGAAACACGCCCTGGTATTCCTCATATGACCAAGTTGGAAAACATCATGCATGCATATCTGATTAACTCCCAGTTCCTCCTGAGAAAGATTTATTTATAACTACTTATCCATTCTTATTGTGGGCGACAATGATATTTTTAAATGAAAAAAAATAATAATTCCAAAAAAAGACATCTATGACGTAAACAAACCTGCATGTGCAATTAGAAAAACATTGACGAAAGAATTAGTTCACGAGATCCATACGTACATGCTGTCAAGGTTAAATTAATTTAGAACATTGGGCGCAAAATATGTAAATGTTTACAGGGAAAAGGGTATATGTCAAAAGACTGACTATTTCCTGAAAGACCCGACTTCCTCACAATTAAGATATATATCGAGTCTTCAATCATATATAGGCAATAGGCATATTCTACCAGCAACAGCTTGCAAAAAAATGAGCTGTTTATATGCGAGTCGTCTTTCGACGCGAGTCCCCGCTAAAATATTTGAATAATTACTATATACATATATACATAATTATTATAACTTATCATCAAATGTGGTATAACAACTGCCTAAAATAGACAAAACACTTCTCGACCTTTCGACCTGAGGGCCTTCGTCGGGAGAGTTAGTATACAACTCTCTTGACGAAGGTCCTCAGGTCGAAACGTCAAGAAGTGTTTTGTCTATTTTAGGCAGTTGTTATACCACATTTGATGCTAAGTTGTTTGAAGACGCTGTCACGCTGCTTCCTGGTTATATATAATTATTATAGTCTGTCGTTCCAAAAATGATGGCAGTGCAAATAAGCTGATCGAAATTAAATGAAACTTTCCTAAGTTTATAAGCCCTTCAAAACGTCGCGCAAAACCGCATAATTAATGCGATTATAGACAATTTGCATTTTGTTACAAATGAAATACATACGGGGATTGTACGAAAATAACGTTTTTGAGGGTTTCCAATTAAGCCGGTAAATTTCCTGAAATTTACAACACTACACAATGCAACGCCTAATATGTTATTATATAGCATCCAAATTTCGTGCGAATTTTCTAACATATTCTTCATTCCTGCAGTTTTGCATGTATATACTAATATAGCGAACAGCAGTATAAACATATCTTCTTTTTATTCATTTTTTAAACTTTTTTGCAGTACAATACACGTGGTCTACCTTGAAGCTAATAATCATACATTTTTAACCGGTTAGCAAAGTCACACCTTCGGAGTTTACTAAGGTTATAAGTCAAAAAACACGACCCCACGTTTTGATCTTGACAGGACATAAGAAAAAAAATCACAGATACGATAGGGCACATTTATATTTATGCCGATTCCCAGTTTGTCGAAATGATGTTATTTAGAAAAAAATCTTTACGATCTTGATACGTAGAGCAATGCACGCCATTTTGGAGCCAAGGTTTAATTCGTTCAGATAATAACACTTGCAAATTTGGCAATGTTCAAACAGAGGGATTATCTTCAGGAAAAAAACTTGTACAAAGATAAACCACAAAGTATGTATAGATCTGAAAAAAAATCCGGTAATCCGTTTGTGGTGAAGATGCAATTAATATAAATAAATATGCATGATACGGCATGCTTGGGTGTATGATGAAAAAAATAGTCGGAAACTGTTGTCTTGGAAAAAAATTCTGCCAATTGAAATTTCATTTATCCACACACTTTATAATGTCTTGGAATAAGATATTTGAATTCAGTCTTTGTTGCATGACTTTGGTCCCAACCACTTATAACAACGTTTAGCTATAATCCTCTTATCGTTTTCCGGCCGTGTCTGACAAAGCGAATGTTTTGCCAAACTTAAGGTTGCTGTTTCTACGTCTAAAATACTGATCGAAAAATATTCTCCCACTGCTTGTTTACATCCTATCCAGGTGGATAAATAGAAACGTAATCCCACACAAAAAGTACTTTTTTATCGCTTGCTTGCTTGCTTGTTTGTTTGACATACGTATACCTATATTCTCAACAGTCTGCGCGCGCATTCCATCGAATCACACACGTAAGGAACTATAGTATCTAGGCCAAGGGGATGCACATAAAACATCAAAGAATATATAAGAAGAAAAACAAACTAAGACAAAGAAATATGCGAGAATTATAATAATAATGATATATATAAGCATTAAAACTTTTACAGCGACTCTGCATTCCCTATACAATTACTAGTAATCTCAATCAATACACAAAATGACTACCCCATGGGCAGCACTAAATATTTGAGATTATAAAGATTACAGATAGATTTCTGAATGGAGTGAAGATGAAGGAATAAGGTTTATTTTCTATAGAACTAGTCAACTTTGGCACGTACTAAACCTCCCCGTCACGGCGTAACGGATTGAAACGTATATTCATGTCAATCGTACAGTATATAGCATTATATGTTTCAACAACCATTTACGAACTGAGGAATTTTTTAAAAAAATGACTGCATGTCTCATATAGAGGAAATTATGTCTGCATGAACATTTAATATACGATAAAACGGAAATGTCACGCATCTGCATGTGTTTAAATATACATATATATGCATGTGTTTACATAGCCCATGCAGTTGAACTTCATGGTCAGAATTGTAAATATTGTATTTTACTCTTTTACCCAATATATAGCGAAGTACGCCTTTTGGTGATCAGTTCCAGCCATAGCTGGTAGACGAACGGCTGAATGCGCTTAAGACGAACACAAAAAATGGAGCAACTATATAATTTATCTTATATACGGTATATGTAGCTATATACGTACGTGTTCCGATTAGAGCGAGATATATTACTGTTACAATTGTTAACTTGCGGTTGCCCCATGCTTATGGCATACCAGATGGCATCGGGACCCCGAAGGGTGCGTGCATGTATATATAAGTTCGATAGCATAATAAATAAAGGGTTTTTTAAAATGTTCAATTTTTAATAGAGGAAAGTGTTGATTTCTCAATTAACAAATTATTAATTCTATCTGCTGACATGATTTTATCTACAATTGAATTCACCAAATGCAGGTGTTTTGTGGAATCTATACTCAGTATAAGCGTTAGCGAATTACTCGCTGGCAATTCTATGATAAACATAATTTGAAGTAATTAAACAAGAAATTATATTGAGACATGCAACACAATATTGAAGCGTGAAAAGTTTCCTTTTCCCGATTAATTCCTATTCTCCTTCCAGACGAAAGGCAATTTTTTAGCTTTACATTTAATTACAGTCCAAGCAAGCTAAATATTTTATAAATGCCTTTAAGTCTAAAGTTCGCAGTTAGCAAAGAATTGACAATTCCCATCTATAATGTATGTAATGTGATGTCACAAATATACGAGCTTAGGTCGACATATAGAATTAGATTTCACATGAAAATGTGAAAAAAATTGGCAAATATGCAAATGTGCTCGGCGACTGGCTGGCGAATGCCCGCGGTAAGAATGCAGTCCGCATGCAGTGAGGCCGTTAGTGCATGACAGTCGCGATACAGAGGCTATTTAACTGTGGATATAATGCTCCATATGTTGCGATTTTGGAGCTTATCACATATTACATATGTGATCATAAATATAGGGAAATCGTAAAAGATGTTTCGCACACTGTGCTTTTCCACAAATTCTCGACAATATATATAAATACTAGAGCTATGGCTATACATTCCAAAATATAAGGAATAGTTTGTCTGTGGCTTCGAATAACTCTCATCCATCATACATAACTCCCATTCGTGCGTCATAGCAACTATATATACAAGAAAACGCCTCGACGTTTCTACCTACAGGGTCTTTGTCACGAGAGTTTTTCGTCTATTTTAGGCAGTGGTTATAAAATGTAGCTATATAGGCATTAATATAGCCTGTGGTGCTATGTGATTGGTTAAGCTCGATCCCCACCTTATATCAGCTTAAAATGGCGAGCAGTAAAAACAAAACTCGACCGAAGACACTATATACTGATGACTGATCAGAAAAAGGCAGTGTTTAATAAAACCTGGAAATTTGACCATGCATAAATACAAAACAAATAACTGCATGAAGATATCGAAAATAAATATATAGTTGTAAAATGACAAGAAACAGTGTACATTAAAAAGCAATAAAAATATTGAGAATCAAACTAAATATCTGCCAAATTTTTAATGAAAGGATGTTAGAATTTCGCTATGTTAATTGCGCACACGACTTAACTTAAGCTCGTGATCTCGTAGTCATGCTATATTTTTAGGCCAATTTGATCGGTAGAATTAATGCTTTTGGTGTTTGTAATCTCCTTGCAGAATATTCGAACGAAAATTTCTATAGAATGATAGATCTAACCAGGAATAGCCGCGAGAATACAATTTCACGTTTTTCTACCACGCCATTCCTACCTATACAATCGCAGTTGAAAAAGGTATAGCTAAACGTGACGTAGCTACCTATATATATACATTATATACTAATTATATAATTTTCGTACGTACATAAGCATCGAGGGCGGCGTAACTTTCTTGTGTTCTTGAAAGTGGATACTTCTCCCAATCACTACATCGGACTTTATTATCCTTTGGTATCCTTTGTTTAAACTGCAAAATTCAGAAGTTGATAATGAATTAAAACTCATTCGTGACCTTAGACGACGCGAGGGTGTTGATCCGTTTCAAAAGTTCGTTGAAAGATGTTAAACGGCCCCATTCACTGTGTATAAACGTTTCCGTAAGGAGTATGTTGTGACGAGGTGAGATGCATGCAGGCATAGTGGGAAGTGAAAAAGACACAAGGCCAGGATTCAACATCAGATTCAACCGTTTCGTTCCAGATGATTGTACGTATAGCTAGCTATATGATATTACCTTTAGTCTTCTTACACATACAGTCATGAAAATTAGACATCAATGATACAGGCTCGTAAACTACCACAGTTAGTTAATTAATACAACGGTAAAATAGAATATAGACGTGGAAAATACCTTGGATATACACCCCAAGATAGACCTGATTATCCAAGCACTTATTATATTTCTACTGACAAAGGTAACAGACGTGTCACTTCCTTATTCCGACTCTGTGACCTCAAAGTTCCAATGAAATTTTGATGTCTAGTTTGAAAATTCTTGCTATTGTTGCTAGCTAGTTAATGTTTACGTCATAAATAGTTAGGGAAATTAGTGAGACATCTTTCCATCAAAACCTCAGATAACCTGAGATAAACTACATGCTTATAAGTCGGGGGGCTTTATACAGTGGATTAGGAAAGGCATCTGTCATCGTTGCCAATTTCAATTAGGATATATATCACTTATACTCGTGGAAAACAGCAGAATTGGCGTCGATGTTGTTACGATTCGTCGTATGAAAACAATGTTAATGAAAAGATAAAATAACATAAATTGTGCGCTAGGTCATGTGAACAGAACGTTAGCTCAAGAAAACACAAAAAAAGACATACAAGATATTTTATGACATTACTTTTCCACCATGAAGGGTATCATGCGGCCTTGCTATTGCATTGAGGGGGAATTTCTCTTTTAAATTATTTGTTTAGCAAACCACTCTTTGGGAAAAGTCATGCAAAACCACATGTTAAAACGTGCCAATTTCATTTACACGTGTGAATTGATGAACTTCAGAAAAAGGGTTGGGGTGGCAGATATAGAGCTTTCGTAATTATAAAAGAAATCAGTCAGGCATAAGACGAATATGCATCCCACCCCTGGCCAATTAAGCTTCTAGCTACGGTCCTGGATAGGTGTAGAGGGTATAAGGGGTAGTAGGTAATTAGGAGTATTGGAGGATGGTATACGGTATAGGGAGTACAAAAGGGTGTAATATAAAAAACAGAGGTTTAAGAGAGGCTTACAGGGGATATACATTTTTTTACATGTTAATATTTATTATATTTATCAAAAAATGTTATGGTCAGCAATCTTGTCATCCTACAATTTTGTCATTGATTACCTTCATTTACGAAAGCACGGGTATAATTTCAGGCTTATATATACCTTGTAAGTCAGTGATTCTTTTTCTCTGACTATCTACCTAGAGTCTATATAATGCTTTGGGGAATTATAATAGACAAAAAAGCTGGTGAACGACAGGTATTTCGCAGTAATATTATGGAGATTGAATATTCTAAATATGAGTTCCATAAAAAATCTCGCGGTGAAAACCCACTTTTTACCGTCTGCATGCATGCACAATGCTAAACGAAAGGGAGCCACGAATATAATTTAATTTCTCAAAATAGGCTTTATTAAACGATGTGTGACATTCTATTATTAATGCATGCTCATGAGACACCACAAACCCGTCATTTAACAGCTAAAAGCATGGGATTAATTGTATACTGAAAATTTGGTAAATTTAATTATTTTTTATAATATTCTTGTATGTTTGCATGGTGACAGTCGATGAGTAATTTAGCTTGTAGGTACACCACGTAAGTATTTAATACTGCAAAGCTTTCGGTCCGTAAACCCTACAAGCTAAATCACTTATTTTTTATAAGTCTGCATGAGAGTTAACCAATTATAGTCGAGGATTTTGGAGTTAACTCAATGCAAACGTGCGTACATACATCTGCTCCCAGATACGGTGACGTACCCAGCATTAGTAAAAACAAACTTTGATACAATTTGACGTAATTCTGTTCATGTATCAAAGTTTGATCTAACCGTGATATTTTCCTAAATCTTGCGTCACACCTTAATCTATACCGTCATGCAAGGGTTGCATTAATGTAAACGTGTTTTGGTCCATGGGCCGCGAAGACACATATTAGTTCGTGCGAAAAAACCGCAAATGGAAAATATACAGCTTATATATGATAGTATGTAATTAGTATAAATCACTCGTTAAAATGATATTAGAAGAAATTGCTCTAACGTAGCGAACTTGATAGATAAACTCAGTTTAAATTCTAAATACTCTATTACAGACTCTGGATTACAGACTAGATCTGCACTAACCGTTCGAACGAAAAGTTCCGACCTTTAAAATGACATGCACAGCTGTATGATGTAGGTTGGTTGTTTATACCAGCAGTAATCCGGCCATATCTTGAAAAAACTCATTTTTTTAAGCAAACAAGGAACAAAACGTCAAAACGTAAATAGATGAGTAAGATAGGACCTATACCTGTGCACCACAAAATAAGGCAGGTCGCCATTCGGTCTGTTCGATTAATGAGACAGTCAAGTGACTGTAAACAAATACCCATAGTAAGTCCAAACAGTTCAAGTTAGTTCATTATTAATTTACCACGCTGTCTATAACTTCATGCGTCAGGAATCCTTTTGAACTGACATTAACGTTGATACATCTTCTCAGATATGAAACTAGTTAATATATTAACAACTTGTGGACTATACTTTCTACTCTAACTTATCTCACATATTTTAGCCTTCATGTATGCATATACGGAGTATTCGCTTAATACACGAGAGTAAAAGTATTGTTTTCAGTAAAGTTTCAAAAAAGATAAATTATGTAAGGTAAAATGTAAGGTAAATTCTTTAATCAAAGAGATCATATTTGATATCAAATATTATAAGTAGGCGGTTAATGTGGTTACTTTTTACAGTGAAACAGCCAAAATATTCGGATGTATATAACAAACAATTACTCTCGAATCGAAAATTTAAGAATGTTATTCATATAGTATGACATATAAAACATGTGAACCACTTGGGGAAAATTTTTTGACAGTTATAAATCGTAAATTTGAGATAAGTGCATTACACTTAATAAATGCCATACTCCACCCGCTTGATAAACGAGATCAAGATTACATTGTTGCAGATAAATAAAAATTTCAGCATGATAAATAGCACGCCCAAGTGACTTTAGCAACTCGAAATAATGCAGACGGTTGATAGAAGAATTACGCTGTGGCCTGTGCCAAAGTTATACGATAAATAAAATGAATATATATGCCTTGGTTGTGTTGCACATTTATTGTCTAAATCGAAAATTCTTACATGAAAAACAAATGAAATAAAAAAAAGTCAACGCGGTATCTGATTTGAAAGAGCCAATTTTATTAAAACATATTCAATTTTTAAACCATATAACAATATAACTGGTAAGAGTGAAAAAGTACATGCATATCAATTCAATCAAATCAGTCACGCAACATATATAGTCATGTAATTATCTGTGGTTGAAAACTGTATTTATACTATTTTACTCAAGTTATTTTCTTTAGTTTCTTTGATAAAACACCGATTCTTCCATCAATCGACACGTTATTTTTTGTTAATATATTAGTAGTGTATAGTGCATCGTAATATAGATGATAATAGTGCATGCATGTATAACTGAATGATTCATCTCAAAAAAACCAACAAGAATGAGAGCCACAAGATTAAAGTTATCTTTAAAAATTCAGTAGTCGTTTTTGAGATAATGTCTACGACACGGAAGAGCACTTTCTTAGGGCTGCTTTCCACCAACACGTTTTTTGCGCGCGGAAAAGTTTAGATGCTTTGGTCAACAAAGTGCATTTACTAATGGCAATGCAACAAATGACACAAATGTGTCAACAAACGCATACTAAAATATGCAGAAAGCTAAGTTCTTTCGATTTATTTGCCTAGCTTTTTCAAATATGACATATACATAAGGATTTAGACTTTTACGTGCGTGTACGTGCGAGTACCTACGAGAACGTGCGTATACGAAAGCAGCCCTTAAAACGAAATTAGAATCTGCGTTCATGGATATGCGTGTGAAAAGGAATACGATTTCCGGAAACGATGAGCACTTGAACAGTATCAGTAAAAAAACAGCTGGCCGATGGAACATTTCCAGCCCTGGCGGCAACACAATACACCGTGCATAAAGTGATATAATTCAAACCAGGAAACAAGCTAAAATGTTGGCGGTATATCTGACTAACTGCAGGCATAGTGCGATATGTCAATTAATGGTAACACAGTCATATTGATATCAAAACCTATAGCATGCGAGAGAACTCCTACACTTTATAAGAAATGGGCATCATCGTACTACTTACTACCAAAAGTACAACTCTAATGAGAGACGGGAAGCCAGTACTCACTTTTGTGGTTAGGCAAAAATGTGTGTAATTAAACATTAATCATTATTAATTAATGACAGTGACAGAAGTTGGAACGAATTTAATCAATTGGGAACATTTTGATTATTTTCCCGTTTGAATCGGCTGTGTATCAAAACAATATAAGTCGAGGTGATAACCTTTTTAAAAACGCATAAAACGATAGCCTAAACCTTACTGAATTACATTGATATACTTACTAAATTCATTGTTAAACCTTTAAGACTCCATTTTTCCGATGTTTTGAGCTTTAGATTTGCCAAATCCGAAAGTTCTGAATAACCTTTTGCTTTCACACCAAAATCACTCGTTAATTTTTGCATGTCACTATAGAAGACAATACCAAATGATCTAACATTCTAGGAAAGTTGTGAAAATCTTGGAAATGCCATTCAATTTCACTAAGACTATTTCAATTTAAGTAATTAACTGACTTGTGTATTCCAACACCAACTTTTGTGATCGCCTCGCTTTCTAGTAGTAGCTTTAGCTCGGATGGAAAACCTTAGTTAAATGTTTTAGAAAAGTCAATTAATAACTGCAGGTCAAAGAAGCAAATAGTCATTATACATAAAAAATATAGCAATTATTTCTAACATTAGACTATATCATACCATTCATCATTGATATATGAAAAAGATAACAAATATCTCTTGATGGACAAAGTTGAATTAATGCTGTTCTTCTCACTTCATTGGTAAAAGTGACTTTCCATTCGATGTCAAAACCAACAACTTCAGTACTTTCTGTTCTACAGTATAAGTGATCATCCAGATTAACTATCACAGAATTACAAAGGTTTCACAGTAAGTATAGATAGAAAACCTGGAGATATTAAGGAAACATATTATTTCAGTGAATTAAACTTAATCATCTAATTATACATTTAATCAGATAATTAAATTATCCTGACTTTGACTGACTGGCAGTCTGGCACCCTATATTTTGGTGAACATTATAAATACACTTGAGTACTCATCAAGTGGATCTAACTTTAGAAACTAGATTTACAGTTTAAACAAATTTTGCAAATGTTTTGCAAATAATTGTTGTTGAATATCCTGTCCTAAGGTATATATTGCCTGTAGCATTTAAATTGATTGATACATAGAGTATATTACAGCTCCAAGACTACTAATTCCTACTGCATAGATAATCCAATCACACTTTTCAGTCTTACCTCATTTGATTACATATAAAATTACAATCATCTTTTTGAGAACAATAATACACTTTGCCATGAAATTTCATTACTTGAAGACCAGATTCACCCATTCCTTGTTGAAAGCATGCTGGCAGTTTCCTTGGGGCACTCTTTGCCTTTGAATTAATTGATAATTCTATATGTATTTGGCTGTAGTTAGGGACTGAGGAGTATAGTAATAATACCGTATAAACTATGCTGTGAAATGACAGGATTCTCTAAATCCTTCCAATAAACCACAATATTATCAAGCTTACCATGACCACAAATGATACAGATATATTTTCCAATGATTCTTGATTCCCCGATACTCAAAAACGTTCTTGGGTGCAGTCACTGGGTCCGGTGAAGTGAGCGAAGAGTGAACCCCATCAATCTCGATATCCTACCTCCTATGTTCCTCCTCATCCGCAAGCCCTTTTCGGGCAAATATGGCGGGCGGTGATATTTTGCAGGGAGGAGGCAGCATATATGGAGTTCATTGAAAAAATCCCGATATTCCCTGCTCATAGAGTCATAGTTCCAGGGATTATATGAAATCTTGTGCGACAAGATATAAAAAATGCGACAAGTAAATGAAGAAATCAAATTATACAGCTGAAAAGAACTTCAAAATAAATATGATTTGACGAAAACTAGATTTGTGATACATATCTTTTGGTCAGGTTTACCGAAACATAGACTATTAAGTTCTAATTGAAATTCCCGAAAAAACTGAATCCCGAGATTTGCATTTAAAAAAAAAATCCCAAAAGAATCCCAACTGCTTTAAAAAATGCCGAGATCTCGGGATAAAATCCCGAACTTAGCAACGCTGGCAGTGAAGAAGCAAATCCTTGACTTTGTTACCAGGGGCCGGTTGTTCGAAAGGCGTTTAGCTTAAACGGTGGATAAGCCAAAGATTAAAAATACTCTCATACATCTTGTGAATGACTGAACCTGCATCTTATGCTCTTAACTATGTACTTCCATATGACTGAACCTGCATCTTATGCCTTTGACTATGTACTTCCATTGACAATTAAACTATTTACATCGAAATATTTCAGCTCAGTTGTTCAATCAATAGATAACTTGGTTTTCTATTTTTATCCACCGTTTAAACTCTGCCGTTTAAGCTAAACGCCTTTCGAACAACCGGCCGCAGCATACTTCACATTTACTTCGCGCAGTCACGCACGTTCTTCGAATTTCCCGCGATAACGTCTCGCACTCTCGGCAGGTCGGAGTGTTTCCAGTGAGTGGTAAAACCCGCGCCGGGAACCAGGCTGGCGCTATCCACGCTATCCGCCATGTAGACCAATAATCATCATTTTTAGATTCACTAAGCCTAAGGCCTGTTTCAGTCTTTATTTAAGTTCACTTGCATTCGATTTATTGAGCCTCCGATATGACTTCCTGTGTTGGTTGCCTGAGTGGTTTCTGGCAACAACAAGCAAGCACAGCTTGCAAAGAACGCCCGCATGGTTTCAAAAATAGCATAAGGAAGTGCTTTCTTGTACAAAAAATCAATTGAGTTTATTGAGAAAATTTTTCAATCATAAAGTTACGTTG
The DNA here is from genome assembly GCF_004324835.1 of Dendronephthya gigantea. NCBI lineage: Eukaryota > Metazoa > Cnidaria > Anthozoa > Malacalcyonacea > Nephtheidae > Dendronephthya > Dendronephthya gigantea. Next base: position 2,756,613 of record NW_021163010.1, on the reverse strand, counting down.
ATCGTCTGTACAGATTTTAAACAGACATTTTATTTTTATAAAGAGTGGGCGAGCTTTTATCGGTATTACTCAGTTTGATTTCTTGAGCTGGAACTTGACCCTCCGATATGACTTCCTGTGTTGGCCGCCCAGTTGTTTCTGGCAACAGCAAGCAAGCACAACTTGCAAAGAACGCCATGGTTGCAAAAATAGAATAAGGAATGAGGGGATGAATACGAGTCTGAAAGAGAAAGAAGATATTATTCCTTTTTCATAATTCTCAACCAAAGCTATTTAAAATAACGATGTTTTGTAAATCCACCATTTTTGGAGGTACTACTTAGACTACTTGTCATCTACGCAAGTCAACGGAAATCCCCTTCACCCGGCCGGTACAGCTCAAAACGTCGTTTTTCCCGTGCAGTAGCACGTGCAATATAGCCAGGTACCAGAAAGGCTGATAAGCTCTAGCAAAGCTTCCTCGGTTTTCAAAGATGTTGGCATCTATGAAAGAATGCTGGCATTTTTTTACTTTTGATGCATACAAAGAGTTGATAAACATACGTAAATTAACCCAGGATTACGCTAATCGGCTTTTGGTCAACCGGCCATTGTGTAATTAGCTTTGAATATGTAAGCTGTGCTAGTATTAGTTATAATCTTTTAATAATCGCTCGGATTATGCCATATAGCTACTCACCAACCAAATCACATATCCAGATAGGAATGATCCAACTCTGGCTAAACCGTTTGTTGTTCCCATTCCAGTGTTTCTGGAGAGAGAACGGAATGCAAGTTTAAAATTAGCAATCTTTTTTATCGTGATTACATTTCATCAGGGGATAATAATTAAACGTAAATAAAGTCCATATCCAAAGTATAATCCCATTCTCTAAAGCAATGACCTCAATAATGCACTTCGGCCGGTTACTAATAGGAAATTTTATTTGAAATTTGAAATAAATTAACTGAAACATATAAGTGATAATTACCTTACAACTGTCGGGAAAAGCTCGTTTGACCACACCCAAACACCAGTGAAGGAAAGATTGATAAATCCCTTAGAAAGCATAGCCATAATCACCGTCATGATCCAGTAACCTAAGTAACAAGTAATAGTATAATGAGAGCATTAATTTTTATCTTTACTGCTGACTAAACGCTTAACCGCTCCACGTGCACTGAATCCTTCCACTTAACACGGGCACTGTCTATAATTGAATCAAGCATTTAAAATCAAAATAAAACTAATTTGGTCTACCTTACCGTCTTTATCGAACATGCACAATAGTATATATAAGTTGAAGTTCAAAATAAATTTAATATAATAATCACCATCATAGAGATTGTCCTGATGCATCCTGAACACGACGCCAAGGATTGAGGCAACGCAAGCCACAACCATGCCCCACAATGTCGTCTTCTTTCGACCGAATCTAAAGAAAAGGAAAACATCCAAACAGGTATGCAATCGATAGATTGCAGCTGGATACAGAAACTGTAAATCCACAAAATATTAAAAAAATTCCGCAAATACTTGCGGATTGAAGAATATGCACCTTTCAACTGTCCAAATTGCAAGTATAGTTGCTGGGATCTCCATTGAGTTGATGATAAAAAAACTTAGATAGATATTGCCACCAAGTAAAACGGAAGCAAATGACACACCATAGTATACAATTGATTCAACACACCTGAAAAAACAGATTGTAAACATATAAGACAAAGTGTTGCAAAGACCGAAGTTTTTATAAAGAGTTATAAAGGATATATAGACTATAAAAGAGAAATAAACTTTGATGAAAGATAAATAATATGTTATTCAAAATCATAATTACAGATCGACATGTGGGGAAATGAAGAGATGCATGGTTGGCCAAACGTAGAATTAAAAGAGATTTAAAACGCTAAAATGTATCCGCTAAAATGCATGCATGCGCGTTCATCTATTATATACATGGAAAGCTGGAAGTGCAAAGATTTAAACCAACGGTTAAATCGCGATAACTTCGTTACAAACCATATAAAACAGGACAACAATGTATATTTCCTGATCGTTGGAGTGGCAAACAAATCTTTCAGTGAAGATTTTTGTTCTTCCTCAACTTGTTCCAGCTTGTCCTTAATGATGGGTTTTCTGTTGTATTTTGCAACTCTCTCCAACACCTCGTGTGCTTCATCCTCCTTCCCTTTGATCAAATAGTAACGCACTGATTCCGGAAATATCCTATAATGTGTATTGATTAAAGTCAACTTGATTACATGGATAATTTCAAGAATCTCTCGTATTTTATGTCAGTGTCGTAGGACGTTTGACATTAAAACGTAGGAACAGCGCTAAAATATTGACTGATGATGCAAAGGTGGTCCTTGTTGTTCCGCTCGGCGGGTTGATTTCTCCACGAGATTTATTTAAGGAACATTTCCAACTCATTCAACTGCAAGATACCGTCAAGATACTGTAAAGATACCGTCGGGAAATGCCGTTTTAAGAATGTCGGTTCATAGATATTCTTTTGGGAGGGCATGTTTCTATAGGCCAATTGCGAAATTTCAATTCTTCATGGACGTAGGGAGGAGGGGAAAACAGTTGGGAATGAACCCCAACTTTAGTTGTGTGGACATTGCAGGAATTATAGATATCACGCTAATGGTTTTCATACAAAACTGTGATCACGAAGTTTAGGTTAAAAAAGCGTGTAGGAAGCCAATATCAGGGGACCATAGCCGCAAAGCAACACGTCTCACTGATTATGCAATTGAAGGTTTAATTGTTGAATGTATTTCCAAACTCCACTACTCCCGCAAAAATAAACTGAAAAAGATGACACAACCAAACAACCGTAAAAAACATCGCCCTTCTTTTTTACACGTGAAGAATGTTATAGAGCCGACAAAAATAGTAGCACTCCCCCCTTATGTAGATTATTCTGCAGCCTAATGCGTTTCTCCGAACAGATCTGTGAAAGAAATTCTGCGAAATGTACCATGCACCGTCACGTGCCACATGCATGTATGCACAGTAAACGATGACGAATATCTTACCACCAAACAATAAAAGCAGGGAATCCAAGGCAACTTGTGAGGATTGTCAACTTCCGCCAATCTCGGATGAGGTGCGCATACAACGGTAGTATACATAATCCAAATATAAACGAAAACCAGAAAATAACTCCCATAGTGCCTCGGTGCTTAACGCCTGAGAATTCACTGAGAATAATGAACAGCGATGCGGAACAACCTGTGAAACGGAATGGAAAGTAAGAAAGGACTTTTTTTATTTCAATAATACAGCTATATGATATCTTAAAATTTTTATCCGTTACATATTGATCATTCTGTCTTATGAATCTACAGGGTGTATAAAAAATGCAACATGCACTAGCCAGTCATGAATATTGCGTTTAATCTCTATTCGATTTTTGCGTTTATATCTTATTGGGATTTAAAAAAATACCAGTATAGTGATGACTATTTCAGTGGCGGCGAAAGATCGTTGTGCGGGGCTAATATTTATATGTTCATGTCAGCAGAACAGCCTCCCCCCCCTCCCACTTAGTTAACGATCTCCCCCGTCAGTGTATTCTTCCGACGCCACTAATTCTCTGCAACAATGCAGGCAACTTAATTATAATATTAAGTTAAACAATGACTCTTACCAATGCCAACTCCAACAAAAAATCTGATTATGATGAACTGCCATAGGGCGTTAACAAAAGCGCCAATAAGGGCGACGACGCTGATGTTTATGACACAAGACAAAAACGCTACTTTACGCCCAAATCTATCCGAGAGAAAACCAAACAGTACGCTACCGATAATCCATCCCGCGAAAATAAACATACTGGCAACTGTGGCGAGGATCGAGTCATCACACACTAAATCAAACTATTAAATTGGTTCAGCGTCGACGGAGGCCTCATATAATATTAGTTCAAACACTTATTTCTGTCATGTTAGTTTTTTTCTGTCATTTTCGGTGTATTCGACCATGGTCGATATAGGTATACTCGATTCGAATATGGTATATTCGGCCTTGATATGGTCGAATATACCGGAATGTGGTATATTCGACCTTGGTATGGTCTAATATACCGGAATCTAGTATATTCCATCTTGATAAGGTTCAATATACCGGAATATGGTATAATCGGTTTTTACATGGTTGAATATACCGAAATATAGACCCAAGGGGCCGGTTGTTCAAAAGGCGTTTTTGGCTTATCCACTGACCGTTTGAAAGCTAAACGTCTTTCGAACAACCGGCCCCAGGGCCATAGAGATGTTGAAGTATGGTTCAAACCGAGGTCCAAACCACGCATCAGTCAACTAAAATGCTGAGTAAGAATGTCACCGTATAAGAATAAACATTTGTTATTCATGTAGTACTGAGGTCGCTTATTTCTAAAATATATTTGCGGTTTTAAATCTCATACAGCTATTTTTAACCTAGCGTTAACCTTGAAGTCGGTGAAGATTTTTGTGATATTCAACCTTGTTCCCAGGGCCTTCTGTGTACAAGGAACGAAGTTGTGTGATATTTCGACAGTTGAAAACGTAAATTCACGTCTACAGTACAGTATATTTTGCGTGACCTACTACTGCAGGTTGCCTCTATTGTACGACGGGATGTCGACTCGAGAAGATGCGTTCAACCAACCTCAGTTACGATGGACGTAAAATCATCAGCAAATTTCCACTCCGATCTGGGCATATCGCATCTAGCTTCATAATCATCATCATTCAATCCTATAGACTTGGTGAAATTGCATATTATACTCTCATTCTTACAAACCCATTTTGGCTCTGCGGCAATAAATGTCAACAGAAATATTTGATACGTAACAGCCATTTCTGCAATACTTGCGCCTAGGTAGATTAGCCATTGGAATAGGCCGAAACCTCCCAGTTTTGCAAGAGCCTCGTCCACAGTAATTCTGTCTGCCATTTCTCTCTCGCGTTACTCGCTAATTCACAGTCTGTTCAAATTGGGCTCTTTCGTTGTGCGGTTTACAAAGGAATACAATATACGGCGATGTAATTCGATATTGGACGATGATCGTGATCGAAGAAACTGTCGGCACAGTCGCGGTAATAGAAGCGTTCCGAAAAATATCAAGCAACTCATTTGCTCAAATTTATCAGTTGGCTTAAGCTCTAATTCCACGGGCTAAATTTTCGTCGAAATATTTCGCCTACTTCTTTTGAATTGTAAGCAACGAAGTAGAATTAATCAATTCAAGTGTTCAAATTTTAAAAGAAACAGAAAAAGCGCCTGAGAAAAAGCGCCCGTGGAATTAGACCCTTAAGCCCGTTTTCCACAAGGCCATGCAATTTATTCGCGCGAATAGATAAAAAGTAGAAAGCGTTTCTACTTTTTGCAGACGCTTCGAATTACAAAGGAACACATGCATGTAATTTGAAGTTTCTGCACCGTAGGCTAAAAACTAAAGTAAAAAGGCCACGATGGCATGTATGTTAATAAATAAGGCGCATGCGCAATGCAAAGAATGTAATTCGATCCAGCAAAGGAAAAAGTAGTGACAGGCGTTGAATAATGAATTAGTGATTTTGAGGCCAATCCTCTGTGAAAAGAAAACTTCAATCATTTTCTCATTTATATAATTGCATTGCAATTTGCAATCGGCAATGAAGCTAGCCAGGGAAATTCAAAACACATTTAAAAGAACACCTATAGCCTAAAAATCAGTTATGAAAATAGAAAAACAATTACGTACATATAGAATTATAGATTAATCACTAGGCGCATTATTAAAGTGAGGGCAATTTGCAAAAGAAGAGGTTCGGTGTGGTACTGAGATTGATTAGAATTGACACGATGGACTGGCCAGGTGATCCTGAACAGTTCATATTTAGTTTCTAATACAACTATACAAGGAAGGACTTTACCACTTGCCAACACCACGAAGAGTCGTATGAGAAGTATATACATAATACATGCAGAAATAGCAAACAGGCAAGCTACACGATGATCGAGGGGAACAAGTAAGGTGCCGGAGATTATATGGTGTCATACGTGACAGCAAATGAACTATCCAATCTTTTTTAATGAAATGTTTTAACGGAGCGATATCAAGATGCATAAAATTCTACTTCAAGAAATGAAACACTAAACGTTTTATTTCGGCACATGAAAAGTTCGACCATTAGTACGGCTACGACATACTTTTGTTAAATGGCTATTTTAAAGACTGAAAATTACAGCAGCAGTAGCAGCTGCAAAGCTAAGTACCACTTCTTCCTTGTCGTAGATGATAGGCACCGCGTTTTTTGAAGCATTCCCGAGAAATGATAAATGTTCCAATATTTCGAGGCGCAATGACCAAATACCATTGAAAGTAACAGAGCAAATTGTCGTGAACAAGTGATTTCCACCGATGAGAAATAGTTCGGATGCGAATTTGTCTTTATTTCCTCTATATAACGATTAGGTGGAAATGAAGCTTCATACAAGCGGCGGCAAGGAAATGAGGGTAGGCAAAATAACTAAAAGACTGAAAAACTAAACTTGCCCGAACAGAGTGAATTAAATCTGTCACTTGAACCTCCGATATGACTTCCTGTGTTGGAAGCACAACTTCCAAAGAGCGTCATGGCTGCAAAAATAGCAAAAGTGCATTCTTGTACAAAAAATCAATTGAGTTTATTGAAAAAATATGTAATTTATTTTTTCAATCATAAAGTTACGTTGATCGTCTGTACAGATTTTAAACAGACATTTTATTCTTATGAAGAAGAGTGGGCGAGCTTTTATCGATATTATCTATCAGTTTAATTTCTTGAGCTGGAACTTGATCCTCCGATATGACTTCCTGTGTTGGCTGCCCAGTTGTTTCTGGCAACATTAAGCAAGCACAACTTGCAAAGAACGCCATGGTTGCAAAAATAGAATAAGGAATGAGCGGATGAATACGAGTCTGAAAGAGAAAGAAGATATTATTCCTTTTTCATAATTCTCAACCAAAGAGCAGATAAACATACGTAAATTAACCCAGGCAGGATTACACTAATCGGCTTTTGGTCAATAGTGGAGAAGGCACTATAATGCAAATATAGCCAGGTACCAGATAGGCTGATAAGCTCTAGCAAAGCTTTTTCGGTTTTCAAAGATGTTGGCTATGAAAGAATGCTGGCATTTTTTTACTTTTGATGCATACAAAGAGTTGATAGACTCATAGACATACGTAAATTAACCCAGGATTACACTAATCGGCTTTTGGTCAACCGGCCATAATGTAATTAGCTTTGAATTCATAAGCTGTGCTAGTATTAGTTATAATCTTTTTATAATCGCTCGGATTATGCAATATATCTACTCACCAACCAAATCACATATCCAGATAGGAATGATCCAACTCTGGCTAAACCGTTTGTTGTTCCCATTCCAGTGTTTCTGGAGAGAGAATGGAATGCAAGTTTAAAATTAGCAATCTTTTTTATCACGATTACATTTCATCAGGGGATGATAATTAAACGTAAATAAAGTCCATATCAAAAGTATAATCCCATTCTCTAAAGCAATGACCTCAATAATGCACCTCGGGTTACTAATAGGAAAAATGATTTGAAATTTGAAATAAATTAACTAAAACGTAAGTGAGTGATACTTACCTTACAACTGTCGGGAAAAGCTCGTTTGACCACACCCAAACACCAATGAAGGAAAGATTGATAAATCCCTTAGAAAGCATAGCCATAATCACCGTCATGATCCAGTAACCTAAGTAACATGTAATGAGGGCATCAATTTTTATCTTTACTGCTAACTAAACGCATAACCGCTCCACATGCAATTTGGTTTACCTTACTGTCTTTATCGAACATGCACAATAGTATATATAAGTTGAAGTTCAAAATAAATTTAATATAATAATCACCATCATAGAGATTGTCCTGATGCATCCTGAACACGACGCCAAGGATTGAGGCAACGCAAGCCACAACCATGCCCCATAATGTCGTCTTCTTTCGACCGAATCTAAACAAAAGGAAAACATCCAAACAGGTATGCAATCGATAGATTGCAGCTGGATACAGAAACTCTAAATCCACAAAATATTAAAAAAATCCCGAGGATTGAAGAATATGCACCTTTCAACTGTCCAAATTGCAAATATAGTTGATGGGATCTCCATTGAGTTGATGATAAAAAAACTTAGATAGATATTGCCACCAAGTAAAACGGAAGCAAATGACACGCCATAGTATACAATTGCCTCAACACACCTAAAAAAACAGATCATAAACATATAAGACAAAGTGTAGCAAAGCCCGAAGATTTTATAGAGTTGTGTTATTCAAGATCATAATCACAGATCGACATGTGCTGAAATGAAGAGATGCATGCATGGTTGGCCAAACGTAGAAAACGCTTATCTATTATATGCATGGAAAGGAAGTGCAGAGTTTTAAACCAACGGTTAAATCGCGATAATTTCGTTACAAACCATATAAAACAGGACAACAATGTATGTTTCCTGATCGTTGGAGTGGCAAACAAATCTTTCAGTGAAGATTTCTGTTCTTCCTCAACTTGTTCCAGCTTGTCCTTAATGATGGGTTTTTTGTTGTATTTTGCAACTCTCTCCAACACCTCGTGTGCTTCATCCTCCTTCCCTCTGATCAAATAGTAACGCACTGATTCCGGAAATATCCTATAATATGTATTGATTAAAATCAACTTTAGTATATGGATAATTTCAGGAATCTCTCGTATTTTATCAGTGTCGTAGGACGTTTACATTAAAACGTAGGAACAGCGCTAAAATATTGACTGATGATGCAAAGGTGGTTCTTTGTGTGATCCAGTGAACGATGACGAATATCTTACCACCAAACAATAAAAGCAGGGAATCCAAGGCAACTTGTGAGGATTGTCAACTTCCGCCAATCTCGGATGATGTGCGCATACAACGGTAGTATACATAATCCAAATATAAACGAAAACCAGAAAATAACTCCCATGGTGCCTCGGTGCTTAACGCCTGAGAATTCACTGAGAATAATGAACAGCGATGCGGAACAACCTGTGAAACGGAATGGAAAGTAAGAAAGGACTTTTTTTATTTCACTAATATAGCTATATGATGGTATATCTTAAAAGTTTTTATCCGTTGCTTATTAATTATTTTGTCTCATGAATCTACAGGGTGTATAAAAAAAATGCAACATGCACTAGCCATTCAAGAATATTGCGTTTAATCTCTATTCGATTTTTGCGTTTATATTTTATTTCGATTATAGTTGAAAAAGCACCAGTAATTATGACTACTTCAGTGGCGCCGGAAGATCGTTAAGTGCTGGGCTAATATTCATATGTTAATGTCAGTAGACCGTAAAAACAATCCATTTCATAAAGAACAAGATGCCGGCTAGGCATTAAACTCGCATTGCTTGAGTCGAGCTAGGGCTATGACAAAAAAGACGCTTACTCAGGCGTGTGTTTGGGCTTGCCATAGTTGTTCAGCTATGCAACGGAACGGGCGTGAAAATGGGGAGAGCATTGGATAAATTTAATTGCCCTGTGATCGCCTGCATCCCAATTCAAATATAACTTTGGATTTCAGAACGCGGGTTAGCTTTGTGATCTTCGTAACTTGATTGATTACGAGATTGAGATGTTGTCTGTTCACTCTGTTGCCACATTTCGAAATATCTTGAATTTTTATCGTCTTTTGTCCACAAGAAAACGATGAACGTCATGAACGAATGCACTCAGCAGTGCAGGCTGTGCTATAATCTCTATGGGCTGCACCGTGCAGCATGCACGTTAGCTTAGCAACCACGCCTGCGTAGCTCATGGCTTGCAGGTCAGCGCACCTTATCGCACCTTGCGGGTCGCGAAATTCTCGACCCTAAAAATATTAAGAACGCTTCCCATTTTAAGAACTCGCTTGCGCATTGCGCAATCTAGTACCTCCCCCCCAACTTAGTTATAATATTAAACAATGACTCTTACCAATGCCAACTCCAACAAAAAATCTGATTATGATGAACTGCCATAGGGCGTTAACAAAAGCGCCAATAAGGGCGACGACGCTGATGTTTATGACACAAGACAAAAACGCTACTTTACGCCCAAATCTATCCGAGAGAAAACCAAACAGTACGCTACCGATAATCCATCCCGCGAAAATAAACATACTGGCAACTGTGGCGAGGATCGAGTCATCACACACTAAATCAAACTAATAAATTGGTTTAGCGTCGACGGAGGCCTCATATAATATTAGCTCAAAATTTATATCTGTCATGTTAGTTTTTATGTGTCATTTTCGGTATATTCGACCATGGTCGAGTAAACCGGAATATGATATACTCAACCATGGTCGAATATACTGGAATATTGTATGCTCGATTCGAATTTGGTATACTCAGCCTTGATATGGTCGAATATATCGGAATGTGGTATGGTTCAAAGCGAGGTTCAAAACATCGTATCAGTCAGCTAAAATGCTGGGTAAGAATGTCACCGTATAAGAATAAACATTTGTTATTCATGCAGTACTGAAGTCGCTTATTTCTAAAAAATATTTGCGGTTTTAAATCTCATACAGCTATTTTTAACCTAGCCTTAATCGTGAAGATTTTATCACGTTGTGATATTCAACCTCGTTCCCGAGGAACGAGGTTGTGTGATATTTCGACAGTTGAAAACGTAAATTTACGTCCACAGTACAGTATATTTTGCGTGACCAACTACTGCAGGTTGCCTCTATTGTACGGCGGGATGTCGACTCGAAAAGATGCGTTGAACCAACCTCCGTTACGATGGACGTAAAATCATCAGCAAATTTCCACTCCGATCTGGGCATATCACATCTAGCCTCATAATCATCATCATTCAATCCTATAGACTTGGTGAAATTGCATATTACACTCTCATTCTTACAAACCCATTTTGGCTCTGCGGCAATAAATGTCAACAGAAATATTTGATGGGTAACAGCCATTTCTGCAATACTTGCGCCTAGGTAGATTAGCCATTGGAATAGGCCGAAACCTCCCAGTTTTGCAAGAGCCTCGTCCACAGTAATTCTGTCTGCCATTTCTCTCTCGCGTTACTCGCTAATTCACAGTTTGTTCAAATTGGGCTCTTTCGTTGTGCGGTTTACAAAGGAATACAATATACGGCGATGTAATTCGATATTGGACGATGATTGTGATCGAAGAAACCGTCGGCATGTGATCAGTTTTAGCCCCGGTACAGTCAGTCGCGACGATAGAAGCGTTCCGAAAAATATCGAGTAATTCATTTGCTCAAATTTATCAGTTGGCTTAAGCGGTCCTGTATGGTATGGTATGGTATGGTATGGTATGGTATGGTATGGTATGGTATGGTATGGTATGGTATGGTATGGTATGGTATGGTATGGTATGGTATGGTGGTATGGTATGGTATGGTATGGTATGGTATGGTATGGTATGGTATGGTATGTATGGTATGGTATGGTAGGTATGGTATGGTATGGTATGGTATGGTATGGTATGGTATGGTATGGTATGGTATGGTATGTATGGTATGGTATGGTATGATGGTATGGTATGGTATGGTATGGTATGGTTGGTATGGTATGGATGGTATGGTATGGTATGGTATGGTATGGTATGGTATGGTATGGTATGGTATGGTATGGTATGGTATGGTATGGTATGGTATGGTATGGTATGGTATGGGATGGTATGGTATGGTATGGTATGGTATGGTATGGGTATGGTATGGTATGGTATTATGGTATGGTATGGTATGGTATGGTATGGTATGGTATGGTATGGTATGGTATGGTATGGTATGGTATGGTATGGTATGGTATGGTATGGTATGGTATGGTATGTCATGTGAATTAGAATTGACATGACGGGGTGAACTGCATGATAAAACGCACTAAACATTTGGCAATTTTGCGAATTAAATAAGTAAACATTCAGAAATATGAGAACATTCTTATTATAATTGAAAACTGTCGTCAATCGGTGAATATTACCATAAGGTCGAAATTGTAAGCCTCGATCAAGACAGCTGTATAAGAGGCTGTTGACTGACATAGCCCAGAGTCTTGCAGTAGAATTGCAGCTTCATGTTGTAGTTTCATTTAGCGCTATCAACTAACATTTGATTGCAAACCGCATTCAAAACGTTTTAAACTTTCTACAAATGCTTGAAAAGCGATAAAATTCCATCTTTGTAACCAACAGGTTCTGCGATTAAGGAATACTAGGCGATTTTAAAGCGATTGTAAAAACCACTATCCGGTGGATAGCGCAATCCGGCTTTCATACAACCGGACCCAGGGGCCGGTTGTTCGAAAGGCGTTTAGCTTAAACGGTGGATAAGTTAAAAATTATCTATTTATTGAAAAACTGAGCTGAAATATTTCGATGTAAATAGTTTAATGGTAATGGAAGTAGATATTAAATGCATAAGATGAAGCTTCAGTCATTCGCAAGATGTGTGAGAGCAGTTTTAGAATTTGGCTTATCGGCCTTATCCACCGTTCGACGTTTAAGCTAAACGCTTTTCGAACAACAGGCCCCAGGCATGTAAATCCCAAAATCCTAAAATCTAATCCACCTAATCTGTGATCCTAAAGCCTAAGTCAGCGAGTTCTATAAATAATCACGGATATAATATGCTCACTTATAAATAAGTGTACAATTTTATATGCAATTGGAATATTGGAATTCGTATTAACAATTCGACTTCAAAATACTGTAATAATGGTTGATTTTCGGGTATCTGTTGTCTTACCAGCCGCTGGGACTGGTTCAAGAATGGGTGGTGATATACCAAAACAAGTATATAGTACATAGTAGAATAGTAAATCAATGTGTGCATTATCGTTCTACTGTCTTCTACATGTCACAATATAAACAATTTTGTCGCAATTTGTACAATAATCTAAAACAGACTTCTAATCGCATTCCAAAGAGTACATCTTACTAGCAAAAGTGGGCATTGAACAGTAATATTGTCCATCAAAAAACATGATGAATGCGAGAGTACATAGATAATCTGGTCTCTGGACTTAACGGTTTAGAAATCATTCACCTATTTAGATTTTGGTAATTGACAATGGTAATAAAAAATTTACTTTAAGTTTGTGTTCTCATGGGTTATCACTACTGTGGGCCAAGCATGACATATTGTTAGTTAACTTTCTGGCTAATAGAAATATGCTAAACTGGCTTGTCAACCATTGCTTAGTTATAGCAGACAAATTTTAAGATTAAGTGCCTGGCCATTCTGTTTATTTCCTTTGCACTTTGGCAGCGTTTTAACCATCCACACAATATTTGAGGGGGGTTCATATTTACATATTCTGTTCTGCCTGACAAATTTTTTTTGAAAACTATATGTGTACGAAAGATAAGTTCCAATATAACTAGGGAGGAATTTTTCTCGGTACGAGCCATGTTACATCATTAGAACTCAAGAATGTTTTAGAGAAATAAAAACAGTGCAGATGGAAAATTATATAGCCAGACATGTTTGGTAATGATCAGACATGATCAAACATGTTGGGTGGTAACTTAATAATAAACCCTTTTTACAAAAACATCTTACAAACATATATACATCAGTTGATCTTTTCATCTTTTGTTCCACTAGTATCTCAAGATATTGGACAAACCTCTGATCAGTTATACAATAGAAGCATTTGAACGGTATATGCTTTATGAACCTTTTTTGCCCAGCACATTTTGTAGTTCACACTAAAAATAATATAGCTTTATTATACTCAAATAATATACACAAAATTTTTGCATGTATCTCTTGTTTTTTTGGTTAGTCTATAATTTATAAACCACAAAACAATCAATTTAAAATAACATATAAAATTATATATTTTTATGAGAGTGTTTTGATACTTTAATAGTATCCCATGGATAGAAACTGTTGTGGTTGTTGCTCCTGCCAGGGTAAATCAGAAAGAAATTCTGGAAAACGTAGGTACTGCAATTCATTAAGGAATTTTTGTGGTCAAATCCTGTATTGATATAATTTTTTTTACATGTGGCCCATGAATTGATGTTTTCTAATATAGATTATTTCAGATTTTAACCATAAAAAGGTAATCACAACATGTGGAGAGTCGACTAGGTATATCTATTCACCTTATTATCTATCCCAACTAAATTAGCCACCAAATTTGCACCAATTTGTGTTAAATGATTTTTGGAAATCCCCGCTTTTTTGTTAGACATGGATCAATATATAACGGAGTCTGTTGCTTGAATACCAATGAAAGAAAGCCTGATATTGTAAGTTAACTTTGAAATGATTACACAGAACATTCATGCATGTATGATATTACCCACAACACACGTGATAATTGTACTGCTTGTATGAAAGCCAAATAATGGTATCTACCAGATGGTAGTTTTTTTCAATCGCTTTAAAATCGCCCGGTAATTAGGAATAACTTTGATTATCTAGTATTCCTAAATTGAGAATGCTCTGTATTAACTTCTAAATACGTTTTTTTAATCTAAGGTTATAATACACGATGCTGTCCGACCATTCATCGAGGAAGTTCTACTTAAAGAAATTGTAATTGCTGCGCAAAAGCACAGTGTAAGCAATCAGGACTTAATAATGAATCATACTTGTAAATTATTAAGTAAATCGCGTTAACCACTGTTTCGGCCAATTGAACTAGATGCACATACGGGCAGGAATGCAACCAAGACAAAATGGTGACCCCAATAATTGTCTTCGTATATCCAACTCGGTTTAAGTTGAATGCCTGAGCAGTACGCTATCCCTTCAGATGCGACTCCCTTTTAGACGTGCTGTGAAATGCCTATAATCCTGTTATAAATAAAGATTTGTGCATTAGATCTGAGGCACTAGTTGCTTTGTATTTAGTCGAACTTTTTGTTATCCTTTCTTCGATGGTACATTATGAACTGACTTGAAAAAGGAGTTTCATTTCTTGAAGTAGGATTTTATGCATCTTGATACCGCTCTTCATTAAAGCATTCCATTAAAAAAGATAGGATAGTTCATTTGCTGTCACGTATGACACCATATAATCTCACCTTACTTGTTCCCCTCGATCATCGTGTAGCTCGCCTGTTTTCATTGCTATTTCTGCATGTATATACTTCTCAACCTCGCGTAACACAGAGTCTTTGCATTGGCAAGTGGTAAACTCCTTGCTTGTATCAGAAATTAAATATGAACTGTTTAGGATCACCTGGCCACCACCTCTCGGCTCATCGGAACATCTTTGCTAGCCGCTCAAATCTATCCATTGATCCTGCCTTCGATCAAATACCACTTGGCAGAACCCTGAATAAATTAGCCCAGCACTTTATCGGATGAACAAATCTTAAAAGGACAAAACAAAAAGGACAAAAAACTATGCATAACTGTGTTTGTCCGATGAAGCAGCCGACCCTGACGTTGGTAATAGGATCGGTAAAACTAGACCAAACAGCATCATACCTGATACCTTGATTTCTTACTCTCGTTTTTTCACCGGCATAAATCCCGAATTATACTAATCATTCAGCTCTATAGTTTATACTGTAGCTCTATCTTTGGATTAATTATAAGATTCATATGCACCACGACTTATGGTAGGCGTCTAGTAAATGATTAGCCAAAATCGTAATTAACGTCGTCAACAAACAAAGAAAACAAACGGACGAGACAAAGGAAACGAAGCCTATACTTATTGCACTAATCTAATAACCCTGTCGTGTACCTTGTGATTGTAGTACCATCATCAGGTTCATTTTGCAAGGCTGGTTTTCATATATGACATAATTTGCCGTACTTCACATGTCGTAATTCGTTGAAAATTCGTAATTCATAATGAAAACCAGCCATTGCTAGTTAGGTTCACGGTTAGGTAACTATAGTTAGAATTACTTTCTAGATATAGTACTGTATTACTTCAAAGAACATGTAACTCAAAAAATTTTTACTCTACTTTACAGTTTTTTACATGAAAGTCTAATTTTTTAGGCATGCGGAGTTGTCCGACCGTTAGTATCAACTGTACTAGCTAAGAATGCGTGTGGATTTCTTGATCATTCTTTGGATAGGTAAAAACGATTTAGCTTCGGTTTTTTAGGTTACGACGAAGAGTATGATTAATACAACTAAAGCATTGGCATAGCATACATGCAAGATTAGTGGCGCAGGAGCAATCTTTTCTTGTTTTTTTCACTATAGTGTAGTATGTTAACTTCAGGAGCGGTCTTTAATTTAGGAAATGTATTTCTTTATTTCTAATACATGAGTATTTACAATAATATTTAGGTCGCAATTCGTTGCTAGTGAAATGCCTCAAGCATTCAAGTATGATGTTATTTTCAATGCATATCAAAAGGTATAGCTTTGCGGAAAATTTCATTAGAAACTGTTTGGCTTTTTACATGCATTGTTCGTTAGCTGCCTGCATAAAAAGTCAATGATGGCAAATTTAATAATTACTTTTGATTATCTTTTCGCATTACCAACATTCCAATACTGAATGATTTCACTGTTCTAATTATACATCTAGTGTACTAATTTTAATGAAAACTTCAACTTCATTGTAGTGTACTCCAGATGATTTTCAGTTTGGTACTGAGTGTTTAAATCTAGCTTTGAAATACAGCAATGTACAAGCATTTTTAATTGATGGACCCGATTATCTTTGGAAGGTACATGCAGTTATATAAACGCACTAATACCTATAGATTTCCATAAATTATTAATTTCGATATATAGTTCGTTTTTATTAACAATTTTAAATTGTACAACTTCGTTTCAAAACAGGTAACGTACAAGAAGGATATCCTTGCTGCTAAAGGGATCATTGCTGAGCAACTTCGACGACGCGCAGTATTTTCGAATGAAATTGGAAAAGAGCTTTTTGATCTTTTGAAAAAAGAGTTTGAGACAAATGGTGTCGAAGTAAGGATCAGTAAATACAAGCTATATATGCAACGTATATTTATTGAAAATGTGAAAATGAAAATACCAGGTTTAGGGTTTTAATTGCAGGTTTTGATAATATCATGTTATTGATGATGTTAATATTTTAGCCAGGTTTTGTACGTGCCATTCAGTGATGGATGCGAATACTGCTAAAGCTAAAGTATTTGTATAGATTGGAAGAATGTAATATAGTTTACTGACTTATTTCTCTTCGTAGAGCCAAAATGACGAGACGGATGATTTGTGTAAAGTAAACATTCTGATCAATTCCTCGTTACTTCAACAGGATTCATGTGTATGTTGCCTTTATTTGCCAGATATGTACGTTACCATACATATACCCTCCATAATAAATTATTATAATAAATATATTTCTATTTGACGTCATATTTCTTTCATTAGGTAGGCAATGATTTGAAAAGAAATAGCATATTGAAAAGCTTAGTGCGAATTGAGAGAAATGGTGTCTTGGTAATTATCGACGGAGGAAACGAAGAAAAACTAGCTGAACTTAGGGTGAGATGTGTCTATTTATATTATAGTTAGATAATGTTCTATTCTTATTATTTGTTGAAAACTATACGTGAATCCACATATTCGGACTTTTTTATTGCATGGATATCCCAATACAGACGAACTGCTTCTTCCACATCTTCTCTCGGCCTTCCAACTCTCAAATATGCTTGCTTTGCGTTATAGAAAGCAACAGAAAGTATTTCTCGGAAAAGCAGAATAGAAAGGGTGATTTGCTGTGGAGTGTGGTGCAAGGATTTCTCTCCGGCACTTGCTCAGGTTGGTGTTAACTGCTGTTAAAAAAACAGGACAGGAGAGCTACCACTCACACGAATATTCTTTTTTCACAAGATGTTGCCAAAGTTGTAGTTAAAATAACTGTTTTTTTAGAGAACATCGCGGGGGAAAATAGCACGTTTTGCTAACATGATAGTTAATGTTGCCATGGAAACATCGCTACGTTTTAATGGTCAAGTATTCACCGTTCTAGACTTAGAATAGACATCGTACCATAAATACTGTAGAGAAAAGGTGACCAGATTTTGGACGTACTTATACTAATTATCGTGATCTATATATTTAAGTTTAGAAAGAGGACATATTTTATACTGCTTTATTTATTTATTAAGCGGGCGACATGTCACATTAAACTCCGTTTTCAGGGCCGGATTAACCATATTGGATTATTGCAGAAGCGACATATGCCACGGGCACCGCGAAACGTAATCCGGTCCTGTTCATTTGTATCTGCATGGTTTAAAAACTTTCTCTCTCAGAGTGAGCCAAGATTGCAAAATTTGACGCCCTGCTTTTGTCGCTGGCATGCATGTGTGTTTCCAGTGGAAGGCCCGAATAGTTATCTCGTTATTTGTATTTGAGAAAACGACAAATTTCTTTCATGCAGAATCCTTTCTTAACAAGCACACAATGTACACACATTGAAGAATATATTTTACATAATTATATACATTTCGCGCATACTTGGAAAGGTGCAGATCTTAGATCTATCATCGCAAGTAATCACATGAAAATGACAATGCAGCGCCAACAATATTTTGTTTGCTAAAAGCGTGTCAATTTATTTCGTTCTTTATAACCAAGAGGTAGCGATAGTATGAATTATATCCCAAACAATCCTAATGAGGTATATTTTATAACCGCCCAAGCTGCATTTCTAAATGTAATATTTTAACTACAAAGGTGCAACATATAACAGCCTATCAAATGTTTATACCGAATCAATCGTCACCGGTGATAAAAACGAACAGAATTTTCAGTACACGCATGTTTGTCCTTCGGCTTGATAGGTTTCCCAAGAAGGTTGAAAACAACTTGCATTGTTTAAATACCTGGTAGGCACGCCATGTTGATAGTAATTTTTATTGTGATATTCAGGTGGTAGTGAAAGCATAGCTTGGGTGTGATTTAACAGCGGTTTAGCACTTCGACATTCTGGTTTAATGTACGGCTTTTGAGAATCTGGAAATGCCATTCCAAATAACGCTTCAGGGCTACACACAAATTTGTAGACATACCGTTCCCCAGCCACCTTTTGCATGATTCCTTTTTCATAGTAGTAGCGTAAGGAACGACTTAGTTTGTCGTAGTTCATGGCGGGTCTGTTCTTCTGGATCCCCCATCTTCGAGCTACTTCTTCCGGATCAATCAATTTGAACTCCATTCCTCTTCCTGTCCAGGAAATGTAATTTGAACAATCTGGTTCCTCGAGGAGAATTACTAAGAACTGCCATAATTGCAGAGAACCACGTCTTTGGAATGGTCGAGGCTCGGGGTATGCTAGCTCTTGGGGATGATATTTAAACTCGTGTGCTGAATGGCCTGAAATGGTAGAAAAATCGTGAATATATTTCTTGACGTAGGACACATCACCTCGTGCACATGACCTGTAGCTCTTTCAGCCAATCGATATCTTATATTCATGCCTTTTTGGTTTGTTTGTTTTTTAAATTCGCCTAGTTTCAAACGCCCACATTCTACTCACTGATATAGAAACTTGTGGTATTTAGAAGCTTATCAACTTACGTTCATTGTATTCCATATATTCACGTTGATAACGCTCGAAATAACATGACATAGGGTCTTCGTAAAATGAGTTTGATTTTGTTTCATATCCATAAGTACCTAAACACCAAGACTCGATTAGGAAATGCGTTTGAAAGAATATACTATGAAGTGAAAACACATGCAATACATGCATGAAAACGCATGGTATATTTTGTGAATTTATGTGTTGCATGCGCGGTACTGTGTAGGTATAAATCAATGTGGATAGTGCATTTATATTATTTCATCTAGAATAAACGAATTTAGTTTAGTTATGAATTTTTTATATACTATATGGCGGATTATGGCCTCTAGAACCCTTAGAAACAATTAGAAAAACACGTCGATTGAGTATAATTTTCCAGGCAGGTGACGCATGCGGCTTAATTATCAGATAATGAAAGTTTGAGGTCCATTTTGGGTTTGACCGCATCGCCCAGAAACGGCCGACAGTATAGGTGTGCATGTATATGGTATAGGTTTACCATAAATATTTGGTATAGAGAAAGTGAAAAAACGCAATGCTTGACTTCATGCATCGGTTCAGAATTTTTTTATAGTTCAATTTGATGCGTCATGTTTGCATGAATTACATAAAAATCTATATATACCTTCCGTGTACATATTACGTTCAAAAAACAAAGAATCGATAATATTTTTTAAAGATCAATCTATGAGTTACGTATCACAGAATATGATAGTTAATTCAATTATATATATGGGATATATATATGTTTCATGATATGTAGCTTCATGCATGCATGTATTCCATTGTATATATATATATATATTGATTTTGAGCTATATTTTTATGCACAGGATGAACTCAATTTTATCAGAGAATAGACTTGTTACAAACACAGTTTGAATGGATTCTTTAATCTTATAGTTGAGTTGACCAAAACGGTTAAAATCCGACGTCTGGCGCTACAGGGGATCAAGTTTTACACTAGGCAATTAGCCATGCATGACGCAAACTAACTCTTGTCAAAACAAAATTATACTCTATATGTATAAACTAATATTACTGTCTCACCGCTGTATTTGTATAAGTGAAAATCTGAAGTTTGAAGTTATGAAACTATCGTACTTTTTGAATGAAATAACGAGTTTCAATAGATTGTGTTTGGAAATTAAATGGAGGATCGATCGCCAAACTGCATGCATATAGATTGAAAAACCTAAGTGAGATTGCAGTCTCTTAAATCACTTTAGCCTTTACACGAATTGTAAAATCAAAGGAAGAGTGATGATAAATCTTTGGCGTCGGGACATCAATCATTTTTTAATACCCTTTCCTTCGTGTAAGATTGAAACTAATATATTCATGACTGTTATAATGAACTGCTCATCATTTTCCTAAAATTATGTTTTTTGTAAACGTCCTATAATGGCTTCGAAGTCTATTTTAATATATATATTGTTGAAATTAATAACTTTTTATATTCTCCGACGGGGAAAAGTAATGTTTTGCGCCTTTAATTACTAATAGACTTTGAGGAAGAAAAAATGAAAATTTGAACTCAAAAAACATCTGTCGCGTCAGTGTGAACGAACAGTAATTATATTAAATCATAGCGCGATGTCTTCATGCAATTAAAGTTTATTTTGCTTTCCTATCTTAGCTTTAATCATTGGTTAATATTCAAAATGTGTCAGGCTTTTGTTTCGTATGGAAAACATCATAAAATTAGATGAGAGTTGGGCCACCTGAAGCCCTCCAACTGAAAAGCAATGTAAACATATGATATTAACACTACCGTACGTGTTATGCAAGCCATTGTTCAATGATTTAGTATATCTACCTGCAGGAACTTTGGAACTTGAGTAGGCTTTCTGTGGGGAGAATGTGGACTGTACTGACTCATGATGTCGGTCTAAATTGGGATAAAATTCACTTTCAAAAATGATCCATGGCACCAAGAATATGATTATGAGAGTAACTGGGTGCGCAATAAAAATACACATGATCCAAAGATCTTTTTATTAGGACTTCATAAATATGTCTTCTTAATTCATCCATACAAGTCTTATAGTCCATATAAGATATATAAATGATCTTGTAGTTGGTTGATATGCATGTATGCACGCCTTCTCTTGCCATATTTCATTGTATACTTTAATTCATGGCATTTTTTACAAAAGAACGTCTTCTCTGATGTAATATGTTCTATATATATATATCGGCTATATATACATTTACCATATTTCCTTGAAATTCTTACGTTTACCAGGAAATTTTCATTTCAGGAAATATTAGTTTCCTACGAGCCTTCCGGTGATTGCTAAACGGAAATTCTAGGCAACCATACATGCACTTATGTTGCATGTAGGTTAAAAAATATTAACGGATCCCCGCTAATTCAATAGCTGTTAAATCATTTTTCAAAAACAAACGTGATTAAGGAAAGTACAATTAACGGTACAGAGAAATTAGTTAAACTTTTAAAATTATTTACTGATTTTAATAGAGAAAGTGGACAACTTCATGGGATGCGTTGTATCGTGTGTGCGGTTTTCTAAATGAGTTATATAGACAGTTTACACTGCAAGTGTGCCGGGTAATTTAAATGCTGTGTGATTATCGTTACTATATAACTGTATGCGAAATAGTATTAAAAGAACTGCTTTTATACAAACGTATACGGTTTAACCAGGATGGTTAAAACTTTTATAAAACATGTTAAGGTTAGGTTGAAACATGTATTAAAAGATCAACTTCGTCACAAAGGAGTCTCTTTGTACTGATAAAACTCGAAATCACGACATATTTTGGTAAACTGTAACCTCTTTTATGTTTACTATTAAATTGATGAAGTACGTGTTGACGCGATGACATTTTAAGTGGATCATAGAAAACCTTCCTGCTGGACTGCATGAATACCATTTATGAATATCTTGTTTTTTCTTACCTTGAAAGAGATCACAATGTGTAAGTTTTTCGTGTTGTTCTAACTTGATTTCTCTGCAAGGACTTTGGGGTTCGTTTGAAACTCTGCTGTGGTTCATCATTCTTGGTTCATAGCACGATGTCCGGTTCGTTTGATCTGAGCACTGTTGGTTGACTGACCTTATCGTGTGGCTGCTGGAATAATACTCCAAATATGATGCAGTATTCATATCGAATGATGTTGTCTTAGTAGGCTTAGTGCAACACTGCTGCGACGCCCTGGTTTCCAATTTAATCTTCTGACTTGACCAACTTCCTATTTATACAGCAGAGAATGCTTAATTTAGTTAAAACAATAGGGAACAAAACGTTTTTTGTAATCTTAACTAAGTACCGCTATGAATGGCTAAATACATGCTGACGTTAATAGCATCCTAATGGATCAACTATATGCGAATATATTAAATGGCAGACGCTAGGCGCGTCTCGAAATTGCTATCACTGATTACACGCATATATCATGCACGAACGTTATATTTAGGGTGTTAATATATATAGATATCAATCAGATTTGCACTGATAATGTAAAAACAGCACTTGGAACCTTTTAATTTCTTAGACTGTAGACTTTTCAGATCGCACAATATATACACAAGAGTTTTTCGTTTTATCTGAAACACCATTCAGTTTCTGTTTTATCCACATGAGGACGGCCAGCGGCCGGTAGTATATGAAGACGGATTACCCTACCACTATAGATATATCCACTAAAAAATTGCCTGTTGTTTGGCACAACCCCGATCAAATGTTTGTATATTTTGAAGTAATGTTTCTCTTTATTAACTGTCAGCTCAATATCTGTAATTTTGTTACTTTTAGGCACTGCGTGGAGTGCGTGTTTACAACGGTCGAGTAAATCACCATATATGGATTTTTACGTGCGCTATATCCAGCCTTTGTAAAAACCGTTCCCATATAAAATATAGAGAGATTACCCTGAACTATGTGGTTTTTGAGTCAAAGCAGTATATCAGACATGGTTCTGTATGTGAATGAATTAGTCTACTATGAGTAATCTGGTATATGGGTATAGTGCGTAACATATCTTATTCCCAATACTTATAAAACAAAACATCGCTTTCCGACACTTGAATATTTTAAAACAAGGACGGCTACACGGGGGCACAATATAGACTTTCAAATCCTCAGGTCTTCTGCGTGGCCTAAATATTTTCCGTTCGTAGAAAATCACTTGTGACTGAATAACTTGCATAAATATTAATAAATAATTTCGTTCTATATCACGTGAATGATACATCACGTGACATTTAAGTATTCGATCGACTGCCCGGCAAGCTATTAATTATAGACTTCAAAAATAATTCCGACGTGCTAAACAAGCCCTTGACTTAGTTGTCTCAGCCGATAACAAGTTCAGTTGTATTGTAGTAGCGCTCGTGCGAAATCTTGTGTATAACAAGTTAACAAAAGTCAAAAAGTTACAGTTTAAGAAAAAGCGTGAATGTTGGGATGCCTTATTTTCATTGACAAAGATTTTTATATAGAATAGTTATCATTTTCATTCGTTAAGATCTTACTAGACCTTATATGCTGTTTTTGTTTAGAAACCAATTCCTTAAAATTATTTAATTTCTGGATTAAATACGTCCGTAAATATTTATCATGGTAGTGACATAAATGTGAGCTTTTCTTGAATTATCCCTCGCTCCAAGCTCTGAGGGACAGGCGAGAAATAGGTGCTCTTATTTATACATAGTTGTATATTTTTATTTGATAATCTAATTCTATCTTTTCATTGTTAGACTGTTTTTAAAATACGATTACCTTTGAAGATAATATTAATAATGTTTTGACTGTGACCTCTTCCTTGGTATATTTTTGAAGATGTTCACGTGTGGCTTGTCAATAAAAAGCATACGAAGCGAGAATCAAAGTATAACACAGATAACACTATGAGTGCTGACCACACATGGCTTGCAACTCTTGGGAGAGTTCTTACTGAACTGTGTATGGTGTAAGATACGCACATAACTGGACGCTAGATTAACAATTCTTAGGAAGAATAAGAAAAGCCCCAAGTTTTAAAATTAGGTGTAGCTTTAATGTTATATGACTACAATGTAGTTATAGTTATCCGCAGTAACAATCCAACTGCGCTAGAGTTTAGCAGCGTACGTTACATCAGTGCAGTGGTTTATACTTGTTGCATTGTCAATTTTGGAAATGACCAACACAAAAATTAAATTTTAATGGTTTTCACAAATACATATACCGTATCTTTGCGTCGATACGTAAGTGGAAAATGTCCATACACGCGGGCAGGCTCAAATATAGATATAATGATGTTACTCCTGAAAGTCAACGAGGCCTAAAACGGCTGCATGTGATGAATTCTAGAGTGTAGGTCAAGTAATTCACGATTTACTGTTAAATTGTTTATTCTCATGCAATAAAAAGCGGGGGGCATTATTAGTGATATGGGACACTGCAGCATATTCACCAGAATATTGAATATGTTAAACCTATAGTCAAATCGGCATCTAAGTTATTAATTGAGGAAATATTGTTCTCTGTATATAATGTGCATTTTATAAACAAGAAGGAATCGTATGTATCCGATTAAGAGCAGCAATAATACAGGTCTACTTTCATAACTGCGAAGGTAGTTATGTAAATAAATCAAGATAGCTATACATCCTGAAATTGTAAAACATTTTGCGTTACCTTGGCCTTGTCCTTGACCATGGTCACGTATGAATGTAGTACAGGAAGGTTCCAAAGATTGGCATCGCTCGTTTGTCGTAACTGCCAGAGAACGAACTATATAATGTATTGAATACTGAGAGTCATGTCACTTTGATAAACGGCGCGTTTTTGTTTCACATTATTAAATAACAAGAGGAAAAAAACATTTCAGTCATTCAAGAAGTCGCGCAAAATGGGGCATTATTTCTCTTATACGTGCTGTCTTTGAATGACTATAGTCTATACCTTCATTCATCCAGTGCTCTTGCATTTGGGACAGATCTTGAAAAAGCTCTTTAGAAAGAAATTTTATTTGCTTTAATCTATATATAATCATATATAATAACTTTTAATACCGAGAATAATCCACTATATATAGACTATACCCAAGGAATCCGCTGTAAGATCATTTGACTGCTCGTTGTCGTTACTATTTTTCGTTTTTTCCAGTTTGACCTCCTGCACGGAACGACCGAGTTCCTGCACGGATAAAAAAAAATAAAAGTCATCCTTACAGCATTTCTTGAATTTAACATGTATTTCTTCACATACCTTTAAACTTCGAAACGGAAAATGTTCAAAAGATGTTTCTGGTATCATCTTATTTGAAATCAGCGCCAACGTTCAACATATCATAAGAATATTGAACGTAATAATTTGTCGCTATATTTGAATGAATGGCGTGAAATCTGCCTTCACAAACACACACGCACACGGAGTTTGCCATTTATTTGATGTCATCACTCTTAATTTATTTTGAAATTTTCTGCCATCTTATGTTAATTGTTCCCACTCTCTCTTGGTATATCCTCTATAATATTGCTTTGTTTTGGCAAGCGGTATACTGTAGTTTATTTATGAAAACAGTCTCTACTGTATTCTAATATCAGCATCAACAATAGGGATTATAGATTTTCATAATTTCATGATCTTTGTGCTGACAAGACTCGCAAGAACGAATAGCGTAGTTGATCGCTATAAACTAATTACATGTATTTTGCTGGCTAATCATTGGTCAATCATATTTTGTGTTTTAAATTATTTTTGACACACTGTGGGAAGTGCGTGGCGCGTTCCAAACGTTGCTCTTATAAAAAACTAACACATTCATTTCAGTTTTTCAGTCTTCGCGCTAATGTTGTTAAATGACAGTTATTTGTTAAAGAATAGGCTGTGCGTACGGTAAACTTTGAAAATTTCTTCTTAATCGAATCTGCGTTAAGTGCTCATATCAATTGCGACTGGCATGACAAACAGTCCAAAAGAAATCAATATGCATTGTTATTACCAAAATATAATAAACCTTTGAGACTTCTTTGAATCTATCAAATCGTAACCTAGGACATACCTTTAAAACTTCTGGAAATTAAATTTCGTCGATCGAAGGTTTTTTTGGTATAGACTAAATAGTTCTCGTACAAATTAAATCATATGAAAATAGAGCTGCCAAGCGGCAGGTGCTTTCAAAGATATCTCTCTCTCTTATTAATAGAAGCGAAAATGCCAGCCACGTTATCTCAATACTATTTAGATTTCTTGATGCACTAATAAAGAAAATCATTTAACTTCACTGTCGTATAAAATAATTTTGTCTGTATGGCACTGTGCTTCAAATGTTGTCGTTTCATTTGATTTACTCTACTTAAATTACATGTACTGTATGTTCAAAAAGAGTTCAACCCGATCGTAAATAAGGTTATTCTATACCGCTATATTCAATTCCTTGCCAGTTTTTTATAAGAAATCCCGGCCAAATCTAAACGTCCGCTACAATTGGTACAATTGAGTCTGGCGTGATATCAGTTTTGAACGGTATATACAATACTTTATTTCATTAATTTTTTGTCAAAATTGTTTTCAAGAGATTTGACTCCATGACCATGACTATATAATATGTTTCCACAGAATTGATTTGGCAATAAAGATTATTTTATTGCCAAATATATATTTGTTGACAAAGACTATGTACGTATGCCCACACACAGCCGTGATGCAGCTTTTTGTATTCACTAGACTTTTATTTTCTTATGAATATTTTTATTACAATTTTTATTTGAATCTAGACATGTCAAGCCACAGGATTTCAAGAGAACAAGGGAAAATAAATCTTTGTTGACAGTTTATTTGGAATTCTTATTTAGCAGGTGGTTCATATGAAAAGTGATCAACGATTTTTCTCTTTAAAATAATCTTTCTGTCTAAAATGCAAAGCCATATTTCATACGGCATTCCCATTAAGCACGCGTTGCCTGTGTTAACCATCCTTTCCTTAATAAAGCTGTCAATTTTAGCACGGATTAAACGTATTTTGCGTCAAGACAAATGTATATTTAAATATATGATTTGTCAAAAATCTGAACTCAAGTGCAAATGATTTCAAGTTTCCTTTATTTTACATTGGCACTGCGAACGAAAATACGAACTGAGCCACAACTTTTGAGTTATGTAATCAGTAAGAGTTCATATTATTCTCGTATGGCTGCGAATTTCCGTACATTTAGAAGTTTCTTATTCGCATACACACATATATCATGCACTCGTGGATCGATATTTATGGAACTATATTCTTAATATAATTTTTAATTGCTTACAGTACCGTCAAACATTTCAGATTTGCACCTGCCTGTGACTAAACTGCGCATGATCAATACTGATAGCTGTATTTGTATATATTCTAAAACTTAGCTGAACGCAGGGTATTTTCAGTCATCTAACAGGTAAAATGCTCTTACATATTCGTGTTGGACTAACGCTGCTTCGACGCTGCCCTTCGATATAGCACAGCTTTGCATGCGGCAAAAAATTATATCATCTTTGGCATTTGGGAAATAATTGATGTTTACTTACTCATATACACACCCGCTGTTTGATAACTCTATAGCATTATGCTCGTATTTTGCTGTGTTTGTTTCATTTATTGACAAAATCTGCCGTAATAATATATGTTGTAATAAATTTGGTCTTAAAAGCCTGGGTTGCTTATTAGATGTCAAAAAGAGATTTATCAGTCTTTTATGTAATAAGCGTTTCTTTTCTTTTAACAAAAACAATATTTCTTTAAATTAAAATTTCCATCGGATCATAAAGTATATTATATAGGTATAGAGATAAAAATTGCAATAATAAAGTTGTTTGCTTAAAAGAAATCGGTAACTAAGCTGTTTGTTTCTATTCCAAATGTACTTAGCAGAGTTAGGCACATCTTTGCTAACTGGAATATCAAGTTAGAAATTTATAGGCATTCGTATGAAAACAATAAATTCACATTTCGGCTTATGACAGTATAGTATAAGGAGCTTAGCTGGAAATAAAAGAACATATTGATAAAAAATCTCCAATATATCATGGTTTGATCTTGATTCCCGAAAGCACTGCATGTGTGTCTACTAGACACAGTACTGGTCATATTAAAATTTCAACGACTATATGGTAATATGCAGCTGAATATTTAAAGAACGGTATGACCAAAGTCATAATCCAACCCTAGTGCATGTATTAACTGCAGTTTGGTGATTCTGACTAGTCATAGAGATGTGTTAATGCATGGCACGTTTCCACAGGCACATGTTTCTCGATAACTTTTCAACGCCTAATGCATATATCATATCCCTGCATGCAGGGAATACGAACGCGTTGTCTATTATTCTTTATTCTGTTCAGCACATCGTGTTTATTTATTCAAGCCTTTTGTGTACATCCTACCATTCGTTTTATAACCATACCTGTATGGGTTATAACATAGTATATTCATATATGGTTTAATATCTGCAGTAATCACACCTTAATTCTTTTGAATTTATATATGTCTGTATTAGATGGTCAGTTTATGTTCTAACACTCACTAACTATATGCTCTGTATATAGTCTTTTATATAATAGTCTACTTTGAAAATTAATTCATTCTACGTAACCTAAGCTGGCTAAGCATGTAGCTATTCCTGTTGGTCTAAACGAGTCAAGTAGGTGTTAAAGTGGCATAAATGATCAAGTATTACTACTGCTGGACGAAGGCGTGGTGGCAGAGTCCTTACTGAAGCAGATTGAAAGAGTTCATGATGGAAACATTGACCACCAGTTCTTTTTGAGAGGTCTAATTCTTATTGGGAGGGCTGTTATGTACCTCGCTAGATCGAAATGTTGGCTTCACTCGAGAAATCAATATCGGGCATTTTTTTCTTTACCGTTAGATTGGAATTCGCTTGCCCTACCGTTGTCAACGCGTATTATCAAAATCACTTTGACAATTTCAGCTTTAAGCTCTAATAATGGTGTCCAATCATCCTGAATAGCGACTTTTACAAACGATTTTGTAAACTCAACTCTCTCTCTCGGATCGATGTATATATTCTAATATATCCAATCATAGAAAACGGAATTCTAATTTGTTACAGAGCTGTGTTTTGATTGAATAGCGCTACAGTACTACTTGGAATGGGCATCGGTATTAAGCACACTAGTAACTAATCCGTAATGGTAATAATTCCATATTCAGTAAATCTAAATTTAATCCATGAGATTAGGTTGGGATTAGAGTTAATTTTCCTCGAGACCTAATCCTAAACCTAATCTCAAGGATTGAATTTGTGTATTTAGGATTTACTGAACAATGGAATTATTACCAATTTTCTGGTCTAGAAGACCATTATGCATTGTGGTTGGCTGAAACTGGAAGCATTCTTCCCGTAACTTAGATCACACTAAAAATATGCAAGCAATGATTCAACCTCGTACCCAGGGTCTTTTTACCTCCGCCCCAGGACCCACGCTGCGGGCGGTCTTGGCCCTACTATAACCATAGCTATAACACAGCGAAATTACCCTGTGTTCGATGTTGGCAATGACTACCAATCAATATCGCTCAAATTTCACAAAAATCAACAAGTGACACGAGTTAACCCACGAGGTGATATATTAATAAACTGTATACATCATACATTTAGTGTTTGTAATGCCGGCATTTTAAGAAGCCGCTCAGCGGCTGTGGGGAAGCTCAGTTGACAATGACTTCTTACTGAAATCTCATTTTGAGATGTACGAGTGAAATAATTATCCGCTAAATATCTTGACGCAAACGAGATTTAACAGTCTATTGTGTAAAAGGGAGCAGCCAAATAAATAGCCACATTTCAAGCACACGATAACAGCAAATACAGCATTGTAAACATGGCTTCCTTACACAACTATTTTACATTTTAGTGCATTATCTATAAAATATGTACCATCATCAAGATTGCTTGATTACTGAATAAGACAAATAATGTTACCATTTGTTTCTTTTGTTTCAAACGAAGCAATCAAAGGTCTATAACTGTGTTTGGCTTTTTTATTCAGTAATCAGTCAATCTTGGCCCACTATATATAGAGTTATTACGAAAAAGATAAGGAGGCCTGTGGCGAGTTACGTAAAAACAAGCCTATGGTCGGATTTTCCGTTGTAAAAATTTTAAAATTATGTGTCTACTTTTTCTGGACCTGTTACAGTTACAATAATTTTCTCCAGTCAAAATTTGAAATGAAATGAATGATTTTATGTCTCGCCTCGTTTTCATGTAACTCGCAACAGACCTTTTGCTCTTTTTCGAATAAGTCTAGATTACTTTGAATATGTGCATGTGCCAATGGGAAAAAATTAAATAAAACAATGAACTCTTGTTGACCGTTTACGTTAAATATTCTACACCGTATAGGGTATAGCCTGTTAGTGAGTAACTCTATTTTTATCGTATGGAGATCGTCCTATCTTTACACCGATGCTTCACTTTAACTCCCACGTGGAACATCATCGATTTTGCTTCATTTGAGAAATTTTCTTGTTAAATAATGTTAGAAAGTGGGACAGACCCTGTTCCCATAGCCAGATATTATATATTTAAGTTATATGTTGAACAAATGTAAGAAGCATGCATGATCTCATGCAATTAAAGATGTCTGACTATGTGTTCTTGGTTTCAAGAAAAAAATGCAAATGTTAAATAGTTAATTGAATGTTAAAACCGTGAATTTATATTTGCGTAGACTGTTCACTTCACGTTCTTCACTTCACTGTGATTACTCGAGTCAACAGCTGTGATTTCAACTGTTCTTAATATAAATGAACCACGCAAATACATCACAGGTTTTTCCGCTGCTACTATATTAAAATAGCTGTTAAATATACTAAAATAGAATACACTAAAATTTCTTCAATTAAATATATACTAGTGTTGTGAACCTGCCATGCAATACTGATCTACAGTATCCAGGAATCTTCATTTTTCCGCTACTTTTAGATACTCATTCATACTACAGTTTTGATGAGAAAGAGAATAAAACATTTACCCTATACGCCTGCTAGTACACCTGTTCTGTACATTCGAACTAATTTCATTTTTTCAGTATTTGATACTTCAATAAACGTATACGTACACCCCCATATATAGATACCTATTCCTAACTGTCTACATATCCCACATTATATATATATTTATATATATATATAATATATACATCCCGGGCAAAACACACCATCACTACAGGCGCTGAAAGGTTATTAAAAACACTGATGTCTCAGGACGTAGTAGCAATAAGTGCATCTTCACAGTTCCGTTTCTAAATCTTGCAACACTTCTCCTTTTCGTCTTGAAAAGAAACCTTTCTTGGACGGTAGTGGCCCTTGTAGCATCGGCACTTGGTTAAAATGCGATATCTTTATCTGAGATCAAAATAGTTGCAAATTTCAATTACAGATACCGGTTTTTTTAAGGCCGTTTTAGCTTGTGCGGCAAGTAAGTCGATATTACAGATCAAGTCGATCTATAAAATCAACAAACAAACAAGCTAAAATAGTTTTTTACTCGAATATAAAATTTTACATCTGAACCATTTGAAGATTCTAAATGTGAACTGTTTCAATTCCTCTAAATGCATGAGTGCACCCGTAAAAAAGTAAGAAAAACTGTTTTTCTTCCGTTTGAAGGCAAAACTTCCGTCCCTTTCAGTCTTTCGCAATAAAGCAGCTTATTAAGCAGCTTATTACTGTTTATATAATATAATGATTATAAATTAGCTGCATCTTCAGTATCTCGTAAACACAGTTGTCTAAACAACATTGCACATACTACAATCTAAACTTCAGATCGTTTGACAATTGGAATGCAAATTGGGATCTGTGGTCACATTGTTGGAAGGTATTTCTCCGACTGGTTGACATACTAAATTGACATACCAACCGTAGAATTCTTAGTACCTGTAGATTCAGCCAACAAAAAGACATAAAAAATAGGGAGTACTCACTGTCGCTGGCGCCTGCAACCAAGGTTCGCCGTCAATTTGTATTGGAAACAATTTCTTAGTTCTACAGGAACATAGAACAAAGAAGAATAAGGGACGGGACGAATATTTCACAGGCAATTATTCATATCCTTCGATGCGTACGATGATGACCAATATGGATGACTTACATTATTGTAATGTTCGAACATTGAGCTATTCTTAGCGCATGGGCTCTCACGCCAGCGATGATTTGTCCCACATAGAGAGCATTTTCAAAACCAACAACTTCAATAAGACCATCACCAATATCTGAAATAACAAAAGATCATTTTCGTATTCATTTATACCAACTGCATGTAAACAATGGGTGAACACTGCAGTATACAAGCGGTAAGAAGGTATTCAAACCACGATTTCAGCTTGAACAACGTGAAATTACAAGATTGCCTTAAAATTGTCCTCGTCATCATAAAGCAACATTATATCCCACAACAGAGGTATATTCAATTATCACCTTGTTCTGCCCAGTCAGAATCATCCTTTCCATTACATTTCGCCTTCTTATTTCTCTTTCTCCCTTTCTTCTTATCCACTTCTCCCCAAGGATTTGTTCCACCAGCATAACTTGGAATATTCACAATTGCGATACCTTCTAGACTTGGCCCAGATGCCAGATCCAATTTTCGACCATCACACTGATAAGCAAAAATTACATCATTCTTCTGTCACTCAAAAAATCTTAAGTCGGAGCACGTCCGAGACAATACTTGTACTCACAATAAGTTCAAGGTTTTCATGAAGATTTTTACACGTTGCTGAAAAATTCTCCGTTGTACCGCATTCAAAATATCGAAACTTGTTCATGAACCTACCCAGCAATAAACAAAAATGTACGAAGGTTAATAAAATTAAATTAGAATTGTGTACTAGAGGTTCAAAGGGTCTTAATTTCGAGTGGAATTATACACACTTCAATTCACCTGCATCAAGTAAAGTGCCAAAAATCATAATAGAATTGGGTACATTAAACTTTAACTTCAAAAGTGTACTACATTTTACCTGCTTTTGAATTTTTCAGGATGTGCTTCACGTTGTTGGTGAAATTTCAACGAAACTGAAGCGTCCTTATCCAAAAAAAAATGACAAAAGTTACACACTGTTTTACCAATGAAATCACCAAAAGCAATGTGATATAATAACATATAGAGGGATTAACATCTTGGCTGTACACAAATTTGTATACAGACAAGATATGTAACTTGATAACTGAGAGTAGTGACTATACGTAGCTATTTCTAGAAATTTTTGTTGGATGCTTTTTCGTGCACTATTAAGGTAGGAGGAATACAGTGTATCTTTTGTTCCATCTCTTCATGTAGTAAGGTGACTTAGCAAGAGAAACCTTCTCCCTATTGACATTACTTTTAGTATTGCTGCATGGCATTTGCTGCCAAGACAAGGCAGCCTCGGTTTTACCAAATAAGAGCACTCACCACCCCGATCGAGCAGTAGTTGTTGATGATGTTCAACGGGATCCGGTCTGCTACATCTGATTTATCTAAATGTTCGACTGTTATTTCCCACCTGTAAATATACAAAACGAACTACAATGTAAAGAAATTCTTGGCGTTATAGACTACATATGAGCCCGAGCTATATGCTTATCTCGCTATATCTACCCACCACATGCATGCATGCAAGTGTACATACTAAATATCCATATTCCCCTCGACAAATTGCCGTACTTATATACCTGTCCAAGGTGACCACTGTGCTATTTTCCACTGAACTTAAAACTTTTGAAATTCTCTCTCCTTCATAACCTAAATATATCATGTTATTTACAATAATTGGTACATGGACATTATACAACTGAATTAGACCTTCAAACAGTGAACATTTTTATACACATTTTATACATCATGCAAGTGCTACAACCTGACGTTGTGTGCTGTTCTCTCCCGTTTTATAGTGCCTGGGTTTGTGGTGAAACGGGAAGCATTGACTGTATTTTCCATAAACTTTACATTGTGGTTTTCTTACCTCCGCCCCACCGAAGATGACGAGATAGATCATTTCCAGTTCCTAGTCGAAATTTATCAACGTTGAGAATACGTCAAGGTTAAAAAGGCGGGCATATAAAAGACTGCACGAAATAAGAGCACTCTTGATAAGATTCGGGGATATGGATAACTTGATAGCAATCATGAACTTCACGAAAGAGTTCACACGAGAAAAAGTACTAAGGTGACATGTCTGTCTCCTTGATTTTCTTTATTTAATTCCGAGAAGCAACTCAAGTAATCTAGAAGTGCCAAATCTGACAACAACACTTACCAAGTGGTAATATTGCGACAGGAGGCAACTGTGACAAGCCAAGTTTATCTTCAAAATAAAGTAGAGAGAATAGTTTATTAGAAATCCAAAACAATGTGTACAACAAGTATAGCGTAAGTCAATCTATCCTTGCAAAGCGATTAAGTTCTTTTCATTCACGGTCTGTTGTTGCATAGACGTTAATTAATTAATTAGAAGTAAATTAATTAATATGAGACACACAAAGAACCACATGAAAACAAACACGAGAAGACCTCAACTATCTCATTCCGAGGCACTCACCCAACGAGGCTAGAACCCAACCAGCAGTGCCGTCTCCGCCACAACACAAAATATGGAAATTAGGAACACTTGAGAAGAATTTTAACCTGGAATTATACAAGACCTTCAGGTATTTTTCATCACTTGCACTATTTCGGTAGATCTGTAAGTAGCTGAAACTTACCCCGGCGTAGGGCCACCATCAGCAAGATTGAAAACTTGTCTTGGATTTAAAAGATATTGAAATTTCCACAGCAATCTACATCCGAGAAAAATATTTATATTATGAAACCATGTCATGTCATATATTTATTACTATGGCATTGTTTCTTGAGGGATTACATGGTCCAGTTTTAATACTGGTGCAGAGAAAAATGGAATTAGGTATACATACAACATAATAAACCGATGAACAATGAGACTCGCACCAGTCACGGTTTCGCCAAGCAACCGACGTTAATATGACTGAACACTAAAACTATACCTTGTTCCTTGGCGACCGCCACTTTTTGGGTTTATAAACACAGCCAGAGGATGTGTGTTTGGAAGGGGGGTTACCTAAGAAAAGAAATGTTCCCCACGTTAAAAACTACCTATGATAAAAAGTGAAGAGTAAAGAAAACTGAAGTGTGACGATAAATGTTCATGACACAGAAATATTCTGAAATTCGATGTTTGTGGATTCTCAGAGTGGTATAAAGGTAATGCCAGCCATGCAGTGTTTAAGATACATGGTTGATTGAAAATCAACGGAATTTATATAGCTACTTGTAATACCTAACCGGGAGTAATCGAGAAACATTTTTATCGGCCCCCCCGGCAGGAGTCGAACCTGTCCTGTGCGATGCCGGTGCACTGCTCTGGCAACTACGGGGGGAGCTGCCGAGAGCGAACGTAATATTCTTGCATAAATAATTATGCCAAGTGTGGATAAAGGTAAATTAAACATGATTTATATAGTGGGATTTATATACTTTTAAGGCCTAATAATAAAATACCTGTATTGGCATTCCATCTAAGTTTAAAACTGTGTTGCTGGTTGATCGATCTTTGTCGTTTTCTATGCACTTATTCTAAAAAATGAAGCACAAGATATAAGCTACAAGCTACAAGTGATAATCCACGCATGCACGGGTAGTTATTGTAGCAAGATTCTCAGGTTCCACTGAATATGATCTCCATTCACTAGCAATACAGCGGTTATTGCATTCATGTTCACAAAATGCATGACTGACATCATTTTCGCCGTATTCGTAGTTGCTGGTCAACTAGTTGGGTTATTTACTCACCATTCCAGCTGGATGAATGCTTGTTGGCGGCAAAATATGAATACGATGTTCACCAAGATCACATTCCAACCGAGTTTGAGAAACACATTTATTGTGGATCTAATAATAAATTTAATTTTTTACTTGAACAACATGAAATATCGACTCCTGGCATTATTACGTTATTTATTATCAGCATGCTAAAATTACTAGATGCTTTCAAACATCATTCGCATAATGCATGAAATATTGTAAATTCAACTTTACCGACGAATAAAGAAGAAATGTAAATTACTCCAATTAAGGTAATATACTAAGACAAAAACGCGCTATTTACCGTAATATGACACCAAGCACAATGTAATCCTGACAATGAATGAGTACTTTTGATCGTTTTACCACATTTCCGACATTTCCCAGAACAGTTGCCCTCGACCCAATGATGATCCATCGTCTAAAAAAGTGAATGAAGTAAAAGATAAAAAAAGATGTTTTGTTCATGCAACTGTTTGTAGCAGCTGGTAACAATACTGGGTGGTTCAGTGGTTGAACATGCAAGATTATTAGATACCATACCAATTTCGCATTTCTCTTGGTTTTCACGTAAGTGTTGATGCACGATGCAGGAACTCTGTTTACACATCTTTCATGCACAGTGAATTTACAGACTAAAAAAAACACAGTTACGTATTCTTTAGTTGGTAAATAGTTGAAACTGTATTTCTCTATATCAGATAGATACAACGTAATATTTGTACTTAACTGCATTTTCAAGTGAAACAGTTCAACGAAAAGTATCAACGTCATTTAAGATGTTTTTTCACAGTGTACTCTAAAGTATTTCGTTGAAAAATTTTAGGCAGTACTTACATATACATTGTAGCCCCTGTCTCCCCCGGAAACCGCGCCCAGTCAAAGCACAGTGGCACATGTTGCAATGTGCAAGTTTATTAAAATGTTTCTGTCTCCACTACAAAACACAAATATGCAGATTATAAACTGCGTTGTAATGTACAACTTCAGGGGATTACAATTTTATATGTAGTTTGGCAGTAAGATATAAAATGATTGAGGAATTAATGAAGATTATTTTATAAAGGATTCTGCTTGAAAGGACACATCATAGAGGAATAACTGCATATATGAACTAGAAAGTATTTACAAACCTGGTGCTGACCATCATCTCGAATTTTCTAAAAAGTATTAAGGTTAGCCGGTTAGCCAGAAACCGTCGACTAATATTTAAAATAATATACATGTGCAAGAGACCATTAGCACACGTTTTCTACTTACTGGATCTAATCCCAATAGAACGAGTAATGGGATAGTGGTAAGACCGCCTTTGATCCACTCATCGAGTGATATACGACCATCTGAATCACAGTCCAGTTCTAACAACATGTCCTGTAAGATCTGTTAAAAATGGCAAATGCTTAAAACAAGACAATGCTTAAAAAACCAAACTTTTGTATTAAAAAAGACTGCCAGTAGTCAATAATATACACTTTAACAACGCCCAGAGCAGTTCACGACAGAAATATGCAGCAAAAAAACTGCTGTATTAAGGAGAACTAGCATATGTTATTGAACAATAAAAAGGACAGTGCTAGCATACAGCACAGCACACTGATGCTATAATGTAGGAGCATGTACATGTTTAAAAAGACTGGAAATACTTACTGGCTTTAACTCTGTGACATCCCATCCTAAATATTTTGCAACACTCATCATTTGTTGTATGATAGACTCTAACTCCTATAAAGTGAAACAGAGACACATACAATTATTGTGGAATTCACCGATTCGCTGGATTCACCGCCAAACAAGTTAACAGAAAGCATTTCAAAACTCTTGTCATATCGGCGAGTACCTGCTGATCTAGATATTCATTACCATCCGCATCATACACTCGGAAAACAACTGAGAAGAAAATTAACAAATAAAAGCATAAAGCATAAATACGAAAAACACATAATATGTAAAGGGTACATACACTATACTGTACTTACACTCAAGTTTATCCTCGACCTCTCCTCCTTCAAGCAACGACAAATAACACGCAATCTCACGTATTGACACCATGGCAACAGTCTCTAAAGCATTCTTCGTGCTGAATATCGCAAGATTGTCTGTAACCGATTGCTTCTTCTTTGTGGAATTATTTCGAGAACTTGAGGGTGTATTTTCAGCGGATGAACCTTTTGCCGGACCTGAAATATTGTATTATCCTCTTGTTACAATAGTTCTTACTGGTTCTCACCTTAAAGGCAGTAGAATTATTTGTAGAAGTATTTGTCAGAGTAGGCGCTTTTTCCAGCACAAATTAAGTTTAAGAAGAAGCTAAACCGTACTCTGATATTCTAGAAATCTTATACACTGACTGCATAAGGGTAAATTTAAAACTACAACAAGGTATGCAATGGTATGACATTGAGCCTGCATGTTTTTCACCCAAAAAGTGACCCAGTCAAAAATGTTTATAAAATAGAAGAACTTTTTTCACCCAGCTGCGCCATTTGAAATTATTCATCAATAATAGGAAAAGAAGGCTTTTAACATATTCTTGACAGCACTTGACCCAACAAAGCAGCTTTGTATGGAAACAATCGGATATATAACACGACATTTTCAAAATAACTTTATTAGTCCACTGCAACCAAAAACGTTCCATTTTTTTATGCTTGTAATTGAAAATATTCGTAATGTTTATAATTTGAAAATAGGAGTATTATTAGGATTTTTAAAAACAGGTTAAAAGAGCCGAAAAAAGCTGTCGTTTGAAAGTATTTTAAAAATAAAACAATACTTCTCATTATACAGTATTATTCTCATCATGAGCCGACCGGCTCACGACTCCCGGCTCATGTTTGTGTATAATAATTGTCAGCTGCACGTTAGTCACATCATAGTATGTGCTTGTAATTATAATGGTGAATGTAAATATATTATATTAGGTACATGCATACATGTTGGTAAAGGAATATTCTAAAGTGTTACGTACGGATTAAATGGGTATTTGTATAACTTAAAACGGTGTAGATAACATTACATTGTTTAATACTGAATTTATTAAGGCGTGCAATGTCTTCAACGGACTGTCTAATGAGTCCAAAAATGAGGTAGTTGAGGAAAAATTCAGTTAAAAACATTTAGCTATTTTTAACTTCTGTTTTAGCCAAAATTTAGGTTGGTTAAACATAGCTTTCTTTAATCCGGATTTATTTATACTGCATGTGATTCTATTTAAATTAATAAAATTTAAAGTTTAACCTACATTGAATTAGTTTACCGTTTAGAGATATAATTGATCTTCGGGCAGGTAAAATACGTGATGCACAATTTATACCATCAGATGAAGAGCGAGGTAAACGATCAGCTTCATTGCATGGTGAACCAGTTAAATGAGTATGTGACGATGAATGCGTAATAACAGCTGTATCTCGTGAGGTTATAGGAATTGTGGCCACTATCGCAGCAGATGTAATACCAGTGTGTATACCACTTTCAGCTAAATTGAATTTTATTTAATATTAGTTCATCCAAAAACATACACACCCAAACTGATGAGCGATTTCGAGTTTTTATAAAACCAGACATGCATGCATGCAGTGTATGTCTCGATGTATCGAGCAATTAAACTATTCAAAAGAGTATAAAGGCTTGCTGAGCTAGTGTATTTTTCTATAAGGAAAATATAGGGTATACTGATGCTAAAATATGCAAACGGAAATGAGTATCTTATCCTAATTAGTATTAACTTATCCTTTTGTCAAGTTATATAAATATAGTCCATTCACCATACTAATGTGACTGCATGGGTACACTATATTCTATTTGATATTTTACATACGTGAAGGAAATAGAAAACTTTGTTTATTCACATCGATCAACAAGAGAATCCCTTTTGCATGTAATTTATCTTCATCTACTTCGCAGGATAGGTGCATCATTGTCGGAAATCTCATGCAATGTTTCACGAACCGCAACTTACACAATCCGATATATGTGACAATCCCTCTCAGACAGTCGAGGACGTGTCAGTCTGAAAGACCGGAATTAAAAGAAGTCGCGGCTATTTTACCGCTAGGGCCTGATATCGCGTGGAATATCGCGGTGAATTCAACCGTTAACAAAACAGATATACGAACCGGGCTATAGCCTCGCCATGCAGCTAGCTGCATGCTATATATATATATAGGCTAATTTACTCATTCCAGAAGATAATTTCATTAAGATCATGCAACTCTGCGACAGTCTGTATCTAACCTTTGGCGATTTAATACCAGCTTCCTTTCACGTGATTATTGAAGCCACAGCTAGTATAGTATAAGAGTCTCGCTCCCAGCGGGCTCTGCGTGGTCAGAAGACTGCAGCCCGGTTCTGTAAACAATTAACTCCCACAGCCCGGCTCTGTTAAAACCGCCGCGCATTATTCGCCACAATAGAAATATCGGCATGCCGATTTCAAAAACAAATTAAAAATGTTTGTTATGTCAAAAGAATCTATCGAGGAGAAAAATGTTAACTCAACAGACAACTTTGCTTTGGAAATACAAATATTTGTCAAAAGGTTAAACCCGACATATAGTACTGTAACTGAGGTGAATGTTACTGTATGTAGCACAAAGAATAACTTTTTTGATCAACATGCTGAAATCTTTATTCTCGGGATACTGAAATCAGAGATGCATTATTTCAGAACCTAACTATACATGTCGCAAGGCCACCCAACATTCGAGGTATATTTAAAACCAATTATAAGTTTCTAAATTTATTGTATTGTATTGTATTGTATTTACCTGGTTTATCAGCAGAAATCATAGCCTCTGCTTGCTGCAAACTTGTTATGGTCGCATTGTTTATTGGTACTTGTTTACAAAATGTCGAGAAGAGATGTTGACATAATTCATCGCTAATTTCATTGCCAAGATACGTGTTAATAAACAGTTTAAAACCATCGTAGTTCATTGGCTGTTAAAAGACAAATTTAAAAAAAAATTGTATTATTATATACACTTGTACATGACAATAAAAACATTTCTGCAAAAGTGGTATAAACAATTCATGTTAAAAATAACTACAAAGGAGAGTTACGAGAGCAAGTTTCAGTTTCGTGACAGTTAGGAAGTTGTGAAACGTCAGCTGGAGGTATCTGGGCTCATAAAATTACCTCTTCTGGTTTATACTGCGAGAACTCGCCATCACGAAACTCCTTAAGCACATCCTTTAGTCGTTTTTTAGAATCTAAAAACCAAATATTGAAGCGCTAGTAAGATATATATAGTAAGTAATGACGTGGCTGCCAAAGTTAACCTATCCCAATCTGGGATTTTGAAGTCAGGTATACTAATACCGCAGGCATCAGCATAGGGAAAATTTGAAGCAATCTATAATTTGTTTGGATTTGAGACATGAGGAGTAGGATGTAGAAAACCGGAGCTGCCTGAGCATACTTGCAATGACTGTTCTAATACTAATTATTATTATTGGCTGAATATATACTATTACAATTCCAACACAGAAAATTCTATCAGCGTTCAACTGAAAATGTAGTTTTTAAATGACTGACTACATTTTAAAAGTCGAAATGATCGATGATAGAAAGCATGTTACCATACAAAAAATACAATATAACCAGGGAGCAGCATGGCAGCGTCTTCAAACAACTTAGCATCAAACGTGATGTATACTATACTTGGGTTTTATATGATGTCATAATTCCAGTGGGGGTCATCTCGAAATCGAGACACAGTGAATTGGAGTGAGTTTATTGTTCACTGTACGTGTTGGCTTTGTGCTTCGTAGCAAATACACGCAATTTCGTATCATTTGCTCACTCCTGCTCAGCATAAGGGTCGAAGCAATTAAGGTTGAGCCGTCGAAGCGAGCGGAGAGAAAATGCATGGATATTATAATACAAGCAACCAGGCCTCAAATCATTATTTTACTCTTCAGTCTTCAGTGCAGACACAGACAAACTGTCATCCCTACGACCCTATCTTTGTTTTTTTTGCTTTGTCCGGTTTGTATGTTTCCGTTATTTAAATAAACAAAAATCCAAAACACTAATAATACTGCAAGTAGTTTGGTTGGTTTCGATAGAGCACAAGGAGTGTGCTGTAACCCTAAACATATTAGGCACATTTTAGTATGCTGAGCCAAAGAATTTCGGCATAATTTATGTGTATTTGCAATAATGTCTAGATCTTCAGACAGACGATGTTACGAAACCGGTCATAACATGTGTGATATACCGTACTGCCTACCGGTGTTTAATAAGAAACAAAAATTGAATACATAAGAAACAAAGAGTATTAATTCGTCAGCCTCTACCTTGTCCTCAGTCGCTTTGCCTTTGACTAGCTAACAACTTATAACAATCACATCGCTGATCTATATCTGCCTCCTTTTTTTTCTGTATACTTTTCTATATTGAAAGGCTTACAGAAGAGAAAGGCTTTGTGCGGGAAAATTCTTAGTACTGTGCATAGGTTCTTGGACCTTGCCTGGTTTATATAGTTTTAATTCAGTTCGCAGGTCCTTCGGTTAAAAAAAATGCGATGTTCATCACAAATATTGCTCATGACACTGTGTAGTACAAAAAACGACTACAGAAAAGAAGAGTTTGCTATCTAACTTATCTCTTTTTATCTGGGGCAAAATCAATAAAAAGATAGTTACTACTACATGCAGGTTGGTGAATTCACAGAACATTTAGAATATGACATACTGTACTAATTACTGGGAATATCTTGCCAAGAAGAAATTGCCATCCTACAGGTGAAGCAAAACTCTGACCAAGCTAGATTATACTGCTGCATAATTAAAGAAGAGTAAAAGAAAAAATATAAAGGATCACAAACAGCAAAGATCATCAATGGCTTGCAGTAATAGCATAGGAGGGGAATATGTTTCACATTAATAATTTAATTGTGTGATGTTATGGGTCAGAATTACATTTCCGCTCTTGAATAACCAATAGAATGGATACAATTCCAATAGAATGGATACAATTGCAATAGAGCCACAAAACAATTTTAAAGGCGACATAGACAAATTATTAATTCATTGTTGGATAAGACAAGACACTTATTTCAATGTAAATTTGTGGACACCTAATGGATATATAGAAATCTTGTGGTTTTTAAGAGCAGTAGATCAAACTTTTAAGAAACCTAAAAAAATACTTTAAGACTATGTTTATATTAAATATACATAAGACAATATCTTTCAATGCATCCAAGCTGTTTAATGCGTAAAATATTTACTTGTGGTAGGGCACTACAATTTACCCTTTAATATAGGT
Source organism: Dendronephthya gigantea (assembly GCF_004324835.1). Classification (NCBI taxonomy): domain Eukaryota; kingdom Metazoa; phylum Cnidaria; class Anthozoa; order Malacalcyonacea; family Nephtheidae; genus Dendronephthya; species Dendronephthya gigantea. The sequence goes on along the minus strand of NW_021163010.1, from coordinate 2,713,021 downwards.
AATGCATTTCCACTGAGGAGTAAAACAATTTGGCATGAAAGAAAATGACATATGACCTAAAATAGTAAGGTTTTGGTCTAGATATTCCATCACACCTACACACATACAATTGTTATTTTACAAAATCATTGACAACATTCTGATCATGGTATAAAAACATTAGTAGTGTTACATACATTTGTAAAAATCTAAAGCTCACAGCTTTGAGATAAACCTCCAAATTACAAAAAACTATGTCCTATCTGATCAAATTAAAAGCATCTGCAGACCTAAAGTAAAGGCCAACATTCTCAGGATCTACATTATGACTGATTTGTTGAGTGATAAAACATCAAACATAATATCATATTTGTTTCAGTAATGACTACAACTATTGCTGTTTTGTATAGTACTTTGTTTTGTTCTAGCTGCTTTTATATCTTAAGAAATCACCTGCCATCTGTATGTTGTGTGTGCAATTAAAGTAAAAATTTGGCCATTCATTATTTATCACTAAAAAGAAAAATACTACAAAATAACCTGTGTAACTTAGAACAAATGTCTCAGTATTTATCCAGTCAGCCAGTGCATTGTATAACCTGCAAAGGCATCATAACCTTTTTACCTGGAAAATGCATCCTACTTTCAATTTAGTATAAATATTGTTAGACCTTTATACAGTATGCCTGACTAATTCAAACTTGACTGCCAGCAATATGTTTGTTCACCTACAGTTTGGCACAATGTCATGAAAGATCTAAGAAATGTTAAAACTTTCATACAATTTTACTCTGCAGACAACAATACTACAGCATCTTGTATTACTGTTACATACAGTTAAACCCTTGATTTACATTACTTCAAATTGTTTCTTGGATAAAAATAACTTTTAAGTATTGAATATTGTGATTTATTGGAGTAGAATTTCATTGACACTTTTTAATCTATATATTGTAGGCCTTGTGCAAAAATTCCAAGCATTATCAACTTCGTTGCGGATTAATCTACGCTGTTTCTAGTTACACGCAAATTTTCAAACTAAATCCAAAAGCCGGTCCTATAGTAGAATATCCATTTCGCAATATGTGTCAATGATGTTGTGTGTATTGCATACACAATTTCGGACATTTTACACCAGTGCTTAAAATTGTGCGACAAGTTGCGGCAGAGAGTATTGAATTATTTCAAATATTCAATATATATTCTAGTTTGCCCAGCAACAGGCTGTAATACGCGTGAATAATCATGTGTACACGCCAAACGACTCTTGAACTCTTGCTCAGTTACTTGTAATACCCGAATTTTTTAGGGTGTTTGCGACACAGTCAAACACTTTCACTGATTGATTTTATACAGAAATTTCGAGAAAAATATTACACGCAGAATAGTTTATATATGCCCACGTCTTGTGGGAGCGGGGCAACGATTTTACGGTAATTCGTATTGTTTTGATAGCTTTGCATTTTAATTTGAAACAACGGCGAGTTTTTATGCCTTTTCTGAAAATCTTTCGGTATATTCAACGGGAAGTATCAATTCACGTGCGTTAGGGAAAAAATAGGAAACGACGTGAAATGTTAGGGCAGACATATTGTGAGAAGCCGCAAGGCAGCTGACAATACTGGGCGTTTATAGTGAGAAAATGCTCAGCGAAGTAATAACTAATTCATGTCCTAAAGAGGGTCCTTTTCACATGCATAAATTATCGAAAAAATATCACAAAAATTCATATTACGATATCATTTTAACCCAACACGACGATGTATTGTGTTGTACATTGATATCTCCATCCTTTCGACATAATTGTTTTTTATCAAATACGTGGGATAGCCTAAAATATGTCATTGCCGTCTACCGCGATGTAAACAATATATCTCAGGACATATATCGTATATCGATCCCGTTCCTATAATAATAGTGGGTTAAATAACATGAATGAAATACATCTGAAAACCTGTTCTTCATTCCTCGCACACCGCGCATTTAATAACAAGTAAAATAAAAGATTCAAACACAAAAATATAACCGACGCTCCCTACGAATCTGTATTTAAATAACGTATATGCTTGCACTATTATTTTGACTTTTTGACTCAACGATGATTTATAAAAGCCCGAGCAAAAGTTAATATATATGTGAACCAAATATACACCGCATTGTGACGATATAGTGTCGACCTCGGAACAGCACAATTATAAATAGACACGAGACAAGATGAAACTGGCTTACATTTTGTGTATGCTTGCAGCTGCTCGAATTCTTCAGCGGATAGTGAATCCCATATGCTTCGTGTTCGATATACTGGTGGTGTTCCCGACGCCATTTCAAGCGATCAGTAATCGAGTATCTTCAAAACGCTGTCATTATATCACGTTATTCCCCAATATTCGGACCTAAACAGAATGTTTAGAGGCTGTTGTGTCGTCCTTTCTATTAATTTCACCTGGCTAGCGTAGTAGTGGATCATTATATTTGTAAATGAAATTTTGATTTCTCAGTTCACATCGTACACAATAAGTGAAATACTTCATGTATGACAAAACATTTTAGCACTGAGCACGTAGAATAGAGACAGGGACTGTAACTGGTCGCGCGTCATTGGCTCATTGCAAATTGCAACAATTATACCCTGGGTAAATACTGTTTTATACCTTATACAGCTATACTTCATACAGTCCCCAATCAAACTTGCCGTCGTGAGCACATTACGCTACACAATGAAGACCTTCACTGTGTTTCCCATTTCTGTATTTATTCTTTGCGCATTGATTGACAAAATGTGTGGGTTAAGATAAAGTTTTAAAACATATAAACGTTCTAATTATACTCAAAATTAAAAGATGACGTCACTTCCGAGCTGACCTTTCTCGACATGGTAGATAATTTAAAGAGATATCACCTGTGTTTAAGGACAAATTATACCACCCAAGAATCACAATTCTACCACCAAGGAACATAGTTAAAATAGTTTACTGGCGAATGATCGTTTTCTTAATGTTCATTTGTGGACGGTTAAAAGAATTCAAGGGCGTGAGAAAGAAAGTTCTTTTACACAGAGGAAGAGAACATACGATTCACAGAATTACCTCAAGTATGGGCATGGTTTTTCTTAAAAACACATTATTCAATAGAAACTGCAACAATTTAACGATCCACGGTACCGAAAAAAAGGAGTCAGGGCTTACATACTGTATGCGGTTAGTTATGAATGCTCCAAACAGTAAAAGTTCAAGCAAAGTTGAGAAGATCTTGCCCACATGCTGGAGTTCTGCGGTTCACCAGGTAATAAAAAATTTAATTTCGTTTCAAATTTACAACAATGTGATCGACATGAGTGAATTAATAAAGCTAGCTATTGCCAACTTTTCAAGTATTTTCCTTTGCTCCTTATCTACAATTGAAAGACAGAAAGGAGAAAGAAAGAAGAGTATTCTAGAATCTTTCTCATTTGAAGGATCGGAACCATGCATGAATTTCTCGACTTAAAGAAAGTTCAAGGAAAAATTAAGGAACAAACGGCAGTGAACGATAAACAAAAATGGTATGGGAGAAAGAGAGCATGCTGTATTTTACAACTGCCGGAATGCCATATATTAAAAACCAAAAATAATTTGCTGAAATGCCTCATTATCTATTGTTTTTATGTATTTCTGGCACAGCTGGCGGTGTACGAAATCGGGTTTCAGCCTTAAACCGCCTTCAGTTTCAGCGCACATACAGCGGAAACTTTAATTGCTCGTAACCGCATATTCACTAACATTTTCAATTATATTGGTGCTGACAGCTCACAAGTAACAAAAAAAACTCTGAAATAAGTTTTAGCACGCTGCCACGATTAGCATTTTGCTAAGCAGAAAGCTTTAGTGGTCGCCTGGTGTATCGATGTCGTGACCATTTCGAGCGGATTTCCACAGTCGCGTTGGATTTCCACACGCACGTAAAAGCTTAAAGCCTGTTAAGTTGTAGTATAATTAATTTAATGACAGGAAAAAAAACACACCAAATCATCAACAGAATCCAATCTTATATATGCTGCATCTATTCAATCGTTGATTTCATAAGTATCATTTAAATTATTTTAAACTTTTACGTGCGTATAGGTACGAACGAAAAACGAGACATGCAGCGAAAGACAGCCCTGAGATACAAAATCTTATACAAAATCTAGTCCTTACGGTCATGTCGGGCAATAACTATGGACTCATTAACGACGTGAACCATCTTAATTTGACGGAAAGCACTTCATAACTGATTATGATGCTTGTCGACTACATCAATTAAAAAATTAAGGGCGTTAGTTGTGACTGACGTCATTCCTTATTCTGATCCTAACAGAGACCGGGCAACAGCAACTTTTTTAAGGTCATCCACAAAGAAAGCCTTTGCGTAAGTCAAATCGGATCACAAGAGTATGAAGAGTGTGTTGCATAGATTAATTAGTATTCAGAAACAAAAATACTTTATTCGAATCACTTTTATCAACCTCGCCTATATAAAGGGTTTATTTCTTATGATTATGCTGGGCTTTTGGAAAGTTAAATATATATAGAACGCCCGAAAGCAAGATATATTTGAAAGGCACAAATCAATCTTAGTGATATAACCAATGATTATATGAAATTCACAATATCAAAATCGGTCAATTTATAGAATATACCATTTATCTGCTTTGATATTTCGTTTGTATTCGCCCGGAGCCTATGGCCTGGTTGAAAAAGATATGGTGAAGCACTTATCGCTGTGATGTACTCTATCACGTAACCGACTTAAGCAGAAAATGAAATAAAATGAAATTGTCGCCCGCGATGTTATTCGGGTTATTCAATTTTTACTTTTTTCATTAAAGCTTGTATAAGTGCAAGTAACCCGGTAAAAAGAAGTGTTATACAAAAAATGAAATTTCTCATTGAACCACATGCGGTGCAGAGACAATTTTAGGAAGACCAAACTAGTATCATCATTGTATTTCCTTTTAGACCACTCTAAGAGGTCTCGCAGCCCTAATAATATAGAATAATATATTTACTAATATATTTAAGTTGATTCCTTCAACCATCTTCAACGAACGTTTGATATTAGAATTACTAGGCCAAACAGATTCCTAATTTTTGTTTGAGAACAAGGGACGGTAGCGTAGTCAGTATAAAAGTTAGGAATAATCGTGCACACTATCATTTAGGGCAGCCGCAGGGCAAAAATGGCCCGTAAGTTCAATTTTTCTCGCTATACACAAAGATAAAAAGATAATATAAAAATGTGATGATCTTACCAGTATATTTCAGAGGCAAACGAGTGAAATTTTTGACCAAGACCTTCCTCCACTAAAGGTCTTTTGCGAGCATATTGTGTGTTGTTTATTTATCTTGACGAAGAGTGTATAAGTGTCGCCTGTGTTGGTTGTTTTGATATGCCCATACTATAGTGCGTGGGCGAAATAGGCAGGCCTAGTTAGGTAAAAGCATCGCCCTCGTTTCGATGTAAACAGAGCCAGAATATTCATAATTCCCAGTAAAAAAATTCTCAAGATTGAAAAAATCAGCCATTTCAAAACTGCATCCGACAAATCCTTTATTCACAATAAACTATATGATAGAAATAGCATATGGGTACTCAAGCGACTTTTCTACACCAACATAATTATATCTTCACGGCCCCTTGCCAGGCCTTGTTCAATTACTGGACGATAATGTTATATTGTATTACCATGCATTGTAGTATTTCTATGGAATCAAGTTGTCAGTGAAAAATACACTGTCAAGCATATAAATTATGTGTTCGCCGTATGTACGAACGAATGTGTTTATCACATGGTCGTGAACCGTCCACGGACATCGTAGGTTGATAGGCAAGTGTTACAGAAATAACTATATAGTTTTTTGACAATTAAAATACATTGATTTACCTCCTTTTAAGGCATTTTAATTTATAATTACTTGACAGATTGGTGCTGATCGCTTTCTGTTGATTAATTTATTATTTCTTCATCCTATAGCTAGGCCACATGCACTGATAAGAAAACAGTCTGCTGCCAACAACTTGACCTGTTCATTGACCTAACGAAAACGTCCTATTTTTTATCGCTTTGAAACTCATATTAGTTGAATTTTTTTAATGTGATTTTGTTGAGACGTATTCTCAGGACAGAATACTGCCTGAACGCTGTTCAGATACCTCATTTCGCTTGCTATTGGACCGAGCTATACATGGCACACACATATACTACAAGGAAATGAGGAAGATGGTGATGTCTCGTTATTTCAATTCTCGCGCGTGTTGTTAATGTGTTCGGCGCAGAAACACGAATTTAAAAAAGACATGCAGACATGACTGATGAGTTTCAGTCGTAATTGATAAGTGATCACGTTCAGTTTGCGGTCTCATCTGATCACTTTACTTCGAGTCTGTGTTTGCTTCTCATAAGAAGGAACTAAAAGAAGCATCTTCGCAGCAAATGTAGTATGACAAGAGTAATAGACAACTATTACTACCTGTTTTGACGAAGGCCGTCACATCGAAACGTCGAGAAGTCGAGTTTGCATATTTTAAGCAGTTGTTATACCGCATTTGATGATGATGCGAAGTTGTTTCTCAAGCACCTTCAATTCAATTCATATATACGTAACATACCTATGACCGGTTGCTATATATTTATCATCGTTGACGTTGTCGTGAAAAACAATTTACACACGAATCACGGCCATCAGTTTCTTCAAAGTGTTGACAGTAAACATTTTTAAACTATATATCGATGTTCAAATTAACCAAACAAGTAGTGTAATCTACACACCCGTCGATATAGAAATAAGATAACGAAAACGAATTTTTGAATTGAAAGTTTGCTAAACTACATAGCAGGTTTTAAAAGCTTAACCTAACATTTCCTCTCAAGGCCGACTTTGTATGTATAAGAATATCGATGTATATGTGTAAGAATATCACGCTTTAAAATAAGTTATGATATCATCCACTTCATCCTATCATCATTTCCAGTCGAATCGAATCAGAGGAATACGCCGTGTATTTTACTCTAATAAAAACAAACCCATGCAGCTTGTTTGTGGTTTAGTTCCGCAAATATTTAATGGTATTTCGTCTTAATACTGTCGGCAAAAGTCGGTCTAACTTCATTTTTTTTTGAGGGAACGATACATTAGTATAAGTGGAAACCCAAACAAAAACAGACAGAAATGACGTCTTGGATTTTTGTGTTATTGAGTTATTTATTGGAAGAGGCTTCACCGCAGACCGCTGCTGTAAGTCGACAGCGCTGATATATTTCTACGAATTTTAATGTATATCTTTGTGACTTCACTGAATTTCTAGAGACCGTTGAACCAACTCCATGCATATCCTTCACTATCAAATAGGGTGAAATTTGGCTGATATCGGTTAAAACATGTTCTAAATTTGGTTATCTTGGTTATACTGACATTATCCAGCGAACCATATATATTCGGTTTAAATATGCATGCAAATTCTGTAAATCTGATTATTTTTTTAAAGTTGGGAATCGAAAATCAGCATGAAAATAAATACTCGAAAGTTCTTTCAGTTCTTGTTCCGCATTCCACAGATAGAACATTTCCTTATACTTTGGGCTGTTGTGGAATCTTCCCACGATTTGAGTTCTCTTTCATTTGTCCCAGTGACGCTGCATGCATGCAGTTATATTTCAGCTGTTATCGTTCTGAATGTGCTACATGCATGCAGTGTGCCCGCAATTCATATAGCCATAGCCGGTGTACGAGACGGGTTGCGCAACCTAATCCCCAAGGTATCCTGGAACTAGGCCGCGGAGGGGTTACATGCAGTCTTCTCAAATTGGGACAATTTGTGATAAATCATTTCTTTTGAATAGGCGGAACAGTTTGGGTCTATTTCGTCCTTTGTGTGTGCTGTATGCAAGTTTCTTTTTCTTTGTTTGTTAATGATGCTATAATCTACATGATACTTTAATTTGCTTTTGTCTCCTATTCAACGCATTTTTGCTGTTCTTATGTTGGAACTGCATAAAATATATAACCTTTCAAAATACATGCAAGCTCCATGCATACAAATGAATCACCGTTGGGTTCGAAGTTTCAGGAAAAGAATCGGTCCTTATGTCATGATGCACAATATTTCTGGGAAGCGAGAAAAACCTGAATTTTTTTCATTTCACCATGCAGGTTATTATATATAGGACTATTACCCTTGCAAGATGATTGCATCACATCTAAGATAGAATGAATACTACGTCATGCTGGGCTGTTACATAATAACGGCTTTATACAGTGACAGTTTGTATTTCTTAGTATATTTATACATGGCTATATCCTACATTGATTTTCTTAAATTCAACATATAGCTGAGGAAAAATAAGTGCTTCCTTAAGACTATGGAATATATATGTATATCTCGTCCACAATATAAAGACCAGGAGAGACTATATATATATACGTCTTCAGAACAAGTGTCCCGGCTTTTACCATTTTGTATATATTAAAACGCATGCAGCCAGCCTATACTGAGATTGGAATAGACTATATATCATAAATCTTGATATATGCTCTCACAATAAAACTACTTCATCATTGTCACTATCCGCAACCACTACAAAACCATCCAGAGTGACGGCGAGACCTTTAGGATAGCTTGGACTTTGTGACTTATTAAGTGGTTTTGAGATGACAACTTTGTTCTTTCCGTCAGCTTTGTATACCTGTATCCTGTTGTTGCATTGATCTGCTACAATAACGTGACCCTGATGATCTGTGGTAATCCCAGTAGGATACTTCAATTTCAAATCATCATTATCCCCGCTGAACTCAAAGAGATATGAATAGCTTTCGTCGAACACTTGCACTCTGTGATTGCCGTTGTCAGTGATGTAGATCTGTCCGTTCGGATGTGCCGAAACGTAGTATGGTTGCTGAAATTCACACGGACCACTCCCTTCCTTGCCAAAACTGGTTACATAATAACCGTCAGTGGAAAACACTTGGATCTGATTATTCTTTGTGTCTGTTACGACAACGTGCCCTTTACCATCGATACATAAACCCCATGGTCTTTTTAAAAGGGAGCTTCCACAAGCGAACGTACTCAAGAACACCCCTTCTGATGTGAAGCACTGAATACGACTGTTGTCTTTGTCACAAACATAAATCCTTCTGTCATTCACCGCAATATCAGTTGGGTTGTTCAGCTGACCGTTTTTAGAGCCGAGACATCCAAACGACTTGATAAACTTCCCATCTCGACTAAATATCTTGATGCTATGATTATGGCAGTCAGCAACAAGAATTCTGCCTTGATCGTCAACGGCAACCCCACATGGTAGTTTCAACGATAATTCCTTACCTGAAAGAATGAACTTACTAATGGACAACATAGGTTTTTTTATCTTTTCGTAGTCACGCTGGCATACAGCATGGACTTGATAACGTGGAGTCTTAATCGGTTCACCGTACACATGAATTGCAATGCTCAAGACACCGCTGGCGATGGAGGAATATGTAACCGTATACGTTCCGTTGTCGTGATCTGTTACCCTGACCCTGAGAGGACCCTCCTCGCTTGTGCTGGTTATCTGAGCTTGCACGTCATCGCCTCCAGTATTGAGCGGAATACCATCTTTTCCTCTTAAATTCACCATAAAACTCGAATCCTTTCCAACCACTGCTCTTCTTAGCCCTTCCCCACAGGCTTCGCATTGACTCGGATCAACGGCAGAACAGATAAACTTGCCAAGAAGCTGTTCGGCCTTTTCTGGAGAATTCATTGTTACATAATAACGACAATGTCCTTCAGTCTCAGGGGGAGTGAGGCATTCTGTGCGACACAAATCGTCTAATCTCTTCCGAGCGAATTTCTCGAAAATCAACAGTTGCACTTCATCTCCGTCGTTTATAGCAATTTCTGTAAAACGACATGTTCTCCTGATTAATTCGAGTCGATTGTCAAGTCTTTCCTTATTCCTAATTAAAACATCCTCTTTATTGGAATAAATTCTATCCACGTCTTGTAATAGATCTTTCTCTCGATTTCTGAGAACCTCCATAATCACTTTCGTCTGCGCCTTGATTTTTTCCGTAATGTTGTCTTTCTCTGTCTTTAAATCTCTTACTATTTCCTCCCCTGTAATAAGAATTAAACACATGCAATCACGCATGAGGCGACTGTGAACTCTCGCAGAGGGATTGTGAAATTAACTATCTTTAAAAACAAAAACTAGAAATAGTTTATCAAGCTAGTGTTTGAAATAGGATTTGATTATACCTCGTGCAATAATATAGCAAACTTACCTTGGTCAAGTTGCTTCACAATACGATTAGCCTCCACACGTGAATTCTGGATATGTGTTTCTAAAGATGCTTTGTGTTTTTTATACGCATCTTTGGCATACACGAACTCATGTTTCTTGTGTTGTGTTTGAATACATTCTAAGCAAGCAACATCCTGACAAGTTTCGCAGAAATACTTTAGGACATCACGATGACCTTTGTGACACACTGGTTGGTGATGCCCATTCTTTGTGAGGAAACGTTCTTTCTCATCCAATTTAGGTGTGATGGGTGATAACAAATGTCCGTTACAATTTATTCTATGTTTCCTGGTGCAAGAAGTACAGAGGTATGCATTACACACATCACATAATGTCGCTGCAAACTTTCGTAACTTTCCTGGAGCTCTGTCGACTGTACAAGACGAGCAGCGAGGATAAACGAAATGTCGATTCTTCTCGCTATCATCATTGTTTGGAGATTTCTCGTTTATTTCCTTGAAATCCTTTACGGCATTAAAGCTACTTTGAAGGTCTCTTCGAGAGCGACACGTTGCGTTGATGGACGATTTATTTCTTCGCGGATTCATTGCTTGAAAATTTTCAGTCATTATATTTTGGGGTGACGAATGCACCCGTTCCGTGATGTTCTCCTCACAGCTTGAATCAACTCTCTTAGAAACTGTTCATGTTAACTATAAAGAGAGAAAGGTTAAATAGTTGAAAGTCGACATAAAACCTATTATAATATCACTCCTCGCCGTATATGAGCTGTTTCGCAATCTGATTGGATAAGCTGCAACCTACAGTACTCGCTGCACATACTGCTCATCTATGGTGAGTATAGCGAAAACATCACAGTGAGAATTTGTGAAGAGAATTTAATAGAAGTCTGCACACTATAAAACAAATTGTCAACTATACCAGTGAGGCAGTGACTTGCACTCGTCATATCAGTATGGCTGATATATAGCATCGGCTTAAGCCCGCCGCACACGAGAGCTATCAGCTGAGCTAAGTTCAGCTAACGACCTCGCGAGGCAGTGAGCTCAGCCCAAAAACCATCCGTACACGAGAGAAACTTGCCTCTCGAGACGAATTCCTCACGAAAAACTACCCGCACACGAGAGTAACTTGCGTGGTCTTTTTTAGCTCAGCTAATATAGTAATAGCTCACGTGTACGGCGGGCTTTCATAAATGACTCGAGCTCATAGTATAAGTCATATAAGTATAACCATAGTATCAGTCAAACCTACTTTGTCTTTGGTCAAAATAAAACATAAAAGTCCAAATTATTAAAAAATAAACGTCGATGTTAAAAACAATGCCTTAAAAATTTAAACAAAGCCAGAAAGAATTGAAGATGTGAAACGACACCTTAATAAAGAAATACAAGTCGCGTTAATCTTCTTGCTTTCTTTTAATTAAATATCATTAACGTCCATGTAAAATCGCTGTGTGCAAACCTATACATTAATTATATTTTAGTTTTAATTACTTCATATAACCTTCAATCTGTGTATACTTATACAATTAACACGCAGAATTTGTTGACTCAATTTGTATATGGCTTGCTATGACACTCCATTCATTACCAATTGATAAACGCCTAAAATTTAATTATCTGCCTAGCTACTGAAGAGCATTACAAACACTATAATATTAAACTCAAACAAACTACCCATGCGCATGCTCAGATGCAAAGTTGCTAATCTCTGTTACTATTTTAATGTTTGCGAATTATATCCGGCGGCTAATATGTGGTATTGACTGAACAAGTTTTACAGGAAATTGACGCTGTTGTAGCTTAAGACTGTTAACTTCCCAAATGATAGTTTATGCTAACAAAACCTTTTTAATGTTATGAAGGGCATTTTAATATGAAATTCAACATGTAAATCAAGAAGTTGTAGTTGTTTCACTCTGCATGCATGACCTTACAAAAAACTGAAGCCCAAGCAAGCATGCGTATGCAAATACCGTAGTAACATGTCTAGAATGATAAATCATTTAATCACCTATACATGTGGCAAGAAATAACTAAATGCCCGCCTCAATTTTTTTTAATAATGAAAGCATTTACAAGACCAGATATAACCTAACAGGCTCCAGTCATTAATTGTAGCCAATACAGTCATTCTTACACCGACATTCAACATTTATGAATGTACGTGTAACCTGTTCAACTTTGATATTCATACCTAAAGAGTGACTTTCCTGGTTATGAATTACGACGAGAACTCTTTATACCTATGAGTACACTTGTATGGACAATTTGAATGAAAATTCAATGTCACAGCACGTATATATACTTTCAAATACAGCAAGAGCTAGGGTAGAGAGCTCTCGCTCAAGATACATGCAATTCCGCAACCTAGTTATACTTTATCGTATAACTTTATACTTTATCATGCATATAATTTCACACAAGCTCACTTGTTGCCAAAATGTGCAATTTAAGTGGGATTACTAACTTGTATATGTTGGTATGGTGATAAATATATAGTTCCATGGCATGGAACCAATACGGTGATTTTTAAACTTTTTTCGCCGGAACGTAGTATTATATGCTATCCTCTATAGAAGCAACCATTGGTTTTATAACATAAGACAAAATTGTGACTAAGTTTTCGTTGTTTGGCGTACTACATGACGCAGCCTTGTTAATTAAACAACAAGCAACTCTATATTCAGAATTAAAAATTTTATATATACAATGATACGACTTGGAGAGTGGACAGGAACTGACCAACAAAAGAAAACTATACCTCATAAAACGTTTCGCCATCTGAATACTTCGTGTTACAGTTACAGTTGTTGTTAAGTTAGAATTCTTGTGCGGTATACATGGTACATTATGTATAACTTCAGCTACGGAATCGTCCTTATAGTGCATGTATACGCTTTCGTAGTAATCTTTCCATGGCCTTATAAACACAAAGCGATATCCCTCATGACATATATGTAATCTCCTTGGTAATCCCTCAGACATGTTGGCAATCAAGACAAATTAGACTTTGATAATATTTAAGAAAATACTATATTAATATATATTCGTGAATTGCTGAAAATATTAACATAATTGCATTGGTATATATATAGTTCAGGCATGTGCACCGACTATAAACCTGACTATAAAAAAGTGATCTTATATACAAATTTCTGTACGAAATATATATTTCTGTACAAAAAATAAAAAATTGCAGGTATTGGTATGAAAGCCATCTTTAACATTACACAGATTTCATGCTGAAACATGCGTACATGCATGCCTATACCTCGAAATGGATATATATTTCATGAATATTGTGTTCTTAATTGTTGCAGGTTGTCGTCATTGGTATGCAGTGCGCACAACGCACGCACATGAACGTTTCTTTTCAGCCTTTTTCCACTGACTTTTGACTCCTATCAGTTCAAGGTACGATGTTCATATAATCATTAATTGCTTTATATTGGTAGTATGTGCACATCGATCACTTTCTTATAGAAAGGAATGAATTTCACTATGGAAACATTCTATAGGTTCTGACAGTATGGAAATATGTCTTGAATGCAGTAAAGATGAAACCTTAGAGGTTTGACAAATTTGCCAAAATGTGAAATAGTTATAAAAATTACGTACTCAAAAAATTATAATACTCAACATTAACTAAACATTAGTGGATAAAAGCTAATGAAAACAACACTTCAATCCTCACATTCTGCCATGAAACGTCCAACAAATACTTTTGGACCATAGTCATACAGTCTACCGTAAAAAGCCTGCTGTGATCATTATAAATTTGTATTCAGGACACCAGCAGTTGTTCAAAATGCTGGGAATGAGGGGTATTTGTGGAATGAAAGAGCGGCCATTTTTACACCACTAATCCCTGTATTCAACCAAGTGTATTCGCCCGTACTTCGAGACATATCAAATACACATTGAAAACAAAATATCAACTATTAGATGCAGTTATTTGCAATACCAGGATATGTTTGTGAAGGCATATACCATGCAGCTTAAATAAACACATACCATATGGAAAGTGAAAACGCAGTTGCTTCTGAACACAAATATCGTCTCGGCGTTCCTAATCTGCGCCAATTACTGCAGACATGCTACGCGACAAGTTATATAATCATTTCAATACCAGCTCTGATGATAACGATTAGTCTTGTGCAACATGTGTGTAGTTATTCCGCATTACTAGCAATACGTTTGTCTTTGCATGATTTTCAGTCAAGTTTCCACAGAACGTTTGCCAAGAACTACCCGCCAGAACTAAACAATTTAAATTTCGCAGCTGTTGTAATTTAATCCTTAAATTACTTCAGTCTACTTGACCATGGCGCTTTTATATCGGTAATTGAAAAATTATGTCACAGTGAGCGAATCATCCTGCATCGTAATATCAATAAGGAGCACATGCATGAGATGATTGTTTTTCGCACTGTTATACAATTCTTGGTTTGAGATATCTAACAACTATGTACGATGAAAAGTTCAGAGCTGACCATAAAAAAAGTACCAAGTGATTTGCATTGTCAATTTGTCTGGTTTAATAAGTGACAAGTTTCTACAGTAGTTAATAGTTATTCTTGGCCAAACTCAAAGGAGATGGAAGTTAAAACAGTAATACAATAATAAAGAATATATTCGCATTAAATGCATGTTGTTGGTATTCTTTTCGACCTAAGGGCCTTCGTCAGGAGAATTAGTACGAAGGCCCATAGGTCGAACGAAGGCCCTCGGTACGAGCCACGAAGGTCATTTTATGTCGAAATGTCGAGTCTAAGTGTTTTTGTCTATTTTAGGCAGTTGTTATACCACATTTGACGCGTTTGTTGTTTGAAGTCGCTGCCAGGCTGCTCAAATGAATATAATTTGTGATAACAATCGTTAACAGCAACGGCAAAATCGTTTTAAGTAATCTAATAATTTTAAAAAAGTTTCAGTAAAATAATTTAAAGTTCTTCCTTAGCATTTTCTTCTCTTACTTCAACAACAATTTTCCCAATGTTCATATTGCTTTCCATCATCATATGAGCTTGTTGGATGTCCGTAATTTTGAAAATTTTGTCTACTATTGGTTTAAGCGTTCCCTTCTCAAAACCAGGCAAGGCATGCTTACTGAAAGCTTCTACCAACTGCTTCTTGTACTGTAGGAAAAAAATGCAAAGGATAATTAAAATCGTCTCACCGATAAACTAGTATTTACATTTATATCGATACAATGTCCAAAATTTTGAAATGGAAAGCAAGAAGTTGAAAGATAAAAACTTCCTGGTTGAAACTCTGTTTACATTCGCCCACGCCCTTTAGAACAAGGTCTTGAATCTCTTTTGGAAAAAGCTTGGCATCCTCGTGAGAATAATTAGGATTGGCGGTTCTGCGTACCGATCGACAAGGTAAATATTAAATATAATTTGTGTAATTTTGTTTACGGATTTCTGAGAAATTGGGTTACAGCAAAGGATTGGAAAGTTAATACGACAGAAAACATTCAGAATGTGCAAATTCTGTGTTTTTGTTTGTAAAGAGAACAAGTTGGTTCACCTCAAGCGATCTACTTCTCAATGTGGTTGCGATTAATGACACTCGTTTCCGAAGCAAACTGGCCAGAAATCGTCCTTCAACATTTGCACCTCCAAGTAATCCGTACAATATCCATCGTCCATCGATTGCAATACTGGCAAGATTTTTATCAACAAACGAGCTTCCAATGCAATCCAAAATAACCTCAACTCCGGCACCTTCATTTTAAAGAAAGAAAGAAATACTGTACATATTTAAAGTGCATGGTGGCAAGGATTGCTGTTATGTTACTGTGAAAGTATTCGTAACAAATGTGAAGGCTTTTTTCTTGTCAGAAAGGCATTGAGACAAATTTTTTTAATTCAGTAGGGTAAAGTTTTTCATAAGTTCTCAAGATAGTTTACAATGTCGAGTGTTGCTGCATTGTGAAAATTATGAAAATTAACATGGATTCTCAATAGTTCAGTCTATGTCTATAGGTTAGAACTTGGTATTAAAGGGTCTAAGGTTAATTTAAGAGAAATGATTTACTATTTTTTAAAGGAGGTTCATAAAATTGCTCAACCCCACATGTTCCATATAGGACTATATGAATTAACATAGAATTACCATTTGTTTTTTTAAGCACCATTTCTGAGAAATCCTCACTTTTGTAGTTGGCTGTTTGCTCTGCCCCAATTTTTTCAGCTACATCCAACTTTTTCTGTGACCCTGCGGTGGCCAATGCATGAGCCCCTGCAAATTTACTCAGCTGTATTGCTGCTGTTCCTACTCCACTTCCAGCAGCATGCACTAATACATGTTCACCTGACTTGACATCAGCTAACAGATGTAAGAGCTGGTATGCAGTGAGCCACACTTCTGGAATTGCAGCTGCATCAGAGAGGGGAAGGTTTGCTGGAACTGGCATAACTAATGCTTCATTCACAGAAACAAATTCTGCATAACCACCACCTTAATTTGTAACAAAAAAATTGAATATTATTTCTAAGCAATGGATAGTACTCCAGCTCAAGCATGCCAACAGCATTGAAATTTAAAAACATACAAAATCATTCATCTACTACAGGCCACCTACCATAGCAATAATTTTTTTTATCTAGTGCTCACCTATTAAAATTTTTACTTTTATGTACATATGTATAAGCAGTATAACTTACTTCCAAGAAGGGCCATAACTCTTTCTCCTTTCCTGTGCAGAGGAACACAATCATGTTACATAGATACAGTCTATTACAGAACTATTCAAGAAATCCGATGCCCTATAAAGTTCTTGGTGACTACATACATTCAAGATGTATTTTTTACATATCTTTGACATCCTTTTTATATATGACATACATACATCTCATGAATGTATAAAATTTATTGTTTCATCATTTCGAGCAATCCGTGAATGGGCATATATTAAATACCAGTATTATCTCTGGTCAGCACAGATTACATCTGTACATCTTAATTTCATCCTCTCCTCTGCATAGTGTTACATTATCCAGAGACCATTATCAGAATGGTGACTTAAAGCCGTTTTCCACTTCAACCATATCGTAATGTAACATAGCGTATTTCTTTTTTTCCGAAGCATTCAACCAGAAATAATGACTTTAAAACAATGAGATACGCTTTGTTTCACTAAGATATGGTTGAAGTAGAAAAGAGCCTTTACAGTAGTGTCTATCACTGCCAGTGTACAGCCAGTCATCTATAAAATTCTAGTACAATTTACAGTTACACCATTTCATATCTCCACCTCTCTCCCCTCACTAATGGACAAAATGACTGCCGAAATGACAGCCCTGCAAAGCAAGGCAGTAAAGCTGCACTCAAACTGATGGCCCAGCACTGCATGGTGCCCATCACTTTTTCTGGCACAAGTAAAGCATGACGCTTCCAAATTAAATTAAACACGGCGCCCAAGAACGGGCACTACCTGTATCACGACAATTACCACTATAAAATGAAAACCAGGCTTTAATAAAAAAAATGGCTCTATAAAAAGCTAAAACACTAACCTCCAATTCTTACTGCATTTTGGACTAATATCATCAATAACTCCAGCTGCTTCTAAACCCAAAATGTCTGACTCCCCTTTTGGAGGTGGATATAAACCTTTCCTTTGTAGTATATCGGCTCTGTTTATCGAAAAATAATGAATTCTAATTAAAATGTGTCCATCTTGAACACTTGGTTTTGGAACATTTTCAACTCTCAGGCCTTCTGCTCCGCCAGCTTCATGTATAACGGCCTGCATTGTTTTCTCTCCAGTTATTAAATTAGGAAAAAATATAAATGGGAACAACAAAATTAATAAATTGCAGAAATATGCATTTATAAACTTCGTCACTGGTGGCATTTCTCAGTGTACCAGCATGGTAGCAGTACTATCCAGTGATTAGGCGAGACCAGTGGCCAACCTCGTACCCAGTACACCATGCATGCAGTGAGCTATATATATAGTTTTATAGTTTTTATATTATATATTAAATTTTTCAAAACTAATGACTTTACAGGTTCAAATGCATTGTTTTAAAGAATTTTCGAACGTCGAAACATTGACAAAAGTTACGATTTGAATTACAATATAAATATTAATTTCAAACATGAATTTTTGATTTCATAATTTTTTTATTTATGCCAACTAGTATAGACTAAAATTTCTGCATAACAATATATCAAATATTGACGAATACATTTTAGGAATTTACTCAATTTAGGGTTGAAACCACTGTTAAAACCCAGTTCTCCGGTTTCCTGGTTCTCCGTTTCCCCAATTCCTTGATTCCCGCTCCCCCTTTTGAAATGCTTTTAAAAAAATTAAAACTGGATGGCGGATTCGAACGGTGTTTCGAATTCTTCATTGTCTTCAATGGAAGTGTTTTTGACCGTGACTTCGGTCACTTGGGATCCTTTAAATTCAAAAGATTGGGATAAGGAGAAAGCTAGTCCTGAGTGTATTTTACGCATTAAGCGGTATAACTTGATTTAATTGCATATTGGAACGTTGGGTACATTATGTCATTTATGTGTATATATCAATCATGCTTATTTTTTAAATATGGGGATCAGCTACCCAGTTTTTAGCCGTTCATTAAAGAAAATGTGAGAAATTGCTGTTTTAAGAAGGGGTTAAGATACACAGATACTCGTCCAATAGCACAGGAGAGCATTTTTTTCCAAGAGGGGGATAAAAGCGAAACCCAGAGTACGTCACAAGGGTACCGTACGTTTCTTGCATTCCTGAATCCTGGGTCAATTGAAAAGAATGCCATCCAACTAGTTAGTAGCAGGATTGGCCAAACAGAATGGTGTATTTTATTATTACCATTTAACTGCTGACAATTTCTAATGACTACATTAGGCTTGAATATACACAATATCTGAATTTATTTTTATATACCTGTCGTTTGAAATTTTAAATGCAAGTGAAAAAGTATTTATTGTATTTTCTGTATGCATGTAATGTAGGGATATAATGGGTATTTTTAAAGACCCACCACCAGGAATGTGTGTTGTTGCTGATGATCAGGATGTCACAAAGGTATAGTGGGGAATTGTGCTGCAAAACTATTATTTACTGCAAAATAATTCATTATTGTTAACAACAGTATAAGTCATAAACTACATGCTTTTGTTTTCAAATTTAGATTCATGCTTTGATAACTGGGCCATTTGATACACCATATGAGGGTGGATTTTTTTACTTCATAATTCGTTGTCCACCAGATTATCCCATTCATCCACCACGTGTCAAATTAATGACAACTGGTCAGGGACTTGTGAGGTTTAATCCAAATTTATACAAAAATGGAAAAGTGTGCTTGAGTACACTTGGGTATGTATGTTTTAGATGTTTGGTGTTTAGTATTCCTATATCAATACTATACTAGTCCCCCATG
Organism: Dendronephthya gigantea; assembly: GCF_004324835.1. Taxonomy (NCBI): domain Eukaryota; kingdom Metazoa; phylum Cnidaria; class Anthozoa; order Malacalcyonacea; family Nephtheidae; genus Dendronephthya; species Dendronephthya gigantea. The sequence goes on along the minus strand of NW_021163010.1, from coordinate 2,693,360 downwards.
ACCCATTTACCATTTATTCATTTAAAACAATTCATAACTCCAGATCTAGCTTATGCATCTGCTCTGTGTCCAGTTGTATACTATGGTATACTACAAAACATTTGCATTCTGGGTAGTTAAACCAGCCCCGGCAGGTGGATTAGTACTTCCATTGATTCTTCCCCAACAGTAGATTTATCAAATATTATATGAGTCAATGCGGGTACATGGGTACATATGAATGTTATTGCCAGTTAGTTCTAAACTTGACATATTTCCCAATTCCTAACTCACCTATTATTAGTATTTTAATAACTATGTGCTGTAGACTAGATAGTAATGTTATACTAACCAAATAAGGCTATGAATTATTGTTGTTTTTCATAAGAACGTGGAGTGGACCAGCTTGGAGTCCAGCACAAACTTTGTCAAGTCTCCTTATCTCCATCCAGTCACTACTAAATGAGAAACCTTACCATAATGAACCTGGATTTGAGCAGGTGCCAAATACTCTTTGTACAACTGTCAGTTGAGTATTAAAATTCTGAAAAGAAATAGTACGTACGGTTCTTTTTTTTAACATAGGAAAGACGAGCAGGAGACAGTGATAAATATAATGACTGTATACAACATGAAACATTAAGGGTGGCTGTCTGTGATATGCTTGAAGATGAATCATTCTGTTGTCCACCACTAAGGTAAATCATTATTGTTGAATCCTATCAGAATGGGTTGCTGCAGAATTTTTTCAATAGGGGACGAGCTTCCCGGATCGTGTGAAAAGAACTCCAAGATGGTACACACATGGATTCATTCCCTGTTGCATATTCCCGGGGCTCTCCGCCGCTCCCGGCGTTCTGGCAGATTCAGCAACTTGTGCTAACAACAAAATCTTTCTTTCCAGAGAAGTGATGATTCGTTCGTTCCCTGATTTTTATTGTTATTACGTCTCTGTTGTGAAAGAAAAGTCCTATCTAAATGGGAGACCGATGCAGGTAATGATCGAACGTGATGCAATCCAATAGTTATCAATTTTCAACCTAGCTAGACAGGAGGAAAATATATTTGTACTACCGTACGTGCTAGGTTTCTCCCTAGTTTGGCCTTTAATTGTATATGTACTTCCTATGGCAAGCTCCGTTATTAGCTCCTTAGATAGTTACTAAAAGAGCCATTTCAAATGGGGGCTTCAGGCGTCCTTTGCCTTTGTGTTTTTTCCAACAACTGTACCTACGTGAACAGTCTTTATACTGTACAACGGCGACAAGTAATTCGTCTTAATGAATCCATCATATTTTAGGATCCGTTTGGTGATAAAAGAGGAAAATTCGATTATGAAAGTATCTTGACAAAACTGGAGAAAATAAAGTCGGATTTGCACAGTAAACAACCTCCTAATACCTCTCCTAAAGCTTCCGAGGATAGTTCTGGTGACAACTGATTATAAAATAATCTGTTGGTACAGCGTCCAAATTAGATTTCAAATTGCCAGCAGTTGATATTCAAAATTCCCTTGTCAATTTGATCTAAAAAATTTGCAATAATATTAAAAGGACTAGACATAGGACTATGGACAACAGGAGCACTTTTTTAGTGTAGTGAGTCCTGTTGTTCGCGTGGTCTAGTCCAGGACTGTTAGACTATTATTACGGTGATGGTAATTTCACATTTAGTTTTATCGTTTTGTAAACCACCCGCTCCCTTAGCAAGCAGACAGTCTAACAGCTATAATACACCTCATACCATGATTTTACCTACATTTTTAATATCGCATTTGTGTTGAAAAAAAGTGCCAGAATCTTCTCGTATGAGTTGAGGTCGTTGTAGGTAAGGTTGATATTCTATCGTTGCCACGGTTTCGTTAGTCTGTTGGTCGATATGTGTTACCAGTTCAGTAAAAAAAACCCGATAAAGGTCTGTTCTCACGTGCAAATTTTATCGGATCCAATTCACTTCTGATGAATGTTTTACAGTTTGTTCACCAACAATGTACATAGGAAACCAATGCACTCCAGTGCTGCTTTATCAACAGACTTTATTTCATACGTTAGAAGTGAACTGGATGAACCTGGGATTAACCGATGAAGGAATTGTGGCAACAACCAACATCGACTTCTTTTAGAGCTAACCCAACGCAGGTGTTGGCCGTTGGGGAACACGGTTAACCTGAACAATGTTTGTATATATGTGTAAATATAATTGCTATACTTCAAAAATTAAATAACCGAAATATTTGAATTTTTTGTTGGAGTAAATGGCTAGAAACCTTCCGGAATTGAAGTTTTACTCCTCCCTTTATAGGACCGTTTCAGACTTCGAACTTTTCATGTGCCGAATCAAATGCAAATTAAACAAAGACTTTAGCTCATTAGGTTTGGCACATGAAAAGTTTGACGGGCCTATCTCCCTCTCGTTCTCTTTGAGTGATAGTCGAAGGGGCGGCATTGCTACATTGGGAGATTCTAGTTATTAACTGTAACTGTAGTTAAGGGCAGAATTGGCCAATCAGAGTTGTGTATTTCTGAGTTAACTAAATAAATATTAGTGTAAACAAGATTATAGATTCACATTTTCATTTTTACTATTATGACTTGTAAAGGCGGCATGACGTTGCAAAATATATGGGCATAAACGCGTGCAAGCTGCATAGCCTCTCTACATAATTCTGTACTATGTACATGGTTTATTTATCAAGGATTTGAAATAAAAATCCTTTCAAAAAAAAGTCAAACTGAACTAGCGGCATTCACTCATATAGTCACATAGAGGTACAGACAATATTGCGGGTAAGATAAAAATTTATGTATTTACGTACCGTATATTGTAAACGTGTGTTAATAGTTCTGATGACATCAAGAGAATGGGTTATATATATAATACAATGAATATATTATATTGACGTGCATAAAACATATTTCGTATTTTCCCAGATTTTGTTCATTCAGATCGAACGCCAGATTTCTAATCCTCTATGTTATTGTTTTATTCTTCTCTTTGTTTCAACCATTTTGATATTTTCAAGCATAGTACATATATAGGCCTACGAATTCAAATTAGGCGTGAGGTTCGATGATATATTGTTGATTTAGCACTTGAACTAAATGTGTTGTTTTTGTAGCAAATTATTTTGCAATATGAAAGTAATTGTTACAACTTAATTAGAATTTATATTGCGACAGTTCCATTTCCACACTGAATTTTACTGGGTGACTTGAGAATCTTGTTTAATTCTCTCGTGGTTTCGATTATTTTGTCAAGTATATAACATTGGTTGAGTGTTTATACATGATGTAGTATCACTCCTAGGTATATGCCTATAGACTATATATATTTAGTATGGTTACCAGTCTAATTTTCATTATAATCTTCATTACTTTGTTCTTAGTCTTCACATCCTATATTGTCAATATCAACCACTTTTAATTAATTTTAGATGGTCATTGATTAAAAAACGATTAGTTATATTGACATATTTTAATTGTAAAACATAAATGTTTTGTGAAACATGGAAACAGTGCATCTGCAATGAATGATTAGTTTGTCTTTCATTCTTCACAGATCGAGTAACTCTACTAGTACATTCAAAAAAGAATGTCTCCTATTCTGCAAATTCAAATAATGCAGAAATTATTTCTCTATTTTGTATATTCCAGGTTGTAGAATAGTTGTACATCTAGTGTGGTATTTATAAATGACAAACTTAATTACAAAATATGCTATCCTTTCGATAGATGCACAAATATATATAGATATATGTAAAAAGAGGTTTACTGCTTGGGACCATGTCGCATACAAAGAGGGCTGTTGAGCCTGAAAATGTTGAGTTATCATCATATTCCACTTCTGAATTAAAACCAGAAAGTAATGGAGAAGATTCTAATATGTCACACATGGCTGAGTTGCAAGCTGAACCAGGAGGCGTTATACAAGGTATATATATTTTATTTCATTTAGTGTTATTAGCATAGGAATAAGACCATTCACAAAATATCAACCATTCGCAAAATATATGTGACGCCCATTTGACAATTTTTTTCAATCCTCTGTGATGTTGTATGATGATATATGAACCACATACCTATCCCATCATATAATTATATCAATTAATTGTAATCCTTGTAATCCCCTCACTCCCTGTAAAACTCAGAGAAAACACTCTACCCCTCAGAGACTTGTGATGTTAACCATATATTAATTGCTTATTTTACTCTATGGATAGAAGTTCCTGAGATAATTGTGCATCCTTCCAAAGAACCACCTCACAAAATTCCAGAAAAGATGAAAAAATCTGTTCAAGCTCCTCGGATATCCTTCAAGTCAGAAAATGAACAAGTGAGCTCTGAAAATCAAATCATGATGTAGTTGTATATTACTCATTCCCATTCCATATTTATATTTACATCTTGAACATTCACACGACCAGGGGAGGGCAAACACAACAACTTAAGCATAATTTGTTCTCTGACTCCGTATGCCAAAACTTTTTGTAGGTTTTTATTGAATTATTGCAACTGGACTCTAGTGGTCTGTACTGGCAGGAGAAAGCCAGATGGATAAGATATGAAGAAAATGTTGAACCAAGTGGAAATTGGGGACGACCGTTTCTTTCTTATATTGATTGTGAAAGTTTACGACACCTGAGACACACTGTAGAACAGGGTAAATCCGTAATAATAAATCCGTGATAATAAATTCGTAATTTTTTCATGCATATAATGAAAATACTAATCTTTTGGACATAAAAAATTAGATAAAATAACTGTGGACTAAAATGAGCCTGCTAATTGACCACCATTTGTCTTAATTCAAAATGAAAATTATATATATTGATACGCTTCAAATATTCTTTGATCTTTAATAGAGATTATATACGTTGCAAATATCGTTATCTTTCTAGGTTTGGTATCACTTGGCAGTGTCAGCGATGGTGGATTCACCATATCTTACACCATATCCAACATGTTGGTACTTGGTGGTCATGCAGAAGCTCGACATCGTGTACGCTTACGACAAATCATGACACTTCCACGCATGCATCAAGGTGAATCTCAGTCGCGATTTCGGAAGAAGGTCCACTATAGACGAAAATTTCTACGAATTTTCCTTGAAAAAAGAGAGCAAATGTTTGCTCGTGCATGGGAGATGTCAGATAATGAAGTACGTAATCGTTGGGTGAGGCTGGCTCGAATGGCCTTAGATCAACATCGGAAGCAAAATCCTAATCCTGTAAAAGTTAGGGTAAGTGAATTGATCGAGACGCGTTTTTTTTAGAAAAATGATGGAATAATTACTTTAAATCTTAATTGATTCTGTATCTTTTACACAAAAGGCAGAAGAAGTGGCAAGGGAATGGTGTCCAGAAAAATATCTATTCGATGAAAATGGTGCTATGCGCGTAAACAGTACTAGTACTAGCACTCGTAACCTGTTAAAAACAGAAACCCATGCTGATCGTCTCAGTGTTGCCTCAGAATTTTCAAATGTTTCTTATCTGATAAACATGGATTATGAGACAACACGAGAGCGAGGTCTACCTATGACAAGTGATCAAATAAAACTGAAGAAAATCCTTCATCCGAACACTAAAGGTATATTAATACTTCATGCACCCGTCGACTTCTTAAAAAGAGATGAGTTTATTTCGGCATTCGTTCGCTATCCCAACGATAAACCTATAGTGGACTCCTTGGAACTTAACTTGCCTGTGAAGTTTATGTTTATATTGTTTTCATCTAAACATGCAGTTCGGACAGATGGCTATCAAATGTGTCGTACGATGGGCACTTTATTTCATGACAAGGTAAGCTTGTGTGGTTTAATATGATATGGTGTTATAGCTGGTATGGTTTTGCGTGGTGTAGTCGGATGGTGATGGTATGCTCTGGTGTTGTGTGGTATGGTATGGTATGATATGGTATGGTATAATTGTACCATTAATGCTCTTGAATACTCTTAGGCCTTCAGACGTTGTGCCTACGAAGCCAAAACGTGCCAAGACATAACAAAAGCTTTCTTCACGTTTATTGATGGGAGTGTAATGTTGCCTCCGGGAGACTGGAGACCTGACCTGCTGACTCCAATTGCTGAGGCTATTTCCGGCATTACTCGTAAAAAAAATGCGTTAAGAAAGTTTAAACATCGAGATGGAAAACAACTTTGGAGAATTGTCCGTACAAAAATCCGTGTTATTGCTATGATGAAAAATATGGTTCAGAGCAAACATGCGCTGTTAGAAAACAACGATGACCATATTGAAAAGGAACATGAAGTATCCAGCACGCAAGGATTATTTCCCAGGAGAGGAGACTGTCCATTGATGAATAAATTTTGTGCGATACGTAAGTGATGATGGTGAATTTCTATACACGCCTCAACCCACTGCTGCCCAAACCTGACCTATCTTGCCTTATGCTTTCATAGTTTGGGGGCACAAATTATTGTACGTTTATAAATTCCATGTGTAACCGAATGATTCTTGTAATTGCATGTCTACCACCAGTCTAGAATCAGTATACGTATTAACCCCATGACACTTTCATAATAAAACTTTTACTGATCTACAAAAAGTTGAAATTTTGTTTGTTATGGTGAGTCCACGCAAGGAAAATATGTTTATGTAACTGAGAGTGGAACCAATCAAATGCAGAAATTTTACTTGTGCTGTTGGGTCCATACCGAGTGTCGTCATGCGCTACATATAATGTTCAAACTACAATGATATATAACTTCTTAATTTATCTCAACAGGTCGGAGGATAACACGCAAACACTGTTCGAAACGTAAAAAGAAAGTTGACGAAAGTTTAAGCGATTCGAATTCCAGTAGCAGTGAAAGTGAGGAAATTGAAAAGATCGAGGTTCATCCATTACACCCAGATGGTCGATGGTTTGGTGGTTTACGACGTGAAATTACTAAACGTTATCCGATCTACGTCTCTGATATCAAAGACGGACTGCATATACAATGTTTGGCTACGATATTATACTTAGCAATCAGTTTGATCGCGATGTGTTTAACATATGGCCAGGTTATTTCTAAGTACACTAAAGGTTATATTGGCGCTTCAGAGATGCTATTTGGTACAGCTATATCATGTGTATTAATGGCCGCCCTTGGTACAGAGCCTTTAGCTGTAATAGCAGGAACAGCAGCAATGATGATTTTTGAAAGTTCGACCTACCAGGTATAATACTAGCTGCAGTGTAGAACGGCATTTTGGCGAGTTTTTGCTTAATCCGTTTTTTTTTGTTTTCAAGGTTTCGAGTTCGATGAAGTTGGACTTCATGCAAGTTCGCTGGTTGACCGGCATGTGGATATTTCTATTTCTTATTATCATCCTGGCTTTTGATAAAGCGCACTGGATTCATTACTGCACTAGATTTACGGAGGAAATTCTTCATGTCCTTGTCGCTTTGCTGTTTATGTACGAAGGAATTAAAAATCTAATTAAGGTTTGCGCCCCATCTTAATTTCCAGTCTCTACCCGAATCTGCTGAAATGGACACGAAGCAATTGTTTGAATTCGGGAAATGCCAATTCTTACATCCTAAGGCTTATAGATGTATAGGCAGGGCAGTAATATAGTGTGATAATGTGTTAATTATACTTTTGATAGCAAAAATAATTCGTTCGCGCGAACTCAGTTGATTATAAAAATTAAAATGTGCATGTGGTTCCTGCAAATTCTCTGCTATCAAATAAACCTCACGTTCTAACAGAATATTGTCGAACGTATAGATACAGTGGATAGATAGGTTTTTCTAAAACCTGGAAGATAGTTTGTTTGACTACATGTAATCGCTATATATCGTTTTTAAAAAGAGAGACTGTCATACTTCTACTTCACTTTTCGTTTTCTTGACTTTTCGTTTTCTTTCTGATTGTTTAGGTTTATGAAAAACATCCATTGCGCGAAGAATACGTAATTAATGCTAATGTTTCCGGTGGTTTCACTGCTGATAAACCAAACACAGCGCTTCTGTATACCATCATAATGTTCGCTACGTTTGGTTTGGCTTTAGGATTTCGCTTGTTTGAGAAAACACGCTTCTTCTCTCCGAGGGTGAGTGCCTTGAAGCCTGGTTCACATTAACTACTGACAAGAAAATTTATGAAGCACTTTATTCTCTAGTGATCACCGACAGTCAGATATCGCCAATGAGAATCCGTATACCGATACGAATGATGAATTATGAAATTATATTAAAACTAAGCTTAAATGCTTAATATATATATTACGTTACACTCGTTTTTATTCAGTTGTCGTCCTTTTGCTGTATGCATGATACAGACCAAAATTCCAAGATTAAGACTAAGAGGTCGTCCAACTGACATTTATTGTTATATCTTGCACTTATATATAGGTTCGTCGTTTATTGAATTTCTTCAGTATCCCTGTGGCTGTAAATGTGATGAATGGCATTGTTTACGCTGTTGATGTTTATCTTAATACAATCCATATTCCTGAAAGGCTGAAACTGACCTCGCCCGACAAGAGAGGCCGTTTCGTTTTACCAGATGGAGATAAGATGTTCCAAGGAAGTATTTCATACTGGATTATTCCAATTTCTATTGCTCCTGCTGTGCTCACTGTCATACTATTGTTTATTGAGAGTGAAGTTACTCTGCTGGATTGTTTTAAGGTATTAAGGATCCATTCTAAACGTACAGTAATACTTAAACCAAACCAATAGCTCGAGAATACATAGTATTAGATTGGGGTATTGTGTAATTTGATTTTTTGAAGGCACCATTCATACCTTTTTACCTTCTATTAAAATGTGGTTCCTGCGCAACTGCACATGTGGGATCTTATCCAATAATTTTGTGTCCGAGGAAAGTGTCCCCCTCCCCTGGCCTGCGGTCCATCATTTTATCAGAAGTTAACATAAACATTCGTAATGCAGGAAACTCGTGGCAGAAAAGGATCAGGATTTCACACAAACCTTCTTGTTGTTGCGATCATGGTTTTAATTTCTTCATTTCTTGGGTTACCCTGGATGTGTTTGGCCGCTGTCGAGACGTCTGTCCACTTGGACAGTTTGAAAGTTTGGAGCAGTTTCGATGCACCGGGAGTTAAAAGTCACGTGGTTAAAATACGAGAACAAAGATTAACGTTGTTTTTTACTGGAATTTTGATTGGTGAGTAAATTATTGATATGATATTGGAAATCTGATGAGGCGTATTTTAATATTAATTTTTTGAAACTAGTTACTGATGTTGTATTGTGACGTAAAGGCAACAGATTTCATGTTTTATGAAATAATATTATACGAAAATTAGAGTTGCCTGGCCTGGATTAATATTTCCTACAGTTTTATCTATATTCAATAATTATGATAAATTCACTAAGCCTTTAAACATAATTGTCTCAGGTTTATCATCATTCCTGAGTTTCTATTTGGATCAAATTCCTGAAGCAGTATTATCTGGCGTGGTTTTATACATGGGTGTCGTTGCATTATTTGGAGTTCAAATGATCGAAAGGTTTTTCCTCATGTTTATGGCGCCAGGGCAGCATCCAGATATACCTTACTTGAAAAATGTAAGTATTGAGTACTTATGCAGCATGTAGACAGTCTTCTCTCTCTTCTATCGCATTACCGGTCTAGCGTGAGTCGTACAATTGTGTAAACTAATTTTAAACGCTTATGTTGGTGCATGATGATTTCAAGCTGGTAGAATTTTCAAAGATTTATTCAGACCTGACAAAAAACAGCTTTGAAACTGTGTAGGTTCTGTAGGAGCGGCCTGAAAGAAGAGGATTCCTCTACATGGTTTTCAAAATATACTCCCTTTGAAATCCAGATTTTGTTTGTATTTGAATGCCTGATTAGTACGCTGATGTCACCCCTTTTAAATTTAGCACGCGTAGGTTTAACGTAATAATCTACGCTGCCATTTAGGTACCATTATCCAAAGTTTATTTATTCACCATCATTCAAGTGGGTTGTGTGGTTATTCTTTGGATCGTGAAGAGTATTAAAGATGTGGCGGCAATTTTCCCTTTGGTGGTTTTATTAATGATTCCACTGCGGGCTTTACTTGGGAGAGTTTTCAGCATAGAGCATATTGAGCAGGTTTTTACTTTAATCCTTTCTGTATCCTGGTAATGAACACCTTAGAACCTTAGTGTTATCTATAACCAAACCTCTTATAGTGGCGAAATGCAGTTGGATGATTTCTGGACTCTTTCCGATCAGATATTTCCTATCCTTTGTACATTTAACTTTTGTTGCTCGATATTTTTCGTGCTAGCCTGCATATCCTTCCGGACTTAACTATCTGTTTGAACACTTAACAATAATATTCTCATGCGGATACTTTTTCTGAATTTTTCAGCTTGATAACGAGGAAGACGAAGAAGGTCATGGTCCACTTGACTGAAGGCAGCATGTAAAAACTCTAGTAGACTATCAAGAACCATCATTATATTTTTACTGTTGATAAAAAAATTTTAACTTTAATAGAAGCATATATACTAATTTACGCACATGCATTTACAAACAGACATGAAAAAATATTTGACACACGTACGTATCTACATAAAAATAAAGATTCAAATTTAGAAGTTTACATTTTGCGTGCATGTATACACGTTTTTGGAGGAGTTCTTGAAGCGCAGGGCAGTAAGTATATATATGGCCTCAAACCCTTTGGCCCCTCTTATATCCTAATGAGCGAAAATACAGGAAAACAGGATTCGAACTATATCGACGCACTAGTTGCGTAACCATTTACATTGTCTTCACCACTAAATGAACCATTAATTCTTGAGGGAAAGAACTACGTCCGGCTTTTATTCTATCCAAATCACTTCTTTCAGGTCATAATGCATGGAAAACATTTTAACATATTAAAAAACCATCGACATACAAGGCAATAGTCTTTGCCACTAGACCATGCATGCATTATCTCTTCAGGTTAACTAATACAAGTAGGAGATTGGAGCCAAGTATGGGAGAGCCTAGAAGGAGATTGGAGCCAAGTAGGAGACATGCAGGGACGAGGAGGTGCACGGCTCGCTGCGCTTAAAACTTATCGCAGCTGAATTTGGCTCGTACATCAGTTCCAAACATATCCCGTTCAATAATTTTAATCTATGAGATAAAGATCAGACTTCCCCCACACTATACAAAGATCGGGCCGCAAAATATAAATGATATAATTATATTTTCAAAAGTCATTCGGACCGTAAGGCGTGGACATATAATTTGATAAACTCTGTGTTCACTCAGCTTGAAATTGTACTAATTAAATAAATCGTTTAATCCAATAATATTTATGATTTACAGGCAGCTACAATTTGCATTTTGCTAAAATCATCGTCCTCCTGTAGTTAGTAAAATAGCGAGGTTCAGATTTGGTGCCCTGAAGATGAACCAATGAAATGAAACTCTCTCAGCTCAACCAATCAACTAAAGGTAGTGGTATATAGTGGAAGTCAATGACGAAATAATTTTTAAAATTTTTTATGCCTTTCTATATTTTTCTATACCCGAGTGAATGCGCCTGAATTGCATGAGCTAATGAATCATGCTTAAAATTTCACCGTCAAATTACGGATATATTTTGTTTATATATGATTCCGAAAAAGATGCCAAAAATTCATTTGGTAATCATAACAATGTGAATTCGTATATTTATATCATAATATGGGTAAAGCAAAATACACAGACGACTCAACAACGTACATTAATTTATCTAAACGAAAAGGATTCATATATTCCACTACGCAGTTCTTAGTTTTTGCTGTCGTGAAACTTTAGGAAGCGCTAGTTGAGGTTTAATTATTTGAAAGTCATGTATTCGAAGTTTTTCTTAATTCGTTAAAATTTGTGTTCGCAATGCATTATGGTAAATGTACATACCGCCAACTTTTCATTATTGCCAATTATTTATTTATATGGGGCAAAACGGGGACTTTACATTTGCATTCATGCATGAAGTATTTCCTTATCACAATTTGTATTTAATTAATAAACATTTGACCGACTCTGAACTTTCCTAATAAAGTGTTATTATTCTATTTTTATAACGGAGATTATACCTTTAATTGCACTGAAACTGAATCTTCAAGAATATTTTCACTAATTCGGTGTTTAATGAGAGAACATACTATCTAAAAATGTCATTGACATTGTGTTGACGAGTTGTGGTTCGAGTTTGTATCCACATGCATCAACATGTTTCGAAAATTTTACGTCGTTTGTCTTTTATAAGCATTGGTTTCCTTTATGCAGCAATTGATTCACTTTTCGTGCCAGGGCCCAAGAAACCGGTTAGAATTGATAGAATACGTTGTTTTTCCTGGGTCTTTATTGATTTTAATTGTTTTAAATGTCCTTGACTCCTTGCTATTTATACGTGCGTGCATGTACTATTTATCACAAGAAACCCAGCAAGAAGCAACCTTCTAATTCAAGCTTCTAAGCTTCTAATTGGATCAGTTCATTATATGCAGGATTAAATTTGCGATAATTTACTAAATTGATTAATTATCAGCTGCAGATGTCTAGTGATGAATATATGGGGCTTTGATTGTCGTTTTTTTAAACCTAGCATATTATACTAACATAAGTATTTTATTTTAACGATATCTATATGGATGGATGTGTGTATTACATAATCTATATACAGTGCATGCATGCATGCAATCATCTCAAAACACATACATGATACGAGCAAATAATATCCTTCATACGACTCTGTCAGAGTCGCAGCACTGTCAACCTCATGCAGCCCATAGCCGTACATGCGGTAATCATTAATCTGATTTAAAAAATCCAGCAATATCTGTTCATTGGCATTGCGGTGAATTACAGTTTTGATTTATAAACATGCATGCTTGCGTCAAGTAATGTTTTAAACGTTTTTGAACTATAGTTTCTACTTTCTACTTCTGTATGGTTCTCTTATGTTCTCAGTCGAAGAATCCTTCAAAATTCTATAGAGGTCCTTAAAAGATTTTGTCGTGCATTTTATAAACAGGTTTAAATTAAAACTTGAAGATTCGATAATCAAAGAATTTTGAGTGAGCGACTGCGTGGTCACGAATATTGATTCTGTATTACAATTATTTACATCAGGTCAGAATAGAAATTTTGGCTTCGGCCTTAATTAAATTGTTGACTTATTTGTTGTGAATATTTTTATTCAGTATATGAACCTATTCTATGCGTTTCAAACTTCAAAGATCATAATTTACCATTTTATACGCCCACGATATTTTGATAAAATCAGTTTACTACAGTCTGCGTGCATCCTTCTTGTTGACATAATCCCATTTAAGCGATTTGCGCGTTGAAATATTATTCATGTATTTGTAAGAGATTTTGTGAAGAGTGAGAAGAAAGAGGTAATGAAAAAAAGCCGGAACGAAACACCACGACTAAAAAACATTTAATTACTATTTAATAATATTGCATAAGGCATTTATCGATATTACATATAGTATCTCATCCTTTTTAGCATATTGTTGAAGAATTGTGGTTGAACTGCTTTCTTCCGAAACTTGATTACAAAATTATTTGTTTTTTTAGAAAACATCTTAGGATGTTCAGATAGCGGTAGACTGGTTCACTCAAGACAAAGAATGGTGGAAAGATCTTCTTCAGTTCATGAGTTGTGTACACGCGATGCTATAGATGTATGTTTATGTTTTGTTACTGATATACGTAATAATGGAATAGCGAGGAATGGAGTGATAGGCTGATAGCAATGATAGAGAAGGCAATGGGAAAGTCAAGCGAGATGTGAAAAAAATCGCTGTGACGCGATTATCGATTTTCGAGTAGCATGCGAACACTCGGCTCCGGAATCGTTTAGGTTTTGCCGGAGGTCCAAGTTGCATTTTTCGCAACGTTCCTAGCTGGTTCTAGGTCTTAATAATCGTTTGTTTCTGCCTTTCGTTCCCTTAAACCATCAACAGTTACTTCATGGTCGCATACAACTAAGGAAGTGCAATATAGATAACGATATTATAACATTCCGATAAATTACAATAACCATCATAAATATTGTACAAGGAAATTCGTAAAAACGTTTTTCCAATAAATATCGCTTTGATTAATGCGTTTTTTTACAGTTTTTTGTGCAGTTGAATGAGTTTGAGAGTTCGAGTCGGTTTTGGAAGGAAAAAGCTCGTTGGATCAAATATGAAGAAAATGTTGAACCGAGTGGGAATTGGGGACGACCATTTCTTTCTTATATCGAGGCTGAGTGTTTGCTGGCCTTTAAACAGTCATTAGATGATGGTCAGTAAATATGACAATAACGTTTATAGTCAAAACATCTGTCCACTATGGATGTATAATCTTGATTGGAATCTGCATTTTCTATGAAGTAGAAAACACTTTGTTACCTTTAAAGGTTTGGTGTTACTTGGCAGTGTAAATGATGGTGAAATTGATATATCTTACACCATATCCAACATGTTGGTACTTGGTGGTCATGCAGAACCTCGACATCGTGTACGAATACAACAAATAATGACACTTCCACGTATGCATCAGGGTGAGTCCAGTTCTCGTTTTCGGAAGAAAGTTCAGCTAAGTCGAGAAGCATTAAGAGTTGCATACATGAAAAGAGAGGAAGCAATGACGCATGCGTGGGACATGTCAGAGAATACCGTGAGGAATCGTTGGGTTAAGTTAGCGAGGAAAGCACTGGATCAACAACGTCGGGAGAAGGGAAAGACAATTATTTGGGTAGGTTCAAGGACGCAACACTTAACATACTCCTTGATGTTGCAATGAATAAAGAGAATAGACTTCTAAATTATAATAGGGAAAGAAAGGATAATGGTTATGCCATTTATTTTTGTTCTTATTTCTTGTTTAGGAAAATTTACTTATTGAAAACAGATGTGCAGTTAATGATGTCCTCAAACAGCTTGACCAAGACGAACACCGTGTTGAATATTTAAACGCTAAAAGTCCAAGCATAGAAAACATCAGTTCGTCTGGGTTGACTGAGAGTTCTGCTGAAAGTCATAACCTACGAAGACGTAAAGAGGAAATCAAGTTGAGAAAAATAATTCACCCTGAATCTATCGGCGTTGTAATATTCCATGCAGCAGTTGATTTTTTGAAACGAGATCAGTGTCTTCCAGTATTCATCAGATTTCAGAACGAGAAACCAATATCAGACTTCATGGAGATTGCAATTCCAATTCGGTTTTTGTATATCCTGTTCACTTCACAACATGCGATACACGTCGATGGATATCAAATATGTCGAGCAGTCGCAACACTCTTTAAAGATAGGGTAAGAGAACATCTCTTGAAGAAACCATACGCGGTCTTATATCTTGTACAATTCTAAGACTGAGAAAATTATTGCCATGACTCAAAGTGTTTACCCAAATTTATCTTAGCTCACTAGGTCATTGATAAACCAATCTTATTGTACAGTTTAATACATTTGAAAGTTATCTCTTTTTTACTAGACATTTGCTAGATACGCGCTACGTGCAAAAACGAGCAACGATTTGATACAAGCTGCGAATATGTTCGTAAATGGAAGTGTCATGCTTCCTCCTGGAAATTGGAAGCCAGAGCTACTCATTCCTGTTGCCGGAGCGATTTCAGCCATTAGTCGCAAGAAACATACCTTAAAGAAGTTTAAACATCGCGAGGGAAAAGATTTATGGCGGAAGCTCAGGGCAAAACTAGTCGTAGTCTCAATGATGAAGGGTTTGGTGTATCACAATGGAGTAAAAGATTTAGAAAATACGGAAGAACTAGTAACAAGATCTGGAGCAATGTCTCTACCAAGAAGAGGAGACTGTCCTGTTAAAACAAGATTTGGAAAAGTTTGTAAGTATCGCATCGAATATATAACATAAGCATTTTAATGATAAATATTAGCGCCTAATGATAAATATTTTCATTTGTTGCATTCACCAACAACCCCCTTGTAAGGCCAATTATTTTTAGCGCACTAAGGATCTGACCTGTAATTAAGTACATTTTTTCTTTGATAGCAAGAAACGAAAATGAAAATGACAAATACGTGGACGTTACTCCGGATAGCTGTGATATTGTGATTAATAATAATGACGGTGATGCTAAAGATGACGAAGACACACGAGAAATTCATCCTCTTCACGCAAATGGGAAGTGGTTTGGTGGTTTACGACGAGAATTTAGACCTCGTTGTTCACAGTACTGGTCAGATATCAAGGATGGTTTTCATATCCAGTGTCTTGCTTCCCTTTTCTATTTAGCGATCAGTTTGACTGCGATGTGTCTAACATATGGTCAAATGATGTGCAAGTACACAAGTGGAAATCTTGGACCAGTAGAAATGCTCTTAGCAACGTCACTTTCTTGTATATTGATAGCGGCCTTTGCAACAGAACCATTGTCTGTGATTGCTGGAACCGCGGCAATGCTTCTTGTAGAAGCGTCGACCTATCAGGTAGGTTTATATATAAAAGAAAATACCACTAAGAAATGGATGGATTCGAATGATTATTTCAGTGTTATTTTCACAACACGGTTTTATGAGTGAGTAGCTACAATGCATGCAGGCATAGACAATCCAATTGAATTGTCTATGATGCAGGTGATTTGAAGAATTTCGCTTAGAGCAGGCGAAAGCATACAAAATTCTTAAAAGGGAACTCAGGGAAGGTGACTTCTGGTACACAAAAAATATCTGGTACACAACAAATATAGGTAATCCTTTAAGGCATAATGCTGGCATAATGCATGTTCATGCATTCTTTAAAAAGCCACAAGAATTATTTTCAAAAATTAATAGAATGTCATTGATAAAATCAAACAAACTAACTATACAGTAGCGATCAGCGAGCACGTATGTTAAGTCCAATCAATCCTTTATGTTTTTCAGGCATCCAAAATAATGGAGATAGACTTCCTTCAATTGCGTTTTTTGACCGGAATGTGGATTTTTATATTTCTACTTTTGATCTTGGCTTTTGATAAAACTCACTGGATACATTATTGTACAAGATTCACTGAGGAAATTCTTCACGTTCTTGTCGCCTTGTTGTTTATGTACGAAGGAATTAAAAACCTAATAAAGGTGTGTGTCGTTACGGAAAATTTTTGGGAAATTCCAATTTTAGAATCTTGTTCTAAACAATGTTAGTCAATTTGACTGACAAACTCGGCATTCTGTATAACGTAGCGACATTCACATCTATAGTTTCCTTGCCAAAATAATCCTCCTATGATTCCTTGAAGAGGTGAATCTGCCCAATTCAGTTCTCATTACAGCAGTAATATCCAGAACCACGGATTTCGGCAAGATTACGCGTTCCATGTATTTTCCAATAGAGCTAGAAAAATACAGAAAGTTATCCGCAGCTCGCAAACCACCTTTAGTTTTCTCGTCATGTGAACTTCCACTGCCAGAATTGGATTTAGAATTCCATTTTTAAGTGGAAAACTGGAGAACATTTGGAGGACAAAAAATCCCTAAATGTTTCCTTAACAATGGTTACTAGCTACATGGAAGCCATGGAGGAGGCTCATTAAAATATATAAACTTAAGTATAATACTTTTATCGTTATTTATATATAGGTTTATGAACAACATCCCTTACGCAAGGAATATCAGTTTCGGGTCATAAACTCCACAGTAAATACAGGCGGATATGAAGGCAGTAATGAAAAACCAAATACAGCTTTGTTATACACAATATTCATGTTTGCCACATTCGGTATCGCGCTTGGTTTCAGACTATTCGAGAAAACGAGATTTTTTTCACCTCCGGTAAGAACGCGTTTGTTAGTTTTTTTGTGTTCAAATAACCTAAGACACTAAAGCAACATTATTCTATAAAATATATCCATCTAAAATACTTATTTAGATTCGACGTTTACTGAATTTCTTCAGCATTCCTTTTGCCGTCAACATAATGAATGGAGTCACATATTTTCTTGGTGTTTATCTAAACACAATAAACATTCCTGATGGTTTTCAACTTACGGCACCAAGAAGAAGTCGTCTCATTACACCTGATTTTAACGTGATATTCAATGGATTCTCGTCGTTTGGCATTATACCACTGGCTGCAATCCCTGCTTTACTGACAGTTATTCTTCTGTTCATTGAAAGTGAAATTACATTGCTTGAGTGTTACAAGGTAAACAAGCTTTTCAATCCTATTGCATGTGTACCTATAGATTGCGTCACTTTACACAGAAACAAAATTGAAAAGGGCAGTTTATAAATTTACCAATATCAATCGTACGGAAGGTACTATAGCGCTGCCTGTAACAAGGTATGCGGACGATGTCGTTAGCTTCACTTTTTTCATTTAAGAAATTTTTTTGACTGTAAAATAGTTCCAATTGTTTATCATTTTTGTACTACGCTACAGCAAACACGAGGAAGAAAAGGTTCCGGCTTTCATGTTAATCTTCTACTGGTCGCCATCATGGTTTTAATTTCTTCATTTCTTGGGTTACCCTGGATGTGTTTGGCCGCTGTTGAGACGTCTGTCCACTTGGACAGTTTGAAAGTTTGGAGCAGTTTCGATGCACCGGGAGTTAAAAGTCACGTGGTTAAAATACGAGAACAAAGATTAACGTTGTTTTTTACCGGAATTTTAGTTGGTGAGTTTCAATTTAATTTTATAACAATTTTTTATTTGAAATAATTGTGTAAAGGAAGTTCCAACCACTCTATGTTTATACGCGACAAATAGAAAGCTTGCATGAATAACTTGGGCTTCACATGCAGGCTGAAGACTTGAAATATTATAACGGCTCTATTAGCAATCAGCAGATCCAAAGGAGTCCACCTTTGGTCTAAATAATATGTGACTTTGATGGTGGTATATGCAATATAAAGATCCAAAGGAAGACTAAGTTGACATAATTCAGTTCAGTTATCCGTACAAAACGAGTCTGTAAAATGATGCATTATCTTTATAGGTTTATCAGTTTTCCTAAACTCTTATTTAAACAACATTCCTGAAGCAGTATTTTCTGGTATGGTTTTATACATGGGTGTCGTTGCATTATTTGGAGTTCAAATGATTGAAAGGTTTTTCCTCATGTTTATGGCGCCAGGGCAGCATCCAGATATACCTTACTTAAAAAATGTAAGTAAAACTATAGAAATAATACATGAAACTATTTCTGGTGGAGCAATATTTAATTTCCCTACGGTTATACCCTTTCCGTATGCCACGACGCAGTCTAAAATATCAAGACTCTACATAAGGCCGAAGACTCTATGAAGACTCAAAGAAAAAACTATGGTTTGTGCACTTTTTTATTATTGCAGGTGCCATTGCATAAAGTGTACATGTTCACCATCATTCAATTCTTCTGTGTCACCGCATTATGGATAGTGAAAAGCTTCAATGTTACTTCACCAATGTTTCCTCTTGTTGTTTTACTCATGATTCCCCTTCGAGGTCTTTTGGGAAGATTATTCACCTTTGAAGAGATATCTCAGGTATGTTGCATCATAGACAATCCAAAAGACAATGTCTTCTGGATTGTCTATGGTTGCATTGATTATTGTCAGTAGGCCACCACGCGCGTGAGGTTGCAGAATCCTCGATCGTGTTAATACTCATGTTGAAAGATTATCTGATGTAACCGATGTGAATTGACTTTAGCTTGACAACAAAGACGAGGAAGATGGACATGGATCACTTGATTGATTGAACGCCTTTGCTGACAGTATGTGCATGCGGGTGCAATTAAAATTCTAAGAAACTAATAAAAAACTAATAGAAGCTAAATAACTGGAATGAAGAGGATGAATCGGTAAAATTATGATCGGTGAAATTTGTTAATCATTTTATTGTAAATATTTATTTCTCCCGATTTAAATACAGTCGACATTAAAATACGCTCTTCATATAATACGTTAACATTATCAGTAAACCTTTTAATTTTGTGATAATTTATATATAAATTTGTTTCAAATAAGAGATTTAATGTTTAAACCATTTTTAATAACCTCAACACAGTCAATGTTTTCAAATGACCTAATTCACTGCTCTGTTTGTAACTTTTCCTGTCCGAATTGATGATATCAGCAAGCAAGACTGACTTGTTAAAGCCGTGCATAAAGCACGTGATCAATCGTCGTAATCCAGTTATAAGCAGTTATCCTTCGATAAACCATATTGGGCCTCCAAGTTTTTCTTCCTTTGCCTTCTTGTGCCTCAGCATTGGACAGTCGTCTCGACTCAAATATGTTTCCTGTCATTTCTGTTTGCTGCATGCTGAGAGTCGCACAAATCACGCCCAGAAACTTTCTTACTTTTTTGGAGAGATCAGAACTTGGGAAGTCTGACATCATTTGACACGCTGCTGAATCCTCGGTTTCACGATTCAAAACTTTAAACCTCGCCGCATAGATATTCTCTTCAACGTTTATAAATAATTTCATTTCTTGTACACTATATCGCTCCGAAAACGTAGAGGTCGATATATAATCGATATTTCCTATTTGGTATATTAAATATCAGTCACGGAGTAGACTTCTTACATGGAGAAATGTGAAAACGACTCTGTCACACTCACACGAATGAATCTCGCATGTCTTTATCCCTATTTGTTGCTCTCGAAGATTTAAGAATCTTATAAATTCTTTCAAGATCGTTGCCAAACTTATCTTCAAGTCTCTGCATTCGTAAGGAAAGGTCTTTTAGTTGTTCTTGGATATTTTCAAATCCTGAACATGTACAAGACGAATCCGGTGGAGGTTGTGTGTTGTTAACATTTCTTCGTTTTAGTCCTAATGCTAAACCACTTAAATTTTCAAAGGCATCCTTTTTCTCCGCTGTAGCCCACAGTGAGCTACTGTTGTGTTCACTCGATGCAAAATTCACAGGGTTTTCAGTTTCATTTGCGGTGCGGTTCTGACCTTGGGCACATGGGAATGGCATATTTGCTTGACCTTCAGGTGATGTTTCGATAATTATAGGAATGTCAACATGACGACATTTTTGTTGTCCCTCATTTTCATGATTTACACAAAATGAAGATGTCCTACTTTCACCATCGGATTTTGCCTGAACAAAAACAAAATATTTGTTCCTGTCTTGTACCCTCAGTGTACACTCATCGCTCCTTATCGGAACGAGAGCTTTAAATTATCTCAGCTATTCCATGACAGTATCTTCATCCGAATGACTTTCAGTATTTTAACCAAAATCTTACCGTCGAATTGCCGGATCATGACTCCGTAGTTGCATGCACTCAATAAACATTTCCAATATATATAAGCTGTGATAAAATTACTGAACGACACAGAAAAATCCCACGCTATCCTCCTAGCAGATTTAGACCGAGCAAAAACACGAATTGTTTCACATGCATGCAGGGCGAGGTGCATATCATGCACACTTTGAACGATGTCTAAATCAAATCATGAATCAATTTAATCATCAACTCACCTTCTCGTGTTCACACGTAAGATTGTAGGTTACATCAAATTCTCGATTAAATATTTCCCAGAATTTTGGATACTTTCTAAGAATTTCGAGCAAATCATCACGCGATATTTTATGAAGATCACAATGTGTCAGTGCTCGAACATTAGCGCTGGCCTTCTTCGCTGGTACCTCGGGGTTGAGACCAAAATCATCACCAAATGTGTCGCCATGACCTAAAAATAAAGTGAGACTTGACGAGGTGAAGGGAAAAGTCGTAGAGTTGAAATGTACTTCATTTTATTTCGGAATAAATGTATTTTTACTTTGTTTACGATTTGCGGGTTAGTCGAGTGAAAGACCTTGATTTATGCCTGCGATAATCAACAATGTGGAATAGCGAGCTCTAATAGACCTTTTTCATAATGACGTCAAACGCGGAAAGTATGATGTTACACGAAGTGTGATTGGCTCGACAGTTTTGTAGAGCAAATCAAATTTCGTGTAACATCAGACTTTCCGCGTTTGACGTCATTATAAGAAAGGTCTATTAGATTGACTGTCTTGGAAGAAAACTTCGACGCTTCGAAGTTAGTCGAATAGGTCAGGGATTAACATGCACAAGTCTTCAATAAATACTTACCTAAAATAGCTAAAATGAAATCTCGATCGTCCACGATCTCAATAGTACCACGAGATATAAAACATAATATATCCACCTCGTCGCCATTGTAAAGAATATAGTCACCAGGTGGAAGGTGGATCGTCTTCAATTTTAATGAAAATTCCCTTAAAAAACCCCGACTGGCTGATGTGAACACCTTCTTTTCAGAGATCAAATGACGATGCATATGGACACAGATATCGGCTTGAAGGCAATCAGGTAGACATCGCATCACCTAAGTTTATCGATAGCATTAACAACTGATGACGGAATGTGTACCTCTTTCTCATCTGCTGACAACAGTAGAATTGTCACTTTATGTCGTGGATAAAGAGTCGTGCGTCGTGGATAAAGTCGTGGATAACCAAGGCATATATATTACTTATTTGTCGAGACTTACCTCGTTCATATCAATACCATTTGTGTACGACCACTGATGATGAGCGTAATCTTCAATTCTGTGTCGGAGGTGTTTTGGCAATTGATAAAACCGAATAAATTCTCGCACTTTCTGCATCTGTTCGTGAAAACGCGCTGTACTGGAGTAAAGCCGTGCGATTATTGCAGCAACATTGCCAAATACAGCGGCATAAAACAACGCTAAAACGAAATGTAAATGAAAGTTAAAAATCTCCGTGGTGTATCAGCGAGGAGAGTGGTTAACAACGGAAAATATCAGAGGACAGCTCTGAATAATCCGACGTACAAACTGAGCGACGCGCCCATCAAAGAACGAATTAACTACCAAAGTCAAAAACACTTCCGGTGGCAGAAGCCTTGGGACAACTGGTCAAATCACGAACCAATGAATCAGAAGTGATAGTTGTTTAACCAACGTTACAATATTCGGCAGATTATAATCAAAATAGCGGCCAAATCATCACACAATAAAGAGTTCATCTCATCAACGAATAAGACAAACTTCGTCCAACTGACCGATAGATTAACGAAATGACCGACGTGTATAAAATACTTACATCCAATGAGCATAACACAGATACTGAATATTTTCTCAGCATTTGTATTTGGTGAGACGTTGCCAAAACCAACACTCGTTAAACTGCTTAGTGTAAAATACAAAGCAGTAACATATCTTGATTGTTGGCTAGGTCCGCTATCGTGATAGGAACTGTTGAAAGGTTGTCTAGTGTCTTCAGCAAGTGAATCCAGCCATCCATGTACTGTAGGATCTTTTTGTTCAATGCTACCAATAGCATACCAAATACAGGCCAACCAATGCGCAATCAAGGCAAAAGCTAGCATCAGAAGACATAAGACTGCCGCTCCGTATTCGGAATAATAATCCAGCTTTCTCACAACTCGCACCAAACGCAGTAAACGAGCAGTCTTCAGCAAACCAATCAGGGTAGTTGTCTGCAATGAAAGATGACGATTTATATACGTAGATCAAAAACTCTGGTGTCCTATGCAATGTTGACGTTTCAAAAAAATATTCAGATACAGTTGTAGCTGATTTCTATCAAAAATTCCATGAAAATGTTCACTTCACTTTGACTTCATTGAGGCAAACCATTATGATCTCTACAGATTTTAGGCACCGGTTACCTAAATATGTTTTGAATAACAAAGTCGCATTGAAATTGTGTTCAAAATTGGCTTGTGCAACATGGTAAACATAGCAAATGGTGCAGGAACGAGGTTATCTCCATTTGTTTATAAATATAGCTAAAACAAGAAAATATTCTTACGTCTTTATAAAAGTAACTGTAGCAACCCTAACCTGTTCTGTGTCGCCAATCATAAATAGCAATTCAAAAGGGATAGCAGCCACCATATCAATAATAAACCACGTCTTCATATAATGTACAGCTATACGACATGGAATACTGACGACGTCGTTATTACCATCAACGTACGTTGTACGAAAGTTAATGAAAATATCAATAACAAACATAATATCAACAACATAATCAACAATAACCAAGGGATCAGAATAACGATAGGAACTGCTTGTTTCGCTGGTGGCATTACTAACACGTTCGTCTAATTCGTTTTGCTCCGGATCCATTGCTAAGACGAATGATGCCATATAAGGAGTTACCACCGCAGTATATGTAACTAAGGCTAAAACAAACCAATCCCAGATTGCTTTGAATGGCGAGTAATGGAGTATTGTCCATGGATGCATTGGTGGCGACTGCAATTTATATTCAGGCAAGACATCAGTTCCGAGAGATAACACCTGAAAATCAAAACAGGAATATTTTCATATAGAAAACTAGAGAAAAAAAAAGCTTTACAGCAACCTAGTGTCCAGGTATTTACCTGCGTAGCCTGGGTTTGGACCAGAGGTAAAAGGTACCCCACCCCCTGTGTACAAGAGTTGGCTTTACAGAAACCAACACAAGGGTTCCTTCGATATACCTGGGTGCAATTCATGTCATTACCTGCGCAAATTTCTCTGTTTTCTTCGGCTTAAGATCTGGTGATGATTGCATCTTAGAGTTTACAGTCAGCTTTGTAATACTTTGCAAACTTGTCAGAGACGGTTGTTTTTGCTTTGCGTTTAAGACCATCGAATCCGTTACGTGGTTCGAGTTTTTAGCTGTGAGTTTACTCAAGAAGTTGTCCAATGAATCAGCCTTCTCCTGTGATTTATTCTCCCTCCGCAGCTCCTCCACCATTCTCGGTGATATCTCAACACATGACGTGGCTCGACGTCGATTATAATTAAACATCAATGCTTCCTGTTCAATGGAGTTTTTGCGAACATCAAGACAATTATCGTCGATGAAACCCGCACAGACATCGTTATTCATTGTCTTTGGAAGGGTATCAGAATGAAGGAATGATTCCTGAAGCTCAATATCCGTCGTGTCAGTCTCAGACATTCCATTCTCGCTCGTTGTAAACTTCAAATTTCCTTTTGACAGCCTACGTCTTATTACGTGCCAGGCATTCTCTTTCTGAGCTAGACAATCACAAAGATGTTTCGATCAATAACATGAACATGATAATGTGGAGTTCTCGACTTTGAGGCTGTTTATCTGAACCCGCGGTAACTTGAGATCACACAAAACGTGAGATAAGTAATTTGTTCTTGATTTCAGAAAACAACTGATAACAACATCATTCTGGCAGAGCCAGTCTGGTAAATGGTATCTTTGGGTTTTTCTCAGGGAAATTATGCGAGTATTTTTTGCGTCGGTATTGAACGTCGGGGTCGCTTTGCACGTCACAGCCTCTAACATAGCTTCTACAAGCCTTCTAGTAACTAGAATGGCTGATAGTATTAAATACTTAAAAACAATGTCAGCAATCAAGCCTTGTATTAATATTGATCAATCATGGCAAGGATGACTGCGACGCTAATTTGACTCAAACTGGGCTATCATACAAATACAATAAAGCTCTCTACCTTATATTTTGTGAAAAAATAATAACTTTGCGAGTTAATCAATCAAATAAATGTCTCGGAACAAATGAAAAATGTGTATAATATATATGCAGAATGTTACACTCTTTGACAAAGAAAACCCACTGCACGATATGGCATCATACTGGTAAAGCACAACCCCTAATGAAAAAATCAGCCATCTTCACCGGCTCATATTTTCCTCAATAAACGACCACATAAATGAATTTTAATTAAATCGTTAACATTAATTACGAATGCGTCGATTCGACTCGAACACTTCAACCACCCGGCTTCACGACAATACAATTCATATAAAAGTAATAAAATGCATTTACGCGCTTATATCCTCGTAGAATACACTTATTGCAGTCTAAAATTAATGAAAGATGATGAAAGTTGAAAAACTCTCATCAAATTACTCACAATATCGGCCAAGCACCCGAGCTTTCTTAACGGAGCCTTACGGAGGATTATTGTTTCACAGGTTTACCATAGCACGGAACGGAACGACATAACATCACAAAGCTTTGAAGTATTTCTAGAGCTATACAGACACAACATAACAGATCTATACTTCTAAACTCGTATGTGTTTTTAATTAAAATCGCACGCATTATTGACAAGCTTTTTGTTGTTTTATCATCAACAATGGGGAAATATGTTGATGAAATATATAGGGTCAGAGTCATGTCTTAGATAAAATTAAATGTACCGACTTTCGGTGTTTTGCAAAGGAAAAACGTTTTGTGGAAAAACTCTATACATACATGTATACACGATCCGCATCGGGCCGTTTAATCGGAAGAGCGGCAATAACTCCGTATTTTGCAAAAACAACCGCGTTTTGACCGGAAAGATTGCATGAAACTAAACAAATTGTCCGCTAAAATTTTTCTCTGTTATTTAACGTCTTTCAGTTATCTTTCAATGAGTTACGTCAGACGGAATGTGTGGTAACGCATGCATGCATAGGGTATACACAATAATATGACATGCATCGAATACATACATGTATAATAGAAGCCGGAAATTAAGGTGAGCTGCAAACTAACATCATCAAATTGTTTTTCGGGAATGTTCTTCGCATAGACTTACTTGCTTTCAGAGGGCGTTTGGCTGGGAAAGATACGAGTACATGTTAACATGTTGCTCAAAACAAATGCATTTGACTGCGAAGAGATAACACGCGGACTGAGTTTTTTTTACTGTTTCAAAGATCTCAGTGAAAATAAGATCTTTAATGCAACAAACTACAACAGGATGACAATACTAGAAATTCAAAGTTTCATTTCGTTTTGGATATAGTTGCATGCCCACTTCGACCATATTGCTTTAAGAACAATGTTACTGCATGGTCATGTGACTGAAACGCTGAAAAAGTAGAGCGATTCTTTCATTTTGGGACTAGAATATACCCGTATATGTCTACTACTTCCATTTATACATAGACGATGTATGCAATCAAATTCATATATTCATTAATTTAAACTTAGATACGGCACTGTATTCAGTACCGATTCTCCTTTTTCACGTCGCCTTCAGCCTGTAATACATACATTTCTAAATAGCTTTTAAACATGCTCATGCAATATTATGAAATATACAATACGCGCGATCCACATGTTAACAAACCTGGTTTGTGAAGTCACCCACGTATTTTTACAACTTATACGATGACAACACTCACTGATTCCTGTTTTCCAAATGTTTAAAGTTAATAGTTTGAACCTCGCAACGCCTGAACTACAAAACACGCTGCATTTTTATTGTAAATAGATAATAATGTTCATCGACTGCTCATACGAGAAAAGTCAACAAAACAAGACATGAAAATATTTTGCATACTCGCGGTTAATGAAATAACGGTACACAAGGCGCGGATTGTACAAACACAGCGTTTGAACTTTATAATTATCACGAGCATAAGAAATTGCATTTCGCGAAAATTATTTCCCCTTTTTTTGCTCAGTTTTCTGTAATACATATCCTCGCAAACGTGAATGTGATACATATCATAATGAAATATTTCAACGAAACACCTGTTGTTCCTAGAAACCGCAATATTAACATATTACGGAGTGAAAGAAATCCGTTTTTTGAGCCTGAAAATGTCGTCCGGGTACCATTGGGAGATGAACTTATGAATGCATGATTATATCTCTTGAAATGTAGCTACATGCAATAAACGTACAAAGGTTTCTTGCCATGAAATCATTGAAATGTATGGTATAACATTGGCTCACGGTTAGATAGTGATCACATATGATGCACAAATTTAGCAGTTATCGATGCATATGACAAAATCTACATCTCATGCAGTTGTTCTTGAAATCGCTAAAAGGCGTGCACACATTTATTGATACGCATATATAATGATGGCCAAAACCTACCCCCACAAATAAATTTCAAAATATTACAAAAATTTACAGGGAAATCAGGGTCCGAAGGCACATAATTTGTAATTCATTCAAAACGTTGTAACGTCAAACCTTGAAAACCTGTGCATGGAGGCAGTTGAGCCTAAATATTGTGTCAATGGAAGATATTTACAATGTCTTCAATGATTTAAACTTTCTAAGCTGATCGTATTCCCATGCAATCCAGATATCCTTGGCGCGATTATCATTAAATATTTATTTTCGATCGATGGACTAAAGTATACATGCATGCTTGCATATGAATGATCTGCAAACCTAATGCATCTACAATAAATACATCAACAAACAAAATGGAAGACGGTGTCTGGATCAGGAAATGATGCAGAAGACATTGATTAATCTTATGGCATCAAACGTATAATACGAGAACATGAAGATCAAAAGATTACATACCCACATTGACGTCCACAAGATCTGGTGAACTCGTGACGTCCTCCAAGTTGACAATATACATAATAATTGAACCATTTTCATTCTTGATCGGAGCTATCAAAACGGAGCACAGAAATGCCGTTCCTGAAATGTAAAAAAATGGTTTAAAACGCTTTTGAATAGTTACCACGGTTACGTTATTTGTTAAGGTTAAGTTATTTGTGCCCATCCATTAGGGTAATTTTTTAAAGAGTTTTGACCACCGGTGCAGTATTAAGGCTTTTGCGCATAAATTAGTGTGTAAGCAGGTTACATACATGCAGTTGGCTTTATATATCTTAAGGATCAAAAATGATTTTACAACAAAGCCAGCCACACAATTTTTAATGAAACAGATTTTAGGTTTACCATAGTGACAAAAGGGCCCATTATACATGAAAATCGAGGGTTAAGCAAAGGGCCTAATTAATGCACTGTGTCTAAATGCCCCAATATAGTTAAAAAAATGTCATGCTACCCGCGGGTATTATCTTTTAGTATTATATCAAAATCTGCATTATCTTTTGAAAAGTAATGTTTAGCCGTCCTGTAATCGCCCTCATACACCGCGCTTGGTTAGAATATCAGCAGCTGTGACTCTTGCTATATAATTATCCTTCGATGCCTGTCTAGGACTAAAACGGCAGATGATTTGGGGCATAGGAATCAGGAAATCCAACACTCGGACTATATCGTTGGCTAGCTGCTAGTTTTTCAACATTATATAATTACTGACAATAGGCAATAGCAGCTACATGCATACTGACGGCATGACTGTCTTCAGAACAATTGAAATTTTAAAAGTGTATAAAAAATTTGTACCAGCTCTCCCGTCGGATTACATTGAAAAGAGAAGAGACTAGTGAAGATGAAATGTAAAAACATTGACAGGGTCCGAATGAACGTGTAATTTCCTCGCATGCCAACCTGATCTTGCTTAGTAAAACAGCTGCATCATCAAAGTTGCATCATGCATGCATGGGGTGTCTAAATAATTTGCCTTCTGTCATCTCTGATATAAAAGATTAGAGATATAGTTGATTTAAATTTAAATTTCAGGCTGAATTTATTCTTTCATATAATTACGTTATGTGATGAACAGTTCATAATTTCATAGAAAAGGACACGCATATATATATATACTTTTAGGACTACTGAATCATGCAGTCGACTAATATAAAATAAAATTTTAAAACCAAGACGTAGCTATAAGTGTATACTGATAAAAACGTTCACTGGATTAACCGTTAGATTTCTCCAGCACCTTGAAACCATTGAGGCTGCTATGAAAATCACTGTTTTTGGTATTAATCATATTTTCACAGATGAAAGAACGGTTGACAGACCAATCATCAATACATACTCATGATGACCGGTATCAATATAGGCCGACTATAATGACACAAAAATAGAAAACCTTGCCAATGCCAAACCACACATTGTATGCATGCATGCATGCATGTATAGCTGATGTCACTGATCCAACTATCAACTAACCATTGAAACTTAACATCAAAAGTCATCAAATGCTAAGGGCCGTGTGTTAATTTTGCGAGACAGTTTTAAAGAATATAAGCAGTCATAACCCTCTTTATCTTATGATTAAAAAGGGATTTATATAAAAATCTGTAATTACTCTGTAAAACTCAAGTCAAAATTTGCGTAAACATATATGTTGACTGCACGCAATTCAACTTGACCAAACTTCGCTTCAGTAGCATCATCAATATACTTTCTCTCAGTATTTTTCTCTAGTAATTTTCTCTTAGTATTTTTATCTACTATTTTTAGTATTTTATATTAGTATTTTTTCTCTTAGACTTAGTATTTTTGTCTTGTTTTTTTTTCTAAGTTTTTTTTCGTAATATTTTTGTCTTTTTCTTAGTAATTTTTTTTGGAACTGGAATCGCTCTTTTCTGTCAGTTATTATTTTTTTTAGATTGCTATTCTCGAAACTTCCACAGCTGATTTCCTCTATGCACTGTAATACACCACTGCCCATATCACGTGGAGACTCGCTACCCTTCTTGCGTAACATGTTTCGATTACCTGTTTTTAAATGACCTTTGTACTTAATTATGACTGAATATATATGATAGAAAAAGAGTGTGAGCGATGCTTGGTGCATGGTCCAGATTCTATATGTGTATATGTCACGTATATATCATCATTCACGCACAGGCAAATGAACAAGAGTGGTATGTTTCTTCCGTATTTTTAGCCCTTTTAGTTTTAACACTGCGGTTTTAAAAAATGGGGTCATGTAATTTATGAAATCAGTCCGGTAAAAAAATTCAGGTGGCTTTTCAAGGACCTCATAGTCGTAGTATACTAAGACTGAAGATGATTGATTGATGCATGTCTCGCATCAAACTTGTACAGAATCACTGCTTGGTATTTTACATTGTACATTGTACATTGTACTGCCACAAACAACAATATTCATATACATATTTTAGACAACGCTCAAGCAGTGCAATGACTGTTAGAAAAAATCACAATCTATTTATATATAAATTATATGCATGTGTACATATACGAAAATGTGGTGTGCAAGGTCCATGAAGGTTATAAAAGATTTTTATCAAATATTTAATATTTATGCACAAATATCAGCAATTTCGTCATGTTGCACAGTCTTATTAAAAGCATTATATAGCAAAATTAAAATTATTATATTGCAGTATTATTTCATCTATAGCCGAAGATTAAGACTCGTGAAGTATCTGAGAAAAAAAAATTTCTTGACATTTGTATCTTCAGTCGTCTAATTTTGTTGTCCTTCATGTAGGGTCGCGCAACGGACATTGTGCTTTGCAATTTGTATTTGTGTCGACACAGCGGCAATGTCACAATGGGACATAAGATTTAAATTAACATGCCTCTGTTTATTCGTTACCGTTAGCCGTCAATGATTCGAAGCATTTAAAATACAACATAAATACAGAATTAGAAAGCAAAACGTCTTGTTCGGCTAAAGAGAACAAAACAAATCATTTTTTGATGAAACTCACCGTTTTTCTTGTAGTATAATACTTGTACTTTGGTTTCGTCACTTCCACGTAATGCATCTCGGATCGTTTGTACGGCAACCGGGTCTGTTCCTTGGCCGCATAAGAAATCACAGTTTGTAGAATTTTGCAACAGTTCTGTCCGTTTGTAGCCAGTCAAAGAACAAAATCCGTCATTTGAATACACGATCGGTATGTCAAGCAACTGAGCATTACCCAATATGAAGTTTCGTTCAGCTAGACAAATAGTAGATAAACATTAAAGTGTACTACACATACAGTTATTTAATACTTGAACAAACAGGACAGAGAGTACTCACGCGACCCGTCGAACTTTCTTATGATATTCTCGATAAAAACATTTTGAGGTGACATAAAACCTTTCTTCACGGGCATGTCAATCAGAATTCTCCACTACGACATACCCAAGTTGAACTCCTAGAAGAAGAGTAGATGAACTTTATCGTACACGTCATTAGCATATGCTGCCTTAACCGTCAAGCATTATAAAAGGACAATTTGACGATTTTACAGTGTTTTAATGACTATTGATTGGTCGACGCACCCGACTCAACAAATTACTCGACCACAAAATTGATCGTAGTAATCTTTCTTAAAACTCACTACCGACTATTCGAAAGCCAGCGTTGTTTTTTTGTTTGCAATATTTAGAGCACTGTGACCTGCTAATTGCGACAGTATGGTGCATTCAAACAGCGTATTACCGCTCGAGATTTCCTCAATAATCTACATCTCAGCTGTTCTTTGTGATAAGAGAGCATCGTTCAAAACACGGTGTCCCAACAGCTCGTAACAACTCACTTTTCTATATTTTGCAACTTCGTTAAAAGGTGCAGCCGCCTAAATGCATGTATACGTTCTACCCGCGTTATAAAACACCGCACAATGAATCATGCATAGACATATATAGACAGTAAATTAAAAATACGACACATACAGACGTCATGTACACGAGACCTTAACAAAGTTCCATGGATAAACGGATGTATTATTTATGTCATGTTGTCTTGTCCGAGATGTTGTCTCTTGATCTACGACGGAATACGGGTCAGACATGAATACGCGATAGGGCTATCAGATTTGATCAGACCGTCGTGTAATGACTCTTAGAAATCTGCCAACAAACCTCAAGAGTTTAAGTCTCAAATCCACTGTCACATATACGCCAGGATTTTGCTGATGATCAAGAAAAAATTTCAAATGGCATATATCGTTGTTGAGCTTAGAAGGTATAAAGCAGGTCTGTTGTTCAATAGCATTAATACAATTGAAATCAGTCTTTAATAAATAAGAGGTATAGATGTTTTGAACTCGTGGTCGACCTCCTGTAGTTCTAGTTGTAAGCATCATAGCGTTACAAAGCCAAACACATCATACCGTGGGACTGCATGTCTTTACTTC
Source organism: Dendronephthya gigantea (assembly GCF_004324835.1). NCBI lineage: Eukaryota > Metazoa > Cnidaria > Anthozoa > Malacalcyonacea > Nephtheidae > Dendronephthya > Dendronephthya gigantea. The sequence continues at coordinate 2,660,682 of NW_021163010.1, read as the reverse complement.
AAATATCAGTTTTCTATTTGCAGGGAATTATTCTTATCTGAGTAAATGCCTTGAACTATAAGAAAATTTCACATTCCCTTAATCTCTATGTCTAGTCTTCGCGATATTGTTATTGGCGTAGCCGCGTGAAAATAGCCGTAGGTCACGCAGACGCCACGTACAAGAAAAAAAGTTTGTCCGTGGTTTAATTTACAGCCACAGGTTATGCAATGAACACTATATCTTATGGCTAACTATGTAATGAAGGCTTTTCACAGCATCACAATCTGGATCAGAGACTTCAGAGTGTATATATGTAGCGGCGGATGCAACCGTCTGCATTTGCAGCTGGAGATTTCATGAAACGAGAGAGAAATCATAGAAATCGAGAGTGAGTAATCTATAATTGTTTTAGTATAAGTTAGTGAAAAAATATTTTCTAAATATATTTCTCTTCGCGACGAAAGATACAATTTTCACTACTTGCTATCTATTTAACTGCAACAGGTAGCGTAGCCAATCAGAATACGGCATTTGCAACACTACTCGACCATATTAATACAACTCTTCATTTTACCTTTGGCTTCGCCTTCAAGACCGCATTTCATTTAAAAAACATCCCGCCTTGGCAATGCATATATGCAGGAGAAAAGTTGTTATAGCAAATAATTACATTTACCCAAACAATGTAAAAAGAGATTGTTATAATTTTCAAGAAACGTAGGGCGGTAGCATCTTATTTTATCGCTTTTGACGAGTTATTTACCTTGCTTATAATGAAATGAATGTTGCATCATTTAGTAGAATACCTTTTAGTTGTTAAATTAAATAACTTAAAAGGATTCAATTCAGTTTGCTTTTCGTGCTAAAAAATTCACAACAGGAAGCCGTACGTGAGTCGATGAAATGAATGTTGCATCATTTAGTAGAATAGCTTTTAGTTGTTAAACTAAATAATTTCGGGAAAAAAATTTCGAGAAATCGGAGAAAGTGTTAACGTGCTGCCTAAATTGCCTAGATTGTCAGAGTCTCAGATAAGACCTTACACTCCCAACTATGATCAGAATACTGATTACTGAGAATAGATATAAATGTGTACCGATTCCCCTCCAGGACCCCCTCTGTCGTCGAACCCCCCCCCCCAACACACACACTCTTATTTGGCCCTTATATATAGGGAAATTCTTTCTTATCTGAATTTGAAAACAAATATTGCTAAATAAGCTAGCTCAATCTGCAATAGCTGATGTTAAGCACTGATTGTACCAATGATTGTACCTTAATTGATACATGTTCGTATTTTATTAGCTACTACACATTATTATTTATGTTGCTGTCAATGTTCTTTATGACATTTGTTGCATGAAGTCAAATAATGAATTAATAACTGCATTTTCTGTTTAAAATCATCTCTATTCGGATTTTAAATCAGAGTTTTGGTTTATGGTTTTGGAGGACGAAGGCAAAAACACACGATAATTGAGATCTAGAAATCAAGGGGCGAAAAATGCAACCTCCCCGGGAGAACTCGAACTGCGTCTTTGGAGCAGTAATACACAGATTTCGCCCAAAACTGGTTCTACTTTTTGAAGAATTTAACCACTTCGATTACACAAGCGCAAAGGATTGCCCTTGATTGAATTTTATCTATATTTAAATCCTAAAATAAAGACTATCTCCTCCGCAGGCGTTAAGGTCATAAGGAGCATTTCGGGCGATTTCTACCCGCAAAATATCACCGCCCGCCATATTCGCCCGAGGTATATATAAAGCAGTCTCTAGAATCTAGTATTATATTATTGATGATCATGAGATGAAATTGACAAGCCAGTTTTTCCCATCCCCCCTATCAAAATATTTACCTAATAAATAAATGTTTTATAAAATACCTTTTAAATATTTACAAATTTTCACGCCATGTTATAATACAGACCTGTCGAACATAATTCTGACTTAATAATCGATGCATGGGGTGACTTGCTATGCGTGGTAAAGCGGCGTGATGGGCTAGATTTATAATGCTACTATATTTGTCAGATAAAAAAAATTGACTGAAACGTCCAATGAAATCACTTTAGTGTGAATTCAACGATAAGAAATGCATATATATTATAATACAAGATTTCCATGTACTGATAACGAAACTTATTAACGGCTTTATTAACCGAAATTCCCATTTTCAGACGCCCTTTTGATACAACAACAGAAATTGACAGAAACAAAGGATATTTTATGCAATGAAACCTCACCGTGGTATTTATCTTATAGTAATATATAACTTTTCGGCATAATTAAATGTACACAGTGTTTTTATCGTTCATAGAAGTATAACGGTCTTATGCATGCATGTGTTAATCAGTATTGCTATATGCACATGAATGCAGTACTTATATTGAATAAAGCTGAACCAACTAGAAAACTCTTATCTTATATTATGAAGATTCTCATATAAAAGTTAATAAGTTTCAGAAACACCTGCTTCTACATCCCCATTTTAACATTTTTGACAAGACTCTATGTGGAATTCGTATATATATGCATGGAATCAATTGACTCTGATGCCCGCTATGGACCTAAGAAAAAAAGGATGTTTCTCGCTCGTTAACTTTTAAGAGGCGTGGACATATTGACTCAAATATTTTAATTAATCTGAAGGATAGTAAACAGTTGTGTAAAAAAGTTTTGCAAGACTTAGAAAGGTTGGGAGAGTTAATTAATCACAAATGTTTATACTAAAAGTAGTCATGTTGTTCATATACAACCGACCCCAGAGCAATGTATAAACAAAATTATACGAAATGCATCGTTTACATCTGTCTAAAGTTTTACCCATTCATCAATAAAGGCACAATCGATAGCGGATAGACTCTGGCAGACGTAGATCGATGAGAATATATTATTGTTATGTGCCAATAATTCCAGTTACTTAAGATCAGCTGGCCTTTGTGGACACGCGGGTACTGATTAAACTGATTGATGCACATGTGTCACATATTGCTATTTTTATGCATATATGAAACTTTTATTCACAGTTTTGAGTGACAGATAGACAAGCTTAACTTTAGAAACAGGGATTATGCTCAATTTGTTAACGTTTTCGAGCTGTCGTCGCTTTCTTCGGAAATTAGTCTGTTTTAAGGTAATAGTATAACAACTGCCAAAAAAAATCTCGACGTTTCGACTTAAGGTAAGGGCCTTCGTCAGGAGAGACCTTATATCGGAGCGTTAAGAAGTGTTTTTGCCTACTATAGACAGCTTTTATACCACATTTGTTGCGGAGTTGTTTGAACACACTGCCATGCCCGCTGCTCTCTGGTTATGTTGAAACGTGTATTAAGCATAACCTGCCTGGTTCGCGTAGTTTTAGTTAAAAATTAAGATGCACATAAAAGAATTATTAATTAGGATGCACATAAAAGAATAATAAAATTCGTCTCAATTACGGAAGTGGTTTAAGGTATAAAATTCGCAAACCTTATTCTCGTCTTTGGCTTGCCGTACTACTCTTTGTCAACTTGTATTGTAATAATGGGCAAGCCTGCAAGGCGATTTCTTGGATATATATACTGTAGGAGGATATTCTGTTGTGTTTTAAGTAAGAACAACTCAGACTTCTATAGTTTCTACGAACAAGAATTCGTAAAAGATTGACAGAGAGCTGATATTTTGAGAAGTTCTCGCTATATATGGAACTGAAGTTTACATGAAATAAGATAAGGTAGTTATCTAATTGCTATGAGCACTGCACGCGAGCAGTATTTTCATGCAGTTCTTGCTGCAGGATAATATGTAACAACATTATACTCTAAAATTGCATAAAAAGTAAGATGGATGCCTTGAATACTTTGTAGCATTCGTTTGCAACTTTCTTTTCAGATTAAGAATATTTTGAGCCAGAAAGCAAGATGCGTGATTTTCATTGAGAGCTTGATGAATGATGTTGACATCAAGTGGAAAATTAATCAGATTCAGCAGAAAATTTGACTGTTGACAGGAACCAACTCAACCAAGCTAAGCTAGTTGCATTAAAACTCCTACTCCTTTATAAAAATGCACGGACCTTCAATACACAAACGTCAGAGAAAAGTTTATAGAACTATTGGCGCATTCTTCCTGCCGTCAACGGACTGACTAGTCTGATATGAATATATGTTTTTATATATTACTGGAAGCCATAACCACTTGTTTCAAGCACACTCCAGAATCGAAAGATATTGCGATGTTAAAATAGAGTCGACGTGCATGTTTTAACGTTATAATTCTTTAGTAAAAGTTGAATTTGATCACGTTTTTGAACATCATGACATTTGCTAAAGTTAACGTGTTCATGTAGAGTCACGCTATATTCGTACAGGCCGCAGAGAGGTAATTCCTGATCAGTAGATATTCTATTAGGTAAATATATAGGCGGTGATGAACATTAGTACACCGGAAACAATCTGCTCCACAGTTTTCAAAAGTAAAAACATAAAAAACCAACATACGTACAAAATCAAATTGTATAATATGTTCATAGAATCGTTGCGAGACTGATAAAGCTTAATATCTCATCCAACGTGATGACAAAAGAAATGCGAATATCGGTTATGTAGCTAACTATAAGATTACAAAACAAAATTAAATGCCTACTATATATCATTTCTGCTGCATAGTTGGAAATACAATAAATAAATTGAACGAAAATATCTACCTGAAAATTCATAGGAATTACATAACACAAATTTCTTGAGAGTTTCGTATCAGCTGAACGTCCTCGACATTTTAACTCAAACACATACGCTTCAAACACATGTTTAGTCACCGCTCAATGTTTTAGCGTGATTATAATCAACTGTTATCTGATCAAATATCAATCACGAATGCACAGGCAACACAGAGACCGAGTTATAATAACTCGACCGTCTCGACGCCGAGCCGCTTCAAAGCAATATAACTGTTCACATAGTGAGTTCTTGGGGCAATAAGCTATAAATGGAACGGCTTATAGCCCGTCTACGGTTAATATTATCTCACATTGCATAAGCTGATGAAAAAATATTAACTGCTTGTTAACAACTTTTATATGCCATCTTCTCATCGGCTCAACGAACATTCGACCAAGATTGTACGTTTTGTTAGCTCAGATACGGAGTCAGTTTTTTGAGATTTGCGGCCCAGGTCTTTACTTAGCGATACATAAAAATGTATAATTTTTATACATCGTCATTGATTTTCACAATAGCGATAGAATGTGGAATCAACAATATCGAAAACCACTGATTTGAATACGGCACTCCTTTTCTGTCTTAGTTCTCAATACACAAGAGGTATACCTACTAAATATTGCGTTTTTTCATAATACTTGCACACCACACATTTTCTCAGTCCAAATTAGTTGCGCTCATATGAGGCAATTTTGCATACTTGTCCAATACCGATATTCGTATTTGGTATTTTTAATCACTATAGTATAGTGCACTGTCCACGCCTCGAAATGGTATTCAAAATAAGTTCAATTAAACGTTAATGACAATTAATTACCTTCTTCTCCATGACAACGTGGATCTCATTTGTAAAAGATGGGTCACAAACATCGCGCACTAATTCTGAATCTGAGGTGTTGGCGGCATTTACAATCAACTAAAGGCAAAGACGTTCAATTTATAAGTAAATTGACTAAGACAAAATTTTAGAGCGTTTTCTTTTTTCTTTTCACGCGAACGCGTGTAAACCATTTCCTTTACCATCTAAAATCTAGTAAATTACACCCCAAATGCACGATCGTGATCCTCCACGCGGATAGTGCCCAGATAGTGTCCTCCCCACCCGCAGTAGTTTCTCACAGAGTGTTCTACCCATTGATCTTATAATACACTGGATATATAGCAACTATACCTGCGAAAACCAGAAAACCTTCCGGAGACCCAGAAGCGAGAATAGAACTACTTATGGCGAGTTCACACAGACGATTTTCGATGCGATTTTCTTCTTTAGATTGATTTGAACGAGTGAATAAGACATTAGACATGGGTGTTTAGATAAAGAGGCTTTTAACGGAGCATTCATGACTATTCACGTTTGCATCTATACAAGTTTGTATTGAAGGACGAACCGTCCTCTACGAGACATCAGAATCAACGCACAATCAAGATTCAGTTTAGAACCTAGATAACCTACCTAACTGACTGAATTATTGGAATTGTACGTGGGCTCGTACTTGGCTTTGCATGATTTATTATGAATTTTTTTTAATTGAGGCTTTGAATGTTTATTAATTCTTGCTTCCATCTCAACAGGAATACTTGCTTATCAGTGGTCCTGCCCAGACCCCTGTGGTTTGTGATTTTGTGTTCTTCAATATTTGAACTTCTACATGGCTATAGGAGGACATTATTCATGACAAGGAAATTACAGGACTGGACACTCCCTGCCAGCGTCTGGATTGAGGGGGGGGGGGGGGCACTATCCTTACACTAGGACAAAACAATTGCATGGAGGCAAAACAGGCTAGCCTAGCTTGCCATAAATTCAGACTCTCAAATGAGGTCAAAGCTTATTTCTTAAATTTCTGTTCACCACAAATTAATTCATACCTATATTAACAATATCTATGGCTCTCCAACACCAACAATTTCAGAAAAGTAACTCCAGGACAAAATTGGGCAGGCAAATTTCTTTTGTTCGTGTGTACAAGCAATAATAATGTGCCAAAACAATAATACTCTTAATAAATAATAATATTCACTTCAAAAAACATTTACACCAATTAAATCATTAAACAATTAAGGTTCATACCACGTGGCCAACAACCATAAAATTATACATACCTCACTTTTGTTTATCAAAAACATGAGGAAAAAATTTCTTTTGTTACTGTACATGTTCTGCACATGTAATAGTAAATGTAATAAATGTAATAATACGAGCCCGCAGAGCACCCAGAGCAAACAAGTTGTACTTCATGTCATACGTAGTGGAAGCACTGATTAATGAAAAGTGGAAGGGAAAAGGGAAACATAAGGAACGAAAAAAAAAACGGTTGATGTCTTGGTTTAAATAAGTTGGTGGAATCTTGCATTATATTTTGTAGACTTGTGAATACGTTTTTCAGTTTCGAAGATGGAGAATGATAGTTGCAGCCAAATCCAAGTAAATTTCTTTACAAAACACAAGGCGTAAGTATTAATACATATATAATATATTATACCATAGAGTCACTGCGCACTATTTCACAAGATGAAGTGACCTCCAAATAATAGGTTTTTAATAAAACATGGTTTGTAATGTAAATATATTGACTGATGGTGTTGATAAAATTATAAAATATTAAATACATTGTACACATGTATTTCAAGGTATTCTGTGCCACAAACACCGTTCTCTATACCTGTTACTGTGAGTTGTGATGATCTGAGTGCATTGATAAACAGCCTCTTGCAACAAGGTAGCAGTCACTGTTTATAAGTATTGTGTGAATATTTATCTTTTACGCTTTTTCTACATCAAACACACCATTTCCTTGTTTTTAAACCCTGGAACAACACAGAGGCAACTAATTCTCTGTATTTGTTATCTATTATTTCTGTAATTGAAATAATTGCATAATGTTTTACGTTTTGCATTTTAAAGAGAACATATTGAATGAGGATAAAAAAGTGGAATTCGATTTCCTCATCTCTGATCAGTACATCACAGAATCTTTACAAAAACATATAACAAAGCAAGATGTAGAAACGGTAAGTACAGAAGAATAATTTGGTATAAAAGGTTTTGCCTTGCCTGGAAACATGAAATACATTTTGTTTTGGTACTTCTTAATTCAATTCATTGGATGCCACTTCCCCAAATTATTAAAAATACTAATTTGTCATTGTAGGAAGATGTGGTCAAAATAGAATATATAGAGAAAAAGGCTGCACCATGGCCAGAAAAAATGATGCTTCAAAATGACTGGGTTAGCTCAATTGCTGTTTCAAGTGATTGGTAAGTTTTACCAATTTACCATTATTAGTTATGGAGGGAAAGTGTGACACAAGTGTTTATCTACTTGACATTGAGTTAAATGCACTGATTTTTAAGTCAAGTCCACCACAGTTTACCGGCATGCAGTACACCACTGCATTGACTGAAACTTTGCTGGCCAGTGGGATTGAAAATAGGGAAGAAAAAAGTTTACTTAGCTTAATCGTTTTCAAATTTTCTAGTATTTTATCTGGAAGCTATGATAATATGGTGTATGTCTGGGATATGCAAGGTAAACTAGTCATGTTATCTTCACATGTCTTTTATAGTTAGCACATAAGTCCATGTAAGCATGTTAAAACACATTAAAGATACAAGGTTAATGACAAGGTGATTTTTGTTTTTGTACCACAGGGAACTGTTTAAACTCTATAAATGAACACACACAAGCAGTGAAGGCTGTTAACTGGATAAGAAAAGGTTTTTTTGCATATCCTTTGTACTAGTACTGTACAGTATTTTTCTCAGCTTCAATTATATCACAGGTCATAGGATGTTAAAAATCATAACGAATCATTTTTTGAAAAGTGAAATAAAAGTAAAATCGAAATTTTCAGTTAGGCTCAATCATGCCTGAGTTGCCAACCAGGTAAGCTGAAAAATAAGTTTGACCCAGGTGGGAATTGAGCCCACAAACTGCTAGTGTCACTTCAAGACACATTTATAAATCAACTTTTTTACATCCTACTTTTTTTAATAGCCTTAAAATTTTAATTCAAATTAAATGAGATTTTTAAAAAATTAATTTACCATATATAAATATTATGTTTGAATGGGCTAAAATGAGAAAACTGTTCTGTTTATAATATAGATAAAGAAAAAGCTATTTTTTTATCCTCATCGCTTGATCAGACTATCAAAATATGTGAGGTAATTTACATGAGCATTTGACCAACACTTTCATTCTATTTTATATGCAAGATCCTGGATGGCTTAAAATTTATACTCGCGGCCTTATCAATTAACAAGCAGGCCTGGTTGATCACAGGGTTGATCAATCACTGCACCGCTATCCTGGTATTGCCATAAACAAACCATCCATTGAAACAAACACACCTAATTTCCCCGTATATTGAAGAGGCCTATATCTTTTTGTATAGTGCCCATTGAACGAAGGTCGGTCATCTTGTCTGTATGTCTGTAAAGGACATACGAAAAGTGTAGACTGTCTAGCTGTTCACCCAAATGAAATGAAGGTATACATGCCAGTATTAAATTGCAAATATATATATAACGTCGTTTTTACGCATTTGAAAACGTAATAATTATTGCTGCTTTAGTTTTGCAGTGGTTCGTGGGATAAAACACTTAAATTATGGTCATCAGGTGTGCTACTCTATTTTTGGTTTCAATCATAATAAAATAACGTGTTGTGTTGGTTTGGCTATGTGATGTGTAATTGACTAGCAAAGCTATATTACATGCAGTTTTATGTACACTTGCTCTGAGCTTTTGGCATATACAGAAAGAACAATCTTTATTCAGATTTTCCGACGCTAAGAAGAACTTTTTGAGTAACGATTAATAATTTATGGTACTATTCCAAATAGATTTGTCAACAAACCCTGATGACGGTGATGATGAAAATATACAGAAGAAATCTAAAACTGAGCAAGAACATAAAAGAAACATAACTAGAGTGGGTCCATGATTTCTATAGTTTGTTTCATTTTCTTCATCATGCGATGACCGATGTAGGTAGCGAGAATGTATAGCTCGTGTTATGTACAGCGAATCAGCGATCAGTAAATCATATCATATGAACTCACTTGTAAGAACTAAGACTAAGGACTTTTCTAAACAGGTTTATCAAAACAGCCAAGTACAGAAACTATTATTCATTTATAAAACAATTACTGAAATAAGTTTTTGCAAGATATGAAGAATTATCAATCCCTCAATTTACCGTTAACCGCATCAGCCTTCGTGTGATAACAAACCTCGAGCTTCGCGTCGTGCTTAATCTCATTGAATAATTGACATTATATTTAATATATTAATATCCATATAATATCGATATGACGTTGTCTTTTTGTTAGACCCCGTTAATGACAATGACTGGCCACACAGAAGCCGTGTCTTCAGTGATCTGGTCCGAAGATCGTGAAGTTCTCAGTTGTGGTTGGGACCATACAATAAGAGTTTGGGATGCTGGCTCTGGAATTAATAAACATACTTTGGTAAAGTTCATTTCTTGCGCAAAATGGTATTTTATCGATCCAGCTGAAATATATCCCGCATTTCACAACGGGCAAGCCCAACCCTATATATAATGCCTGTACTGAAACATTCCGTTGACAATGGTATAGTATGTTATGAATTTAAAATATTTCTGTACGTATATTGTTGTGAAATAGAAAGATAGCATTGTAATTATTTCTCCCGAGATATTGCACGCGGTATTCAGCAATTATCTTTCTTTATTTAGACTGGTGGAAAAGCATTTAATTGTATCTCTTATTCACCTCATTCCAAGCTGATTGCTTCAGCTGGTGCAGATAGACATGTTAGATTATGGGATCACAGGATAAGAGGTACAAAACATATTTCTCACGTGTTGCAACTACCATGCAAAATCGCCGAATCCGGGCAAAAAATAGTGATGAAAAATATTAAATATAATGAAATAATAAAAACGAAAGAACCCGCAATTATACAGTAACTAATTGCTGTATCACACATCAACAAATTTGGATAAATCTAATGTTAAAAATCTAAAATTCTGAGAATGCTCGAAAAATGGACAAATTAGATGAACGGCCAAATATGTAAATCTATTACAAAATAACCGCATACATGCAAGTCAAATGTTGAATCTGACTTAAATGCGAAATCCTGCCTATCATCAGCTATTCTGCGTTCTCTTGTAGATGGTGCTGTTTTTCAGAAAACTCTAACCTCTCATGATGGTTGGCTATCTTCTGTAGCCTGGTCACCAAGAAATCAATTTATGTTGGTGTCCGGATCTTATGATCAGACTCTTATTTTATGGGATACGAGAAGGTTCGTTCCACAATAAATGTTTCAATCACCACTAATGTAAAATAAATGTTTATTACATTAAAGTGTCAAATTATTTTAGTGCCACCACACCCCTGCATGTTCTACGCGGACATAATGATAAAGTGATGTGTGTTGATTGGTCCACAGAACAGGTGAGCTCTATCGAGTTTGTTAACGATTATATGGACTCGACTCTTAAATTGCTTAACCCCAGTTGTCTTATCCACGCAGTTATTACTTCATCTAAAGTTGAACAACGTGTTTTACTTACGACTACGAGGTTAACGACTCGACATCTTTTTTGTTCTAGTTTGTTATCAGTGGAGGAGCAGACAATCAGTTGATCGTTCACCGTGTTTCAGGAAAGGATGAAGATACCAATGACGATGATTCTACGGTTTAAAAACTGAATAGCACAAAAACGCGGGAAGTTACGTGAATAATAATGCACAAACACAACATCGAATGTTCATCCTCATCGAAAACAAGAAAATTATTCTGTAATAATTGTATAAATTTCAAAAAATACTCCGAGCTATTCAAACTCCGTATTAAGAAAAAGCAGTACGAAAAATTAAAAAAAATATCAAATATTATTTCGGTGAGGAAGTTCTTTCAGTGAGTAAGACATTTGTACGCGGTTCTTCAGTGTCTGCGTACGCGAAATCGTTTGTTATTCTCTTCACAAATTTTCCCTGAACGAATATCCTTGGAACATCAATCCCTTCTTTTTTATTTACAGTTCTCCGTTGTACATAATGACAATAAACGACGTCATAGCCAGCGTCAGTGAATAATTTTGTAAGATATTCTAAGAGAAATTAAAAGCAAAGGTCATACCCAGTGTAGTCTACGGATTTCGGGCATGGGTCTGCGGCGCAGGCTATACCCAGTGTGGTCCTTCCAGACAGACTGAGACAGTACACGTCAAATCCAACTTTATTCCAAGTTTATCGCGTCAAATGCCAGCTTTAGGATTGCAACATTGCAATCAATAGTAAATGGTCAGAAATTTCCCCGAAAGAGAAATAGTATTTCCTATACTGCATGAAGTACTAAGGAACGAAGGAGTGTTCAAGGTCTTCAGTTTCGGGAAATATGAATGTTATATAGACTGCAAGCCACTTCTTTCAGTGCTTGTTATCAATCATTAAGTCATTAATTAACAAAATCTACACTCACCAACTGTAAAATAATATGCTCTCGTACCATCTTGACGAACGTAAAAATTATCCGATATCTTATGACCTTTCGAGAACCTCAACATAGCATGGTCGTACATACCATAATCACGAAATAGAACAATTCCTCCAGTTTTGAGAATCTAAACGACAGGGATTAGAAGTAAGTGACCTACCATCGTCAACGTTATTTAATCCTTATGTCGTTCGTACTCACACCCTTTCGAAGAACATTGCAACACTGAACACTCTGTTGCAATCAGTCACTCGACACTCATACTACTCATACAATAATACTTCTCAAAAATTCTAATTACTTCCAAATAAGTCATATTTCATAATATAAATCTATTTTAAAAACTTACACAAGAAATGTTTTGTAGAACTGCCTGCATTTTGTCTGGTGATATGCTTGACATTACAAAAATAATAGTCACAATGTCAACAGATTCTTGATGCACATGTGTCGTAAGTTTGTCTTGTGTGACATCGCAATGGAATGCATTTATCCTCAAAGGATCATACTGAGAATTTTCCTTGAAAACATGAAAAAAAACTTTCAAGGTTTATTACTAATGCCTCTTGGAAATAATTGCAAATCAATTTTCATGATTCCTCTCTCGACTTTCCCCTAGTTTGTGGTCCAATAATGTATACCATACCAAAGATACATAAAACCTTAGGTATGAGTGACTCTAGATATCTCTCAATAAAGTGGCAGTTAGTTTCCTCCACACTCCTTTGTTGGGCAAGCAAGCTAGTCTACCCCCTCTCCATGGTAATGGCTAACCATGGCAACCTTTTTAAAGACCTCTCTTGTAAATTAGAAAAGAACCACTCTCATTACTACAGCTGATCTTTAGATGATTACACCTATCTGATCTAAAACTCCACAAGCTCACCTGAACAAAAGCAACAGCTCTCTTTGAAAAGTCACAAGCATGAATGAATATTGAGGGGATGTCTTCTAACAGTGGAAATATAGTGTTGCCAACCCCACAACCAACCTCAAGTAATGTCTTTCCAACAAGAACTGCAGAGAAAGTAGAAATTGTAAAGATTACAGCATACAGCATACAAACAAGTTAACAAGCCATCAATTACGGTTAATTGATACTCATCCTCCACAGAGCAAATTAAATTGCATTGAAAAAGCAACAAAGATATATAATGATCATTTAATACCAAGTGACAAGATAATCAGCAAATAGTACCTTCATCAGAACACAATTCTTGAAATTCTCTACATGTCCAGTGCCTATCTTTGAAAAAATTTGTTGAATTCCGTTTATAAAACAAGTCCCAATTACGTTGAGCATCTTTTTCTAACTTATTCTTCTTAAACTCTGACACAGGAACAGAATCATCCTGTAATCGCACTCTTTCATCATCTGTCAGTTCCCGCAGATTGTGTTGGTACTCTTGAAATTGTTCTGCCATTCTCTTCAGTTTTCTATTTAACAATCATAGATATGAAGAATATATTGATGATAAGGGGGGAGTTCATATTTTAGTTTTCTACATTATTAATTTTATTTCAAATTGACTGTTTTTACAGACCCCCCCACCTAATGTACAACTAAGAATACAAGCAAATTCCTAAGTCCTAACTACTTTTACCAAAACATTCCCCTCTCTGCTAATGGAAATATTGAAATATAGCAAGTGAAAGAAATAATTCATCATCATTCCGTTGTAATTGTTTGATATAAATAACAATTAGATAAATTGATACCTACATTATACATTTACTGATCTTCTCAACTATTCTATAAATGTATTCAAAATAAGTATTATTCAAATGGGGCGCCTGTGGTTGTTTGCGTGGGCGCAAAAGCGCGGGCTCCTTGCTATCCCATAATTCTCAAGCCATCGTTGGTGTTTGGAAACCTTTCAGCCTTGCGAAGATTTTTCTCCATTGATTTGAAAGGAAGTACAAAATGTCCGAAGAAAATAAGGTAAAGGGTAGTTTAGCTATTTAGAAAGACTACCATAAATCGTGAGCACTGATGTATATCTTATACTGCCGTTATTTTACAGGAAGTCAAACCGGAGTCAGAACATATCAATCTGAAAGTCATAGCCCAGGTGAGGTTTTCCTGAAATTGCAGTATTTCTGCCAAAATCAACTATTTCTCTTATAAAGGACCATATAATATGTTACATATCTTACAAAAAACTGATGTCGACTGTCTAAAGTAATTTACATTGCACAATTCTGGTTGTGGTGTGATGAATATTCAATTTGGCTTAGTATAAAATATAAATTGGCACGTGTTTACAATGTGAATGTAATATGTTTAAAACATTCAATAAGATCTAAAATTAATCGAAATCCTTACATTGAGTCCTAATAAGGGGGTTATTAGTTTTTCCTAAACTAATCTTGCAAGATTTATATTTTTACATGAACTTGTAAATGATCTTCCTTCTGTGGCTATAAACACCTATGAAAGATAGGTATTCTAAGGCTATATGAGCATGGTGGCGAGTTTGTATGATGCACTGGATCCAGCAAGCAATTTAGCAGATTAACCAAATTTGACATAAAACCACCTTTAATTTTTGGTATAAACTATTGGCTAACTGGCACTGTTGTTAAGTTGTCTCGCAAGTTTACTGGGCGATATGTTACCAACCCCTCTATGCCAATGGAGTCGTATATACTGTAGCAACAAATTTGCAGGTTGCAGTGTACGAAACTGGCTTTTTAAGGAAACACCAAGGAAATAAAAGTAATCAAATAAAAACTCTTGACATTAGAACTATACATAACAAAGTGATTGATACAGTATGCAACCCCAATGGCATTGTTGTGGGCCTTCTCAACAAAAATGTATATAGCAGTAACAAATTTTAACAATTAGCTTTTTTTACAACATTCAATTAGTTTTTCATGGTGAATATAAAAAATTACTTTTGTTGATTTAGTTCCTAGGAAACAACCCTAAAAACAGTATATATTGTAATTTTTATATTGTATTTTGGTATTGTAGGATAATACTGAAGTCCATTTCAAAATTAAACGTACAACGCAACTTAAAAAGTTAAAGCAAGCTTTCTGTGACAGACAAGTAAGTTAACAAGACCATTAAAATTAAAAACTTCACCACATCACGATGTCAGAATATTATTTATCTGTAATAGATGGGTGAATGCAATGCCAAATATATAGTGAGCATTGTAAAAATGGCTTTCAATCATTTAAGTACCATATATATTTAAAATTGTCCTTTACAGGGTGTCGCTCTAAATTCACTACGATTTTTGTTTGATGGCCAGAGGATTACAGATGACCAGACACCAAAAGATGTGAGTATCGGTATATTGTTTGTGAACTGTTGTGAAATGGCTATAATACACTTTCAAAGTCGGTTTGTGTAGCACCCCATTTCATACATCTAATAACACCCAGTTCAATTTTGGGTTTTCATATGGTATAGACATGCTTAAAAAACTGACTTTCTTTCAGCTTGAAATGGAGGATGATGATGTGATTGAGGTGTACCAAGAACAAACTGGGGGCTGCAGTTGAAATATTATTAAATAGAAACAGGACGTCTTGCTACCATTCAACATACAGGCGGGAGAAGTAATTTTTACAGTGGCCAGTGAACTCAACATTTTATTTCGTCATGTGTACAGTCGTTGTAGAATATCAAGGTTGACTTATTCAGAAATATTAACCACGTAATAAGGATATAAGCTGTTATTATTTAGCAATTCTTATTATTACATGGGTCGTGTATATTCTTTGTAGGCATTGAATGGATTTTTGTTGCCTATTTTCAACCCCCGTATTAACTTAGCTAGGATTACGAATAGCATTAGAATCTTTTTAATTTTTTTTTTTGAAAAACAGTGACCTACCAAACAGTGTTTTTCCTTAATGGAAGCCTTCTACATTACTTGCTAATTGCTGAATTTAGAGAGGGTTAAACCTATGAAATGAGTTTGTAGTTCATCTATGGCTATAAATGTAATTTTTGTGTGGTAGTTTCTTCAGTATTTGAACCAGAGTTGCAAAATGAGTGAAGGTTGACTTAGTTTGGACATAACTTGCGATATTCGAGAACTAGGCCTTAGGAAAGGACTACTTGCTCCAAGCGAAGCTTTGTTTAAGCCCTCTCACACCTATTCTCTTGTAAATAACGTCCCCCCGGCCTAGGGATTGGTACATCAGCGGAATTCTCACAGATGACCTGATCGCACAGGCAATATAACAGCATTTTGAAGTTTGTTAATGTGTGAAACCGAGGACAATGTTTTGCTAAATTACAAACTATTCCATGATATTTGCGAAAATTTCTGGATGATAAATATTGTAAAAAGTAGACGACTATCGTCAACTTGGTAATGGAACGATTCATATTTCTAAACACCGCGATATTTGGATATTGTTCCCGAAATTACCCAGAATGGCATCATTTTCACGTCTTCGATGATTTCCTTTCGTCCAACTTGCCTCAGGCAAGATTTTTCAATCTCTGGAAAAACAATTATGACACAGTGTTGATTATTAAAACTTTTGTACGAAAGTACAGCCCGGATTGTGTTTTTAAGCATCCGTACAAGCGACCCACGATTTATGCATGCCTTAAGGCTTTATGAACATTACAACTGTCACTTGTTCGCTTCTTTCAAAAGAAGGAAATTACGGCTTATATATTACACACAGCTAATATAAAGATGTAAACTTACAGAATCGTCGCCCAGATTTTCGTCTGTTCCTTGCTTTGCTACGGATCAGTTTTTCTCGTTCTTGTAGCTCGCGTTTATCGACGTTAAACCATGGCAAGTCGAATTCGCTACAAAGTAGATGAAAAAGTGTTTACTCAATATAGTATCCAGGACTCGCCAATATCTCTTGGTTAAACTGTGTATGAGAAGACACATTTAGCAGAGCAACTGCTAAAATAAACCCTAAAATAATGGTCATTGGCCCAGAGTTCCAGTTTGAGGAGAATCCCGAAAAAGGACAAATTCGAGACCCACTGGCACCGAACTATAACAGGGGAATACGGACGAATTTCGCCTGGTCCAAATTCGGTCTGCCCTGTGTAAACATAGACATAGTCCATACCTTTGCTGGAATGACTGAACTGGTGCACCAAATGCAGATACGGGAACGGTATCTGACATTTCTACCGTTCGAACTAAAAATGAAAAAAATTAACCCGCTTTTAGTCTCGGATGCACCAGCACTCCTGAAAACCCCGTAACATTGTCGACGACTTCTTTTTCACCTTCCCCCTGAATTTCGTCGGTGGCAATTGAATAAACGTTCAAATGTGGGAAACACAAGATTTTTGTAACAAGGCTATCGTTTGTTTCTACAATAACTCACTGTGAAAACAATCTGGTAATAAGGTCTCATCGCACGACTTTGGTTCTTGTTCCACTACTTTCCTTCCTTTTAACCTCGCTTCTTCTCGTTGCTTGTACTTTTCTTGCAGTTCTTCACGCTGTATTTTTGCCCGATAATGTTGAAGATCCCACCTTAAGAAGCAAAACATACTTAACAACTGGGCTCTGTTAACCTATTTAAAAAACCAGGGCAATGTGTTCTGATGAAACACCATTGGGTAAAGCAGGTTAGTGTCATGTACATGTATGGTAAGAAAATTGAAACTAGGAAGTCTTTTCATTGAATGGACCTGGCTACAAAAATCTGGTAAAAAAGCATCTACCTTTTCCGTCTTTTTTCATCAGCCTCAGGACGTGCATGTCTTTTACCAAATGTTTCGTCATCTAGATTCTTTAAGATTGAAACAAAGGGTGACATTATCTCAGCATTTTGAACATCGATTTAATTAAACACATTCCAGATAATGTAACACCTGCTTTAACATTGACTGAACCTGGCTAATAACATATTCAAATTCTACTGTACCACAGTACCAACTTCTAGCTTACCTCACATGCTGTTTCCATATCTTCACTTCCTGAGACACTGGATCTTGTGGTTGTCCCACATGTTTGAAGTGGAGATGAGTAGTTTTCAACTATCCTAAACTGAGGAACTTTAGCAAACAAAAGCATGATAAACAAAAATTGTATGATGCCAGAGTACAATAATATTCAAGGTAATCTACGGCAAATAGAAAAGACTAGGGTAAGAACAGTTCATATTGAAGTTGCTGAATATCTCTTATGATTGCAATGAATTTAATTATGAACCGAAATTGGATTCTGGTTTATAGCAAGCAAACAGACTGAAAACAAGCAAGCTAGTGAAACCATTTGATATTTTGAGACACCAGCCCCTTCCTTGGATAAAACTTATTCAAAGTTTTTGGCCACGTACTTGGTACATCATCACAGCAATGTGACTGATAAGTGAATTCTTTAATGCTTTGTTCAGGCTCTTTTGCCATCATACTGTTTTCATGATCCATGTACAACATTTCAGTTCTTAAACACATATCAATATTGATACAACTGTCTATTTTTGAGGACATTAGCACTGGTGCAGCAGCTGGAATACTTTTCCTACGCATTAATTCTGTCAATGATGGTTTTCTATTCATTCTAAAGTACAAAACAAAATCATATGAATAAATGCTGGGCAATCATACACTAAGAAACATGCTAAATACTGTATGCTAACCTGTAAAGTAACACATAATATAAGTGCTAACCTCTTTTGCAAGATCTTTCTATTCCTAGATGATGCTGGTAATGATAAAATGTCAATTTCATTATCTTCATAATGATTATTATGCATCTTTATTGCCATTCTTCTTTCCATACGTTTAATTCTTCCTTCCAACTTAAGAAAAACAAAATTGATCATGAACATACATACACTACCTAGTGTGACCTTGAAAATGGGTTTTACATAATGCAATACTGCATTTAAGGGTAAATGCTCCCAGTTAATTGTTACAACTAAAGTTGCAATCTTACTTGGTTTTAGATTTGTGTGGACATTTTTCTTTGTCAGTTGAGGGCCTACAGGCCAAAAAATGTTGCAGGAAGGGACATCATATCCCCTTAAAGAATGCACATTGGAGCTGAATGTTTCTCCATTGAGCTACTTATTCCCCTCTATTATCACTAACTCATCTGGGGAATGCATTCCCTCCCCTCTATGCCTATGCGCTGTAGTACCCCTTATTGGCCCTGGGTATATTTACATTAGTGAAAAAAGATCAAGTAGCAAAATAGTGCAAGGCAAAAGCCCTGTAGAATTGGTTAAAACCCTACTGAGGTTGTAACTGTTGCAATTAAGTAGTTTGTGGTATAACTGAAAAAGTTTTCAACTTTTCAAACACAAAGATGGGCTGTGGTAATTTCACATTTTATAAGATGAAGTAGTTCAAAACACGGCGCTGACTCACAAAACAAAGGGTGACGTAAAAATAAATATGCCCTTATAAAAATCTCCGAAAGGTGTTCGGGATCTTTTCATACTTCTGTGCCATTATCATCCTAAATACAAAGAAATAACGACGTAAGGGCAAACCTGTTCCTTTTCATTCTTCAAATCCAAAATTTCCCGGTCTTTTTCTTGAATTAATTGTTGCTGGCGTTCAATAAGATCCAAATGCAGCAACAATAATTGATCACGGTGCGATGCTACTGATGCCTTTGATGGCGAAACGTCAGACTTCAAATTATTGTTCGAACTATCACCCTCAGAGATCATTTCATCCCTACCATGACAATATGATTGTCCATTTTGACTTACTAAATCAATCCCCATTCCTAAATTATCTTCATGTTCATTATTTTCAACTGAATTGACCTGTTTTGGATGAGCCATCACACCGTTCCTGCTCTCGGCAGGTAATGACTTCGTACATATTTTTATGTTCGGCACGCTTTTCCTGTTCTGTAGAGATAAATTACTGTTTTTTTCCTGTTCACCACCAGATTTACCAGGCTCTGCAGCCATAACCATCGGGAAAAATGTATTTTTAAACGCTCCACCGAACGTTTTTCTCCAGCTAAAAACTAAACTCATCAGGCGCCACTGAACATTTTTAGCCCCGGTCCATGTGTCTGAAACTCTAAACATTAACAGCCTCGATTTCAATATTTGAACCACTTCCGGTGTCACCCTGATGTCTCGCACTTCCGCTCTTCATGATCAGTGCTTCCAGGGCGCTATAATCCTATAAGACACCTTGTTTTATAGCTTTTATGTGCTTCCGAGTTTTAAATTACTTCTAACCAGAGAACACTCGATTAGGCGAAAGGCGGGGTTCATTCGACGTGACCCAAAAACATTGCGTTAAGTTCCTGAGGTTCTTCATAATCATATCATGTTCAAGTCCGAATGCGTAAAATGCAAAAGGTCAGCTTTTTTGGGAGTTTTTTTAATATCGAAATTTTTATTACCCTATTAAAAGCGAGATCTTGGCAACAGGCGGGATGGAAGCAGTGGCGAAGCAGAAACTTATAATATATTTAAAGCTTTCCCCTCTCGGTCTCTGGTGAAGCTAGTACCTAATTGAGTAAGGGTGAGTCGGTGAGAAGACCTCCGCTACCCGCTGCATTCAAATTGATTCAATAAGGTGTACTTACAATTCACATCCACAAGTCACAAGTGAGACATCTTTATTAATGTGCGGAAACACTTCAGATAGATTTTCGGGGCCGCTCACAAAATACGTGACACTCTGAGAGCGGGTGTGTTTCAAAAAACGGTGCGAATTATTAATACTATTACTTAGTCTTTACAGAATATTTTAGCTATACAATTAATTATACATCTATCACCAAATTCTAGGTAAGCCAAGGCCAGACTCGTTAAAGTGGTTAGGTAGGGTAGGTAGGTCAATGATATAGATCGGCTTTGGAACTCTACGAAGCTGTGTCCTAGGTACGAGGTTGTGCAAATTTTTAAAGCGTTTTCAGGCGCCATTTTTGAAGTGTTTTCGGAAATATTTTCGTCGGAAACTTATAAATTGTATATCATTAAAACCAGTTTTTTCGGCTTCACCATCTTACGTGAGTTTAAATAGTTAGCGAGTGAGGTACAGTGAGTGGGACTTAAGACAGAAAACACCAGATTTCAAGGAAATTGCAGATATCAAACATTTACCAAATCAAAACAGTAGCAACGGAAGCTCGTTAAGTGGGGGAGGGCGCAAATATTCAAATATTTATGTTAACAGATCGTAAAAACAATCGATTTAAGCTGAACATGGATGTATGAATATTAGCCCCCTCCCTGATCTTTACTTAAAAGTAAATATGTTCTCATTATTATTATACTGATTACCAAGTAAACTAGTTCCACTTGAGTGATTTCAAGGAATCAATTGCTTTCTCAACGTTGATTTTTTTCCCATTAGAACTGAGATAAATTTTCTCTCCAACATTTAGAATTTTGATTTCAGAAACAGCAACGGACACAGGGCCTTTCTTTCCAACCGGTTCACAACGTTTCTCAAAAGTTAGAAGATTATCAAACAAAACACCTTTGAGACGTTTAGGAAGGACAATGACGGCTCCTTTTGCAAGTTTTACACCTTTGGGACCAACATCAACAACTGTAGCCTGGCAAGGTCGCCGTAAAATGAGTTCAAAATTATTGGAGTTTTCCGGCAGACTCCACTTGCGGATAATAGGGATTGTTGGGAGGACCTTTTCAAACACCGCTAACCAAGTAGGTTCTTCAGGACACAGTCGTTGAACATCACGCAACGCCCGTTCTCTTTCAGCATCAGATATGCCTTTGATACTTTCAGGATCTCGTGGTTCTGGAGTAAAGGAAGGGGGCATTTCGTTGTCAGGGTCAGGACCGAGAACACCTGGAAGCATGTTTGGATTACCCAAAGATATGTCGAGTTCCGTAGGTTTGTTGAATTCTCCTGTCAGAGCTTTATCCAATATCTGAACACAGTGGAATAAACCTGTCCAGTTACTACCAGACACTGCTTGACGCCAAAATGGTATTTGAGAAACAAAAGAGAACGAGAATGCACTAAAACGAATAAAGCGTTCCAAGAACAGGAGAATATTTTTGCCATTACATTGCAAGTGACGAATCGTTGCAGCCTCGCTTTCTTCTGCATCGTCACCTCTGTTTTGAAGGCGCGACAAATTTCGTACTCTGCTTTCTAAAAAGTCATTCAAGTCATACTTTCCTGTATAGTGTTCAGGCATCACAGATATAATTTCAGTTGAAGGTAAAGCAGCATTAGCAGTAGTGACGCCCTCGGTATCTTCAAGCTGGATTTGGATTCCTGCAGAATTAACTTCTGCATTGGATGAAATTTCCCCTACTGTTGAATCAGGCAAGGATAGATCCTTTGGATGGGCTGGAGAAGAGCCAGGGTGTTGTGTAACAAATTTAGGCGGAGGAATGTTGGGAGGTGCTGTATAATCTTTGGTTGTTTCTGAAGTGGGTGTGTTGGATGACAAATGTACAGCAAAGTCCGGTGGAGGTGCTGGAGGGGCTGTATAATCATCTGTTGTTTCCGACTGTCCTAATCTTTCCCAGACTTCAGGGGCAACATTTCGATCGTACCGTTGAGCTTGATAAACATTTCGAACAAGCCGTCTCCATTGCATTCGTTTATCTTTCCACGAAGCTGACATTAAATCCTCTTTAGTTAAACGTTTTTCAAGCGTCAAAATATACGCCCTAAATTGTTTTCGCAGTTTTTCTGTAGCAGTTTGCTTTTTACGAAATATTGATGCAATGCAGGCGACAAGTAATGTTCCAAAACTTGATACAAGAAACACTGCTAGTGGTATGTACGAATCTCTGTCATCCAAACGTTTTGCGACTAAGGCAGATGCCACGGAAAATCCTAGGATAACAAATGATGCCACACGAAAGTAACTCACAACAACGGAGTTACAAAATACGAATCCGACCAACCGCTTGAAGAAAATTGTAAATAATACTGCAACCAAAGACAGTACAAGAAGAATTCCCAATGTCGTGTAATGGTTTGCTGAAATCAACACAACTGCTCCAATCATAACAGCTTTTAGAAAATTCATTACCGTATTATATACTGGCGAAAACTTGATGTCCACATTGGCACTATCGACTTCACCATATTCTGTACCGTATATTATAGCGGTTGTGGTGTACCAAAATAACCCCCAGAGACCAAATAATGCGAAACCCCGATGCTTTCCAACCCAACACATTGTGTTTGGATCGTCAAGAAGAGAAGATGTATAACACGTGCTGTTGGTGATAGTCCCATTGTTGTTGCAAACATTGTCAGAGTAATCGCACGCTGCTAGGCCACACAATCCTTCAACAATTGAGAGAAATAGCGTATTGGAGAACAGGGACATAAGCAGTCTCCATCCTGGATTTGACGCACACTCTCCTTCGTTGAATTCTTCTAAGATATTCTCGAATATGATCGGCGCACCGCATACGACAAACCAAACAAGAAATCCTGCAACGGTAAGTGACAGCTTAACTTCGAATGAGGCAAAATTGAAGAGAAGGTAGTTGGAAAATTCGTTGAGGACTTCACTGCCAGCCATTGGCAACTCATTCAAGCTGAAAACAAGTGCTATTAATTGCAGTACTTCAACAATCTCGAACACCACCACGTGCACATTTTCCCAATTCAAGCGAACATAGTCATACGGTTCTGGAGCCACTGAAAACTTAGTTCCTCGATTTTTTAGTAATATCAATATTAAAAGCACGAGGACGACAACGAACGATAAACCATATCCTCCAATAATATACGATATTATTATTCCAAAGCCATCGTTCAAGAGTTGTTCACCAAAATAAAAAGCAAATGCAAACGGGAATCCCATGTAGACGAGAAATAAGAATGCTGAAAGCAAATATGCCGTGCATTTATCAAACGAAAGCTTAAATACTGTTAACAGGACATCAGCAGGAATTAAAATACCGAAGAGCACAGCGGTAAACAGAAAACGTACAGTCCGCCAACCAAATATCGTCGTTATAATGCCAGTTATATCGTCAATTATCATAAGTGGATACCGTTTGGCAGTTACCCTGACTGCTGTCCAGCTATGCTTCTGAAATATATCAATTGTTATGTCAAGAATGAGAGCAGGAGCGCGATAAACAAATATCAGGACGATCAAAATTCTGAGAAATGTCACTGCATCTAAAAGATACTCTTTAAGTGAACGTAATATGATAGAGCGACGGTCGTACCAGCGATGGTAAAGATCAATAAGAAGCCTTGGGCCACGATATACGAAAATCAAATTGATCAGTATTAAAATGAAATTTACAATGTTTCCACCAGGTAAGCCTAACAGCACCTTCTGAGTTTCCCGACGACTCCTAGTGAAAAGTCCGCATTTGGTTTGCCATAATGGTACTTTAGGAGGACTGTATTCCCGAAGTAAGTTGTACAGTGCAATTAGTTTTTCCTCATATTCAATCATTTCCTGCTGGTGGCTGGCGATATTTTCATCGTGAACACTTGGCACTGGTTTTTCAAGATACGACAGTTCACAAGCATACCGACGTATCACCTTGTAAGGTCTACGTCTTTCATACCAGATTACCGTCGCTATCAAATGAGCAAGATCGGGATAAGCATCATTCTCCAGCACTTTGACGTGCAATAATTCCCACGGCTTCAAGTAAAATTCACATATTTGTGATAAACGTGTGCGAGCTTGTATGACATCCACTCTGTCTTTCAAACACAACGAAAACTCTTCCTCTAACGCAATCTGCAAATTTTCTCTAATTTCTTTTACCATATGAGAAATTCCTTTCATATGAAAACGAATATGGCGATATTGCATATGTTCCTCGTCTTCCAGTAAGTGAACCCACGATGCAAATGGACGTAGTATCATCAGGAATATGAAGAAAAACAAAAACACGATGTCAATAAGAAGTTTAGCAACTTCCATGAAAGCAATCATTGCAAACTCCGAGTAAAAATCCCCAGATTGAATAAGCTTCGCGAGGAATGACGGAAGCCTAAATATTGTGACTAACACCAGCGTGGAAAGCAAAATTGCTGGTATATCAATCAATAAAAATATGAAATGTTTACAAATTGCTTTTCTGATTTTCCACGAAGATCTGCGTGAGACAACGTCAGACTCTGGTTCATGATGCGAAGTCTCTGCTGTATCTGGTGGATTTGAGACGAACCCCTGTTTCTTGTACTTTCGAATGTCCCTGATTAATGGATACAATCTCCATAAAGTAAGCAGAACCATCCCAAAGATTAGGAAACAGACAAAGTCCACCATCATCATTAATGCCTGGTAGACACAATTACTTCGAATTTCCCACTCGTCCTTCTTCAAGTTCTTGATAAATCTGGGTAGTCTCCATACGGTTATCAAAACAAGAAAGAAACAAAAAATACATGGGATGTCAACAAAGATTAGCAAGAATTGTTTGACTACAATAGTTCTGACATCCCATTGGCTCGTGCAGGAGTCACCACGAAGCTCCTTAATCAGAAGTGGTAAACGCCATGTAATGACTGTGAGGATGAACAGCAAGAAACAAAACAGATCAACAAATAAAAGGGCGAAATGTGCAAAGGCAACAAAACGCCATGTACTCCAACTATGATCTTCTCGTACTTTATTGACGTCGCGAATGTAGAACGGTAATCTCCAACTTATGACAACAAAAAAAGCGACAAAAACGCAAGGAATATCAACAAACAATTGAAGAAACTGCACGAGAATAACTTTACGCCATTTCCATTTAAAATAATTGTGTGAACGAAGTTTCCGTGCCAAAATCACAGAGCGCCAAGATAACAATGTTAACAGAAGCAAAGGGATACACAACATTCCTGTCAAATGTTTGAAAAAATAACGAACAACCAACTTTCGTAGTTTGAATCCTCCAAAATATATGTTACTATCGTTTTTATACGTGTAGTCGCATTTTATTCGTTTCTCTTCAATTTCTCGTTTCATGGGAAAATATACCAACCCAAATGAGATTATTAAGGCACCAAAAGCCATTAGTATGATTGGAATGTCCATTATGAAAATCAGGCATTGAATGAAACCAATCAAACGCCAATCTGACATAGACTTCATTATTGCAAATTGTTTTATCATGCATGGCAGCCGTATGATCGTTAGACAAGCTAAAATATTGAAGAGCAGACCTAAAAGATCAAGAAAGCGAAGAAAAAGGAACTCGCAAAAGACGTAAAATGTCCAACATGTCTTTTGAACAACCCAGGAAATGCAGTCGACAATTTCAGACATTGCTCACAATGATCTTCTTGCCTAAAAAAATTATATTAGTTCACTAACAAAACTGGAAAACAGCATGTTTCCTGAGATCTCTATAACTATGAAATTTCAAAAATTTTCATGTTCAAAGTGGAGGATATATAAACTATGACAACAGCAAAATGTACAACAATTATAAAGACTGCATGATAAGACAAAATTGGGCATGATGATTTTTGATTAGTGAAGATCAAAATACACAAAGAAGGTATAGTAAAGGATGTTTACATGCAAGTTACACTCATATATAAAATATTGAATAAAGTACATTTTTTCATTATATCCCAAGGAATAAAGTCCACAAAGGTCATAGGTCATGAGGCACAATCTTTTTGGCTCTGTCATATTTATACTGCAACAGTGGAAATGATACCTAACCATTCCCAATGTCATTTTGGAATAAAAAAGACTGTCGGTTTAGTAAATATATCAGAGCCTACTATTATGACATTTTTGATAATTTGTTATTGCAATTGCATAATTATAGAATACTGGAGCAGTGAAGCTGCCTTGTTCTAAAAAAATCATTGTTCATTCTTGTTTGTTCTGAGTAGTCCAATTTATGTGTTAAAGTTATCTCATCAACATAAAATGGGATTTGTTACTAAAAAAGAGGGTAGTTCAATACTATACAGCATGGTATTCAATTCAATCTATAGTTGCCCCCGTTTGTACTCCGCAACCAACATAGGTCATAGGCTATTGTGCTTGGTCACAAAAGTGTATAAACAAGTTTAAACATATTCTTGTAAGTTTGCATGGTAAGTCTGCAGTATTAGATACTTACGTGGTGTACCTACAAGCTAATTTACTTCAGTTTAAACATGTTTAGGGTAATAACAATCCATCCCACTAAACCATAAATATTGAGTAATTTTAGTTACAATATGCCGAATATGTTTTTGTTTCAGCTTGTCACAATTATATAAACTATTTGGTCGTAGGTTATTACGATATTTGAATTTCCTGTAACTTAAGTATAAGAGAAAAACTACGGTTACTAATAAACTAAATAGTACCTTTAGTTCATGGCTATAAAACATAAAGTTAGGCGTCTAGACGAGATCGTCAACAGATTATGTTTGGTTTAATACAGCGTTGTACACAGCTTGACACAGTTGACAGCCCAGATTTACCTGAAGACCAAATTCTAATCGCTTATATGGCTATCGGCATTTCCGATGACGTCCCGAACAGCCCCGCCCTATCCTTACGCTCAATATCGTTGTGACAGTATATTCAAGGCCAACATCCTCAGAGGCACATTTTAAAAGCAGTAACATTCCATTTTATAGTATAAACACGCAGGGCTGTGCCTAAATTGTCAAAATCAATCAGTCCGTCGTTTTGAAAAATATACGAATGTCTTGTGGCAAGGCGTTCGTCCTATTTTCGTTCCTGACTTACTGGGCTAGCCTTATTAATAGTGATAAAATCGATCAGATTGATGTGAACATAGATTCAAACCTCGTCTTCAAAGGCAAAGACAAAACACTGTTTGGTTACAGTCTCACTCTACACACAGGACAATATTTTGGGGACAAACCGTCGTAAGTACAATTTATTTTTAACAATATCTCCCCTAACTGTAGAATGAATGTTGATGTATTATCTGTAAATCGGTTTAACATTTATCATGAAGAACAGTCTTTAATTATAAAATGCCTTTACTGAAATCTTTATCTCATTGTCATTGTCTGTATTTATTATTGTTGAGTTTGCCGAAAAACAGGGTATAAAGAGTATGGATTTAGAGTTCTAACGGATGGATTTACGGTTTAAATAGACGTCACATACGAAGCAATCAAAAGGAATTTTTGTTATTGAGTTATTGTTTTGAACATGACATTTTGAATTTAATGAATTTCAAAAAATGATTAGGAATCAGTCAGAATTTATTTTAATTGGGTTACCAATACTCAAATGACTATTTAATTAATATAGTGATTTGAATTTTTCTTTACTGGCAGGTAAATGGTCCAATAGTTGTCTTTATTAGGCACTGTGCAGGATGCAACAAAGTTCCTGTGTACTAAAACAATTTTTCTATCTTAAAGGGCTTTTTCAGATCCAATGTAAATATCTCACTACATCTATGTCAATAATTAATCATCTAAAAGCTTATGAGGACTTTACATCTTAATTTCCATCAAAAGAAATAATACACTCACCATCATGTCAATTAAAAAAACAAAGTAACCAGAATGGTTTTTGCACTAGCATCTACTTAATTCTGTGAAAGTAAAGGCCAAATTCATATTAACCTGACACTACATAGAATGAAAAAACATATGTTTTCATCACATGTGTGGGAATTTGTAATATTCAGTATGAAAATATTTGGATGATTCTAAATGGAAGATTCAAAATCCACATTATGTAAAATAAGTAAAGATGCAAAGTTTGTTTGCAAGATTTTGTAATATGTAGAAAGTATAACCCTGACAAGTTAATAAGTTCCATACAACCTAAAATATTACCCTCAAAAAAAACATTTTGAGAAAAAGGGATTTTGCTTTCCCCATGTATGATACTTAACAAATAAATTATATACATTTCTCAGATGTCAGTCTTCATCACATGTGGTATAACAACTGCCTTAAATAGACAAAAAAAACCTGTCAACTTTAGGCAGTTGTTCTACTAAATTTGATGAAAATATAAACCACTTTCATGTTAGGTAGTCAGTAAATTTTGTTTCTTATGAGATTTTCATACATAAAAATACAAATGACTGACCATATTTTTTTGGTATAGGATATTTGTTGGTGCACCAAAAGGAGATGGTCTTTCAAAAGGTGCAGGAAGTCTACACCAATGTGTTATTGAGTCAAAAACCTGCAACACCGAGAAACTTGATAATCCAAGTAAGTTTCAGTATAATAAGTCAGTGTCCTTCGGACTCAAGCATGCACTTATTTGCTTATTTCTTCTTCCTTTAGCCATTTTTTAAATGTCAAATGCAAATGTTGATTATTAAGGCCTGGTTCATACATGGCATTTTGGTGGCATTGAATTAAATTGTTATATACCTAGTGTCAAAATTCATCTTTTCTGCTTTCCTATTGGACAAGAGGTCCATTCGTGGAGGGCCTCAAATCTTCATGATTATGTGTGATCACATGATCAACACGAGCTGCATCAAATTTCATAATTTTCCCTAGGGCAAATTATGAAATTTGATGGCCGTTGCTATGCTTTCCCTAGCAACGCTTGAAGTTAATTAAATATTGTTTGTTATTCTAATCTATACAGGTAATGTCTAGGAATTGGCTCTTTGGCCTCCGGTTTATTTTCATTTTGACACTAGATATGATAACAATAATTCCTTCATATCATTTTTAATTTCTTCATATCATTTAGTTTTTTTCACATTTTTTAATATGATGCTAAAACCTTTTTGCCTATTCCAAATTAAACTGTGTGGGAGCTGAACAGTGGATAGTGCTATTTAGCCTTCATACCACAGGCCTCTGGAGGCCTTCTGAGGGTCAAAGTGATATTGACACTGCATATCTTCATGTGAAATCCTCCTTTCATTAAGAGTTTCAATTATTTTGTCTTAACAGCGGTCAATCTAGATTATGACATTAGAGAAAACCAATGGCTAGGAGCCACTGTGACTTCCAATGGCTTTGGCCCTATAGTTGTAAGTATACATAAGAATAAGATCCTGTTTACACTTTAAAGGATTGCTTTGGAAGTGTGTCAAATTTCAAGGATGTCAGAGGTCTAAAGCAATATACCAAATTAATGACACAAATAAACATTTGCTTACTAACCATTATCCAAACCAGGGAAACAAAGATGTTGTGACAAACAAACTGGATATAGTGTAAACAGAGCCTGAATTGTATGCAACACTCATGTAGCAAAAGGCAAAAAAATCCTTGAACACAGCATAAGAAATACTAATGCAGCTAGAACCACTCATTCTTTATTCTCTATTTTTCACACAAGTTTGCTTAAAGTTTATGTAATACGAAGTATACATAAGTAAGGTAACACAAGGTTAATCGAAAGGTCGATGTCATCAAAAGGGGGGTACTTCTTCTTGGCAAAGTCTAATAAGGCAAGATATGCAATTAATCTGATGTGTAATTTTTCTTAGGTTTGTGCACCAAGATATAGTGAAAAGGATTCTGCGGCGAAAGACTTTTATTATATGATAGGAAAATGTTTCAGATATGAAACGCCCAGACATTTATACGAATTGTATCCATGCACTAGGCAACGGAGTGGTTACGACCAATTGTGTGAGTCAATCAATAAATATACTTGTGATTGGTAGTTTTTGCAATACTGTGAAAGTCTGTCAAGTTTGCTGTTAATGTGAAAAATAAGTTTTGATGAGACTATTTAAATTAAAATGAAAACCTAAAAGTATGAACGGGGTTAGGACGAGTTAGTAATTCATGATTTTTGCTTTCCAGCGAGACATGAACATGGATTTTGTCAAGCTGGATTTTCAGCAGCATTTAAAGAAAATTCGAAGTCCACGCTGATGGGTGCTGTCATGGGGTTTGATCAGCGAGGTATTTACAAAAAATAAGCTATATTCAATCATATAACCAGGGAGCAGCGTGAACTATGGTCGCTGCGTAGACGTTCATCAATATAACCAGGGAAAAGGCCCACAGGTCGAAACGTCGAGAAGTGTTTTGTCTATTTTTGGCAGTTGTTATACCACATATGATGCTAAGTTGTATTCAATCATAGTTATTCAATCAACTCGTGACGTGCAAACTACTGTGCAAACTCGCTCCAAACGCAAAAAGTTTTTACTTTAACGACTCAGGGGTGGATGAATACTCATCTGACAGGAGGGGTGCAGATTTTCCTAGGGTGTGCATCAGTGTGCTAACAAACGATTACCCAATTACATTACTTCCTTGCAATATTGCACTTTTGCAAAAAAGGAATGGTACTCGCTCAGTTGGTGAAATGGGGGCACTATTTAATATTTAATCGTCCCAATATGTACATTTAATATGTATTTGAAGTTTTAAGTTCAATTTTTGTTTATTTCACGTATGCAGTCCTAGTATGAATATTGATAATCCAAATTCTTTTTGGCAATTTTCTGGCATCAGTAAAGTACTGCTAAAGCTGCTATGACTTTTTGATAATACAGGGGTCAGTTGTATAAAGAGGTAGTCAACTTTTAACTATAGTTAGTGATAGAATTGGCCAATCAGAGTCCAGAATTTCTAGGTTAACTACGATTTAACTACGCAAAATGAGTTTTATACAACTGGCCCCAGTACGTTTGGTAGTATCACAGTAATCCTTAATTATGGGTAATATCGAAGGTTTGCCGTTTTCTAAAAGGCAAGATTGTTTAAGTCTTATGCAACGACGCAAACTTTAATTGTTTTGTATGTGACTAGGTATGGCTGTTCAGCAACAATCTGGTGATGCTGGAACAAAGCAGTTTTCTATAACAAATAATGGTGACTTTCGTGGATTTTATCTTGGTTCGTACTGAGCTCTTTGTACTTGAAACTTTTTCTATGTGAAATTTGGGTCCTGAAATACTTTGCTTATATTTTAATACCAATTTCATCGAAACCTTTGACCCGTAGTTATACTTTTTCTTTAGGCTATTCAGTCACCTATGGAAATTTTTTTAAATTATCTCGTAGCGAAGAAGGTATTGATGAATACACTACGTCTTTGTTGCTTTTTTTTTCAAATATCCTGGATTTTTTCAGTGCACTGAGTTGCACATATTCTTGCATGGAGTTAATGTGTAACCTCTTTACTTTCCTGTCCTGTCCTAAGCTAAAAAGTCTCGTTTATTTATTCATAAAGCCGTTGCTGCCGGAGCTCCAAGAATTGATATAAGTGGAAGGGTATGTATATGAATGTTTCATTTTGCATTGAAAAAAAACTTTTCAGACGTTGACTGCGGTATTCAACCAACTATTAGACCGAAAGGTTTCGACCCTGCCAATGGAATTATCATAATATAATTAAATTTATAATGGAAAAGAAATCCTTGCCAGTATTTTTAGGGTATTTTGTACATGAGTACATTACGTTTCGTATTATTCAGGTGTATCTCTACAGCGCAGATGCAACACTTACATCACATGGATCGCTTGCCCCACCAGAAGAGGACAAACTGGTATGTATACCTTACGAGACTATATCAGACAATGCGATAGATTCAAAATTCCAATTTGAATTGTATTACTTCGTTATTGTATTTCTCTGCTATAAGAGCCAATCAAAACGCATACAGCGTATACATAGAGCGATTATACAATTAATATATAAAAAAATAAGATCGGTTATTGTGTTTGTATTTTAGAAAAGACAACATATGTACTTTGGAGCGTCTGTGTGTGGAGTTGATGTTAATAAGGATGGGTAGGTACCACGTGATTTCGCGCTCATATTTTACACAATCAGTGCTCTGGGGCCGGTTGTATGAAAGCCGGATGGTACTTTTTTCACTCGCTTTAAAGTTGCCCATTGTTTGGTATAACTTTGATTTAATCTTAGTATTCCTAAATTGAGGATTCTCTTTAATCATTTTTCGTTCCAAAGCTAAAATTTTTTTGCCTTCCAAGCATATGCTTTTGAAACAGTCACTATCCGGTGGATAGCGCTCTCCAGCCTTAGCCAACGACCCCTGGGGCCGGTTGTATCAAGCCCGTTTAGCTTAAACAGTGGTTAAGTTCAAAATAGAAAGCAAGTCTATCGTTTTATTCAAGAAGCAAAGTAAATGTTTTTAACCTTAATACAAAGATACGTTTACAACTGTATATTCAGTACATAAAATTCAAGTTGACTCATTCAAGAGAGAGTGTTATTTAATTTCGACTTATCCACCGTTTAAGCGAAAGTTTGCACGTACAAAACAATTTGCCCATGTTGGATTGGACATCCTAACGTGATTAAAGTCCGTCGTGTCAACCACTGGCAATGGAAACCGCTGAAATAAACAAAATGACCACTGAAATAAACAAAATGTTTTTTGTAATATTTTTTATAGATATGCAGATCTGATTGTCGGTGCTCCATTCTTTAGCGAGAATGGGGACGAAGGACGTGCCTATGTATTCCTCAGTACCAAAGATAAATCAGGAGTAAGCGATAAGGCGATCAGAAAGTGTGTCGAAATATAAATCCATTCTACAGTATTCAATCAATGAAATCTTGTTAATCTTGCTATTCTTTATGTAACTAGTCGAAATTTTGTGATTGTGTTTTGTTGTAAGAACCGTAGCTCTGACTTAAATTTCGAAATGAAGTATGTTTCGAGAGATGATAAGTTGTGATAGTTGTGATAAAAACGCAAGCAAGGCAAGACAATATTCGGGGGGGGTGACTGATAACAGGATCAACAGCAACTACATTGGCTATTATTGATTTATTTTTGCGCTGTTATTAATTTTGAGTTTTTTTTGTCCTGTAGCCCCGGTCGTTAAAATTGTCATCTAACACGGGATTACGTGGCAGTAATAATAAAGGAGCTAGATTTGGCTGGTCGATTGCTAAAGCAGGAGATCTTAATAATGATGACATCGAAGGTATGTAAGCTTATGATTGACTATTGCAGTCATAACGAGAAATTAATACTGTTATAAAACAACTATGCCTGCAAACAGGCTCTTGAGGTGAAATCAGTACCTGCCTTTATTGAAGATATGCAATTCCCAGGTTCATCATAGGAATGAGAATTATAAGCAGTTTATTCCCCATTGAGAGGTGGATCATGTTTGTTGATGAATTTCTTTGAGAAAACTATTGTGTTTAGGGAATGCGGGCCTTTAGCAGAGAATTTGGGGCGGGATCCCAACTCGTCTTCCACACCGTCGAACAAATTTCTTCATACCAACTGAAAAATCGAAATTTTGGGGGTACCACGCGTGTACCACGCATGGCATACAACGGTCGTTCATAATATCCGTGAGATATTGCTTTCATCAATCGTGGTCTAGCATGTTTTTCATTTTGTAGATTTTATAATTGGAGCACCACAAGATCAACCAGATTTGGATAATGATGGTTTTGGAAATGGGGCAATTTACATTTATTATGGAAGAGAAGATGGGAAATTCAGAGATTATCAACAGGTTCGCGTATAATAGAAACTCCGTAAAAAGTACACTTGAAAAATATAATTTTTGACGTTTAGACTTAAATATAGTCATCATCAGGGAAAGAATGAGGATGATATTACATCTGATGATGACTATATTTTAGTCGAAACGTCGAAAATTATATTTTTCAAAATGTTTACTTTTTACGGAGTTTCTATTGTTTTATTTTTTATTAAAATGCTCAGTGGACAGTGGTTCCCGTAATTTTTGCGTATATATTCTTTAACAGTAAACAACAGTAAATTGTAAATTTTCCAAGCAGCCGGGAGCAGGGAAAGAGGGTGGCAGGAGGATAGCGGGGGGAGAAGAGGGTGACAGAAGGATGGCGGGCAGGGGGGGGCTGTTTTTCTTTGTGTGCCTGTGGGTGGGAGCGTTCAAAATTGTCGAATGCCTGAATGTAATGAACGCTGCGTTTTTATTCGTTTGTAGAGAATAACTGCGGAGACGGTGAGGAAATTTTACCCTAATTTCCGACAATTCGGGTATGCTATAGCAGGAAATGTCGACACGAACGGTGATCAATATCCAGGTAAATGTTCTTCTGGATTAATTATTTTATTGCATGGTAAATCAAGTGTGGGTAAATTCTACACATGCAGTTGCTGTATGGATAATAAGATCTCTATACTAGTAATTCAGTTCAGAGACTGAGGACAAAGATGAGAAATTTGCCTTTTACTCACCTTATAAATATTTCCCCTATTGTTTTAGATATTGCTATCGGTGCCTGGGATAGCGACAGGGTTATGCTGCTAAGGTACAGTATTATATCGAGAGGATCATAATTTTCCTTTAATGAAATTTTGGTTCACAACTCACGTCGTAAATGGCATCGAGTTGTTATTAGCCTCTGAAATTTATTCTGAAACTCGTCTCCTACACGATCAACTTAAATTGTCTTACAATTCTCTAACCGCTATATTTAAATCCCTGTTGCCCTTCCCGCCAGCGGTCTTACCATAATAACCGATATTACGTGATATAAGGAAAATATATAGTACCACTGCCACAAATATAACCATCGGAATTCAATATGCAATCCTGTTCCTTTTTTCTTATAGGACTCGGCCGATAATAAATGTCATGGCGACTTTGACGCTGAGCAAAAAACAAATTCCGGTGGACAATTTTACTGCAGACTGTCCAAATGATCCAAACAAACAATGGTAGGATTTATTAATGGCTGGTCAAAATTTAGCTCGGTTTTTAGTGGAGAACCGAGATAGAGTACCACACAACCACTCTGTACAAATCACAACCCACTATAGTTGTACATGAGTTGCCTCTATACCCACCATAGTTGTACATGGGTTGCCTATACCCACTATAGTTGTACATGGGTTGCCTATACCCACTATAGTTGTACATGGGTTGCCTCTATACCCACCATAGTTGTACATGGGTTGCCTATACCCACTATAGTTGTACATGGGTTGCCTCTATACCCACCATAGTTGTACATGGGTTGCCTATACCCACTATAGTTGTACATGGGTTGCCTATACCCACTATAGTTGTACATGGGTTGCCTATACCCACTATAGTTGTACATGGGTTGCCTATACCTACTATAGTTGTACATGGGTTACCTATACCCACGATAGTTGTACATGGTGCGATTAAACGTATAGTTGTACAATTGAGGTGCGATTAAACGTTTACTATGTTTGAAGTTTTTTAAATTATTACTGTTGTTTTGTGACTTGTTCTTTATTAGCTTGGACGCGGAAGTATGCTTTTCATATCTCGGCAAGAGTGTTACTGGAAACCATAGTAAGTCAGATTTGCAACGTTGCTTCACACTGCTGCAAAGCAGTATAAGATCTCATGAACGTCTAGAACGAAACTTATAGATACGAACGAGCGTCGGATAACTGACGGTTATTTTGCGAGGTATATTTCTGTAAAAAATTACATAATTAAAATGGGAGTGGGTCTCTATAATTGAGTGGGTCTCTACAATCACAGGAGATCGTCAATTGCGGCTAAAGATAGCAGGTGTATCTTTGAACGGAAATTAGTACAAAAGCGAATGTACCTACGTCTTCTTACGACAAATATGAAACACGAAGCTGTTCGCTTCGTTGCCTATGTACGAATTTTACGTCATTCGGTTGATTAGGGACTGGTCATAATTTAGCAGGGGGGGTGGGGAGGTGTAATTCAATATTTTAAGGAATGATATTTTGCAACCCTGTCTTGCCTTATCCACAAAAAATCATGCCCCCTCCCCTTGTTCGAGACGGTAAAAATGCCCCCCCCCCCATCCGTCAACGTTTTGATAAACACTGCTTCAAAATGAGAAACTACTGTAATCTGCACCGTCAATTCAAAATAGTAATTACACCTTCAAAAATTTTTCTGACAACGTTTATATAAAGTAATAAAATTAATTTATATACGTCCACTTATATATATTCCAAGGGTGGGTAGACTACAAGTTTTGTGTAGTTCGCTACAACTACTGCTATTTTAAAATAATGTAGTCACCTACAACTACTGCTATTGTCAAAAATATGTAGTTTGGTTCTTTTGACTACGTGTACAGCTATATCGCTAGAAAAATGTAGCGAAGTATTCGCTACTTCGCTACAACAAAATTCCTGGTATCCGTGTTTGTAATTTATATTGATTTCACATGTTTTAAACATATGAAATGTTAAGCATAATATGCTCATATATTCTGATACTATGGATTAATGGCGGATGAGCCAAAGAATTCTAGAACAAAATGTGGGTCCAAACGAGATTTGACATGGTATATTAAATGACTAGTTTTGTATTATAGTGTATGAACTATAGAGTATATAGTCGAGGGATAAAAAATCGAAAAGTGGCGAATAGCGATTGTTGTTGAAAAAGTAATCAACTACTTCGCTACTTTTAATATAGAAAATATAGTTCGCGACAACTTCAAACTACCAGTTTTAAAAAGTAGTCTATACAGTTACTCGCAAATTGTAGTTCGCTACAGTTGCAAACTCCAACAACTCCGATACTACCCACCCTTGACATATTCATATGTTAAAATTTGGTTTTAAACATAATATGTTAGTTATTTCTAGTGAAAGACCCTGCTATTTAAAATATAAATATTTTAACACAGTGACTTATATAACTTTTCATTTTAAATTCTATAACTAATTTTGTTTAATGTTCTAAGCAAAGCTTATGCAGTGCAACTCAAAGTCTAAGCATGTATAAAAGAAATAATTACAACCAGAAATAAGCAACCCCCCCCCCCTTATAACTGTCTAACATTTTATGAACCCCCCTTTTTTCTGGCTAAAAAATATGTGACCCCCCCACTATTTCCACCTCCCCACCCCCCCTGCTAAATTATGACCAGTCCCTTATATTAATCATCTTTTCGCAATCGTAATTTCATTATCGTAGGTGATGATGGTAACTTAGAATTGTATGTATTTATATTTTGCTATAGCGATAAGATACACGTTTGATTTGGATGAAGAATTGGTGGTAAAGCGAGTATATCTTTATGATGGAAAGAAAGTATATCAACGTAAAGGAAGTTTGACTCTTTATGGCAAGAACGTAACTGTGTGCAGGAATTTCTCTGAGATCCGTGTGGAGGTGTGTATATATAAAACAAATCACTTATCCCCGGCAGTGTGAGATCTAATAATTTTATTACAAGATTAGGTATTCGCACATAGACAACAGCCCCGCCTTTAATAATTACCAAATTCATACCAGGAGAGGAAAGCCCAACTAGTTTTGAGAAGGGGACAGTCCAACTAGTTTTGAGCATCTAAAAAATTTGCATTTGTGGTCATACTGCAGCCCAGGCTATACGTCGCATTTTGGTCGCGTCGAATGCAATTTAAACAATAGACGAATGCAATTTAAACAATAGAAAATGAGATAGATGTTGACTTTATTTATCATCTCATTATCGATTGTTTGAATTGCATTCGACGCGACTAAAATGCGACGTATAAATTGGACCTGCTTTTCAGAGTATAATGATGTAGTACCACTCCCCCCATTGTGCATGAAAAATCTTTTGTAACTTTTTTCGTGTTATTACAGGGTAAAAACAGGTTATCTGATGCTCTAAGCAGAGGAAAGACAGATATTGTCTTTAAAGTGTCATATGAACTGGTCCCACCAGATATATGTCAAACCAAAAGACTCTGTCCGGTTCTTCCTGAAGAAAAGCCATCCGTGAGTGAAAAGGTATGGAGTCTCAATTACCTTAATGGTAGATTCTTTTCTCTTTGTAAGACCGGATTTCCACTTGTAAATAAATAGTTAACGTTCTTTTCGTTTTGATTAGAGAGTATAGTCAAGTTAAACCAGTTTTGTTTGTGCAGTACGAATTGAAATGAAAACAAGCAAATATTTCGCTAGCGAACTATTTCGCTGCAAGTAGAAAGCCAGCCTGCCTGGCTATGCATTTAAACATCGTAATGTTTCCACCTAATTTTTATTTGAGAAACCCTATGAGGGCGAAAAAATAAACTGTACTTTCCATCGACTCTTCATGATACGAGGGAGACATCTGATGTAAAACAAGATATTTTGTGAAAGGGAAATTCATTGCATGAGTGTTACCATTGCCATATCCTTACTGCAATAGGCCAGCGTTAAGATAAGGTCTGAGTCATGCCTCATATTTAGCATTTTTTCATTTTAGGCGACGCTGGTGTTGAATTGTTCCGATAATACATGCGACTACGATCTTAACGTCAAGATAAGGTAATTTAAATTTATATTTTAAAAAGTTTATACTGACTCGTACATGCATGGTTCAATTTGTATTCCCGTCGTTACCTGTGGTATTTTATAGTTCCCCGACAGAAAACATAACAATCGGTGAAACGGAGAACATCAAAATAAGAATTGAACTAAAAAACCAAGATGAGGTCGTGTACAATCCTGAAATTTTTATCACCCATCACTCATCACTGCAGTATGAGAAAAAGAACGTACTTACGGTAAGTAAAATAATATATGTAGGGGGGTATTGTGTTAAAAATCCCAAATTTTGGATTCTTAAAAATTCTTATATACTGATAAATTTGATCAGTCATTTTAATCTGCCATCGGTATGAGATAAGTCATTTTCTTTGACAGACCGGAGTCAGAGTTGAAGAACGTGAAGTCGCTAATAATAATGATATTTCAATAAACACGGAGAAATTTATACCTATAGGACCGCTTAATAAAAATGATAAGGTGAGTTTCTCCACCTTAAGTTTTTAATTAACCGTTGATCGAACGATATTTCCTCAAAATATAAATTCTTGTAATCAAATATATGCACCGTCTAAATTTACTCTCTACTTTTTAGGTTGTATTTGAGCTGCAATACTCCACTAAAACGGTGTCTGGGGACGAACCTAAATTATCCATTGATGTGAAAGCAAAAGGGTATAAAGCAATCCCCTTTCCGATTTGAAAACATGATTCACGCACGCACAAACAAAATAGATTTAATCAGGGCAGTATAGCTAGACCGCTAAATAAAGGGGGTGGGAGGGGGTATATTCATATATGCTTCTTGGTGCGGCCCTGGCTTGAAATTTGACAATTCCTTTTTTCCCTAGAATTACTGGTAAAGAAAAGAACGAAAAAGACAACAATGATACGATTACATTTACTGTGAAACGTAATGTGAACATGGTTATTAAAGGGTACTGTACTGGTCTATTTTTGTAAAATATATATTTTGTATGATTGAGAAAAAGTTGCGTGTAAATAAGATGTTTGAATAAATTCAGTGGCGGATCTAGGGGTGTGCAGAATAAATTACACATCTTAATTTTATATTCAAAACACCTTAATAACAACGCTATTAGTTATAGATTTGAAAAGAATATTTTTACATTAAAATCTACCAATGCGATTCCGATTTTAAGCTGTGTAATTTATTCTGCACTCCCCTAGATCCGCCATTGTTTCACCATCTTTGATGACAAGGCCTTTGTGACGCAGAACAAAATTGTGTTGCTTATTTTAACCTTTTTTTCTTCAGCAACTCGGTTCCGAAATTGGTTAACTATCCAAAAACCGCACCTTCTTTAAATATCATAAAGGGTAACGATTATTCTGCTGTGAATGTGTCTAATGTTGGACCATCTGTTAAAGTTAACTTTGAGGCAAGTAATCAAAAAATGGAAGCCGAATCCCAGAAAATGACCTTTTAATTTCCAGAAAGTAAATACCTTTAACTAAAAAAATGTTTCACTGTGATAATACAATAATAATCATTGACAAGCTACATCAATATACCACTCATTTTATTATTCCTGCGCATTATAGTACAAATTAAGGTGAAGCTAAGATTTTTCACCGTTAATTCCTTGTACACCTTATATATAGCTGACCAATGAAGGAAAAAGTGACCTGGAATTAATTAATTTTGTTATCACGTATCCTGTGAAGAAGTACGATGCCAAAGAAAACGAATATATTGTGTATCCAATCAGTATCAGGGTAAGCTTCACATTTTCCGTTTTATACCAATGTATCTTCTGGTGGTTAGTGTTTTGTAAATATTGTTTTCGCTTCCACGATGCAGCCGCATCACATGAGCTAGCTCAGCCTTTTATCCCGCCCTCGTCACACGATTCAAAGGGTAAAATGGTTCAATATATTAAAAAAATTAACTCCAAGTAAGCTGGGGTTATAGATCAAGTAAGCAATTATTATACTATTACTACACATGCACGTGGTCCTTATCAAAAAGCAAGAGACCTTTCCCCTTTTAGCTTTCAAGCGCGCAATGCGTGACGGTAGTTGATTATCAATGCCAATTTGAGTTGTGATTTCGCCGTGTTCAGGAACGATTTTTTAACAAAGAAGCAAAAAGAATCGGCAAGGTTTTCTTACAAACAAAATCGCTTACAAGCAGAGCGATATCGCAACTCAAAGTTGCTTGATAATCAATTACCGCCACGCATTGCGCGCTTGAAAGCAAAAAAGGGAAAAGTCTAATAGAGTTGAACGTTTTTACAATTGATGTGTTTATTTTTGTAGGAAGAAGGCGGACAATGCACTGATAAAAAAAGCCATGAGAATCCTTTGGGTTTGAAGTTACCCTCAGTTAGTATATTTATAGTCGTTGGGGTATTATCTAGGTCTGCGTTGGAAAACCCTTGAAAAATTCCGATACATAAAATTTCTTTTGCAGTTGTTGATGGTTTTATTAATTTATTTGTCAACAACAATAGTGTCTCTTTTTAACAGAGTAATAGACCCACGAGCGATGAAGTCAGCGGAAGGCAGAAAAGGGCGGTGGTAAATCTGGTAGGTTTTTATTTTGTAGTTAACTATACCCAGATCTAAGATGTAGGAGTGTAAGTTGGTCATCAGCTGATTCATCTGAGATGAACATCTTAATGATATACGTGTATTAGGAAACTGAACTTGCTAATTCGGGAGTAAAAGTCCTCCCCCTTAAAAATCATGATGGCCTTTCTTTTCTGATAAAAGCATTGGTTTGCTGGTCCATGCAAAATGATTCACGCACGCGGAGGTTTTTGCTCTATACTTCTAAGTCTGATTATTTTTTTCCAAGAAACCTCGTACTTCAACTAGCTCTTCAATTGAGTGTAATATTACTAATTTGGGAGTTGGTAAACGTTTTACCGTTGCCTTCGAGATACGTCTCTGGAGTCGAACCCTTGTTGAGGTAAGAATAAATATCCACTGAGTGTGAAATATTTTAATGAAATTCACAACAGAATGGTTTTTACCTCGTATCGATTCTTTCGAGTGTACTGTGGGCTACTGTCATAGAATAGACAAGCTCGTGCAGCCTAAAGGCCCTGTTACACGGTGCAATTTTTCTTGCAACTTGCAATGCAATTCTTCTTTTCAGACTTGAGAGATGTAAATTTGGCAACTACCGAACTTTTGTCTTTATTACAATTCATGGCTTTTCTTACACTTGCATTTTTAAGTCTCTTCGCTAATTTACATCTCTTAAAAGTAGACTTGCATTCCAAGTTGCAAGAAAAATTGCACCGTGTATAACATGGCCTTAAGTGAGAATGAGTTTTTTGTTGCTGTGTATAGGATCTCGGTAGCTCGATATTGAACGGGAAGTAACTTTGCATGGTATTGAAATGAGTAAAAAACGTAATCTTATCGTATGCTCATCCCGACAAATAGCTACTATAGACAAACGCTTGTCTTATACCTGATACCTAAAATTAAAATTATATATTTTGCCGGGACATGTTTTTCTTGTTTCTCTATTTCTAGTACTATTCCAATGATCTTGTGGTAGAAATTCTAGCCTCTGCATCCTATGAGGACCGTCTAACAATTCCTGCAAGGACAGTGAATGAACTTGGGGAGGTAGGTATACTACATAGGTTTATCGTCAAATCACTGAAATTATAAATAGTTGTCCCAATAATAGTTAGCACAATAATTAGGTTGTTTATTTTCCTAAACTGCTAAAGTATGAATATGTTTCACAACGTAAGAGTGAATGAATAATTTTCGTAAACGATTTGGCATAGAGTATAACCAGTTATTTCTGGTAGGGAAAAAGTGCTAAACATTGCATGCTAATAAACACCGCTGTCTCACAAGTCCGAAGTCATGTATACCTGTTGATGTTTTCCAGGTTGAAATTCAAGTTTCTCCAGAGAATGTTCCGGGAAAATCCAAATCAACCCCTGTTTGGATTATAATAGTCGCTGTTCTAGGTGGTGTACTGTTGCTAGCTCTTGCTATCTTAGCTTTATTCAAGGTGGGTAACATGTATATAAAAAATTGTGGCGTTCGTATTGATTAATGTACCATGCGTATGCTCCTGATGGGATCAGTTGACTGTTGACATGCATGTTTCCCTTTTGTCTTTGAGTTTGTACTAGGCCACAATCTCGATTTTCTACGTTTTCGGATGTTCACGACATATGTAAGAGATTTATGAAAATTCACACTGTAATATTTCCTGTAATGATGCGGTGTGGGTGTGTGGCCTACTCTGCGCTTCAGAGGTATACATGTCATGAGAATTACTAGTACTACGGTGAGAGGATGGTACAATGGTAGTCCATTATGGTGTTTTTTCGCTGAAGGCTATGAACCGATGTGATTTTGCGGTTACAGTAGCCTAGTTATAAAAAAACTCTATAATATTTAGGTCTGGTGCCAATGGTAGCTGTTGCTTCACTATCACTTTCTTTTCCTTTCAGCTTGGTTTCTTTAAAAGAAATCGACCACCGCAAGATATATCGTCCCCACAAACTGACGAAGTCCCTGTTGTGGCCACTTAGAAATTATTATTAGCTAACTGATGATGATGGATTGTTATAATGATGGTGTGATAATCCAAAACTATACATTCTAAGATTAGACGTTAATTTACTAAATGGTAAATAGTAGCATGGAGATGCAGGTGAAAATTGCTGTAAACCGGAGAAAATGTTGATTGCAAGTGCAGTATAATTTTACAGCTTTACCTTTTTATAATGTGGTTCAATAATGCGTGAATTTGCGTATTTATAATATCTAAAATAGGAGATTGTTAATCTTGATGTTACTTGCGTGCAAGTCGTCAAAC
The DNA here is from genome assembly GCF_004324835.1 of Dendronephthya gigantea. Lineage (NCBI taxonomy): Eukaryota > Metazoa > Cnidaria > Anthozoa > Malacalcyonacea > Nephtheidae > Dendronephthya > Dendronephthya gigantea. The sequence continues at coordinate 2,616,652 of NW_021163010.1, read as the reverse complement.
CTGGTGAATTGAGCAAGTCCAACAAGCATTAAGGTCTCCTCCATAATTTCTTGTCACTTTTGTAGTCATGCAGAATTATGCGTTCTCAAAATTATATATGCTCATAATTATATGCATGCTCAAAACTGTGCATGCTTGAATTATATGCCCGCTCAAAGTAAAATATATATATGCTTTAATGGTATGCTAGTGAACAAAAATGTCGTGTAGAATTACCTCTTTATATTTTGTTTTTGTGACTTTTTATAGTAAACTTTTTGTAGATGTAAATATTAAAAAAAATATTACATCAAAAAATCGCATTTTGTTCACCTTGTATCAATTATCCAATACAATTCGTGCAACAACTTGAAAAATCATAAAAAGAAAAGTACTTTTTACATGCGTTTCCCTAGGCTAGAGGAAGAAATAATTGATCAGAAAATATTTCTTTGTCTTGGTCTTTTGTTTTCTTTGCTCTCTTGACGGTACTGGTGACAATTTAGCCCCAAATATTCACAAATCTGGCAACACTGACACCGGCATTTTTTAATCACTCGCAATGGACAGTAGAAATATGCAAAACGTATTGCCCTGAGACTGTATGTTTGTTTGATTGTTTTAAACGTCGTGCTTCTCGTGCATTTTTAAAACAATAGTATATCAATTGAGATGCATCTGTTGTTGTTAATGCGTTCGGCATATTAGAAGCACGACGTTTCAAACAGACTTATTGTCCGTTGCAATGTTCAAAACCTTCGTTCTATGGCTCTGTGCATCAGTTTAAAGCCGTAAAACTTTACAAGACCAGCGTAGCGATGTAGAATCAGGAGTCAGGACTGGGGGAATTGTTCCTTTGTGTACACAATCCGTTGTAAATTTAAAATCATCACATTCAACTTCTTCCTTTATAAACGTCAGGTATTGGAATTTGGAACGCTAGGTGAAGTGGGCGAAGTCGTTTTTGGGGGATTGTTAGGACTTGCCTTTTTCAAAAAATGGTATATAACATAATTATTAATTTAATATTACTTGGGGATAAAAAGAGGCTTAAGGAGCTTAGCAAAAACATTTTGGAGTCTGGTCTGGACGGCTGGACCATCTCTGGGGTTGCATAACTACCTGTAGTTACAACACTAATAATTTCAAACTGCCGTTTACAATGGAGCTCCCCCCCCCCGTCACAAGAAATGCAGGAAACTCGAGCAGCGAGCAATATGTCTGGAATTCGAAAGATGAATATTCATTAAAATCAAGGCGAGAGGAAATATCCGCCGAAGAAATAAGTAAAACTCTAGACAAATTCGGTTCTGGGGGTACATATGAAGAATTTCAAACAAGAGCAAGTAGACGTCGGGGTAGGTAGTGCATTTACATATTGACGTTTGATATAATTCATATAAACTGATTTTTGTTTGGCCAACCACAGTGTAAACGATGAGAAACAGCTTAAAGGTATATTGAATGATGTAGTAATAAGCACGATAATTTATTATTTAATACATATCAAAGTATCTATCTATCTATTAACAATATTAGTAATTATACCAAAAATCGACCGTCAACTACAGACTGTTTTATCCGTACAGGAATCATCAGAATCACCACCTCATGATTCCTATAAGGTGAATCAGACTGTAGTGGACAATGTTTGGTAAGGAAAACTTCTGCATATGGTCTATTTATATTATAATGAGCACTCTCTAGTATTTCGTAAGCCAAACAACGTATTTATATAATACATGTTTACTTTATTTCACCAAGATTACTGCCACAAGGTTGAACTTCTAATAGATATAGAACTGCCAAGAAGTAGTGCTATTTATAGTGTTGTGTTAGTGCATGTACCAGGAAAAACAGTTTGTGGCAGTCAACATAATTTTTCACAATATATTTTACCAAATCAGGCATTCCATGGGCTAAGGGTAATAGCTAGATTTCAACCCAGTTAATAAATATTTAGCAACACATTGTACCTATATCTAAATATTCATCCATTTATTACAGTTCGCAGTGCAGCAGTGATTTTTCACTTTCAATTTCCAGTTCTGCTGTATGGCACATGTCAAATAATTTAATGCCAAAAGCTATTATTTAATTTCCAGCAACGTTGTGCTGCAGTGAACAGTACTGTTAACGAACAACATTTTTAACCTAATGTTAAACTATCAATACTGTTCCAACTTGTTGCAACAACATTGCATTAACATTGATGATTTAACAAGGTTTAATAACATTGTTAATAATACTGTTCATAGGGTGCAACACAACATTGTTTACTCCTGATGTGACAACTTGATCAATTTTTGGCCATGAACCTTTTTCAATCAGTCTAGATATTTTTTCCACATGTTTTTCAACAACATCTTGCACATTGTAACCTTGATACCTCCTTTTGATGCATTGCAATGTAGATGACAACATGGTTGACCCTTTAAGTGCGAAACTTGGGGAGTTTGATATCAATGATCCAGCAAATGCAACAAGGACACCCAATGGAGACTTTAATGAACAGGGTGAATCCAGCAATGAAAACATTTATATACCTGCTGTAACAAAGGAAAGTCTAGAGTAAGTAGGAGCTGGTGATTCAGTCAGAACCAACTTTGTTGTGCTTTGTGATCTACACTGCATATAATCCCAAACTTCTTATTAGACCTGACAGTTGAATGAATTAAAAGGTGTTCTTTATTATATTATTAATTAATATATAATTTTCAAATATGTATAGAAGTTCCTAGTTTATACATGAACGAAATTGGGTCTGTGGCACAGGCTAGCTAGGGAATTCCCTGTGTGCAATATTTTCACTATAAAACAATCAACAAATGAATTTAGATTTAACTCTGAATTTAAATGTACTTATGGAGTAACAGATAATTAATAGGATTTTTGCAAAAAAATATTAAGCCACTTGACCTTTTTAGGGAAACTTCAAGTTCATAGCTAAGTTAATTCATGCACTAGGAATATTATCTGGAAATCTCATATATTTTCTATCCAGGTCTGAATGGCAGCAAATGTTTGGCACTGAGAACTACAAAAAGGATGTAAGTTTTGACAGAGTTATTTAGTCAGGATCGTAATATAAACGTGAAGTCTTAGGCATACGGCAGGTTATCAAATTTGGTGCAGTAGATTTGACTGTTCATTATTGACAGGAAGAGCGATGAAAACGTTTTTGATGTGCTGATACCAGTTTTTATTTCAGTTGCAAAATCTTGCTCTGACTGGCCGATTAAGAGATAGAAGGTTTCGTGGTGTTTGTTGGCGAGTAAGTATAATAATAATGTTCAATAAGCTGTCGGGAGTCGGGATGGCTGTAGCATTGAAACGTCATTCCCGAAAATCTAGTCCCTGATTCGGATCAAGCATGATTGTTGTTGTGCTTATGGTTCATGTTTTGCACGTTCAAATTCGATGAGGCACTATTTTCGTTGAGCTAAAAATTTTACGAATATAAAAATTTCTCTAACTGTAGTTGAACATCTTCATCAAAGTCACTTATGCAGGTGGAACACATGAAGATCCCTTTCATTAATACTTTCTTTAGTTATTCTTGGGTTGCCTATCAGACGATGTAGGTCACTGGTCCGAGACTGTATGTGAATCACGAACTAGATATGAGAATCTTAAATCTATGGTATGTACTCATGTATATGGAGACTGTGCATGAATAAAGGATTTTCACTGTTGCTGAATGTTTGCCTTTAAGACTCAGGTTTATCACCTTGTCCCAGGGTGCTTAAGGTATCAGGGTCGTTTTATTATTGATTTTCAAGATCAATAATACTTCAATACGATTGAGTCTTCTTTCGTTTGTTTTTCTTATCAGTATTTCTTATCATTTTGTTTTTCTTTTCATTCTTTCAGGATTTCGCTTTTGAGAGCATTCTTTATTCAGTTTTTTATAGATCCATATTCTTCTAAAGTTGATGAAGATAATGTTCAAGTTTTTGACCCTTTGTCTCAAGAAATTGATGTAAGTACAGTAACACTGAGTGGCCCTGCAGTGTTGACAATTTTGGGCTCGTGAATTAGTAACAATCTGGTGAATTATTTTAGAGTCCATGGAGTCAGTATTTTGAAGACAAGAAGCTGACTGATTTAATATATCAAGATCTAAATAGACTGTAGGTTTCTATATTAACGTAGTTGATCTGGTAATCTAAGGATTATTGTCTTACTTCATGTTACATTTTGAATGTTGTTTGACTTTAATTTCCAGCTTTCCTGGCATGCATTATTTCCAATCAAAGAAAATAAAGTAAGTTGCTTAGTAAAAGTATAAGATTTTTGCGTCTTTTTTTGAACGCGAAGCTACGAATCTCAAGATTTCTGCGGTCAGCATGTACTACATGCTAAGGGTCGACTTTTTAACACAAATCTGGATACAATCATACTCATACGGCGATACTGGGCCTAGCTAGCCTATACATTGTATATATTTTTTAGAGATGTCTTGTTACATATACTGTTTTGCTACGCAAAAATGAATCCTAACGTGGGTTATAAACAGGTACGTTTCTAACTATAGATTGCCTTGCCCGGCTGTGGGAGAAAATATTTTCGCTAAGTTTGCGAAACAGGAATTGTTGCTTGACTTTCTAGGGAATGCACGAGGTTTTGGCTCCTCTGCTTTTTGTATTGGAAAATGAATCAGAATTATTTCAGTTTCTGGAAAACTCAGATAAGTAAGTTGAATATATTGTCACTGACGATCAGCTAAAGTCCATTTTCTGTCATGCACTATCGCTGTAAAAAGTTAAATAATTACCAATGCGTAACCTCGTGGCCGGACAAAAAGAATTGTTTACATCAGTCATTTCGTTTCCTTTCAGTGAAGTGATGAGAGATTTAATTAACCCTGAGTTTCTAGAGAGTGATGCATTGTAAGTATATATGATTGTTTTGTATGCCAACGTCCACTGAAGCTATACTTTTAATTAATCATCCTTATAAATTCTCATCAAAATATGCTTGCCTTTAAAAAACCTAAAAACACGTATTCCTAGTTGTTTATTTGAACATTTGATGGAGATTATTGAACCTTGGTATGTTCGTGCTGAATCACCTGCACATTTTCAAAAAAAGGTATCGTGTTCAATCACCATACGTTGCTTTTCAGAACTTTTCAAGAGTGAGCGATTTTCACTTTTTAAAGGAATACGATTCTTTGAAATCATGAGATGAAAGGCTTTTATTCTTGTAGACATATTTAAATAATTGCAATAATATATCGTCACTTTTACAGGCATTCGATCCACACGGGAAGCCGTTTATGGAAACACAATCATATGCATCTTCACCGGTTTGTTAAAAAAATTTAGGTGTTCGTCTCTAACGGTTAAAATAAATTGCTATAAATTCATCGCCTCGCTATATAGAATAATATTGTTTTTGATTTCCTTTTATACAGCCAACTGCGATTATTCGTAAACTAAATAAGATTCAAGAGAGTATGTTGAAGAGATATGATTTAGTTCTGTATAATCATTTACGAGAAATGCAGATTGAGCCTCAATTCTATGGTTTGTGAGTATCTCGTGACTATAACACACACATAAAAATTTGTGATGTTTGGGCCAAATGCTGCATGTGTTCAATCTCATTATTTCCTTATTTCAGACGGTGGGTTAGATTACTTTATGGTCGTGAATTCGCCACAATGGAAGATATATTGACACTTTGGGATGGGTTATTTGCTGATGGAGCCACTCTTGATTTAGTTGAATATGTTTATTTATCTTTGATATGCAGCAAAAGAAAGAAACGTAATAATTATAACCAAGTTTATTGTTATACAACTCAAAATTGAAACGCGAAATTTTGCAACTGCTGCACATTATTACAGATTGCTAATTATTTTTGTCTGTATATAGTATTAGCATCAGACCATTCCGGATGTCTGACTGTATTGATGAAGACGCCATATTGTAAAAGAGACGCTAAGATTGTCGTTCAAGAGGCTAAACATATGAGAGACACTAAAGTAAGTACACAATGCATATATCCATACAGGTTACCTAGAGTAAGTATTAAACATGTTGACCGAACTAAGTTCGCTTTTTAACATAGTGACCTTACAAGGACCCAATCAAACTAGTGAACTACTTACTACTTAACTTTAATTTTCACGTTTTGAATTATATTGTTTTTTAGCTAGACCCTAGGAAAAAATTACAGGGATTTTATCAACCGTTGACAGAATCAAAAGTCATGGCTACGAATGAGTTCCCGGTATATTTGCACTATTTATTTCAAGAAAACTTGATGCATGGCTTTCTATCATTGGTTTTAATGAAAACTTAATGGTTTTCGAGCAGTGTTGATTGTTTTCAATCAACACTGCTCGGAACACAGAGCACTGCACAGATATCACAATGTTTTAAGTAGACTGGTATTTACCTTTTGCCTCATTAAACTAATAAAACCTCCCGATTAGACAATTAATACTCGAATTTTTTAGACACTTTAACGCATATTATTTAAGCTTTCATGCATTTATTTCATTCATATATACATGTTTAGACAGGAGAACCAACATCAACCAAATTTAGCAGTGCACGACAGAACTTGTTGCGAGGTGCAAAACAAATAGCATCTAAAAAAGCTCCTGAGCCGAACACTCGCAAAATCGCACAAGCAAAGAGATCTGAGAAAACCAAAGAACGTATTGGCGAGGAAAGAAAGCGACCCGTTGAGTTGAAAGGTGGGTTTTCTGCATGAGCTTTTCCGTGCACTATTTCTTAAATACCTACAATATTATATTCCGACGTACGTCTGTCCACATGTGACAGGAAGAACTTTCCTCCAACCTACAAACACTAACAAAGTGATTAAAAAGCGCGCTTCCCCGACAATTTTATATTTCAAGAGCCATTTCATCTGTAAGAAGTGCCCCTAAAAGCCTGGGCCTACCCTAAAATTGTACTCTGCACAGTACGAAATTGTATCTGTCAACTAATACATGGAGTAAACCAATATCTCTACATTACAGAATAGTAATATAATGTGACTAGACGTCATCACATAACAAAAGCATTCGTACAATTTCAGCAAATAGCAAGTCAGCACCTTCATCGCACATGTTTCCACACAATGAAGATGATGAAGACTTATTTACCACGTCACAACGATCAGTGCGATCCCCTAGTTCCACATTCTTATCAAAATTATCTTCAAAGGTTCGCCACCCAACCAGGACAGATCTTACAACCTTACAACAAGTAAGTATATATGGTCCGTATTGCTGCATGGTTGTATATAGCTGCGTCTTTATTTTTCACCATTTCGTGTACCGCGCGAGTACCTGTGTATGTGTATCATATGCAAAGAGCTAGCAGGAAGTGTGAGAGAAGCCTTGCCTGTATTTAACCTGAACTGTATTCTTTGATTATTGTTCATTAGGATCATGAGCGTCTCCAAGAACAAATATCTCATTTTAAAGCCGAAATCGACAAACTTCAGTCTATATCTATTTACTGTGGAACAAAGATGGATTCTTATATAAGTAAAGAGTATATTAATTTCTGCAGAATTGCACAGCTGTGAATATACACTTGTTCAGTTATTCACTATTGTAACGATTGAAAAGTGATTGAGTATTTATTCTTAGATTCTCTGCAAGATCAAATAACCCATGATGAGAAATGTATGGACGTAGTTTACCTATCTTTAGCTGGTCTAAAACAGGTTTGACATTGCTAAAATATCAGGGGGGGTTTTGACATTTTAAAGAGAGATATTTGCCGCATTCGTGTTAACACGACCGTGTGAATTAACTTTGACTTCTTTCAATGTTTTTGACGGTTTCAGGTGCGAGATATTTTGAAAGGAACGTTATCTTTCCAGAGTTCAACGATAGAACAAGACACAGAATTCAGTCATATTGATACGGCCATTTCTTCATTAACACCGAACACTTCAACTGAAAATACACTGCCTGGATCATTACCTGTTCCACTTCTCGCGGATTTCGGACATTTTGAAAAGCAAAGCGAAAAACACATATTAGTGGAATCAACGAACGATGAAACAACGAACGATGAAAACACGGACGACACTGAAATAAATGCGAATGATAGCCACGCCGGGACATTAGAAATCTGCAAAAATGAGCCCCATGTTGACCCGTCAGAACGATATGAAGGAAAAGATGAAAGAACAACGGAAGAACAAACCGATGGAAAAATTCAAACAGAAGATGCTGTGGATGTCCGGGCATGACGGGAAAAATAAAAATTACTTTTATGTATTATACTGAAATATTTTAAAATAAGATGTCTTGATTTAGGGTCTGTTTACATGGAGCGAGTTATCCCGCCTAGGCGAGGTAAAAAGCGCATCACATCAAAGGCTCAAACTGATTACTCTTTCATTATATGCACTTTTCACCTCACCTAGCCAGGATAACTCGCTCCATGTAAACAAGTCCTTGATGTAATTATTTCAGTTCACGTAGCTGAATACTTAATTCACTCGTATTTGCTTGGAAATCTGATAAAGGCCATGTTGCACGTTGAAATTTTTCTTGCAATGCAATTCATTACATTCGATGAATGATTTTTTTTGCCCACATAAATGCATATATCTATACTCAACCCCGCGAGTTTCGCCTTGCAGCAAAACTTACACCGTGCAACTGGACTAATAGCCTTCTGAAGTGCTTACGTCACACAGTTTTCTATCTATACAATTTTGTCCCACTTGTTTCCCAGATTGCATTGCGATTCATTGTTCGAGACCGACATGACGTAAGCACTTCAAAGGTCTATTCAATGATAGCAATTGAATTTTTTTAGAGGGGTGATTGTGCTTGGATCCTTGGTAACTAGTCTAGAGGCGCTTTTTTTAGCTGGCCAAAATGGTCAAACCGCGGTCATATTTTAATTGAAATGGAGTATTCGTTACAGAAATGTAGCGGTAGATGAAAGTAACGATAAACTTGAATGCAGAGTTCTTGAAACATTTTAACATCGCACTAATCTGTAAAACTGGACACGACCCGTCTGACCGTTTTTATCGTATGAAGGAAAGCGCCTTAGCCTAGGTTTACCAGAATAATTGACTAATATTAGGATATTTTAGGGTATTTAATTATTATAGGGAGATTTCTAAACATTTCTAATTACATTTTTTCACTACCAAGAGAAATGTCACTTATGTATAACGCCTGTCGCCCAACGGCAACGCCTTCGTATTGCGTACGCGAATACAAAATGCCATGTACGTGTCAGTGAGCTCTATATACTATATTATATATACAGCTCACTGGTACGTGTACGGAAAACGCATTGCCATTGGGGCCTGACGGGAAAGTTTTAACCATGCAATTTTTGGGAAAGTTTAGGATAGAATCGCCCACCGTGTTCAAACGGGTTATTTTAAGTCACAAATGCGAAATACAACAATACGGCTCAGTATTATTCGCTGCAAGCCAGCGTTTGTATTCCGCATTCGGCATTCCCCATCTTTTTTTGCGCCCTAGTTCGTTCTGAAATGAAATACGGAAGCAAAAATAAAAATCAAGTTAGCAGCTCACTTGCATTTCATGCACATTCTAAATCGAAGTATACAATATTTATATTTTCCCCATAGCTTAATTTGGAGGGTGTATATTCATATATTCATGTTTAGGAACAATAAATTTCAAAGAAATCAGTCTGGCATAAGATGAATAAATGAATATGTCCTGCCCTTAATTACTCCGGCGTCAGCGACGGAGTTGAAAATTCGCCCCGGTTTTGTTTTGTTTTTGTTTTTTTTTTTTTTATTTTTTTTTTTATTATTTTTCGTCGTCGCAAGTCTGTAATGGCGCGAAATATACTAGTGTTTCAAACATGTATGTGACCGTATTTATCTACGTCCCAGTCTTATCTCCCAAGACTTGTGGTGCACAGCTTTGGCTAATTTTCCAATGCGCGATTCGATTTCGCTCGCATGATACGGCAATTCCTCCAAGAGGAACAAATAAACCGTTCTTTTCATGCTGTTCGATTAAGTTTAGATTGAATTGGGGTAAGAATATATTTAATACATGTAGACCCGGTCCTATTTTAATAATATCGCTGCTATTTTGCCGTTTAACAAGATGATGTGGTCGTGTATGGGCGCGTTGACACGTCGCGTAGTTTGCACAGGATCGAAGATTTAATACAACTATATAAGCGCGAATTCCAAAGGCAAAGTGTAAGACGAAGCGAATGTATCATGCGGTTTATTTACATTTTTGAACAATTGAACTTCTATACTGCGATGTTCTTCTGAATTTCGCGATCGAACATTTAGGTTCGCAAGGCATCTAAATGCGAATATGTATGCGAAACAATACGCGAACTGTATTGTTTATGTTCAGAAGCTCTATATTGAAGACTGGCACGTGCGCCGGAGTTAACGCCAGAACGGCGTCTTGTTAATTAAGCTTCTAGCTCAGATGGCCCTGGTGACACCCCCAATCCTAAAAAGTTGGTCAAGATGCTGTTATTTATCGAGTATGCAACAAGGTGACTTTGTGAAACACAATGTTTTGAGATGTAAAAAGCACTTTAAAAAGTTTGCTCATAAGGATGAATTTTTAGTTCAACTGGATTAAAGTTGAGCAACTTGTTTACAGAAGAATAGAAGTAGTTGATGTGAATTTAAGCAAGATCATAAAACTGAACACTTATTTACTGAATCTCATGTACCACTTTCCTTCACATAGACTTTTTGCCATTCTAATAATAAATATAGCAGTGAGTAGACAGTGTATGGGAGGGAATTGAAGAAACACACATCCTACTCCTGTTATTAGTTTTGCCAAAAATAAGCCAATGTGATGGAGAGTGTAAACTTTACTACCATCAGTAATTGAGTAAACTGCACAGACTCATATGCACTGCATAGAACGAAATGAAGCATGGGGGTACACTGGCACTTTCTGCCAACAGTTAAACACTGGATATTTATTCTTTGATGTAGTCCTCTGCCATTCTAGTGATATTGATATTATAATTTGATAAACATAATAATATATAAAAAAACATAAGGTTACTGGCAATCTGGCATAAGTCCGATAAACAGTAAAACCTATATATTGTATATCTATAGTGTAGATTATATTTTATAACACATAACATATAGGTTCTACCGTACTATTGCTATATATACTGCAGTATTGAAATTCCAAGCAATAATCGCGCAGCAGCTTTATAAAACAATCAAATGCCTTCCATATTTTTTCCACACACAATACACCGCTTAATATATCAGTATATCAACAAAAGAACGACAAATTAAGTAAAATGCAACAAAAAATTCATACACAGCTGCAAAAGAACAATTTATTTTTCCGTTTCTTTGTCACTCCTCTTTAGATTGTACTGGGAAACGAACTGAGCATGCGTCCGCATCTTCCAGATGAATCATGGGAAGGAAACAACAGCAACAGAATTTTGCCGCCATGATGGATTTTCAAAATACGCATTCAAAAACAAAATCCTTTCAGAATGATTGAAAAACGATGAAAATATCCGACAAAATGTACGACATGCGTTAGAAAAACTACTATTTATCAACATCATTGTGTTACTTGTGAGGCTCTGTAGGAGTGGTGACGGGAAACTCGATTCGAACTTTACCTCATCTTGGAAGTTGGAAGCAAACAGGGTCAGGATGAGTAAGTCGTTTCGAGCTCGCCAGCTGGATTCTAACAAACCGTTGCCCGTTTATCGGGTCGAGGAGCTGCCAGATTTGACTGAATTGTCTACAATTAATCGCGCAGTGCCTCAGATGCCGACGGGAATGGAGAAAGAAGAGGAAACCGTAAGTAATTTTTGTATATTTCAGGTCGACATTGATAAAATTATGAGTAAAAATGTTTTATAATAATCAGATGCATATATTTTGCAATGCGCCATTTTAAATATTATTTCTGAATTTTTAAGTATTTTTTCCAAGGAAATTTCCACTATTTTGAATTTGTAAGTCACGTGACCTTACTCACTTGCGTCGGAATTGGTTTATCTATGAATTAAAATCTCGCGCCGAAAATTCTAAATTAATCTTGGGATATTTTTGTTAAGAATGTGCATTGGAATAAAATAATTGATTTTTACCAGAGGAAAACTTTGTTTATATCATAACAGTTTATATCATAACATTTTGCTATATATTTTGTAATAAATTTACATACCTAATATTGTATAATTACAAGAAATTGCTTTTGAATATTTGTTGATTTTATATCATTAGTTAAATTAATTGATGTTGAAGTTATCAGCAAAGAAATTAAACCATTTTTCATGAAGGCAAAAACTAAAATTCATCTAGTCTTTCTATGCTTGAAAACTAAATGATCTATGTAAATAGCAAGAGAAAGATCTGGGTTAACTATTCTATCTAACTTCCCACCAAATATCCTTCAATGGATTAAAGGCAAGTGATTGAAAATGTGTTGTCAAGGCATAATCTGCAAATTGTGCCTGATTGCAACTGCAGATTCCCCTATGTTAATAACTTGCAACGTGACTTGAGTGCAACTAACATATGCAATCATATAATATGCATTTGCTCCACACCAATGCTTTAACTACAAGATTGACAGGGGTACATATGTACTGGGAGGTGTAGTTACCTTGGGTTGATAGACACAAGATCATAATTTCATCTTGGTTGTCTTGTTAAGCCTTTTTGCCTTGTGACATTGGTTTATGTCACCGGTTTGAATGTTAATTCTACAAAACTTTAGATTTCAGATTTTAGTTGCCCTGCAGCAATACATGGGTTCGAGGTTAATGCAGAGTTAGTGTTTTACATATTGTTATGCTAAGCTATGTGAATTTTTTAGGAGCACCATCTTCAACGAGCTATATCAGCACAGCAGGTGTATGGTGACAAACAACAACTTGTCATTCCTACTCCTGAAACAAAGCCAGTTGATGTTGATACCTCGCTCATTGATGACAATGAAGGCGATTTCAAAATGCCAAAGCAGTATATCCATATACAAGGTTAGGAACTTGCAATGTCATAATTTCAATATTAGTGCTCTATTATCCCCTTTATTGATATAGGAGAGGAGCCACTTTTTGTTCAGGCTATTCTGTTTAAAAGGGGGATTACAGTTGCTTCTATGCATGGTCATACTCTTGACAATGGATAGTTTATGGTACTTGTTTCAAAATCGCTCAATTTTCACATGTTTCATATCTCTGAACATAAACCCCCTCTCATTTTCATGATATTTTTTTGAAATATATGGATTAAAAATGTAAACAATGCATTGCCGACTGTACCCCACCTTTGAATAAATATGTTTGTGCCATTAAATGTTGTTACCATATACTGTATAGAGTTTCTAAATGTAGAAAGATAAATATAGGATGTCTAAATATATTGGATGTCTTGGGCTTTGCCCATTATTACAAACTTGGCTGTCCATAGTAATAGGAAATTTCCTCTAAGCAATGATAGAATATTCCATTACAAACAAAGTAATTTTGTGTAAAAATGCTTATATGAATTCTTGAAGCCCTTGGTGTTGAAGATGAACAGCCTGAGTATGACATGGATGAAGAGGACTCGGAATGGTTGGCTAACTTCAACAATGACAAGGCATGTTGTGTATAAATTTCCATGATGTGTCTCTCAATAGTCCCATTGCTAACATAATGACGCGCATACGTGTAGGGTGATATTACTGTACATAGTCATTTATTTCTATGAATTATTCTATATAACAGAATTTCTGGTTTGTTGTTTTAGGAGAAGGTGTCAAGTGAAAAGTTTGAACAATTAATTGATAAACTGGAGAAAGGTTCTGGAAATGAGGTATGGTGATTTCAGACTGTATTTTTACCATGCAAGGGGTTATAGTCTAAGGTGACGAATTTTACAATGTCAGTTGATTCTTCCGTGTAGGTGTTGTCGTTAACTGCTGCAAAAGCTCTGATAAAGGATGAAGAATATTTAGAACCTGTTTACAACTATTGGGTGAAAAAACATGGCAGAAGTTGTATGAATGGTTTAATTCTTACACTCAGATCAGAGAAAAAGGATGCACAATCGCCAAATGATCCATACATAGCATTCAGGAGAAGGATTGAGAAGATGCAAACAAGGAAGGTATGAAGTTCACTCAGGTCTTATCCTAATGCAATATAACATTGTTATTATACCCTAACACCCTCTAACAAATGTGGGATATCAGTCAAAGGGAAGAGTGACTGCACATTACTTGATTGTAGTGAAATACCCATTTAAATAACTGTATTAGCCTGTATGTTATAATCATAACTCATTAGATAGCTTTATGGTGTTTTCTTTAGAACATACTGAAAGCAATCATTCTCTGCAGAGCTTGACATTGTAGTGTATTCTATCATCATGTTTTAGAACCGGAAGAATGAAGAATTGTCATATGAGAAAATGTTGAAGCTACGGAGAGATTTAAATACAGCGTGGTATGCGTTTCCTCAAACATCTTTCACAGCAGGATAACAACTCTAAAGAATCCTGTACTGTCTTAGGATACTTTTGAAGGTGTACTGCAATGTTGTGGAATTTGAATGGTTTGTGATGTTTTTTTACGTTTGCCTTACCTTTAGCACTATCCTTGACATGGTGAAACGACGGGAACAAAATAAGAAGGATGTCTTGAAAATTACAGTGGATGTTTTTGATTTCCGGTATGTAAGCCAGCCATGATTTCTTACTTGCCATTTTCATTCCTTTACTTGACAAACTGCAAGTATTTTGCCGCAGCAAGTGTTGAACTGATCAAATTCTTCCCACGTAGGTATAAATCAGGAGACTTTACGGGACAGTTGATGACTCAATGTCTAGAATTGTTGAAGATTCAAGAAAGCAATAACGTTCCAATGTTTGGGGCAGCTACAACTGCCACTGGCAGTCGAGTTACACCAGGATCGGAAACACACGACAAGGATGAACGGGTAATACCCGTCGATTTATGCACTTTTCTGATTAGATGCTTGTATATTGGTAACCCACGTTTTCACCCCGAATTTTTTGCTGTGCAGGGGTTTTACTGAGAATTATTTTGTATATCACCTTAATTGTATTTCTATTTTTAATAAGACGGAAGATGCTAAAGTATTCAGAAGAGGCGATATTTTGGCTGAGTTGAAGTAAGTAATGCACGTATTTTTCGGAGGAAAACAGGTTTATAAAATATTTATATGGACGATCGTTAGAATATAGTACCCCAGATGATATTCTTTACCTACTTTATTCATCGTGCGTGCGTGCTTTCAAAAAAATCCCTCATATACATACTGTATCTCTTAAATTTCTATGACTCAATTTTACTCCGTAATTAACATGCATTCACTTATAGGCGAAAACAAAGACTTGGACCCCAAAATATTGGCAGTCCTTACAACCAGGTTAGCCGAGTCTAAGTCCTATTTCAAACAAGTATTTTTTTAAATGCATATTAATGTGTAAATTATATGTACGGTTGTTAATCGCGTTCTTACAGCCCGACCTTCCTTCGGAACCCGAGGACGATGTTGATGAATTGGACGGTATTTATGCGTTTAAAAGAAGACGTGGTTGTCGATATTTAGCGGTATGTTTACGCAGACTGAATGTGTTTTATATGAAGTCAAGTACACCAACACGCTTCTTAGAATTTGAAAGTGCCGTGACACTGGACCTGCTATTGCTACTGCAACCACATGTGCTGCTAGTACAGAGGCTTTTTATGGTACTCAATCTTGTGAATACTGTAACAAAAAGGAGGCCAAAAAATACTGGCAAACCATTTTAGACGGTGTAACTATAGTATTCTTCCTGAGAACCCAGGTTTGGGTTCAAGTAGCTATGTTCTCACGTAAACGTGATGTTTTTTCCGTTTAGCCCAAACTTGAAAATAACTGGCCTTGGGAGTATCCTGGTCATCCTCGATACAGATATTCCTTAACGTCGTTGTCAAGACCATCCAGATTACTCGGCTACGCAAGAAGGAGAGTGGGGAGAGGTGGCAGGTCAGAATCATGGAATTTTATCTTCTGTTCATTTTTTCCTAACATCCTCTTTTCATGTTTTCGACCTAACGTCGCATCTAAATTTTTAACAGTCTTTGTATTATTAGAATAATTCGGACTGTCGCCGCCACCGTTGACGACTCGAATTGAAACCTGTGATACATAATCTTATTTTTTATCACGATCTTTAAACTTTTATTATAGAGTGCTAATTGACCGAGCAAGTTCTTCATTAGATAGTCGACTGGAAGAACTTGGTTCATTTCTTGATTCATCGATGTCTTTAAGGAACAGTTTTCATGAGTCAGATCATTATAAAGATGAACTGAAACCAACAAGTTGGTTAGTTAAACATCGTTCACTTATATTCATATCATGCATGGTCATATTGCTATAACTAGTATAATCATGATAATCTTATACCTATAAAATTTGCCATGTCATCATACAGTGGTTAAATTATGTCTTGTAGTAATATTTCTACAGGGTTTGTACCAAACCTAAATTGCGTATAGTAATGACATATGGAATTGGCGTATGGTAACGCAGGCTCTCCTACGGCCGTTACGTTATGTAACGATGAACAATTTATCAACAAAGCTATTAGCAAATCTCCATTTATAATATTGAATATACTACTATGGCATAACGCGGCTTTATTACTTATATAGGAGACATTATCGACCACGCAATCTCCGACTTGTGCCTACGTCTTTGGACAGTGCGTTAGGAATCACAAGCGCAACGGATGAGGGGATACATGAAATAGAAAAAGGAGAATCACAACACGATATTATGCATGATGCACAAGACTATAGACCAAGGGCCAAAGTTAGACGGACATTCTCTACACAACCGACTTCAAAATTTACGCTAAATTCTGGTCTATCAAATGGTGTGACATCTTCTCAGAACTCTAAACTCACGAACCCTTTAACACCTGTTGAACGTGATAAAAGCGATGGAATTACAAATGGACCTACGGTTAATAATAATAATTCTACTCAACTTTGGAATGGAACAACTAATGTCTCGACGAACAGGAATACATTTTCTACGGCTCCTATGAAGGCAGTTTACGCACTTAACTTTCCATTGCCGTCTACAAACAGTAACTTCTCAAATAATCTACTTAAAGGAAACAATAAATATGGCTCTATTACCGCATCTCGTCATCCTGTTACATCACGGCATTCATCTATTCATCGTCTTAGTCAACCAAATACCCCTCTTAGTAGAAGGTAAATTTTAAGAAAATACGTTGCATGGGTATAATGTGTGTCAGCTACAGTGGTTGTGAGGTGGCCGAATAGCAAGTTTTACCGGGTTGTTCGAAAAGCGTTTAGCTTTAACGGTGGATAAGCCAAAGTTTAAAGGAATTCTCTTGTGAGTGACTGAGCCTGCATCTTACGCATTCAATGTGTACTTCCATTGACAATTAAACTATTTACATCGAAATATTTCAGCTCAGTTGTTCAATAAATAGATAATTTGGTTTTCTATTTTTGACTTATCCACCGTTTAAGCTAAACGCCTTTCGAACAACCGGCCCCAGATTGGGTTTTTTAGTGTCTTCATTAACGTCCTAACAAAGAGTCTTCAGGCGCGAAATAATAGCTATCCGCCCATCCCCAGACGGGACCATGTACCGTACCAATTGTTGCTTTTTTTCCCTAGTAATTCTATGGACGACACGTTGGTAAATATAGTACAACAACCAACGATGCTGGTAACCACGGCCATGGTCAACGGTGCTGGGGTAAAAGGTCAAGATATCACGTGACATCAACACATTGCAATTCTGATAAATATAATGTACATGATACCATCCATTACCCGCATACAAGTATATTGCGAAATGTCCGAAGTAACTTCCCAGTCGTAGAACCATAACTTCTCAAGTCTACAAGATCAATGCAATCTGGTCCCATATTTTCATTCAATACCACACACTTAAAGTTTATACCTACAAATTTGACTGGCGTTAAACCTCTAGTTATAACCATCCTATATTTACCCAAATGTCTATGTATGATGAATCGATGTATGATGGTAGAGCAGAACTGTCCAGAGCTTTAGATATTGGCCCAGAAACATCAGCAGTCTAACTTCGAGGTGGCTCTCTTGTGATATCGTGTAATCACTTCGTGTTGCCTTGCCGTAAGCAAGAGAACAAGGCAGAGTTGATGATCTTAATTGAAATCAATGTCGTATTTTACCTGAAGTGAACATTGTCTTTCAGATGGGGTATTTTTAAATGAACGTTTCATTTTACGTTAAAGTGGATGAAGTATTTGGATTCTTTCAACTTTTACCAATCCTAATCTCTGTTTCTAAGTTCTCTCCATGGAACACAAGCTATACATCACTGTCAAAGATAACAAGATGAAGGAAAGCCCGCATCTCTGACCTATACATGTAGTCGTCATTTGCACTGACTGCCGAATGTCTCTTGCTGTACATTTATCTCTATATTTATCCGTTGATCACAAGACACTTCTGCGTGATGGTGGTTGACATTTCACTACAGTCTACAGTTGCTTTGAAGCTTTTATATATTGGGAGAGCAATAATGCATCATGGTGAGCACATTTTCTTGGGATTATCATTGACCTCAAGTTACTTCGGGTCCACTGCAAACTAGAAAACCAGATATGGCTACTATAAATAAATATTTATCTATACGTAAGTACAAAATCGGAAAGTAAATTTCAGATGTCACCTTGATTGCGGTCTCTAATGAGCAGCTTTTAGTTAGGATGAAAGAGCTGCAATCACGCACAACCATCCAATTTAGATTAACTAATATTTAGCTACAAAAGAGCTAGTGAAAAGATTATAAGACCTGTACTAGTACTTGAATATAACATGCAAACAGATCCAGACTCGACTTTTTAGATTGTTGACATGCATGTGATAAGGATTTTAATTCTATATATAAGACATTTTGACAAACGCGATTTCTCCAAAATAACCTGTTTAAAGTAAGCCAATATTGTTGGTTAAATTTTTTCATCCAACATTGTTTGACAGTGTTGACCTAAACGAGCCTGGATGTATTTGTCGGTTGAAGACACGATAGTGTTCTTGTAAAATCCAATCAGAGAGTATTTTAAGATTTGCTTGTTATATCGTATAATCTATGTAATTGTAAAACTCTTCATATTTATTCGAAGTAAAAACAGAGTCGCTCGGAATAATACGTTTTACGTAAAGCCAGTATATGACGACTGCAGTATTTATTTTTCTAAACGATTTTAGCGTGACAACATTAATTCTGCTATAATATTTTTCGCAATGACAGATCAATAGACATTGTATCAATATGATGGCGTTTCCTTACAATGGCAATGCTTATAAATATTAACTACCATGCAGAGATCTTCGCTTGTTTCGCGAAAGGGAAAACACGTTCTCCCAATCTTAAAGTGATTACGAACCACTGTGTCAGGTGAAGAGGGTTCTAGCTATCCCTATAGAAAAAATTCTGATTAAGCCAGAACGAAATAAACAACTACATAGTCGTAGCGTCAAGGGAATCTTAAAATAAGTGAACTTAAAATATGGAGTTATAACCACTCTTTCTACAATTTACAACATTTCGCAGCAACAATTATAGCAATTGTACTCGTTCTAATATGCTCTTTCTGTGTTATTTCATTATTTGTC
Source organism: Dendronephthya gigantea (assembly GCF_004324835.1). Taxonomy (NCBI): domain Eukaryota; kingdom Metazoa; phylum Cnidaria; class Anthozoa; order Malacalcyonacea; family Nephtheidae; genus Dendronephthya; species Dendronephthya gigantea. The sequence continues at coordinate 2,597,012 of NW_021163010.1, read as the reverse complement.
TAAAAACAAAATGTAATTTTAGCTATAATTGTGAGGAAACGCCTTCATGCAAAACTGAACTGAGTCTGAAGAATGCGCAATTATCTTGAAAGTCTTATAGGTATAGAGTAACTAGAACTATCAAGTAGAACGGTTAAATTTTGTGTAGATTTGATTGTCTATATTGAATTATATGTAAATATGTAGGAAATGTTTGAATATTTGTACAGCAGCTCATACGTTGTTCTATCTAGGTGTTTTGTAAAAAATTCATGTCGTAATTGTGATACCAGCCACGAATTATAAACATGTTTTAACAATTGATGTCTCTCTTATTTTGCCTCTTGTTGTCGAGCCTTCTCCATACGCAAGGACCATTGCATCGGATATTGGCATGCTCGTCTTTCCCATGGCTATGCTTTTGAAAGGCAAGAGAGTATCTCCAACTCTGGCGTCCCTGGGTATTTTGGTGATGTGTAATATGAGCTTATACCAACGAATCGTTAGGTTTATGCTATTATATCCCGTCCATGTCTATCGGTACAGGTACGATGGAACTGGTGGAGGAGGCCCTTGGGGCACGTGCCGCGTTTTTCCCATGAAAGTGTCTTTTCAATGTGACCGTCGGGCAGCTGTGTCCTCCTTTTACCTTTCCAAAAACGTGATATGCGTTGTATTGTCTTTGGATGAGCGGTTGATACATGCCTCAGTGGCGACGACTCTGTTCTGTACCACTCCTTTTCAAAGCCGATTTTGTCGCATTTAAGCTTTTAATTTCAGAACGACAGAAGGCCTTTGTCCAACTATTTGAATCTCATGTTTGAATGTAAATAGCTATAAAAATAAAATATGCTTGAAAAATCTTTCATTTCCGCGAAGGCAGGAAGAGTTTTGGCTGTGGTCAGCCAGCATTGACGAGATGCCCGCCGGCCCGGGAAGTCATTTATTTTCAGGCTGCAAAGTCAAATTTTATTTCTGGATGCCATTTAAAATTTTTAAGATGTATTTTTTGTCTTACAGAGAAGTAGGTAGTGTTGTTTTAAATAGATAATGATGGATTTTTAGAATTAAAAAGAAAATAAAAATGCGTCAGCCCCATGAGAGATTTGAACTCTCGACCCCTGGTTTACAAGACCAGTGCTCTAACCCCTGAGCTAATGAGGCTCAACTGGCGAGTACTCCTAAATTTGTGTATTTATTTTAAATGCAAAGATCCAATCTTTTAAACAAAGAAAACTATTCTAGTTAAAAAGATTAAAGGTTTCCAAAGCCCAGCAAATAATACGGAAGAAACTCATATTAAAATTTATTTTGTAACGTTTCATCACACAGGGTACATATCATGTATTGATGTTATATACAATAAAATTGTATAGCTTGTTTATTTTCGAAACGCAAAGTTGAAATATTCATTTTATGAAAAGCCCTTGCACCATTTTTCGTTTTTATCTTCATTTTACGATAAATTTTTCGAAGCAAATTACCGAATAGTCTGCATTTGATATTGGTAACAGTGTCGAAGACAGTTTGAAGAAGACTAGTTCCAATCTCCCCACGGACACGACGTAGCTTGCACAAACTGCACTGCATTGCAACTCGTGAATAGAATAGTAAAATTTTCAAAGGAAAATAATAAAAATTCCGCATATTTATTTCGTTTCTGGTGACAAGAATCGAGAAAGGGATATATTTTATACATTTCTTGCCGCGACTGTCGTTGTGTAAGCTCTTTTAACAGTGCATTTTCTCCCGCTTTGGTGTCTGGCGGCGGTTGTATTTTGTATTGTATAATAATGGAATAGAAATGCTTTTGTGAATGCAATGAGAGACGATATTTCGCCACAGAAAGATAACTTTGATTATTTCTGGTCTGGATGAATATTATGGAATAAAGCGGCATTAATCCTTGGTTGTTCACTGTCGTTGTTATGTGATCAGTGATCTCAGGGCGGCTTGTTCATACATGTATATTATTTGGTGATGAATATAGCAAACAACGAAGAGCCAGTAGTCAAAAGTGAAAACATAGTAAATAATGAACGGTATATTGAAGTACCCAGAGGTTGGAATCGATGTTTGGAAAATGGCAACATAGTATATTTCAGGTTTGTATAATTTGCTACAATGTTAAAAGTTAGAAAGTGAGACAAAATAATTATAATAATTGAAACCTTATGAGCCATCAGAACCATTCCTGTTTAGAAAAATATATGTATTACACACTTGTTTGATTTTTTGCCATGTATACTTTTGAAATAATTTTAACTTCAACATCTGGAAACAATTACAAAGCTAGTTTATATGAATTACAGAGAAGTAATTTCCTGTTTAGACAGTGGGCTCTATTATGACTTTATATTATATAAATATGGTAGATTCTGGTAATCTATTTTAATAATTATTGAAAACCAGCTCACTATTCAGAAATTTTTTTGTGTTATGTATTTTTGTTTTATGTTTTTAAATGTTTCAACTGTTGATTGATGTGATGTAGGCCAGGCCAGGGATGCATCCCATATATACAACAATATTTAAAACCCTACATGTTATTGCCGTGGAGATTTTATATTTTGGGGTTTTCTATCCATGTAAGAATAGCTAATCCGGTATGGTTTTTATGTAATTCAAATCATAAATATCAATTTCCAAAATGTTTCATGTGTATTTCTCAAAGAAAATTAATTAATACAAATTTGGTTACTCTTCTACCTCATCTCTCATTTTAAGAGATTTCATACCAATATGTCATCAATTTGATAACTTTTCCAGGAAAGAGTTAATGAATTGTAAAACTAGGATTTAGTGAGGAAAATCTATTAGTTTATTTATTGTGCTTGATTTCAATGTTGCATTGTTGTAAAATGGCTGACAAGTTGAATTACATATGTTTTTTCTCATAACTCAAACCAAATCTTGTGTCTTAGTCTCATTTAATGCTAAAGAAAACCAGTTTGTCCAAATACAACCCACATTGTACACATCTGTAAAAATATATATCCTTTAAAGTTTATCCATATTCAATGAATTTCATAATTATTTGTAATACAGTTCTTTTAATACAATATGTTTAATATAATGCCTAATCTCTAAACTTCACATTGCATTTAGGGAATTACAGATTAATGTCGATATGCATAACCATAGACTTCTAAAGGTTTTCATCTATTATATATTATATACCAGTGACTGATTTTGAGAAATCTCTACACATTCTTGCCAAAACTGCCATACATAGCTTTGGTCTGTTTTTGTGTTACAGTTATGATACCAGTATTCATCTACTCCTAGACTATAGTATATATTTAAAGTTACATTATTGTGTTGATATATTTTTAGTCCAACTCAGATATGCTTGAGATCAAAGGAAGACATTGCAAGATACTTGATCTCAGACAGGACTTGTAAATGTGGATTGGATTGCCCTCTCTATATTGATAAAGTTTTTGACTTTGATGCATCCTTACCAAGCCGTCACTTCAGGCTCTTAAAGTTGGAAAATGATCATAAAACGTTGTGTAAAGAAACCATCAAAGCAAGGTTTGCTACCCTTGCCCAGTCACAAACAGTTATTAAGCCAGAAGTGAATGTTGGCAAGCCTGTGGTGATTAAGAGAAAGTCTGAAGTATCTGTGCCGAAGAAGAAAAATGAAGCATCAAAATCACCATCATTTGATACACTTGTCAGTTTGGCAGATGCAAAACCAAACCAAACTCTACAAGGTATTGAGATCATTTTTAGTTACAGTCTTTTTTTAGATTAACTGTCATTGTTTCCTTGCCACACTGTGTGCAGTTGAGGAAATTTTCAAAAGGACCACTAAGAAACTATTGTGATTCATTTCTGTGAGGAGTTCAGTGCATTCTAGCTTATATTCTATACACCCTAAGGTGTTTTTCTTTTTTTGAGAAATGAAAGTAATTAAATAAATTTCAAACCTATATACTGCATTTTACAACAGTTTAGTAGTTGATCAATTTTAGAAAAAGATCTGATTAGCAAACAATTAGATCTGAAGTAGGATCTGAATGAAACTTTAGCTAGCATCTTTTCAATGTGCAGTTTGCTGCAGTGTTAGGCATTTGTTTTTTCAGAAGAGGAACTGAAACCAAAGAAACCAAGAAAGCCTGTATTGCATCAGAAAAAATCAAACTTAACAGTTACATCAGTTATACCTATGCCTGTGACCACTGCTGCAATGGTCCCAAATTACCAAACAGTTCATTCAAATATGTCACCGGTACTTCACAGTTCTTTCATGATTCCGAAATCCCCAAGTGTCGATGCTGTTCCAATGGCACAACAACAACAACCCACTGTCTCAACTGGGGCTGTTTTTGGTGGTTCAGATCATCAAGTTCATTCTCAAAATGTTGGTTCTCTGTTGGCATTTCCGTCAACACAATTAAATGCTTCAAGTTTTTTAGCTGCCCTGTCCTCGGCTCCCTCCACTATTTCAGGGAGAACAACATCCACACGTGCAGGTGAAGTTAGCTATGTCCACCCCTTGCATCCATTTTCCACCAAGTCGACTGCAGAGCAAGCACAATTTGGTCAAAAAATTGCAGCTTTTCCAGGTGTTCCAAGCCAATCAAATAATGTTGTGTATTTATCAAGTAGTGGTTTGCATACCATAGCCAACCAAAATTCAAACGTTAATTGGCCACAAGCTCCTGGTATTCCGCTCTCCAGACTGCCTCAAGCCAGTCCAGATAAAACTTCCCTGGAGAAACCTAAAGGAGGTTTTACAATGAAAGTTCAGGAAAATGCGCCAAAGCTGGTGTTTCCCTATCCAAATCAGGCACAAAATCCAGCAACGATGACTTCTAGCAGTGCATCTCACGTCACATCCAAAGCACAACTGAAACATGATTTACCACAAGTTGTACAGAAACAACTACCTGTTAATACAACAGTCCCAGGTAGATCTGAACCAGCATTGCCAACGAAAGTGCATCCAATTGCTATATCCTCAAACTCGGATAAGCCCAACAACATCAGACCTCCAACCAACCCGGTGGATCCGTTAAACCAACCACTTCAATATTGTGGCATAATATTACAACCAGGTGTTGTACCAGGCGTACAGCTGGCCGGTGCAACCCCCCGGCCTAGTGCAGGCGCATGTAAAAGTCAAGAACAAAATCCCTATAGTAATCTGTACACATTACAGGGATTACCGTATGGAAATAATGTTGCAAACCCCACAGTCCTCGGTGTGACACCCAACACTGTAATACCATATTTCCTTGGTATCACACAACCAGGTACACCAAAACCCATTGTACCAGCAACCACGGCAACGACTACAACGAAAGAGTCTTCGCCAACCACTTACGCAGCTCCTGTGAGTACATCCGCTATTGCTGCTGCGTATAGTGCCTTTGTTTCGATAGCGCCCGCTTCAGTTACTACATCGAGTTTTTCACAACAGTTGGTTAACCTAGTAAGTAACTATAATAATCCATATTGGCAACAATTATTAACTCAAGGGGCGAGTTCAAACACGTTAGCGTATCAGCTTATGCAAATCAGTCAGTATGCAAGTACACGTCCTGGTTTGCCAAGTCAAAACACAAAAACATTTAATGGCAAAAACACGACTCCATCTTATGGCCAAACTAAAATGACCGCGTCGACTTCTAAATCTTCCGGATCTAGTTCTCAGGAAAGTAAACCAAAAATTGTTGCGAAGAATACACCTATACCAGTTCCTGTCACGACCAATGCTGTAACAACATCCGGTGTTGTTGCTGTTGGAAGTACGTCCAGTGTTGTTATTACAAATACGATTGTGTCTACAGTTGATGAAGGAGAAAGGAGAAAAGTATCAGACTCTACTAGCATGTCCATGATAAGCAAATCCTGTACTTCGAGCACGGTTACTTCTTGCAGTGCGACAGTTGCTTCAACAAAGGACAACAATATGAAACAGGAACATACGTCCACCACTACTACCACTGAGATAAGCACTCCGATGAATTCTAGTTCAATGGAAAAAGATGATTTTAATAGTGTCGAGTCTAGTTCAACACATGAGACCTCAGCTGAGAAAACTGCTCGCACAGATACAGAGACTGGTAGCAATGAAAGTTTAACGGAAAATTGTGTTTTTACCAATAGTGAAAAAGATATTTGTACAAAGGACAAGTCTGCAGAGGAAATAGAATGCGCAAGCAGCGAGACAAATGCTGCAGCAAATGACAATTCACTGCAGAATAATGAGAAAGATGATCTCAAAAATGACACATCAGAAGAGAAAGAAGGTTCCTCTGCAAGCGAGATAGTTGTTTCGACACCTGACGATTCAGTGGAGAAAATGGATTGTGTTAGTAACGAGGCAGTTAAGTTAACGAATAACGATTCAGCAGAAAAATGCGAGATAGTTGATAGTGATATGGCTGCTTCAATACATGACGATTCTGCGGCAACGAAAGAATGCACTAGTAACGAAGCAATTGAAGATAGCAACACAGAAGAAAAAAGTGATTGCATTACTAGCGAAGTGGATGATGGTATGTCTTGTGAAAATAAAGACAACCCGGTTAATCCCGATTTAATTGATACTATCACTCAGAATTCCGGTCAGGAAGTGTGTGGTGACATGAAAAAAGATATTGTGACACCACCGAATGAATTGTCGGAAGTCATTTCAACAGATGAAATCACAAACGATAGTTTGAATTCAGAGACGGAAGAAGTTAGTGTGACCAGCGTTACAGTTAGTAAAGACTCTATCACGATAGAAAGCGAACAGTTAATTGACTCTAGTACATCGGAGAGTCAAAGTATTGTCACCGCTGAAGGTAAATCAACATCGGAGTGTGAAGTTGTGAAGTCTCCCGACGCTCATACTGAAAGTTCAACTGTAAAATCTGACTCAGAGAATGTTAACAGCGAATGTAATAATACTACATTAGACTTAGATAATGATACTAGCCATGAATGTTCAAATCTTACCCTGGAATCAAGTACGAATGAGGAGAGACACGTCGAAGTCTCTGAAGTGGACAAAGAAAGCGATTGTGATGTTAAAACAGAGACACTTGGAAACAATGATATTGGAGCGGACTTAGTTACGGATACAAATGTGAAGACAGGTGCACCTGAAGATAGTGTGCCAAACGAACCAAAGATGGAAACAGAAGATGAAGCTTCAAGCAGTATGTCGAAAAAACGGAAATGTGATGAAGAGTGCAAGGTCATAAATAAGAAGGAGATAAAAAAGCAGGATGTTCAGAATTGCAAAACTGAGAGTGTGTTAAATGGTAAGTTTTCTGTTGTATGGTTTAACATGTAGCTTATAAAGGTATAGGATCCTTATTTCGAGATAAGTTGTTACCTTCGGATCTAAATTGTTCGAGTTGTCCATCTCCCTATAAACACCTGCTGTTATATATGTATGCAGTATGCATGTGTCCAGTGTTGTATTTGAGAACGAACTGCAATTAACATGGGACATGGTTCCAACTTTTAAAGATGCTAAAATCACTAAAGAAGTGAATCAAGAGATGGTAGCCTCAGAAGCTCCCGTGGAGTTTACGATTGGTGATATAGTGTGGGCCCAAGCGAGAGGTTTACCATCTTGGCCTGGTAAGATTGTTCACGAACGTGATGTGGGAAATGGCAAAGCTGCTGCTGATATTGGAAAGGTGATTATATACTCACATTAATGCTCTACTTCTCTCCATACGTTGCTAATGTGGTTTCTCTGTAACACAGCCTCGTATCTAGGCGCTCGCTAAGCTTAGCTACTGAACTTGTAGTGTGCCTATTTTTAGTTAGCTCTACCTTTAGCGCCTGCATGAGTACGAGGTTAATATCTCAGAATTACTTCAATGCGAAAATCTCTTCTTGCCGTACTTCATGTAGAAATGGGTTATGTGGTTTGGAGATCATAATTTTAGTCAAGTAGAAGTCGAGAAACTAAAGACGTTGACCGATGGTTTGAAAACGTTGGATGATAAAGGCAAAAAAAGAAAATATAGGTAAACCTCAGTTCTTTAACATTCAAATACCAGGAGATGCTCCGAGTTACCTCAGAGGTTTGATTTGAAAAGTTGTATACTATAGTTCTATATTCTATATATATCAAACTATAGTATGATACCACATGGATAATAAAATCACTGTCTTTTAACTATCCATGCATGATGATACGTATGGCTTGCCTAGTGTTTGGTTTGCGTGCATGTGGCTCTTTAACTACATCTAGCTTTTGTTTATTTATAGAGGCAAGAGGACAAGGGTAGGATTGGAGCAAGCGATAAGCGAGGCTCTAGAGGAACTGGATCAGGTATGTTTCTATTCTAGGTCACTCCCACTCGGCAGAGTCTAAGTTACTGAAGTTGAAGTCATTTCAACTCCATTCTACAAGGCCATGATGAATAATGAAATAAATATATTTTGATTCCAGTTTATTTTATTATCCTTGATAAGACAATGACGGTATCATCATAGTTCAGATTCGATTCTCGATATTTTTCTTTCACCCTTCATGGGTGTATATGAGTGTCAGGGTATCATATAATTTTTAGTATGTAGTCATTCGCATTCCCTGTAATTTAGATTTGTTGTAGTGACACTTTTTGTTAAGTTGTTCCTGTACTTTTTTATTTTTTCTAGCGAGAAAGACTAAGGTCTAGGCAAGGTGTGTAAACTATTACTACATGAAATATCATTTAGTCGCTTTTTCTCCACACGATAATGATTTAACTCGCAAAGCTGACCTTCTCAGAATTATGCATAGGGAAAAAAGAAATCCTCCCAGTGGATATAGCAATTACTGTATGTCCTGCTGCTATATAAAATACACATATATCCTAATTTTATCACACTTTCTTCAGGTCCTAAAGCGAAGAAACGAAGGTTATAACAGTCTATCTTGCATCATTGAAGGCAAGTGATGTTTGCAGTATGTCAATATTTATTACTGCAGCAGGATGGTGCTCTTCTAGCGTTCCCTTTCATGCATCAGTTAATTCGCATCAAATCCAATGTCAATTGCCCTGACAAGAAAAGTTTTGTAAAAATATAGTAACGAAACGAGCAAGTGAGAAGTATTATTCATAGACAAATTATCTGGCCAGCCAATTATTTGGTTGGGGCGGGGAGTTTTAATGGTAGCCTGGGGAGAAGAATGGATTTCACTGATGCATTATTTATAGGAATAGGAACAAGATGTCCATGCAGTATAAATGTATTATTATTATGTTCTTCTTCTGATGATAGCACTAACTGTAAATAGTTTTGAGCAGAATCATGTAATAAAATATGATGAATTTCTGTTAACTATGGAGCTTTCAGTGAAGAGGCATTCGTTGTGCATCCTGGACTGCATTTTTGTAAATCTGCGCCAAAGAAAACATATGTCCATTTTCGATCATCTTTTCGAATCTGAATGCCAATTTTCCTTTTATAAAGTACGTAAAAATTACATGCAATTGACTGCTAGCGAGGCAGATGTTTTGAACTGTGTTCGCCAATTTCTGGCGGAGCGATGTAAATGTTTGAGATATTCAAACAATTTCTATAGCAATAGACCTTTCCCCTTTTAGCTTCCTAGCGCGCAATGCGTGACGGTAGTTGTTTATCAAGCAACTTTGAGTTGCGATATCGCTCTGCTTCGAGGCGATTTTGTTTGTAAGACCTTCCCGATTCTTTTGCGTCTTTAAACTAAATCGCTCCTGAACATGGCGAAATCACAACTCAAATTGACCTTGATAATCAACTACCGTCACGCTTTGCGCGCTTGAAAGCTAAAAGGGGAAAGATCTATTGTAAAAGCGAACTCTCGTTTTTTTTCTTTTTGTTGTGACATATTGAAGATAAAAAAATAGGTCGTATTCTCGCCCGCCGTTGCGGTACCGGTATGGTCGCAGTACTAGACTTTAGTATTAAATATATCATTATTCCTTTATCTGTTGGCATGGACATATTTCGTGGGTTTGTAGTGTCTATAATACTAAATAAATTATAAGCTGTAAATTATAGCCGAGTTACCTGTTTTGTATATATAGGCTAAATAAAATGTAGACCAAGCATAAAAGACTTCGAATCTGAATAATACATAACACATACAAACTCTTTAATTCTTTCAGTGTATTTAACGTGTACTTAAAGTGTACTTTTTAACCAGCGAAAGAATCATAATTTTATTTCACCTTTTACCAGGCTTTACCCAGGGCAGGGGCTAGAGATTATAAATAACACATGTGTTATTTTACTTATCTATCTCTATCGCCAGCCTGCCAGGGGCTCGGGGCGACATGCTAATTCTTCCTTAGCCTTAGGCTTGCATCCCCATATTCCCCCCAAAATGTCTCTGTGGTCACGTCGGGGATCAAAAAGCAAATGGTAAGTTTCAAAGGAATGAATAAAAGTATTCGAGGGTTTTCGAGGGAACTAAAACAGTGCCGGACGTTGTCAAAAAATAGACCTTGGACCCTAGCTTGAACCTCATCGGTTCTTGCTTAGACCTTTGCGTTTACTTGAGCGTAAACTCACCTAAAGAAGTTTAAGGATATCCAGAGGGTCAAGGATAAGTTGGCAACCAGAACAGTCATGTGTCTCTCGTCTATTCTATTTTACAAACAACCGGTGTTCGCCAAACGCCGGAAAAGTGGCAGCTTTAATTAAAATTATGTTGCGTCATAGCTAGCTTTAACTCGATTCCCGCGTACTTTGGCCTGGGACCAATATAATTTACAAGACGCGAGAGTTCGAAGTTCCTCTAGCCAAATAACCAGCCCTGAATAAACTGACCAAGGAGGAAAGCAAATTATTGCTGTAATCATTCCTTTTTTTTGCAAATACTCTATTGAATAATGGCCAGTGTAGCGCTCATATTACGGGGTTGTCGTCATGCTCCTAAGGTATGTCAAACTATAATTTCTACATGAGACGACAGTACGACACCGTATACAATTCTTTATTAATAATTTGCTATATACAGTACATAATTACATATAGATTTAGACAAGTTTTGTTTTGTAGTTTTCTGCCAAGCAGTTCGCTTCAATTTCTGTGCGATCCCAATCTTCAGCTGCATCGGTAAGATATTTGAAATTACTATTTTCGTTTTTTGAAGTCTTGGCTAAACGTGAAAGGGTGGAAGTCAGAAAATGATGAAATAGCTAAAAACATGTGATGTTGCATGTTCGCTGTTGTAGTTTATGTACTTGTCATATATCTGTTAAAGAATAATCCCCTCAGGAGCTAGTGATGTTTAGTTATACGTATGAATGAAGCTCTGGACCAGTTTCCAGACTTGTCAGTACGTAGCAGTGAAGTATTGAAATACATCTGACAGGATGAAAATTGCATGCATGTGAAAGATTTCAAAAATGTAAAGAGTATGTATTTATAAGCCATACAAATTACACATCAGAATTATTGACCATGCAACATACTTTCCACAATCGTTTTATTAAATAGTCAGCAATAAATGCAAAACATATCACTCAAAGTAGTGAAATTACACACTAGCATATTGTAAAATAAATCTTTTAAAATAGAGAACTTTTTATATTTTACAAATTAATCTTTTGTGACTTGCAAATCAGGATGCAATTTTTAAGAATATAAGAATATTAAATTTTAAGAATATAAGAATATAGTACAAAAAAAATGCAGGATTAATAGCAAAATTGAAACTTTAACTTTCAAATCTATAGAAGGTTTTGCACAGTCATGTGACCTATTTCTAAAGCACAGCGCAGTGTTTTAAAATAATGCTAATGTCAGCAGCACAGTGAAGTCACAAAGGAATAATTGTGTCAACCCGATTGAGAGAAATGCTTGTAGTTTAATTTAATAATAAGGAAATACAAAATATATTATTTAAAACATTCAAATTTATAGGTTTCACTTTAGACATTTTTAGAAATTAGACATAAGACCATGCACAAATGAAATTGAGTTGGCACATTGTTGTGCTTATGTTTTTCCTTGTGGAAAAAAAACTTTACAATAGGATTATATATGTGGCTATTTTATTCTACATTTAGTTATTCTCTTCTTCCTACATGTTTAGAGTCTGAAAGATGTCATGAAGAGTATTGTTCCTGAGAAACAAAAAGAAGTTGCAGAGTTTCGGAAGGAATATGCAGATAAAGTTATTGGACAATACACTGTAGATCAGGTCAGCCAAATTGGAAGTGAAAAGCATTCAGAATGAGTGACAAGTACAACCAAAATTATTTTTATGACAAAATGTCTTATTTCTTAATTTTAGTAAGTTTTGGTATATATAACATGCAATGTGTGTTTGCCTGCAAAATGCAGAAGCAAATAAAAATACCACAGTTATAGCTGCAGCTAGTCCTCCCAGTCATTTATGTTTATATAGAAAAAAAACATTTTGCAGATCTTAAGATATTGTACTGTATATGCCATATTTTGTAATGTTTGGAAATGTTTGATCATTAAAACAACTACTTCACCTTTAGTATGTCTTGTAGTTAAAATGTTGTGTTTTGATTCAAGGTCTATGGAGGTATGCGTGGAATAATAGGGCTGGTCACTGAAACATCATTGTTGGATCCTGAAGAGGTTTAGTTATTCATTATTTGATTATTTGCTCTAATGGTTGTTTGATATATTTCAGTCCCTTCTTGCAAATAACACTTGTACATGCATTTCATATTTTGTATAAATTTTTGCAGGGAATTCGTTTTAGGGGATACTCGATTCCTGAATGCCAAAAGGTATGTTTTACCAAGATTACAGCACTTGATCAAAATGTATCAATTTGTCCATACAACATCTTGTCTATTTCCATTTGTGATTTCTAATTCATGGATTTGGCAAAAAGCATTACAATACCAAGAATACTCTGTAGTTGTCATTACACAACCATTTAGCTGTTTGTTTTAAACCTTTTATTAGCTTTTGCCAACAGCTGAAGGTGGTGAGCAGATATTGCCCGAGGCCATGTTTTGGTTGTTGATTACTGGAGAAGTACCAACTGCTGAACAGGTCATACATTAATTACTTACAACAACTAATTTCATAGATAAGGAATTTTTTCTAAGGTGTATAATTTTCCAACTTTTGCATGACCTGAACGTTTTCATATTATAAATAGATCTGGTACAAAAAATTATTTGTTGAGCAGTGGTACATTGAATTTTTTGACTTGCATTCTTAGTTTTGTTCAATGTGTTCATTACAGTGATTATGTAATATTAGTCAAGTAATGAGTAAAGTAATGCAGGTGCATGTTATGATGTTACCAGCGTATTCATTATGTCATACTGTTCAGGCGAAATCATTATCTCAAGAATGGGCTGCTCGTGCTGACCTTCCACCTCACGTTGTTCAATTGTTAAACGACTTTCCCAGTGAACTTCATCCCATGAGTCAGTTGAGCGCAGCAGTCACAGCGATGAACAGCGAGAGTCATTTTGCTAAAGGATACAGCAACGGAATTAAGAAAAGCGAGTTTTGGGAGGTAGCTAATATTACTTTTTAATAACTACACCTCAACTATTGTAAGCGTGTTGAGCTAGACACAGCTCAGTCTTCGTTATTAATAGCACGTGTCTGCATCACTGTATGACTGTCTAGCGATCGTATTCCTTTATCATTTAGTATGCATTCGAGGACGCCATGGATTTGATTGCAAAACTGCCAACAGTAGCTGCTGTAATATATCGCAATGTTTATCGAGATGGCAAAGTTGCTCCTATAGATCCACAACAAGATTGGTCGAAAAATCTTGCAACAATGCTTGGGTTTGACAGTCCCAACTTTGCAGAGATGTTGCGTATGTACCTGGCTATCCATGTTGATCATGAAGGTGGTAATGTGAGCGCTCATTGTACACATCTAGTTGGTAGTGCTCTATCTGATCCCTATCTGTGCTTTGCTGCTGGAATGAATGGACTGGCTGGACCTCTACATGGCCTTGCTAATCAGGTTTGTGATCTCTGGGACATAAATGAGGCATTGTAAGTGCTTCTTTCGATGGCCCCACCATATACAGTGTGTCACTGTAGGGCCCCATATAAAGGGGAGGTGACCCGCGGTAATCCGCCCCTGTATACAATATACGCATACGCACAACAGCGTATTTCTGAATATTTTGGAGAAATACATTCAAACATTCAACATTGAATTTTTTGTTTTACTATCAGGAAGTATTGATTTGGCTGACTAAGTTGGTGGAAAGTCTAGGCCAAGATCCCACTGCGGAAGAAGTAAAAGAATATTGCCTTGAATCTCTCAAAACTGCTGTAAGTACCATAAATAACGTTTTAAGCAATTGTTTCACTGGAGTCCTAAAAGACTGCGTACAGCGTACCGGTTTGAAAAAATCATAGTCCCAATCCTATAGTGTAATTTGATTGTAAATGTTTTTTATCAATTGTAATATCTCCATTACAGGTCATCCCTGGCTTTGGACATGCTGTTCTTCGCAAGACCGATCCACGATACACATGTCAGCGGGAGTTTTGTCTTAAATACATGCCGGATGATCCGCTGTTCAAGGTGGTCAGTAAACTCTACGATATCGTACCCGATGTTCTTCTTCAGCAAGGAAAAGCAAAAAATCCTTGGCCCAATGTGGATGCACATAGTGGAGTTCTTCTAACGGTGGGTTCCTCTTTATTTACTTTCGCTTGATCAGATCTCACAATGACACAATGACTAGCTCATGATCGGCCTTTTGCGTTTGAAGTCATTATGAAAAAGGTGTATTATTCCAGGCTATTTCGACCTCAGTCATAACATAACCCAGCGTTTTACTCCGTTTATTTTTTGTTTCTATACGAGCCCTTGGTTATGAGTACATCAGAGAGGTTTGGATATCTTCAGGTGTAAATGTGTGTACATAAGGTTCATTAATTTAAGCTTGCTCAGAACATTAGTGTCAAATTGATTCCATCTATACCGATCACTTTATCTGATGAAGTAAAAATTTTGGTTGGGGGGAAATTAAAAAAACATTAATACCTCGAGTATTGTAGTTATTACCAATCTCGTTACACCAAAAATTATAGTTTTTCCGTGTTTCCTTCCGTCTTCAGCGCTTTGTTAGTAAAAAAACTAATCTGACTAACTTTCATATCGCAAAGTATGCTCTTTGGAATAATTATATCCAAATAATAATAATACTAATACCTTTCACTATATTTGTTCCTCACCTACAGCACTATGGCTTAACAGAAATGAATTACTACACTGTTCTATTCGGCGTTTCCCGTGCCATCGGTGTGATGGCATCCCTTGTGTGGGACAGAGCATTCGGTTTACCAATTGAAAGACCCAAGAGTATAACTACGGAAGCTTTAAAAGAGATGACCAACAGAAAATAGACTGCCTAAGAAAATAAATCTTTTTCAAAACTGGAACACAATAAAAAAGTCAAGCTGAGGGGTACTTAACAAAAGACGTAACATGCTAACAAAACATGGTTTTCGACTGGCATAAATTAATAGTCGTCTGAATGGAATATCGCTATCTAGGCAAAATATACATATTATAGAGAGGTTATACCATGTAACTTCACCCCAGTTACACTATGCTCGTTGAGATTTTAATGGCTGAAAAGAATAAGAAATAGAAATACAGAGATCCTCAATCCTCGTCAGTTGCATATTTTTTACTTTTTCTCCAGTACAATGCAATGTCTTCGAAACAAATGTGGCATACAAACTGCATTGAAAAGGGAAAAAATTCTCGATGTTCCACCGAAGGGCTCTCATCGGAGGGTTAGTACTCTGTATGAAGAGCTAGGTTCGAGTGGTATATGTTTAGCTAAACAGATTAACCCCGTTTACATCAGACCGGAACCCTTGTGTGGAACCCTATAATAGTCCATACCACCATAACCAGATTGGTCACAGAACGAGGTTTAAAGGCGGGTATAGAAATACTTCGAAACGCACTCTTTCTTAGGCCATGGGTTGATATGTAATGTTTTGTGCCTCATCTTACACAAACCGATCTATTATCGTTGTTATATTCATATTACTACTGTGTCAGTATTAACGTGTAGTTTAAAGTTAAATTTTGCTTATCCATCTATAGCACTACGGCTTGACAGAAACAAATTACTTTCCTGCTTTGGTTGCTATTTCACGTGCGGTCGGCGTGATGGCATCTCTGGTGTGGGACAGAGCACTAGGCTTACCAATTGAAAGACCCAAAAGCATTACAACAGCAGCTTTGAAAGAATTGGTTAGCGACAGATAAAAGAAATAGATTTTTATAGCATGTCCAGATTTTCACACAATTAAAAGTTTATGCTGGTATTGATATTCTGGCAATCTTTTGTACAGTACCAATGACAATAGTACAGCATCTATTCCCAACAACGCGTGCTGTTCATTTATTTACACAGAGCAAAATCTAAAACCCATCCTTGGCTTGACAGTTTCTGATTTTTGGCAATTTTTTATTCCGAGATGTAACGTAATCAGTTTCATTTCTGTCATTGCTTACTGCAATTGCAGTACAGGCTTAGGTGTACATAGACTGATATTTCTTACAGCCTGGTGTTCCAGGTAAGAATTTCCCAGAAGAATTTAGAATATAAATTTCCCAACTTATTATGGTTCTGCTGGTACAGCTCCCAAGGAACCCTGGAATTCATCCTGGTCCAGTTTCCACACATAATGAAACCATTTTTATTAAGTTCTACATGTCATCTTATTACAGAAAAGCACAACTAAAAAAGCAAGTGTAAAGAAGAAAAATAATGTTCATTTTTTAACAACAACACTACTGCAGAATAGGTTTTAGCTTGTTCTTAGCGATTAAGAAAATTCTAATCTTGAAACACATAAAATGTCAGTCGCAGGAGAGACTTGCTTCAATCCTTGTTATGCATCATCTTTGTATGTACTTCAGTTTCTGCTCTTTCTCGCACAAAATTCTGTCTATATTTATTCTGAGAATATTCCTAGGATTTCGGAATCACGATATATATGATATTCCTAGAAAGGAGCAAAAGGTTTACTCGTAACCATCATGATTTTGACCAAAGATTTTTAATGCCATATTTTAATACCTTATCCTCCAGTTTTATTTTAGTGCCACCATATTCTGGAAGCAACACTTGGTCACCTTCTTTGACACTGACAGGTATAATGTTACCACTCTAGTAAGAAATACAAGACCAACCAATCACTTAAGTATCTCAAGGAGCCATTGAATGATGTTAGTAGTAGTCTAATTAAGTCAGTAAGTGCAAACTACTGACAAAGCATTACTTGGAATTTTAACACAATGTATAATCATACCCAATTATAGCACTTTTCAAAAGGTTAAATTTTTTTTATACTCACATTATCCCTGTTACCAGGACCAGCAGATATGACGGTTCCTCTAAGCACTTTTCCCAACCCTTGTTCAGGCAGAATAACTCCACCTTTTGTTGTCTACAATATTAATTTGTGCAATTAATTTATATTTTGGACCCACTATTATTGCTAAAATTGAGGAAATTATAGTTACTTACCATGATTCTAAAATGTTCATTTAGAGTTCAGTGTAATCACTAATTTCCAAATGAACTTAATCACTAATAAGAAGCCATGCTGTTATAACATTCCTATCAGTGTTTGTGAGCAAGGAACCAATAATCATATAAACTCACTGTTGGGAGAGTTTTTCTACAATGATCCTATCAAGTAATGGTCTTAAGTTTCTAATAACAGCAGCCTAAAAATAGAATACACATATTAACCAACACTGTGTACATGATGTCAAAATGTTGAGGGATGCCTTTTTTTGGATGGAGACATTGGCTATCTGAATGAACTTTGTACTCCAAACTACTGCAGATTTGGGATTCATATTAAAAAATATCTCATTGTGGTCTGAACTTATTCTGGTACTTTTTCATGCAACTTATGATTTTTTCTAATGCGCATGTCAAAAAAATTCGTGCTGCCTCAACCCACTGAACCCAACACTTCTACCACCATGCCACCATTGTTTGTACAAATTCATTTATTAGGCAGCGCTAGTACATAGTTCCTTCGATAGACACAATTATATATTTTCAAATAATTTCACTACCACGAAAAACCGCAACTAAATAAGACAAGAACACGGTATTAACTAGCTTCACCCTTTTATATTAATTATATAGAACACGTCGAACCGCTAAAACTGTCTCTTCATTTCGTGCAATTTTAATTTTTTTGCCCACCAAAGATTGTCTGTCGACAGTTTACTTGGAAAGTTCAAAAATAATTATGTTAAGTAGGAATTTCTCACCATTTTCGTAAAAATCTTTCTCTCCGACCAACACACGTGCACGCTCGCCACGAATATGCCCTATCAGTATGAAAAAAATCTTGCGTAATTATTCTTTAATGAAAGGTAAAGTAGCATCGTTCAAAAGTAGAAGCTAAGATACGATAAAATAAAAAAATTGTTTATCGATCAATTGCAATTTAAGTCTTATAAAAGGACGGATAATGTAAAAGGTAAAATAAAAATACAAGAACAGAAAAATTACTGTTTTGAAAAGGATTGGCGAAAAAATCACCTAATGTGTATTCTACTTTTCAAGTGTTAGATTTAAATTTTCCAACGCACATGTGATTAACTAATTTAGTGAATAGTCAATTTAGGAAAGCGAAAGTAGTAGAAAATAAAAACAAATGGAGAAAAGTGCTAATCGCTGGTAAGGATGATCGTTTGATGTATGGAATATTAAATGCTCCGCACAAATTGTTGTGCGCATGAGTGGTTCTGTCTTATGCAAGACGTTGACCGAAGGTTGCAACACGTGCTGTCTCTTTCTGGTGCAGAGCTAGTTCACTTCTTTATTTCAAATTCACTTTGAATTTCTTCATATTCAGGTATTGACATATATATATACTGTATAGTCTTAATTGAAAGCATTATCATTGATAGGTTTTGAAGTCACACTTTTTTATAAGGGTCAATTTCTGACTTATGGGTTCTTGAAGTGCCATGTGGCGTGTGCGCGATCATTTAATAATTCGCTCAAAAATTAATATCACATAATATCACAATCAATTCTAAATAAATTTGGCTGTGTTTGTATATTTTTCTGAGTATAATATGCAGCTATGTAGATTTATTGTTCTATACAATCTCTAGGATTGTACGGATTGTACAGTATATGAGCTAATGACCACGAATTGAACAATATCTCAGCACTCATCTCGTATTAATTAAATATGAAAATATTTAAAAGGAATCCCATGAAGCTGCCAACTGGAAACCACTTAAAAAGTGTTCCTTAAGTCTTGAGTTTTGATAAGGTTGACAGAGCAAAGAGCACTGCCTGCTTTCCAATGAAATTTTTTATTCCAAATTCTTGGCAAGCTATGGTCAAAATACCCATGGGTACCTATATAGCTGAAATGCCAGATGTATTCAAACATTTGATTGAAACATAACAATTTAATTATATATATATATATATAAACAATAAATATGTGCATATTTATCAACCATTCCAACTGATGAAAGCTGCATAACTTTTGACACATACACCCATCAAGGACTTGTCTGTTTTTCGCAGAATGTATCGCCTTCCCAGTCTTTTACGTTCAGTCCACGTTACAAAACGAGTGTTATCCCCACAATTTGCTGCTTGCCTAAATACTTCAAGTACATGCAATGCTAAGGAGTTGAAAATTGGACGTGATGGAAGATCAGCAATGCTGAAAGGTGTTGATATTTTAGCAGAAGCGGTTGCTGCTACACTTGGCCCAAAGGTATTTATTTTTACCACATGATGCACTAAAAAGTAATTCATTTTATCAAATGAATGATTCTTAAAAATTATTATACATCAACTAAATTTACTAGGATTTTTCAACAAAAATGCTATCAACAGCTAGAAACTAGACCCATCTTTAGATCACCTTTTTTATACACTTTGCAAATATGTATAACATCTGCTAAATTACTGAATCTTGAATCATTTTTATTTTCCGACCTTTTATCATACATATGTAACATACTGTACAGAAATATTTTAGGTTTGTGGATTAACCATATATTGTTGTGTAATATTTTCTCAGGGACGAAATGTCATTATCGAACAGTCTTTTGGTGGGCCTAAGATTACAAAAGATGGTGTAACTGTTGCAAAAGCAGTTGATTTAGCAGACAAATTTCAAAATCTTGGGGCTCGCTTAGTTCAAGACGTTGCAAATAATACAAATGAAGAAGCTGGTGATGGCACAACGACAGCTACTATCCTGGCTAGACATATTGCAAAAGAAGGTTTTGAGAAAGTTTCCAGAGGGGCAAATCCGCAAGAAGTTCGACGAGGTTAACACTCTATTCATGCACACTCATAGTTCACTTTTACCAAGTATAAGTTTCAATTATATTTTAACAACTGCTATCATAATTTAGGTGTACTTACAGCAAATGAACATGTTGTAAATCATTTAAAAGAAATGTCAAAGCAAGTAACCACACCAGAAGAGATAGCTCAGGTCTGTAATCCTTTGTATTGGGACTTATTTTTAAAACATTCGCATTTGCTCTAGATCTTCTGCAGTTTTGAAAAACTAAAAACTTGACAAAAGTTAACATGAAGCAGCTACATATCCAAATCCAATCAAAATTTAAACATTTCAGCACAATATTGCATTGTTTTTTGAAAGAGAAAATTTTATTCTTGAAATGTCAGGTTGCTACCATATCAGCTAATGGTGATAGAAGTGTTGGAGATCTTATTTCATCTGCAATGAAGAAAGTTGGTAAAAATGGAGTAATCACAGTCAAGGTATTTCTTTTTGCATTTTTTTTTACTTCTTGATCAGGGATATAGAAACTGACCTTGTTTACCAGTACTGCATGCAAAAATGCAAAGTTTAAGAATATGTTAATAATTTATTTTTGCCTTTTCAAACAGGATGGTAAAACTCTTCAAGATGAATTAGAACTGATTGAAGGTTTAAAGTTTGACCGTGGTTACATATCACCATACTTTATCAACACTGCAAAAGGTTTGGTTCAACTTCAGTCTTTGAGGCAATAAAAGTACAGTATCTTCTTTGAGGCAATAAAAGTACAGTATCTTCTTTGAGGCAATAAAAGTACAGTATCTTCTTTGAGGCAATAAAAGTACAGTATCTATGAACATAGTGTTGCGTAGAAACTTTGCTTGCTAACAGACAATTACTGAGTACGTGCCTGACCTCCAAGTCTTTGAACACAGACCCTGGGGCGCCAACGCTCTCTCAGCCAACAAATAAACTAGGCGTGCACCACTGTGCAACGAAATGGATCAACTGCAGTATGCAAGTTGTGTGAACAGTACAACTCCTGCCCCCCCCCCCCCCCTCAGTAAAACAGTAAATCGCATTTGAGTGACTCAAGGTTTAGAAATTATCTCCAGTCTGTTTAGTCCTGACCAGTCTGTTTAGTTTTCTATCTACAAAAGCAAGTGATAGACTCTTGCCAACTTGCTTCTGTTTTAGGACAAAAAGTAGAATATCAAGATGCTTTGTTACTTTTGTGTCAAAAAAAGATTTCAACTATCCAACAAATCGTCCCTGCTTTGGAGTTAGCGAACACTTCACGAAAACCTCTTATTATAATTGCTGAAGATATCGAAGGAGAAGCGTTAAGTACTCTGGTCATAAATAGGTGAAATATAGAAAATCTATTTTGTGTTTTATTATATTATTATGCATTAGGATTCTTTCTTCGAACTATAATTGTAATTCACACTAGTTAAATAACAGTTAATTGGTAAATAGTCTGTGATGGAGGCAGATGACAGCAAAAGTATATTGCCAAGATTTTCCACAAGTTTTTTTAAGTTCTGTTGAATAAGTTCTATTGCAAAGTTGTTCTGTAATCATACAGTAAGCCAATTCACTAATCAACGTTAACAGCTTTTTAAATTAAATAGTGTGAAAACTAAAACGTAAATTTTTATTGGGTACATTCCAGGTTAAAAATTGGATTACAAATTGCTGCTGTAAAAGCTCCAGGATTTGGTGATAACAGAAAGAACATGCTTCAAGATATGGCAATCTCTACGGGGGGAATGGTACGACTTAGTTTTAGGAAATTTGGGGGTGGAGGCTTGGTTGTGTTGTAAACCTCCAATTTTCTGTTTTTTTAAATTTCACTAGGTGTTTGGCGACGACGCCTTAGATACGAAAATTGAAGACATTAAACTTCAAGATTTTGGTGAGGTTGGTGAAATTTCAATAACGAAGGACGATTGCCTTTTACTAAAAGGGAAAGGTCATCAAGATGATATTGAGGCAAGATGCCAGCAGATCAGAGATGAAATTGAAGACACAACTTCGGAATATGAAAAAGAAAAGTTGAATGAACGATTGGCGAAACTGTCGGATGGTGTTGCTATATTAAAAGTAAGTATCATTCATATTTTACACAATAATTGAAAACTTTATTATGTTTATTAGAAAAACATGCACCGAAAAACAACATCTTGTAAACCAGAGTTACGAGGACTCGGTTTCTCCCTGAACGGTTACTTTTTTGTGTGATTTTTAGGTTGGAGGCTCCAGTGAGGTGGAAGTAAATGAAAAAAAGGATAGAGTTACTGATGCTTTGAACGCAACTCGAGCAGCAGTGGAAGAAGGAATTGTTCCTGGTGGTGGAGTGGCTCTTTTGAGAAGTATCAAACAGTTAGATAATGTTGAAGCGAAGAATGAAGATCAAAAAATTGGAGTCGAAATTGTGAGGCGAGCGTTGCGTGTGCCATGTCAAACTATTGCTGAAAATGCTGGAGTTGAGGCCACGTTAGTTGTTGAAAAGGTATATACATATCATTGATTTTGAAATATTAAAAATTGACAGTCTCTAAATTGCTTTTCAACGTCGACTTAATTTTTAGCTGATAAACAATTCGATTGCCTATCCTTCCCCTGCTTCAATAATCTATTCCCTTTCTTCGGTGCGATAGTTCACTCAGCCCTAGCTCTGTTGAGAATGTCTACACAGGTGTTGACACTGCATGTGTGTGTGTTTTCAGGTATTATCTCTGGATCATAACATGGGTTATGATGCTGCGAACGATGAGTATGTGGATATGATGCAGACTGGTATTATTGATCCAACCAAAGTAGTCCGTACTGCCATTACTGATGCTTCTGGTGTTGCATCATTATTAACGACCGCTGAAGTCACGATCGTTGAAGCTCCAAAAGAGGAGAAGGATATGCCAATGCCTGGTGGCATGGGGGGAATGGGTGGCATGGGGGGAATGGGAGGGATGATGTAGCTGGTTTGTTTATTCGATGAATTCAGTAAAAGTAACGCGTTTCATATGCGTAAGTACATTCCTGACCGCAACGAACTGCAATAATACTAAAATGAATTTTCTAGCTTTTTATGGACCTCCTGCAAAAATATCCTATCGAAATCAATTAGTTTGCTAGGTTATACAGGGTGTATAAAAAGTAGCCCCTGTTACAATCAAGCTTTAATTTGGATGCCTTATTATTATGCTAACTAAACTCACGGATGCTAAAACGAGACCCTCGATTTGAATGCTTCAACCTTAACTAATCTGCTTTTTACACACCGGTGCATTAAAAGTGCATTGAAATTCGAACAGAAGCTTCATTTCAATAAGGCGTACTTTTTATACACCCTGTATAGAGTAGTGTTACGAAACTGTTGTTAGAGGGTTACAGTCTTGAGGGGATACTCTTGACTATGTGACGGTGACGATTTCGAGTGTTTTCATTTTCGTTTTCATACCAAAACGGTTTCAAACACCGTCAATTTACAATAGAAGTTAAAGCTATTTTTCTTGGATCGTGTGGACAGGACGTCAAAACGATACACTAGGCAAAAACGATTTTGAAGACGCTCGAAAACGATGCTCGTGTGCACATAGCCTCAAAACAGACATAATACATAGTACGAGCTTTCCCTTAAAAATAGATTAATATCTCTGCTCACATGCTTGCTGTTTCAAATTGCTGATTGCCTAGGCAGTAAAATAAAATAAAACCTTCTGTTTTGTTGAATTTGTTTAGCCTTTCATAGTATGGTGTGGTGACTTGCGAAAAGGGTGTTGGCATATATCGTTTAGGGACCGCATTTACTCTCTCTCTCTCTCTACCCAACACGCACATAGGCGGGGGAAGCATCGCACGCCTCGATCATGTCGGGTCATTTTTAACAAACACAAGCTCATTAATGTAAACTCTTCTAAAATGCAATAACCCACGAATGTGTTGGAATCTTGGTTAAATTGTGTAGGAATCAGGTTACATTGATTACATTGAAAAAATTGGGAAACAGAACGAAATTCACACTAACAGTTTATTGCCGTAAATTTGAAAATAGTAAAATGAGCGCTATACAAATTCTGCGCAAAATTTTTATTTTTCCGCGCAAGTCCCCGTTGGAATTCAAGCGCGTGGGCAGACAATGCAGCTAACAGCTATCCCACTTTGTCCCTAGTTATACAACTATAACATGCAGTATCCTATTATATGTGTAGTCCACTGTTCAACACCAGTGCCAATGCAAAATGATCAGTGGAACAATCGGAAAGGTAAGTATGAATGGCTTTTAAAAATTAGTTTAAAATTCATCAATTTTTTTTATTTAATATCTTTTCCGATCCTTTTAATGATTGTTCAAATTTAGGGTCTCCTAAAACGTTCTTTCACAACAATACGTGGCCGCAAAGGCCTTTATTGGGCCATTTCGTCTATCCGACACGACCATCACTGGCATGGAAATGAATCGCTGGAAAACGACGATCCAGAAATGTATGCTCTTATTCGACAAGAAAAAGAGCGGCAGAGAAGTGGCCTTGAACTTATAGCTTCGGAGGTAAAATGTTTGTACATTTACCATTTGTTTTTAATTAAAGAATATTTGATTTCAGATTTTACTTGATGACGCGCAAATTTATTCTTTAAAAAACATAAAGCACCTTTGAGAGCTGTATATAAAGTAAACAATGGATATATTTATTTAAAAAAACAGATTGATTACTTCCTTGATTTGCCTATCTTCTGTGTAGCGCGAAGTGTTCAATATAGAATTTACGAACCGTTATTTATTCTCCTTTACCAGAAGTTAAAGTTTTAACGTGACTAGTACTTTGTTTACAATTTGTGAGTGAGGAATTTATAGGAGGTCAAATTACATAACGTAGGTTTATACGAACAACTTCTCGGTGGTATATAAATCTGCATTTTTCAACTGAAACAACGTTTTTTCGAGAGTATTAAATATAGATTCTGTAATAAAACAACAGCAAAAAAGACACTAAAATCTATGTTTCGCTTTTACAACTGTAGTACACATACAACTGTGAACAACAAATGTATACAGATGCACCATGGTTTACATTTTAACAAAAGCAGCATTTACTGATAAGCTACTCTTTTGATGGGTCAATTCTGTCAGATATGTAATTGATTTGAATCAAACTACTTTTAGAATTTTTGCAGCAGAGCTGCCTTAGAGGCTTTGGGATCTTGCCTAAATAACAAATATTCTGAGGGATACCCAGGTCAAAGGTAATATACTATTTAACTATGTTTGTTTAGAACTTCTGCTAATTTATGGTTTATAAACACTTGTTTTGATAGATATGAACAAGTGAATTAGTTACAGATGCTAAATTAGAGCTTGTATACATCAAACCATTTGTAACTTATATACCATATATACCAACTTGAATTTTAGGTACTATGGTGGCAATAAATATATTGATAAGATTGAATTACTGGTACAGGAGAGAGCTCTTAAAGCATTTAACTTGGATCCAGAAAAATGGGGAGTTAATGTACAACCATATTCTGGTAAAAGACATTTTAATAGGGAACCATAAAAATTTTAAAATAACTGTTGAACATTTAATCAATGTGTAAAATTGTTTATTTCAGGTTCACCAGCAAATTTTGCAGTATATACTGGCTTACTTAAACCTCATGAGCGTATCATGGGCCAAGATCTCCCACATGGTGGACAGTAAGTTACAGATATGTCTTTTTATGTTTGCGGTGATGAACCCTGTGTTAAGTTTTGTAGATGGTGTGCAAGCCAGGCATTGGCTGGAGTAGAAAAATTAGATGCTATTAACGAAGTGCTATTTAGACTATTCAGAGCCCCATGTAACACTCTGAACTACCAAGAAGACCAAAATATTAATGATAAACATGTGTTCATATTTTAATAGCACAGTCATTGCAAAATTCAAATAGATTGGTTTTATATACAATTTCAGCTTGACTCATGGTTTTATGACTGATAAGAAAAGGATATCTGCAACATCCATATATTTTGAATCAATGCCTTATCGCCTGAATGTAAGTTATAGAGAATGAATAATTCTTTTGTGTAAAATTCTACTGTCCAGAATGTTTTTAACCTATACAGGCTATAAATGTTGTTTTTAAGGTAGAAACAGGTTACATTGATTATGACAAACTGGAAGAAACTGCCAAACTATTTCGTCCCAAGATAATCATTGCTGGAGCAAGTGCTTATTCTAGACTTATTGATTATGAGAGGATGAGAAAGGTATGAACAGTATCTCAAATTTTACTTTTAAAACATACATTGCAAAAACATCATTGTGCTTATAGATTTGTGACGAAGTTAATGCAGTGCTCATGGCAGATATCGCACATATCAGTGGGCTAATCGCAGCACAGGTGATATTAATTATTTTTTAATAGATACACAATCTCCATTTTGATGGTTAGCCATTTAAAAATAATTTCTGGTATTTGTAATCATGACATCAAATTTACAAACAATTCCTGGTATTCTGTAATTCTCTGCCTTGATAATTCAATAATTGTTTAATATTTGCATGTCAATCAATTGTCAATCTAGCTGTATACTTCAGACAAAAGAAGTCTCTAAATCATAAATAATGTAGTTGTCTGCATTTGCCCAGTGTTGAGAAGAGTTCAACCTTCCTGGAGATAGGATTTTAACTCTGCACTTGCCCCTAGGTAATTCCCAGTCCGTTTGAACATTCGCATATTATCTCCTCTACAACTCATAAGACTCTACGAGGTGCAAGGTATGTAATTCCATGACACTCAACTAGGCTGGATGGTATAAAAGCAAAGCAAAATATTTTCTGATCTTGAGTCCAAACTTCCTGAATCTTCACTCATTGTTCCCACTTTTCTTTTCAGATCTGGTATTATCTTTTATCGTGTGGGCGAGAAAGCTACGAATAAAAAGACCGGGAAAAGTATCCTTTTCAACTGAAGTTCAATACTGTTTCTGCTTGAAATGATAACTTTGCATACATCTTATTTTCCTTTAACTATAATCAAAGAAATCATGTATAACTTCAAGGAAAAGATTGATTTTGCAGTCTTTCCGTCCTTACAGGGAGGACCCCATAATCATGCTATAGCAGGTGTTGGAGTCGCATTGAAACAGGTAAAACCTAGTGAAATTCTTAATTGGTCCAGCTGGGAAATATATTGTTAATTTTATACCTCACACTGTATGCAAACTCTTTTTAAACTGTTGCATATACTAGGCGTTAGAACCAGCATTTCGGGATTACCAAACACAAGTGTTGAAAAATTCCAAAGCAATGGCACAGGCCTTGTTGGATCGTGGATATGATTTAGTCTCGGGTAAAATATGCTCAAAAATACGTATTTATGTTGACTAAATATTTTACGGTATGGACATTTGTTGTTTTTGCTTAAGGTGGGACTGACAATCATCTTGTTCTTGTTGACCTGAAATCAAAGGTAAATTCACAAATACCCGACGTATCACCCTCGCAAGCCAGGCTTTTCCACCTTACGCTTTTCACGGCCCACGCTAGAAAAGCTTGGCTTGCGAGGTTGCCCGACACATATAGGTGTTTGGACATAACACTCAACTATGGCCTTTGACGTTGCCAGCAAATGTAAAAATTAAAACTCCTTATAAACTTCACACAGTCGTATCATTTTGCATGTTTTAGGGTATTGATGGAGCACGTGTAGAGCGCGTGTTAGAACTTGCCTCAATCACCACGAACAAAAATACTTGTCCTGGTGATAAGAGCGCACTGGTGCCAGGAGGACTGCGTTTAGGTAGGTTTCGGTCAGTGAACTCTAAAATAATATCTTATTTTCATTTCACAGGTTTCGTTTAACATCTGCTGTCCCTTACTACACCTTGTTGAGTTGCCTGTTGTACAACAACAGGTCAGCTTCATGTAATGTTCAGCGGTCAAAATTTCGTGTAATCCTAACCAATAGAATTCATAAATTCAAAAAAATTGCTTCGTGATGAACATATCCTAGAAGGAAAACAAAACCCTTACAATTAACTGCTGCCTAACACGCAAGCTCACCATTTGAAACCTTTACAAACTATTAACGCAATTTATCATCGCTTAACCTAGGTGCTCCAGCGTTGACGTCGAGAGATTCCAAGGAGAGTGACTTCGTTCAAGTTGTAGATTATTTGGATCAGGGCGTTAAGATAGCTGTTGAGGCTCAAGAAAATACTGGTAAGTCAACAAACATTGGAGTCTTTACTGCAGTGGTTGTAAAAAAAGTTTACTCGGTTAATTTTCCAGGAGCATCGCTACAAGATTTCCGGGAATTGATTTTGGATGAAAACTTCAGCAAGAAAATTGGTTCATTGAAACAAAAAGTGGAAAATTTCGCTAAAGAATTTCCTTTGCCAGGTTTTGATAAAACTTAAGAGAGAATATTGTAAAATTTTTCTTTGAAAATTAAAGATTTTGCATTAGGCAAAAATTTGGGCACATCCTGCATAGGTTGCACGCCATTAGATGACAATGTTGCAATGAACTTACGTCTATAGACAGAGTTTAACAAACCTGCGACTAATGTTATATCGGAAAATCTTCTGATATTTTGACGAATATTTATACATATTATGAATATACTAACACTTGTAAAGCACTAGTTGTTGAATAAAATTTGATAGATATATATTTTGTATTTTCCTCTTACTGCATTTTTTTTTAATATTGCCGCAGAACCAGGCATTATAATACGGAATTTTTACAAGGACACACATTCGCCTGTATTCTAAAAGCTCACTCACACTCACACTTAACGAGTGGAGGCTTTTGCTCAATGAGTAAAACTTACAACTCAATGAGATCCCCCTCGAACTCATTGAGTTGATTGTTATACTCACACTCCAGTCTTTCAAAGACGTTACTCACCCTCCAATGAGGCCTAAAAGTGGAGTGAAGTGTGAGTGAAATGTATACCTCCCTTGACCTGCACTCACGAGTGTGTATGTCATAAAAACATGGCTGGCAGATGGCTAAATAGACTGAATGCCGTCGATAATATTATATTCAAGACATACACGTTCAATATAGACACGTATGACGATGAGCAATTTAGGAGGAGATATAGGTTAAAAAAGATGCTTTTCAGGAGTTGCTGCGAATTATTCGACCACATATACGTGCACATAACGACAGGGGAAGACCTATCAGTCCCGCTGAT
The DNA here is from genome assembly GCF_004324835.1 of Dendronephthya gigantea. Classification (NCBI taxonomy): domain Eukaryota; kingdom Metazoa; phylum Cnidaria; class Anthozoa; order Malacalcyonacea; family Nephtheidae; genus Dendronephthya; species Dendronephthya gigantea. Next base: position 2,567,610 of record NW_021163010.1, on the reverse strand, counting down.
ATTCAACTGCTGATAACTCTCGGATTTTATGCGACTGGTACGTTCCAGTTAGCATGTGCGGACTTATGTGAAATATCCCAGCCATCAGCAAGTCGCATTATAAAACGCGTGTCGGAAGCTATCGCTCGTCTAAAGAATAATCACATAACATTCCCTAATGACAATATGCTACAGCAAAGCAAGCTTAATTTCTGGCGCGTTGGTGGATTTCCCAACGTTGTTGGAGCAATAGACTGTTCCCACGTTAAAATTACATCTCCCGCGGGTCAAAATGCGGAACTGTATCGAGATCGGCGAAAAGGGTATTTTTCCATTAACGTGCAAGTTGTTTGCGGAGCACATTTGGAAATTCTAAATATTGAGTAAGAAGTGACTTTTCTAGTTGTGAAAAATACTGCCTACCTTGGGACATCTCACTGCACGTTGTCTTTGGACTTCACAGCCGAGAAAATCAATTATTATATACATGATTGTTTACTGAACTGCACTCCTGTTAGTCAAACTTGAGTAAGCTTTTTGAATGCAATTTGACCAGTTTGCTTAACAAATGAGTACGCCCTTTCAAAGTGCAACGTTATACTCACACTCCACTTATTCTCACACTTCAATCACACTTGGGAGCAGCTCACTCGAGTTTAACTTGAGTGTGAGTGTGAGTGAGCTTTTAGAATACAGCCGATTGTCTTTAGGTTCAATAATCACTCAGTCTTAGAAATTACAACGTGAAATTACAACGCAAGCATATAAAAAAGAGCATAGCCATGCAAAGCACGGTCCGTCAGTCTCTAGCCTTTTTTAATATATAATATATTCAATAATGTCAAATTTATAATAGAAACAATAATTATTTTAAATAGTCAAATTAAAATTATATTAGACATTTTTGTCCATGAGGCATGATTTTTAACTACACACTTTTTCATTTACAAGGACACATTTGCCTTTTACAAGGACACAAAGTGTGTCAAAAACACGCGTATTATAATGCCTGCGCAGAACCTCTATAGTTGGGCGTTAAGGCTGCTTTCCACTTTCACGGTTTTTTTGTGGTTTTTTATACGCACGTACACGTACGGAAAATTTTAAATGCATTTAACTTTTTATTATTTAACATCGAGGTCAATTAATGCATACTTAAAAATGCAGAAAACTAAGTTCCTTCGATTTATTCACTTATAGACTTTTACGTGCGTGTACGTGCGTAAGAAAAACGCGTACTGGAAAACAGCCTTTACCATGACTATAACAATAAATATTCTCTTTCATAATTCCTGTCTTATATTTTGAAATTTTTTGTGGAAAGTATGCGATACGAGAGGTCACGTACTCCGTTTTTTGGTCTCTTCATTTTTAATGATAATAATAAAGTGACAAATATTTTATTTTGAAAGTTATATACTTTGAGTAGAAAAAGTTCTTGTATATATATATACAATTATAAATATGTAAGAGCTAATTTTATTTAGCATTGTAGAGATTCCTGCTGACTTATTCTTTCATTTTACAAAAAAATAGAAACATGCATTTTTTAAATATCTGTAATTTTTGTAGACCCACTGGCTTGCCATAGTATTTTTAATATATTTCCTAAAATGGAATTTCAGTATCTAAACTAGAAGAGCTTAATTAGTATTAGTAGCGTGATGTCAGAACACATTCACACGGGGGCAGATTTTCGTAAAAAGGTACTTTCGTAGCGGCGCATATAAAAGAATGTTTGCAAAACATCTTGAGAAATATGGTGGAAGAACAAATTAGCATTCGACCAGAACGTTAATAGGTTTCGACTTGAGTAGTAATGCATACTTACATTGCGCGTAAAATATATATTTGTTAAATCACCAGAAAGCCCACGATAATAATAATTATTGGTATCATTATGACGACGGGTGAAAAAAGTTAAAGAGCATGATCAAGTGGTCTCACCAAGGCGTAACTACGCGCATAAAACTGATACAGGAAACACTCTTGGCACTCTTAGGAATTTACGTATATTATAACTGTCATGATTGCGTATTCGGCCACGAAAGGCACGAATGAGGTAAGCCGTTGTGAACGATAAACACGAGACGGAGTATTATATGTATCTACCTAAGTACTATGGTATCAACCATGACATGTAGATGATGTGTCATTGTCAATAGCCAAGACATAGCTGACGTCACTTTGGCAACCGTCCCACTAGACGAGATATTTAGGATGACACTAATTGTAAAGTTCAAATTTGTGTGACCCCTAATTATATGCCCTCTTAATTACTGGCAAACATTTATTGTCCTAGGCTACGTTATAAAGTTCCTCAGTTACGGACTTTCGCGCGAAAAAACTAAACATATTTACGCGTTGTTCTCTCTGTGGGAGCTATAGAGAGTATACTATAAATCATAGTATTTGAACACTCATATGTATATTATTTTAAAACATCAAGAGCCTCGCGAGAGCGGAAGCGAAATGACTGAAATGTGGGCGACCTAGCAACAACAGGTTTGCCTCTCGGTTGGCTGAGAATGTTCGCGGGTTTTCCCGACGCATTGAATAGCTAACAACATATGATCATTTGACGTCATTTCAACATTACATGTCACCGAAGAAAGATATATCCCTGAAACATGGCTGCGTTCTTCAGATATTCTTGTTTATGGAACCACTGTGGTAAGAATTGTTCATCTTTGCTTGATCTTATAGATCATATTGAGGCTGTTCATATTGAGAAAGATCCACGAATACTTGAGAAACAAGAAGCCGCTCAACCTGCTGCCGTCCCACTATCGTATGTGAACTGCTTTTTCTCTGAAGCTACTAGATCTGCTCACAGGAAGATGAAAGAGATAGGTGCAGACGGTGATAATAGCTATGATTTTGACTATACACCTAAGAAAAAGAAAGCCATATCAGCTTATAGTGTAAGCTCATGTATGGCAACACCAGATGCCTCGGAGAACGGCGACGATGATGGAAATACGAGTGATAATAGTGATGATTCATGGACAACCTCTGATGGGCTAACTAGCGAACTCATTCTAAATTCAGTCACCATGGAAGACGGCGATTCGAAGCGATATATTTGTCCAGTCAAAGGATGTGGCAAAAAGTACAAGAATGCAAACGGGATTAAATATCATGCTAAAAATGGCCATTCTAAGGACGGAAAGACGAAGAAACCACATAAATGTCATTGCGGCAAAAGTTATAAAAATCAGAGTGGACTGCGACATCACATTGCTACACGACATTCCACAATACACCCTCAGAACATCACAGAAGCACATGGGAATGGGATCGAGGTATATGTGTAACAAAATGCGTGAAATATCAAAGGGTTTTTTACTGCGGATTTCTAGCATTGTGATGTATCCCGCCGGTAGCAGCTGGAAAACGTGATACCTTGTTGAATTATTTAAGATGTACAAGACAGCCAGCTGCAGCCTGTTGTCATATCAATATATGATTGTCTATATACCTATGTATGTATATATATATATTTGTTTTATCGCTGGCACTGTGGCACGGAAATGTTGTATCTCATCGTGACTTTCACTTGATAACATAGTGCGTCAATGCTGTTTGATGGAGCACAAAGGGCACATGAAAATGTGTGCTCTTCAGTCTTCACTGTTCGCTGGCGCCGCGAAACCAATATCTCAAATGGCGGGGTTTGGCGGCTTTCTTGTCTACTCGTATCATTAGGAAGAGGGATATGAGTTTTGTCAATAGCACAGCAAATGGCCCCCACTCAATGCAACCAGAGTGATGTTACATGCTTTGACCATGAAGACAAAAATTAGGTATGAATGACTATGGTTGATATAAACACTTGTACAGTACATCTTTAAATGCATGAATATTATATGATATGATATTGGAATGCCCATGGGCATCAAATTGACATATGACCTTGGCACAGTAAGTTATAAGTTATAATACATTTTGTGCCTTGTCATTTAGCAACCTTTCATTGTCAGACATTGCATATTATTTTACTTCATCTTGTATGCATTGAATGTGGGGGACTGATTGTATCTAACCTAATGCTTATATTGTAACCATGGTAAAAGCTTTAGTCCTAATCATGATAAAGACCTCCCTCCCTCCCTGCTCAGTGATTTATTTAATTTGGTGCATTAGGAATAAGGAATTGCTACATATAGTTTCAGTTTTCCTTGCTTTGTATATTCTTGGAGTTTTCATATTTCAAGTTTTCAACCAAAGTGCAAATTTCTGAGCACCAACATGATAATGAGGTCTATTTGCTAAAAAAATAGGAGTGATATTGAACACCAAGGACTGATTAATATGGGATATGAATATGTAACAACTTGCAAATCTAAAAAAATATTAAGGTTCTTTTGGGTGACTCTTGATAATCCATGCGACAAGGTTTTAAAGCAAGATTAGAATATTACTGTGTAGGGATGTTTCCTGAATTGTTTTTAGACAGTTTGCCATGGTGTAGTTGGAAGAAGGGTAACCCCTTAAATATTTGGCCAACTGGTCTATTTAATGACCCAATTTCAGGGTAAGCTAGGATGACTATGCTAGCAATATTTGATTGAAATACATAATTTAAATTAACTATATAATAGCATTTATGGAGATTGAATTTATTTGTGCCCAAAAAAGCCTGAATTGTAAAAGGTTAGGGAGTGATACCATAATAGTACAGTCTATTATTTGCATTCGGTCATCTTATTACATTTATTTTTAAAACATAAGTATATTTATATATTGTTGTTTTTATCATGTCATCCTAGCTTGGCTTGCCTACATGGAAAGCATTCTTAATATTGGGTTGCTTGAATGGGAATTTTAGATATCAATCTTGTGGAAACTTGCAACAATTTGTAAGAATAGTAACATTTAAACATTTAGCTACAGGTAGTAGCAAAATCTGCAGGGCAGTAAAATTACACTTTGTTTATAGAGAAACAAATATGAAACTAAATTATTTATTTTATGAAAGTGTTATTTGTAGAAAATGGTGCAGTGGTAATATTAATGTTTTGTGTGAGGTGTGGACATAAATTTAAAACAAAATATAATGAAAAAGGGGTCAAACGATGTACACATGTAATAAATGGAATAAAAAATTGCTTCCATTGTTAATGTAAAACTTGTAGTATGTGTTTTAAAAGACTAAAGTCAAACATTTCGAGCAGTGATGTAACCCCACATCTGTGGGCCCCTGGTAAAAATATTGAAGGGCCCCTTCATTACTATTATATATACTAAATAACCTTACAATTTATAAATCCCTGAAAACTTTTCTAGTACGGTAGTACATTCTAGACATGGGGCCCCTTTAGGTCACAGGGAGGCTCTGGTTTTTCCAAGGCTGGGCCCTTTGTAGTTTGGAATGTCTTTGCCAGTAATTTGGAGTGTCCTAATAGAATGTCCCAGGTTGCAGAAAATTTCTTCTCTCACTATTTTTCAGCCTTGTATCATGATTTGAAAGTCAGGAATTTTTATTCAAGAAAAGGAAGGAATGCCAAAAATCTCCTCTGGTTTTTCTCATTTTTCTTTACTGCAAAATGATTTTCTTTTCAGAAAAAAACGTTTAACCAATCCTGTTCTGAAGTTTAATGAGACATGTACCAGCAATATATGGTACCAAATGACGTTATTGTGACGAATCATGTTGCATGAATGATTATGAAGTTCAGTTGTTCAAACTTCAAAGCATTTCAGCCCAAACCTAGCAGTGGCGTAGAAGTGGGACATATTCGTATATTCATGTGAATTTTGTTCGCTGCTCAGTGACCGTAAAAACACTCAATTTGAAAAGGAAAAAGAACTAGAATACGAATATATGATCTGTCACCTGGTACAATTTGGCTCGTACTCGTAGTAATTATATTGCTAAGTTCGGAGCAGGAGCAGGGTACATACAATATGGATAGTATGATAATAATAATGTCGTGTTTACTGGACAGGTACCGGTAAACTAATCACCGAAACGCCGACATGACTAAAATTTCAATCAGTTTCCTTTACGTACAGAGGTAGAAATAAAAGTGATCCCTCTTTAAAATGTTTCAAAATGTATATGGTTGAAGTTATTGAATAACTTTCATATTGATTATATGGAATGCTACACGATGCAGTTATATTTTTAGAATGAAATAAAGGATGAACAAACATTAGTACAAATGTACAATTAAACACTTGCGTCACTCTATTTTAGGCGTATTTCAGAAAGTTTAGCTGTGATAGCTGCAGCAATTGTATCTTCGTCACCAGTGACACCAGTGCACCCCAAAGTTGGGGATGACGTTAGACCTGCAATAACTTCAGAGTCGAATTGAACTTCTTCTTGAGTATTCTCATGATCAGATAATGCATGAACCATATCTCTTGCAAAACCGTGTAGTTGATTCTTTATAAATCGAGTAGATTTCAAATCTTTACAAGAAACCCACTCCAATTTTTTAACCCCACCATCTCGCAAGCTAGCAGCCGAAACATGAACTTCCCAATCTCGCCATAAAGTGAGTTCATAAAGGAAAAGCGCGTACTTTGAAGCGTTGCCGCTCCAAAGTACCAATGGTGCACCTTTCATTCCTTCCAACGCCTCGGGCGAGAGTTGTCGTCCACATTCCATGCCGACTTTTTTCACCGCTACTTCTATTGCACTTTTTGCTTTTTGCAACCGTTTTCCACCAAGAAAGTTGAGGCGATCCTTGTGTTGTCGATCTTCGCGAGCCATTAAGATTTCCAAATTTTTCTTATTTCCTTTCTTCCACAACAAAAAACCAGCAGCAGCGAAACCACGCTCATCTTCGTCGTTTAATTTTGCTTTTACGTAAGGTTTGTACGAGGTATTCTCTTTCAGTTCCTTAAATTCGGGGCATTTATCACGCTGATGTGACTGTTGACTTTCAGAAACCCCAGTGCAAAACTTACATCCAGCCTTGCTATACGACATTTTCTGTAAACGCAGATATTTATGGTCAAATAGTTTCAGTTGAACTTTTTTATTTCGATGTTACAGCTAATTGAGCGGGGTGGGGGGGGGGGGTTGGACCAATTGGAGGGCAAGGCCAACAAATGGGTATCCGTGCCCAATTTTATGAGTGTTCAGTCAGTTCAGACGGGGCATAGCTCGGCAGTATTTTCTCTATTTTTTCTATAGCTTGATAGTAAGACTAACGCCTGTATTCTAAAAGCTCACTCACACTCAAACTCATTGAGTGGGAGATCTTAATCTTCTCATAACGTTTCAATGGCGGTATTTCAAGCCGAATAGGAGCTTGATTTTCAGTTACTTACCTTATATCTTTCCATCTATTCAGAGAAAACTTTCTCATTGATCAGCATTAACAAAATTTATATGTCACACTCAATGAGTGTGAGTGTGAGTGAGCTTTTTGAATACAGGCGTAAGTATTTAGGGTATTCAATTGTAGTCTGAAGTCATGAGCCGAATGTCTAAACATTCAACACATACACCCAAACAAAATTTGTTACAGACCTTAAAATAGACGTAACGTAAGCGGCAAACTTTAAAGTTTATAAAATACATTTGAAAGCAAACCGTACAAGTTTTCGACAGCTTAGTTCACATTTTATGCTTTAATTTTCATTGTCAAGATTTTCCTACATCAAGACAGCTAAATTTTAAATGCCGAACAGGATAAAGTGCCTATTACATGGAATTATACATACTCCATTTCCGGCATGTGATCAAAAGTGAAACCATAAAAAAGTATTTGAAAATATGAGTCAAGTGAATAGATACATCAGGTCACGGTTTTTACTCATCTAGACCTACCGAAATTAAATAGATTTAAAACTAATATAACCAAGGAGCAGCGTGGCAGCCGGTCTTCAAACAACTTAGCATCAAATATTGACGAAGGCCTTCAGGTCGAAACGTCGAGAAGTGTTTTGTCTATTTAGGCAGTTGTTATACCACATTTGATGCTAAGATTTAAAATTAGTAAGAAAATTGTGCCTATATATGCTACGAGCCAATTTTATTCTATAAGATATAACAAAATCAGTTGACTTGAGTGACTGAGAATGTTTACTACTTTGTATATATAAAAAATGTTGCGTAATTTAGCCTAAAGGTTATAATTCATCTAATTTTACAATTTATATGTGTTGTACTTACGCATAAGCGACAAGTTAGAGTTGAGTGAAAGTTGCTCGTAAGTGGTGTGCCTCAGCTTTTCTACAAGCAAATAACTGCGGCCTTGCCCTTGGCTTTCGGCTTCAACTACAAAAACTGATTTTAATATGTTTCCTTGCTGCCAACCAAAGTTAGGCGGAAACCTGTGGGGCGGACACTGTGGGGTCCCAAAACGGCCAAAAGATCGCGGGGCCCTTAGTTCTTGTCATAATGACATAGTAGACTGACTACATGCATGACGTGCGTTACGCACTGGTCTAAGTATTTAGGGTATTCAATTGTAGTCTGAAGTTATGAGCCGAATGTCTAAACATTCAACACATACACCCAAACAAAATTTGTTACAGACCTTAAAATAGACGTTAACGTAAGCGGCAAACTTTAAAGTTTATAAAATACATTTGAAAGTAAACCGTACAAGTTTTCGACAGCTTAGCCATTTTATGCTTTAATTTTCATTGTCAAGATTTTCCAACATCAAGACAGCTAAATTTTACATGACGAACACGATAAAGTGCCTATTGTATAGTCATGGAATTGCATACTCCATTTCCGGCATGTAATCAAAAGTGAAACCATAAAAAAAGTATTTGAAAATATGAGTCAAGTGAATAGATACATCAGGTCACAGTTTTTACCCATCTGGACCTACCAAAATCAGATAGATTTAAAACTAATATAACCAAGGAGCAGCGTGGCAGCGTCTTCAAACAACTTAGCTAACATAAAATATTGACGAAGGCCCTAAGGTCGAAACGTCGAGAAGTGTTTTGTCTATTTGGGCAGTTGCTATAATAGCACATTTGATGCTAAGATTTTAAACTATAGTAAGAAAATTGTGTGTTTGCTACGAGCCAATTTTATTCTATAAGATATAACAAAATCAGTTCACTTGAGTGACTGAGAATGTTTACTACTTTGTATATATATAAAAAATGTTGCGTAATTTAGCCTAAAGGTTATAATTCATCTGATTTTACAATTTCTATGTGTTGTATACTTACGCATAAGCGACAAGTTAGAGTTGAGTGAAAGTTGCTCGAAAGTGGTGTGCCTCAGCTTTTCTACAAGGAGATAAATGCGGTCTTCGCTTTCAGCTTCAACTACAGAAACTGATTTTAATATGTTTCCTTGCCAACCAAAGGTAGGCGGAAACATGTGGGGCGGACACTGTGGGGTCTCAAAAGATCGCGGGGCCCTTAGTTCTTGTCATAATGGCATAGTAAACTGACTACATGCCGTGGGCTACGCACTGGTCTAAGAATTTAGGGTATTCAATTGTAGTCTGAAGTCATGAGCCGAATGTCTAACATTGAACACATATACCCAAAACAAATTTGTTATACAGACCTTAAAATAGACGCTAACGTAAGCGGCAAACTTTAAAGTTTATAAAATACATTTGAAAGTAAACCGTACAAGTTTTCGACAGCTTAGTTCACATTTTATGCTTTAATTTTCATTGTAAAGATTTCCTACATCAAGACAGCTAAATTTTAAATGACGAACCATAAAGTGATTATTACATGGAATATACATACTCCATTTCCGGCATGCATGTGATCAAAAGTGAAACCATAAAAAGTATTTCAGTGAAAATATGAGTCAAGTGAATAGATACATCAGGTCACGGGTTTTACCCATCTGCATGGACCTACCAAATCAGATAGATTTAAAACTAATATAACCAAGGAGCAGCGTTGCAGCGTCTTCAAACAACTTAACATTAAATATTGACGAAGGCACTCAGGTCGAAACGTCGAGAAGTGTTTTGTCTATTTAGGCAGTTGTTATACCACATTTGATGCTAAGATTTAAAACTATAGTAAGAAAATTGTGTGCTTGCTACGAGCCAATTTTATTCTATAAGATATAACAAAATGAGTTCACTTGAGTGACTGAGAATGTTTACTACTTTGTATATATATAAAAAATGTTGCGTAATTTAGCTTAAAGGTTATAATTCATCTGATTTTATAATTTATATGTGTTGTACTTACGCATAAGCGAGAAGTATAGAGTTAGAGTTGAGTGAAAGTTGCTCGAAAGTGGTGTGCCTCAGCTTTTCTACAAGGAGATAAATGCGGTCTTCGCTTTCAGCTTCAACTACAGAAACTGATTTTAATATGTTTCCTTGCCAACCAAAGGTAGGCGGAAACATGTGGGGCGGACACTGTGGGGTCTCAAAAGATCGCGGGGCCCTTAGTTCTTGTCATAATGGCATAGTAAACTGACTACATGCCGTGGGCTACGCACTGGTCTAAGAATTTAGGGTATACAATTGTAGTCTGAAGTCATGAGCCGAATGTCTAAACATTGAACACATATAAACCCAAAACAAATTTGTTATACAGACCTTAAAATAGACGCTAACGTAAGCGGCAAACTTTAAAGTTTATAAAATACATTTGAAAGTAAACCGTACAAGTTTTCGACAGCTTAGTTCACATTTTATGCTTTAATTTTCATTGTAAAGATTTTCCTACATCAAGACAGCTAAATTTTAAATGACGAACACGATAAAGTGATTATTACATGGAATTATACATACTCCATTTCCGGCATGCATGTGATCAAAAGTGAAACCATAAAAAAGTATTTGAAAATATGAGTCAAGTGAATAGATACATCAGGTCACGGTTTTTACCCATTTGAACCTACCAAAATCAGAGAGATTTAAAACTAATATAACCAAGGAGCAGCGTGGCAGCGTCTTCAAACAACTTAGCTAACATAAAATATTGACGAAGGCCCTAAGGTCGAAACGTCGAGAAGTGTTTTGTCTATTTGGGCAGTTGCTATAATAGCACATTTGATGCTAAGATTTTAAACTATAGTAAGAAAATTGTGTGTTTGCTACGAGCCAATTTTATTCTATAAGATATAACAAAATCAGTTCACTTGAGTGACTGAGAATGTTTACTACTTTGTATATATAAAAAATGTTGCGTAATTTAGCCTAAAGGTTATAATTCATCTGATTTTACAATTTCTATGTGTTGTACTTACGCATAAGCAACAAGTTAGAGTTGAGTGAAAGTTGCTCGTAAGTGGTGTGCCTCAGCTTTTCTACAAGGAGATAACTGCGGTCTTGGCTTTCGGCTTCAACTACAGAAACTGATTTTAATATGTTTCCTTGCCAACTAAAGTTATGCGGAAACATGTGGGGCGGACACTGTGGGGTCTCAAAAGATCGCGGGGCCCTTAGTTCTTGTCATAATGGCATAGTAAACTCACTACATGCCGTGGGCTACGCACTGGTCTAAGAATTTAGGGTATACAATTGTAGTCTGAAGTCATGAGCCGAATGTCTAAACATTGAACACATGAACCCAAAACAAATTTGTTATACAGACCTTAAAATAGACGCTAACGTAAGCGGCAAACTTTAAAGTTTATAAAATACATTTGAAAGTAAACCGTACAAGTTTTCGACAGCTTAGTTCACATTTTATGCTTTAATTTTCATTGTCCAGATTTTCCTACATCAAGACAGCTAAATTTTAAATGACGAACACGATAAAGTGATTATTACATGGAGTTATACATACTCCATTTCCGGCATGCATGTGATCAAAAGTGAAACCATAAAAAAGTATTTCAGTGAAAATATGAGTCAAGTGAATAGATACATCAGGTCACGGGTTTTACCCATGGACCTACCAAAATCAGATAGATTTAAAACTAATATAACCAAGGAGCAGCGTTGCAGCGTCTTCAAACAACTTAACATTAAATATTGACGAAGGCACTCAGGTCGAAACGTCGAGAAGTGTTTTGTCTATTTAGGCAGTTGTTATACCACATTTGATGCTAAGATTTAAAACTATAGTAAGAAAATTGTGTGCTTGCTACGAGCCAATTTTATTCTATAAGATATAACAAAATGAGTTCACTTGAGTGACTGAGAATGTTTACTACTTTGTATATATATAAAAAATGTTGCGTAATTTAGCCTAAAGGTTATAATTCATCTGATTTTACAATTTCTATGTGTTGTACTTACGCATAAGCAACAAGTTAGAGTTGAGTGAAAGTTGCTCGAAAGTGGTGTGCCTCAGCTTTTCTACAAGGAGATAATGCGGTCTTCGCTTTCAGCTTCAACTACAGAAACTGATTTTAATATGTTTCCTTGCCAACAAAATGCGGACATGTGGGGCGGACACTGTGGGGTCTCAAAAGATCGCGGGGCCCTTAGTTCTTGTCATAATGGCATAGTAAACTGACTACATGCCGTGGGCTACGCACTGGTCTAAGAATTTAGGGTATACAATTGTAGTCTGAAGTCATGAGCCGAATGTCTAAACATTGAACACATATAAACCCAAAACAAATTTGTTATATACAGACCTTAAAATAGACGCTAACGTAAGCGGCAAACTTTAAAGTTTATAAAATACATTTGAAAGTAAACCGTACAAGTTTTCGACAGCTTAGTTCACATTTTATGCTTTAATTTTCATTGTAAAGATTTTCCTACATCAAGACAGCTAAATTTTAAATGACGAACACGATAAAGTGATTATTACATGGATCATATTACATACTCCATTTCCGGCATGCATGTGATCAAAAGTGAAACCATAAAAAGTATTTTGAAAATATGAGTCAAGTGAATAGATACATCAGGTCACGGTTTTACCCATCTGGACCTACCAAAATCAGATAGATTTAAAACTAATATAACCAAGGAGCAGCGTGCAGCGTCTTCAAAAACTTACTTAACATTAAATATTGACGAAGGCCTCAGGTCGAAACGTCGAGAAGTGTTTTGTCTATTTAGGCAGTTGTATATACCACATTTGATGCTAAGATTTAAACTATAGTAAGAAAATTGTGTGCTTGCTACGAGCCAATTTTATTCTATAAGATATAACAAAATGAGTTCACTTGAGTGACTGAGAATGTTTACTACTTTGTATATATAAAAAATGTTGCGTAATTTAGCTAAAGGTTATAATTCATCTGATTTTAAATTTATATGTGTTGTACTTACGCATAAGCAACAAGTTAGAGTTGAGTGAAAGTTGCTCGAAAGTGGTGTGCCTCAGCTTTTCTACAAGGAGATAAATGCGGTCTTCGCTTTCAGCTTCAACTACAGAAACTGATTTTAATATGTTTCCTTGCCAACCAAAAACATGTGGGGCGGACACTGTGGGGTCTCAAAAGATCGCGGGGCCCTTAGTTCTTGTCATAATGGCATAGTAAACTGACTACATGCCGTGGGCTACGCACTGGTCTAAGAATTTAGGGTATTCAATTGTAGTCTGAAGTCATGAGCCGAATGTCTAAACATTGAACACATATAAACCCAAAACAAATTTGTTATACAGACCTTAAAATAGACGCTAACGTAAGCGGCAAACTTTAAAGTTTATAAAATACATTTGAAAGTAAACCGTACAAGTTTTCGACAGCTTAGTTCACATTTTATGCTTTAATTTTCATTGTAAAGATTTTCCTACATCAAGACAGCTAAATTTTAAATGACGAACACGATAAAGTGATTATTACATGGAATTATACATACTCCATTTCCGGCATGCATGTGATCAAAAGTGAAACCATAAAAAAGTATTTCAGTGAAAATATGAGTCAAGTGAATAGATACATCAGGTCACGGGTTTTACCCATCTGCATGGACCTACCAAAATCAGATAGATTTAAAACTAATATAACCAAGGAGCAGCGTTGCAGCGTCTTCAAACAACTTAACATTAAATATTGACGAAGGCACTCAGGTCGAAACGTCGAGAAGTGTTTTGTCTATTTAGGCAGTTGTTATACCACATTTGATGCTAAGATTTAAAACTATAGTAAGAAAATTGTGTGCTTGCTACGAGCCAATTTTATTCTATAAGATATAACAAAATGAGTTCACTTGAGTGACTGAGAATGTTTACTACTTTGTATATATAAAAAATGTTGCGTAATTTAGCTTAAAGGTTATAATTCATCTGATTTTATAATTTATATGTGTTGTACTTACGCATAAGCGAGAAGTATAAAGTTAGAGTTGAGTGAAAGTTGCTCGAAAGTGGTGTGCCTCAGCTTTTCTACAAGGAGATAAATGCGGTCTTCGCTTTCAGCTTCAACTACAGAAACTGATTTTAATATGTTTCCTTGCCAACCAAAAACATGTGGGGCGGACACTGTGGGGTCTCAAAAGATCGCGGGGCCCTTAGTTCTTGTCATAATGGCATAGTAAACTGACTACATGCCGTGGGCTACGCACTGGTCTAAGAATTTAGGGTATACAATTGTAGTCTGAAGTCATGAGCCGAATGTCTAAACATTGAACACATATAAACCCAAAACAAATTTGTTATACAGACCTTAAAATAGACGCTAACGTAAGCGGCAAACTTTAAAGTTTATAAAATACATTTGAAAGTAAACCGTACAAGTTTTCGACAGCTTAGTTCACATTTTATGCTTTAATTTTCATTGTAAAGATTTTCCTACATCAAGACAGCTAAATTTTAAATGACGAACACGATAAAGTGATTATTACATGGAATTATACATACTCCATTTCCGGCATGCATGTGATCAAAAGTGAAACCATAAAAAAGTATTTCAGTGAAAATATGAGTCAAGTGAATAGATACATCAGGTCACGGTTTTACCCATCTGAACCTACCAAAATCAGATAGATTTAAAACTAATATAACCAAGGAGCAGCGTGCAGCGTCTTCAAACAAACTAACATTAAATATTGACGAAGGCCTCAGGTCGAAACGTCGAGAAGTGTTTTGTCTATTTAGGCAGTTGTATATACCACATTTGATGCTAAGATTTAAAACTATAGTAAGAAAATTGTGTGCTTGCTACGAGCCAATTTTATTCTATAAGATATAACAAAATGAGTTCACTTGAGTGACTGAGAATGTTTACTACTTTGTATATAAAAAAATGTTGCGTAATTTAGCTTAAAGGTTATAATTCATCTGATTTTACAATTTATGTGTTGTACTTACGCATAAGCAACAAGTTAGAGTTGAGTGAAAGTTGCTCGAAAGTGGTGTGCCTCAGCTTTTCTACAAGGAGATAATGCGGTCTTCGCTTTCAGCTTCAACTACAGAAACTGATTTTAATATGTTTCCTTGCCAACCAAAAAAACATGTGGGGCGGACACTGTGGGGTCTCAAAAGATCGCGGGGCCCTTAGTTCTTGTCATAATGGCATAGTAAACTGACTACATGCCGTGGGCTACGCACTGGTCTAAGAATTTAGGGTATACAATTGTAGTCTGAAGTCATGAGCCGAATGTCTAAACATTGAACACATATAAACCCAAAACAAATTTGTTATACAGACCTTAAAATAGACGCTAACGTAAGCGGCAAACTTTAAAGTTTATAAAATACATTTGAAAGTAAACCGTACAAGTTTTCGACAGCTTAGTTCACATTTTATGCTTTAATTTTCATTGTAAAGATTTTCCTACATCAAGACAGCTAAATTTTAAATGACGAACACGATAAAGTGATTATTACATGGAATTATACATACTCCATTTCCGGCATGCATGTGATCAAAAGTGAAACCATAAAAAAGTATTTCAGTGAAAATATGAGTCAAGTGAATAGATACATCAGGTCACGGGTTTTACCCATCTGGACCTACCAAAATCAGATAGATTTAAAACTAATATAACCAAGGAGCAGCGTTGCAGCGTCTTCAAACAACTTAACATTAAATATTGACGAAGGCACTCAGGTCGAAACGTCGAGAAGTGTTTTGTCTATTTAGGCAGTTGTTATACCACATTTGATGCTAAGATTTAAAACTATAGTAAGAAAATTGTGTGCTTGCTACGAGCCAATTTTATTCTATAAGATATAACAAAATGAGTTCACTTGAGTGACTGAGAATGTTTACTACTTTGTATATATAAAAAATGTTGCGTAATTTAGCTAAAGGTTATAATTCATCTGATTTTAATTTCTATGTGTTGTACTTACGCATAAGCAACAAGTTAGAGTTGAGTGAAAGTTGCTCGAAAGTGGTGTGCCTCAGCTTTTCTACAAGGAGATAAATGCGGTCTTCGCTTTCAGCTTCAACTACAGAAACTGATTTTAATATGTTTCCTTGCCAACAAACGGAAACATGTGGGGCGGACACTGTGGGGTCTCAAAAGATCGCGGGGCCCTTAGTTCTTGTCATAATGGCATAGTAAACTGACTACATGCCGTGGGCTACGCACTGGTCTAAGAATTTAGGGTATACAATTGTAGTCTGAAGTCATGAGCCGAATGTCTAAACATTGAACACATATAAACCCAAAACAAATTTGTTATACAGACCTTAAAATAGACGCTAACGTAAGCGGCAAACTTTAAAGTTTATAAAATACATTTGAAAGTAAACCGTACAAGTTTTCGACAGCTTAGTTCACATTTTATGCTTTAATTTTCATTGTAAAGATTTCCTACATCAAGACAGCTAAATTTTAAATGACGAACACGATAAAGTGATTATTACATGGAATTATACATACTCCATTTCCGGCATGCATGTGATCAAAAGTGAAACCATAAAAAAGTATTTCAGTGAAAATATGAGTCAAGTGAATAGATACATCAGGTCACGGGTTTTACCCATCTGGACCTACCAAAATCAGATAGATTTAAAACTAATATAACCAAGGAGCAGCGTTGCAGCGTCTTCAAACAACTTAACATTAAATATTGACGAAGGCACTCAGGTCGAAACGTCGAGAAGTGTTTTGTCTATTTAGGCAGTTGTTATACCACATTTGATGCTAAGATTTAAAACTATAGTAAGAAAATTGTGTGCTTGCTACGAGCCAATTTTATTCTATAAGATATAACAAAATGAGTTCACTTGAGTGACTGAGAATGTTTACTACTTTGTATATATATAAAATGTTGCGTAATTTAGCTTAAAGGTTATAATTCATCTGATTTTATAATTTATATGTGTTGTACTTACGCATAAGCGAGAAGTATAAGTTAGAGTTGAGTGAAAGTTGCTCGAAAGTGGTGTGCCTCAGCTTTTCTACAAGGAGATAAATGCGGTCTTCGCTTTCAGCTTCAACTACAGAAACTGATTTTAATATGTTTCCTTGCCAACCAAAAAAACATGTGGGGCGGACACTGTGGGGTCTCAAAAGATCGCGGGGCCCTTAGTTCTTGTCATAATGGCATAGTAAACTGACTACATGCCGTGGGCTACGCACTGGTCTAAGAATTTAGGGTATACAATTGTAGTCTGAAGTCATGAGCCGAATGTCTAAACATTGAACACATATAAACCCAAACAAAATTTGTTACAGACCTTAAAATAGACGCTAACGTAAGCGGCAAACTTTAAAGTTTATAAAATACATTTGAAAGTAAACCGTACAAGTTTTCGACAGCTTAGTTCACATTTTATGCTTTAATTTTCATTGTCCAGATTTTCCTACACCAAGACAGCTAAATCAGTTTAAATGACGAACACGATAAAGTGATTATTACATGGAATTATACATACTCCATATCCGGCATGCATGTGATCAAAAGTGAAACCATAAAAAAGTATTTGAAAATATGAGTCAAGTGAATAGATACATCAGGTCACGGTTTTTACCCATCTGAGCCTACCAAAATCAGATAGATTTAAAACTAATATAACCAAGGAGCAGCGTGGCAGCGTCTTCAAAAACTTAACATAAATATTGACGAAGGCCTCAGGTCGAAACGTCGAGAAGTGTTTTGTCTATTTAGGCAGTTGCTATATAGCACATTTGATGCTAAGATTTAAACTATAGTAAGAAAATTGTGTGTTTGCTACGAGCCAATTTTATTCTATAAGATATAACAAAATCAGTTCACTTGAGTGACTGAGAATGTTTACTACTTTGTATATACAAAAAATGTTGCGTAATTTAGCCTAAAGGTTATAATTCATCTGATTTTACAATTTCTATGTGTTGTACTTACGCATAAGCAACAAGTTAGAGTTGAGTGAAAGTTGCTCGTAAGTGGTGTGCCTCAGCTTTTCTACAAGGAGATAACTGCGGTCTTGGCTTTCGGCTTCAACTACAGAAACTGATTTTAATATGTTTCCTTGCCAACTAAAGTTATGCGGAAACATGTGGGGCGGACACTGTGGGGTCTCAAAAGATCGCGGGGCCCTTAGTTCTTGTCATAATGGCATAGTAAACTGACTACATGCCGTGGGCTACGCACTGGTCTAAGAATTTAGGGTATACAATTGTAGTCTGAAGTCATGAGCCGAATGTCTAAACATTGAACACATATAAACCCAAAACAAATTTGTTATACAGACCTTAAAATAGACGCTAACGTAAGCGGCAAACTTTAAAGTTTATAAAATACATTTGAAAGTAAACCGTACAAGTTTTCGACAGCTTAGTTCACATTTTATGCTTTAATTTTCATTGTAAAGATATTCCTACATCAAGACAGCTAAATTTTAAATGACGAACACGATAAAGTGATTATTACATGGAGTTATACATACTCCATTTCCGGCATGCATGTGATCAAAAGTGAAACCATAAAAAAGTATTTCAGTGAAAATATGAGTCAAGTGAATAGATACATCAGGTCACGGGTTTTACCCATCTGGACCTACCAAAATCAGATAGATTTAAAACTAATATAACCAAGGAGCAGCGTTGCAGCGTCTTCAAACAACTTAACATTAAATATTGACGAAGGCACTCAGGTCGAAACGTCGAGAAGTGTTTTGTCTATTTAGGCAGTTGTTATACCACATTTGATGCTAAGATTTAAAACTATAGTAAGAAAATTGTGTGCTTGCTACGAGCCAATTTTATTCTATAAGATATAACAAAATGAGTTCACTTGAGTGACTGAGAATGTTTACTACTTTGTATATATATAAAAAATGTTGCGTAATTTAGCCTAAAGGTTATAATTCATCTGATTTTACAATTTCTATGTGTTGTACTTACGCATAAGCAACAAGTTAGAGTTGAGTGAAAGTTGCTCGTAAGTGGTGTGCCTCAGCTTTTCTACAAGGAGATAACTGCGGTCTTGGCTTTCGGCTTCAACTACAGAAACTGATTTTAATATGTTTCCTTGCCAACTAAAGTTATGCGGAAACATGTGGGGCGGACACTGTGGGGTCTCAAAAGATCGCGGGGCCCTTAGTTCTTGTCATAATGGCATAGTAAACTGACTACATGCCGTGGGCTACGCACTGGTCTAAGAATTTAGGGTATACAATTGTAGTCTGAAGTCATGAGCCGAATGTCTAAACATTGAACACATATAAACCCAAAACAAATTTGTTATACAGACCTTAAAATAGACGCTAACGTATACGGCAAACTTTAAAGTTTATAAAATACATTTGAAAGTAAACCGTACAAGTTTTCGACAGCTTAGTTCACATTTTATGCTTTAATTTTCATTGTCCAGATTTTCCTACATCAAGACAGCTAAATTTTAAATGACGAACACGATAAAGTAATTATCACATGGTCACGCGTCATGGAATTACATACTCCATTTCCTGTATGTAATCAAAAGTGAAACCATAAAAAAGTATTTGAAAATATGAGTCAAGTGAATAGATACATCAGGTCACGGTTTTTACCCATTTGAACCTACCAAAATCAGATAGATTTAAAACTAATATAACCAAGGAGCAGCGTGGCAGCGTCTTCAAACAACTTAGCTAACATAAAATATTGACGAAGGCCCTAAGGTCGAAACGTCGAGAAGTGTTTTGTCTATTTGGGCAGTTGCTATAATAGCACATTTGATGCTAAGATTTTAAACTATAGTAAGAAAATTGTGTGTTTGCTACGAGCCAATTTTATTCTATAAGATATAACAAAATCAGTTCACTTGAGTGACTGAGAATGTTTACTACTTTGTACACTGTTATTTTCAGGGTGTTATTTTAACACCACTTTTAAGGGATTCTAGGGGTGTAATAGGGGAGTTACAAAATTCCAGCTTAATAACTCCATAGTTGGACTTAAAATAACACCACGTAAGGGGGTTACGCGCAATGTAACACCATTTTGGGGGTTAAAATAAGTACATTATACCACGTGATCAAGCTGATGCAATCATGCAAAACGAGCTATTTTTCAAAACCTTCGCAAGCACTGCTGGTTCCACGGGAGAATTGCCTGTATTTTTAAAGATAAATTACGACTAAAACCGAATTGAACGAGGAAAAGTCAAAGAAAGGTTGGCGGATTTGCTGTATGCAGTTAAAAACGGCAATGTACGTACTTGAATATCATTTTCATGCCTCTCGGAGTGCGACTGTTTACCTGCCGAAATTGGATATAAATTAAACTGCAGTTCGTGAGCTAAATTGTCTGTAATTCTCTGTTGGAAGAAAGTGTACAGTTGCTCAGCCATCCAGGATACAAACACAATTGCGCTGGTGTGTAATATATTTTCAATATTTCAACAGAAAACCTTCAGCAAGTGTCGACAATAATTCAATACAAAGAAACTATTAATGTAGGTCGCTAAAAATATCTTGATATGGAACAGTAGACATGAAAAACATTTTTCATATTCTCATAGTCTAAAGGAAAATAAGGACTTATATATGAGTTAAATATATTTAATAATAGGATGAAAAGGTATTATATATAGTGTAATATATCCTAACGTAGGCAACTTCGATCACAATATCGAGATGTACACATGAAAACAATCCGAAAATACGTCAATTAATACCTAAAACTAATCTAAAATAACAAGTGAAATGAAATCTACAAATTTTTTACTATATACTGCCTATGTTTTAACTTTGAAAACAAGTTATAGAAGCGAGAAAAATGCGAAGTTTTTGATATTTTACTCATTTTTTAAATGGGCCGTTGCTGGACCCGCGCTGCATGCATGTTGACGTTTGAAAATGACGAATTCGTAATCTCATTGGCTGTCACAACAGCAAGAATAAAAAACAGCCAATGAGGTTACGAATTCGTCATTTTCAAACGTTCTTAAAAGTCTACAGCGCGGGTCCAGCATTGGCCTATTCCAAAAATAAGTAAAATATCAAAAACTTTTCGCATTTTTCTCGCTTCTATAACTTGTTTTCAAAGTTAAAACATAGGAAGTATATAGTAAAAATATTGTAGATTTCATTTCACTTGTTATTTTAGATTAGTTTTAGGTATTAATTGACGTATTTTCGGATTGTTTTCATGTGTACATCTCGATATTGTGATTGAAGTTGCCTACCTTAGGATATAATTTGTAAAGTTTTTACAATGCATTTGTTTGTTCTTTAAAAGAAAAATGTTTAGATTTCTGATGATTTATCAGGAAACTTTAATATGAAGTTGTATTTATGTTGTAAATATTGTAGATTGGATATAAAGTAATAAAATTTTGCTCAAATTTTTGTATGATTCTTTATTTCTTTCCGGGTATTATAGCGTGATCCTGAAAACGGGTTATTTTAACCCCAAAATGGGAGTTAAATGTAACCCCAAAATGGGGATTAAAATTTAACTCCAGAAACGGTGTTATTTGTAACCCCAAAAAGGGTATACAATTGTAGTCTGAAGTCATGAGCCGAATGTCTAAACATTGAACACATATAAACCCAAAACAAATTTGTTATACAGACCTTAAAATAGACGCTAACGTAAGCGGCAAACTTTAAAGTTTATAAAATACATTTGAAAGTAAACCGTACAAGTTTTCGACAGCTTAGTTCACATTTTATGCTTTAATTTTCATTGTAAAGATTTTCCTACATCAAGACAGCTAAATTTTAAATGACGAACACGATAAAGTGATTATTACATGGAATTATACATACTCCATTTCCGGCATGCATGTGATCAAAAGTGAAACCATAAAAAAGTATTTCAGTGAAAATATGAGTCAAGTGAATAGATACATCAGGTCACGGGTTTTACCCATCTGGACCTACCAAAATCAGATAGATTTAAAACTAATATAACCAAGGAGCAGCGTTGCAGCGTCTTCAAACAACTTAACATTAAATATTGACGAAGGCCTTCAGGTCGAAACGTCGAGAAGTGTTTTGTCTATTTAGGCAGTTGTTATATACCACATTTGATGCTAAGATTTAAAACTATAGTAAGAAAATTGTGTGCTTGCTACGAGCCAATTTTATTCTATAAGATATAACAAAATCAGTTCACTTGAGTGACTGAGAATGTTTACTACTTTGTATATATAAAAAATGTTGCGTAATTTAGCTTAAAGGTTATAATTCATCTGATTTTATAATTTATATGTGTTGTACTTACGCATAAGCGAGAAGTATAGAGTTAGAGTTGAGTGAAAGTTGCTCGAAAGTGGTGTGCCTCAGCTTTTCTACAAGGAGATAAATGCGGTCTTCGCTTTCAGCTTCAACTACAGAAACTGATTTTAATATGTTTCCTTGCCAACCAAACATGTGGGCGGACACTGTGGGGTCTCAAAAGATCGCGGGGCCCTTAGTTCTTGTCATAATGGCATAGTAAACTGACTACATGCCGTGGGCTACGCACTGGTCTAAGAATTTAGGGTATACAATTGTAGTCTGAAGTCATGAGCCGAATGTCTAAACATTGAACACATATAAACCCAAAACAAATTTGTTATACAGACCTTAAAATAGACGCTAACGTAAGCGGCAAACTTTAAAGTTTATAAAATACATTTGAAAGTAAACCGTACAAGTTTTCGACAGCTTAGTTCACATTTTATGCTTTAATTTTCATTGTAAAGATTTTCCTACATCAAGACAGCTAAATTTTAAATGACGAACACGATAAAGTGATTATTACATGGAATTATACATACTCCATTTCCGGCATGCATGTGATCAAAAGTGAAACCATAAAAAAGTATTTCAGTGAAAATATGAGTCAAGTGAATAGATACATCAGGTCACGGGTTTTACCCATCTGGACCTACCAAAATCAGATAGATTTAAAACTAATATAACCAAGGAGCAGCGTTGCAGCGTCTTCAAACAACTTAACATTAATATTGACGAAGGCACTCAGGTCGAAACGTCGAGAAGTGTTTTGTCTATTTAGGCAGTTGTTATACCACATTTGATGCTAAGATTTAAAACTATAGTAAGAAAATTGTGTGCTTGCTACGAGCCAATTTTATTCTATAAGATATAACAAAATCAGTTCACTTGAGTGACTGAGAATGTTTACTACTTTGTATATATAAAAAATGTTGCGTAATTTAGCTTAAAGGTTATAATTCATCTGATTTTACAATTTCTATGTGTTGTACTTACGCATAAGCAACAAGTTAGAGTTGAGTGAAAGTTGCTCGTAAGTGGTGTGCCTCAGCTTTTCTACAAGGAGATAACTGCGGTCTTGGCTTTCGGCTTCAACTACAGAAACTGATTTTAATATGTTTCCTTGCCAACTAAAGTTAGGCGGAAACATGTGGGCGGACACTGTGGGGTCCCAAAAGATCGCGGGGCCCTTAGTTCTTGTCGTAATGGCATAGTAGACTGACTACATGCCGTGGGTTACGCACTCGTGACAAAATAGTAAGGGCGTAAATCCTGGGGGGACAGGTCCCCCACTTTTGGAGTAGGAGGGGACGAATATGTTATTGTCCCCCACACATTTTTATACCATAGTGTCTTATTTAAGGTATATTAAATAAAAAAAATCAAATAAAAAAATTAAGAAATGGTCTTCACAAATGTGAACTCGAAAGTCCAAACTATTAACATTCGACAATTCCATAAAAAACGTTTGTTAACGGTGTACGCTTGTACGGTGTACGCTTGTAAGGTGTACGCTTGGTTCGTACTCGTAGTAATTATATTGCTAGCTCCGAAGCAGGAGTAGGGTACATACAATATGGATAGTATGATGATAAAAATGTCGTGTTTACTGGACAGGTACCGGTAAACTAATCACCGAGGAGCGGACATGACTAAAATTTCAATCAGTTTCCTTTACGTACAGAGTTAGTAATTAAAGTAATCCCTCTTTAAAAAGTTTGAAATGTATATGGTTGAAGTTATTGAATAACTTTCATATTGATTATAGGGAATGCTACACGGTGCAGTTATATTTTTAGAATGAAATAAAAGATGAACAAACATTAGAACAAATGTACAATTAAACACTTGAGTCACTCTATTTTAGGCGTATTTCAGAAAGTTTAGCTGTGATAGCTGCAGCAATTTTATCTTCGTCACCAGTGACACCAGTGTACTTTTTAATCAGTGTATTTAGTTCATCAATGATTTGAAAAACCCCACCATTGGAAGATGATCGTGCTGGTGCATCACTAGGATTCTTGACCATATCTAAAACTCGGTTCAGGATTTGCGTTGCCTTAGTAGAAGCTTCTTTTTCAAGATCAGTTGGATCTCGCCCTAACTGTCTGCCTAAACGGTCCGGGTGAAACTTTAGGCGCAATTTTTGTAAATCATTTTTCGGAAGTGACGTGACAGCATCAGCAATAACACCCCAGGTTAGAATACCTGTGGGTGAAAACCCTCTTGCTAAGGTTGCGGATGACGTTAGACCTGCAATAACGTCAAAGTCGAATTGAACTTCTTCTTGAGTATTCTCATGCACTTTGCTTGCTTTACTGGCTGTCTCAAACAAATCTTCTATATTGCTAAGAACGTCACAGGTGGGATCAGATAATGCATGAACCATATCTGTTGCAAAATCGTGTAGTTGACGGTGTATAAATGGAGTAGATTTCAAATCTTTACA
The DNA here is from genome assembly GCF_004324835.1 of Dendronephthya gigantea. Taxonomy (NCBI): domain Eukaryota; kingdom Metazoa; phylum Cnidaria; class Anthozoa; order Malacalcyonacea; family Nephtheidae; genus Dendronephthya; species Dendronephthya gigantea. The sequence goes on along the minus strand of NW_021163010.1, from coordinate 2,542,774 downwards.
AGAAACCCACTCTAATCTTTTAACCCCATCATCTCGCAAGCCAGCAGCCAAAACATGAACTTCACAATCTCGCCATAACGTGACTTCATAAAGGAAAAGCGCGTACTTTGAAGATCTGCCGCTCCAATGTACCAGTGGTGCACCTTTCATTCCTTCCAACGCTTCATGAGAGAGTTGTCGTCCACATTCCATGTCGACTTTCTTCAACGCTACTTCTATTGCACTTTCTGCTTTTCGCAACCGTTTTCCACCAAGAAAGTTGAGGCAATCGTTGCCATGTCGATATTCGCGAGCCATTAAGACTTGCAAATTGTTCTCATTTCCTTTCTTCCACAACAAAAAACCAGCAGCAGCGAAACCACGCTCATCTTCGTCGTTTAATTTTGCTTTTACGTATGGTTTGTACGAGGTATTCTGTTTCAGTTGCCGAAATTCGTGGCATTGATGACGCTGGTGTGACTGTTGACTTTCAGAAACCCCAGTGCAAAACATACATCCAGCTTCGTTATACGATCTGTGGTATCCTTGACGGTGTCCACCGAAGCCGCCTCTCCGAGGAAAACTACCCCTTCTGCCATAACCGCTGTACATTTTCTGTAAACGCAGATATTTTTTGGTCAAAAAGTTTGCACACAGGCTAGGCTATACTTTGGCTTGATTGTGTTAACTTGGAAATTAGGGTATTCAATTTTAGTCTGAAGTCATGAGCCGAATGTCTAAACAATCAACATTTGCACCCAAACAAAATTTATTACAGACCTTAAAATAGACGTTAACGTAAGCGACAATCTTTAAAGTTTATAAAATACATTTGAAAGTAAACCGTACAAGTTTTCGACAGCTTAGTTGGCATTTTATGTTTTGATTTTCATTGTCAAGATTTTCCACGATTGAGTGCTTATTACATGGAATTGAATACTCCATTTCCACGTAATTCCATGTAATCAAAAGTGAAACCATAAAAAAGTATTTAAAAATATGAGTCAAGTGAATAGATACATCAAGTCACGGTTTTTACCCATCTGGACCTACCAAAATCAGATAGATTTAAAACTCAAATTGTGGGTATGCTATGAGCCAATTTAATTCTATAAGATATAACAATATTGACTTGAGTGACTGAGAATGTTATTTTGTACTACTTTGTATATATATAAATGTTGCGTGAATTAGCCTGAAGTCCTGAAGGTTATAATTCATCTGATTTTACAATTTATATGGGTTGTACTTACGCACTAAGCGATAAGTTTGAGTTGAGTGAAAGTGACTCGTAAGCGGTATGCCTCAGCTTTTCTACAAGCAGACAACTGCGGTCTTGGCTTCCGGCTTCAACTACAGAAACTGATTTTAATATTATGTTTCCTTGCCAACCAAAGTTAGGCGGGCACATGTGGGGCGGACACTGTGGGGTCCCGAAAGATCAGGCCCTTAGTTCTTGTCGTAATGGCATAGTAGACTACATGACGTGCGTTTCGCACTGGTCACAAAATAGTAATCTAAAGAGAAGATTATGGAAGGGGATCGAAAGCAGTTTTTTGCCGGTGAAACACTGAAGGCCCGTTAACACTAGGCAAACGAATCCGGGTTAACTCAAGTCAGACCAAACCTTCACTTTGTTTGCATTACTAACATCAATTCTAACCCGGGTTCGACCCAGAGGGAACCTTTATAACAACTAACCTGAAGGTTTTTTTCCATATTATATCTATCATTTTTACACATAACAAGCTAACCCGGCCGTTTGGAGACTCGTGACTTGCCAAAAAAATTGCCATAACAATTATTTGATCACATGAAAGTGACTGAAAAAAATTCGATTGAAAAAGTCTGAATAAGAGCACGAGCCTTTTCTTTCTTCTAGAAAGCCAAGTGCTAGACCGAGTGTGTCTTCGTAACGAGCTTTATTTAGAAATTTGTGCTTTGGCACAGTTTTTACCACAGATGACTCACCCTAAACCAAGAAACTGAACACTGGGCTTGTTTAGACGTACAGGTGCATGGTGCATGGGAAGGTAAAGTGAGTAAAGTTAAGATCATGAGATTGACCCTCTCTTCGGGAATTTCTTGATTTGATTGGTTCATCAGATGTCTACCCTTTTCACATGTTATGACACCATAAGACAGGAAGGATTAAAAATAATAAAACAGACTTTGTAATATTCATCAAACGAATCGAGAAAGAACGGTCGAGATAATTGTTTCATTCAAAATTTGGTATGCGTTTGATTGAAATAAAATGGTGTTTCGGATATTGCACCAGCCAACCAATTTCATAACCGTTAGCTGTGTCCCCGGGGGGGGGTTACGATTTTCGTCATATCCGAAATATTTTTTTTGGAGAAATACACTGTTTATTTTGTGGCTATTGTTTCAGGCTAATATTTTTATTCAGGCTCACACTGCCATAAAACCTTTCCCCCAAGAAAAGAGTGCTTGTAACCTAAAGAGCCCTAAAACAAAGACACATTTTCCCTCCCAGAAAGTTACGACAATTCTTTGTTTAGTCAACAAGCGGGAGGGGTCTTGACATGACGATGACATCATATTTGTCCGGACTCTTCCGACATCGACTATATTCGACAACCACTGGAGCAAATTGTAAATAGCATTGGTATATATTTTCTGTGGTCATCGTTGTTCATTTTATTTTTGCTCCCAATCTCACCGATTACTGTAAGACTTCTGGTTATATTTTTAACCACGAAACACAGCCTTTCCGATTACAATAACACAGTATTTAATTGATTTCAAAGTATACAATTTTTGAACGAACCTCATCGTGACGAGACCGAATCGGAAAAAAACCGGTGAGTATGCTGTTTTAACAAAAATACGCAAGGATAGTTTAAATTGTCATCTCTTATATGTTATAGTATGCGTTTATTTGAATATTTTGAAAATTTTATCGATTTAAGCTATGTATTCGTGACATTAATATGTGATTATAAAAAATACAACTGACAAAATGACTCGTGTCTCGTGCCTCTCAACAACGCGAGTATTGATTTTTATTTTTTTATATCCAGCTTTTTCACTACGATAATTTTCTCGCACGAAGGAAACAAATATACGTGTCAAACAACATTTATCGAGATCAAAAGCAATCAGCAGTTGGAGGCTATTTACAAAACGCAAAGGAAGTCGAGCTAATATACGGTATTCAATTTATTCAAGTTCAGCGAAGTCTTGGCCAAGTGTCCATTGGTGTTCAGTGGTCGCAATTTGTAGCTATTTAGAAAGTAATTGTTGAGTTGTCATGAATGGCTGTGTCTGTGTTCATGGTCAAGAAGTACTGAGCAAAAATCCATTCTATCCAATGGCCAAGACACAAGATGAAACATCATCTATTCCGAATGGCAATGAGAATTCGCCAACATGCAACAGAGATGAAATGTTCTCTGTGAGATCAAGAATTTTGAAGACACCACCAAAGAACAGTGCTACATCTCTTTGTAATGGAGACTTAGATAATTATATAGGGGAAGAAAGTAGTGGCGTTTATTTTGCCAGAAAACTTGATGAAGAGGAACAAAGAATATCAAAATTATGTTTTGCTGTCCAATTACAAATGTGGGAGAATAGCCCTCCTGAGGAAGGTATGCTCTAAAGTCTACTTCATTAGTTTAATTTTAGGGTATGGTGGTTCTGAGAAATGGAGTATCTCACATGGCTATTCTGCTTATTCTACCTTTCAAGTATAATATATTGTTACTTTACTTTTTTTGTGAAAAGTGTACAGCAAATTCAGAATTCTAGACAACAATTGGGAAAATTTACAAAGTCCTTCAATTCATCCATATTCTCTGTGAATGCAATAATCGCATGACAACAATTCAAAAGTGATAAATATTTTTTGAATGTGACCATCTCTTGGCAACTTCACCTCTTGTAGACTTCAATTAACACTCACCTATTTCCATGAACAACATCAAATATTGTTGTCTGATTATGCAAAGAATATGTTGAACTTCTTGTTTAATAATGTCTAAGCCACCACTTCATTCTTTATTGTTGCTGCTGACAATTTTATATTTTGCATGCACCAAGACTGGTTTAGCAGTTTGCAATCTGGCAGTATTGCTAGCAAAAACATAGGCAGTCCGAAATTGAACGAGAAATTTTTCGGTGATTTGTCAATATACTGTAATAAGATATTGACAAATTACTGAAAAAATTTCTCATGCAATTTTGGGCCGCCTATGGTAGCATTAACCTTTCATGAAAATCATATTCATGATGATGACACAGGTGAATCATAATACCAAAACAAGCAAACTGATTGACAGAATGTGCCTTGACAAGTCAAGGAGAAACCTTAAATGGCAAGGCTGATGTACATAATATTAACTTTATATTTACAGTGTGCCAACTAAATCATTTTTTAAATTTAAAAAAATAAAAGGTCCATAATTAAGCCTAGGTTACATTACAGGAAGAATTTCGTCTGATTTAATCTCTCAGTTTTTACTATTGCACCATGAGTAGTTTTAGTACTGAGTGTTATTATAGCATCTCCATATCAGGAAAGGATCCTAAAAAACCTAAATTGGTGACAACCTAGTGTGACAGCCTGGATGTTACAACAGAGTACATACTGAATCCATAATTATTTATTTTTTCTCAGTCAAAGGTAAAATACGAGCTGCATCTGGGAAAGCCAGACTTCTTTTGTCAAGCAAATTCAAACAGTTCAAAGATTTATGTGATCTGAATTCAGTAAGTAAACTGTGACCTAGATTGTAATTGTGTTAGCTCATGGTACGAACAAAAATGCCTGCAGTAATTTCTATCAAATTATAGTCTCCCACATGTGTTTTTGTACAATTTGGATGAAATTTAAAATGATAAACCCATCAGCTCTACATCTGTTGTTTTTAAAGGGTGTAATAGCTTCTGCTGATGGAAAAATACCAACTAAAACAGATTTAGAAGGATTTTGGGATCTTGTTATGCTTCAGGTTAGTTTTCAACTTCTAGCCTTATGATTCCATAAATATAATGTAGGAGTAGATAATTAGATCAATTATGGCCCAAAAAGTGACCAACAATGGCTGTGCTCTTGCTCCTTTTGGTGTTTGTTTGTAACAACATTTATTTTAGGTTGTGGATGTTGATTCCCATTTTACAAAGATTGAAAAATTGAGGAGAAACAATTGGATTGATGTAGAACCTGTAGTTGACCACACCAAGGTAAGCTGTGTTGGCTCATGCAGTGTACAAAAATTCAGGTGTTTAAGAAAAGCATTACTTATTGTTGTTGTCCATGAAGAATGTCATAGATTGATTTATTTCACATCCCCCATTAGGCACTAACACCCTTGTTATAAAATATTAAAAGAGCTGCTAAAATACACTCCACCAAATAAACCAAATGTATAATACACTGCAATTGTTGTGTGTTCCCACATCATAACTTAAAACCTCTATCTCTAAATTGCTGGCGAACTTACTAAATATAAATGCACCAACAAAAATGTTGAAAAATATTTAAAACTGAAAACTTTTCAAGAGATTTTCCACGATTTTCATTATGAAGCGTCACAGCCATGCCGTCTCCCAACCTCCAACCAACGTCCATTGATATTGACGCTTCTCTGACTTGAAACCTAAAATAATACAAAATACATAAAGGTTCTGTGACTGTGGTGCCAACTTTTCAAAAAATTTTCGATGAGTTTCGCACCTCGCACGTTTTTGTGTTTTCTATGGAAGTAAATATACTGTAAATCACCCCAAAAAAACTGAACCGACACGATAATATAATCATTTATGACAGACTCCGAAAAATCCAACTCTAAAGGACGGCAAAACGTCTCCGAAAAGAAAGAATTCAAAAACCAAAGCAAGTGCATCAAGAGGGGAAGACGCTAAAAAACGACAAGAAGCAAGGAAACGCCTGGCGGAAGCTAAGAAAGCAGCAAGAAAAAGACTTGTACAAAGTCCTAGCGATGATGGCGATGTCATTATTTGCTCAACTCCGCCAAGAAAATCTGAATCTTAAGGTGACTGCCTACTATAAGACAGCCCAATGCAGTTACTGTCATATTGGTATAAGTCAGCATCACGATTGATTCATGAATCATTCCATGGATCTACCAATAGATCTGCCATCATTCTAATTCTGATCTTGAAACGAATCTTATTTCTATTTGTTAGTGTTACACTGTCCATATTTCAAGGGTGGTCACGTCAACTGGTTTGCTCTGTAGCACCAGCAATTTCGCATGTTTTAATGTACAAATATCAACGAAACTAACAAACAAAAAATAGAACATTTTACAGCATCATGCATGGTTAATTTTAATCGTGTGAACATTTTTAACTATATGACAGTGACTGGTGGAAGCCAAATAAAAGGAATCTCGTTCAGGATTGCGTGATATATGCACTTGGGATGTTGCTCGAATTTATAAAGCTTTCCGAAAGTCTCGCAACATCCTACGCGCGTGGATTACTTAATCCTACATGGAAAACCATTTGGTATTCCTTTTGTAATTAAATAATTAGCTTGCTAATCTTATTAATCAATTAACAATTAGGGTTTTGATTTGTAACAATTTCCTATATCAATTCACAGCTCTTAACGGAGGAGCATTTATACTGTGCTTCTCTTGGGAAGCCGTTTCAAAAGACATTGTTTTTGTCAAATATCTATATTATGAAGTTTATTTTAAATTTTATCAGATGATATGAAAATTTGTAGGTATATTAGTTGTAGAAGAAGAGTTAAGCTGTTTGTATTGTATCAAAGTCAGAAGCCAAAACTCTTAAATAAGTACAGAAGTTGTATAAGGGTGGTTTTACGCACAAGTTAATTTTACCGAAACAAATTTTACCAGCGAAAAAGGCCCTGTTTAAATGGTCTTGTTTCACCTAAAGAGGTTAAGATTTTGATGACTTCGCTGTATCAAGTCTTTCCTGGCGAAACCTGTCTTAGGAATAATGAATTGTAGAGAAAAAGGATAGGCAACTCATTGAAAATTGCTCTTATTTTCTTCTTCATATTGTCATTGTAATAATTATTGCAACCTCACGGAATTTACTTTATAATAAGTATTTATCCAATAAAAACGAGTGCCAAGATCTGGGAAGATACTGCTATGGTTGCCTATCCTTTTTTATGGTCTAAATGGGTATGGACCTCCTCATTTTCGTATGCAAATTATGTTTAATATAATTGCGTGATTTCTTTAAGAAGATTTTAATTTATGAGGATATAAATGAAAGAATTGAGTATTTGCATGAAAACTTGAAGCAAATGAAAAACGAACACGATGCTGGGGAGGTATGCCTATTCCAAGCCTCGTATTGAAAGAAAATATTAAACAATTGTATTTATGGAGAGTACTTATTAAATTGTTATTTATAATTTGAGTTTTTTTAATTTTAGTTAGGGCATTTTGCGTCAATGCCCTACAAACAAATCGAAGTTACCAGGCGAAAGGTCGCGTTATTATCTGCCCCTTTCGTGGGTGTTTGGGGGAGGGGCTAAGCCCATATTTTCCTCGGACAAAATTAGCTACCTTATTATAAGGCTGTTAATAGCCAAAGGCCTAATAGTACAATAGTTTCTTTATTATTAAAAGAATTTTCCAATGGTCAGTCCCAGTTATTATATCGGTTGTTTGCAATGGCCTCAGGCTGATTGAAAGGTTTCAGTCGACAGGCAGATGCAACATAAAAAGGATATCAGTAATGTTTTTAGTCCAGTGTAGAGACTGTGCTAAAAAAGGATGGCAGCACAGCTTAACTTTATTCGGTTGCCATGAAAGAAAAATAACGCCCGAGGTTGTTTGATTGGCCCGTCATTTGCATACAGTCACGTGATTTCAAACAAAATTAGCTTTGCGAAGCTTACAATGAAATTTACACATATGAATAGAGGAATTGCAGAGAAGAAATACTGGAAACACTGGCGCCAATCTTGAAAGAACATGAAAAATACAAAATATGACGGTCTCTGAGTCAGTACGATTATGTCTGTTTGGATGAAAATGCCTACCCCAAATGTAATGATTTTTAAGCCATAGTGAGATGAAATGGAGGGTGAAAGAATTCTACAAAAAATTTTGAAAGGAGAGTGCCGCCAATTGCAGGATTTGAAGGTTCGTTGTATAAAAAATAAAATGATGTAAGCTGTTCGCTATTAAATTTAGAAAAGGATGTCTCTGTTTGTATATCACTATTTGAAGACCAGAGGTTTTCTGTTCACAAGATCGAATTATGTCGGATGCATTTCACTTCGGACGTATGGAATAACTGCCTATATACATACAAGTCAAAGATTATAAAACATCCATACAAAGTGGGTTTCATCCAGCAAGATTGGATTGTGTGAGCATCAACATCCTTTTAGATAAATCAGCCACTTATATTGTCGTCAGCCTTATCATCTATTGAAAAATTAGCCCTTAAAGTTTCGAACAATTTTGTTTTCTTAATTGGTGACTTCTTTTTGCAGAATTTTACAGCTCCTTTTGAGAAATTCCTGGGAGATGAGAGCCCCAAATGTATGGCAAAAAAGGCTTTTGGATATGAAAAGATATCCAAGTATGGTGCTTTCTGTATAAAACTGTTAAGATGCTGTGTTGAAGCCTTGTCCAAGCGGAGGAAGCAAGAAAATGGAAATCCAATTCAAGAGGATTGCTTTAAATGTGCTGTTTTAGGTAAGTGGTTTTACATACAACCTCAGTGCGTGAATATAAACCTGTGTGTTTGACTATAGTTCATTTGGTATTAAACACATGTTAGTAATTAGATTAGTTTGTAGTCCTTTATAATTGTAATTGTTTTTTATCTTGCCGGAGTGATTTGAATTCCCTTGTTTCTGGATTTAATGTCTTAAAATCTTCGTCCTCCTTAATGATCTTAGTTCACAAGGGTGACAAACTTGTCAACGAATAACAGACCTGTAGTCAAAAAGTTTTTAAATATTATTGGGTTGTTCTTCAGAAGTATAATTAGTGGGATAATGTGAATGTTTAGCACTAATTAAATAACTCACTTTATTTTTTAGGCGCTGATATACTGTCAAAATTGATTACAAGTGGTATTGTTTTGCCACCTGAGATATCAATTTCCACCATTACTAAACTGTTTTTCCATTTAATCATTAATGCTTTAAAGGAGGATTGCACCAATTATTTGGTTCCTATTACCTGTTCTCTTGTCAATATAACACAAACGGTGATGAAATCAGGACATGATAATATTATTAAAGAGTCACAAGGATTGTGCAAACAACTATCCAATCATTTATGGAATGCTGCTATTAAACTCCCAAAGACCATGGACAAACTGAAGAGGAATCTTCTGGCATTATCTTTAAGAGAAAAATCTATTGATTTGTTATTTGTTGCTAAACAGGATGTGGATTTTATCATTGAGCGTGGTTTGCTTTCAGGAAAGAAGTTTCAACTAGAAGTATGTGATTCTTCTCAGAGACAAGAAGGAAAAATCCTTCTTCTCAGTATCTTAAGTAATGTGGTACCATTACTGGATAGTGGGCTTTCAGAAAGTGTACAACTTTATTCCAAACTAGAGGATTTATGTATTACCTGCTGTGAATTATCTATTACCCCATCTCATATCCAAGAAGTTGTAAAGAGTTTCAATTGCCTTGTCAAAACGGATGCAAAGAACAATGCAAGTCGTGAAAGCAGATTCAGTGTTTTTCAACATACTATTCAAATCCTTTTATGTGCTTTGTCCTTTCGCTTGAAAAATGTGAAAGAGCTTGATAACCACAAGTATGAGCTTGATCTGAAATGGAATGCAGTTCAAAAACGCTTAGCCAGCACAACTGAGGCAATGGGAAGCCTGGATTCAAACCTGTATATGGAGAGTCGAATTCATCTTGCAATGGACTATCTAAGATGCACACTCAGTGAGATTTTCAGAACAACTTCGAATAATTTGGTTAAGATCCCTGCAGAGATTTTGTCTGCTCTGTATGATCTTCTGTTTGTGTGCTACAGTATTCAAAGTCATTTAGCTAAGAAGACAGTTGATCAGTGTATATCAAACACAAATACCTGGAAGATGAATGTGCAACCAAAACTTGCAATGTTGTACCTTATTAGTACAGTCCTTGAAAAGAAAATGAACAGTGGTTCCGGAAAAACGTCGTATTATGGCAGGTAAAGTAGCGCGATCCTTCGGATAGTGACTTTTTCAACCTTTCAAAAAATGCTCGAAAAGCAATAAAATTTCAGATTTGGAACCAACAATTATCAAATAGGATGGTCAGTTTAAGAACGCTAAAGTTTAATCAAAGTTTCAGCTAAAAACGGGCGATTTTAGAGCGATTGAAAAAAACACTATCCCGTGGTTAGCGCTAACCGGCTTTCATACAACTGGCCCCTGAATTACAGTATTGCTGCCCTGCTAGATGTTTTTGCATATCATCTTTAACCCTAAATTTTGTTTTGACTGACTGATATTTTGCCATTGCCCCACCCTGTTAGCTAGCTAATAATGTACTGATCGGTTGTAATGATAAAAATGTGAGAAGCCAGCTTTGGAACATATAAATGACTCGTAATCGATGTTAATTAATTCTATTGTAGGAAAAATGGAGTGAAACATGATTATGTTGCCATTATGATCGAAGGAATGAAGACAATAGATGACGTGATTGAAGAAACACCGGCAGCAATAGATCAATATGGTCACTATGCTTTCTTCGCTTTCAACATCGGCCTAATACTTCACAACTGTAGTCAAGTCAATGACGCGTCGTCTCTTGCGCGTTTAGCGTGCGAGGCAGGTACCAAGTGGTATCTTGCGCATTCCGAGGAATCAAACGCAATCTCAAAGGTAAGTTGTATAACACGTACCGGTACGTCATTTGAATACTTGCATTGGCTCATTTGCGCACAGCGCATGTCGAGTGTGAACTCCATTTATTTGATTTTGAAACTTACGTCTATGTATTTGCGTTTGCTTGATATAGGCGAAACTGCATAATAAGTACGAGCTTTTGTCAGATTGTTTGAAAAAACAAGGTCATTGGTTGGAATCATTACGTACTATGGGCCTCTGTTGTCAATACTATATGTTGTCTATTGATGATAAGATTGATGAAAAAGCGTCAGACTATGTATTAAAATGGTCAAAAAGGAAATATAACGCTATCAAAGAACTGAATGATAAGGAAGATGTTCATAAAATTCAGCGATGGTAATTTTTTTATTTGACATATAATTTGCTATTCTGTTGCAAGAGTATGCATTATCAAACGTTTTAGTGAAAACTTTATGTATAGAGTTAGAGTGAGTTCAGGGGTTGAGTTAAAACGATGTTAGGATTGAAAGGAGATTCGCGCCCTTGTGCTAGCAGAAACAATAGTCTACAGAGAGAAAACTGCCTTAAATGGAGGAAAACCTGTCGACGTTTCTAGATACTAATTATTGCCGCACACTTTAAGCAATCTAGATGATAACTGCAAAGATTATAATGGCCCGAGTCTTAAAGAAGAACAAGTCTGTGCGTTCCTCAGAATGGAGTTGGAATGTTACAGGAAGAAAAGGTAATATCTTCTCGTCGGTAAAAACATTTAAGCTAGTAGATGAAACACGAGGCATTTAGCATATATATAAACCAACTTATGACATCTTCACTTCATGCAAAACTCGATCAGCCTGATTGACTAAGAAACAGCCCTACCCTTTGTGGCTACAGAATATCTAGGTTCATGCGTATGGTATGCATTTCGCTGTCTGTTAACTTCATAATTCCCAAGCTTACCTGGATTGATAAACTCTGAAAGTTCAATCACATGCAACAGAGGATTTCATTCTAAACTAATTTATTGCTTTGCTATTCATTTGCTGCTTTAGATACTGCACGCCTTTTGATCAACTTTGTGTGGTTGAAAAACTCTTGAATCTCTACCTGGGATTGGAGGATGAGACGAATGCTTTTCTTATGAGGTTGGAGAAGGTGAAAGTAATGTACCATATGGCGGTGCAATTGGATGATGGTATTTCCAGCATAAGGTATTGTCATATAACTGTTATGTAGGCGGCAGTTAAACGAAGACTGCATTGATAGCGCTGTCCTCCGGATAGGGATTTTCCTCGGGAGTTTTTGGGATCAATAATACCGTGCTCTTCGGCCTCCTTCTAAGGAAGGACCTTTCAACCATTCCTGTTAATCGTATTAATCCCCGTTATAATCGTATTAATTAAAATATAATAATTTCAATATTCCGCGGAGAATTTCATTTAAAATATTCCTTTGCAATGTATTAATCACTCGCAGTGATGGCCTACTCTTTTGCGAAGATCTAATCGAAGATATCAATGAAATGCTGCTGCATAAACAACCGGGATTGTTCAAGGTTAAAGATATCCTTGCTTCAGCCTATTTCTGGAGCTTTATTTTGAAATATTCAATCGCTGTGCAGCAAACAAAGGAGGATATGAAGGAATGCACTAACGATGCATGCAAGGAAAATGAGCGACTTACCAATGATCTCGCTGCTAATTTAGAGAAGGTATAAAAATCATTTTGCTTTTTTTGTTTAGTAGTTATTGATGTACATAATAACGTTTTATATATATATATGAGAAATTAAAATAAATTAACCTGCATGGACCACCAAATTAACCACGCACGCTTGCTGTTGACATTGTGTAAGCTGACAATGGTAAAATGATGTATGTTAAACTTAGCTCGTACCGAAATTTACTTTTGACCTTCGGTTATTTGGAATAGCAGAACTGGACGAAGTTTTGTCTCAGTCTTTTAAAACCTCCACAGTCACATCTTTGAGGTGCCATAGTTACGTAGTAACTCATACGCAATTATTTACTACAATTCATTTCCCAACTGGTTTTCCAATTTATAGGCACAATCGTTGAGTATGACTCCAGACTTCTTGCATGCTTTAAATTTGGCGGTGAACGAATGGACTGAGTTGATAACTGAAGGTGTCAAAAAGAACTCAAAGGTATTTATCTTCAGTTATGGCCTAATATTGAATATATAATTGAATAGTCATTTATAAAATTGGTAGAAATGCAAGAGCGACATGATTTTACCGCCGTATTTTCTTCCAGTAGCTGGTTATTTATCTGATTAATTTGCTTTTCAACAGCTTGGTGTGTGTTCCCAAAGTGAGACATGCTGGATGCTCCAAATCGCCTCTTCCGTATACGGTTTTCTTAACTTGGTAGGTAATATTACTTTATTTTTATGGCTTACTCTTTCTCCTGCGGGAAAGTAGAATGCGATACTTCAGTTGTCTTTTTAGGATGGTATGTTAGGTGATTTTAAGGTAAACGATTTTCAGAGACTTTATACATAAAGGTCCGTCCCCCGGCCATGAATAAATCTGCATGGATCCTGCAGGCACATGCACTTATTATTTAAATAGATTTGAGCGACAGCTGTGAATGGTGAAACTCGAAAAGATATATTTGCTTTGTTATCGACTGCGCGGTGGACAACTAAACTTCTCACGCTTTAGGCTCCGGTTCCTGGTCTAAATGAAATACGCCCATCTTTCCGTATTTTCCAGTCTAAAAGCTGACAGTGTGTGATTTATGTGTTTCTTCTAGACGCTCATTCGGATTCACACGTTGCTTGTTTTGGCGACGTTTGCAACTCTTTGTGGTGATGACGAAAGCTTAGAAACGGTGGTGGTCGCTAACTCTCTGGCCATTCAGGCGTTATGTGACGAGGGAAATACGCCTGCTGCTGAACTGTTGCGCAACAAGGCCGACGAAATCTTATCAACGCTCGGGGTAAATTTTCGCCCGAGCACCAGATATTCATTTTCGCTTGCAAAGAGTCAGCTTTTTCTGTGCAAAGGATTGGTAAGATGTGAAACATCTCTTTCTTGTTAATTTACTGCAATTCTGACAATTATATAGTGACTTTTACTAAGTACTGCTTGGACGGTATAGTTTACAGTCGGTTGATGAAAATTTGTGTTTTTCAGCACGATGAGGGATGGCAACTTGTACAAGCTGTTCTCAACGAGGCGAAGGAAAATTCTGGAATCACAATGCAGTTTTTGCTTTTGAAAGCAAAATTACTGTGCGTTAGATATTTATCACTCCCAGTTCCTCTTTTCAAAGTTAAAGGTTTGTGTCTTGGTGTGAACATTATTTAATTTCTCTAGCGTGCGTTTCAAATGCGATGTTTTGGTCGATTATGATTTTTAGGTACTGATGATTCCAACTATTTTGATTATTTGTCTGAATCGACGAAATATGTTGACACATTAGTGAAACATTTTATAGAGAATGGCGCAGGCAATGAAAGTGAGTATTATGGTATTATATTTTGCTCACTAACTAATTTGCTATATACATATAAATTCACTACATGACTAGAATTTTATTTCATGATTCTGTAGCTTTTTAAGGTCTAATTATGAATAAAACAATACAGTGGTCCTTATTGCAGTCTCAGAATATTTCCATTTTTTTTAATTTTGACGTGTTTCATAGAAAAGTCCTAATTTTCGCACCGCATTTTTTTAAATCTGTTATCAGCCATTTTTTTTTTGTTTACCTAGTTGCTGGTCTGAACGACCCAAAGAAAGAACGTGTTGTCTTCTTGTCTCACTGGTCCCTGTTAAGAGAACTGTCTTGTTGTTATGCCGAAATCGGTAAAGTGTACTTGCTTCAAGGAGCATTAAGAGAATCAAAGCGTTTTCTTGAAGACGGTCGGAAGATTACCAAACGATACTTGTCTGCGAAAAGGTGGGTTGAAAGTCAAGTGAACGTATTTCAGATACCTTCCTTTCTCTTGCCTAACCAATTATGTAACTACACGTTCTTTTCTATAGCCGTGTTTTGTCCCTCCTTTAGATTTTAAGAACTAATTGAGGCTGTGACTGATATTACTTGCACAATAGAGTTAATTACGTCACAGCATTATATCGGCCTCATGATATAGATTGTGATTCGTGAGAGAAAAACTTGAGCCTCTGCTATCTTTTTAGATATTCTCTATTCACTCTTGAGTTGGCAGAGTTGTATACAGTTTGGGATATGGCTGAGATGTCTCAGGCTTATTTGGAAGATGCTTTAGGTGTCGTAAAACCTAATGTGTCCTTGCTTGATATGGTGAATAAAACTACCATTTTTGAGGTGGAAAAGCACGAGGACTCTGTATTTGGTAGCTACGAGAGCGTATCATACGCTCAACTTTACATCAAGCTGTATCATTGTTACTGCCAATATTTAAAATTGAATGGCAACGGTTCTGAAGTTAAAAAAGCCGTCTCTTTGTCGCACGATCTACGTCAGAACTCAGTTAAACTGTATAGACATGCACTTGTAAACCAGGAGCGCATGTTTGCTGTGGCATATGGCACTAATTGTGACGAGTCAATTGCCGAGCTGCCTTGCCCTGACGGGAAGAGAAACACAAAAGCTAAAGGTAAACGTGTTAAAGCTACAACAAAGCAAAGTGGGAAAGTTACCTCAGAACTTAACGCTGATAAGGCCGATATTGCTTCTCTTGTGTTCGTTGAAAGCTGTTTAAAAACCTATGCGTTAGACGCCGATAATGCTTTAATGGAACGTGATTACTCTCGACTACTTTCAAATGTGCAAGCAGGATTAGACATGGTTCAATGGGCTCAAGGCATTGTGAGTGATCCATTTTTGTTAGACTTGATGTCAACTTCATTGCTTCATTATCTCCATGGAGTCGCACAAGTCTTAGCGAGCAGTAATGGATTTGATTCTTGGAAGGTTGTGGGTGGAGCTCCACCCCTGGTTACAAACGTTGCTGATGTATCTGAAGAAATGTGGCCGCTAGATCTTTCCGTTACACCTGTGAAGCCATCAAGAAAGTCCAGACGGGGTTTAACTAATAGTAAGAAAGAATGTTTCGATGTTTTATTCTGTGATGACATCCTTACGGATCAGAAGGATCGTGTAGAAAACATTTCCTCGCACCCCACCTCTGTTGACAGCAAGACTAAGAAAAAAGCACGCAATGGGCGGATATTAACTACCGAAGAACCATCATCACTCGCACGATCGAAGAAAACACCTGCTTCGAGAAAGGTAATGAGCAGCATACCACAAACTCCGCTTGCGTCAGGGAAAGAGACCGATGATGTAACGACTGAAAGAGGGTTGAAAGGTGTCAAAAAAGACAGTCGTTCTTCCAGGAAGAACACCAAAGAAGTTTCCTCTAAAGGTTCAACAAAATCCAAGGAGGATTGTGAGAGGGATATTTTATTCGACGTTTCTAAACCTCAAAGAAAAGAACGGGAAGAAATAAAAAGAAAATCTACGAAATCCTCTCGTGATATTGAACAGTGTGATCAAACTGAAGAAGAACTTCATCAACGAAAAGGAATGGATGAGAACGGCGGGATATTCGATGGAACGATCGAGAAAGGTGAGTTTTTGGAAGTCGATGGGTGGGTCAGTGGCCTAACTAGAACGATAATTGGGGGAGGAGGTATAGTGATTTCTTCTCCGACGGATTTCTTCTGTGAATGCAATAGCTTACAGTATAGAAATCCGTCAGGCAGAACTGGAATACTAAAAGGGGTATGTATACATAATTGTTTAATAAAGTGATCTAACCTTTTCATGCTGTTTATATTTAGATAAAGATATGACAAGCGCTTTGGACTCATTCAATTCATCTCTACAGTATCTTTATCCTTGTTACAATTCAATATTGTTAACTCGAACTTGTCATGCTCTCGTTTTGTGTCATGGGTCAAAATCCCCAGAGAAGGCAGCTGTCTTTCAAAATATGGCAATGGCTACTACTTTACACCACCAAACATTGAATCGTTCTACGAAAAAGATCAGGTAGCCATCATTATATTGTAGCCATTATTCTACACCACGGAATGTATACCTTTTCATACTTACATGCATGCCTTCAAATTTTGTTACACGTAACAATGTTGAAATTTAGCGCGAGTTTTTCACTATTTTAATAAGGAAAGAAAAAGAAAAGCAAATGAATGACAGAAATGAGGTGAGTTTTTGGTTCAGAGAGGTTCAGATTTAATGGGCTTACTTCTGGGCTCATGATTGAGTATATTGAATTATTTGCATAATAGGGGATAATAACGAAAACTTTCCCTAATTTTTCCTTCGCACAGAAAACTTGTATGTTCAATATTTCTATCCTCCAATGCAGAGCAATCACGAGGATGAACTAGTGAAGTTGTTGGAATCAGTAACGTTGGGCAACGCTGAGAGAAAAAGTATCAAACAACTATTGCAATTACAAACCATTAAGAAGACGGTTGCTTTTACAAAATCTGCTGGCGATGCTCTTGAATGCTTTAAAAACACCATCGATTTATTGCCAGAAGGTAAAACTGAATAATGATTACCGTATCCATGTATAAATTTCTGGAAAGAAGAAATCCTAGTTGTCCTGAGGATGATGGCACAGTGCTCACTAAAGATGAGCTACATACAAAATATTATGTTATATTATGAATATTAGTCATTATCAGAAGGTTATGTTTTGGTTCATGCAAAGTGTCAGTTGCTAACAGTTTGTGTTTTTTAGATTTAACTGTGTGTACTTTGTCGGTTGTGCAAGCCCCAGACAGAGAGAATATGAAACATCTTGTGATAACAAGGCTAAGGAAAAGTAACGAGTCTTTAGCTTTAAAATTAACTTTACCAAGTGAAGATGATGAAGATGATTTGATGATGAAAGAGTTTCAGGTATTATACTCAGCGAGGATTATTATGTATATTGTTAACGGAGTGCATGTTATACTGTTTGAATGTATACAACTGAATATTTTCACCATGCCATTGTATAGACAAATGATTCCGTCGTTCGTGATCTTTCTTCGATATTCCGACAAAATACTCTCGGTGATTTCGCTGTTATAATGCGAGAGTTGAATGAAATTGAAGAATTCAGGTCTAAAAGATGTGAATGGGTGAGCAAGAGAAAGCAACTTGACAACAGACTTGAGGTAGGGTGATATTATGTTGCTTGATATGAGTGTGAATATTTTTATTATATCATTTTTAATATATATAAAAAAATCGCAAAAACGTTCACATTTGCGTTTTCTGATCACCCGGATATTTTCCTACCTTCCCTGGAAATTTTATTTAAATAAAAAGTCCTCCATTTTTTGCAATCAGAGCAACAAGTCCTCTTGGATGAGAATTAAGTTTGCAGCTCCAAATATCTAAGCGTAGAGATAAAGTCTGCATGATGTCTGTTTTATCAAAGCTTAATAAATGCATGCAATTTGAAGTCCTAGTAAGAACAATGATCTTTCTAATATTTTGATTAAATGTAAAACCACATATTTTGTGTCCTTCCGGTAGTTTGATTTTTTTTATGAAATTTCCTGTGTAAGTGTAAACACTCACAGTTTGCTCATGTCCTACAATCATTTCATTTTCATCTGAATCGCTTAGGAAAACATCACCAAATCTCTCCCTTAAAGCGAAGCTGAATTTCAATTTCCCGTTGTTATCACAAATATACACATGTTCGTCTTCCGCTTTCTTCATGATTATCGTCTTCTTGCCCACCACAATCTGCACAGTGATGCCAACAATATGCCTTGAACTAAGAAATTCTAATCCACAAGAGTGTTTGAGTTCTCCCGATGAGTCAAACACCCATAAATTGTAGTTGAATGTCGCCTGATCTTTTGAACAGGTTATGACGTACACATTATCATCTTTGTCGACCGCCACTGAATCTATTCTGTATTCCAAGAGTGTGGCATCTTGCCTGCAGAAGCTGTGGATTATTTCAGCTTTTCCTGTATTTGTTCTGATAACACCCAAAGTGCCTTCTCTGATTTCTGCTGCGATATCCCCCTTGCTATCAACAGCGACGGAACCAATATTACGTATTTCAATGTCTTCATTAAACTGAAATTGAAACGGCCCAACTTCGGGGACTTCGAATTCCCTGAGTGAAATTCCCTCATCTCGCAAGACAGGTTGATAGGTTCTGTCCTCAAGTTCTATGCTTGGCCAACTAAACAAGTCTCGAGGTAGACATGTGAACCGTTTTGTAAAATCAAAAACAACCAAGTTAATCATGGACACATTTTGTATTATTTGCAATCGTTTGGTTTGGTTGAAGATTGATTTCAAACTTCTGTCTAAATAAACTGAAAATGCCTCTTGTATTGCTGGTAGTTCATGAAGGTGTTCGAGGTACATTATTGCTGCATTCCCAGCAGACTCCAAGTCTCTTGCTCCTTCCAAAATCCTGGCCGTTATTCGAAGTTTTGTTGCAAGAATTCTGTCTTCAATGTCGAGACCCGAGTTACTGAACGCTCTGGTCGCTTCTTGCCCAGCAATTTTAAAACATTCTTGGGCTTTTTCAAATCGTTTTTCCGAAGTTATCACAAACACTCCTGTAGATGTAGCTTGTCCAATGCTCGCCAATGCCAGACTTGCTTTACAATCTGCATCAAAGACACAACATTCTTCCTTGGTTGACAGATCGCTTGAGGTAGACATATGCAGTTGGCAAATACCCTCTTCAAGAAATTCAACGCTACATAGAAGATCTTTTCGTATCAATGCATCGAGTTTTGATTTAATTTCATTCAATTCTCGTAAAAGAAGTTCTCGAAATGTTTCATCTGTTGGGTCTCCAATTAGACGTCTGGCGGCTTGATCGCGTAATTTCTTGAACAGCACCCCGATGGTAAATTTCAGTATAGGTGTTAATAAAGCAGACATCGCGTAAGATGCTGGGTTTCTGATCAATGTACATGTTATACAGCTTATATATAGTCCGATGTATTTTTGTTTCTTCCGTACTTCCACTGTGATCTATATACATAAGGTCCAGTTTGCTATAATAAGTATTTTGCAATATCCTGCAAATTAACAACAATCTATTAAGTTTGTCCGCGGATGTGACAGGTCTTTGGTAAAATGTTTACCAAGTGCTATATCTTGAAATATTGCGTCAATATAAGGTGAATATAGGAAAATTTATTCCTTGCTATTGTTGTTACCAAAAAAACAAAAATCATATACTGCATGCTGGTGGAAGGCCGTTGCTAACCCATGCATGGTCTGCCCGTTACCTCAATTGTCGTTTTATTTTCTTCCTGTATTTATCCAGAGGTTTGTACAGAGAATGGAAGAGGTTTGGTTTGGAAGATGGCGTGGTATTCTCAATGGGCGACGTCTGAACGAAATGGACTGTTCTAGGCTACAATCTTACGTAGAGAAGATCCAACAAATGGCAATTAAAATTTTGGGAAGACGAATACAGAATGAACAGTTACTGGAGGTATTTCAATGCTGTCTTCATTTCTGTTTGTGTTTGAAACATATTGGAAAATATAGACGTTCTGTGGTCAGGTTTATAAAAAAGGGGAAAAGCACCATGCTCTTGTAAAGTTTTACGTATGAAAGTTTTATATTTTCAGGTGCTTACAGACAGTTTCTGCCATCTTCAAGCAAATCAGGTGATGAAAGCATTAGCAGATCTAACTGGATTCAAAGAAAATTGTGAACAACTTTTTAAGGTGAGTCCATCGTGATCAGTATATTTTGTATAAATTTTATGGCTTACTCGAATGATATATGGAATTCACTTCCGCAATGTTTAAAACCCCAAAGAATAGCGATGGATTATATACCTGGTTGCTGTGAACTTAACTTCAATAATAACCGTGTAAACAAGTTTAATAGGAAAAAGTCAGTGTTAGTCATTTATGTGATTTCATTATTTTTTAGTTCTCTAAGGCGTTAGCTAAATTTCTCGACGATCATGAAAGGTACATATATATCACAATTTTATTTCAATGGCTATCAAAATTGAATAATGTGTAAAAATTCCGGCTTCAGCCCTTCCGTGCAAGTAATGTGTAAGTGTACCAAGAGAATGAGAAGCTTTGCAAATTGTGATAATTGGAATGCTGGGATAGGCATTTTTATCCATTCCTTTCTCTAACCTTGGTCATTTGACATTGCTACAGGAAAAGCTCTTTTCAACTTGGCTTAAGTTGAAAAAGCAAGACCATTCAACACTGTTCTGTTGGAACACTCATTTCAACCACTTTCAAATGCATTTGCAGTGATTGCTAAATAATTGAAATTTCATAACATTGGTGTTTTTATTTCAGAGATGACAATGCATCAAGTTTGAGAAGAGGTCCAATTGTTTTGGTCTTAGATAAGGTAAGGTGGGAGACCAGAGAACTTCTTCTGTGATAACTTCTTCTGGTGAATAATGAAATGGGATCAGCAACTTCCTAAATACGCCGCTCATTATCAGGGCCGCCGAGAGGAGGGGGGGGGGCAGAGGGGGCATTTTGCCCCGGGCCCTGCTCTCATCGGCTCTTGGGTCGAGAGGGCAAGACGTTTTCATTGTGTATAATTTAGCCAGTTGAATGATATAACCGTCTATCTCTAATTTTCTGCCACTTCGACCGCTGAATTGGTCATTTCGTGTTTCAGGCCATACAACATCTCCCATTTGAGTCCATGCCGATACTTCGTGAACAAGAAGTCTCAAGAATGCCCTCGCTTCAATTTATAAATGCTCATTTGAGTATGCAAAGAACGATGGTGGGTTTATTATTTAGTTTTATGATATATGATGCACCTTGCGATAATAAGTCAGAATATCTGGGAGGCATCACGGGGGGTGAATAGAATATTGTTAAGATAAGACCGTCTCAAATACAATTATCAAGCCTTCGAGTTTGAAACAACCGTTTAGCGAGCGCATGTCACTGACCGCAATATAATAAACTAGCCACACATACTTCTGGAGTACCTGTTAGTACGCTGAGGTCAGTTGCATAGTTCATTCCTCTCGTTTGCAATGTTCCTGACACGTGGTTGATAAATTTATTAAGCCTTAAAGCCTTCATCAAGTTGATAAATTTATTACTGAAATGCTATAGAATGCAGGGCCGTTATAAACAACTGTTTTAGTCTTAAACCGGACCTCAACTTATGTTTTTGTATATCTCACATGCAGATTTCAGGAGTGGATACAAAAAAAACGTTTTATCTTTTGAATCCACAAGATAACCTTCCAAATGCCGAGAAATGGTTTTCTCGATGGTTTTTATCGTAAGTGTTTTAATTTTGATTTCGCTATATTGAGATACTTAAAATACGCAAAATATATGCTACTCGTCCAAGACTAAGGAATTCTGCAAGATGGCTAACAAAGCGAGGAATGTACGCAATATCATGTGGCCTTTTTTAAATTTTGCATGCAGCAGCAGCATGTGATTTAGCTGACAAAAGTGGTTGTTTTAGTGAGAAGGGATGGAAAGGAGTAGTTGGACGTGCACCTTCCAGTGAGGAGTTCAAAGAAGGTCTGGCAAAAAATCAGTTCTTCATGTAAGTAATCATGTTCGTGTTTCACTATTGTCCTTTATAGCTATAAGACTATTAATTCCGCTATTTTAAGTTTTATTATACAAGAATAACCTAGCTGTATATGGATATTTTGACATATTATCATTTGACATATTATTAATATATCAGTGACATATTTTAAAATCTATTTATGAAAGATACATACATATACTTTTGGGGCAATTCTCCGGTGAATAATGAAGTTTTCGAATTTTTTTCAATTCATCATTTACTTTATCCAGATATGTTGGCCATGGCAACGGTCGGGAATTCCTTAACGGTGATGAAATTACAAGATTGTACTGTGAAGCTGTTGCTTTAATCATGGGCTGCAGTAGTGGAAAACTAATCGTAAGAAAAGACAAATATATCGATATTTAATTAAAATATGTCTATATTAAGTCTTGGTTGTGAGATATGATAACCAACATTTTTCAGGTCAAGGGTCAGTGTGATGCAAGAGGAATGGCTCTCAATTACTTAATGTCTGGAAGGTGGGTACGATATCCGTCCGGGTACAATATATAGAGTAATGTTTTAGAGTAATAAGATAACGGAATGTTACCATTTTTAAAATTTGACCTGCATTCGATCAGAGAAAAATTGCAATCGCTTATGAATTATTTATAAGGTTGCAATCACATATACTTCAATTCTAACCAACTGGAAACCCGGGTGAACTCGTGTACTCATATCGATGTGATTTTCTCGTTATATGCAGTTTTCAATGATTATTTGATATATTTTGAAGGTATTTCTTTCATTACTTATAGTCCAGCCGTGGTTGGAAATCTTTGGGACGTCACAGATGTAGATATTAACAAATTCACCGAAAATGTACTGCGCTTATGGTTTAAGAAATCTCATAAATTGTCACTTACACAGTGTATTGTACAATCTCGTAATGTTTGTGATATGAAGTATGTTAATGGTGGGGCGCCTGTAGTTTATGGTATGCCTGTGTTTACACGAAATGTGAATGAGTAATTTAGACTTTAGCCACTTTAAATAGGTTCATATCGATGAAGTCATGAAGTGTATTTTTACTGAAATGCTGGATTATTTTATGCATTTATTGTCATGAATTGAAGGCTATGTTTTGGCCTTGCTTATTCTTTTTTAACTGAACCCAAACTATGTAAGTAACCTCGTCTATATAAATAGAACATATATGTATAGCAATGAAAGGTTTAGTGATCGTAATATGCTTTGTGGTAAGCTTTGTGATAACTCTAAGCTTGTTACCGATGTTACTTTTGATCATCTGTTGTTTTGCGAATCCCCTTGGTTGAAAATATTGGCTCAAGCATACTTATAACATATTGCATGCATGCTTCTTTGTTATAAATGAAACGGACATTTGTTACTAGAATCCTCAA
The DNA here is from genome assembly GCF_004324835.1 of Dendronephthya gigantea. NCBI lineage: Eukaryota > Metazoa > Cnidaria > Anthozoa > Malacalcyonacea > Nephtheidae > Dendronephthya > Dendronephthya gigantea. The sequence goes on along the minus strand of NW_021163010.1, from coordinate 2,519,058 downwards.
AAATAGTCGTAGAACTCTTCAAATAAGAAAAAATTCTAGCGCTGTATGAGAGCTCAATTAGCACAGTTGGGGTACTTTCATTTCCACTCAGCATGATGCTGCTATGTGCACTCTATATGGTAACCAAAAGACACAGGCTGTGGCTGTCTCCGTGAGATTTGACGTCGACAGAGACAAGTGTATTCGTACTGGATGTAGGAAATCATATCTCTGGTGAAATAATAGTGACAGACGGCAGACCTTGCAAACGAGCTTTGTTTCTGATCTAAAAACTCTGACTATTATAGCAGAAAAAGAGAGTGAGTCACAAGCTGTGTATGTTTCTGGATGGTGGATCCACTAAATCAAGACAATTACAATCGCACGTACCTCAAATTATAGCTTTTAAATTGTTAGAGTTCTAAACTAAAGCGTAACATGTAGTTTTTTAAGCGTCAACCCTGCTTTTGACGTCACGTCGTAATGGCGGATACATTTCGATGTCCGATGTTTTTGATCGCCAATATAAAGGAAAATAAACAAATTTTGTAAAAAGGCTCTATGTGTAATTTTCCTTTTCAACAAAACAGAAATATTTTTATTGCCATATCCCTTTAACTACTGTTTTTTACATTCAACCCTTGCGTTCAGGTTAGCGGATCTGGTACCATGTATAAACGGGGCCTTAAATAGACCACTATATAGACTTTCACACTTTCAATCCGAGTTACCCGACATAAATAGCTCTTTTATATTGTAGATTATAATCGCTCTTTTGGAGAAGTGTCTCGGGAAAGAATGTTATTGTCAAACCACACTCGCTATTGAAAACAAATGAAAGACCACATACACGGTCTAGTGTGATTAATCTGAATAGAGTGATGGGATTATATAAGACTATAATGTTTCGAATAATTTATTCACAAAATAGGCTCAGATTACTCAGTTGTGTCGTAAAGAACACTCAGTCCACTAAAGCGTGCGCCTTGTCAGTTTCCTATTAACCGTGGTTTCCTGAACTGAATTACTGAAACACCATGTCAATTTGCTCCGCCGTTTGCAGTGCGCTCTTTCTCGTGCTTTTAGTATTCAGTAAGTATTATACATTGTAAATTTTGTAGCCGTATATGTTGGCTGTAATATCATTGTGTTCTGGATGCTGATAGATGATTTGAAGCTGTTTGCTTTAGACAAGTGGCCCGAACACGTTTGAGTTGGTTGTTGGCGGTTTGAATGGTAGTAATGGGTTTTAAAACTTGTAAATAAGAGGAAAAAACAAAATTTATCGGCGATAGTAGGACATGTCTGGTTTAATTTGTGTCACAGCCTTAAGCTTTCATCTGAAATGTAAATCGTTTCATGAAGGCCACGAACGGTCCGATATTGGCGACATCAAACAACAATTCTAGCATTCTAACAAAATGAACGGTGACTGATGCCTTCTTTTTATCGAACAGAGTTTTGACTTTGTGTGGAAATGCCAGCGAACTGAGCGAAGCACTGCGACTTGCGAACAAATTTACCAAAAATATACTTCCTTGTCAAGTATTTTGTTCAAACATAAATCATAATAAACGAAAACATATAAGCATTGCGATTGCACAGACAATAACAAATAATTGTAGTTTTTATATTCTATATGAGAACCATCCTCAACTGATTATCTATTGTCTTTAATGCGTTCAGCGCATGAGAAGCACAACGTTTTAAAACAGGCTTTAAAGATATGAAGTATTATTATGAATTTAGTATGCTTTTGAGTTTAATAGCGCGGATATTATACCTTCAACAATCATGAACAATGTATTTCCCAGAAACGAAGTTCATTCCGCCAGTTATGGGCTTGTATGGCATGTATGTATATTAATTCTGCTCCGTCTGACATAAAGTGTGTATTGGGATTTTTGAGCAAGACTAGCTGGAACGCACTGATAATAGAATAAAAACATGCAGCCACAAGTTGGCGAATAACCGGAATCTTTGAGGCCAAAACTTAGACCCTGTCCACACGAGGATTTTTTCTCCGTTTTTAAAAAACGTCCACACGAAGCGTATTCGAATCGTTTAACTTTTCCCCGTCCACACTCCACACGTAAATGCTAAAACTAAGGAAATCTGATAGCGCCATGCATGGAGTATGCGCATTTCCAAGTAATATGAGCGCTTCCAAACGATCGCAGATAAAAACTATGCTGATTTGGCGGAATTTAAAAACAATTCCGCGTATTTGCTTCGTATTTGGTTCGCTTTATGCTCGCTCTTTCTTAAATTAAAATGACTAATTGACCAAATCTTCGTGGTCTAGCTGGTGAGACGGGAAGCAACTTCATCATATTCATTCGCTTTTTTAAACACTCTCCGTGGAAGTTTAGCATAGTTACATCAAGCTGAATGCATGCTATTAGACTTGAAATTATGAAATAAGCAAAAGTAAAACAGCCAAGCAATTTTAGTTCACCATCTTGAAGAGATACAAAACACGCGCCGTTAATGGCCCGTTATCGACTGGATCCGATTATAAACGTCATCGAATTCGAAAACTTTCGTTTTCGCCCATCCACATGTAAACACGAAACCTGCGTTTTCAAAACACTCTGGAGTGCGTTTTTGAAAACATCCGTTTTCGGTTGCTGAAAACGCCGGCTATAGGTGTGGGCGCAAGGCCAAAACGGATAAAAAGACCTCCGTTTTGACGGGAGATACGTGTGGAAGGGGCCTTAATTCGTAACTGGTGTTTTTTTTTTACCTTTTCAAATGTTTTATTTTCACGCATCAGGCACACACGATGTTTTATGTGACGAACTGCCTGACATACAAAGTGACTCCACCGAGGCCTTGTTGTCCATATTGAAGAATTTTAATGGTAAACGTAATCACATCACCGGAGCCGATGGGAAAAAAGATGCACGAAACTACATCACAAAATCGTTTAAAGAATATGGTTTACAAGTCTGGAGTGAGCGAGAAATGATAGGAGGAGTAAGTAGTTCACTTTTTGTTCCGTTTTTTCTGCACACTTTTCTCAGGGGCGTAATGCCTGGTTACCATGCATCAAGTGTCGTTAACATGTTAAAGGCCAGCCTCCACTTGCACGTACGTACGCAAAATCGCATGTACGACTTGTGCATTCATGGCCACCTTGAAAGTAGACTACAATTCTACTGTCAACTAGCGACCAGTTTCGATTCACTGAGCATCCGCCAAATCGACCGCACTGACAATACGTGCAAGTGAAGGCCGGCTTTAAGCTGGCTGATGTGACGGTATATTTGTATTTTTATGCAGTCAACAATGACCGGTTTGAATACAGAAATACAGGCAATTTTACAACCGGACTATTTCTCATCGGTGAAAATGACTCGTTCACGACAATTTTGATTAAATAGGAACCAGGTTTAACCGGCATGTGTGCGGAAAACAGACAAATAGACAGTCACCTGTTGCTTACTGGTCAAAAGTAAAAGTAAAACACAAACAAATATGCACTATTTGTTACGTGGATTATTTGAAGCTATAATCTCGATAATCGATAATGTAATAAAGCTTATTCTGTACCAACATTGCAAGTGGATATTGCATTTAGGTGGGCGTATAGGACGTAAATTTAGGCTCGGTATGTACCTATATGAACAAGCTTTGCTATTGGTTGATGATAACAAGAAAACACAATGAACTAAAGAAATTGATATTTAAAAGAACGAATCGTAAACATTGTTCACTATTGTTACCAAAAGCCAATCACAAAACTCGTTCATATTAGGTAGATACTTATATTAAATTTATCTTATTATCAAAAGGGTGGGAGAGACAAGTGAATGATTGACGGGGTGGGTCAAAACGGTTGCGTTACCCCGCTGACTTTTCGCTTGTATACTGTCGGGATTCGTATATATATATAGCTACACGAGTGGAAATAAGTTTTTATGCAGTTATTTCGAAAGGTCATGTTTCATATTGGTGTATCATCTTTTTTCTGATGTATCATCTTTTTTCTGATGTAGTCTTTATTGAATGAAAACATAATTGGCATGATTAGATCAACACGAACAGGAACCGCTGATGATAAGATTGTGGTTGTGGGCGCACATTATGACACTGCAAAGAATACTAATGGTGTTGATGATAATGGTTCTGGTGTCACTGCATTACTTGAAGTAGCGAAAATTATAGGTAAGGTAACTAGCCGTTAAATTATAAGTCGTTGGAATAAATTATCAATTATTATTGCGTTTCCTATGATTTCCCAACAAAATTTGATCCAATGTGTTTACGCACCCCAGGGATCCCTCGTGTATTTATGACGAACGCTTTCTTTCATTTCAAATCATCTGTAGGAAAAGCAAGATGTCAGGTGAAGAACACTATTTTCTTTGTTGCATTTGATTTTGAAGAACGGACAAAAGAGTGCAACATAACGGACTGGACATTCGGTTTTGACTGTGGTAGTATTAGTTTTGTACGAAACATGACTAGCTACCTTAAAAAAACAGGAGGAACAATGGCTGGGGCAATTGTATTGGAAACAATGCTTAATCATAATTCTTCAGCAGGTATATACAATTGTTTGCTCATGCATGAGGCCTCCCTGATAAAAATTGTCACTGCAGTAAACTAAAAGAGGGTTTAAATTTTGAAATGCGGTCAGGTCCGAGGCGGAATTAAAATCACTCCTGAACTGACAAAGAAAACAATTTTGTAATTTTTGAGAAATGCAAAAAAAATAGAATTGACCTTTATTGCAATCTGCCTAAGTTTTTTTGTAACCAACTAATTTTGCTTTCGCCCTGTGCTCTAGGTTCCCAGAGTTTGCCATTTGGTTTTGAGTATCTTTTACCAAAGGCGTATAATGAAGTGAAAAATGATGAATTCCGAGGAAATTTTCTGGTTGTAATTGGACGCAGGGAATCCGATAAGAAACTTCTTTCTTTGATTCCAAAATACTTTTCCAACGGTACATGAATTTTCCAACGGAATGTCGCTTGTGGTAGAGAGAATGTTGAAGAGATAGCTAGTCTCGAAGTGTAAATGCATGTATAGAATTTAGCATGTTGCAGATTATTTTGACAGTCTTGTTTCCGGAACAAAAACATCTGTGTTTTGATCATGAACTAAGTATTGATGATTTAAAAACGGAAAATTTCCCAGTGTAGAGCAGGACCTGCGGGCTTACGGAATACTGAAGCTGCAACTCCAACCAATAGAGGGTATTAAAATTAGTATACTCATTATTGAGATTTGTAATAATGGTATCGTGTATTTTATAGATTCCGATTACCGTGTGCAGCCAGTAATTTGTCCGATCAACGGACGCCCATCATTAACCTTGAACTACAGACACTACTCAGATTTGTATCGCAGTGACCACTTCGCGTTTTGGGAAAGTAAAGCATCGTACAGCGCCTTAATGTTGGGTGACACAGCAAACTTTAGAGGTTACATGCAGTATTGTTATCATCGGGAATGTGATGATCTCAGTCATGTTAAGGAAGATGACCTTCAGTTCTTACAAAGATCAATAAATGCTGTTATTAAAACTGTTCTTGACTTAAGTGAAGTTGGTATGTTGTGACATAATTCACCTTTCAATAAATGTTGCAATGAAACATAATAATTATATAAGCAGGGGAATCATTTTTCATGCATGGTTCATACATAGTCTACATGCAAAGGAAGTTTAAACGTCGTATTAACATGGGCGGTATATTATAGTGTTGAGAAACGAACCATGCACCAATTAATCAATATCTTGCATTGGTCTTCATTCTACTCATGGGGCCTGGGCAAGGTTACCAGGTTTACATCTTGCTTTTCTCCTGCGTGTTTTTATGTAAATTGGTAATGATATTTCTTTTTCTAACAGTTTCCTGCAATGATCAAAATCATGGAATGGAAATATCTTTCAATTTGTTATTGATGTTGGTTTCGTTGTGTGGAATGTTCGCTATGTAACTCCTTTAACATTTTTTAAAAAAATAACTTTGCATTACATATTTTAAAGTGCTTTTATCTTTTATATCGTTTAAAATGCTTCTATACTAAAACATCGCGGAAATCATAATTACTTATCAAATAATACAAAAAGTTCTGACGTTTTATTCTATTAGTTATTCAATTAATAACATTTCCCATTATTTGACTTTGCTGTCGCAGACACGAGCACGAAAAACACTTCGGTGGAAAACTGGTTTAAATTTGAACACAATGGTCCATGGCTTAAGTCAGTGGAGCCAGCAAATATTTCACATTTCAACTTAATGAAATCATAGATTTTTAACACCTTTTAATATTATAGTTATTGCTTCCCCAGCCAATGAACGGCAAAATATTAGTATGGCAGGACCGACAACATTTGAATATCATACTTTGATAAATTTCAAAATTTTAGGAAATCAGTAACCGGGGACCAAAGGAGAAATCCTCATTCAGTTTGTCAATTTTTTGAAATTTCAAAATTCTGTTCAAAATACCTCGAAATGGTTGAGAACTAAGTAGAATTGCATTCTTTCATGAAACAAAAACATTTGAACATAAAACATCATACCTTAATAAATTTGAAAATTTTAGGCAAATCGGTAACGGGGGACCAAACGAAGAATCCTGATTTTCGTCAATTTTTTGAAATTTCAAAATTCTTTTAAAAATACCTCGAAATGGTTGAGAACGAAGTAGAATTGCATTCTTTCATGAAACAAAAAAAATTTAAACACAAAAAATCATACTTTGGTGAATTTCAAAATTTTAGGCAGATCGGTAACGGGGACCAAAGAAAAATCCTGATTTTCGTCAATTTTTTGAAATTTCAAAATTCGGTTCAAAATACCTCAAAATGGTTGAAAACTAAGTAGAATTGTGTTCTTTTATGAAACAAAAACATTTGATCGCAAAAAATCATACCTTGATGAATTTCAAAATTTTAGGAATTCGGTAACGAGGGACCAAAGGAAAAATCCTGATTTTCGACAATTTTTTAAAATTTCTAAGTTCGCTTCAAAATACCTCGAAATGGTTGAGAACTAAGTAGAATTGCATTCTTTCATGAAACAAAAACATTTGAACACAAAATATCATACCTTGGTAAATATAAAAAGTTTAGGAAATACTGTAGGTAACGGGGGACCAAAGGAAAAATCCTGATTTTCGTCAATTTTTTTAATTTCAAAATTCGGTTCAAAATACCTCGAAATGGTTGAGAACTAAGTAGAATTGCATTCTTTAATGAAACAAAAGCATTTGAACACAAAAAATCATACCTTGATGAACTTCAAAATTTTAGGCAAATCGGTAACGGGGGAGCAAAGGAAAAATCCTGATTTAGTTCGTCAATTTTTTGAAATTTTAAAATTCCGCTCAAAATACCTCGAAATGGTTGAGAACTAAGTAGAATTGTGTTCTTTTATGAAACAAAAACATTTGAACGCAAAATATCATACCTTGATGAACTTCAAAATTTTAGGCAAATCGGTAACGGGGACCAAAGGAAAAGTCCTGATTTTCGTCAATTTTTTTGAAATTTGAAAATTCGGTTCAAAATACCTCGAAATGGTTGAGAACGAAGTAGAATTGCATTCTTTAATGAAACAAAAACATTTAAACACAAAAAATCATACTTTGGTGAATTTCAAAATTTTAGGGAGATCGGTAACGGGGGACAAAAGAAAAATCTTGATTTTCGTCAATTTTTTGAAATTTCAAAATTCAGTTCAAAATACTTCGAAATGGTTAAGAACTAACTAGAATTGCATTCTTTCATGAAACGAAAACATTTGAACACAAAAAATTTCATTCGAAGGAGTGCTTTGAGTCTTGGCAAATTTCTATATAAAAGTCAAGGTAAAGTCAACGTTGCATTATTAATTTCAATATTTGTCATTTCAATCATTCATTTGTCCACTGCTGTGGTCGAGCAATTTTAAAGACAATCAGATTATACTAGCGTACAAATTTTTAAATAATCACTGCCTGGCTTGTTTGCAAGTTTCATTTACAATATCTTATCACTGTGGTAATCAGTCCGACAATCAATCAACATTGAATGCCATCATTCATCATTCATTGATATAAACGTGTATTGCTGAATAGTAGTTACCATGAAGGTATGTCCTAGGACCTTGATTTTCGTCGACATAATTTGAAGGTAATAATGGCACATAAACATTGTGATAGTATATAATTTGAAAATACCATAAGCACAATTCACTGTTCTTTTTACCCTTAATCAATTGGTTCTTGAATTGAAATCAGACCTTGCCATTGTGCAGATATTGACATTGAAACCACCCAATGTGCAGTTATATATAAAACGACAGCCCGAAACAGTCTCTGCTGTCTGAAAGGTAAACTTTGGAATCAAATACTGTCCTAGAACCTAAAAGCTAACTGTGTCGCGAAACGGTAGCTCAAGACAAATAAATTTCATTTATCTCCCCCAAAAAAATTTAAGAAAATTTCATAACTGAAGGAATGTAAATTTTTTCGATCTCGAGAAAATCAGTCTGTCAAATTATCGTATAAAATTGAAAAAAAAATACCATTGTAAGTGAAGGTGAGTTTTTGAAAGCGGGAAATTTTTAAATTTTTCTTTGACTTGTGATTTTTTTTTCCATTTTTATATTTCTTTTGAAGCCAAGAATTTTCAAAATCTTTTCCTGTTTTTTTTTAAGTTCAATTTTTTTCAACTTACAGTGTTTCTTGAAGTCTTGGGAACCTTTTCACTTTTTTTACTTTTCGTCAATTTTTCATAGTTAAGTATTAACAATCCCTTCCCTATGATTGTGGGATTATTACCCGTTCACATTTAGCAATGTGGTATATATATAGCCTCCTCCGCAGGCATCTCTTATGTATTTATATTAGGCATTTATATTTGGCCTAGGTTAGCTGTGTCGGAGAGTAAATCGAAAAAAAAATGCTTGACTTCCCCGACACAGCTAACCCAGGCCAAATATGAATGCCTAATATAAATACATAAGAGATGCCTGCGGAGGAGGCTAGTATATATACTGAACTTTCTACTCTCGGAGTCATCTTTTTTGTCTCTGTGCTTTCTTGCAACCTTAAAAGAGGCGCTGCAGGTTTTTGTATAACAATATATATGTGATGTTGTAAGATTGGTATCAACATACGATCCGGTGGCCCAGTGGTCAAGGCTGCGGCCTATCAGCTTGTACGCCTAGGTTCGAATCCTGCATGGGAAAGGTTCGATTTTATCCACCGAAATTACTATTTAATTTAAAATTCTTCGAAAAGGATTAGGTCAAATAAAGAACAGTAGCTTTCGACAAATGATGCGGTGGTCTTGTGGTTAAGACGTTCGTCTCTCACTCTGAGGACAAACGGTTCAACTCCTGGCAATGAAACAAAATTAGCCCGAAAATTTCGGTGTGATTTGGAATGTTTAAAACAGTTAAAAGATACTTCTGGCCTTTCCGAAAGACTGTAAATTGAAAAAAATTTGAAATAAAAAAACACAATAAAAATTATTGCGTTCAAAAGTACCTGAAAATTGAAAGAAACGTACAAGTAAAATAAGTTTTAAAAACATATGTCTTCTAAAAAGCCTGAAAATGAAGAAAGTCAGACGGAAAAAAATTAACAATTTCCCGCTTTTAAAAAACTCATGTTTACTTAACTTAATTTTTTTTCACGAAAATTTGACAGGGTGATTTTCTCGAGACTGAAAAAATTTAATTTTTTTCACTTTTTTGAAATTCTCTTAGATTTTTTTTTTGACGCGAAAGTATTTTGTCTTGGGCTACCTGTGTCTGTCTTGGGCTACCTGTGTCTGGCTTGACACAGTTAGCCCAAGACAAAATACTTTCGTGTCAAAAAAAAAATCTAAGAGAATTTCCAAAAAGTGAAAAAAATTAAATTTTTTCAGTCTCGAGAAAATCACCCTGTCAAATTTTCGTGAAAAAAATTAAGTTAAGTAAACATGAGTTTTTTAAAAGCGGGAAATTGTTAATTTTTTTTTCGTCTGACTTTCTTCATTTTCAGGCTTTTTAGAAGACATATGTTTTTAAAACTTATTTTACTTGTGCGTTTCTTTCAATTTTCAGGTACTTTTGAACGCAATAATTTTTATTGTGTTTTTTTATTTCAAATTTTTTTCAATTTACAGTCTTTCGGAAAGGCCGAGAAGTCCTTTAACTGTTTTAAACATTCCAAATCACACCGAAAATTTTCAGGCTAATTTTGTTTCACTGCCAGGAGTTGAACCGTTTGTCCTCGGATTGAGAGACGAAGGTCTTAACCACTAGACCACCGCATCATTTCTCGAAAGCTATTGTTCTTTATTTGACCTAATCCTTTTCGATGAATTTTAAATTAAGTAGTAATTTTGGTGGAAAAATCGAACCTTTCCCATGCAGGATTCGAACCAACGCTTACAACCTGGTAGGCCGTAACCTTAACCACTGGGCCACCGAAATAACATATATATATTAAGGCTGCCATCAACATAAATCCGATGGCCCAGTGGTTAAGGCTACGGCCTACCAGGTTGTAAGGGTGGGTTCGAAACCTGCATGGGAAATGTTCGATTTTTCCAACTGAAATTACTATTTAATTTAAAATTCATCGAAAAAGATTAGGTCAAATAGAGAACAATAGTTTTCGACTAATGACGCGGTGGTCTTGTGGTTAAGACGTTCGTCTCTCAATCCGAGGACAAACGTTTCAACTCCTGGCAATGAAACAAAATCAGTCTGAAAAATTTCGGTGTGATTTGGAATGTTTAAAACAGTTAAAAGACTTCTCGGCCTTTTCCGAAAGACTGTAAATTGAAAAAACATTTGAAATAAAAAAACACAATAAAAATTATTGCGTTCAAAAGTACCTGAAAATTGAAAGAAACGCACAAGTAAAATAAGTTTTAAAAACACCATGTCTTCTAAAAAGCATGAAAATGAAGAAAGTCAGACGGGAAAAAAATTAACAATTTCCCGCTTTTAAAAAACTCATGTTTACTTACCTTAATTTTTTTCACGAAAATTTGACAGGGTGATTTTCTCGAGACTGAAAAAATTTAATTTTTTTCACTTTTTGGAAATTCTCTTAGATTTTTTTTTGACGCGAAAGTATTTTGTCTTGGGCTACCTGTGTCTGTCTTGGGCTACCTGTGTCTGGCTTGACACAGGTAGCCCAAGACAAAATACTTTCGTGTCAAAAAAAAAATCTAAGAGAATTTTAAAAAAGTGAAAAAAATTAAATTTTTTCAGTCTCGAGAAAATCACCCTGTCAAATTTTCGTGAAAAAAATTAAGTTAAGTAAACATGAGTTTTTTAAAAGCGGGAAATTGTTAATTTTTTTTTCGTCTGACTTTCTTCATTTTCAGGCTTTTTAGAAGACATATGTTTTTAAAACTTATTTTACTTGTGCGTTTCTTTCAATTTTCAGGTACTTTTGAACGCAATAATTTTTATTGTGTTTTTTTATTTCAAATTTTTTTCAATTTACAGTCTTTCGGAAAGGCCGAGAAGTCCTTTAACTGTTTTAAACATTCCAAATCACACCGAAAATTTTCAGGCTAATTTTGTTTCACTGCCAGGAGTTGAACCGTTTGTCCTCGGATTGAGAGACGAACGTCTTAACCACTAGACCACCGCGTCATTTGTCGAAAGCTATTGTTCTCTATTTCACCTAATCCTTTTTGATGAATTTTAAATCGAATAGTAACTTCGGTGGGAAAAATGGAACCTTTCCCATGCAGGATTCGAACCTACCCTTACAACCTGGTAGGCCGTAGCCTTAACCACTGGGCCATCGGATTGTATTTTGATAGCAGCCTTAATATATACGTTATACCGGTAGCCCAGTGGTTAAGGTTACGGCCTACCAGGTTGTAAGGGTAGGTTCGAATCCTGCATGGGAAAGGTACGATTTTTCCCACCGAAATTACTATTTAATTTAAAATTCTTCGAAAAGGATTAGGTCAAATAAAGAACAATAACTTTCCACGAATGATGCGGTGGTCTAGTGGTTAAGATGTTCGTCTCTCAACCCGAGGACAAACGTTTCAACTCCTGGCAATGCCAGAAAAAATCAGCCTAAAAATTTCCGTATGATTTGGAAGCTTTAAAACAATTAAAAGACTGCTCGGCCTTTCAGAAAGACTGGAAATTAAAAATTTTTGTAACATTTTTTCAATTTTTTTAGATTAGATTTACTTAGATTTTTTTTCACGCCAGAGTATTTTGTGTTGGGCTACAGCTCTGATCGCGCAGTTGTCAAGGCTGCGGCTTACCAGGTTGTTTCGAATCCTACATGCATGTGAAAGATTCGACTCAATTAGCATGATGAAGGAACTTTTTTACGACAAGACTAACAGATCTTGTAATTCACAGCTCACACTTACCTCAATCTTTTCTTTTGCGTGAGATTACGTCATATAGAGGCAAAGTCAAAGAAAGAGAGATTATCTTCGCAGTGGATATTTCAAAATTTCAGCTAAATAGGAGGGGAAAAGGAAAAATCCCAATTTTCGTCAATTTTTGAAATTTCAGAATTCCGTTTAAATACCTCGAAATACTTCAAAGATTGAACGCATCAAATCATACATTGATGAATTTCAAAATTTCAACTAAAAAAAATCGGCAAATCAGTAACGGGGAACTAAGGAAAAACCCTGATATTTTCGTCAATTTTTTTGAAATTTCAAAATTCGGTTCAAAATACCTCTAGATGGTTGAGAACTAAGTAGAATTGCATTGTTTCTTGAAACAAAAACATTTGAACACAAAATATCATACCTCACTGAATCCCAATATTTTATGAAATCGGTAACGGGGGACCAAAGGAAGAATCCTGATTTTCGTCAATTTTTTAAAATCTTAAAATTTGGTTCAAAATACCTCTAAATGGTTGAGAACTAAGTAGAATTGCATTCTTTCTTGAAACAAAAACATTTGAACACAAAATATCATACCTTGATGAATTTCAAAAACTTAGGAAATCGGTAACAGGGACCCAAAGGAAGAATTCTGATTTTCGTCTATTTTTTGAAATTTCAAAAATTTGTTCAAAATACCTCGAAATGGTTGAGAAGTAAGTAGAATTGCATTCTTTCATGAAACAAAAACATTTGAACACAAAATATCATACCCTGATGAATTTCAAAAATTTAGGAAATCAGTCACGGGGGAACAAAGGAAGAATTCTGATTTTCGTCTATTTTTTGAAATTTCAAAAATTTGTTCAAAATACCTCGAAATGGTTGAGAAGTAAGTAGAATTGCATTCTTTCATGAAACAAAAACATTTGAACACAAAATATCATACCCTGATGAATTTCAAAAATTTAGGAAATCAGTCACGGGGGAACAAAGGAAGAATCCTGATTTTCGTGAATTTTTTGAAATTTCAAAAATTTGTTCAAAATACGTCGAAATGGTTTAGAAGTAAGTAGAATTGCATTCTTTCATGAGACAAAAACATTTGAACACAAAATATCATACCTTGATGAATTTCAAAAACTTAGGAAATCGGTAACGGGGAACCAAAGGAAGAATTCTGATTTTCGTCTACTTTTTGAAATTTCAAAAATCTGTTCAAAATACCTCGAAATGGTTGAAAACTAAATAGAATTGCATTCTTTCATTAAACAAAAACATTTGAACACAAAACATCATACCTTGATGAATCTCAATATTTTATGAAATCGGTAACGGGGGACCAAGGGAAAATTCGTGATTTTCGTCAATTTTTTGAAATTTCAAAAATCTGTTCAAGATACCTCGAAATGGTTGAAAACTAAATAGAATTGCATTCTTTCATTAAACAAAAACATTTGAACACAAAATATCATACCTTGATGAATTTCAAAAACTTAGGAAATCGGTAACGGGGGACCAAAGGAAGAATCCTGATTTTCGTCAATTTTTTGAAATTTCAAAATTCTGTTCAAAATACCTCGAAATGGTTGAGAACGAAGTAGAATTGCATTCTTTCATGAAACAAAAACATTTAAACACAAAATAACTTGATGGATCTCTTGATTAATTTCAAAATTTTAAGCAAATCGGTAACGGGGAACCAAAGGAAAAATCCCGATTTTCGTCAAATTTTTGAAATTTAAAAAAATCGGTTCAAAATAACTCAAAATGGTTGAGAACCTAGTAGAATTGCATTCGTTCTTAAAACAAAAACATTTGAACACAAAAAATCATACTTTGCTGAATTTCAAAATTTTAGGCAAATCGGTAACGGGGGACCAAAGGCAGAATCCTGATTTTCGTCAATTTTCTGAAATTTAAAAAATTCGGTTCAAAATACCTCTAAATGGTTGAAAACTAAGTAGAATTCTTTCTTGAAACAAAAACATTTGAACACAAAATATCATACCTTGATGAATTTCAAAGTTTTTGGCAAATCGGTAACGGGGACCAAAGGAAAATTCGTGATTTTCGTCAATTTTTTGAAATTCCAAAAATCTGTTCAAAATACGTCGAAATGGTTGAGAAGTAAGTAGAATTGCATTCTTTCATTAAATAAAAACATTTGAACACAAAATATCTTACCTTGATGAATTTCAAAAACTTAGGAAATCGGTAACGGGGGACCAAAGGAAGAATTCTGATTTTCGTCTATTTTTTGAAATTTCAAAAATTTGTTCAAAATACCTCGAAATGGTTGAGAAGTAAGTGGAATTGCATTCTTTCATGAAACAAAAACATTTGAACACAAAGAATCATACTTTGGTGAATTTCAAAATTTTAGGCAAATCGGTAACGGTGGACCAAGGGAAGAATCCTGATTTTCGTCAATTCTTTGAAATTTCAAAATTCAGTTCAAAATACCTCGAAATGGTTAAGAAGTAAGTAGAATTGCATTCTTTCATGAAACAAAGACATTTGAACACAAAATATCATACCCTGATGAATTTCAAAATTTTGGGAAATCGGTAACGGGGGGCCAAAGGAAGAATCCTGATTTTCGTCAATTTTTTGAAATTTCAAAAATCCGTTCAAAATACGTCGAAATGGTCGAGAACTAAGTAGAATTTTATTCTTTCATGAAACAAAAACCTTTGAGCACAAAATATCATGCCTTGATGAATTTCAAAATTTTAGGAAATCGGTAACGGGGGACCAAAGTTTGATATACATATTCTTGCTTTGATATGCGTTACGTCATAAGCTGGGTGAAAATTCGTTTTGCAACTTCAAATTAACGATCCAGCGAAGTGATAGTTCCATGGTATTACAATCGCACGTATCTCAAATTATAACGTCTGAAATGTAAGAGTTCTAAACTAAAGCGGAAACATATAATTGTTTTTTTTAGGCGTCACCCCTGGCCCTGCTTTTGACATCACGTAATTAGATCTCATTATAAAACAAGATGGCGGATATATCGCGATAGCCGATGTTTTTGATCGCCAATATCTTGGGAAGTGAGGAAGATAAACAAATTTTGTAAAAAGACGCTATAAGAAGTGTAAATTATCTGTTCAATAAAACAGAAATAATTTTTATTGCCATATCGCTTCAAAGACCCTACGTGCTGTAAACCGGAGCCATGTAACCACTGAGCTATATAATAATTCCTGGAGGACCGGCTCCTAATGTTTTGAAATACAAAAAGTGAAGCAAAAAACATGGCGGATTTTGGCCTTTGCTGACGCCAGATTGACGCCACTGGTTCTTATTTGCAATGGTAGTTACCACTGACCAACCGCGATCCAAAGCATGAAAAAATGCGAGCACCCTCCTGGTTTTCGATAAAAACAGGATTTGGTTTTTACGAAATTTTTTGTTTTTGAACAAAAACATGGATTTTTTTCCTTTTTTGCTGGTTCTTTTCAACTTCAACAAAGAAGCAGCTATTTTCTGCTTGTTCCTACCGCAATTTACTCATTAAAGAGGAAATTTTTGGCGATTTGCACTCAGGTAAGAGTTTTTCGCAATTTTGATGTTTGAACTCTGAACGTCAAGTAAAAAATTTAGCTTCGTAGTTCGACGGCTATGAAAGATCTGAAAACAGAAATGATATATTTACTAACATTTAATTTGTTTACCTACAACATATTTCTATTAATATTTGTTTATCCATTATATTTTACACTGATTTAAATCCATGTAGTTGAGCCAAAACTCAGGTCTAACCAGATGAATCATCAATGTGTCTATAGCCCATCTTTTCATGAAAAATCATACAAGATATATTAGATCAAAGTATATAAAGGATGCAATAGGAACAAAAATATAATCTGAAGGAGCGAGGTCTGAGAATAACTTGCCTAAATTCACTCACACTTCCAACTGAGGCATCATCATGGCCTCAGAAGCTGACACTAAATTATCTGTACTAATTTTGTCAACACTTACAGGGTGTATTATACATGCAGTTAATCTCTGACATATCTTTCTTTTTGCAGGGATAACATAGGGTTTGGTAGATCAAGTGGAGGCATGTTATGCAAAATTCTGGAGAATTAAATTGAGACAACCATACTATTATACCCAGGAACTACACACATTCTTAAATACAGAAACTGTTTTATTATTTTTACAAATTACAATGTTTTATTAAAAGAAAATAAATATTACAATTGGTAAGGCTTTGTTTATTTCATTTCCAAAGAACCTTTCCAGTCATTGCAGGCTAATCTGGGAGAAGCTGGTAAGTGGTAAGCCCCTTTTGCATATAATCAATAATAATTACCATGGCTATCTTGGCCTATAAACATCCCTGGTTCTAATCTTCCTTAATGCAGCCTCTGCATTATCATTTGCAAATATAGAAAAGCATATGACCTGCACAGGGGCCATAATTATTGGTTTTATACCATGGAAAGAGCATGGCCTGTGCAGTCAGACAATTATAGTGCTGACCACTGCATGGTGCTGACTGCTGGAAGCTTTCAACTTAATAGTTCATCCTTATAGGTTTAAGCTAATAAGCTCATCAATATACATGATATATGCTGATATAGTTCAGTACAGAAAAACTATTTCTTCTGGCTAATGAAATCCAGCTAAACAAATAGGCAGGCTACCCTTGGTTGAAATTGCACATCTTCATCCTCCCAATGATTCTTAGTCTCTGTTTCTTTGGATTTGAATTTACATCATGTTACCTTCTAGCGTTCTTTGGAAGAAAATGCCTGTAATATATGTATGTAATATGTAAAATAAATTACTTCCAAAGTATAGGGTAATCTTTTTAGTAGTTGTTCAAACTTCAAACTATACATTTCACTTCTCGTGCCGCCGTCTTTTGGTCAAATATTAAAATATACAAACAACGACATCTATCTAAAGACTGTTAACGAAAAAAAATGGTGAAATTTTATCTAAAAAATGAAATTTATGAATAATATATTTACCTGTCAGTCAACTGCATTTTCGTTTCGGCAAATTTCTTGAAGCTTTATTATTTATCTGTTATTTGTTTCCTGTTTTTGACAGAAGTAACGTGTACGACTTTGATATCTTCACAAAAACGTCGAACATATCTGATCAAAAAGTTTTCAGTTCAAAAATATCGACTGACGTTTAAGTTTTTTTCGTAAAATATCATAATGAGAACTGAATACTATTTTTAACAAAAACCAGGGGGGAGTGCATTTGTAGCGGGCTCAGAATTGAGCCTTGGTCAGTGGTAACTACCATGGCGAATAGGAACCAGTGGCGTCAATCTGGCGTCAGCAAACGCCAAAATCCGCCATGTTTTTTGCTTCACTTTTTGGTCGCGGGCCGGTCCTCCAGGAATTATATTATAGCTCAGTGCATGTAACGCATTGTGTCGGCGAAACAAATTTGGGAAATTAATCAACACGACTTAACGCCCACACCCCGGACGCGATGCGCCAACGCGACGTGATTTTTTCCCAATTTTTTAAATTTCAAAAGCATGCAGCTTAATTTGATCGCGTGTTTTGATGTTCCTCAAAATTGTCTATATATACGATAGTACATTTTGAATAGTCTGCATGGTGACCATATATCCCAAACTCCTTGACAGTAACATCTCTCAAATTTCAGCACGCTGCTCTGGAACTAACAATGATGATATAAATATATATATAGAAAAAAATTATAGAAAGGCATGTGTAATTCGTATCTTTTCATTTTATCATTTTATTTCGCCAAAACCAACTCAACATGGTGTAGCATGACGAAATGCGGCAAGATATTCTTTTTAATGTTGCGAGTGGGTATCTAAAAAATATGTGAATATGACTGCGAGCTTGTTCTACATGCTGTAACTGAATATCAATGATTTTATGTTCGGTGTGAATTCTGTGAAATATTTACGCAATGTACTGTTACTTCATTATGATCCCGGTAGTTAAGACAACGCTAATAAGAGCAACTTAATTGCGTTGATGTCGCATTGTACTTTTAGGAACTTCAAGCTTCTCCAGGAACTTCTGTTAGTTGAAATGCTTCTGTTTGCATGTGATCCATTGCGAATGACAGGCCATCAACTCCCGTAAACCAAAGTCGGCTCACTTGGCTGGCGCTTGTTTTACGTCATTCAACGCTGATGCCTGTGATGTTGAACATAATGTTGAACGACTCTGTGTCATTTCTGATAACCCTGCATTCAACGTTATAAGTCTATACAGAGGTATGCCAGTGTATTACTGGCAACGTAATCTCCTCATTCAGATTTGATTTGCCTTGTGTTGTTATTTTTTCCAACGGATTCACAACTACAGTCAGTTTGTTCTCAATATCGCCTGTGGTTTCAAGGGTATCCGCACCGTCAATGTCATTTTCGTTTTCTTTCATAAATATACCATAACTATTGATAATAACAATCATGGCTAGATAAACAAATATTATAGGGAAAAACATAAGATCTTTATCGCCAACATTGTCTGGTAAATTTTCAATAACAGCAATAGCGATACTCGAATGTCTTGCTGAAGAAAGCACTGTAACAGCTAGGATTGATTTCTTAGGTAAACGAAGTAGAGAAGCCAGTATAAAGGAAATCACAAGAAATGAAGTAATCACAGCTGTACCAAGAGCTGTTACGGCCAAAATAATCCACGGTGAAAATCTTTGAAAGTCTCCTTTCGCTGTTGCTTGACTAATCTTCACCCAGAACATAACAAGTAGAGCCCCAGAAGTGACGAACTTCAAAGATGTATTTATTTTAATCACAATCTTTTTTACAAGTCCGATAAATCTTAAGAGTCGCCCAACCTGATAAAAAAATCACACAACAAAGCTTTGGTTATTGAAATTAACTGGTGTATATACACAGCATACAAGGACAAACAGAATATTTTGGGGCCCTGGAAATAAATACTGGGCCCTTGAACACTAGTTAGTTTTGTAATTTTGTACCAATGTAATGCGATATTGCTTGACTGAATTAAAACAGTTTCATATGGAGTTTCAGAAGTTATAAACTTCTATTGTTAAGCACAAGATTGGTGGATAAAAATTCAATACAATTAGGCTTTCTCACGATAACGAACATCCGGCATTTTTGAGGTCCTTTCAATTTCCTTAAATAGCTTTAAAAAACAATTAGCTATAACAATATGGAAAGCAGTCTCAGTTTTAAAAATTACCCAACTACGGAAAAAATTATCCTAAAATTGCCAGCGATACGTGGCGGTGATTTTGAAAAGTACTACCAAAATAGGGTCGTATTTGGCTCAGGATTCACCTTGTATTTGCAGTAACAATTGATGTACTTACGATCAACGGTAAAAGAATAAACAACAGCACTTTAGGTAGTATGGTGAGAAAACTGACACTAGCAGTTTGAAATGCTGGTATCAGCCAAGTGGTCATGACGGGAACTGTGAAGACTGATATCATAGTCGCAATTACTGCAATTAATAATGTCAATGCTCGATCACCATTGGCTGTTGTTACCTATACAGATAAGACAATCGTCATAAGACCAAACCAAAAAGTTTCAATTTATAATTTATACATGCACATAGATGTT